>NC_141696.1:504667925-505991675 GCF_964263255.1 Lissotriton vulgaris
CACCCTGAGTGAATGGATGAGTGCAAAGGTAGTGACTGGATGATTGGATGTATGCAGGGGTAGTGCTTGGATGAACAGATGAGTGCATAGGTAGTATCTATCAAACTCTTACCTGTGTTTCCGCAGGAACGACAAGCAAGATGTATAGGCCTGACTTCCCCTTGTCACCTTGTGCCCAAAAGTGTCAAAACGGCATTGGTAAGCCATGGAAGAGGGGATAAAATAAGGATAAACAAAACAATCCTTCCTCGAAGTCTCTTCTCAAACTTAAGGTTAGTCAATCAGGGAGTTTCCTAAATGTAAAAACAAAACTGCATTGAGTATACAATACATTAAATAAAAGGAATCAATAGTGTTTTTTAACAATGTTTGGCTTCTTCCCTACCTGAGTAAATCCCCTCTTACTTTTTGTATCAACTTAAGCCATCTTGTAAAACTGTAAAACTATCACTATATTCAGCTAAGGTGAAAGAACAAAAGAGCAATGAAATCTGGGCCCCAAAAGAAAAATGACAATGACATGTCTTCAGGTTGTGCAATGGTACAAACCTAACCTAAGCTGGGAGGCCCTCTCTGTGAACAGGTAAGCAAAATTCTTAAGCAACTAATTATATATAAATAATATCTTGATGTCCTTAATGCCAGGAATACAAATTAAAGTCTTCTATATTTGTATTTACAGGAACTTTCCATTCAGGTGCCCAAAGACAGGAAAAGTCAGATCCTCGTGGTCGACAGAACATACTAAAATAAATGATCCTTACCTCAAAATGAAATAATTATCTTTAGTTGCAAAAGCACATTTAACGTACTGATGGCTGATTTTCTTTTGTTTTTTCTCTGTAGGTGAGACAGGTGAACTGTAAGAAAACTAGTGCAGGAGCTGTCTCCAAAACAAGAAGCGGAGTGGAGTCCAGAGGGCAGGAGCTGCGTCAAAGACACCGCCGAGCTCACATTGGAAGAAGGAGAAGACCAGGAAGTTGGAGCCATGCCTGAGACACCCCTGAGCTCATGACGGAAGAAGGAAGGGACCAGGAAGCAGCATCCATGCCAAAGACAATGCCGAATTCACGATGGAAGGAGGAAAGGACGCTGAGAGCCTGTGAGGGAACAGAAGAGCCCCAGAAGAGAACTTGTAGGTAACCCGGAAGCAGAACAGCAACCCCCAGAATGCTATAATGCAAAGCTCTCTATTGCCGGAGCAGGGGAGTCTTATACTCCTCTCCTGCCATGCCCCGCCCACTACTCAAGGCGCATCAACAGGCTTGACAGTGCCTGGGTGAATGGACGAGAGCAAAGGTAGTACTAGAGTGATTGAAGGTGTGCATGTGTAGTGCCTGGGTGGATGGGTATTATGTGAGTGAATGCATGAGTGCAATAGTAGTGCCTGGGTGAAAGGATGAGTGCATTGTAGTACATGAGTGAATGGAGTGATGCAACAGTAGAGCCTTGGTCAATGGATGACTGCATAAGTAGTGCCTTAGTGAATAAAGGTTTGCATAGATACACCCTGAGTGAATGGATGAGTGGACAGGTAGCGACTGGATGATTGGATGTATGCATGGTTAGTGCTTGGCTAAACAGATGAATGCATAGGTAGTGCCTGTCAAACTCTTACCTATGTTTCCACAGGAACGACAAGCAAGATGCAAACGCCCAACTTATCCTCGTCACCTTGTGCCCAACAGTATCAAAACGCCATTAGTGAACCGACGAAGAGGGGATAAAAAATGATTAAACAAAACAATCATTCCACAAAGTAGATTCTCAAACTTAAGGTTAGTATTTCAGGAAGTTTACTAAATGTAAAAACAAAAGTGCATTGAGTATATTATACTATAAAGAAAAGGAATCAGTAGTGTTTTAACAATGTTTGGATTTACCCCTACCTGAATTAATCCTCTCTTCCTATCTGCAGCAAATTAAGCCATCTTCTAAAACAATTACTATAATTAGCTAAGGTTAAAGAACAAAAGAGCAATGAAATCTGGGCCCCAAAAGAAAATGACAATGACATGTCTTGAGGCTGTGAAATGGTACCCTCCTAAATTAAGCTGGGAGGCACTCTCTGTGACCAGGTAAGCAAAATTTTCAAGCAACTAATTATATTAAAAGAATATCTTGTTATCCTTATTGTCAGGAATACTAAATAAAGTCTTCTATATTTGTAATTACAGGAACTTTCCATTCAGGTGCCCAAACAAAGAAAAAGGTAGATCCTCAGGGACGACAGACCATTATTAAGATAAATGCTTCTAATCTTACTAATAAATAATTATCCTTAGGTGCAAAACCACAGTTAGCATACTGATGGCTGATTTTGTTTTGTTTTTTCTCTTTAGGTGAGCCGGGTGAACTAGAAGAAAACTGGAGAAAGAGCTGTGTCCAAAGCAAGAAGTGGAGTGGAGTTCATAGGCCAGGAGCCACTCCAAAGACACAGCTGAACTAGCGTCAGAAGAATAAGGAACAGGCCAGGGAGGAGGAGCTATGCCTAAGACACCGATGAGTTTGCGACGAAAAGAGGAGAGGACGTCGATAGCCTCCAAGGGAACAGAAGAGCCCCAAAGAGACCTTGTAGGTAACACGGTAGCAGAATAGCAAACCCCAAGAGCACTAGAACCTGCAGCACTCTATTGCAGGAGCAGGGGAGTCTTATACTCCTCCCCTGTCAAGTCCTGCTCATTATTCAAAGCGGGATCAACAGGCTTGACAGAGCCTGGGTAAATGGATGAGTGCATGGGTAGTACCAGAATGATTGAATGTGTGCATGTGCAGTGCCTGGATGAATGGGTAGTGCATGAGTTAATGAATGAGTGCAATGGTAGTGCCCAGGTCAATGGATAACTGCATGAGTAGTGCCTGAGTAAATGGAAGTTTGCATAGGTACAGCCTGAGTGAATAGACAAGTGCAAAGGTAGTCACTGGATGATTGGATGTATGCATGGGTAGTGCTTGGATGAACAGATGAGTGCATAGGTAGTGCATGTCAAACTCTCACCTATGTGTCCACAGGAACCACAAGCAAGATGCTAACACACAACTTTCCCTTGTCATCAGTTGTGCCCAACAGTGCCTACCAGGCATTGTTAACCAAAGGAAGAGGGGATAAAATATGGGTAAACAAAACAATCCTCGCTCGAAGTCTCTTCTCAAACTTAAGGTCAGTCAATCAGGGAGTTTCCTAAATGTAAAAACAAAAGTGCATTGAGTATATGATACAATAAAGAAAATGAATCAGTAGTGTTTTAAAGATGTTTGGATTTCTCTCTACCTTAATAAATCCCCTCTTCCTTTCTGTAGCAACTTAAGCCATCTTGTAAAACAATTACTGTAATTAGCTAAGGTGAAAGAACGAAAGAGAAATGAAACCTGGGGCCCAAAAGAAAAAAGACAATGACAAGTCTTCAGGCTGCGAAATGGTACCCAACTAACTTTAGCTGGGAGGCACTCTCTGTGAACAGGTAAGCAAAATTCTCCAGCAACTAATTATATTAAAGAATATCTTGTTATCCTTAATGTCAGGAATACTAACTAAACTCTACTATATTTATATTTACAGGAACTTTCCATTCATCTCCCAAAACACAGAGAAAGGCAGATCCTCAGAGACGACAGAACATTACTAAGATAGATGCTCCTTACCTCATAATTAAATAATTATCTTTAGGTGCAAAAGCACAGTTAACGCACTGATGGCAGATTTTCTTTTGTTTTTTCTATTTAGGTGCACTATAGGAAAACTGGAGCAGGAGCTGTCTCCAAAACAAGAAGCGGAGTGGAGTCCAGAGGGCTGGAGCCCTGCCCAGGACACTGCCTAGATCAAGTCAGAAGAAGAAGGAGACCAGGAAGCATTAGCCAAGCGAAAACACAGGTGAGCTCGCGACAGAAGAAAGAGGAGAGCAGGAAGCATGAGCCACCCCAAAGACTGCGCTGAGTACGCGACGGAAGGAGGAGAGGACACTGAGAGCCTGTGAGGGAACAGAACAGCCCCACAAGAGAACCTATAGGTAACCCGGAAGCAGAATAGCAAACCCCCAAAATGCAAGAATGCAAAGTTCTCTATTGGGGGAGCAGGTGAGTCCTATTCTCCTCCCCTGCCTATTTCTGCCCATTACTGAAGGTGGGATCAACAGGCTCAACAGTGCCTGGTTGAATGCATGAGTGCAAGTGTAGTACCAGAGTGATTGAAAAAGTGCATGTGTAGTGCCTGGGTGGATGGGTAGTATGTGAGTAAATGCATGGGTGCAATGGTAGTGCCAGGATGAAAGGATGAGTGCATTGGTAGTGCATGAGTGAATGGAGGGATGCAACAGTAGAGCCTGGTTCAACGGGTGACTTCATGAGTAGTGCCTGAGTGAATGAAAGTTTGCTTAGATACACCCTGAGTGAATAGATGAGTGCAAAGGTAGTGACTGGATGATTGGATGTATGCAGGGGTAGTGCTTGGATGAACAGATGAGTGCATAGGTAGTATCTATCGAACTCTTACCTGTGTTTCCACAGGAACGACAAGCAAGATGTATAGGCCTGACTTCCCCTTGTCACCTTGTGCCCAAAAGTGTCAAAACGGCATTGGTAAGCCATGGAAGAGGGGATAAAATAAGGATAAACAAAACAATCCTTCCTCGAAGTCTCTTCTCAAACTTAAGGTTAGTCAATCAGGGAGTTTCCTAAATGTAAAAACAAAACTGCATTGAGTATACAATACATTAAATAAAAGGAATCAGTAGTGTTTTTTAACAATGTTTGGCTTCTTCCCTACCTGAGTAAATCCCCTCTTACTTTTTGTATCAACTTAAGCCGTCTTGTAAAACTATCACTATATTCAGCTAAGGTGAAAGAACAAAAGAGCAATGAAATCTGGGCCACAAAAGAAAAATGACAATGACATGCCTTCAGGTTGTGCAATGGTACAAACCTAACCTAAGCTGGGAGGCCCTCTCTGTGAACAAGTAAGCAAAATTCTTAAGCAACTAATTATATATAAATAATATCTTGATGTCCTTAATGCCAGGAATACAAATTAAAGTCTTCTATATTTGTATTTACAGGAACTTTCTATTCAGGTGCCCAAAGACAGGAAAAGTCAGATCCTCGTGGACGACAGAACATACTAAAATAAATGATCCTTACCTCAAAATGAAATAATTATCTTTAGTTGCAAAAGCACATTTAACGTACTGATGGCTGATTTTCTTTTGCTTTTTCTCTGTAGGTGAGACAGGTGAACTGTAAGAAAACTAGTGCAGGAGCTGTCTCCAAAACAAGAAGCGGAGTGGAGTCCAGAGGGCAGGAGCTGCGTCAAAGACACCGCCGAGCTCACATCGGAAGAAGGAGAATACCAGGAAGTTGGAGCCATGCCAAAGACACCGCCGAGCTCATGACGGAAGAAGGAAGGGACCAGGAAGCAGCATCCATACCAAAGACAACGCCGAATTCACGACGGAAGGAGGAAAGGACGCTGAGAGCCTGTGAGGGAACAGAAGAGCCCCAGAAGAGAACTTGTAGGTAACCCGGAAGCAGAACAGCAACCCCCAGAATGCTAGAATGCAAAGCTCTCTATTGCCGGAGCAGGGGAGTCTTATACTCCTCCCCTGCCATGCCCCGCCCACTACTCAAGGCGCATCAACAGGCTCGACAGTGCCTGGGTGAATGGACGAGAGCAAAGGTAGTACTAGAGTGATTTAAGGTGTGCATGTGTAGTGCCTGGGTGGATGGGTATTATGTGAATGAATGCACGAGTGCAATAGTAGTGCCAGGGTGAATGGATGAGTGCATTGTAGTACATGAGTGAATAGAGTGATGCAACAGTAGAGCCTGGGTCAACGGATGACTGCATAAGTAGTGCCTTAGTGAATAAAGGTTTGCATAGATACACCCTGAGTGAATGGATGAGTGGACAGGTAGCGACTGGATGATTGGATGTATGCATGGTTAGTGCTTAGCTAAACAGATGAATGCATAGGTAGTGCCTGTCAAACTCTTACCTATGTTTCCACAGGAACGACAAGCAAGATGCAAACGCCCAACTTATCCTCGTCACCTTGTGCCCAAGAGTATCAAAACGCCATTAGTGAACCGACGAAGAGGGGATAAAAAATGATTAAACAAAACAATCATTCCACAAAGTCGATTCTCAAACTTAAGGTTAGTATTTCAGGAAGTTTACTAAATGTAAAAACAAAAGTGCATTGAGTATATTATACTATAAAGAAAAGGAATCAGTAGTGTTTTAACAATGTTTGGATTTACCCCTACCTGAATTAATCCTCTCTTCCTATATGTAGGAAAATAAGCCATCTTGTAAAACAATTACTATAATTAGCTAAGGTTAAAGAACAAAAGAGCAATGAAATCTGGGCCCCAAAAGAAAATGACAATGACATGTCTTGCGGCTGTGAAATGGTACCCTCCTAAATTAAGCTGGGAGGCACTCTCTGTGACCAGGTAAGCAAAATTTTCAAGCAACTAATTATATTAAAAGAATATCTAGTTATCCTTATTGTCAGGATTACTAACTAAAGTCTTCTATATTTGTAATTACAGGAACTTTCCATTCAGGTGCCCAAACAAAGAAAAAGGCAGATCCTCAGGGACGACAGACCATTATTAATATAAATGCTTCTGATCTTACTAATAAATAATTATCCTTAGGTGCAAAACCACAGTAACATACTGATGGCTGATTTTGTTTTGTTTTTTCTCTTTAGGTGAGCCGGGTGAACTAGAAGAAAACTGGAGAAAGAGCTGTCTCCAAAGCAAGAAGTGGAGTGGAGTTCATAGGCCAGGAGCCACTCCCAAGACACGGCCGAACTAGCGTCAGAAGAATAAGGAACAGACCAGGGAGGAGGAGCTATGCCTAAGACACCGATGAGTTCGAGACGAAAGGAGGAGAGGACGTCGATAGCCTCCAAGGGAACAGAAGAGCCCCAAAGAGACCTTGTAGGTAACACGGTAGCAGAATAGCAAACCCCCAGAGCACTAGAACCTGCAGCACTCTATTGCAGGAGCAGGGGAGTCTTATACTCCTCCCCTGTCAAGTCCTGCTCATTATTCAAAGCGGGATCTGTGGTAAATAAATTACCGGGCAATTTTTGATTACATTAAATGACAATAAGGATAGCTCAATCAAATGAGAGGCAGAGTCCGTGGTATCTGAGTCATACGGGCTTTAATGAAATGCCTCGAGGCATGGGACATCGGGTTCCATCACCACTAAGGTTCAGGAAGGGACATTCAACATTTTATTAACATCACACATTATATATAGTAAAACAGTATAATTGGAATGAATACAGTAGGCGTAACAGGTGAAAAGAGAGAGATAAGAACACATGTGCGTAACAGGAGGCGTGTAAGAAGGCGTACACATGGGCGTGCACTTGACATGTCAGAGAATCGTCACAAGAAACGTCACAAGTGGGTGGATGCTTAGAGAAAGTTTGCAGAATCAGCAGAAAACTTTGACATACATGCGCGCGCAAGTGAGCATGACGTGTAACTGGGGAGAGCTGGGGGCTTTGACTTTAGCACTAGTAGAGGAGACTAATGTCTGGGATGTCAGAACGACCTGCACCTATAGCATATCTGGTATCTTGTGTTTTGAGGATGTAGTGTCTGGAGTAAAAGGTCTCTCGGGCAGAGGCCGTTCATCACTGAATGCTAGTGCGTGCATATGGATCTTCATGTGAAGTGCAGGGGCCATGGGCCTACCATGGTAACAGGAACAGTAAATTACTTGCATGGAGACAGGAAGGCGGGCCCTTTGCTCTGCAGCCGGGAATATGTTTACCTATTTCACTAGACTGGAATGTGTTTTCGCGGAGGCTGAGCAGATAACTGTAAGCAAAACACTATTTTGGCAGGCAGGCCAGGCCGAGCCGGGCACCGCTTCGCCGAGCAGGAAGTAAGGCAGAGGTCAGGGATGCATACCTAAACTGCAGCTTTCAGCGACAGAAAAGAACTCGGAGCCTCGATTATGGGTCTGGCTCGACTGGGCCAGAAAACATGGAGAAAAACGTGTGCGAGAATCAAAAGTGCACCATGTAAAGACGTTGGCACCATAGGCCTAGAAGCCTAATTAACGTGATTTTCTTGGAGAACTGTATAACTGATATGTTAACATTGGACGCAAATGCATATGCGTCTTTCTAGCAGGCACGGAAAAGGAATTACATGACATACATGGAGCACGTGTGTATGGATGGGGTGCGAGTGGGGGACACATTAGCTACCAAAAAATTTCTATTTCCTCATTCCCTCCTTGGCCCCTACTTCACCCTTTAGGATATGTCTATTTTCATGAGACCATCTTTCTGTTCATATAACATCATTTGCTCTTCTTTCTTTATTCGGGAACGGGAACGTGAACTTGGACGGGGAATACAAGCTGTGGCGCACAAGCCGCAAATCACTGGCCCACATTGCAGACAGAGACAACAACTGAATAGGATAAGTAGTATTATTCCTAGGAATGATAGCGATTTCCATCCCCAGGCGGACATTACACTCCAGAGCCAACCGGACCAAGTCCAGGTGCCTGGATTCTGGTGTATCAGGTGAGCAATTTCGTGGAGCCGTGTTATGGCCTTATACACGATGGCGCGTTATTAGGAATAAACACGCAACAACTGGATCCGATCACTCTACAAGCCCCGCCCCTATCGGCCAGGATGACGTCAAGGACAAGGCGATTTTGAAGAACAACAATTCTCATAGCAGACTGCTCTTCGGTCAGGTTACCTAAAGCAAAAGTAGTTTTGTTCACTACTACTTCAAGAGTTCTTGTTAACCTGCGTATTATCTTACTATTCTGGACAGGACCTATGAACCGGAAGTATCCTTTAACATAATCCTTATACTGGTCCCATGCTGATTCGGAATCATCAATAACAGGAGGAAGGTCTCTTCTGTGTCTGACATGCATAAGGCGTGTATTTCGATGATAATCAGGTGGGGCTAGGAAAACAGGTGGTAATAGAAACGCAATATAGCACGTCCCATCCCAATCGGGGGGGCAGATGTATATAAGCGGTGTGACCACAAATAAAATAAGAATGGCGAGAGGCTTTGAAAGTGGACTTTCCTTTATCGCTGAATTCGACCACAGTATTACAATCACTGTGTCCTAGATGTACTGAACCATTCTTTCTAACGCATAATTCGCCTTTCACTGGCAAAACTGTTATAAACGGCAAGTTCGAATTAGTCTCGGACTGGACGTTCAGGATCATGAGATTGAGGGAAAAATTACCTAATTCATACACTTCATTTTCTAGATCGGTCCCTCTCCTTTGGGGAAGACCGTTTGCGTCTGGGAAACATGCTTTATTCATAACTGTATTCAGGTTCCCCCATATCCAATTGCCTTGGGAAACTTGGGACTTACTGTCTAAGGAAGACATTAAAGCAAACCATGCTCCACATGAACCATTATGTGTAAACGGGTAGGGTAAGAGAGGCAGAGCTCCCTTGTATTTCTGATAAGGTGGGAGTCGGCCACATACCCAGCAATTCGTGGCATTGCTGGTCTGGTGAGTATGGTGTAACATACGAATGAATGTATTGTTGCGCATTGCTAGTCGATAGGATAATTCATGAGGGGGCAGGTCGCTGAAAGTGTGCTCTACAGAGTCATTAGAGGAATTATGTGCATGTGAATCAAAAGGAGGAAAATCATGTAACATGAAGCTTATACATATAATCGAAATGCTCAGAATAAACTTGAAAATTAACGTTATGATGCATCTGCTATGCAAGTGCTTGCAATATTGTTCTCTCTTTTCGATTCGCCTACCTCTCTGACTACTTGGGTCTATCTTTTTCATGTCAGAAACCTGTCTAACCGCTTCACCCGAGGGGGACTTAAACAATTAAACGCTGTCTGACTTACTAGACCTCAATTTGGCTCGGTACTCCTGCTGCAGAGTTTTCTCTAGCAGGGGGAGTTTAGAGTCAGTGTCTGAAACGGGGCAGTCTTTGATTACAGTCTCTGGACACAATCCATAAAATCGCTTCACGTGGCTAGAGTGGAGCCACCCCTTGCGACCTTCCAGTTTCACTGCGGTCCTCGTGGTCATCAACACCAGCTTTGGCTGCTTCCACCTTGGCTCCAGAGGGCTTGTGCGATCGAAGTTGCGGACGTAGACATAATTCCCTGGAACGATTTCATGCGGTTTTACTTGGGTGTTGTCCGGGAAGGCAGCCGCGACCTGTGAACGACAAGATAGTAGTGCAGACATCAAGGAAGCTAGGTAATCTGTCAGCATATTACTGTCGACATCCGTGATTTTACGAGGCATAGGCGTTCCTCACATATTGGGAGGTCGGCCGAAAACTACCTCATAGGGAGATAGTCCGGTTCTGGAATGAGCTACCATGCGCATATAGAAGAGGGCAACTGGCAGGGCTACTATCCAATCTACACCTTTTTCTGCACAGACCTTTGCTAATCGTGTTTCTCAGAGTTTGGTTGTGACGTTCGACTAAACCAGCTGCTTCGGGGTGTCGTACACAGTGAAATTATCACTGGTAACCTAACAGGAGTGATACCTGTTTCATAAGTTCGGACGAGAATGGCTGTCCATTATCTGAGTACACGACACGGGGCAAGCCGTATCGCGGGAAGAATTCACGAACCAACTGCTTGGCAGTGGTCGCGGCAGTGTAATCTGGGACTGGGTAAGCTTCTGTCCATCTGGAAAGGGCGCATACAACTACGAGGACATATTTAAAACCTCTACATCGGTCCATCTGGATATAATCCATCTGGAGGACTTCAAAAGGATGGTCAGGAGGATGGAATCCACCTTGTTCCACGGGGATGCCTTTGCCTGGATTGAACTGACAACAGATCATACAGGTACGCACTTTCTGTTTTGCTGCTGCACGTAAAGGCTTGTTGAACCAGAGGTTTTGAATGCTGTCTAACATCGCTTTTTCTCCTAAGTGTGCTGGACTATGTGCTGTATTAATGATAACTTGAACCATAGAGTCGGGGAGGAGCCATGTAGCTCTTCCCTTCGTCATCCATCCCTGATCTGTCTGGATCCCTCCTTGTTCAGTCCATTTCTTGATTTCGTCTGGAGTGGCATGTGTCTGTATGTCAAGTACATCTAGAGTGGGATCCTTCACTGTCATACAATGTGTCTGTGATGATACTTTAGTCTTTGTCGTGTCCGTCGGAGTGTCTGTTTGAGTCTGAGCTGTGAGTTTAGCTGTTCGATCTGCCAGGTCGTTACCCTGGGAAATAGTGTAAGTGACTTTCGTATGTGCCTTGCACTTCATAATAGCAATGGATGCAGGTAAGTGTATTGCTTCTAACAGAGCTTGAATGAGGGGACCATGTTGTATCTTGGCGCCCTGAGAAGTTAAAAAACCTCTTTCTTGCCAGAGGATACCGAAATCGTGAACAACTCCGAATGCATACTGTGAATCTGTATATATGTTTACTTTCAGGTTCTTGGCTCGGATGCAGGCTTGGGTCAGAGCAATGAGCTCTGCTGCTTGGGCAGACAATGTGTCAATACGATGTGTTTCTATGACTTCAGTTTCAGTGGTCACTGCATAGGCGGCCACTAACTCTCCTGTACTTGTTCTCATACATGAACCATCCACATAAAGTGTCAGGTCTGGGTCGGGTAATGCAATGTCTGTCAAGTCTTGTCTGGGTTTCGTTACAGTATTGATGACTTCCACACAGTCATGTGGCGTCGGGTCAATTGTGCTCGAGGGTAACAATGTGGCAGGGTTTAATGTATTGCAACGTCTGATCTCTATGTGTGGCTGAAACAATGTCAATTCATATCCTGTCAGTCTAGCTATGGTCAAGTGTTGTGTCTGGGTTTGGTTCAGAAGAACTTCCACGGAGTGTGGAACTTGTACTGTCAGGGGATGTCCTAACACTATTGAGTCGCTTTGTCTGATTGCTAGAGCTGTTGCTGCAACTGATTTGAGGCACGCAGGCAGAGCCTGGGCCACTGGATCTAATGTACTAGAAAAATAAGCGCAAGGCTTATGGTGTCCTGCTTGATCTTGTGTAAGCACAGATAATGCTGTGCCATCGCGTTCTGTGACAAAAAGTGTAAAAGGTTTGCTGTAACATGGTGTCGCTAAAACAGGTGCTTGACATAAGGCTTTCTTTAATTCGTCAAAAGCTTGTGTGTGTTCCTGAGTCCAAGGGAGGACAGTCGAAGTCGCTGCCTCCTGTGTTGTCAACTGAATGAGTGGCTTGGCCTAATATGCATACTGAGGGATCCATTGTCTGCAGTAAGAAGTGAGGCCAATGAAGGCCCGTACCTCCTTTTGTGTCTTGGGTTGTGGCAGATTTGCAATTAACTGGATGCGATCTGGTGTCAACTGTCTCCCCCACTTGGACAGCAAGTGCCCAAGGTATACCACTTGCTGGGCACAGAATTGTAGCTTTGAAGGGGACACTTTATGCCCCTTTTCGGCCAAGAAATACAAGACAGTCTGTGACGCGCGCTCGCAGTCACGTTCGGTCCGTGCTGTTATTAACAGGTCATCAACGTATTGCAGCAGAGCAGTGTCAGTAGGCATGTGAATACTGTATAGTTGTCGTTTCAGGGCTTGACTGTAAATACTAGGACTCTCTGTGAACCCTTGAGGTGCACGTACAAATTTGAAGCTTCGGCCATTTAAAGAGAATCCGAAGAGATACTGGCTTTCCGGATGAATGGGGACACTAAAGAAAGCGTTCTTGAGGTCGATTACAGTAAAGAACGCTGCTTCGGTATCAATAGCAGTCAATAAGGAAGAGATGTCTGGCACTACTGGGTACTGGGGAATGATGCATTTATTCAATTCTCGAAGGTCAATCACCAATCGGTAGACTGGTGGTGCATTTGGGTCCGTTCGTTTAAGAATCGGAATGATTGGAGAAATACATACATTGGAGTCAGTTTCTATAACTACCCCTTGGGCAATCAGTTCGTTAATAATTTTCAGTAAGGCTGTTACAGCCTCGGGGGGCAATTTGTATTGTCGGATTCTGGGTAGTACAACTCCTTGCTTGAGTGTAACACGATAAGGTGTAATGTGAATACAACCTACATCAGTTGGACCTTGTGCCCATAAATGCTGTGGTACATTTTGCAACCTTGGATCAAAATCTCTCAACACATAATGACCTTTGAAATCACGTAAAAACAATCTCACTCCTTCCGGAGAACAACATATCACTGCCCCTAATGCTTTCAACGTTTTAATACCAAGCAGATTTTCAGGACATGCTTTCGTAAGTAACAAGTCGGTAGTACGGGACAATGGACCAACTTCTAGGGAAACTGGCTTTGACACTTCGTTAACAATAGGCTTTCCTGAAAAACCCAGGGAAACATTCTGTGAGCCTGGGAGGGGTGCCCCTGGAACCTCGTCATGACTGATGGTAGTTCTGCTCGCCCCTGTGTCAATCAAAAATGTTCTGTCTTTCCCCAATACCTGACTACGTACATAGGGACCCTCTTGATCTACAGGAACCTCAATAAGAGGCAAACCAACCTCCCTCTCTAGGCTGTTTCATGAGTACTGCTGATAATCAGGGTAATCTGACTGTGCATATGTAATAACCGACTTTTTCGACCCTGTTTAGAAGGAGAATGATGGATGGTGACTCCAGCCTATTATCCCCTATGGTATGGGGATTAGGACTATAAGTAGGACCTATCCATAAGGCACAGTAGTGCATTTTCGTACCCTTTTCCTTAGATCAGGGCTTATAAGCTAAAGCTAGGGGATAGATATATAAGTATTAGGGATGATCCGTCCTTTTGTAAGAGTATTAGTGCATTTTTTATGGAGTCACACATATTTTGGGCCTTGCAGGCCTTAAACGGGACATACTCCATCTTGCCCTCTGCCCAGTAGCTGGAAAGGCTTTCTAGGTTAAATGTAATGTTTTAGTTTCAAGGTGTTGTTCGCTTGGAGAGAACCGGTTCAGGCTGGCCCTTATCGAAAGACTGTATTTTTCTCCACTCCGAAGACACAACTTCATGCCGGCCGGCTGGGAACGTGTCCTTGGTACGGGGAGGTACAAGAATTTGGTGGGCGGCAGGTTACTGGCCGTAACTTTCCATGAAGGGACAGCTTTGATATTAGTGAAAGTGTTAGGCACTGAGTCAGTCAGTCCGTAGGCGGCAGCTAGCCGTTAGCATCTCTATCATTAATTATTTCTGCGGCAGACAATCGCCATTTTGAAGTCTGAGAAAAACCGAGACTCTCTGAGAGCTAGAGAGAGCTAGAGAGAGAGAGAGAGACGGTAGTTAATAAAGAACCAGGTTCCAGTGCCTTGGAGGGAAGCAGAGGAGGTTGAGCCTAGCGGTGCAGACGTGTACTTGTGACGGCTGAGGTGGACCCCCAAGACGAGCCAAGACACAGAGAGAGAGACGAGACGAGAACCTAGATGACTGCCGAGTCCAAACTTCATATTAACCAGGTGATCTCTGCTCCTTCCCTTGCGAAGCGCGCACCTTAACCTCTATCTTTTCTTTGCAGCCTATATATGTATAGATACATAAATATATATCATGTAGTATTGTGTTTATTCTTTATATTGTAATAAATGCCCCCATTTATTGGTGACCCGACAGGTGCCTTGTATTCTTGTTTAATCGTTGTAGTCTGATACTTCTAGTCGGATGTTGTTTACATGAACGGATGTGGATCCCGGTCAGGTAAGGAATGACTGAACAAGTAGGGAGGCAGAAAAAAGTTGATGTCAAGAGCAGAAGGCACACTTAATTTGAACACTACACTGATTTCCATTGCCGTAGTTTTACCCTGAATAGATAATTGCAGATTTCATCCCTGAGGATTCATAGGAAAGTGATCGTCGTTGGTATGCGGCGTTAATGAGAGCACCTACGAGTAGGTGTGTAAGTCTGCCGGATTGTAGACTGTGTATAAATGAGAGCACCGGGGGGATACGGTGCCGAGACCTGCCAGATTGTAGGTCGTGTGTAAATGAGAGCACCCAAGATTGAGGGGAGTGTAGATCTGCCGGATTGCAGATCGGGTATAAAGGAGAGCACTGGGACTGTAGGCCCACGTGTGTAGACGCGCCGGATTGCGTGTCAAGTGGATAAATGGTATATTGTCAGATCTGCCCCAGGGTAGACTAGTCTGGGCTTATGTGGCCGCGAGACTAATAGGTGTGAATAGGATGTTATAAAACCAATGCTTGTTTATTGCTATTTTTCCCATCCTTAGGTACGAGATGTCATACATATGTCTATATTCATTGTAAATACGTTCTAAGGAGGGAGTTGTTTACGTGCCGGCTGGAGTAGAGGGGCTCCTAGGAGCGGATTCCATCTGGTCCAAAAATCTGGTCGGTACATCTGGCGTCACGAACTGTTTACGAAGCCTGTGTGCGCTGTATTGTTTTTATCTTGTTTGTTTGCGCTCGGCTCGTACGTGTTTTCTTTGTTGATATTTATATATATATATTTTTTGTGTGTTACCATGTTTTCGAAAAAGAAATAAAAATCTACTTTTAAGTTGCCTGCTGATATTCCCGGCTGGGAGTCAACGCCGTATGAGGCTTTAGCCCGTGAGTGGGCCGATTCTACTGGTTTGAGTGAGAATTGGGTTTCTTGTTTGGAGCAGGCGGAGCCCACTGATGTGGTTTCTTGCTTGCAAAAAGCGCCAGTAGTGAAGGGTGAGGAGCTTCCTATTTTAGGACGCAGAGGTTGGATTGTGTTGACCGCGTACAGAGTGCTGCATGAGAAGTTTACTAAATTGCAGAAGCGGTTTGTTGATATGGAAGAAAAGTTTGTTGAGGTGCAAAATGCGCATACTCTTTTGCGATGTCAAAATAAATTGCTTGCCGATAAACTTGAAACTTATCAAACTATAGCCGAAAGGGCTGCAGTACGCATTGCGAAATATAAATACAGACACCGTCGTGGTCGTGTGTCTACGCGGAAAGTGCGTCTGGTCGTGGCGAAAGCCGGACTGGATTGGAACCCCGACGAGTGGGATGGTAATATCTGGGATTCGAATGATTCTAGCTCCTCGGCTGAGGAGGGTAACAAGCGTGAATCTTCTCGCTCCGGACGTGATTGTAAATCTGCTTCTTGTGACAAAGATGATATTTCTGGCGATGGTTGTCGCTCTACCCGTTCTGATGACGTATCACGCCCTGATTGTTCTTCTAAATCTAAGGACCGGGCTTCCTCGGAAGCTCTTCCGGAGGTTTCTGCTCACCCTGTGTTTCGACGCAAATTACAACAGACTCCTGGTATGCCGAATGGTATTCAAATGGATAGTATTGAAGATTTTACTCAACAGGAGGTTAGTGACATTTTACAACGCTTTCGACAGCGACCCGGTGAATCTTTTCTTACGTGGATGGTGCGCCTTTATGAACTAGGTGCTGTCGGCATTATGCTTGATGGTGGTGATTGTTTACGTTTTTGCTCTCTGAGTTCCGATTCTACTGTACAAGATCATTTTCGGAATTATAATGGTGCTGGCCAGATTTCTTTGCTCCAGCTTGCGAATGATGGTTGTAACCATAAATACCCTACTGAGTCTGATTGGCCTTTCAATGACAAGCCATGGTATACTTTGCGCGATGTGTCGCAACGTTTGAAGGAGGAAGTGATGAAAACTGCGATTTTTCTCAGTACTTCTGACAGATTGTTGGATGGTCTTTTGACATCTTCTGTGCGTAATCGCATTATCCGTTCTTCGCCTGTTGCTTATAAGCAGGTTATGATGACTTTGTTGATTAATCAGACTGGTAATCCTTTGTCTATGGTGCTTGAATCTGTTCGTCAGCTTGGTGAGTTGGGTGAATGGTTTAAACCTGAAAGGCAATCTCGACCCGAGGGTCGTACCGCTGGGGATTATAAATTCTCTAGGCGTGACATGTTTCTTGCACTTTTGGCTGATGGTGTGAAAAGGGAGGACATCGATGGTGAACCTAATAATCGCTTGTGGGAAATGTTTCGTAAGCGTGGTTTGGATCGTAAGGAGGGTGCCCGTCGAGTACGAAAGAATGATTGTGATCGTGGTTCTGATGACAGTGGCGATGAGAGACGTCGTGTGGATGCTGATCGCCGTGATGACCGGCGTTATGAACGTGATGCTTCTCCCCGCCGTGATAATACAAGGGTGAGAGAGGGGGAGAGAGACAGCGGGAGAGATGAGCGTGTCTCTAGTAGACGCAGAGATGACAGGAGTTATTCCCCTGATGTCAGACGACGGGATGATCGCCATAGGCTTTCTGACCGCAATTCACAATTCTTTGAACATGACAATAATCCGTTTCGTAATAGAGATGGATATGAACAGGACGTTCTGATCCCGAAAAAAGTTGAAAGCATTTATCCTGATTTGTCTTGGTTGACTGACCACGGTAAAACTGACTAGGAAATAGGTCAAGCTCCAGTACGTAGGTGGGCTCACAGAGACAATAGACCCTATGTAGATATCGAAATTTTTTGGAAACATCATAATATCCAAAGGGCCCGAGCGTTGGTGGATACTGGGGCGGAGGCCACTTTAATTCATGGTAAATCTAAGAAATTTAAAGGACAATTTTTCACAATTACTGGTTTAGGTAGAAAAGAGACCCCCGCAGTGCAAACTACACTTGACATGAGAATTGGCAGACTTCCCCGCAAAGAATATTCTGTACTAGTTGTGCCACTCCTGGAATACATCATTGGAATTGATATTTTAAAAGGAATGACTTTGCATTTAGATGATGGTTGTTATCAATTTGGAACGTAACATTACATTTCGCCAGACCCGTACGGGTTGGTCGTTTGCGAATGCCCCCCATTACTATTCCCCAGGCTACGAAGGTGGTTTCTCAAAAGCAATACCGTATTCCTGGTGGTCATGACGAAATTACTGCCACTATTCAAGATTTGGTTGATGTTGGAGTTATAACTCCAATTACTTCTGCTTGGAATAATCCCGTTTGGCCCGTGCGCAAAAGTGATAATTCTTGGCGCATGACTGTTGATTATCGAGAATTGAACAAACACACTCCTCATTTGGCTGTTGCAGTGCCAGACATGGTTACTTTGATTCAGAGAATTCAGAAGCATCCAGGTACATGGTATGCGTCCATTGATATTGCTAATGCTTTCTTTTCAATCCCGATTGCCCCCGAGTGTCAGGAACAATTCAGTTTTACCTGGAATGGACGTCAGATGACGTTCCGGAGTCTTCCTCAAGGTTATGTACATAGTCCTACGATCTGTCACCGGCTGGTGGCGGAGCATTTATCTGAAGTACCTGTTCATCCCCAAATCCAGGTATGTCACTATATTGATGACATTTTGATTCAAGGTGAGACGCAAGATCAGGTTCAATGCCATCTGGACCAGATTCTCGACTGTTTACGTGCTAAAGGTTGGGAAATTAATGCCGACAAATTACAGGGCCCTTCCCAGAATGTTAAATTTTTAGGAATTAATTGGCATGAAGGTCACAGAGAGGTGATCCCGCAAGTGAAGCGTAACATTTTGGATTTTGCTGTTCCGAGGAACAGAAAGGAGGCTCAATGTTTCATTGGCCTATTTGGTTTTTGGCGTCAGCACATTCCCCATTTGAGTCAGATTTTGGCCCCATTGTATCGAGTCACCCGTAAGAAGAATGCGTTTGAATGGGGTGAACCGCAACAGAATGCTTTTAATTTGGCGAAAGAAGCTATTCAGTATGCCTTGGATTTGTGGCCTGTGAGCGAGGGTGATGTTGATTTGAATGTTTCTGTCGATGGTCTGTATGCCAATTGGAGTTTATGGCAAAAGCAAGGCAGACAAAAAGTGCCGTTAGGTTTTTGGACTAAAAAGTTACCTGAGGCTGGTGAGCGTTATACACCCTTTGAGAAGCAGTTGCTTGCATGTTACTGGGCTCTGGTGGATACCGAGCAATTGACTTATTATTATTATTATTATTTATTATTTTAAACATTTATAAAGCGCGGCTGACACCTTGCAGGTTTCCTGGCGCTAGTGAATACTCTTAACTCAGGGGAACAGAAAGCAAGGAGCAGGTAAGAAGGGGTTGTTTCTAAGGGAATAACCACGTCTTGATGCGTTTCCTGAAAGGGAGGAGCTGTGAGATTTGACGGATATCAGGAGGCAGACTGTTCCACAGCTTAGCCGCTGCGACTCTGAAAGATCTGCCCCCCGTCCTGACTTTGTTATACTTAGGAACAATCACCAGACGGGCTGAGGCTGAGCGTAGAGCTCTGGAAGGGGTATACCATGTAAACATGGCCTGCAGAGGCTTAGGTCCAGCCCCATGGAGCGCTTTAAAAACAAGGCAGAGGGACTTAAAGGCCACACGTTGTTTAAGCGGAAGCCAGTGTAGTTCAGCTAGGGCCGCTGAGGCTGAAGATCTCCTAGTCCAACCCAGAACTAATTTGGCTGCGGCCGACTGAACTCTTTGAAGTCGGTCAAGCAGGGCCAATGGGGACTCAAGTAGCAGCGCGTTGCAATAGTCCAGGCGACTGAGGATGGTGCACCTGACTATCTGCTCCCGAGCTTGTGCGGGTAGCAGTGGCATAATTTTGCGCAGGGAGCGCAGGAGTGCTGTGCACGTTCCCACCGTTTTAGCAACTTGGGTTTCAGTGTTCATTTTATCATTCAGTGTGGCCCCAAGGTTGCGAACCGATGTAACTGGCCGAGGTTTATCTGCTGTTTCCGGGGGCCAGAAGTCGCAGGGGAATTGCCGAGGAATGCGACTTCCTGCACAATACAGAACCTCCGTTTTGGAGGAATTAAATTGCAGCGAGTTATTGTGTAGCCACCCAGCCGTCTCCCTTAAGCAGTCGTGAAAGGCTGCAAGGGGGGTAGAGTCTTCTCCCTCCCAAGAGAGGATAAGCTGGGTGTCATCCGCATAGTTGATTGTTTTTAACCTGTGTGCCTTTATCAACGTGATCAGAGGTCTAAGGTACACGTTAAAAAGAATGGGGCTGATGGAGGAGCCCTGGGGCACCCCGTGGGGGACCGAAGAGAAGCTAGATTGATAAGGGGGGAGAGACACCGCATGTCTCCTGTCCCGTAGGAAGGAGTGGAACCAAAGTAGGGCAGTGCCGTCTACCCCAGCCGTCCGGAGTCGCTCCAACAGGACCCCGTGGTTGACCGTATCGAAAGCGGCAGACAGGTCCAACAGGATCAAGGCTACTGCCTGGCCCCTGTCTGCGCGCATACGAAGGTCCTCCAGAGCTGTCAGGACAGCTGTTTCAGTCCCGTGAGCAGGACGAAAGCCAAACTGAAAATCGTCCAGAATCTGATTTTTCTCCAGATGAATGGAGAGACAGGTGCTAACCCAGCGCTCTGCAATTTTTGCTGGGAAAGGCAGGAGGGATATAGGCCGGTAATTGGACAAACAGTCAGGGTTCAAGGAAGGTTTTTTTAACAGTGGGGTGAATAGAGCCTCCTTCCAGGAGGATGGTACAAGGCCACAGTGTAAGGATTGACTCTGGGTCATACTGTGATTCTGAGACCTGAAATTCCTATCATGCAGTGGGTGTTGAGTTCGCCGAAGTCCCATCGAATTGGACATGCTCAAGAGGCGAGTGTGATTAAGTGGAAATGGTACATCCAGGACAGGGCGCGTGTGGGACCGAAAGGTGTAGCTGTATTGCATGAACGAGTGGCGCAGGCGCCCTCGAATGACACTGCAGATGAATGTTCTGTGCCTGTGGTTCAGGAATCTCCTGTCAGATGGGGTAAGCCATTTGATGATTTGTCCGCGGAGGACAGAAAACATGTGTGGTTTACAGATGGTTCAGCGAAATTCATTGGTGAAAAACGGCACTGGAAATCGGTTTCTTATAACCCGATCACACAAAAGTTTTTGAGTACAACTGGTGAAGGGAAGAGCAGTCAATATGCTGAGTTATACGCAGTTTATCAGGTTTTGAAGCAAGAATTACCTGGCACATGTCATATTTTCACTGATTCCTGGTCCACTGCTAATGGACTGGCGATATGGTTACCAACTTGGCATTCTCATAATTGGGAATTGCATTCAAAAGAATTGTGGGGAAAGGAATTATGGCAAGAAATTTGGGAACTGCTCCCACAGAGTACTGTGACAATCTTTCATGTGGATGCTCATACCCCGATCGATTCCCTTGACAAATTCTTTCATAACATTGCAGATGAAAAGTCTAAAGTTTCTGAGGCAGTGGTGGACATGCAGGACTCTGATTTGGCAGGATTGGCGAAATGGGCCCACCAAAAAGCAGGACATTTTGGAGAGAGAGCCACTAGCAGGTGGGCTTCCGATCGAGGAATTCATATTCCCTTAAATTTGATTAAAGATGTCATTCTGCATTGTCCTATCTGTCAGCATGCTCAGAAACGATCAGTGCCCCATATTGTTAAAGGCCATTTGCATCGAGGAAAAATGCCCGCTCAAATTTGGCAGATTGATTATATTGGTCCGCTCCCTATGAGCAGAAGTTGCCAGTATATTTGCACAGCTGTTGATACTTTTAGCGGCCTGTTGGTCGCTTTCCCTTGTAAACATGCTACCCAAGTTAATACCATTAAAACTCTTGAATTACTAATACTGTACTATGGTGTCCCATTCCAAATTCAATCTGATAATGCATCCCACTTCCGTGGAAGATTGGTGCAGGAATTCTGTGTGGAAAATAACATTGAATGGATTTTTCATATTCCATATTATCCGCAGGCTTTGGGCCTCATTGAACGCATGAATGGCTTGTTGAAAGAACAGTTGTGTAAATTGACCAATGATAATTACCGGAACTGGAAGGATGTTTTACTTCAGGCATTGTTAATTTTAAATAATCGCCCTTTGTTGCATGCTGAATCTCCTTTAATGCGTTTGTTTCCTCCTGCTGTTGATGCAAAACCTAATACGATGTCCCATACTGTAATCTATTGGGAAATTATCCCCGGAGCTTTGGCTCCATGTAGAGCGACCCCTGGTTCCGCAGGCTTGGACCTGCATGCTATGAATGATGCAGCTTTGAAAAGCAGAGATCGAATCATTGTTGAAACTGGCATTGGTGTCTGTATACCTGCCGGTAGCTTTGGACTGATTGCCCCTAGATCGGGCCTTGCCTTAAAAGGTGTTCAGGTTCTTGGCGGTGTAATTGACAGCGATTATCAGGGAGAGATTAAGGTTCTCCTGCTTAATAGCAGTGAGCTTGATTTATCCATCAAAAAATCTGACCTTGTTGCTCAGTTGCTGATTATGCCTGTGTTCAGTGGTGAGATTAAGAAAGGCTCTGCCCCGACTTTGCTAACGATACGAGGTCAAAAAGGGTTTGGTTCTTCGGACAACCCTGGCGCTAAAATTTGGGTGCAATCGCCTAAAAATCCTCCTGAACAGGCTGAAATTATTGCGACCGGTCATGATAATACCATTTTGGTGATGAAGCCAGGGAAAGATAGCTGGGAAGCTGTCCCAGCTGACAAATGTTATTTGCGAGAGTGATTAAGGCCTGTGTTTGTATTCTTTCAGATCATTCTCTGGACTGCTGCTGCAGGATGTGCCGGCGTTGGACTCCTTTTGGTCTGCTACGCCGGGAGAGGAGAGGACCCGCCGACTTCGGTTGATTGGAGAACCAGAGTTCCGCGTTCCTTCACTGCGTGGGAGGCTTCCGCCAACTTCTGGATTGCCCTTGCAAAAAGGGTTACGAACTCTCCGCATTTCTGTCTTACCCCTATGAGATCCGTGACTGATATTTTAGCGACCTGCTTGGTTGCTGTCCCTGCTTCCACTGAGACTCTACGGCACATTTTCAATATTTCGAGTGCCCGTCCTAATATTATTTTGGGCGATTTTCCCGCCCATGAATTTTGCCCTTTATGTTCTACCCTTTCTGATTCTGCCCTTCCGATTCCTTCCCGAATTACCACCTATAATATTACACAGGGCGATTTGTGCTTTATTTTTACTTGTGATCCTAAAGCGATTTCGGAATGCCTACGTTTAAAATTACAGGCTGCCACGACTTTTTCTGCTCACCAACGATTGCTTTGTTTACGAAGGCTTCCAAGTTCATGTATTTCTGTTAAAAATAATATGACATGTAAACGTTTATTAGTTGTTCCTAGCTATTTTCGTCCTATGTTGTTGCCTAATGGCTGGTTGTTTTCCTGTGGCAATACTTCTTGGCCCTATATTCCTGCTAATGTTACCGGAGGTCCGTGTGCTATTACTAGACTGAGCTTACTAATGTTTTCCTCACACCCTGGTTCCCATTCCCGTATGGTACGAGACTCTATGACATTACAAGAAGACTGTGATTCCTCCGTTCATCTTTACTCTAAATCGGAGTATCTTAGTTTAGCTTTCTCTATTATTGGTGTCCCGGCATTGGCTGTTTACAATGCTAAAACCATTAGCAAGATGGCTTGCTGGATGGTTAAATCAATTAACCACACCTCGACTGTATTATCTGACTTATTATTAGATGCCCAGGGTGAAAGACGGGCCATTTTACAGAATCGCGCTGCGATTGACTATTTGTTGCTGAAACATGGACATGATTGTTCTGACTTTGAGGGCCTCTGCTGTTTTAATTTGTCTGACCATTCTAAATCAATCCAAGCCCATATTGACAAACTCCACGATTTGACTGCAGAAGTTAGACAACATCTTGATCAGGGCTGGTTCGACTGGCTCTTTAATTGGTTGCCTGACTTACATTCTTTACGACAGATTTTAGGGGGTATTATAATCTTTATTTGTGTTTTAGTACCTATTTGCTGCTTTATCCAGTGCATTCCCTCTTTATTGCAATTTTTTAAATTTGGTAGGAAGAATAGATCAGTTAATTTTGTTTCTTATTATTCCTCTACGGATGTTAGTTCGATATAGATTTTGGCTAATAGACTGGAGTCAAGGGTGAAATGTAATAACCGACTTTTTCGACCCTGTTTAGAAGGAGGATGATGGATGGTGACTCCAGCCTATTATCCCCTATGGTATGGGGATTAGGACTATAAGTAGGACCTATCCATAAGGCACAGTAGTGCATTTTCGTACCCTTTTCCTTAGATCAGGGCTTATAAGCTAAAGCTAGGGGATAGATATATAAGTATTAGGGATGATCCGTCCTTTTGTAAGAGTATTAGTGCATTTTCTATGGAGTCACACATATTTTGGGCCTTGCAGGCCTTAAACAGGACAGACTCCATCTTGCCCTCTGCCCAGTAGCTGGAAAGGCTTTCTAGGTTAAATGTAATGTTTTAGTTTCAAGGTGTTGTTCGCTTGGAGAGAACCAGTTCAGGCTGGCCCTTATCGAAAGACTGTATTTTTCTCCACTCCGAAGACACAACTTCAGGCCGGCCGGCTGGGAACGTGTCCTTGGTACGGGGAGGTACAAGAATTTGGTGGGCGGCAGGTTACTGGCCGTAACTTTCCATGAAGGGACAGCTTTGATATTAGTGAAAGTGTTAGGCACTGAGTCAGTCAGTCCGTAGGCGGCAGCTAGCCGTTAGCATCTCTATCATTAATTATTTCTGCAGCAGACAATCGCCATTTTGAAGTCTGAGAAAAACCGAGACTCTCTGAGAGCTAGAGAGAGCTAGAGAGAGAGAGAGAGACAGTAGTTAATAAAGAACCAGGTTCCAGTGCCTTGGAGGGAAGCAGAGGAGGTTGAGCATAGCGGTGCAGACGTGTACTTGTGACGGCTGAGGTGGACCCCCAAGACGAGCCAAGACACAGAGAGAGAGACGAGACGAGAACCTAGATGACTGCCGAGTCCAAACTTCATATTAACCAGGTGATCTCTGCTCCTTCCCTTGCGAAGCGCGCACCTTAACCTCTATCTTTTCTTTGCAGCCTATATATGTATAGATACATAAATATATATCATGTAGTATTGTGTTTATTCTTTATATTGTAATAAATGCCCCCATTTATTGGTGACCCGACATGTGCCTTGTATTCTTGTTTAATCGTTGTAGTCTGATACTTCTAGTCGGATGTTGTTTACATGAACGGATGTGGATCCCGGTCAGGTAAGGAATGACTGAACAAGTAGGGAGGCAGAAAACAGTTGATGTCAAGAGCAGAAGGCACACTTAATTTGAACACTACACTGATTTCCATTGCCGTAGTTTTACCCTGAATAGATAATTGCAGATTTCATCCCTGAGGATTCATAGGAAAGTGATCGTCGTTGGTATGTGGCGTTAATGAGAGCACCTACGAGTAGGTGTGTAAGTCTGCCGGATTGTAGACTGTGTATAAATGAGAGCACCGGGGGGATACGGTGCCGAGACCTGCCAGATTGTAGGTCGTGTGTAAATGAGAGCACCCAAGATTGAGGGGTGTGTAGATCTGCCGGATTGCAGATCGGGTATAAAGGAGAGCACTGGGACTGCAGGCCCACGTGTGTAGACGCGCCGGATTGCGTGTCAAGTGGATAAATGGTATATTGTCAGATCTGCCCCAGGGTAGACTAGTCTGGGCTTATGTGGCCGCGAGACTAATAGGTGTGAATAGGATGTTATAAAACCAATGCTTGTTTATTGCTATTTTTCCCATCCTTAGGTACGAGATGTCATACATATGTCTATATTCATTGTAAATACGTTCTAAGGAGGGAGTTGTTTACGTGCCGGCTGGAGTAGAGGGGCTCCTAGGAGCGGATTCCATCTGGTCCAAAAATCTGGTCGGTACAGCATACTGGTACATTTGCTGTGTGACATGTTGCGTGGCAGCAATAGGTTGGGGTTGGGGTACAGCTACTGTCTGTTGTGTATGCTGTGGAGGTTGCGTGTTCTGTGGAATAGGCTGTGGAACATGTTCTTGTCTAGGAGGACGCGGTCTTTCTTTCGTCCTGCCTGTAGCAATATTATATTTCAGAACGGTACATTCGTTGATATAGTGACCTGGCTGTTTACAATAGTTGCAATTCCCTTTAACGGGAGCTGCAGAATGACCTGGCGGTGCTGTACCCTTTTTCTGACCGTCAGCTGGAACAGACTGAGCAACTAGTACTTTCATTTTCGTGTCTTTCATACGCCTCTGTTGGTGATCGTGTTCCTCTCTAATTCGGTTCTGGTGGTACTGTAGCATTTGTAACATTTGAGAAGGGGTATTTGCTTGCCATGTACTCTCGACTTTCAATACTCTGTTTTTAACTTGTGGTAAGGAATTCTCGACTAATTTGGTCACAAAAAGATGTGGGTATGATTCACTACTTGTTTTCAGGCCGCTATTAATAATGAAACATTTCTCGAATCTAGAATAAAAATCACTAGTGTCTTCGTCTTGTTTCTGTTTGCAGGCTGAGATTGCATCCCAGTCTTCCTTTTTTATTGCCAATAACCTCGGCAAGACCTGTACTAATAATCCTGGTAATGCTTTAGCTCTGTCGCCAAGACCCGTACCTGGGACTCGTCTATTTTCTTCGTTTTCTAATTCAGTCCAAATAATCTTTGTATCTCCCACCTCCCATTCTTTTTCTTTAAGTTTTTCGTAAATGCCGGCGGGCAACAATACCTTTAACATTTTAATAATATCGGAATACGTATAATCCCCCATGAGTAGCATGTCTTTCAATTCACGTGGAACCCTGCTGGATCTTTATCATGACAGGGCACTAATTTCTTCATTTCCAATAGTTCCATTTTAGTCAAGGGTGTGTATACGAATACTCGTTGAAGCTCACCCCCTGCGGTCTGGACGGGATGAACTTCTCGTAAGGGATTCTGTCTGTCTATGTAAAATGGTTGTCTTACGGGGGGTGGAACAGGAACGAAATGTGGAGTCAGGAAAGTTCTGTATTTATGGCGTTCTAGAATAATATTAATTAAATCGGTACCTAGGCCTCTCCATCTTTTTAGGAGTAATTCTTCCAATATATTATATAGGGGACCTGGATCAGAATGCTGACTCTTATATAGTGTAATGAGATGCTGGATCATGTACATACCAGCTAGTCGCTGTTCGTCTGGGGAAAGAGTCAAAAATGTTTGCGCTACTGAATCATCTTTATATACGCTGTTATTTCCTGCCCACTGTACTGCTGATCGTGCTAGTTCTTGTTCACGCATGGTACTAAGTTCACTGTAACCTATTCGTTGTTTCAGTACTTTATCAGTGGCCTGAAATAAATGTTCAAGAGAACATTGTTCTGGTATAGGAGAAAGAAAACGTTTCTTGTTTTCAAGGCGAATGGGTCTGTCAAAAGGTCTTGCTCTACCTACGTACGCTATTCTGTCTGGGTCTTCTTCTGTATCCTCTATATCTTCGTCCTCTGTGATTTCATCTTCCTCTTTCTCGGTTTCCCTAGCTGCTTTTTCTTTTTCGTGTATTACTACAATTTCTTTACGGATCTTTCTGTACATGGATTTTACACAACTTTGTTTATTATGTTTACCATCCGCTATATTGTTACTCCAATTATCAGGATGTCCATCTCTTCTTTGCTAGTACCTGGCCGATCTCGTTCCCTTATCAAACAATTTATCAAAAACTGTAAGATCATTCTTTGTGTCTCAACCTTATTATGTGCCATGGCCTCGTGAATGCATTCTGGTTTCTCCCCTGTTCTAATGAAATTATATATGTTATCTAAATGTTGTTTCATATGTGGTAGAATAGACAGATAGTTTGTGACTCGTCGTAAACGCATTGAGAATAGCATCATCTCGTCTTCGCCTGGTACAGGATCATATCTGCAATCTGTAAGGTACTGTCTAAGGGTTGCGAATGACGCCGCTTTTGGTGTACGTTGTAATGCTACTTCTCTAAGCGTCATTCGTTTTACTTGAGGTGGGGTGACAGGTTTACCTCCTACTGCGCCTCCTGAAGCGGAAGCGGAACCATCAACTAGCTGTGCTATCGGTGGTAGCAACGGAACTGGTCGAGTAGGTGAAGTAGTAATAGGTGCAGGTAATGTAAGTTGGCCATGTGTTGCTGTCGAAAAAGGATTGCTAGGACCAGTGGCAGGAGGGACAGTAGCAGGTGGGACAGTGGGAGGGGTCGTGTCATCCTGAACAGGCTGTTGAGGAACATTATTAGCAGGTGGTACAGGTACACGTACATTGGTATATTCTGGAGCTACATCATCTAAATAAGAGGAAAGGAAAATGTCCGCTGCGGTCTGTTTATGACGTAATTTAGTCGGGACCAATGGAGGTGGCAAGTTACGGGGCACTTCCGGGGTCGCCTTGGGCAGGCCCTCGGCGAGAACAGGATACATGCCTGTAATAAGGGCATTTCTTTGTCTGTCTTGTTGTTCTATTCTGACTCGTTCTCCTTCTTCTAGTAACTCTCTTTCTCTAGCTTTTTCGGATTCTTCTCTACTTCTCTCTGCTTTCCTGAGTTCTTTCTCTGTTCTTCTATGCGCTTCTTTACGCCACAATTCTATGGCATCTTTCTGGGATTGTCTGGCTTTCTTTTTCCATAATGCTTCTTCTACTGATGCAATCAGCATCCCATGTGCCTGAGACAGGCCATCTATATTTCTCTTCCAGATCTTTTGTATACTCCACCCACAAGTCTAAGTACAGTATGGCATCTAAGCCATGTTTATGGTACATAAAATGTCCTGGAGTGTCCCTAGGCGGGACGGGAACTGCTTCTTCGAGTATCCCTTTCCTAGTTCCTATCTGACGTAATTTCGAGAACAGCTGCATTTTTGAACTGATTTAAACGTGAACACAATAAACACAGTAATGAATAGCAAACAATCATTCATACCACGACATTAAACACATTAAAACATTTCAGACTGATATATACCTGGTACATAGAAAAACATGAATACTGAAATCTCGAGATGCAATACTAGAATACTGAATCACTAGATGCACTGCTAAACAGTACAGACAATACCGGTCCCATAAAGAGACACATCATTACCGCATTCACCTAAGTGAACACGTCTGAACTGGACCGGATCTGTGTACCCAGACCCGTCTTGACCGGGCACAAATTAATGAACCCGTCTAGATGCGTTCCCAACAACGGTACTCACCGGGAAGCAAAAACTGAAGGCCTCGGAAACTGGACTGGACTGGACTGGACTGCTACGACGTCTGGCTGCTACTACGCATGCGCTTCGGAACAGGTGGGCCTCCGGATACCTCGGACCTTGCTCTCTCGACTAGGGGCTCTGGTCGGGATCCTCCGCATTCCTCACCGCCTCGTCTGGATGCCGGACCGCAGTCTCTGTCTCCTCCGTGGGCCCGAGGGAGATAGCAGGAAAACCCACAGGTGTGCACTGGATCCGTCGCAGCTGTAGAAGGGTCAGGGGCCTGCGTTACATCGCCGGCGAGTGGGGAAGGGGGGGTCCCTATTCGGGCACCAGAATTATGTGGTAAATAAATTACCGGGCAATTTTTGATTACATTAAATGACAATAAGGATAGCTCAATCAAATGAGAGGCAGAGTCCGTGGTATCTGAGTCATACGGGCTTTAATGAAATGCCTCGAGGCATGGGACATCGGGTTCCATCACCACTAAGGTTCAGGAAGGGACATTCAACATTTTATTCACATCACACATTATATATAGTAAAACAGTATAATTGGAATGAATACAGTAGGCGTAACAGGTGAAAAGAGAGAGATAAGAACACATGTGCGTAACAGGAGGCGTGTAAGAAGGCGTACACATGGGCGTGCACTTGACATGTCAGAGAATCGTCACAAGAAACGTCACAAGTGGGTGGATGCTTAGAGAAAGTTTGCAGAATCAGCAGAAAACTTTGACATACATGCGCGCGCAACTGAGCATGACGTGTAATTGGGGAGAGCTGGGGGCTTTGACTTTAGCACTAGTAGAGGAGACTAATATATGGGATGTCAGAACGACCTGCATCTATAGCATATCTGGTATCTTGTGTTTTGAGGATGTAGTGTCTGGAGTAAAAGGTCTTTCGGGCAGAAGCCGTTCATCACTGAATGCTAGTGCGTGCATATGGATCTTCATGTGAAGTGCAGGGGCCATGGGCCTACCATGGTAACAGGAACAGTAAATTACTTGCATGGAGACAGGAAGGCAGGGCCCTTTGCTCTGCAGCCGGGAATATGTTTACCTATTTCACTAGACTGGAATGTGTTTTCGCGGAGGCTGAGCAGATAACTGTAGGCAAAACACTATTTTGGCAGGCAGGCCAGGCCGAGCCGGGCACCGCTTCGCCGAGCAGGAAGTAAGGCAGAGGTCAGGGATGCATACCTAAACTGCAGCTTTCAGAGACAGAAAAGAACTCGGAGCCTCGATTATGGGTCTGGCTCGACTGGGCCAGAAAACATGGAAAAAACCGTGTGCGAGAATCAAAAGTGCACCATGTAAAGACGTTGGCACCATAGGCCTAGAAGCCTAAGTAACATGATTTTCTTGGAGAACTGTATAACTGATATGTTAACGTTGGACGCAAATGCATATGCGTCTTTCTAGCAGGCACGGAAAAGGAATTACATGACATACATGGAGCACGTGTGTATGGATGGGGTGCGAGTGGGGGACACATTAGCTACCAAAAAATTTCTATTTCCTCAGATCAACAGGCTTGAACGAGCCTGGGTAAATGGATGAGTGCATGGGTAGTACCAGAATGATTGAATGTGTGCATGTGCAGTGCCTGGATGAATGGGTAGTGCATGAGTTAATGAATGAGTGCAATGGTAGTGCCCAGGTCAATGGATAACTGCATGAGTAGTGCCTGAGTAAATGGAAGTTTGCATAGGTACAGCCTGAGTGAATAGACAAGTGCAAAGGTAGTCACTGGATGATTGGATGTATGCATGGGTAGTGCTTGGATGAACAGATGAGTGCATAGGTAGTGCATGTCAAACTCTCACCTATGTGTCCGCAGGAACCACAAGCAAGATGCTAACACACAACTTTCCCTTGTCATCAGTTGTGCCCAACAGTGCCTACCAGGCATTGTTAACCAAAGGAAGAGGGGATAAAATATGGGTAAACAAAACAATCCTCGCTCAAAGTCTCTTCTCAAACTTAAGGTCAGTCAATCAGGGAGTTTCCTAAATGTAAAAACAAAAGTGCATTGAGTATATGATACAATAAAGAAAATGAATCAGTAGTGTTTTAAAGATGTTTGGATTTCTCCCTACCTCAATGAATCCCCTCTTCCTTTCTGTAGCAACTTAAGCCATCTTGTAAAACAATTACTGTAATTAGCTAAGGTGAAAGAACGAAAGAGAAATGAAACCTGGGGCCCAAAAGAAAAAAGACAATGACAAGTCTTCAGGCTGCGAAATGGTACCCAACTAACTTTAGCTGGGAGGCACTCTCCGTGAACAGTTAAGCAAAATTCTCCAGCAACTAATTATATTAAAGAATATCTTGTTATCCTTTATGTCAGGAATACTAACTAAACTCTTCTATATTTATATTTACAGGAACTTTCCATTCAGCTCCCAAAACACAGAGAAAGGCAGATCCTCAGAGACGACAGAACATTACTAAGATAGATGCTCCTTACCTCATAATTAAATAATTATCTTTAGGTGCAAAAGCACAGTTAACGCACTGATGGTGGATTTTCTTTTGTTTTTTCTCTTTAGGTGCACTATAGGAAAACTGGAGCAGGAGCTGTCTCCAAAACAAGAAGCGGAGTGGATTCCAGAGGGCTGGAGCCCTGCCAAGGGCACTGCCTAGATCAAGTCAGAAGAAGAAGGAGACCAGGAAGCATTAGCCAAGCGAAAACACAGGTGAGCTCGCGACAGAAGAAGGAGGAGAGCAGGAAGCATGAGCCACCCCAAAGACTGCGCTGAGTACGCGACGGAAGGAGGAGAGGACACTGAGAGCCTGTGAGGGAACAGAACAGCCCCACAAGAGAACGTATAGGTAACCCGGAAGCAGAATAGCAAACCCCCAAACTGCAAGAATGCAAAGTTCTCTATTGGGGGAGCAGGTGAGTCCTATACTCCTCCCCTGCCTATTTCTGCCCATTACTGAAGGTGGGATCAACAGGCTCAACAGTGCCTGGGTGAATGCATGAGTGCAAGTGTAGTACCAGAGTGATTGAAAAAGTGCATGTGTAGTGCCTGGGTGGATGGGTAGAATGTGAGTGAATGCATGGGTGCAATGGTAGTGCCAGGATGAAAGGATGAGTGCATTGCTAGTGCATGAGTGAATGGAGGGATGCAACAGTAGAGCCTGGTTCAACGGGTGACTTCATGAGTAGTGCCTGAGTGAATGAAAGTTTGCATAGATACACCCTGAGTGAATGGATGAGTGCAAAGTTAGTGACTTGATGATTGGATGTATGCAGGGGTAGTGCTTGGATGAACAGATGAGTGCATAGGTAGTATCTATCGAACTCTTACCTGTGTTTCCACAGGAACGACAAGCAAGATGTATAGGCCTGACTTCCCCTTGTCACCTTGTGCCCAAAAGTGTCAAAACGGCATTGGTAAGCCATGGAAGAGGGGATAAAATAAGGATAAACAAAACAATCCTTCCTCGAAGTCTCTTCTCAAACTTAAGGTTAGTCAATCAGGGAGTTTCCTAAATGTAAAAACAAAACTGCATTGAGTATACAATACATTAAATAAAAGGAATCAGTTGTGTTTTTTAACAATGTTTGGCTTCTTCCCTACCTGAGTAAATCCCCTCTTACTTTTTGTATCAACTTAAGCCGTCTTGTAAAACTATCACTATATTCAGCTAAGGTGAAAGAACAAAAGAGCAATGAAATCTGGGCCCCAAAAGAAAAATTACAATGACATGTCTTCAGGTTGTGCAATGGTACAAACCTAACCTAATCTGGGAGGCCCTCTCTGTGAACAGGTAAGCAAAATTCTTAAGCAACTAATTATATTAAAATAATATCTTGATGTCCTTAATGCCAGGAATACAAATTAAAGTCTTCTATATTTGTATTTACAGGAACTTTCTATTCAGGTGCCCAAAGACAGGAAAAGTCAGATCCTCGTGGACGAAAGAACATACTAAAATAAATGATCCTTACCTCAAAATGAAATAATTATCTTTAGTTGCAAAAGCACATTTAACGTACTGATGGCTGATTTTCTTTTGCTTTTTCTCTGTAGGTGAGACAGGTGAACTGTAAGAAAACTAGTGCAGGAGCTGTCTCCAAAACAAGAAGCGGAGTGGAGTCCAGAGGGCAGGAGCTGCGTCAAAGACACCGCCGAGCTCACATCGGAAGAAGGAGAAAACCAGGAAGTTGGAGCCATGCCAAAGACACCGCCGAGCTCATGACGGAAGAAGGAAGGGACCAGGAAGCAGCATCCATACCAAAGACAACGCCGAATTCAGGACGGAAGGAGGAAAGGACGCTGAGAGCCTGTGAGGGAACAGAAGAGCCCCAGAAGAGAACTTGTAGGTAACCCGGAAGCAGAACAGCAACCCCCAGAATGCTAGAATGCAAAGCTCTCTATTGCCGGAGCAGGGGAGTCTTATACTCCTCCCCTGCCATGCCCCGCCCACTACTCAAGGCGCATCAACAGGCTCGACAGTGCCTGGGTGAATGGACGAGAGCAAAGGTAGTACTAGAGTGATTTAAGGTGTGCATGTGTAGTGCCCGGGTGGATGGGTATTATGTGAGTGAATGCACAAGTGCAATAGTAGTGCCAGGGTGAAAGGATGAGTGCATTGTAGTACATAAGTGAATGGAGTGATGCAACAGTAGAGCCTGGGTCAACGGATGACTGCATAAGTAGTGCCTTAGTGAATAAAGGTTTGCATAGATACACCCTGAGTGAATGGATTAGTGGACAGGTAGCGACTGGATGATTGGATGTATGCATGGTTAGTGCTTGGCTAAACAGATGAATGCATAGGTAGTGCCTGTCAAACTCTTACCTATGTTTCCACAGGAACGACAAGCAAGATGCAAACGCCCAACTTATCCTCGTCACCTTGTGCCCAACAGTATCAAAACGCCATTAGTGAACCGATGAAGAGGGGATAAAAAATGAATAAACAAAACAATCATTCCACAAAGTAGATTCTCAAACTTAAGGTTAGTATTTCAGGAAGTTTACTAAATGTAAAAACGAAAGTGCATTGAGTATATTATACTATAAAGAAAAGGAATCAGTCGTGTTTTAACAATGTTTGGATTTACCCCTACCTGAATGAATCCTCTCTTCCTATCTGTAGCAAATAAGCCATCTTGTAAAACAATTACTATAATTAGCTAAGGTGTAAGAACAAAAGAGCAATGAAATCTGGGCCCCAAAAGAAAATTACAATGACATGTCTTGAGGCTGTGAAATGGTACCCTCCTAAATTAAGCTGGGAGGCACTCTCTGTGGCCAGGCAAGCAACATTTTCAAGCAACTAATTATATTAAAAGAATATCTTGTTATCCTTATTGTCAGGAATACTAACTAAAGTCTTCTATATTTGTAATTACCGGAACTTTCCATTCAGGTGCCCAAACAAAGAAAAAGGCAGATCCTCAGGGACGACAGACCATTATTAAGATAAATGCTTCTAATCTTACTAATAAATAATTATCCTTAGGTGCAAAACCACAGTTAACATACGGATGGCTGATTTTCTTTTGTTTTTTCTCTTTAGGTGAGCCGGGTGAACTAGAAGAAAACTGGAGAAGGAGCTGTCTCCAAAGCAAGAAGTGGAGTGGAGTTCATAGGCCAGGAGCCACTCCAAAGACACAGCCGAACTAGCAACAGAAGAATAAGGAATAGACCAGGGTGGAGGAGCTATGCCTAAGACACCGATGAGTTCGCGACGAAAGGAGGAGAGGACGTCGATAGCCTCCAAGGGAACAGAAGAGCCCCAAAGAGACCTTGTAGGTAACACGGTAGCAGAATAGCAAACCCCCAGAGCACTAGAACCTGCAACACCCTATTGCAGGAGCAGGGGAGTCTTCTACTCCTCCCCTGTCAAGTCCTGCTCATTATTCAAAGCGGGATCAACAGGCGTGACAGAGCCTGGGTAAATGGATGAGTGCAAGGGTAGTACCAGAATGATTGAATGTGTGCATGTGCAGTGCCTGGATGAATGGGTAGTGCATGAGTTAATGAATGAGTGCAATGGTAGTGCCCAGGTCAATGGATAACTGCATGAGTAGTGCCTGAGTAAATGGAAGTTTGCATAGGTACAGCCTGAGTGAATAGACAAGTGCAAAGGTAGTCACTGGATGATTGGATGTATGCATGGGTAGTGCTTGGATGAACAGATGAGTGCATGTCAAACTCTCACCTATGTGTCCGCAGGAACCACAAGCAAGATGCTAACACACAACTTTCCCTTGTCATCAGTTGTGCCCAACAGTTCCTACCAGGCATTGTTGACCAAAGGAAGAGGGGATAAAATATGGGTAAACAAAACAATCCTCGCTCGAAGTCTCTTCTCAAACTTAAGGTCAGTCAATCAGGGAGTTTCCTAAATGTAAAAACAAAACTGCATTGAGTATGTGATACAATAAAGAAAATGAATCAGTAGTGTTTTAAAGATGTTTGGATTTCTCCCTACCTCAATTAATCCCCTCTTCCTTTCTGTAGCAACTTAAGCCATCTTGTAAAACAATTACTGTAATTAGCTAAGGTGAAATAACGAAAGTGAATTGAAACCTGGGGCCCAAAAGAAAAAAGACAATGACAAGTCTTCAGGCTGCGAAATGGTACCCAACTAACTTTAGCTGGGAGGCACTCTCTTGAACAGGTAAGCAAAATTCTCCAGCAACTAATTAAAATAAAGAATATCTTGTTATCCTTAATGTCAGGAATACTAACTAAACTCTTCTATATTTATATTTACAGGAACTTTCCATTCAGCTCCCAAAACACAGAGAAAGGCAGATCCTCAGAGACGACAGAACATTACTAAGATAGATGCTCCTTACCTCATAATTAAATAATTATCTTTAGACGCAAAAGTAGAGTTAACCCACTGATGGCGGATTTTCTTTTGTATTTTTCTCTTTAGGTGCACTACAGGAAAACTGGAGCAGGAGCTGTCTCCAAAACAAGAAGCAGAGTGGAGTCCAGAGGGCTGGAGCCCTGCCAAAGACACTGCCTAGATCAAGTCAGAAGAAGAAGGAGACCAGGAAGCATTAGCCAAGCCGAAAACACAGGCGAGCTCGCGACAGAAGAAGGAGGAGAGCAGGAAGCATGAGCCACCCCAAAGACTACGCTGAGTACGTGACGGAAGAAGGAGAGGACACTGAGAGCCTGTGAGGGAGCAGAACAGCCCCACAAAAGAACTTATAGGTAACCCGGAAGCAGAATAGCAAACCCCCAAAATGCAAGAATGCAAAGTTCTCTATTCGGGGAGCAGGTGAGTCCTATACTCCTCCCCTGCCTATTTCCGCCCATTACTGAAGGTGGGATCAACAGGCTCAACAGTGCCTGGGTGAATGGATGAGTGCAAGTGTAGTACCAGAGTGATTGAAAAAGTGCATGTGTAGTGCCTGGGTGGATGGGTAGTATGTGAGTGAATGCATGGGTGCAATGGTAGTGCCAGGATGAAAGGATGAGTGCATTGGTAGTGCATGAGTGAATGGAGGGATGCAACAGTAGAGCTTGGTTCAACGGGTGACTTCATGAGTAGTGCCTGAGTGAATGAAAGTTTGCATAGATACACCCTGAGTGAATGGATGAGTGCAAAGGTAGTGACTGGATGATTGGATGTATGCAGGGGTAGTGCTTGGATGAACAGATGAGTGCATAGTTAGTATCTATCAAACTCTTACCTGTGTTTCCGCAGGAACGACAAGCAAGATGTATAGGCCTGACTTCCCCTTGTCACCTTGTGCCCAAAAGTGTCAAAACGGCATTGGTAAGCCATGGAAGAGGGGATAAAATAAGGATAAACAAAACAATCCTTCCTCGAAGTCTCTTCTCAAACTTAAGGTTAGTCAATCAGGGAGTTTCCTAAATGTAAAAACAAAACTGCATTGAGTATACAATACATTAAATAAAAGGAATCAATAGTGTTTTTTTAACAATGTTTGGCTTCTTCCCCACCTGAGTAAATCCCCTCTTACTTTTTGTATCAACTTAAGCCGTCTTGTAAAACTATCACTATATTCAGCTAAGGTGAAAGAACAAAAGAGCAATGAAATCTGGGCCCCAAAAGAAAATTGACAATGACATGTCTTCAGGTTGTGCAATGGTACAAACCTAACCTAAGCTGGGAGGCCCTCTCTGTGAACAGGTAAGCAAAATTCTTAAGCAAGTAATTATATTAATATAATATCTTGATGTCCTTAATGCCAGGAATACAAATTAAAGTCTTCTATATTTGTATTTACAGGAACTTTCTATTCAGGTGCCCAAAGACAGGAAAAGTCAGATCCTCGTGGACGACAGAACATACTAAAATAAATGATCCTTACCTCAAAATGAAATAATTATCTTTAGTTGCAAAAGCACATTTAACGTACTGATGGCTGATTTTCTTTTGTTTTTTCTCCAGGTGAGACAGGTGAACTGTAAGAAAACTAGTGGAGCTGTCTCTAAAACAAGAAGCGGAGTGGAGTCCAGAGGGCAGGAGCTGCGTCAAAGACACCGCCGAGCTCACATCGGAAGAAGGAGAAGACCAGGAAGTTGGAGCCATGCCAAAGACACCACCGAGCTCATGACGGAAGAAGGAAGGGACCAGGAAGCAGCATCCATGCCAAAGACAACGCCGAATTCACGACGGAAGGAGGAAAGGACGCTGAGAGCCTGTGAGGGAACAGAAGAGCCCCAGAAGAGAACTTGTAGGTAACCCGGAAGCAGAACACCAACCCCCAGAATGCTAGAATGCAAAGCTCTCTATTGCTGGAGCAGGGGAGTCTTATACTCCTCCCCTGCCATGCCCCGCCCACAACTCAAGGCGCATCAACAGGCTAGACAGTGCCTTGGTAAATGGACGAGAGCAAATGTAGTACTAGAGTGATTGAAGTTGTGCATGTGTAGTGCCTGGGTGGATGGGTATTATGTGAGTGAATGCATGAGTGTAATAGTAGTGCCAGGGTGAATGGATGAGTGCATTGTAGTACATGAGTGAATGGAGTGATGCAACAGTAGAGCCTGGGTCAATGGATGACTGCATAAGTAGTGCCTTAGTGAATAAAGGTTTGCATAGATACACCCTGAGTGAATGGATGAGTGGACAGGTAGCGACTGGATGATTGGATGTATGCATGGTTAGTGCTTGGCTAAACAGATGAATGCATAGGTAGTGCCTGTCAAACTCTTACCTATGTTTCCACAGGAACGACAAGCAAGATGCAAACGCCCAACTGATCCTAGTCACCTTGTGCCCAACAGTATCAAAACGCCATTAGTGAACCGACGAAGAGGGGATAAAAAATGATTAAACAAAACAATCATTCCACAAAGTCGATTCTCAAACTTAAGGTTAGTATTTCAGGAAGTTTACTAAATGTAAAAACAAAAGTGCATTGAGTATATTATACTATAAAGAAAAGGAATCAGTAGTGTTTTAACAATGTTTGGATTTACCCCTACCTGAATAATCCTCTCTTCCTATCTGTAGCAAATTAAGCCATCTTGTAAAACAATTACTATAATTAGCTAAGGTTAAAGAACAAAAGAGAAATGAAATCTGGGCCCCAAAAGAAAATGACAATGACATGTCTTGAGGCTGTGAAATGGTACCCTCCTAAATTAAGCTGGGAGGCACTCTCTGTGACCAGGTAAGCAAAATTTTCAAGCAACTAATTATATTAAAAGAATATCTTGTTATCCTTATTGTCAGGAATACTAACTAAAGTCTTCTATATTTGCAATTGCAGGAGCTTTCCATTCAGCTCCCAAAACACAGAGAAAGGCAGATCCTCAGAGACGACAGAACATTACTAAGATAGATGGTCCTTACCTCATAATTAAATAATTATCTTTAGACGCAAAAGCACAGTTAACACACTGATGGCGGATTTTCTTTTGTTTTTTCTCTTTAGGTGCACTATAGGAAAACTGGAGCAAGAGCTGTCTCCAAAACAAGAAGCGGAGTGGAGTCCAGAGGGCTGGAGCCCTGCCAAGGACACTGCCTAGATCAAGTCAGAAGAAGAAGGAGACCAGGAAGCATTAGCCAAGCCGAAAACACAGGCGCGCTCGCGACAGAAGAAGGAGGAGAGCAGGAAGCATGAGCCACCCCAAAGACTACGCTGAGTACTTGCCGGAAGGAGGAGAGGACACTGAGAGCCTGTGAGGGAACAGAACAGCCCCACAAGAGAACTTATAGGTAACCCGGAAGCAGAATGGCAAACCCCCAAAATGCAAGAATGCAAGTTCTCTATTGGGGGAGCAGGTGAGTCCTATACTCCTCCCCTGCCTATTTCCGCCCATTACTGAAGGTGGGATCAACAGGCTCAACAGTGCCTGGGTGAATGCATGAGTGCAAGTGTAGTACCAGAGTGATTGAAAAAGTGCATGTGTAGTGCCTGGGTGGATGGGTAGTATGTGAGTGAATGCATGGGTGCAATGGTAGTGCTAGGATGAAAGGATGAGTGCATTGGTAGTGCATGAGTGAATGGAGGGATGCAACAGTAGAGCCTGGTTCAACGGGTGACTTCATGAGTAGTGCCTGAGTGAATGAAAGTTTTCATAGATACACCCTGAGTGAATGGATGAGTGCAAAGGTAGTGACTGGGTGATTGGATGTATGCAGGGGTAGTGCTTGGATGAACAGATGAGTGCATAGGTAGTATCTATCAAACTCTTACCTGTGTTTCCGCAGGAACGACAAGCAAGATGTATAGGCCTGACTTCCCCTTGTCACCTTGTGCCCAAAAGTGTCAAAACGGCATTGGTAAGCCATGGAAGAGGGGATAAAATAAGGATAAACAAAACAATCCTTCTTCGAAGTCTCTTCTCAAACTTAAGGTTAGTCAATCAGGGAGTTTCATAAATGTAAAAACAAAACTGCATTGAGTATACAATACATTAAATAAAAGGAATCAATAGTCTTTTTTAACAATGTTTGGCTTCTTCCCTACCTGAGTAAATCCCCTCTTACTTTTTGTATCAACTTAAGCCGTCTTGTAAAACTATCACTATATTCAGCTAAGGTGAAAGAGCAAAAGAACAATGAAATCTGGGCCCCAAAAGAAAAATGACAATGACATGTCTTCAGGTTGTGCAATCGTACAAACCTAACCTAAGCTGGGAGGCCCTCTCTGTGAACAGGTAAGCAAAATTCTTAAGCAACTAATTATATTAAAATAATATCTTGATGTCCTTAATGCCAGGAATATAAATTAAAGTCTTCTATATTTGTATTTACAGGAACTTTCTATTCAGGTGCCCAAAGACAGGAAAAGTCAGATCCTCGTGGACGACAGAACATACTAAACTAAATGATCCTTACCTCAAAATGAAATAATTATCTTTAGTTGCAAAAGCACATTTAACGTACTGATGGCTGATTTTCTTTTGTTTTTTTCTCTGTAGGTGAGACAGGTGAACTGTAAGAAAACTAGCGCAGGAGCTGTCTCCAAAACAAGAAGCGGAGTGGAGTCCAGAGGGCTGGAGCTGCGTCAAAGACACTGCCGAGCTCACATCGGAAGAAGGAGAAGACCAGGAAGTTGGAGCCATGCCAAAGACACCACGAGCTCATGATGGAAGAAGGAAGGGACCAGGAAGCAGGATCCATGCCAAAGACAACGCCGAATTCACGACGGAAGGAGGAAAGGACGCTGAGAGCCTGTGAGGGAACAGAAGAGCCCCAGAAGAGAACTTGTAGGTAACCCGGAAGCAGAACAGCAACCCCCAGAATGCTAGAATGCAAAGCTCTCTATTTCCGGAGCAGGGGAGTCTTATACTCCTCTCCTGCCATGCCCCGCCCACTACTCAAGGCGCATCAACAGGCTCGACAGTGCCTGGGTGAATGGACGAGAGCAAAGGTAGTACTAGAGTGATTGAATGTGTGCATGTGTAGTGCCTGGGTGGATGGGTATGATGTGAGTGAATGCATGAGTGCAATAGTAGTGCCAGGGTGAATGGATGAGTGCATTGTAGTACATGAGTGAATGGAGTGATGCAACAGTAGAGCCTGGGTCAACGGATGACTGCATAAGTAGTGCCTTAGTGAATAAAGGTTTGCATAGATACACCCTGAGTGAATGGATTAGTGGACAGGTAGCGACTGGATGATTGGATGTATGCATGGTTAGTGCTTGGCTAAACAGATGAATGCATAGGTAGTGCCTGTCAAACTCTTACCTATGTTTCCACAGGAACGACAAGCAAGATGCAAACGCCCAACTTATCCTCGTCACCTTGTGCCCAACAGTATTAAAACGCCATCAGTGAACCGACGAAGAGGGGATAAAAAATGATTAAACAAAACAATCATTCCACAAAGTCGATTCTCAACCTTAAGGTTAGTATTTCAGGAAGTGTACTAAATGTAAAAACAAAAGTGCATTGAGTATATTATACTATAAAGAAAAGGAATCAGTAGTGTTTTAACAATGTTTGGATTTACCCCTACTTGAATTATTCCTCTTTTCCTATCTGTAGCAAATTAAGCCATCTTGTAAAACAATTACTATAATTAGCTAAGGTTAAAGAACAAAAGAGCAATGAAATCTGGGCCCCAAAAGAAAATGACAATGACATGTCTTGAGGCTGTGAAATGGTACCCTCCTAAATTAAGCTGGGAGGCACTCTCTGTGACCAGGTAAGCAACATTTTCAAGTAACTAATTATATTAAAAGAATATCTTGTTATCCTTATTGTCAGGAATACTAACTAAAGTCTTCTATATTTTTCTTTACATGAACTTTCCATTCAGGTGCCCAAACAAAGAAAAAGGCAGATCCTCAGGGACGACAGACCATTATTAAGATAAATGCTTCTAATCTTACTAATAAATAATTATCCTTAGGTGCAAAATCACAGTTAACATACTGATGGCTGATTTTGTTTTGTTTTTTCTCTTTAGGTGAGCCGGGTGAACTAGAAGAAAACTGGAGAAGGAGCTGTCTCCAAAGCAAGAAGTGGAGTGGAGTTCATAGGCCAGGAGCCACTCCAAAGACACAGCCGAACTAGCGTCAGAAGAATAAGGAATAGACCAGGGAGGAGGAGCTATGCCTAAGACACCGATGAGTTCGCGACGAAATGAGGAGAGGACGTTGATAGCCTCCAAGGGAACAGAAGAGCCCCAAAGAGACCTTGTAGGTAACACAGTAGCAGAATAGCAAACCCCCAGAGCATTAGAACCTGCAGCACTCTATTGCAGGAGCAGGGGAGTCTTATACTCCTCCCCGGTCAAGTCCTGCTCATTATTCAAAGCGGGATCAACAGGCTTGACAGAGCCTGGGTAAATGGATGAGTGCATGGGTAGTACCAGAATGATTGAATGTGTGCATGTGCAGTGCCTGGATGAATGGGTAGTGCATGAGTTAATGAATGAGTGCAATGGTAGTGCCCAGGTCAATGGATAACTGCATGAGTAGTGCCTGAGTAAATGGAAGTTTGCATAGGTACAGCCTGAGTGAATAGACAAGTGCAAAGGTAGTCACTGGATGATTGGATGTATGCATGGGTAGTGCTTGGATGAACAGATGAGTGCATAGGTAGTGCATGTCAAACTCTCACCTATGTGTCCGCAGGAACCACAAGCAAGACGCTAACACACAACTTTCCCTTGTCATCAGTTGTGCCCAACAGTGCCTACCAGGCATTGTTGACCCAAGGAAGAGGGGATAAAATATGGGTAAACAAAACAATCCTCGCTCGAAGTCTCTTCTCAAACTTAAGGTCAGTCAATCAGGGAGTTTCCTAAATGTAAAAACAAAAGTGCATTGAGTATATGATACAATCAAGAAAATGAATCAGTAGTGTTTTAAAGATGTTTGGATTTCTCCCTACCTCAATGAATCCCCTCTTCCATTCTGTAGCAACTTAAGCCATCTTGTAAAACAATTACTGTAATTAGCTAAGGTGAAAGAACGAAAGAGAAATGAAGCCTGGGGCCCAAAAGAAAAAAGACAATGACAAGTCTTAAGGCTGCGAAATGGTACCCAACTAACTTTAGCTGGGAGGCACTCTCTGTGAACAGGTAAGCAAAATTCTCCAGCAACTAATTATATTAAAGAATATCGTGTTATCCTTAATGTCAGGAATACTAACTAAACTCTTCTATATTTATATTTACAGGAACTTTCCATTCAGCTCCCAAAACACAGAGAAAGGCAGATCCTCGGAGACGACAGAACATTACTAAGATAGATGCTCCTTACCTCATAATTAAATAATTATCTTTAGGTGCAAAAGCACAGTTAACGCACTGATGGCGGATTTTCTTTTGTTTTTTTCTCTGTAGGTGCACTATAGGAAAACTGGAGCAGGAGCTGTCTCCAAAACAAGAAGCGGAGTGGAGTCCAGAGGGCTGGAGCCCTGCCAAGGACACTGCCTGGATCAAGTCAGAAGAAGAAGGAGACCAGGAAGCATTAGCCAAGCCGAAAACACAGGCGAGCTCGCGACAGAAGAAGGAGGAGAGCAGGAAGCATGAGCCACCCCAAAGACTACGCTGAGTACGCGACAGAAGGAGGAGAGGACACTGAGAGCCTGTGAGGGAACAGAACAGCCCCACAAGAGAACTTATAGGTAACCCGGAAGCAGAATAGCAAACCCCTAAAATGCAAGAATGCAAAGTTCTCTATTGGGGGAGCAGGTGAGTCCTATACTCCTCCCCTGCCTATTTCCACCCATTACTGAAGGTGGGATCAACAGGCTCAACAGTGCCTGGGTGAATGCATGAGTGCAAGTGTGGTACCAGAGTGATTGAAAAAGTGCATGTGTAGTGCCTGGGTGGATGGGTTGTATGTGAGTGAATGCATGGGTGCAATGGTAGTGCCAGGATGAAAGGATGAGTGCATTGGTAGTGCATGAGTGAATGGAGGGATGCAACAGTAGAGCCTGGTTCAACGGGTGACTTCATGAGTAGTGCCTGAGTGAATGAAAGTTTGCATAGATACACCCTGAGTGACTGGATGAGTGCAAAGGTAGTGACTGGATGATTGGATGTATGCAGGGGTAGTGCTTGGATGAACAGATGAGTGCATACGTAGTATCTATCAAACTCTTACCTGTGTTTCTGCAGGAACGACAAGCAAGATGTATAGGCCTGACTTCCCCTTGTCACCTTGTGCCCAAAAGTGTCAAAACGGCATTGGTAAGCCATGGAAGAGGGGATAAAATACAGATAAACAAAACAATCCTTCCTCGAAGTCTCTTCTCAAACCTAAGGTTAGTCAATCAGGGAGTTTCCTAAATGTAAAAACAAAACTGCATTGAGTATACAATACATTAAATAAAAGGAATCAATAGTGTTTTTTAACAATGTTTGGCTTCTTCCCTACCTGAGTAAATCCCCTCTTACTTTTTGTATCAACTTAAGCCGTCTTGTAAAACTATCACTATATTCAGCTAAGGTGAAAGAACAAAAGCGCAATGAAATCTGGGCCCCAAAAGAAAAATGACAATGACATGTCTTCAGGTTGTGCAATGGTACAAACCTAACCTAAGCTGGGAGGCCCTCTCTGTGAACAGGTAAGCAAAATTCTTAAGCAACTAATTATATTAAAATAATATCTTGATGTCCTTAATGCCAGGAATACAAATTAAAGTCTTCTATATTTGTATTTACAGGAACTTTCTATTCAGGTGCACAAAGACAGGAAAAGTCACATCCTCGTGGACGACAGAACATACTAAAATAAATGATCCTTACCTCAAAATGAAATAATTATCTTTAGTTGCAAAAGCACATTTAACGTACTGATGGCTGATTTTCTTTTGTTTTTTCTCTGTAGGTGAGACAGGTGAACTGTAAGAAAACTAGTGCAGGAGCTGTCTCCAAAACAAGAAGCGGAGTGGAGTCCAGAGGGCAGGAGCTGTGTCAAAGACACCGCCGAGCTCACATCGGAAGAAGGAGAAGACCAGGAAGTTGGAGCCATTCCAAAGACACCGCCGAGCTCATGACGGAGGAAGGAAGGGACCAGGAAGCAGCATCTATGCCAATACAACGCCGAATTCACGATGGAAGGAGGAAAGGACGCTGAGAGCCTGTGAGGGAACAGAAGAGCCCCAGAAGAGAACTTGTAGGTAACCCGGAAGCAGAACAGCAACTCCCAGAATGCTAGAATGCAAAGCTCTCTATTGCCGGAGCAGGGGAGTCTTATACTCCTCCCCTGCCATGCCCCGCCCACTACTCAAGGCGCATCAACAGGCGCGACAGTGCCTGGGTGAATGGACGAGAGCAAAGGTAGTACTAGAGTGATTGAAGGTGTGCATGTGTAGTGCCTGGGTGGATGGGTATTATGTGAGTGAATGCAGGAGTGCAATAGTAGTGCCAGGGTGAATGGATGAGTGCATTGTAGTACATGAGTGAATGGAGTGATGCAACAGTAGAGCCTGGGTCATCGGATGACTGCATAAGTAGTGCCTTAGTGAATAAAGGTTTGCATAGATACACCCTGAGTGAATGGATGAGTGGACAGGTAGCGACTGGATGATTGGATGTATGCATGGTTAGTGCTTGGCTAAACAGATGAATGCATAGGTAGTGCCTGTCAAACTCTTACCTATGTTTCCACAGGAAAAACAAGCAAGATGCAAACGCCCAACTTATCCTCGTCACCTTGTGCCCAACAGTATCAAAACGTCATTAGTGAACCGACGAAGAGGGGATTAAAAAATGATTAAACAAAACAATCATTCCACAAAGTCGATTCTCAAACTTAAGGTTAGTATTTCAGGAAGTTTACTAAATGTAAAAACAAAAGTGCATTGAGTATATTATACTATAAAGAAAAGGAATCAGTAGTGTTTTAACAATGTTTGGATTTACCCTTACCTGAATTAATCCTCTCTTTCTATCTGTAGCAAATTAAGCCATCTTGTGAAACAATTACTATAATTAGCTAAGGTTAAAGAACAAAAGAGCAATGAAATCTGGGCCCCAAAAGAAAATGACAATGACATGTCTTGAGGCTGTGAAATGGTACCCTCCTAAATTAAGCTGGGAGGCACTCTCTGTGACCAGGTAAGCAAAATTTTCAAGCAACTAATTATAATAAAAGAATATCTTGTTATCCTTATTGTCAGGAATACTAACTAAAGTCTTCTATAATTTTAATTACAGGAACTTTCTATTCAGGTGCCCAAACAAAGAAAAAGGCAGATCCTCAGGGATGACAGACCATTATTAAGATAAATGTTTCTAATCTTACTAATAAATAATTATCCTTAGGTGCAAAATCACAGTTAACATACTGATGGCTGATTTTGTTTTGTTTTTTCTCTTTAGGTGAGCCGGGTGAACTAGAAGAAAACTGGAGAAGGAGCTGTCTCCAAAGCAAGAAGTGGTGTGGAGTTCATAGGCCAGGAGCCACTCCAAAGACACAGCCAAACTAGCGTCAGAAGAATAAGGAATAGACCAGCGAGGAGGAGCTATGCCTAAGACACCGATGAGTTCGCGACGAAAGGAGGAGAGGACGTCGATAGCCTCCAAGGGAAAAGAAGAGCCCCAAAGAGACCTTGTAGGTAACACGGTAGCAGAATAGCAAACCCCCAGAGCACTAGAACCTGCAGCACTCTATTGCAGGAGCAGGGGAGTCTTATACTCCTCCCCTGTCAAGTCCTGCTCATTATTCAAAGCAGGATCAACAGGCTTGACAGAGCCTGGGTAAATGGATGAGTGCATGGGTAGTACCAGAATGATTGAATGTGTGCATGTGCAGTGCCTGGATGAATGGGTAGTGCATGAGTTAATGAATGAGTGCAATGGTAGTGCCCAGGTCAATGGATAACTGCATGAGTAGTGCCTGAGTAAATGGAAGTTTGCATAGGTACAGCCTGAGTGAATAGACAAGTGCAAAGGTAGTCACTGGATGAATGGATGTATGCATGGGTAGTGCTTGGATGAACAGATGAGTGCATAGGTAGTGCATGTCAAACTCTCACCTATGTGTCCGCAGGAACCACAAGCAAGATGCTAACACACAACTTTCCCTTGTCATCAGTTGTGCCCAACAGTGCCTACCAGGCATTGTTGACCCAAGGAAGAGGGGATAAAATATGGGTAAACAAAACAATCCTCGCTCGAAGTCTCTTCTCAAACTTAAGGTCAGTCAATCAGGGAGTTTCCTAAATGTAAAAACAAAAGTGCATTGGGTATATGATACAATAAAGAAAATGAATCAGTAGTGTTTTAAAGATGTTTGGATTTCTCCCTACCTCAATGAATCTCCTCTTCCTTTTTGCAGCAACTTAAGCCCTCTTGTAAAACAATTACTGTAATTAGCTAAGGTGAAAGAACGAAAGAGAAATGAAACCTGAGGCCCAAAAGAAAAAAGACAATGACAAGTCTTCAGGCTGCGAAATGGTACCCAACTAACTTTAGCTGGGAGGCACTCTCTGTGAACAGGAAAGCAAAATTCTCCAGCAACTAATTATATTAAAGAATATCTTGTTATCCTTAATGTCAGGAATACTAACTAAACTCTTCTATATTTATATTTACAGGAACTTTCCATTCAGCTCCCAAAACACAGAGAAAGGCAGATCCTCAGAGATGACAGAACATTACTAAGATAGATGCTCCTTACCTCATAATTAAATAATTATCTTTAGGTGCAAAAGCACAGTTAACGCACTGATGTCGGATTTTCTTTTGTTTTTTCTCTTTAGGTGCACTATAGGAAAACTGGAGGAGGAGCTGTCTCCAAAACAAGAAGCGGAGTGGAGTCCAGAGGGCTGGAGCCCTACCAAGGACACTGCCTAGATCAAGTCAGAAGAAGAAGGAGACCAGGAAGCATTAGCCAAGCCGAAAACACAGGCGAGCTCGCGACAGAAGAAGGAGAAGAGCAGGAAGCATGAGACACCCCAAAGACTATGCTGAGTACGCGACGGAAGGAAGAGAGGACACTGATAGCCTGTGAGGGAACAGAACAGCCCCACAAGAGAACTTATAGGTAACCCGGAAGCAGAATAGCAAACCCTCAAAATGCAAGAATGCAAAGTTCTCTATTGGGGGAGCAGGTGAGTCCTATACTCCTCCCCTGCCTATTTCCGCCCATTACTGAAGGTGGGCTCAACAGGCTCAACAGTGCCTGGGTGAATGCATGAGTGCAAGTGTAGTACCAGAGTAATTGAAAAAGTGCATGTGTAGTGCCTGGGTGGATGGGTAGTATGTGAGTGAATGCATGGGTGCAATGGTAGTGCCAGGATGAAAGGATGAGTGCATTGGTAGTGCATGAGTGAATGGAGGGATGCAACAGTAGAGCCTGGTTCAACGGGTGACTTCATGAGTAGTGCCTGAGTTAATGAAAGTTTGCTTAGATACACCCTGAGTGAATGGATGAGTGCAAAGGTAGTGACTGGATGATTGGATGTATGCAGGGGTAGTGCTTGGATGAACTGATGAGCGCATAGGTAGTATCTATCAAACTCTTACCTGTGTTTCCGCAGGAACGACAAGCAAGATGTATAGGCCTGACTTCCCCTTGTCACCTTGTGCCCAAAAGTGTCAAAACGGTATTGGTAAGCCATGGAAGAGGGGATAAAATAAGGATAAACAAAACAATCCTTCCTCGAAGTCTCTTCTCAAACCCAAGGTTAGTCAATCAGGGAGTTTCCTAAATGTAAAAACAAAACTGCATTGAGTATACAATACATTAAATAAAAGGAATCAATAGTGTTTTTTAACAATGTTTGGATTCTTCCCTACCAGAGTAAATCCCCTCTTTCTTTTTGTATCAACTTAAGCCGTCTTGTATAACTATCACTATATTCAGCTAAGGTGAAAGAACAAAAGAGCAATGAAATCTGGGCCCCAAAAGAAAAATGACAATGACATGTCTTCAGGTTGTGCAATGGTACAAACCTAACCTAAGCTGGGAGGCCATCTCTGTGAACAGGTAAGCAAAATTCTTAAGCAACTAATTATATATAAATAATATCTTGATGTCCTTAATGCCAGGAATACAAATTAAAGTCTTCTATATTTGTATTTACAGGAACTTTCTATTCAGGTGCCCAAAGACAGGAAAAGTCAGATTCTCGTGGACGACAGAACATAATAAAATAAATTATCCTTACCTCAAAATGAAATAATTATCTTTAGTTGCAAAAACACATTTAACGTACTGATGGCTGATTTTCTTTTGTTTTTTCTCTGTAGGTGAGACAGGTGAACTGTAAGAAAACTAGTGCAGGAGCTGTCTCCAAAACAAGAAGCGGAGTGGAGTCCAGAGGGCAGGAGCTGCGTCAAAGACACCGCCGAGCTCACATCGGAAGAAGGAGAAGACCAGGAAGTTGGAGCCATGCCAAAGACACTGACAAGCTCATGACGGAAGAAGGAAGGGACCAGGAAGCAGCATCCATGCCAAAGACAACGCCGAATTCACGACGGAAGGAGGAAAGGAGGCTGAGAGCCTGTGAGGGAACAGAAGAGCCCCAGAAGAGAACTTGTAGGTAACCCGGAAGCAGAACAGCAACCCCCAGAATGCTAGAATGCAAAGCTCTCTATTGCCGGAGCAGGGGAGTCTTATACTCCTCCCCTGCCATGCCCCGCCCACTACTCAAGGCGCATCAACAGGCTCGACAGTGTCTGGGTGAATGGACGAGAGCAAAGGTAGTACTAGAGTGATTGAAGGTGTGCATGTGTAGTGCCTGGGTGGATGGGTTTTATGTGAGTGAATGCATGAGTGCAATAGTAGTGCCAGGGTGAATGGATGAGTGCATTGTAGTACATGAGTGAATGGAGTGATGCAACAGTAGAGCCTGGGTCAACGGATGACTGCATAAGTAGTGCCTTAGTGAATAAAGGTTTGCATAGATACACCCTGAGTGAATGGATGAGTGGACAGGTAGCGACTGGATGATTGGATGTATGCATGGTTAGTGCTTGGCTAAACAGATGAATGCATAGGTAGTACCTGTCAAACTCTTACCTATGTTTCCACAGGAACGACAAGCAAGATGCAAATGCCCAACTTATCCTCGTCACCTTGTGCCCAACAGTATCAAAACGCCATTAGTGAACCGACGAAGAGGGGATAAAAAATGATTAAACAAAACAATCATTCCACAAAGTCGATTCTCAAACTTAAGGTTAGTATTTCAGGAAGTTTACTAAATGTAAAAACGAAAGTGCATTGAGTATATTATACAATAAAGAAAAGGAATCAGTAGTGTTTTAACAATGTTTGGATTTACCCCTACCTGAATGAATCCTCTCTTCCTATCTGTACCAATTTAAGCCATCTTGTAAAACAATTACTATAATTAGCTAAGGGTAAAGAATAAAAGAGCAATGAAATCTGGGCCCCAAAAGAAAATGACAATGACATGTCTTGAGGGTGTGAAATGGTACCCTCCTAAATTAAGCTGGGAGGCACTCTCTGTGACCAGGTAAGCAAAATTTTCAAGCAACTAATTACATTAAAAGAATATCTTGTTATCCTTATTGTCAGGAATACTAACTAAAGTCTTCTATATTTGTAATTACAGGAACTTTCCATTCAGGTGCCCAAACAAAGAAAAAGGCAGATCCTCAGGGACGACAGACCATTATTAAGATAAATCCTTCTAATCTTACTAATAAATAATTATCCTTAGGTGCAAAACCACAGTTAACATACTGATGGCTGATTTTGTTTTGTTTTTCCTCTTTAGGTGAGCCGGGTGAACTAGAAGAAAACTGGAGAAGGAGCTGTCTCCAAAGCAAGAAGTGGAGTGGAGTTCATAGGCCAGGAGCCACTCCAAAGACACAGCCGAACTAGCGTCAAAAAAATAAGGAATAGACCAGAGAGGAAGAGCTATGGATAAGACACTGATGAGTTCGCGAGGAAAGGAGGAGAGGACGTCGATAGCCTCCAAGGGAACAGAAGAGCCCCAAAGAGACCTTGTAGGTAACACAGAAGCAGAATAGCAAACCCCCAGAACACTAGAACCTGAAGCTCTCTATTGCAGGAGGAGGGGAGTCTTATACTCCTCCCCTGTCAAGTCCTGTCCATTATTCAAAGCGGGATCAACAAGCTTGACAGTGCCTGGGTAAATGGATGAGTGCAATGGTAGTACCAGAGTGATTGAATGTGTGCATGTGCAGTGCCTGGATGAATGGGTAGTGTATGAGTAAATGGATGAGTGCAATGGTAATGCCCAGGTCAATGGATAACTGCATAAGTCGTGCCGGAGTAAATGGAAGTTTGCATAGGTATAGCCTGATTGAATAGACAAGTGCAAAGGTAGTCACTGGATGATTGGATGTATGCAAGGGTAGTGCTTGGATGAACAGAAAAGTGCATAGGTAGTGCCTGTCAAACTCTCACCTATGTTTCCGGCGGAACCACACACAAGATGCTAACAAACAACTTTCTCTTGTCATCAGTTGTGCCCAAAAGTGCCAACCCGGCATTGTTGACCCGAGGAAGAGGGGATAAAATATGGGTAAACAAAACAATCCTCGCTCGAAGTCTCTTCTCAAACTTAAGGTCAGTCAATCAGGGAGTTTCCTAAATGTAAAAACAAATGTGCATTGAGTATATGATACAATAAAGAAAATGAATCAGTAGTGTTTTAAAGATGTTTGGATTTCTCCCTACCTCAATGAATCCCCTCTTCCTTTCTGTAGCAACTTAAGCCATCTTGTAAAACAATTACTGTAAATAGCTAAGGTGAAAGAATGAAAGAGCAATAAAACTTGGGGCCCAAAAGAAAAAAGTCAATGACAAGTCTTCAGGCTGCGAAATGGTACCCAACTAATCTTAGCTGGTAGGCACTCTGTGAACAGGTAAGCAAATTTCTCCAGCAACTAATTATATTGAAAGAATATCTTGTTATCCTTAATGTCAAGAATAATAACTAAAGTCTTCTATATTTATATTTACAGGAACTTTCCATTCAGGTCCCTAAACACAGAGAAAGGCAGATCCTCAGAGACGGCAGAACATTACTAAGATAGATGCTCCTTACCTCATAATTAAATAATTATCTTTAGGTGCAAAAGCACAGTTAACGCACTGATGGCGAATTGTATTATGTTTTTTCTCTTTAGGTGCACTATAGGAAAACTGGAGCAGGAGCTGTCTCCAAAACAAGAAGCGGAGTGGAGTCCAGAGGGCAGGAGCCCTGCCAAGGACACTGCCTAGCTCAAGTCAGAAGAAGAAGGAGACCAGGAAGCATTAGCCAAGCCGAACACACAGGCGAGGTCGAGACAGAAGAAGGAGGAGAGCAGGAAGCATGATCCAACCCAAAGACTACGACGAGTACGCGGCGGAAGGAGGAGAGGACACTGAGAGCCTGTGAGGGAACAGAACAGCCCCGCAAGAGAACTTATAGGTAGCCCGGAAGCAGAATAGCAAACCCCCAAAATGCTAGAATGCGAAGTTCTCCATTGGGGGAGCAGGTGAGTCCTATACTCCTTCCCTGCCTATTCCCGCCCATTTCTGAAGGCGGGATCAACAGGCTCAAAAGTGCCTGGGTAAATGCATGAGTGCAAGTGTAGTACCAGAGTGATCGAATGTGTGCATGTGTAGTGCCTTGGTGAATAGGTATTATGTGAGTGAATGCATGGGTGCAATGGTAGTGCCAGGGTGAAAGGATGAGTGCATTGGTAGTGCATGAATGAATGGAGGGATGCAACAGTAGAGCCTGGTTCAACGGGTTACTTCTTGAGTAGTGCCTGAGTGAATAAAAGTTTGCATAGATACACCCTGAGTGAATGGATGAGTGCAAAAGTAGTGACTGGATAACTGGATGTATGCAGGTGTAGTGCATGGATGAACAGATGAGTGCATAGGTAGTATCTATCAAACTCTTACCTGTGTTTCCGCAGGAATGACAAGCAAGATGTAAATGCCCGACTTCCCCTTGTCACCTTGTGCCCAAAAGTGTAAAAACGGCATTGGTAACCCATGGAAGAGGGGATGAAATAAGGATAAACAAAAAAAATTATTCCCTCGAAGTCTCTTCTCAAACTTAAGGTTAGTCAAACAGGGAGTTTCCTAAATGTAAAAACAAAACTGCATTGAGTATACAATACATTAAAGAAAAGGAATCAATAGTGTTTTTAACAATGTTTAGCTTCTTCCCTACCTGAGTAAATCCCATCTTACTTTTTGTATCAACTGAAGCTGTCTTGTAAAACAATCACTATATTAAGCTAAGGTGAAAGAACAAAAGAGCAATGAAATCTGGGCCCCAAAAGAAAAATGACAATGACATGTCTTCAGGTTGTGCAATGGTACACACCTAACCTAAGCTGGGAGGCCCTCTCTGTGAACAGGTAAGCAAAATTCTTAATCAACTAATTATATTACAATAATATCTTGTTGTCCCCAATGCCAGGAATACAAATTAAAGTCTACTATATTTGTATTTACAGGAACTTTCCATTCAGGTGCCCAAACACAGGAAAAGTCAGACCCTCGTTGACGACAGAACATACTAAAATAAATGATCCTTACCTCAAAATTAAATAATTATCTTTAGTTGCAAAAGCACAGTTAACGTACTGATGGCTGATTTTCTTTTGTTTTTTCTCTGTAGTTGAGCCAGGTGAACTGTAAGAAAACTGGTGCAGGAGCTGTCTCCAAAACAAGAAGCGAAGTGGAGTCCAGAGGGCAGGAGCGGCGTCAAAGACACCGCCGCGCTCACATCGGAAGAAGGAGAAGACCAGGAAGTTGGAGCCATGCCAAAGACACCGCCAAGCTCATGACGGAAGAAGGAAGAGACCAGGAAGCAGCACCAATGCCAAAGACACCACCGAATTCACGACGGAAGGAGGAAAGGAGGCTGAGAGCTTGTGAGGGAACAGAAGAGCCCCAGAAGAGAACTTGTAGGTAACCCAGAAGCAGAACAGCAACCCCCAGAATGCTAGAATGCAAAGCTCTCTATTGCCGGAGCAGGGGAGTCTTATACTCCTCCCCTGCCATGCCCCGCCCACTACCCAAGGTGCATAAACAGGCTCGACAGTGCCTGGGTGAATGGACGAGAGCAAAGGTAGTACTAGAGTGATTGAAGGTGTGCATGTGTAGTGCCTGGATGGATGGGTAGTATGTGAGTGAATAAATGAGTGCAATAGTAGTGCCAGGGTAAAATGGATGAGTGCATTGTAGTACATGAGTGAATGGAGTGATGCAACAGTAGAGCCTGGGTCAACGGATGACTGCATAAGTAGTGCCTTAGTGAATAAAGGTTTGCATAGATACACCCTGAGTGAATGGATGAGTGGACAGGTAGCGACTGGATGATTGGATGTATGCATGGTTAGTGCTTGGCTAAACAGATGAATGCCTAGGTAGTGCCTGTCAAACTCTTACCTATGTTTCCACAGGAACGACAAGCAAGATGCAAATGCCCAACTTATCCTCGTCACCTTGTGCCCAACAGTATCAAAACGCCATTAGTGAACCGACGAAGAGGGGATAAAAAATGATTAAACAAAACAATCATTCCACAAAGTCGATTCTCAAACTTAAGGTTAGTATTTCAGGAAGTTTACTAAATGTAAAAACGAAAGTGCATTGAGTATATTATACAATAAAGAAAAGGAATCAGTAGTGTTTTAACAATGTTTGGATTTACCCCTACCTGAATGAATCCTCTCTTCATATCTGTAGCAAATTAAGCCATCTTGTAAAACAATTACTACAATTAGCTAAGGGTAAAGAACAAAAGAGCAATGAAATCTGGGCCCCAAAAGAAAATGACAATGACATGTCTTGAGGCTGTGAAATGGTACCCTCCTAAATTAAGCTGGGAGGCACTCTCTGTGACCAGGTAAGCAAAATTTTCAAGCAACTAATTATATTAAAAGAATATCTTGTTATCCTTATTGTCAGGAATACTAACTAAAGTCTTCTATATTTGTAATTACAGGAACTTTCCATTCAGGTGCCCAAACAAAGAAAAAGGCAGATCCTCAGGGACGACAGACCATTATTAAGATAAATGCTTCTAATCTTACTAATAAATAATTATCCTTAGGTGCAAAACCACAGTTAAAATGCTGATGGCTGATTTTGTTTTGTTTTTTCTCTTTAGGTGAGCCGGGTGAACTAGAAGAAAACTGGAGAAGGAGCTGTCTCCAAAGCAAGAAGTGGAGTGGAGTTCATAGGCCAGGAGCCACTCCAAAGACACAGCCGAACTAGCGTCAAAAAAATAAGGAATAGACCAGAGAGGAGGAGCTATGGATAAGACACTGATGAGTTCGCGAGGAAAGGAGGAGAGGACGTTGATAGCCTCCAAGGGAACAGAAGAGCCCCAAAGAGACCTTGTAGGTAACACAGAAGCAGAATAGCAAACCCCCAGAACACTAGAACCTGAAGCTCTCTATTGCAGGAGGAGGGGAGTCTTATACTCCTCCCCTGTCAAGTCCTGTCCATTATTCAAAGCGGGATCAACAAGCTTGACAGTGCCTGGGTAAATGGATGAGTGCAATGGTAGTACCAGAGTGATTGAATGTGTGCATGTGCAGTGCCTGGATGAATGGGTAGTGTATGAGTAAATGGATGAGTGCAATGGTAATGCCCAGGTCAATGGATAACTGCATGAGTCGTGCCGGAGTAAATGGAAGTTTGCATAGGTATAGCCTGATTGAATAGACAAGTGCAAAGGTAGTCACTGGATGATTGGATGTATGCAAGGGTAGTGCTTGGATGAACAGAAAAGTGCATAGGTAGTGCCTGTCAAACTCTCACCTATGTTTCCGGTGGAACCACACACAAGATGCTAACAAACAACTTTCTCTTGTCATCAGTTGTGCCCAAAAGTGCCAACCCGGCATTGTTGACCCGAGGAAGAGGGGATAAAATATGGGTAAACAAAACAATCCTCGCTCGAAGTCTCTTCTCAAACTTAAGGTCAGTCAATCAGGGAGTTTCCTAAATGTAAAAACAAATGTGCATTGAGTATATGATACAATAAAGAAAATGAATCAGTAGTGTTTTAAAGATGTTTGGATTTCTCCCTACCTCAATGAATCCCCTCTTCCTTTCTGTAGCAACTTAAGCCATCTTGTAAAACAATTACTGTAAATAGCTAAGGTGAAAGAATGAAAGAGCAATGAAACTTGGGGCCCAAAAGAAAAAAGTCAATGACAAGTCTTCAGGCTGCGAAATGGTACCCAACTAATCTTAGCTGGTAGGCACTCTGTGAACAGGTAAGCAAATTTCTCCAGCAACTAATTATATTAAAAGAATATCTTGTTATCCTTAATGTCAAGAATACTAACTAAAGTCTTCTATATTTATATTTACAGGAACTTTCCATTCAGGTCCCTAAACACAGGGAAAGGCAGATCCTCAGAGACGGCAGAACATTACTAAGATAGATGCTCCTTACCTCATAATTAAATAATTATCTTTAGGTGCAAAAGCACAGTTAACGCACTGATGGCGAATTGTATTATGTTTTTTTTCTTTAGGTGCACTATAGGAAAACTGGAGCAGGAGCTGTGTCCAAAACAAGAAGCGGAGTGGAGTCCAGAGGGCAGGAGCCCTGCCAAGGACACTGCCTAGCTCAAGTCAGAAGAAGAAGGAGACCAGGAAGCATTAGCCACGCCGAAGACACAGGCGAGGTCGAGACAGAAGAAGGAGGAGAGCAGAAAGCATGAGCCAACCCAAAGACTACGACGAGTACGCGGCGGAAGGAGGAGAGGACACTGAGAGCCTGTGAGTGAACAGAACAGCCCCGCAAGAGAACTTATAGGTAGCCCGGAAGCAGAATAGCAAACCCCCAAAATGCTAGAATGCGAAGTTCTCCATTGGGGGAGCAGGTGAGTCCTATACTCCTCCCCTGCCTATTCCCGCCCATTTCTGAAGGCGGGATCAACAGGCTCAAAAGTGCCTGGGTGAATGCATGAGTGCAAGTGTAGTACCAGAGTGATTGAATGTATGCATGTGTAGTGCCTTGGTGAATAGGTAGTATGTGAGTGAATGCATGGGTGCAATGGTAGTGCCAGGGTGAAAGGATGAGTGCATTGGTAGTGCATGAATGAATGGAGGGATGCAACAGTAGAGCCTGGTTCAACGGGTTACTTCTTGAGTAGTGCCTGAGTGAATAAAAGTTTGCATAGATACACCCTGAGTGAATGGATGAGTGCAAAAGTAGTGACTGGATAACTGGATGTATGCAGGTGTAGTGCATGGATGAACAGATGAGTGCATAGGTAGTATCTATCAAACTCTTACCTGTGTTTCCGCAGGAATGACAAGCAAGATGTAAATGCCCGACTTCCCCTTGTCACATTGGTAACCCATGGAAGAGGGGATGAAATAAGGATAAACAAAAAATATTCCTCCCTCGAAGTCTCTTCTCAAACTTAAGGTTAGTCAAACAGGGAGTTTCCTAAATGTAAAAACAAAACTGCATTGAGTATACAATACATTAAAGAAAAGAAACCAATAGTGTTTTTTAACAATGTTTAGCTTCTTCCCTACCTGAGTAAATCCCCTCTTACTTTTTGTATCAACTGAAGCTGTCTTGTAAAACAATCACTATATTCAGCTAAGGTGAAAGAACAAAAGAGCAATGAAATCTGGGCCCCAAAAGAAAAATGACAATGACATGTCTTCAGGTTGTGCAATGGTACACACCTAACCTAAGCTGGGAGGCCCTCTCTGTGAACAGGTAAGCAAAATTCTTAATCAACTAATTATATTAAAATAATATCTTGTTGACCCTAATGCCAGGAATACAAATTAAAGTCTACTATATTTGTATTTACAGGAACTTTCCATTCAGGTGCCCAAACACAGGAAAAGTCAGATCCTCGTTGACGACAGAACATACTAAAATAAATGATCCTTACCTCAAAATTAAATAATTATCTTTAGTTGCAAAAGCACAGTTAACGTACTGATGGCTGATTTTCTTTTGTTTTTTCTCTGTAGGTGAGCCAGGTGAACTGTAAGAAAACTGGTGCAGGAGCTGTCTCCAAAACAAGAAGCGAAGTGGAGTCCAGAGGGCAGGAGCGGCGTCAAAGACACCGCCACGCTCACATCGGAAGAAGGAGAAGACCAGGAAGTTGGAGCCATGCCAAAGACACCGCCAAGCTCATGACGGAAGAAGGAAGAGACCAGGAAGCAGCACCAATGCCAAAGACACCACCGAATTCACGACGGAAGGAGGAAAGGAGGCTGAGAGCCTGTGAGGGAACAGAAGAGCCCCAGAAGAGAACTTGTAGGTAACCCAGAAGCAGAACAGCAACCCCCAGAATGCTAGAATGCAAAGCTCTCTATTGCCGGAGCAGGGGAGTCTTATACTCCTCCCCTGCCATGCCCCGCCCACTACCCAAGGTGCATAAACAGGCTCGACAGTGCCTGGGTGAATGGACGAGAGCAAAGGTAGTAGTAGAGTGATTGAAGGTGTGCATGTGTAGTGCCTGGATGGATGGGTAGTATGTGAGTGAATAAATGAGTGCAATAGTAGTGCCAGGGTGAATGGATGAGTGCATTGGTAGTACATGAGTGAATGGAGTGATGCAACGGTAGAGCCTGGGTCAAAGGATGACTGCATATGTAGTGCCTGAGTGAATAAAGGTTTGCATAGATACACCCTGAGTGAATGGATGAGTGCACAGGTAGCGACTGGATGATTTGATGTATGCATGGTTAGTGTTTGGCTAAACAGATGAATGCATAGGTAGTGCCTGTCAAACTCTTACCTATGTTTCCACAGGAAGGACAAGCAAGATGCAAACGCCCAACTTATCCTCGTCACCTTGTGCCCAACAGTGTCAAAACGCTATTAGTGAACCGACGAAGAGGGGATAAAAAATGATTAAACAAAACAATCATCCCACAAAGTCTCTTATCAAACTTAAAGTTAGTCATTCAGGAAGTTTACTATGTGAAAAAACAAAAGTCCATTGAGTATTTTATACTATAACGAAAAGGAATCAGTAGTGTTTTAACGATGTTTGGATTTACCCCTACCTGAATTAATCCTCTCTTCCTATCTGTATCAAACTAAGCCATCTTGTAAAACAATTACTATAATTACCTAAGGTTAAAGAACAAAAGAGCAATGAAATCTGGGCCCCAAAAGAAAATGACAATGACATGTCTTGAGGCTGTGAAATGGTACCCACCTAAATTAAGCTGGGAGACACTCTCTGTGACCAGGTAAGCAAAAGTTTCAAGCAACTAATTATATTAAAAGAATATCTTGTTATTCTTATTGTCAGGAATACTAACTAAAGTCTTCTATATTTGTATTTACAGGAACTTTCCATTCAGGTGCCCAAACCAAGGAAAAGGCAGATCCTCAGGGATGACAGACCATTATTAAGATAAATGCTTCTAATCTTACTATTAAATAATTATCCTTAGGTGCAAAACCACAGTTAACATACTGATGGCTGATTTTGTTTTGTTTTTTCTCTTTAGGTGAGCCGGGTGAACTAGAAGAAAACTGGAGCAGGAGCTGTCTCCAAAGCAAGAAGTGGAGTGGAGCTCATAGGCCAGTAGCCACTCCAAAGACACAGCTGAATTAGCGTCAGAAGAATGGGGAATAGACCAGGGAGGAGGAGCTATGCCTAAGACACCGATGAGTTCGCGACGGAAGGAGGAGAGGACATCGATAGCCTCCAAGGGAACAGAAGGGCCCCAAAGAGACCTTGTAGGTAACAAGGGAGCAGAATAGCAAACCCCCAAAACACTAGAACCTGAAGCTCTCTATTGCGGGGGCAGAGGAGTCTTATACTCCTCCCCTGTCATGTCCTGTCCATTATTCAAAGCGGGATCAACAGGCTTGACAGTGCCTGGGTAAATGGATGAGTGCAAGGGTAGTACCAGAGTGATTGAATGTGTGCATGTGCAGTGCCTGGATGAATGGGTAGTGTATGAGTAAATGGATGAGTGCAATGGTAGTGCCCAGGTCAATGGATAACTGCATGAGTAGTGCCTGAGTAAATGGAAGTTTGCATAGGTACAGCCTGAGTGAATAGACAAGTGCAAAGGTAGTCACTGGATGATTGGATGTATGCAATGGTAGTGCTTGGATGAACAGATAATTGCATAGGTAGTGCCTGTCAAACTCTCACCTATGTTTCCGGAGGAACCACAAGCAAGATGCTAACACGCAACTTTCCCTTGTCATCAATTGTGCCCAAAAGTGCCAACCAGGCATTGGTGACCCGAGGAAGAGGGGATAAAATATGGGTAAACAAAACAATCCTCGCTCGAAGTCTCTTCTCAAACTTAAGGTCAGTCAATCAGGGAGTTTCCTAAATGTAAAAACAAATGTGCATCGAGTATATGATACAATAAAGAAAATGAATCAGTAGTGTTTTAAAGATGTTTGGATTTCTCCCTACCTCAATGAATCCCCTCTTCCTTTCTATAGCAACTTAAGCCATCTTGTAAAACAATTACTGTAATTAGCTAAGGTGAAAGAATGAAAGAGCAATGAAACTTGGGGCCCAAACGAAAAAAGTCAATGACAAGTCTTCAGGCTGCGAAATGGTACCCAACTAACCTTAGCTGGGAGGCACTCTGTGAACAGCTAACCAAATTTCTCCAGCAACTAATTATATTAAAAGAATATCTTGTTATCCTTAATGCCAAGAATACTAATTAAAGTCTTCTATATTTATATTTACAGGAACTTTCCATTCAGGTCCTTAAACACAGAGAAAGGCAGATCCGCAGAGACTGCAGAACATTACTAAGATAGATGCTCCTTACCTCATAATTAAATAATTATCTTTAGGTGCAAAAGCAAAGTTAACGCACTGATGGCGAATTTTCTTTTGTTTTTTTCTCTTGGGGTGCACTATAGGAAAACTGGGGCAGGAGCTGTCTCCAAAACAGGAAGCGGAGTGGAGTCCAGAGGGCAGGAGCCCTGCCAAGGACACTTCCTAGCTCAAGTCAGAAGAAGAAGGAGACCAGGAAGCATTAGCCAAGCCGAAGACACAGGCGAGCTCGAGACAGAAGAAGGAGGAGAGCAGGAAGCATGAGCCACCCCAAAGACTACGACGAGTACGCAGCGGAAGGAGGAGAGGACACTGAGAGCCTGTGAGGGAACAGAACAGCCCCGCAAGAGAGCTTATAGGTAAACCGGAAGCAGAATAGCAACCCCCCAAAATGCTAGAATGCCAAGTTCTCTATTGGGGGAGCAGGTGAGTCCTATACTCCTCCCCTGTCTATTCCCGCCTAAGCATGGGCGGAAAATCCGTTCCGCTCGTAGATTTTGCGGATTTTCGGTAAATTCGCAATCCGCGAACGCTCGCGAATTTACCGAAAATCCGCAAATTTGCACGCAGCAGATTTTTTTTTCTTGGTGATACAATTTTGCGGCGTGCGGCGTTCGCTTACCGTCATTCAGCGTTTGACGAGTTGTTTTTCTCGATATTTTGCGAGTGCTGCGCCATTTTGGATCTTGCTGCGGGATCCCGCGGGAGTTAGGCGACGCATCGCGAGAGTTCGCAATTACGAACATGTAGGTGCGGCGGGCAGCAACAATCTCGCACTCGCGAAATTACAAAATTTGCAATTCAGCAGAAGAATTCCACTAGCAAGCAGCATAGACCTTCTGAAAATGATGATTTGTATCAGAATAACTCCTCAGGTTGACATTTGCCTGCACTTTTTTGGATTTGAGGCCTTTTGACTCTCTTTGTATCACTTTTTGATTAGAAATCAACTTTCATAAGTATGTTTGTTTGGGGCATTACAGTTGCTGTTCTGCAGAAAGCACTCAGCAGGTGCAAAAGTTCACTCATCATTAGTAACCATTCCCTGTAGTACTTCCTGAGGGCCCCCTCCAGAGTTCAGTTGCCTATGTTTGTTTGGGGCATTACAGTTGCTGTTCTGCAGAAAAACGAATTTTGCAAACTGAAAGTACTCAGCAGGTGCAAAAGTTCAAACTCATCATTAGTAATAGTAACCATTCCCTGTAGTGCTTCCTGACTGGGGCCCCTCCAGAGTTCAGTTGCTAGTTGCAACAATTGTATGACCCTGCTCTGACCCTCACAGCAGGCTCATAGAATAGCTACAAGTAGGCCACAAAGGTCCTGGAAAAAAAAATTGCACTGCAACATAAAGCAAATTACAGATAAGGAAGCAGGTGCCAGACTGGAATTTTAAAACAGTGACACATTAATAAATCAACCCCAAATTAATTCATGTCAGTTGAAGCAGGGCAGGTGTGCTTGCTTTTCCCCCCCATAATCTACAGTGATGATGAACCAGAGGGTGGCATTGATGTACCAGAGGGTGGCATGGGTGAAACAGAGGGTGGCAGTGGTGAAACAGAGGGTGCTGGGAACCTGTGATGATGAACCAGACGTAGAAACAACATAATCGCGACCGTTGCGAGCCGACAAGTAAGTTAGCATTTGCGAACTGGTACAAAACCCTCGCGAACTGGCAGAAACCCTTGCAAACACAAAAAAAATAATTCGCGAGACTTCGCGGATTTTGCGGATTGCGAGTTCGCAAATACGCAAATTCGCGAATGCCAGATTCGCAAAATTCACCCATTCTTATTCCCGCCCATTACTGAAGGCGGGATCAACAGGCTCAACAGTGCCTGGTTGAATGCATGAGTGCAAGTGTAGTACCAGAGTGATTGAATGTGTGCATGTGTAGTGCCTTGGTGAATAGGTAGTATGTGAGTGAATGCATTGGTGCAATGGTAGTGCCAGGGTGAAAGGATGAGTGCATTGGTAGTGCATGAGTGAATGGAGGGATGCAACAGTAGAGCCTGGTTCAACGGGTTACTTCATGAGTAGTGCCTGAGTGAATGAAAGTTTGCATAGATACACCCTGTGTGAATGGATGAGTGCAAAAGTAGTGACTGGTTAACTGGATGTATGCAGGGGTAGTGCTTGGAGGAACAGATAAGTGCATAGGTAGTATCTGTCAAACTCTTACCTGTGTTTCCGCAGGAACGACAAGCAAGATGTAAAGGCCCGACTTCCCCTTGTCACCTTGTGCCCAAAAGTGTCAAAACGGCATTGGTAACCCATGGAAGAGGGGATAAAATAAGGATAAACAAAACAATCCTCCCTCGAAGTCTCTTCTCAAACTTAAGGTTAGTCAGTCAGGGAGTTTCCTAAATGTAAAAACAAAACTGCATTGACTATACAATACATTAAAGAAAAGGAATCAATAGTGTTTTTAACAATGTTTTTGCTTCTTCCCTACCTGAGTAAATCCCCTCTTACTTTTTGTATCAACTTAAGCCGTCTTGTAAAACAATCACTATAATCAGCTAAGGGGAAAGAACAAAAGAGCAATGAAATCTGGGCCCCAAAAGAAAAATGACAATGACATGTCTTCAGGTTGTGCAATGGTACACACCTAACCTAAGCTGGGAGGCCCTCTCTGTGAACAGGTAAGCAAATTCTTAAGCAACTAATTATATTAAAATAATATCTTGTTGTCCTTAATGCCAGGTATACAAATTAAAGTCTTCTATATTTGTATTTACAGGAACTTTCCATTCAGGTGCCCAAACACAGGAAAAGTCAGATCCTCGTGGACGACAGAACATACTAAAATAAATGATCCTTACCTCAAAATTAAATAATTATCTTTAGTTGCAAAAGCACAGTCAACGTAGTGATGGCTGATTTTCTTTTGTTTTTTCTCTGTAGGTGAGCCAGGTGAACTGTAAGAAAACTGGTGCAGGAGCTGTCTCCAAAACAAGAAGCGGAGTGGAGTCCAGAGGGCAGGAGCCGCGCCAAAGACTCCGACGAGCCCACAACGGAAGAAGGAGAAGACCAGGAAGTTGGAGCCATGCCAAAGACAACACCGAGCTCATGACGGAAGAAGTAAGAGACCAGGAAGCAGCATCCATGCCAAAGACACCGCCGAATTCACGACGGAAGGAGGAAAGGACGCCTGTGAGGGAACAGAAGCGCCCCAGAAGAGAATTTGTAGGTAACCCGGAAGCAGAACAGCAACCCCCAGAATGCTAGAATGCAAAGTTCTCTATTGCCGGAGCAGGGGAGTCTTATACTCCTCCCCTGCCATGCCCCGCCCACTACTCAAGGCGCATCAACAGGCTCGACAGTGCCTGGGTGAATAGACAAGAGCAAAGGTAGTACTAGAGTGATTGAAGGTGTGCATGTGTAGTGCCTGGGTGGATGGGTAGTATGTGAGTGAATGTATGAGTGCAATAGTAGTGCCAGGGTGAATGGATGAGTGCATTGGTAGTACATGAGTGAATGGAGTGAAGCAACGGTAGAGCCTGGGTCAAGGGATGACTGCATAAGTAGTGCCTGAGTTAATAAAGGTTTGCATAGATCCACCCTGAGTGAATGGATTAGTTCACAGGTAGTGACTGGATGATTGGATGTATGCATGGTTAGTGTTTGGCTAAACAGATGAATGCATAGGTAGTGCCTGTCAAACTCTTACCTATGTTTCCATAGGAACGACAAGCAAGATGCAAACGTCCAACTTATCCTCGTCACCTTGTGCCCAACAGTGTCAAAACGCCATTAGTGAACCGACGAAGAGGGGATAAAAGATGATTAAACAAAACAATCATCCCACGAAGTCTCTTCTCAAACTTAAAGTTAGTCATTCAGGAAGTTTACTAATTGTAAAAACAAAAGTCCATTGAGTATATTATACTATAACGAAAAGGAATCAGTAGTTTTTTAACGATGTTTGGATTTACCCCTACCTGAATTAATCCTCTCTTCCTATCTGTAGCAAACTAAGCCATCTTGTACAACAATTACTATAATTACTCTATGTTAAAGAGCAAAAGAGCAATGAAATCTGGGCCCCAAAAGAAAATGACAATAACATGTCTTGAGGCTGTGAAATGAGACCCACCTAAATTAAGCTGGGAGGCACTCTCTGTGACCAGGTAAGCAATATTTTCAAGCAACTAATTATATTAAAAGAATATCTTTGTATCCTTATTGTCAGGAATACTAACTAAAGTCTTCTATATTTGTATTTAAAGGAACTTTCCATTCAGGTGCCCAAACAAAGGAAAAGGCAGATCCTCAGGGACGACGGACCATTATTAAGATAAATGCTTCTAATCTTACTATTAAATAATTATCCTTAGGTGCAAAACCACAGTTAACATACTGATGGCTGATTTTGTTTTGTTTTTTCTTTTTAGGTGAGCCGGGTGAACTAGAAGAAAACTGGAGCAAGAGCTGTCTCCAAAGCAAGAAGTGGAGTGGAGTTCATAGGCCAGGAGCCACTCCAAAGACACAGCGGAATTAGCGTCAGAAGAATAAGGAATAGACCAGGGAGGAGGAGCTATGCATAAGACACCGATGAGTTTGCGATGGAAGGAGGAGAGGACATCGATAGCCTCCAAGGGAACAGAAGGGCCCCAAAGAGTCTTTGTAGGTAACACGGAAGCAGAATAGCAAACCCCCAGAACACTAGAACCTGAAGCTCTCCATTGCAGGAGCAGGGGAGTCTTATACTCCTCCCCTGTCAAGTCCTGTCCATTATTCAAAGCGGGATCAACAGGCTTGACAGTGCCTGGATAAATGGATGAGTGCAAGAGTAGTACCAGAGTGATTGAATGAGTGCATGTGTAGTGCCTGGATGAATGTGTAGTGTATGAGTAAATGGATGATTGCAATGGTAGTGAACAGGTCAATGGATAACTGCATGAGTAGTGCATGAGTAAATGGAAGTTTGCATAGGTACAGCCTGAGTGAATAGACAAGTGCAAAGGTAGTCACTGGATGATTGGATGTATGTATGGGTAGTGCTTGGATGAACAGATGAGTGCATAGGTAGTGCCTGTCAAACTCTCACCTAGGTTTCCGGAGGAACCACAAGCAAGATGCTAACACACAACTTTCCCTTGTCATCAGTTGTGCCCAACAGTGCCAACCAGGCATTGGTGACCCGAGGAAGAGGGGATAAAATATGGGTAAACAAAACAATCCTCGCTCGAAGTGTTTTCTCAAACTTAAGGTCAGTCAATCAGGGAGTTTCCTAAATGTAAAAACAAAAGTGCATTGAGTATATGATACAATAAAGAAAATGAAACAGTAGTGTTTTAAAGATGTTTGGATTTCTCCCTACCTAGTATGAATCACCTCTTCCTTTCTGTAGCAACTTAAGCCATCTCTTAAAACAATTACTGTAATTAGCTAAGGTGAAAGAATGAAAGAGCAATGAAACCTGGGGTCCAAAAGAAAAAAGACAATGAGGCTTCAGGCTGCGAAATGGTATGCAACTAACTTTAGCTGGGAGGCACTCTCTGTGAACAGGTAAGCAAAATTCTCCAGCAACTAATTATATTAAAAGAATATCTTGTTATCCTTATTGTCAGGAATACTAACTAAAGTCTTCTATATTTATATTTACAGAAACTTTCCATTCAGGTCCCCAAACACAGAGAAAGGCAGATCCTCAGAGACGACAGAACATTACTAAGATAGATGCTCCTTACCTCATAATTAAATAATTATTGTTAGCTGCAAAAGCACAGTTAAGGCACTGATGGCGGATTTTCTTTTGTTTTTTCTCTTTAGGTGCACTATAGGAAAACTGGAGCAGGAGCTGTCTCCAAAATAAGAAGCGGAGAGGAGTTCAGAGGGCAGGAGCCCAGCCAAGGACACTGCCTAGCTCAAGTCAGAAGAAGAAGGAGACCAGGAAGCAGGAGCCAAGCCGAAGACACAGGCGAGCTCGCGACAGAAGAAGGAGGAGGGCAGGAAGCATGAGCTACCTCCAAGACTACACCAAGTACGCAAAGGAAGTAGGAGAGGACACTGAGAGCCTGTGAGGGAACAGAACAGCCCCACAAGAGAACTTATAGGTAACCCGGAAGCAGAATATCAAACCCCCAAATTGCTAGAATGTGAAGTTCTCTATTGGTGGAGCAGGTGAGTCCTATATTCCTCCCCTGTCTATTCCCGCCCAGTACTGAAGGCGGGATCAACAGGCTCGACAGTGCCTGGGTGAATGGATAAGTGCAAGTGTAGAACCAGAGTGATTGAATGTGTGCATGTGTAGTGCCTTGGTGAATAGGTAGTATGTGAGTGAATGCATGGGTGCAATGGTGGTGCCAGGGTGAAAGGATGAGTGCACTGGTAGTGCATGAGTGAATGGAGGGATGCAAAGGTAGAGCCTGGTTCAATGGGTGATTTCATGAGTAGTGCCTGAGTGAATGAAAGTTTGCATAGATACACCCTGAGTGAATGCATGAGTGCACAGGTAGCGACTAGACGATTGGATGTATGCATGGTTAGTGCTTGGCTAAACAGATGAATGCATAGGTAGTGCCTGTCAAACTCTTACCTATTTTTCCACAGGAACGACAAGCAAGATAAAAATGCCAACTTATCCTTGTCACCTTGTGCCCAACAGTGTCAAAACACCATTAGTGAACCTGTTGTGTTATATCTAGGACCCCGATCAATATTGTGACCTCATGCCCCTATACGGCTATAATCAATACATATCCCTATAATGGCATAACGATCAGAGCCATATTTCAGTAACTCGTCTCTGCAGTTCATGACAGTCCATGACACAGCAGAAGCCACTTCCTTAGATTCCTAGATAGCACACCGAGTTCTTTCGACATCTCAAACCCCCAGCAACCTGGGAAAGCCCCGCTTGCTTTGTTTTGATTAGTAATAGAACTCCTGCGAGCACTGTAAGAACGACCAGTTATTAGTGACATCTTTTTTGACGTCTTATGTCCAAAAACGTACGTCAAACTCGGCACCTTTCAGGTATAAATATACCAACGTTGCCTTAAGCAAGCACACAGTGGTGGTGAATACTGGAGCAGATCAGCTGTCCCCTTGCAGAGCCCAGCAGATGCGAGAAGCCCACGGACGCTGCCCCTTCTCCTTGACGTGATAAGAAAGACGCTGTCTTTTCTCCTGCCGAGAAAATCCAGCTCCAGCGTTTCCAGCCTACCCTTGCAGGTGACTGGGATATCGGGCCCTGAGAGGAGATACCAGACCTCCTGCATTCTATTCCAGAGGTACGGTGCTGACTAAACCCTTAGAGAGAATTCTTGAAACAAACTCTTGGCAAAACCAACTTAACTTAAACTGCTACTTACTCCCTCCCTTGTATTAGGATTAGGTCAGGTACACTGGGGTAGGTGTAGTTAGAAGCACCAGTTGAGGTCGTTAGCCAATGTATATATGAATGTATATATTTTATTCATTTTAACCATCTTATGGCTAAGAACCATATCAATGCTTTTACAGTATTATTTCGTAATACTCCTTTTACTGTACGCACTTTTCATAATAACAAGTCTTGCAATTGTGGCAATTCATTTCTCTTGCATGAGAAGGAAGACTGCTCAATAAATATTATCTTTTATTGAAAACGTCCGTCTCTCTATTCTCTGCATTCTGGTGAAAGTAATTCTGCACAACTGACTGAGTGAAATAGCTGTCTGTTGTTTCACACGACACTAGAGATTGACTCTTATTCTGAGGAGCAAAGTTGTCATGTTAATGCGGTTGTCGGAAGCTGAATCCCTTCTTGTCTGAGCCAGGGAAGCTGATCACTTCCTATTCAGTCAAGAAAGTTTCCAGTGACCTCTGAGCTAGCTGGCGCAACCCTAAATTAAGTCTAACATAGTCAGTAGAGACCTAGAAGACCGCAGTCCTACGTCTACACTGCTGTTTATGTTATTCCAATGCGCAGGGCCTAGAGGGAAAATAGGAACTACACTACATGGCGCCCAACGTTTGGTAAGGCGATAAAACTAAAGCAAGACGTTAGAGTAACTCAGTCGTGCTTTTTCACACAGACCCTTTCTCCGGTAAATACTCCAATAGACGTCTGGAGTGGGTGAAAGGTTAAAATCCGCCGGAACTTAGTAGGAAGAGATTTCTTTTTAAAAAAAAAATATTTTCATTATAAATTTTTTCACATCATTTTTACCCCCCCCCTGCTTATTACAATCGAGTCTACAGCGCATAATAATAGATTTGCACAACACATTATAATAAAAAACAAAAGCGAATACATTCATGGAACAGAACCTGTAAAAATAAATCAAAAAGAAAAGTATAACCTTGCATTTTGCCCATAGGAACATACTACTATTGTTTACCCCACCCCTTCCCTGTTTTGCCCACTTTTCCAACTCGTAATGGGTTGCCACATTTTCCTTCCAAATTTTTTCGCCCTTCTGCCCTTCCTCTCGTATATTGCTTTCTCCATACTATACGAGGCTAACCTCCTTGCTATCCAAGTTTGGAATGTTGGAGGTGTCTTGTCTAACCATGCCCGCGCAATACTAATTCGAAATACTGCTGCCACCATAAACAAAATCTCTGTGGGGCCATCTTCGTCCTCAGTCTTCACACCCAACAATATCAGTTCATCACTTAGCTTAGTCTTAATATCCAGTGAATTCTCTAAAAAGCCTTCAATGCCCCTTTTCAGGGTGTACAGTTGTGGGCATTGTGCGAACATGTGTACCATGTCAGCCTCAGTTGTGTTGCATCTAGGACAAGTTATACCTACCACCCCTCCCCACTGCGCTGTTCTTGCTGGCGTATGGTAGAGACAGAATATTGTTTTATAATGCTGTGAGTGCATCGTCGCTGAGCACAGCACTGATCTACCTAAGTCTAGAGATTTCTGAAATCCATCCGGGGTGGTGCCCACTTTCTCTACCCACTTCTTTGAGTATTTCTCTCTATCATCCATTTTAAAAGCAAACAGTTCTGCATGCAACCGACGTATCGTACATTTTTTACTTTGTTCTATGTAATCCAATAACCTACATTGTTTAAATCCTAGCAATCCTCCCTTTTTATCCCTCAGATAACTCCTCAACTGTAAATACTTAAAGAAGGTGTTGGTGGGTATTTCAAATCTGCTTTGTAGTTCTTCAAATTGTATTATCCTCCCTTCTGTGTCCAAGAGGTCTCCTATTTTCCTAATGCCCCTATCATTCCATATCCTCATGGTTCCGTCCCTAAAGATATCCACCGGGAGTGATTCATTAGTTAAAAGTCTAGTATATCTTCTAAATCTGCAGACTCCCATTTTTTCCCCACCCCTTTCCAAATCATGTATGCAGCTTTTAGGGTTTTAAACCTGGTGTGTTTAAACAGTCTGTAATCTATTGTATTCAGAAGCCCGTTAACCGCTCCCTCCCCCAGTGCAATTCTATTCACATTTATGAAACCAGAGCCACCGCCTATTAATCCCTGGAGGTATTGCAGAGCTGCAGCCCAGAAATAGAGTTTAAAATCCGGTGCCCCCCACCCCCCTTTTTCTCGTGTGAGTGTCATGTGTCTGTAAGCCCTTCTAGTTATCCCTTGTGCACACACTAGCCTATTAAGAATTGCTTCTAACTTAGTAAACCATGATTGTTCAAAGAAAAGGGGTATGGCCCTGAACAGATAAAGAAATTTCGGTAAAGTAACCATTTTAATTACATTTATACATCCCATTAGCGTCAAATGTAGGTTATGTATTCTTTCTGTATTTTTTTTTACTTTGACTAATAATGGTTCCATATTTATCTTTACTAATTCTTCCAGTTCCGCTGTCACCCTCACCCCCAAATACACTGCCTCCTTCACCACTCTGGGATCTGAATAGGATGTTTATTTATTCACAATATTCTGGGTTTTCCCCTTATTTATCGAGTAGCCTGACAATCCCCCGAAGTCTGCTGCCTCCTGCTCTATTTCTCTTATAGCCCTCCCTGGTTCCGTAGTTATCAATGCCACGTCGACTGCATAGGCAAGTACTTTATAATCTACATCTTGTAACATAACCGGCAAGATGTTGTTACTGCCAATTAGCCTCCTGAGTAGCGGATCTAGATATAAGGCAAAGAGTAGTGGCGATGCCGGGCAGCCCTGCCTGTTTCCACGTCTTATCCGCACTGTTTTAGTAAAAGTCTTATTTATTTTCACCCTTGCCGTTGGCTTCTCATACAGTACCTGTATGGTGCTGATGTATCCTTTGCCTATGTTGAAACACTCCATGACACTCCATAGGAACTGCCAGGAGACCCTGTCAAACGCCTTCTCGGCATCAAGAAATATGGCTGCGGCAGGGTCTCCAGCTACCTCAGCAGCATCCATTATGGTAATGAGCTGTCTAGTATGCTGGGTAGTCCCTTTCCCAGGGATAAAGCCATGCTGTGACTTACTAACTAGCCCCTCAATAACTCTACTCAGTCTTTGTGCTAATGCTTAGGCATACATTTTAGCATCCGCATTCAGTAGAGTAATAGGTCTGTATGACCCTGGGTCTAATGGAGGTTTGTCTTTTTTTTTAAATCACAATAATATTTGCATCACCCCAGGACTGTGGCACTGATCTGTGTAACTGGGCCTGTCTGAAGGTCTCCAGCATATCCTTCCCTAGTCTGTCCCAGAATGTCTTATAGAACTCGGCTGGTATTTGATCTGGCCCTGTAGCCTTACCCCCTGGTAGAGTAAACACTGCCATTTTAAGCTCTTGCAATGATAAAGGTTGATCTAATTTATCTCTTCCTTCGCTATCCAATTTCTCATGTGGTATCCCTGTCAAATAATCCCTACTCCTTACTCCTATATCATCCACATCCTGGTCGTAAACTTTCTCGTAAAATTCCCTTAATACCTCCTGGATCTCTTCTGCTTTGTTAACAGTTTCCACTGCGCTGTTCCTAATTTCTTCAATTTCTCCTGCTGCCAGATTTTGTCTAATTCTGATAGCCAGTAAGTGCCCTACCTTCTCGCTATACTCATATCACTTTTCCTTCTTAGCAAGATAATTCCCTGCTGCCTTCTCCGCCAAAGCTTCCCCTGCCTCTGCTTTCTTGACTTCAATCTCAAGTAAGAGATCCTCTATGTCTCTTGCATTTTGTCTCGACACCACCCTATTTAGTTTCTCTTCTAATCTATCCATTTCTTTTATCCATCTATCCAGCCTTGCTCTTTCCATCTTACTTCTCTTTAGAGTATAGCTCAGGGTTTCGCCTCTTATCCCGGACTTAAATGTGTCCCAGATCATATTAGCTGAAGCAGAGCCTCTGTTAATTTCCCAAAACTGTTCTATCCACTCATTCATCCTAATGATATATCCTTCTTCTTTCAGCAGTCTTCTCTCGAATGTCCAGGTATGCGGATTGGGGCTCCCTCTATCCACCCTTGGCATGGTTAATACAAGTATATTGTGATCCGAAATCAATCTAGGCAGCCGTTATTTCTGGATCCCATTTAATTTATCATTAGACACTAAGATGTAATCTAATCTAGTAACCATTCTATGTGGTGCTGAGTAAAAAGTGCTCCCTGATCCGAGTGGATTGTGTTTATTCCATACATCTGACAGACCGTTGTTCTGCATCAAGTTATTAACTGCATTGCATGTTTTCTTTATCCGCCTGTCATATCTCCCCCCTCCTAATCTCCCCAACCCGTGCAAACCATTAAGATTAAAATCTACACATAAGATTACCGGCTCTGGCCTGAGTGCAAGTTCCTGATCTAACCATTCAAACATTTCAGGGTTATCGTCATTTGGGACATATACAGATCCAATTGTTAAATTGCCAGCGTTAGTTTCCACTTCGGTTATAACCCATCTCCCCTCAGGATCCTCCTTTTTTTCCTGAGTTTAATAACCCCTTTCCTTGCTAAGATAGCCACCCCCTTTGTTCTTGTATCTTGACTTGTATTAGCCACTAATTCGTATCCCATCTGTTCCAGCCTAAATTTTTATTTTCCCATAATGTGCGTCTCCTGTAAGCAAATCATATCCAATTTGAGCAGTCTGAACATGGATGCTGCCTTTTTCCTCCATCATTTAAACCACATATATTCACTGTTGCAAGCCTTAACGCCATATTTCGTTGTAAGTTTTTGCCATGCTCTTTGTCCACTTATTCCGTTCTGTTGCATACCTTATCTCCTTCCAGTTTGTCCCTTTGTGCTGTTTTTCCAACTTAATCAAGCCCCTTCCCCCCCCACCCCTCCCCCCCTTCCACCCGCTGCTACCCCTCCCCCCTTGTACAGGCAAATAGGTCAATCCTGACCTATGTGTTGACTGCTAGCATTGTAGTGTCGCCCTCCCTCTCCCTCCCAGTTGTACCAAAAAACATAGTCCATAGTCCGTACGCCATATACAGATCCATGTGGTTGTTCATGTTCTGCAGCCTTATTGATCTACCTTACTTCCCCCTGCGTTGCTCCGATAGCTCCTCGAGATACTCCCCTGCTTTTACCTCAGAGAAAAACATCCTTGTGCGGCCACCATTAATAACCTTGAGTTTCGCCGGAAACATCAAGTATGTTTCTACGCCTTGTTGCTGAAAAGGGACTATTAATTGTCTAAGACGCCACCGCCTCTCAACGGTGACATGACAAAAATCAGGCCTTGCAAAAAATGTGACCCCTTCAGCTTTTCTCTTAGAGTCTGGTCTGGCTTTTTCCATCACCTCCTGCCTTGCCAAAAAGTTGCCGAAGAACACGAGCATCGCCCTAGGCAGAGTGCCCTGGTTTCCTCCTTGCTTTTTTTTAATTGTCAATGGAAACCTGTGGGCCCTTTGTACCTCATGTTCCCATTGCCTGTTAGCCTCCGGGAAGGCACCCTTTAGTAGTCTTATCACATATCCCCTTGGATCCTGCCCTTCCACCCCTTCCTCCAGTCCCAAAAGCCTTACATTATTCCTTCTCTGGCGGTTTTCAAAGTCCTCCACTTTTCATTGCAGGTCTTTTACTATCTTTGTCTGTTCCATCTTAAATTTCTGCCAATCTGTTACCTCGTCCCCCTATCTTCCCGTCCTTTCCTCTACCAGCTCCACTCTCCCCTCCACTTCCTCATACTTCTTATTCATCTTCCTTATGGAGGCTTGTATTTTCTTTGTGTCATGCCTGGCTCTGCAGCTCTCTACTCTGGCCTCTCCCTGTATTTGCTTAAGAATATTGACTAATAATTCCAGGGTAGCTTGATTCCCCATCCCATCCTCCTCACTTGCAAAGTCCTTCCCATGTGAGCCTTGCATTCCCTCTTGAAAAGTGCCTGCTGTGGCGGAGTAATCACCACAGAAGTTTTTTATTTGTTTTTACAAATGAACTCTGTTTTAAAGCTGGGTTTTTCTTCTTCTGCACATTTACTATGCCAGATTCAGTGCTTTCTTCCTCCTCCTCCGATGATAACCCCGTTGTCCCTGACTATTCTCCCCCACTTGATGAGCTTGACCCCTCATTGACTGAGAAGAATTTGTCCCCTTCGCGTTCTTTTTGTGGGTCTAGGCTCGCTAGGCTTCCCCAGTTTGCATCTGATTTCAACCTCAAATTGTTGCTGATTTCAGCCTCAACCTGTAGCAGAGCGTCCAACATTAGCACATTATTCGTACCTTCTGCCTCCTTTTGCTTTAACCCTCCGTTTTCTTTTGGTCCTTGGGGTTTCCTATCTCCCATGCCGGGTACTGTAGCAGGAGCCGCAACAGCTGCCTCCGCCGCTCGATATATCTTCCTCGGCGTTCTGTTCTCCTCTGCGCTGGGCGTGTTCCCTCCTGAGCGTCTCCCAGGTTGCTCGGCAACGAGGAGGTTCTGCTCCGTGCTGCTCCCAACGGAGCAAACGCCATTGCTCTCTGGATATCCACCGGCTTGTGCAATTTGTCCAGAGCACACAATATATATAAGTAGACTGGTTTGTCTGAGAATAACAATAGTAGGGATAAACCGGACACAGGGTGTAGTCTTTCAAGGGTTTTTATTCATCCACAGTATTCCCCACTTGGGAATCACTGTAAATACAAATCAATCAGACACGTGTTTTATCACAACATATGGCTGTGACTCTTCAGGGCTGGAAGAGAATAATCAAAATTAAAGTTTCAAAAATGATAGGAAAATGCGATATTTGTGGCGAAATGGAACACCCGTGACGTGGAAACCAACACAAAAGGGGGGAGGGAATAGGCGGACGGTGTTGTTTCGTGTTCATCAGCAATTGCTGTCGTTTATTGATCTCACAACAAAATGTAAGTTTCTAGTGACAGAGAAAAGAACCAATGTGTCGTGACTTTCGGCGTGATCAGAACAATAGTAGGTAAATAACAAAAGCAACAGTAAAAAAGCTCCTTAGGGTGCAAATGTGCAGTGAGACATAATATACTTGAATCTTTCGGACAATTATGAAATAGCTATGAGATTTACCTGCAATCACTGTTCTGAACATGTACAATGCGTGATGAACCCCTATTTGTCCAATTAAAATGTCAGCTAGACAAGTAACCCTCAACAAATGAAAATATTACCCATAAAGTCTTATACATGGCAGCAAACGTACAGTTTAAATATGCGACTTCTGTCATAATAGGGTCGCCATTGACCGTGTATATGCTAACGCCAAAAGATTCAAGTATATTATGTCTCACTGCAGTTAGAAAGACTCAAAAAAACAGAAAACTCGCGCTGGTGGGACGGTGCAACTCTGAAACAGTACCTGAGAGTTCAGAGAATACCGAGAGGTCTTCGATCACAGACTTTCCCAACCTTTGACAATCTGGATGATGACCTCCTAGCAAAATGGGAGGAATCAGTAACTATGAACTCTACAAATCTGATGAGAATCCTAATAGAAAATGCGGATCGTAAAGTGACTCAATTGCAGGCGGTAATTGCAGAACTAGAAAAAGAGATAGAAGCTCTCAATCTCAAGGATGTGACCGAAAAAAACTATAAAATCCTTGAAGACATCCTGAACAAACATCAAAATGATATAAAAGATCGTAAATCAAGACAAATACGTAGAGATGAAGCAGACCATCGTGAGGGCAGAGTGTTCACTTTTGCAAAAAAAATGATCAACAATTCCAGAAACCAACCAACAACCAACAAGCTACCAAATCCAGAGCCTCCAACATCTCTTGAAGCAATACCTCCCTAAGCAGCGCCCCTGAAACCGAGAGTGAAGCAGAAGAGATCATAAATGGTAACCAAGACCCAAGATCCTTGTCATCGACATCAGGTTGAAGGACTGGGTTTTTCTAAGACCCAGCGGTGCCAGGGGACAACACCTGAAACCTTCGTGGGTTACCTGTTCCGGCGTACAAATGACAGAGACACGGGACACTTCCTTCGGCATCAAAGATCAAGGTTTATTTATTGCAGGGAACACAGAAGTCACAAGAAGTACATTGCATGTAGGTTCTAGGAGACTGCTTCAAATTGCATCTGTGGATCGCTCCTTTTATACAGTTTTTCGTCATAGAACAACATGGCAAACAAATGGTTACAACCTAGTTCCCACAGTAAATTTCATAGGGGGTCGCTTTCATGTATTCAGGGTCCCAGATCATAATTACAGTATCGTCGCCGGTTCCCAACTGTAAAAGTACATCTTCCCACCATTAGTGCATTCCATTCCGGCTGTAAACGAGTTAAGGAAGAGTCAGAAACAGGTGCAGAGGAAGACAAAGATAGTCAACAGATTGAAAAGAGTGTAAGGGGGTGATATCGGAAACACGATTGCAGGATCAAAGGAGACGTGCCTAATGAATGCACAGCTGGCACAATAGACCGGCACGGCAAGATGAACCTCGAGCGGGGCCATTCGCCTTTGCAGTATCATCCCCCTCGTCATAAAGACATCATCAAAGGAACACATGTCTTCCGCAAGAGGTTGGGAGTCCCAGGGTCACGAAGCGGACAGTGTCCATTCGCTGGCTACTTGAGGACAAGAAACAAAATGGATGCCGTATCTAAAATGGAACCCGTGGGTTCAAATTAAGAAACCCACGAAACAGACGAACGGTTTAGGTTAGCATAGCGAAAACGCGTACACCCACTAAACTCGTCATTTGCGGTTCATAGATACCATACTCGTCCATATTCGAACGAGTCGAAAACACCACTTACAATTGTCACGGAACCTCAGACGCTCCTTTTGCCCTCATGTAGGCAAGCACTAGTCGATATTGGAATCGATCTCGATATTCATCAGACCATCCAGATGTTGCTGTAACATCATCCTATCCATCAATGTTTCCTTGGTAACAGGTGGCCGTCTTATACACGTCGTAGCACAGAGGCCACATAAGGCAGGAACACACTGTACACAAAGACAACACGTGAATAGAAATGCTGCAATAACCCCAAAGATCATCAGAATCTTCCAACCCCACGTCGACATCAGGCCCCAAAACCATCCTAGTAGCGTCCAATCACCTACGTCCACGTGTATGGACTCGGAGATCTTATGCAACTTCAAGATGACTTGATAGACAGTTGGAGCGTTATCAGGAATGAAAATGCAGCAACTCGAATGGATCACCTTACATACTCCACCTCTATCTGTAAGAACAACATCTAAAACCATACGGTTTTGTAACGTCATAAGCCTGTCAGCCTGAAGCTCTGCTGTAAGATTACCAAGGGCACTTGCAGTGATATTAGCGGTCGATTCCACCACTCGAGTCAACTGTCTCCGGTTCCTACTATTGATCATAGGTCCCCAAAACGGCAAGAAACCCTTAAAGAAGTCTCCTGCTTTTTGACCGGCAGTGTCCTCTTCGCTAATCACGCCTCTCACAACTCTGGTCTTGTGATAATCCGACCCAACAGTAAAGGTAGGTGGCAACAGATTCGCAATATAACATGTGCCTGAGAAGTCACGAGGCAACCATGTATATGCGCGGTCGTAACAAACAAAGTATGTACCCTTGGCAGTCAAAAGAACAGGGGAAGAGGCCGTCGGTAAAATATACGTTTCAGTACAGGCACTCCTCCCAAGCTGAGCTTGCGGGCTTCGGCCAAGACCTTTCAAACAGAAATTGCCGAGATGGGGTACGATCCAGATCAGAGACGAGCTTTTAAGCTGCCAATCACCCACTGACATGCTATACTCAGCCTCACTCAGATCTCTGTATGCTCGCACCTCTTCCTCTGGGATAAGCGATGTGTCGAAGATATCCCTATCTAAATCGGCAATCGCTCTTGCCAAAGGCTTGTGGTACGGGCCAGGACCATGATCTGCAGTGCGTGGCTCTCGATGGGGGTAGGAATCTAGTGCGCTACGAAACATTGTTTGGAATGCTCGAGCTGAACCCTGGGAACTGTAAGGAAGGACCAAGTACGGAATTCCCCTATCCGTGGTATGTGGCATTAACCCACACACCCAACAGTTGGTAGTATTCATCACCAACTGATGTTGATGGAGAAGTTGGACAAAGGAGTTGTTCATGGATTCCGCACGTCTAACCTGCTCGTGTTGAGGTAAAAGATGAAAGGAATGAGGAGAAACAGTGGGAGTAGGTTTGGGTTCAGAGGAGGAAGTAGGTGAAGCAGAAGGCAATAACGATTGTATTCCATAGTATACTCCACCCACCAATAACATGGAAACAGTTAGGAACAGCAGGAACACCTGAAACAGAAAGCATTTGGTACGTACAACCCTATGCAGTACTGATCTTTGCGCAAGAGTCTTCTCCACTTCCGACAACTTTGAGAATTCCATCCTCTAAAAAACCGTCCGCAACGTTCTTGACGTACTTCGTTCTGAGTAGCGATTATCAATCCCCAGGAGTTCCTAGGAATCGATGGCCTCCGACCTAGTGTCAGGACCCTGCTAAACAGAAGGAAGTACCCGCACGGCCCTACGGTCAACACGGATGTAAGGTTCTCTTAATCAAACAATATAATACAAAATCTCCTAGCTGTGGAAAAACAAACACTTGGAAAAGAACTCAGAAATTGAATAGAAACCACGATTGTTCAAAAATGTTCAAGATGATATTGGAGGGTAACGTGAATTTTCAAAAAGAGGAAAAAGCAAAAAGATTTATTAGTCTTTGGCATGGGAAGGAAGAAAATATCTGCTTCTTCCAGGACGAGTCTGCTCTTCAAATAATTGTTCAGGTTGCGGAACAGAAGTCAGTCGGTCAGACAAAAGTTCAAGTCTTGAGTTCTCCAATGGAAAAGGTTCAACAAAGTTATCTGATTGCACTGAAGTATCTCCCACAGGCTGAGCGTCACTGAACGGCACAAAGTTCACCGGAGTTTCTGTCTCTGGTGCGGCGATGCCAGTCCTCACCCACGAGACCGCTGGTAAATGTATTGGTACCTTTTTGGTGTGGGTGGCGTGCACCCAATGCTTGGGGCCCTCCAAACGAACTGCAGTTCTCGTGGCGAGTAGCACCTGGAAGGGTCCCACAAACCTCGGCTCTAGGTTTCGCTTCCGGCCAAAACTTCTGGTCACAACCCAGTCTCCCGGTTGGAGCCGGTGGCCAGGACCCTCGGTCTGTGCTGGCAGTGCTTCAAAGACCTGTTGATGAATTAACCTCAGTTTAGCAGTCAGATCATGAAGATAATCAATTAACATGGGGTATTCAAGACTTTCGAAAGACCTGGGTCTAGGAACCCCCCAAATATTTGCAGGACGGCCGAACACAATCTCATAGGGGGTAAGCCCTACTCGAGAGTGTACAGTCGCCCTAGTTGACAAAAGGGCAAGAGGCAAAGCATCAGGCCATGACAAACCAGTCATAGCCTGAATCTTTGCGAGTTTCAACTTTAGAGTACCATTGTACCCTTCAACCAAACCTGCTGACTGGGGATGATTGGCGCTGTGGAATTTTTGTGTAATTCCAAGGCCCTTACACACACTCTTCATCACACTCCCCACAAACTCACTTCCGTTATCAGACCATACAATCTGTGGCATTCCATACCGAGGAAAGTATTCCTTCAGTAGGACTTTCGCTGTGGACAGGGCAGTATTGTCTTTGAGAGGATAAGCTTCGATCCATCGGGAGAATGCGCAAACCACAACTAAAACGTACTTCAGGTTATTACATCGCTCCATATGGATGAAGTCCAGTTGAATTACTTCAAAAAGGGACATGTAGGAGGAGCAAAGTGGCCAGGGGGTGTAGGAGTGCCCTTGCCAGGATTGTACATCATACATACCATGCAATTCTTGACCAATCTCTCAGCACACTTAGGATACCATCATTCTTCCATACAGGGAATAACAACTTGCAGATACCTTTCGCGCTAATATGTGACAAGCCGTGCGCCATAGTCACAACAGCTAGCACATATGCATCCGGCGACATCAACCTCTGATTCTCCGACAAATCAATCCAACATCCATTTGCATCCAACTTTCCTGTGCTCTCCTTCCACTTGGTCTTTTCAGTTTTGGTGGCCTCATTCTGAATCGCTTTCACACTTTCAACAGTATCCTCACACATACCAGTTTCTGCAGGCCACCTTACCGAACTTGTCACATACATTCTAGTTGCAAGGTTTCTAGCAGTCTCTTTAGCAATCTCATCCGCAAACGCATTGCTACGACCAACATCATCCGTCACCTTACGGTGCGCACTGCATTTAATAATCGCCACCTGCTTGGGCAAAGTAAGCGCGTCTAAAAGATCGTTCACGAGCTGTCCGTGTTGGATCTTCGTGCCATGCGATGTCATAAAGCCTCTCTCTCGCCACAATCGACCAAAACTATGTGCGATGCCAAAAGCATATTGGCTATCGGTAAACACATTCACCCGTTTTCCTTTCGACAAAACACTCGCTCTCGTCAATGCAATTAACTCTGCCGCCTGCGCAGAATTCTTATTCAATCTTGCAGTTTCCACAACCGTACTCAACGTTACCACAGCATACGCAGTCGTCACATCACCATTCGGCAACTTAAAACACGAACCGTCCACATACAAAGTACCATCGGGGTCTGCCAATGGAGTGTTTTTTTAGGTCAACACGACCCTTCGTTTCTTCCTCAGTTCGCAAATAACAATCATGTGGTGGTACCTCGTCTGATTCCATATTGGTTGGCAACAACGTCGCCGGGTTTAGAACATTGCAGCGCTTTATTTGAATGTGACTTGCCAAAAGCGTCAACTCGTAACCGGGCAACCTTGCACTCGTCAAGTGTTGGGTTTTTGTACGATTTAAGAGAGTGTCAACTGCATGCGGAACCATCACCGTAAGCATATTATCCATGACCAATCCTGCAGATTGTCGAATGAACACCGCAGCCGCCGCTGTCGCTCTTAGACAACTCGGCAAAGCTCTAGCTAATGGGTCCAAAGTCGAGGAAAAATATGCACATGGACGCTGCTTACCGCCAAATTGTTGCGTCAAGACACTCAACGCACAACCCTCTCTCTCGTGAACGTATAGTGTAAACGGCTTGCTGTAGTCAGGGGTACCTAACACAGGAGCCGAACACAACGCATCACGCAGTTCAGAAATACTTTTCTGACACTCATCCGTCCATGGCAAAGGAGTTGGATCATCTTTGCACGTGAGGGCTACCAATGGTTTCGCTAGCAATGAAAAATTGGGAATCCATTGCCTGCAGTATGACGTGATACCTAGAAAGGCACGCACATCTCTCTGAGTTGTTGGCACAGTCATTCCGGCGATCGCTGCAATTCTCTCTGGGGTCAACCGTCTTCCCTCCTTTGACAATAAGTGACCTAGATAGGTTACTTCTTGGCAACAATATTGCAGTTTAGAAGGTGACACCTTGTGATGTAAGTCACAGAGATGCTGTAACAAAGACACCGTAGCAGTCTTGCAGATCTCTTGTGTGGCCGCAGCCACCAATAAGTCATCAACATATTGGATCAAGGCCGCACCAGCTGGTAACACAAACGCGTCAAGTTGACTCTTTAGGGCTTGGCTGTATATCGATGGACTTTCACAGTAGCCCTGAGGAGCGCGTTTAAACCTAAAGCTGCGACCACCTAAAGAGAAACCGAATAGGTCCCTGCTTTCCTCAGCAATCGGAATGCTAAAGAAAGCATTCTTCAGATCGATCACTGAGAACCAAGAAGCAGATGCTGGAATCAGAGTCAGTAAAGCCGTAATGTCTGGCACCACAGGGAACTGAGGAATCACAATTTTGTTCACCTCCCATAAATCAATGACAAAACGATAAACAGGAGGCTTAGATGGATCAGTGCGTTTCAAGATAGGTAACACAGGACTATTACACACGTTTCCCCGAGTCTCCTCGATAACATCTTTCTCGATCAAATCATAGATGATCGCTAACAACGCTCGCTCACCATCAAGTGAGATACGATACTGGGGAATACGTGGCAATCGCACATTCGATTTCAATTGAACAACATAAGGAGAGATGTCAAGCAGGCCCACGTCATTGGGACCCGTAGCCCACAAAGATGCAGGAAGAGAACTCAATTCCGGTGGGAGCTTATCAGATGACAAGTACATGGGAGAGATCACTTTCTGACCCAACGTAAGTTCCACTCCCGCAGGAGAACAATACAAAGTCGCATACAAACATCTCAGCAAATCCACGCCTAAAAGATTCTCACCACAACCGGTAGTCAAAATCAAAGGAGCTTTCAGCTCACGAGGCCCAATTGTAAGGGGCAAAGGGCGAGAGACCGGATTGCTAACAGGGGCGCCAGAGAATCCAACGGAAACATTTGTTAAGCCAGATAAAGGTGCGCCAGGGAGTTTCGAACGGATGATGGAACTTTTCGCTGCACCAGTGTCCAACAGAAAAGGCTCAACTACGCCCGATGTGGCAACTGCGACGTAAGGCCCTCTCTGATCAACCGGAACTGACACTACTCCCTCTCTTTGTCTGTGGCTGTCCTAGTAATTACCGTCATCAGTACCCTGCTCAATGTAAAAATTGTCCACATGGTACTGTGCGGATCTACCTGACGATGTACCACGCTGATCAAAACAATTATTGGAATCAGAGGAATTGTTAGAACGCTCATTTTGATTCTGAGTAACACCACTACCTCTACCTCGAGAAGCCTGTTGAGGACCACTACGACCTCCTCTAGATGAATTACAATTATTTTGATCACGCAAAACCGGACAATCAAATTTCAAATGACCCTCGCCTCTACAGTAGGCGCATTGATTGCATCCAAGCATAGATCTCTGCGAAGAAGAATCATTCCGCGATTGTGACCTAGCGGATTGCGATTGTGATCTATTCCGCTGTTGAGAATCATTTTGATTTGAGCGCGGAGGATACGCTTGCTGTAACAGAACTTTTGTTTTGAGATCTTTCATCTTTTTATCCGCACAATCATTTTCCTCCTTCTCTCTATTTTCATAGTATTGAGCCGTGGCCAATATCTGAGCAGAGGTAGAAACGGCCCATGAACTCTCTGAATTTTTTAATTTGTTGCTAAGTTCAGGCAACAAATTCGATACGAATTTATCCACAAACAACCTCTGACCTCCCTCAGTGCTCATATCTTGACCACTGTGATCGATGAATGCCTCCTCAAATCTCGTAAAGAAATCAGAGACACTCTCGTCCTTCTTTTGCTTACAGGCAGACAGTTTATCCTAGTTAACTTTCATTGCTGGCATAAGTGTCTTCATTAATGTAATTATTCTCTGAGGCAAAGCCGTAATTAACTGCTCAGTCTTATCCCACCAACCTGCAAACCGTCAGATGCTGTAAGTGCTGTCCAATCACCACCTAACTCAGCTACATGATCTTCGTGACGTATTTTCGCCCAAACCGATTGCGGTACGACATTGCCGAACAACATGTCGATGTCTGCAAGGTTCATAATCGTAGCATCCACTAATTGGGACAACTCTTTATAGTACCCTGCAGGATTTTTGCGAGGGTCTGGCAAAGATTGCTTCACCTGCAAAACTTCAGATCGCTTCCATGGAAGGTGTATCCAAACTCTCTGGAAGTGTGGCGGAATAATAGGAACAGCATTTGCATCACCTGGCATCCACACTGGTGGAACTTCACGCATGGGATACTGACCAGGCGTTGCCATCCACTCCTCAGATTCATCTTTAAACAATGCTCGGGGGATCACAGTGGGACGAAAAGATAGAAGATGCTCGATAGCACGTCGAACATTGCTACCCACAAGTATTCCACTCGAAAACTGAAGCTGAAGTTCAGTTACGTCAACCGGTACTTCGTTTACCTCATAATTTGATATCGCTTCACGTAAGAATTTGCACATTTCATCAAACACGAATCTCTGTGTGGTCTCATTGAATTGAGAGAAAGTCTAAAAAATTATGCGCAGGGGATTTTTAAGGGGATACCTAATCCAATTATGCGCCATTTTGATTAACGTATCACGTTCCCTACCACCAGGAAGCTGACTTCGTCGTTGGGAAACATCAGAATCATCAGACCCAAGAAGCGGTCCAAAAGGAGAGTAAAGATTAGCAACAGCGTTAGGAATGCGTCTTCGAACAGACGGAGAAGAGGAGAAAAGTGCAGGAGCAACAACATGAGAGCTAAATACGGGAGCAGTAGGAGTAGCCACAAGAGCAGAAGTAGCGGGAACAACAGCTTGAGAAGGTATAGACAGTGGAGCAGTAGGAGCAGCAGCAGGTAGAGGAATAGGGACAGGAGGATTCGCAAGGACAGGACCAGCGACAGGCTGATTAACAGATGCCGGAACAACAGGTTGAGGAACAGGGGGAACCACAGGGGCTGTGGTATCCTGTGCATATGGAGGTGGCGACTTCAGTAGATAAGACAACAAAGGGTCCTCTACTGCTTCCTCTTCCTTCTTATTAGTACCCGTCGGTAAAGCGGGATAGCATTTATCCACTGTCATACGTTGTAATCTATCAAAAACTTCCTTTTCCTTCTCTTCTTTGTCCCTCTGAAACTGCTCTGCATTTCTCATCGTCGTAACGATACCTTCCCTCCTATTACGTTTAAGCTGTTTGATTTCTTTCAGCTTGGCTTCTTTACGCCATAACCAAAAGGAATCGAACATGGCCGGCCTTGCTTTCTTTTGAAACAATTTAGCTTCAAGATTATCCAAAATTGGGGTCTCAAAACTACCATGAGGTGGCCAACTAAGGACACCGTCATCTTTAGTGTAGCGGACCCAGCAATCATTAAACGTGATAGGACCCACACCATGGCGACTATATAATTCATAGATTGGAGTTCCAACTGGAGGTATCGGACATGAGTCTTCCAATCGGGAATCCGTACCACAACCCCTAAAGCAGCTAAACAAAGTACTACGGCCAGGCATCGCGCACACTAACCGAGTTTCACAAACGTCAAGGGTTATTGGATTACAATGTCCCCGCAAAAGTGCAAAAACCCTCGGTTTTTGGCGACTGCCGTCGTCAAATAGAACAACTAAAAACAAAGTACGAAGAACCACAAATGCAATGGAACCATGCAACAACTAAGCACCAACAACAACTAAGGATTCTGGGAGCGACCCACAAATACTTAACTCAAAGAACAATGGCGTCACCAGGAAGGCCCGTCAATCGTCTCGCTGTACCAAGGTCTACGCCAGGCGCCAAAACAGGTCGACAGTCAGGGCATCAGTCCGTCGCAGCCGTCAGGAGGCGGGGATCTTCGCGGAAAAGTCTTCGGGCCACTTGTTTCGACAACAGGATCGATGAAGCGGGGTGCACCTTCCCTCGGAGATTTCACACGAAGTTCCTCACGATCGGCGGGCTTTGGACCGGTACCGCTGATGTCGCCCTACGTTGGGCGCCAACTGAAGGACTGGGTTTTTATAAGACCCAGCGGTGCCAGGGGACAACACCTGAAACCTTCGTGGGTTACCTGTTCCGGCGTACAAATGACAGAGACACGGGACACTTCCTTCGGCGTCAAAGATCAAGGTTTATTTACTGCAGGGAACACAGAAGTCACAAGAAGTACATCGCACGTAGGTTCTAGGAGACTGCTTCAAATTGCATCTGTGGATCGCTCCTTTTATACAGTTTTTCGTCATAGAACAACATGGCAAACAAATGGTTACAACCTAGTTCCCACAGTAAATTTCATAGGGGGTCGCTTTCATGTATTCAGGGTCCCGGATCATAATTACAGTAGCGTCGCCGGTTCCCAACTGTAAAAGTACATCTTCCCACCATTAGTGCATTCCATTCCGGCTGTAAACGAGTTAAGGAAGAGTCAGAAACAGGTGCAGAGGAAGACAAAGATAGTCAACAGATTGAAAAGAGTGTAAGGGGGTGATATCGGAAACACAATTGCAGGATCAAAGGAGACGTGCCTAATGAATGCACGGCTGAGACAATAGACCGGCACGGCAAGATGAACCTCGAGCGGGGCCATCTGCCTTTGCAGTATCATCCCCCTCGTCATAAAGACATCATCAAAGGAACACGTGTCTTCCGCAAGAGGTTGGAAGTCCCAGAGTCACGAAGCGGACAGTGTCCGTTCGCTGGCTACTTGAGGGCAAGAAACAAAATGGATGCCGTATCTAAAATGGAACCCGTGGGTTCAAATTAAGAAACCCACGAAACAGACGAACGGTTTAGGTTAGCATAGCGAAAACGCGTACACCCACTAAACTCATCATTTGCGGTTCATAGATACCATACTCGTCCATATTCGAACGAGTTGAAAACACCACTTACAATTGTCACGGAACCTCAAGGTACCACCAATACTTTTTCTCGGGAAACCAGGACAATGATAAGAACAAACCAAACAAGAACTACCAAAACAAACCAGTCTACTTATATATATTGTGTGCTCTGGACAAATTGCATAAACTTAAAGATAAGGAGGTCCTTTGTCCTTCTTCCTTCACAGAGGTTAAGGTTTTTCCTCTGACCAAGAAGCACCTACTAAAATACTCTTCTCAAGAATCTATTGACCATTACCCTACCATAACTAGTTGTGCGCCATTTTTCTGAACACTTAAAAACCCTTTTCGCTGATCTCTAAATATCCACCGGCTTGCCCTGCCATCTGCTCCACAGACACAGCATTGCTTTCTCCATCACCGGCGTCTCCGCCCGTCATCTCTGATAGCTGCACCTCGATTTCAGCGGAGTCTGCTTCTGTACCTTTAGCGGATCCGCCGGGCAGAGCCGCCATGGATTTCTTGGCAAATGATTCCGATAAGGTAGGCTGTCTCAGTGCTGCATCCTTATCCTTGCTTGCTGCACCAACATTTTTGATGTTCTGTTTGTTCTCTTTATTTTCTCTGTCGGTCGCCGAATTCAGTACCTCTCCATGCAGCGGTACGCTTCGTATTATACCAGCCTGTGCCTTCAATTCAGCCTTCTTCTCTCTCTCGATCTTCCGCTGCTGCGCCTTTTGAGTTGCACTTAAGGCTGGAATAGTTTTCCTGCCTGATATCGGGACTTTCGGGATAGCCCCCGGTCCGCTGGTTTCTTTCGGGCACGACAACATTCTTCTCTTTTCTCTGCTAAGATCTCCTATCCAGCGTTTATTCTGTGCCGCTCTCCAGAGCCTCAGGACTGTCCAGTGTACCATCCACATATCCGCATGATTTCACCACATCTTTCTTCCGTTGTATAGGAGTCCGGCTCCAAACCCGGTACAGGAGAGGGAGTAAAATGCGACTACTCCCTACAATGCACTAGCGGCCATCTTGCCTCCCTCCCCAGTAGGAAGAGATTCCTATGTAAAGTTTCTGGTTTAGTCGACGTTGAAGGATACAATATTGTGCACCTAATCTTTGTTTCCAAGGAACCTTCATTAATACAATGCCAGAAAATGGCAATAACAACGGAACCAATGAAGTCGCGGTAGACGCGAATCAGCAGGGTCCCGATGTTACAGGGATTAATGAACCGGGTGCGATTATCATCCCGGCAAACATAAGAAAATCTATAACTTCAAAACTTATAGAAAACGAACTGACATCACGAGGTGGTACAGTCATTTTCATGATAGAGGCACAGGAATATCGGCAGACAGAGGTATTCTATTCTTGGATAAACTTTTCAGCGGCAAACGCTACAACACAGAGTTTCACTATTACAAAATAGAGGAACCTCCGGAAGAGTACGCTCCTTTCGAGGAGATTGAAATCCCATTAAAATACGAAGAGCACCTGCTCTGGTTTAAAGGCGCCCTAAAAAATAATGATCACATCACCAGGCTCGGTCCACTAGGTAGACCAGGAGCAACGTGGCCGGTTCTAGCCAGCTACACACCACATCCAGACATTGAAAAAATGTCAAGAGAAGAACTTTTAGCACAGCTAAAATTACTGATTAAAATACATAGACAGTTAGTGCAATATGTAATGCGGACTGCAACAGTCCAAACAGCTGTTAATGTTCCACAGCTGACCCCTCATCAGGGGAACACAAATAAAATTACACCACAGAACATACAATCATGTCTTGGAAAAACTCCCGCAAAACGGGAACAAATTACTTTCTGGTTAGCACAGAAAATTACTCAAATAGAGGCAGTATTCCCGAATACTACCCCTATTGAGAAACACAGAATTCTGACTATCTGCCTTCCAATGGGGGTCGCACCACATGTGGAGGACTGTGACACTTGGGTTACAGTCTTTGCTTCCATTTACACAAAAACACATGGTGTTCCGTCCATGGCGGTAATACCGGATGTGCTGAAACAAATTCAGAATTAATACGGTCCAGAACCTGCTTTAACTCTTGGTATGAAATTACTGAAAGACTTCAAGCAGGTTTCGGCTATATTACTAGCCAACATAAAAGGAGAAGCAGCATCTGTGGCGATCCGCCAGAAATTGAAAGAAACAGATATAACAGATCAACCAATTGAGCTTGCCAGAATTATAGAAAAATGCTATGAAGAATTAGGTAGAGATAGTTTGGGTGGGAAACCTGTAAAACCCCAACTACTCGAAAATCCTGAAAAATTATTTATTAAAAATAATCTAAACACTCCTAAAAAGAGCTGGGATGGAAATAAACAGTCCACTCCCAAATAAAAAGTTTTCCAGTCCAGAGGAAGGTCTCCTCGACGGAGGGAAAGACCTCCGACTCGAGAACACCAGTCTCCCCAGAGGGAGCACTCTGAGAAAAGATATAACCTTAGAAATAGGGATAACTTGAAAAAGCCTGATAGATATCAAAGTATTGATACACGTCCCTCTCGATCTTTTTCGCAGAAATCGGAAAGAAGAGGACGGTCAGATCCAAGGGAAGAGCACACCAAGTCCAAAGACAAGGAACCTGCTCAAAGTAAAAAATTACAACTCCCAAGGAAGAAGGAAGCCAGTATTAGAGTAATCGAACATGCCGAGAATACTGAGGACACAGCTGAAAAACGGAGAGTGGGCTCAGACAATGCTAGACAGTGCAGCAGAAATCAGCATAGCTCGCAAGATCCTGATGAGTCATCTGGAGACAGTGGACACGAATGAATAGATTCAGGTAGAAACTGCAGACACCAGAGTTAGCGAACCTCATAAGATATACTAAATAACACTGCGTATAGAGGAAGATAACACTAGAAAAATAAGGGGTCTATTTTGGGATAACCTCTCAAAAGGCTATGACATCCTGTTAGCCGAGAAAGATTGGCCCCCAGAGTTTGTCAGGGAGTGCCCTCATGGGGAAGAAATGATTATGCCTGCCTTCTCAAATCTCATCCCAATTCACACTAAATATGTATATGCAAGGAAATGGGCAGTAGCCCAGGCACCAGCATTATATAAAAATCATGTAGGATGGGATGAGGACTCCCCTCCTCACAAAATCCAGTTAAAAAGTCAACCGACTGCACAAAGGCAGTACCCAATTAAGCAAGAAGCTAAAAAACAGGTCAGGGAGATTGTAGATCAACTTGAATACCAAGGGGTAAATGAAACATGCACCTCTCAAATGAACAATCCTTTGTTTCCTGTCTCCAAACCGGACGATTCGTATCGTCTAGTCTTGGACTACAGACACCTTAACTCATGTTGCAAAACATTTGCAGTACAAAATTCGCACAGTGCGGCACTAATGAATAACATAGTTCGCAAAAAGTACAAAACGACATTAGACATATCTAATGGGTTCTTTTGCCAAAATATTGCACCAGAAAGCAGGTACTTAACCGCTTTCTCAATAATGGGTCCCAGAAAAATTTCTGTAGGCTCCCACAGGGATTCAAGAACAGCCCAGGACTATTCTCAGCCAGAGTAACAGAGTTACTACAAATATATGATGATGAGGCCTTATCTTATGTCGATGACATCTATCTCACAGACGACGACTTGGATACTCACTTGAAAAGGGTGAACACCGTAATACTTGGGTTCGCAGCAGAGGGTTACAAATTCAACTTTAAAAAGTCGATAATTGCCCATCTAACAGTCTTATTTTTAGGATACGAATTATCAAGTGAAGGAAAAAGCCTAGCGGACAACTTCTTAGAGAAATGCGCTGTACTCCAAGCAACAAAAATGCTGAAGAACTTACAATCGATTCTAGGCTTCCTGAATTTCGGAAGAACTTACATTCTAAACTACGCAGAGAGGATTAAACCTAGCTACAAATTAATTAAACCTGATTTTAAACCAATCAACTGGACTCAAAAACACACGGAAATTTTGAGATCACTGCAAACAGACATGTTAGCAAAAACAAAATTAGAAACACGTGACAATACAAGCAACCTTGTAATCCGGGTCATCCCAGGAAGATTCATGTACCTGACCTCTAATGAGGGAGAAACTGTACCAGTGTCTTACAAATCACATTTGTACACACAAGCAGAAAAAACATTCAGTCTCACAGAAAATACTGTGAAGGCAGTGCAAAATGCTATAGCGAAAGAACGAGCACTAGCATGAGGCAAAAGGATCACTGTTCTCACAGTAGAATCCGCCTTCGAGGCACTATTCAGCCCAGAAAACCTGCCTACAGTGTCACTGGATCCGAAATGGATACAGTGGGAAAATTCTCTTGCTGCAGAAGACGTGAAATAATATTTCGCCCCGCACATGAAAAAACTGAATGATTTAAAATATGAAAAAGAATATCCTCTGTCAATCGAAATTCTCCCTCTAGAACAATACTCCTGTATAATCTATACAGACAGATTTGTACAGCATTACAATGTTGAAGATAAATCCTACGACGCAGCCTGCGCGATTGTTAAAGGTCGCTGGATCTGCGGTAAATTCAGACCGAAAATAACAAAAACTGAATCACTGAGAAAATGTTCGGCTCAGCGAGCTGAAATCAGATCTTTAAAGATGGCGCTTGAAAATGCTGAACGTGAATTCTCGACACTAATCGTGTGCGATTCGCATTTTTGCGTCAATTCTTACAATAATGATTTGCAGAGCTGGGTTCAAAATCATTATAAGGATGACACAGGTGCCACAATCAAGCATAAAATGCTTTGGAAACAAGTAGTTCTTTTACAGAGAGAACTACAAAAGACTCACGCAATACACACTCTGAGTCATCAACGTGATGGCGTTCACGTTGCAGGGAATTCATTGGCTAATACAGCCATAGCGGAAGCAACTAAACCGGCTTCCGTAGCCACAAAAAAGCGTTCAGAAAAATACATAGACGGGGAAACCATGCTGGCAGTAAAAACGTCTTCAAAAGGCAACTGTGCAGCATTACCTGTGAACTATCCACTCAATTATACATATGTAATTGATGCAAACTCCGTTCCTTTTGCTCGAATCCCTGGAGTGGGGGATAGGGTAATTCCAAACACGAATCGGAGAAAGTTATTTAATAGCAGACGCACACATGGGTGAAGGTCCAAGGCACAAACAGATGAAGGAATCTCTGACCGAATTATAATCAGTATACTGGTGGCCGGGACTGAGCCTGCACCATTATAAATTTGTAAAGAGCTGTCCAGACTGCGACAGAGACCGCAGTAACGAGTCAAGCAGAGTAATGCCATGGCCATTTCTGAAGGTAGCATAAAGCTATCTACACATGCAATCCAGTGTCCTATTAATTGTTTAAGACTACATTCACTTTAAAAATGTGGCCCCAGCTCTCGGCTGATGCCAAAACTGTTATAAAAGATTTGCGAGTCTTTATCGGCACATACGCAATTGCCATGCTTCATTCTGACCAGGGTCCTGCTTTTAGCTCTCGAGCTTATAAGGAGGCCATGACCAGCATGGGCATTGGATTGCGATTCTTTTGCCCCTTTCATCCTGAGGGAAACAGCGTAGTGGAAAGAAAAAAACGAGACATAAAGCAATCTATAACAGCAAAGGTATTAGGTTCGGGTGATGGGTGGGTCAAACATTTAATAAGTGTCCAACGTAGTCTTAACAACTTGCCAAGAAATTCTCTAAAAGGTTTCAGCCCGTACGAACTATTGTTCGGAACTAGAATGCATGTTCAGGACTTAGATAGTCTTGCTTCAGTGGTTGAAGATAAGAATAAAGACTTTGACATCAAAGATCGTTTGGCTGTTTTACAGGACTTAAATGAAGCAAGAAAAGCCCTGAGCAACATAAAGTTAAAACAACAGCCAACCACCACTGAAGACACACCACCTGTCCCAGCAAGACCTGTCTGAATTCCAAAGATTGGGGATCTGGTCAGAGAGAAAATAGCGGTGAAGAAGGAATTTGGGCCTTCTTACAGAAAAGCAGTACCTGTCTTAGTGATCAACGGAACAAGATCAGTAGTACTACCGCCCCTTGCTGGTAAAAAGGAGAACAGAGTTGTATCAATCGACCTGGTAAAACCACAATCATGTGGCCTATAATCAATAGCAGGCCCAGTGGACTCCCAAGAAGTAACAGAATACCCAAATTTGCAAGTATCCAAGAGGTTCAAACTGAAAGACTAATCACATTTGATAAACCTGCAGTGAATAAAAAAGGACTATGCCGAAATGCCATGGAACTTGTGCCCCTTGAAACACAAATTGAAACAGTTTGTCATGAAACACCAGTCTACAATGATGTGGCATCAGAATGTGCTAATGAAAGCCAAATGGGAAAAACAATTCCAACAATCGACAGAACTGCATCTGGCTACTTCATCAATTTCGACAACTTTTCTGAAGATCAAAGCGACCCTGAAGTGACGCTAGAAACAAAGACTTTTAAAGAAAAAGCAACAGAACTCTTTCATCAAATCAAAGAAGCATATCTGAATGCACCATTGATTGAGCATTGGATTGTATCAGGGGTACTTATACTCCTACTATGCCTAATTTTAGTTTTAATTTTAGGAAAATTTATCACAGTTCAATGGACACAGCAAGTCAGAACATCAACTTAGTTCTGAAACCTCACAAATCATCTCACGTCAAGAAGAGAGAACTATCATCAGTAAATGTCACAGCCATTCCAATACCCGGCGGGGTAGTTTGGGACAAGACAGACTATGAAATATATGGCCCGGTCGAGATCTTTAAATATCCTCACCAGTTTAAGGTTTCATTAAGTGACTTTGTAAAACCAAGTACATTCTCTGATGATTGGGACTTTAAAAGTATAAATGATATGATGTCGGATTTAGTGTTGTCAGCAAAATTTACAGAACATGATTATTTACAAGGTTCATCTAATTATGAACAGATGTCCTGTTTTTCACATTACGCAGACCACTATTTACATAAATCTGCTCAACCTAGAAATGTTTTTAAATATAACCAATGGGAACATTGTGCTACTCCACCTAAAAGCAGTTCAAAAACATTCTATGAGAAATTCCAATACTTCTCAGGATTTAACACGAGTAATGCAGAAACATTTTATTATAAACTGTTGAATAAAACAGGGACGAAAACCATGCTGACAAATACTAAATTGATATATTCAGAAGCATTTTATGAAAAAATGATTACATTTGGTTTTGATTTCTGGAAAAATAACATTGAAATAAAAACCATCTGGGGTACAAAAGATTGGCAGATACAAGGCCTAGAAGCATTATTTCGAGCCTGCATGATCCCAGAACAAATAATGTTCTTGAATGACACAATTCAACAAACAACCTGTCTTGGTCTAGCCAAGATTAAAGACCTTAACAAACCGTCTATTCCAAAACCAATACCTGATAATGCAACCACAGATATTGAATTAGACGTATCCCAAATTTTAAATGAAAACAGAACACATCCTGATTGGAAAAAGTGGTTAATCTGGCCTACAGACACGAATAACTGTCAAGATAGATTCCTGAACAAAATACAAGGGTTAAAAATGTCCAGACCAGACCCTAGATACTCCCAGAGACAACATCCAGGGATAGTAACAACATACAGTGTAGGGAAACTCTGCCTTGAATGGCTACAAACATCCACACTGGCACAAATTAAGCAACACTTGTCTTTACTTAAAGATGGTGTTGACTTGCGCGATTTCATTATGGGACCATGCAAACAGCGTCAAAAACGTTTCATAGCGGCCAGCATATATGCGGCATACAACGAGGCTTGGAAAGAAACTCAAAATGAAACAGCCGAGAAAATACGAGAAATTGGTCGTATTCATTTGGAAAAATCACTTTCTGTTGTGGACAATGGGTTAATGACTCTGTCCTCCAGAATATATTCACTGGACAGTATTGTATCATCTGCTATTGATATGATAGACCAGGACTTGCTAATGTTACAACATGGCCAGTCCCAATTACGTTCTATTGTACAGCTTGGCTGGACGTTGCAAAATCTCCGTTCGGGCTATGTGCCATGGCGTTTAATCGACACAACGTCATTGTTTTCCATCTTTAACCTTACTGATAAACAAATCAGTTTGGCACAGAAAGGAGCAGACTATACAATCCTGAGCATCGAAAAACTTGAGAGATTACCATTGACAATGTCAGAAAGACCTGTCATTGAATGGATAATACACGGGATTATCACAATTCCGAAAACAACTTTCCAATTTAAAAATTGCCTTGAGTATATACCGGCAGGCCAGTATGAAAAGTTGGGTAAAGGATACATTAAGTCATCATGGAAATTACCTTATACACACACATGTTATAGTGACAACAACAAAAATGTATTTCTTAGTGGTAATGAGTGTAAACATTCACTAAGCGGTATACTTTTGTGCCAAGGTATTAACTTACATGGGGCCTGTGAGGGTACTTCAAACAACCTTTCATGCCACCAGCATGGCACACTTGCAGCACAAATAGAGCCATTCTTTAGGCAACTTTCTAACAGGAGTTACGTTCTAATAACGGATCACAGCTGTTGTGGCTTGGTGCCAGGGAAAGCATATCTCCTAAGCGTGAGTTCCATGGTCACTTGCTGTATGCAAGCATTGTGTCCGAACGGCCCTGGAGACTCAGTGGCTCCGATTTGGCCTAGTTTGAATATCTCTTCTATACGAATTGATACTTTAAGCAGAATGAAGTCTGTGCTTTTGCAGACAACAGTGCCCATCTCGCCATCAAAAGAGACGTATGATATCCAAGTTGCAAGGACGGCGGCAGAGATACATACACTTTTATCAACAAATTGCCCAGTGCATTTCACAGAAATGCTTAGCCAAATCCTAAATATGTCGAATGCCAGTGGTATCTCGAATGTATTTAAGACAGTTTTTTGGGACTGTTAACACCATTTGAAGCGATCCTGGGTATCTTTCCAAATTTTGTACATTCGATTTTTGGCGGCGTACCACTACTTTTGGGACTCGTAGCAGGTATTTTATTTTTGATTCTCCTGCTCCGATATGGCAAATCAAACCGCAGACATGACTCCGGCACGGATGGAAGAAACCGTCCTAGCAATACGCTACCGGGACCGCATAACTAAAGTCCTTGGGATAGCCCGGCTACGTGATCTGAATATGACCTGGTTTCTTTCATTCAGACCTATATGGCAGACCTGCATCTTACCTGTGCTTCGATGTATGCTATGCGGAGAGGAATGCGTGTTAGACACCTGTCTTGCATTACCATCAGCAATACCAATGGACGTCGATACTTTGCTAAGTCCAGTAACGGCTCACGCATCATGTTGTCCCCAGCGGTTACCAATCCTGATGACGGCATTCGTTGATACTCCTGCACTACGACTAGGTGGTGGCAGTGAAGCAAGAAATGAAAGCAACATCACCCAGGTACGACCTTCTGTGAGCATTGCTGATCCTGAAATCGATGATAGCAATCATTCTCACAACTGCCAAGTTACAGCATTATCGAACTTGGTCGAACTGTCACCTGAATATGTAGACCAATTTTTGCGAGCCTGTCTGAAATGATGTTCTCCCCTGAACAGAAACAATAACTTTTTGGAAAAACATTCGGCACACAGCGTTCCCATGAACTCTGAATTCGGCCTTCAGCTTTGATAAACAAAAAGCTACTGAAAAGCGTTTTGAACTATTTTTCCCCGCTCACCATGAAAATATTTTTTCCAAAATATTTACCTTTTTTCTAGCATACATCCTTTGCTTAAAGTAGAACTATTCATAAAGAACAGAGCTTCTATTTTTAGTAGATCTAGAGACAAAATTTTACCTTAGCCTCTAGCACATTTTACAGCAATTGTATTTATATGTGATGAAATAGTCTTGCCCTTCTTTTCTGTATTTAGAGACTTTTTCATGTGTAATTCTTCGCAGAATCGTTCAAATGATTACATATGCAATATTTTGAATGATTACTATGCTTGATAACGTACAGTACCAATTCATTTCCATGTATTTCATGTACACCATTTCAAATGCAAAATGTATTTTGGGGTGGGTAGGAATACACATGATTCTTATTGCTTTAGTTTTTAGTAATTTGATGGACATAAATTCGTGGCGTGGGTAATTTGTTTTATCTAGGACCCCGATCAATATTGTGACCTCATGCCCCTATACAGCTATAATCAATACATATCCCTATAATTACATAACGATCAGAGCCATATTTCAGTAACTCGTCTCTGCAGTTCATGACAGTCCATGACACAGCAGAAGCCACTTCCTTAGATTCCTAGATAGCACACCGACTTCTTTCGACATCTCAAACCCCCAGCAACCTGGGAAAGCGCCGCTTGCTTTGTTTTGATTAGTAATAGAACTCCTGCGAGCACTGTAAGAACGACCAGTTCTTAGTGACATCTTCATTGACGTCTTATGTCCAAAAACTTACGTCAAACTCGGCGCCTTTCAGTTATAAATATACCAACATTGCCTTAAGCAAGCACACGGTGGTGGTGAATACAGGAGCAGATCAGCTGTCCCCTTGCAGAGCCCAGCAGATGCGAGAAGCCCACGGACGCTGCCCATCCTCCTTGATGCGCTGAGAAAGACGCTGTCTTTTCTCCAGCCGAGAAAATCCAGCTCCGGCGTTTCCAGCCTACCCTTGCGGGTGACTGGGATATCGGGTCCTAAGCGGAGATACCAGACCTCCTGCATTCTATTCTAGAAGTACGGTGCTGGCTAAACCCTTAGAGAGAATTCTTGAAACAAACTCTTGGCAAAACGAACTTAACTTAAACTGCTACTTACTCCCTCCCTTGTATTAGGCTTAGGTCAGGTACACTGGGGTAGGCGTAGTTAGAAGCACCAGTTGAGGTCGTTAGCCAATGTATATATGAATGTATATATTTTATTCATTTTAACCATCTTATGGCCAAGAAACCATATCAATGCTTTTACAGTATTATTCCGTAGTACTCCTTTTACTGTACGCACTTTTCATAATAACAAGTCTTGCAAATGTGGCAATTCATTTCTCTTGCATGAGAAGGAAGACTGCTCAATAAATAATATCTTTTATTGAAAACGTCCGTCTCTCTATTCTCTGCATTCTGGTGAAAGTAATTCTGCACAACTGACTGAGTGAAATAGCTGTCTGTTGTTTCACACGACTCTAGAGATTGACTCTTATTCTGAGGAGCAAAGTTGTCATGTTAATGCGGTTGTCGGAAGCTGAATCCCTTCTTGTCCGAGCCAGGGAAGCTGATCACTTTCTATTCAGTCAAGAAAGTTTCCAGTGACCTCTGAGCTAGCTGGCGCAAACCTAAATTAAGTCTAACATAGTCAGTAGAGACCTAGAAAACCGCAGTCCTACGTCTACACTGCTGTTTATGTTATTCCAATGCGCAGTGCCTATAGGGAAAATACGAACTACACTACAAACCGATGAAGAGGGGATAAAAAATGATTAAACAAAACAATCATCCCACGAAGTCTCTTCTCAAACTTAAGGTTAGTCATTCAGGAAGTTTACTAAATGTAAAAACAAAAGTGCATTGAGTATATTATACTATAAAGAAAAGGAATCAGTAGTGTTTTAACGATGTTTGGATTTACCCCTACCTCAATTAATACTCTCTTCCTATCTGTAGCAAATTAAGCCATCTTGCAAAACAATTACTATAATTAACTAAGGTTAAAGAACAAAAGAGCAATGAAACCTGGGGCCCAAAAGAAAAAAGACAATGACAAGTCTTCAGGCTGCGAAATGGTACCCAACTAACTTTAGCTGGGTGGCACTCTCTGTGAACAGGTAAGCACATTTCTCCAGCAACTAATTATATTAAAAGAATATCTTGTTATCCTTAATGTCAGGAATACTAACTAAAGTCTTCTACATTTATATTTATAGGAACTTTCCATTCAGGTCCCCAACCACAGAGAAAGGCAGATCCTCAGAGACAATAGAACATTACTAAGATAGATGCTCCTTACCTCATAATTAAATACTTGTCTTTAGGTGCAAAAGCACAGTTAACGAACTGATGGCGGATTTTCTTTTGTTTTTTCTCTTTAGGTGCACTATAGGAAAACTGGAGCAGGAGCTGTCTCCAAAACAAGAAGTGGAGTGGAGTCCAGCGGGCAGGAGCCCTGCCAAGGACACTGCCTAGATCAGTCAGAAGATGAAGGAGACCGGAAGCATTAGCCAAGCCGAAGACACAGGCGAGCTCGCGACAGAAGAAGGAGGAGAGTAGGAAGCATGAGCCACCCCAAAGACTACGCCAAGTACGCGACGGAAGGAGGAGAGGACACTGAGAGCCTGTGAGGGAACAGAACATCCCCACAAGAGAACTTATAGGTAACCCAGAAGCAGAATAGCAAACCCCAAAATGCTAGAATGCGAAGTTCTCTATTGGGGGAGCAGGTGAGTCCTATACTCCTCCCCTGCCTATTCCCGCCCATTACTGAAGGCGGGATCAACAGGGTCAACAGTGCTTGGGTGAATGCATGAGTGCAAGTGTAGTACCAGAGTGATTGAATGTGTGCATGTGTAGTGCCTTGGTGAATAGGTAGTATGTGAGTGAATGCATGGGTACAATGGTAGTGCCAGGGTGAAAAGATGAGTGCATTGGTAGTGCATGAGTGAATGGAGGGATGCAACAGTAGAGCCTGGTTCAACGGGTGACTTCATGAGTAGTGCCTGAGTAAATGAAAGTTTGCATAGATACACCCTGAGTGAATGGATGAGTGCAAAAGTAGTGATTGGATGACTGGATGTATGCAGGTGTAGTGCTGGGATGAACAGATGAGTGCATAGGTAGTATCTATCAAACTCTTACCTGTGTTTCCGCAGGAACGACAAGCAAGATGTAAAGGCCCGACTTCCCCTTGTCACCTTGTGCTTAAAAGTGTCAAAACGGCATTGGTAACCAATGGAAGAGGGGATAAAATAAGGATAAACAAAACAATCCTCCCTCGAAGTCTCTTCTCAAACTTAAGGTTAGTCAATCAGGGAGTTTCCTAAATGTAAAAACAAAACTGCATTGAGTATACAATACATTAAAGAAAAGGAAACAATAGTGTTTTTTTAACAATGTTTGGCTTCTTCCCTACCTGAGTAAATCCCCTCTTACTTTTTGTATCAACTTAAGCCGTCTTGTAAAACAATCACTATATTCAGCTAATGTGAAAGAACAAAAGAGCAATGAAATCTGGGCCCCAAAAGAAAAATGACAATGACATGTCTTCAGGTTGTGCAATGGTACACACCTAACCTAAGCTGGGAGGCCCTCTCTGTGAACAGGTAAGCACAATTTTTAAGCAGCTAATTATATTAAAATAATATCTTGTTGTCCTTAATGCCAGCAATGCAAATTAAAGTCTTCTATATTTGTATTTACAGGCATTTTCCATTCAGGTGCCCATACACAGGAAAAGTCAGATCCTCGTGGACGACAGAACATACTTAAATAAATTATCCTTACCTCAAAATTAAATAATTATCTTTAGTTGCAAAAGCACAGTTAACATACTGATGGCTGATTTTCTTTTTGTTTTTTTCTCTGTAGGTGAGCCAGGTGAACTGTAAGAAAACTGATGCAGGAGCTGTCTCCAAAACAAGAAGAGGAGTAGAGTTCAGAGGGCAGGAGCCGCGTCAAAGACAAAGCCGAGCTCACATCGGAAGAAGGAGAAGACCAGGAAGTTGGAGCCATGCCAAAGACACCACCGAGCTCATTACGGAAGAAGGAAGAGACCAGGAAGCAGCATCCATGCCAAAGACACCGCCGAATTCACGACAGAAGGAGGAAAGGACGCTGAGAGCCTGTGAGGGAACAGAAGAGCCCCAGAAGAGAACTTGTAGGTAACCCAGAAGCAGAACAGCAACCCCAAGAATGTTAGAATGCAAAGCTCTCTATTGCCGGAGCAGGGGAGTCTTATACTCCTCCCCTGCCATGCCCCGCCCACTACTCAAGGTGCATCAACAGGCTCAACAGTGCCTGGGTGAATGGACGAGAGCAAAGGTAGTACTAGAGTGATTGAAGGTGTGCATGTGTAGTGCCTGGGTGGATGGGTAGTATGTGAGTGAATGCATGAGTGCAATAGTAGTGCCAGGGTGAATGGATGAGTGCATTGGTAGTACATGAGTAAATGGAGTGATGCAACGGTAGAGCCTGGGTCAAGGGATGACGGCATAAGTAGTGCCTGAGTGAATAAAGGTTTGCATAGATACATCCTGGGTGAATGGATGAGTGAACAGGTAGCGACTGGATGATTGGATGTATGCATGGTTAGTGCTTATCTAAACAGATGAATGCATAGGTAGTGCCTGTCAAACTCTTACCTATGTTTCCACAGGAACGACAAGCAAGATGCAAACGCCCAACTTATCCTCGTCACCTTGTGCCCAACAGTGTCAAAACACCATTAGTGAACCGACGAAGAGGGGATAAAAAATGATTAAACAAAACAATCATCCCACAAAGTCTCTTCTCAAACTTAAGGTTAGTCATTCAGGAAGTTTACTAAATGTAAAAACAAAAGTGCATTGAGTATATTATACTATAGAGAAAAGGAATCAGTAGTGTTTTAACAATGTTTGGATTTACCCCAACCTGAATTAATCCTCTCTTCCTGTCTGCAGCAAACTAAGCCATCTTGTAAAACAATTACTATAATTAGCTAAGGTTAAAGAACAAAAGAACAATGAAATCTGGGCCCCAAAAAAAAATGACAATGACATGTCTTGAGGCTGTGAAATGGTACCCACCTAAAATAAGCTGGGAGGCACTCTCTGTGACCAGGTAAGCAAAATTTTCAAGCAACAAATTATATTAAAAGAATATCTTGTTATCCTTATTATCAGGAATACTAACTAAAGTCTTCCAGATTTGTATGTACAGGAACTTTCCATTCAGGTGCCTAAACAAAGGAAAATATTTACAACAAGGGGTGGTGAGGGACAGAGTCTCTGAATTAAGCAGAAAGCTCTCACCCAGTCAAGAGAGCAGGGCTAGATCCAACACCGTTTTTTAGCTCACTGCACCATCCCAGTTTCAGAACCTGGCTGTATGCAAATTAGTCTGTTCCTGTCCCAGTGCATGATGGGAACAGGGCAAACCAAACTACAAAAGCCAATTCTTACACTGGGAAGGAAACAAGCTCCCGGGGACCGGTTTCTGGCAACAAAACAAAGGAAAAGGCAGATCCTCAGGGACGACAGACCATTATTAAGATAAATGCTACTAATCTTACTGTTAAATAATTATCCTTAGGTGCAAAACCACAGTTAACATACTGATGGCTGATTTTGTTTTGTGTTTTCTCTTTAGGTGAGCCGGGTGAACTAGAAGAAAACTGGAGCAGGAGCTGTCTCCAAAGCAAGAAGTGGAGTGGAGTTCATAGGCCAGGAGTCACTCCAAAGACACAGCCAAACTAGCGACAGGAGAATAAGGAATAGTCCAGGGAGGAGGAGCTATGCCTAAGACACCGATGAGTTCGCGATGGAAGGAGGAGAGGACTTCGATAGCCTCCAAGGGAACAGTAGGGCCCCAAAGAGACCTTGTAGGTAACACGGAAGCAGAATAGCAAACCCCCAGAACACTAGAACCTGAAGCTCTCTATTGAAGGAGCAGGGGAGTCTTATACTCCCCCTGTCAAGTCCTGTCCATTATTCAAAGCAGGATCAACAGGCTTGACAGTGCCTGGGTAAATGGATGAGTGCAAGGGTAGTACCAGAGTGATTGAATCTGTGCATGTGCAGTGCCTGTATGAATGGGTAGTGCATTAGTAAATAGATGAGTGCAATGGTAGTGCCCAGGTCAATGGATAACTGCATGAGTAGTGCCTGAGTAAATGGAAGTTTGCATTGGTACAGCCTGAGTGAATAGACAAGTGCAAAGGTAGTCACTGGATGATTGGATGTATGCATGGGTAGTGCTTGGATGAACAGATGAGTGCATAGGTAGTGCCTGTCAAACTCTCACCTATGTTTCCGAAGGAACCACAAGCAAGATGCTAACACACAACTTTCCCTTGTCATCAGTTGTGCCCAAAAGTGACAACCAGGCATTGGTGACCCGAGGAAGAGGGGATAAAATATGGGTAAACAAAACAATCCTCGCTCGAAGTCTCTTCTCAAACTTAAGGTCAGTCAATCAGGGAGTTTCCTAAATGTAAAAACAAAAGTGCATTGAGTATATGATACAATAAAGAAAATGAATCAGTAGTGTTTTAAAGATGTATGGATTTCTCCCTACCTCAATGAATCCACTCTTCCTTTCTGTAGCAACTTAAGCCATCTTGTAAAACAATTACTGTAATTAGCTAAGGTGAAAGAACGAAAGAGCAATGAAACCTGGGGCCCAAAAGAAAAAAGACAATGACAAGTCTTCAGGCTGCGAAATGGTACCCAACTAACTTTAGCTGGGAGGCACTCTCTGTGAACAGGTAAGCACATTTCTCCAGCAACTAATTATATTAAAAGAATATATTCTTATCCTTAATGTCAGGAATACTAACTAAAGTCTTCTATATTTATATTTATAGGAACTTTCCATTCAGGTCCCCAAACACAGAGAAAGGCAGATCCTCAGAGACGACAGAACATTACTAAGATAGATGCGCCTTACCTCATAATTAAATAATTATCTGTAGGTGCAAAAGTACAGTTAACGCACTGATGGCAAATTTTCTTTTGTTTTTTCTCTTTAGGTGCACTATAGGAAAACTGGAGCAGGAGCTGTCTCCAAAACAAGGAGCGGAGTGGAGTACAAAGGGCAGGAGCCCTGTCAAGGACACTGCCTAGCTCAAGTCAGAAGAAGAAGGAGACCAGGAATCAGGAGCCAAGCCGAAGACACAGGGGAGCTCGCGACAGGAGAAGGAGGAGAGCAGGAAGCATGAGCCACCCCAAAGACTACGCCGAGTACGCGATGGAAGGAGGAGAGGACACTGAGAGCCAGTGAGGGAACAGAACAGCCCCACAAGAGAACTTATAGGTAACCCGGAAGCAGAATAGCAAACCCCCAAAATGCTAGAATGCGAAGTTCTCTATTGTGGGAGCAGGTGAGTTCTATACTCCTACCCTGCCTATTCCTGCCCATTACTGAAGGTGGGATCAACAGGCTCGACAGTGCCTGGGTGAATGGATGAGTGCAAGTGTAGTACCAGAGTGATTGAATGTGTGCATGTGTAGTGCCTTGGTGAATAGGTAGTATGTGAGTGAATGCATGGGTGCAATGGTTGTGCCAGGGTGAAAGGATGAGTGCATTGGTAGTGCATGAGTGAATTTAGGGATGCAACAGTAGAGCCTGGTTCAACGGGTTACTTCATGAGTAGTGCCTGAGTGAATGAAAGTTTGCATAGATACACCCTGAGTGAATGGATGAGTGCAAAGGTAGTGACTGGATGATTGGATGTTTGCAGGGGTAGTGCTTGGATGAACAGATGAGTGCATAGGTAGTATCTGTCAAACTCTTACCTGTGTTTCCGCAGGAACGACAAGCAAGATGTAAAAGCCCAACTTTCCCTTGTCACCTTGTGCCCAAAAGTGTCAAAACGGCATTGGTAACCCATGGAAGAGGGGACAAAATAAGGATAAACAAAACAATCCTCCCTCGAAGTCTCTTCTCAAACTTAAGGTTAGTCAATCAGGGAGTTTCCTAAATGTAAAAACAAAACTGCATTGTGTATACAATACATTAAATGAAAGGAATCAATAGTGTTTTTTTTAACAAAGTTTGGCTTCTTCCCTACCTGAGTAAATCCCCTCTTACTTTTTGTATCAACTTAAGCCGTCTTGTAAAACAATCACTATATTCAGCTAAGGTGAAAGAAAAAAAGAGCAATGAAATCTGGGCCCCAAAAGAAAAATGACAATGACATGTCTTCAGGTTGGGCAATGGTACACACCTAACTTAAGCTGGGAGGCCCTCTCTGTGAACAGGTAAGCAAAATTCTTCAACAACGAATTATTTTAAAATAATATCTTGTTGTCCTTAATGCCAGGAATACAAATTAAAGTCTTCTATATTTGTATTTACAGGAACTTTCCATTCAGGTGCCCAAACACAGGAAAAGTCAGATCCTCGTGGACGACAGAACATACTAAAATAAATGATCCTTACCTCAAAATTAAATAATTATCTTTAGTTGCAAAAGCACAGTTAACGTACTGATGGCTGATTTTCTTTTGTTTTTTTTCTCTGTGTGTGAGCCAGGTGAACTGTAAGAAAACTGGTGCAGGAGCTGTCTCCAAAACAAGAAGCGGAGTGGAGTCCAGAGGGCAGGAGCCGCGTCAAAGACACCGCCGAGCTCACATTGGTAGAAGGAGAAGACCAGGAAGTTGGAGCCATGCCAAAGACACCGCTGAGCTCATGACGGAAGAAGAAAGAGACCAGGAAGCAGCATCGATGCCAAAGACACTGCCGAATTCACGACGGAAGGAGGAAAGGATCCAGAGAGCCTGTGAGGGAACAGAAGAGCCCCAGAAGAGAACTTTCAGGTAACCCAGAAGCAGAATAGCAACCACCAGAATTCTAGAATGCAAAGCTCTCTATTGCCGGAGCAGGGGAGTCTTATACTCCTCCCCTGCCATGCCCCGCCCACTACTCAAGGCGTATCAACAGGTTCAACAGTGCCTGGGTGAATGGACGAGGGCAAAGGTAGTACTAGAGTGATGGAAGGTGTGCATGTGTAGTGCCTGGGTGGATGGGTAGTATGTGAGTAAATGCATGAGTGCAATAGTAGTGCCAGGGTGAATAGATGAGTGCATTAGTAGTACATGAGTAAATGGAGTGATGCAACGGTAGAGCCTGGGTCAAGGGATGACTGCATAAGTAGTGCCTGAATGAATAAAGGTTTGCATAGATACACCCTGAGTGAATGGATGAGTGCAGAGGTAGCGGCTGGATGATTGGATGTATGCATGGTTAGTGTTTCGCTAAACAGATGAATGCATAGGTAGTGCCTGTCAAACTCTTACCTATGTTTCCACAGGAACGACAAGCAAGATGCAAACGCCCAACGTATCCTCGTCACCTTGTGCCTAACAGTGTCAAAACGCCATTAGTGAACCGACGAAGAGGGGATAAAAAATGATTAAACAAAACAATCATCCCATGAGGTCTCTTCTCAAACTTAAGGTTAGTCATTCAGGAAGTTTACTAAATGTAAAAACAAAAGTGCATTGAGTATATTATACTATAAAGAAAAGGAATCAGTAGTGTTTTAACGATGTCTGGATTTACCCCTACCTGAATTAATCCTCTCTTCCTATCTGTAGCAAACTAAGCCATCTTGTAAAACAATTACTATAATTAGCTACGGTTAAAGAACAAAAGAGCAATGAAATCTGGGCCCCAAAAGAAAATAACAATGACATGTCTTGAGGCTGTGAAATGGTACCCACATAAATTAAGCTGGGAGGCACTCTCTGTGACCAGGTAAGCAAAATTTTCTAGCAACTAATTATATTAAAGGAATATCTTGTTATCCTTAATGTCGGGAATACTAACTAAAGTCTTCTATATTTGTATTTACAGGAACTTTCCATTCAGGTTCCTAAACAAAGGAAAAGGCACATCCGCAGGGACAACAGACCATTATTAAGATACATGCTTCTAATCTTACTATTAAATAAATATCCTTTGGTGAAAAACCACAGTTAACATACTGATGGCTGATTTTGTTTTGTTTTTTCTCTTTAGGTGAGCCTAAAGGACTAGAAGAAAACTGGAGCAGGAGCTGTCTCCAAAGCAAGAAGTGGAGTGGAGTTCATAGGCCAGTAGCCATTCCAAAGACACAGCCGAACTAGCGTCAGAAGAATAAGGAATAGACCAGGGAGGAGGAGCTATGCCTAAGACACCGATGAGTTCGCGATGGAAGGAGGAGAGGACGTCGATAGCCTCCAAGGGAACAGAAGGGCTCCAAAGAGACCTTGTAGGTAACATGGAAGCAGAATAGCAAACCCCCAGAACACTAGAACCTGAAGCTCTCTATTGCAGGAGCAGTGGAGTCTTATACTCCCCCCTGTCAAGTCCTGTCCATTATTCAAAGCGGGATCAACAGGCTTGACAGTGCCTGGGTAAATGGATGAGTGCAAGGATAGTACCAGAGTGATTGAATCTGTGCATGTGCAGTGCCTGGATGAATGGGTAGTGCAATAGTAAATAGATGAGTGCAATGGTAGTGCCCAGGTCAATGGATAACTGCATGAGTAGTGCCTGAGTAAATGGAAGTTTGCATTGGTACAGCCTGAGTGAATAGACAAGTGCAAAGGTAGTCACTGGATGATTGGATGTATGCATGGGTAGTGCTTGGATGAACAGATGAGTGCATAGGTAGTGCCTGTCAAACTCTCACCTATGTTTCCGAAGGAACCACAAGCAAGATGCTAACACACAACTTTCCCTTGTCATCAGTTGTGCCCAAAAGTGCCAACCAGGCATTGGTTACCCGAGGAAAAGGGGATAAAATATGAGTAAACAAAACAATCCTCGCTCGAAGTCTCTTCTCAAACTTAAGGTCAGTCAATCAGGGAGTTTCCTAAATGTAAAAACAAAAGTGCATTGAGTATATGATACAATAAAGAAATTGAATCAGTAGTGTTTTAAAGATGTTTGGATTTCTCCCTACCTCAATGAATCCACTCTTCCTTTCTGTAGCAACTTAAGCCATCTTGTAAAACAATTACTGTAATTAGCTAAGGCGAAAGAACGAAAGAGCAATGAAACCTGGGGCCCAAAAGAAAAAAGACAATGACAAGTCTTCAGGCTGTGAAATGGTACCCAACTAACTTTAGCTGGGAGGCACTCTCTGTGAACAGGTAAGCACATTTCTCCAGCAACTAATTATATTAAAAGAATATCTTCTTATCCTTAATGTCAGGAATACTAACTAAAGTCTTCTACATTTATATTTATAGGAACTTTCCATTCAGGTCCCCAAACACAGAGAAAAGCAGATCCTCGGAGACGACAGAACATTACTAAGATAGATACTCCTTACCTCAATATTAAATAATTATCTTTAGGTGCAAAAGTACAGTTAACGCACTGATGGCGAATTTTCTTTTGTTTTAGGTGCACTATAGGAAAACTGGAGCAGGAGCTGTCTCCAAAACAAGAAGCGGAGTGGAGTACAGAGTGCAGGAGCCCTGTCAAGGACACTGCCTAGCTCAAGTCAGAAGAAGAAGGAGACCAGGAATCAGGAGCCAAGCCGAAGACACAGGGGAGCTCGCGACAGGAGAAGGAGGAGAGCAGGAAGCATGAGCCACCCCAAAGACTACGCCGAGTACGCGATGGAAGGAGGAGAGGACACTGAGAGCCAGTGAGGGAACAGAACAGCCCCACAAGAAAACTTATAGGTAACCCAGAAGCAGAATAGCAAACCCCCAAAATGCTAGAATGCGAAGTTCTCTATTGTGGGAGCAGGTGAGTTCTATACTCCTCCCCTGCCTATTCCTGCCCATTACTGAAGGTGGGATCAACAGGCTCGACAGTGCCTGGGTGAATGGATGAGTGCAAGTGTAGTGCCAGAGTGATTGAATGTGTGCATGTGTAGTGCCTTGGTGTATAGGTAGTATGTGAGTGAATGCATGGGTGCAATGGTAGGGCCAGGGTGAAAGGATGAGTGCATTGGTAGTGCATGGGTGAATGGAGGGATGCAACAGTAGAGCCTGGTTCAACTGGTTACTTCATGAGTAGTGCCTGAGTGAATGAAAGTTTGCATAGATACACCCTGAGTGAATGGATGAATGCAAAGGTAGTGACTGGATGATTGGATGTTTGCAGGGGTAGTGCTTGGATGAACAGATGAGTGCATAGGTAGTATCTGTCAAACTCTTACCTGTGTTTCCGCAGGAACGACAAGCAAGATGTAAAGGCCCAACTTTCCCTTGTCACCTTGTGCCCAAAAGTGTCAAAACGGCATTGGTAACCCATGGAAGAGGGGATAAAATAAGGATAAACAAAACAATCCTCCCTCGAAGTCTCTTCTCAAACTTAAGGTTAGTCAATCAGGGAGTTTCCTAAATGTAAAAACAAAACTGCATTGAGTATACAATACATTAAATGAAAGGAATCAATAGTGTTTTTTTGACAATGTTTGGCTTCTTCCCTACCTGAGTAAATCCCCTCTTACTTTTTGTATCAACTTAAGCCGTCTTGTAAAACAATCACTATATTCAGCTAAGGTGAAAGAAAAAAAAGAGCAATGAAATCTGGGCCCCAAAAGAAAAATGACAATGACATGTCTTCAGGTTGGGCAATGGTACACACCTAACTTAAGCTGGGAGGCCCTCTCTGTGAACAGGTAAGCAAAATTATTTTAAAATAATATCTTGTTGTCCTTAATGCCAGGAATACAAATTAAAGTCTTCTATATTTGTATTTACAGGAACTTTCCATTCAGGTGCCCAAACACAGGAAAATTCAGATCCTCGTGGACGACAGAACATACTAAAATAAATGGGGAAACGGCCTTTTCAACGAAGCCATTTCCACGAAATCATTAACCACGCATGCAGTACAACGCATGCGTGGTTACCACTAAAGCCTTTACCACGCATACCTTTACTACGATGTTTGTAGTAAAGGCATATGTGGTAAAGGTGAAGAGTAAAAAAAGGGGGGTTTGGGGGGGTCTCCCCCCAAATAAAAAAAACTCACCAGAAGTCACAACGGAATCTGCAAATAATCAGCGTCGTTTAAGAGAAATCGGAAAAAAATTCTGTTTCCTCTTAACGACGTATGACGTCACCACGCAAATAGTCGAGGTAAAGGTTATGCGTGGTAAACGAATTCCGTTGTAACGCATGCGTGGTAAAGGCATGCGTTGCAACGGAATTCGTTGTAACGTCATACATTCAAATGAATGATCCTTACCTCAAAATTAAATAATTATCTTTAGTTGCAAAAGCACAGTTTACGTGCTGATGGCTGATTTTCTTTTGTTTTTTCTCTGTGTGTGAGCCAGGTGAACTGTAAGAAAACTGGTGCAGGAGCTGTCTCCAAAACAAGAAGCGGAGTGGAGTCCAGAGGGCAGGAGCCACGTCAAAGACACCTCTGAGCTCACATCGGAAGAAGGAGAAGACCAGGAAGTTGGAGCCATGCCAAAGACACCGCCGAGCTCATGAAGGAAGAAGAAAGAGACCAGGAAGCAGCATCGATGCCAAAGACACCGCCGAATTCACGACGGAAGGAGGAAAGGACCCAGAGAGCCTGTGACGGATCAGAAGAGCCCCAGAAGAGAACTTTTAGGTAACCCAGAAGCAGAATAGCAACCCCCTGAATTCTAGAATGCAAAGCTCTCTATTGCCGGAGCAGGGGAGTCTTATACTCCTCTCCTGCCATGCCCCGCCCACTACTCAAGGCGCATCAACAGGTTCAACAGTGCCTGGGTGAATGGACGAGGGCAAAGGTAGTACTAGAGTGATGGAAGGTGTGCATGTGTAGTGCCTGGGTGGATGTGTAGTATGTGAGTGAATGCATGAGTGCAATAGTAGTGCCAGGGTGAATAGATGAGTGCATTGGTAGTACATGAGTGAATGGAGTGATGCAACGGTAGAGCCTGGTTCAAGGGATGACTGCATAAGTAGTGCCTAAGTGAATAACGGTTTGCATAGATACACCCTGAGTGAATGGATGAGTGCTGAGGTAGCGACTGGATGATTGGATGTATGCATGGTCAGTGTTTGGCTAAACAAATGAATGCATAGGTAGTGCCTGTCAAACTCTTACCTATGTTTCCACAGGAACGACAAGCAAGATGCAAACACCCAACTTATCCTCGTCACCTTGTGCCCAACAGTGTCAAAACGCCATTAGTGAACCGACGAAGAGGGGATAAAAAATTATTAAACAAAATAATCATCCCATGAGGTCTCTTCTCAAACTTAAGGTTAGTCATTCAGGAAGTTTTCTAAATGTAAAAACAAAAGTGCATTGAGTATATTATACTATAAAGAAAAGGAATCAGTAGTGTTTTAACGATGTCTGGATTTACCCCTACCTGAATTAATCCTCTCTTCCTATCTGTAGCAAACTAAGCCATCTTGTAAAACAATTACTATAATTAGCTACGGTTAAAGAACAAAAGAGCAATGAAATCTGGGCCCCAAAAGAAAATGACAATGACATGTCTTGAGGCTGTGAAATGGTACCCACCTAAATTAAGCTGGGAGGCACTCTCTGTGACCAGGTAGCAAAATTTTCAAGCAACTAATTATATTAAAAGAATATCTTGTTATCCTTATTTTCAGGAATACTAACTAAAGTCTTCTATATTTGTATTTACAGGAACCTTCCATTCAGGTGCCTAAACAAAGGAAAAGGCAGATCCTCAGGGACGACAGACCATTATTAAGATAAATGCTTCTAATCTTACTGTTAAATAATTATCCTTAGGTGCAAAACCACAGTTAACATACTGATGGCTGATTTTGTTTTGTGTTTTCTCTTTAGGTGAGCTGGGTGAACTAGAAGAAAACTGAAGCAGGAGCTGTCTCCAAAGCAAGAAGTGAAGTGGAGTTTATAGGCCAGGAGCCACTCCAAAGACACAGCCGAACTAGCGTCAGAAGAATAAGGAATAGTCCAGGGAGGAGGAGCTATGCCTAAGACACCGATGAGTTCACGACGGAAGGAGGAGAGGACGTCAATAGCCTCCAAGGGAACAGAAGAGCCCCAAAGAAACCTTGTAGGTAACACAGAAGCAGAATAGCAAACCCTCAGAACACTAGAACCTGAAGCTCTCTATTGCAGGAGCAGGGAAGTCTTATACTCCTCCCCTGTCAAGTCCTGCCCATTATTCAAAGCGGGATCAACAGGCTTGACAGTGCCTGGGTAAATAGATGAGTGCAAGGATAGTACCAGAGTGATTGAATGTGTGCATGTGCAGTGCCTGGATGAATGGGTAGTGCATTAGTAAATGGACGAGTGCAATGGTAGTGCCCAGGTCAATGGATAACTGCTTGAGTAGTGCCTGAGTAAATGGAAGTTTGCATTGGTATAGCCTGAGTGAATAGACAAGTGCAAAGGTAGTCACTGGATGACAGATGTATGCATGGGTAGTGCTGTCAAATTCTCACCTATGTTTCCGAGATACCACAAGCAAGATGCTAACACACAACTTTCCCTTGTCATCACTTGTGCCCAAAAGTGCCAACCAGGCATTGGTGACCCGAGGAAGAGGGGATAAAATATGGGTAAACAAAACAATCCTCGCTAGAAGTCTCTTCTCAAACTTAAGGTCAGTCAATCAGGGAGTTTCCTAAATGTAAAAACAAAAGTGCATTGAGTATATGATACAATAAAGAAAATTAATCAGTAGTGTTTTAAAGATGTTTGGATTTCTCCCTACCTCAATAAATCTCCTCTTCCTTTCTGTAGCAACTTAAGCCATCTTGTAAAACAATTACTATAATTAGCTACGGTGAAAGAACGAAAGAGCAATGAAACCTGGGGCCCAAAAGAAAAAAGACAATGACAAGTTTTCAGGCTGAGAAATGGTACCCAACTAACTTTAGCTGGGAGGCACTCTCTGGGAACAGGTAAGCAAAATTCTCCAGCAACTAAATATATTAAAAGGATATCTAGTTATCCTTAATGTCAGGAATACTAACTAAAGTCTTCTATATTTATATTTATAGGAACTTTCCATTCAGGTCCCCAAACACAGAGAAAGCCTGATCCTCAGAGACGACAGAACATTACTAAGATAGATGCACCTTACCTCATAACTAAATAATTATCTTTAGGTGCAAAAGTACAGTTAACGCACTGATGGCGGATTTTCTTTTGTTTTTTCTCTTTAGGTGCACTATAGGAAAACTGGAGCAGGAGCTGTCTCCAAAACAAGAAGCAGAGTGGAGTCCAGAGGGCAGGAGCCCTGCCAAGGACACTGCCTAGATCAAGTCAGAAGAAGAAGGAGACCAGGAAGCATTAGCCAAGCCGAAGACACAGGTGAGCTCGCAACAGAAGAAGGAGGAGAGCAGGAAGCATTCGCCACGCCAAAGACTACGCCGAGTACGCGACGCAAGAAGGAGAGGACACTGAGAGCCTTCGAGGGAACAGAACAGCCCCACAAGAGAACTTGTAGGTAATCCGGAAGCAGAATAGAAAACCCCCAGAATGCTAGAATGTGAAGTTCTCTATTGGGGGAGCATGTGAGTCCAATACTCCTCCCCTGCCTATTCCTGCCCTTTACTGAAGGTGGGATCAATAGGCTCGACAGTGCCTGGGTGAATGGATGAGTTCAAGGGTAGGACCAGAGTGATTGAATGTGTGCATGTGTAGTGCCTTGGTGAATAGGTAGTATGTGAGTGAATGCATGGGTGCAATGGTAGTGCCAGGGTGAAAGGATGAGTGCATTGGTAGTGCATGAGCGAATGGAGGGATGCAACAGTAGAGCCTGGTTCAACGGATGACTGGATTACTCGCGCATTGTGGCGCCTCTTGACACTGTGTTGCACCCTTCCCTGATCGCGCATTGAACATGCTGGGATCCGAGGTTAGCACGGCCCAGTGCTCTCTTTTCTTGCAGAGAAACAAGCGTGACGTTCGCCAGCATCAAGGTAAGACGCATTGGGCGCAGCCTGAACGCATACCTACACGAGCTGGATATCGTTAATAGAGCCGAAGCTCTACCGAAATATCGGAAAGCAAAGATTTCCTAAGTACATTTTTTGGGGGGGTTTTCATGTACTACAAACAACGCCAGTAGCGCCGCTTATTTTCATTTCATAAGAATCATGTATCTTCTTTTCTACTTACTGTTCACCTGTATGATAGCAATACAGAAGTGAGGCAAGTAAAGTACTTCACACAATACAGTTGTGTACAATTTGATCTAGGAGAGATCAGTACAAGACATTAGCTATGTGCTAAGTTTTCATTACTTGTCTGTGGTGTTTCACTTGAGAAAACTTACACGATCTTTAGAGGATCTTATGGTGGTGACTTGTCTTCTAGAATCCTAGGTGCCCTGCACATTGCAGGAATTGTGCTTCTTTATTTTTATGCTTTATTTTTCTCTTTTTTGATTCTGTTTTATATGGGATTAATGCAGCAACTTAAAAGTGTAAGTTTAATCACACACATATTGCATTGATCTATATAATAGAAGATTTGAATGCATGTATGATTCCTTGTTTCTCCCTCTGCAGGGTTCACCACCAGATACCAGGGAGGCTTATTCCTCATACATATATCCGAACATACCTACCTGATTATTTGAGCTGCTGCAACTTTATTGTTTCCTTTGACCTTTTTTTCCCCTTCCCTGGTGGTGATACACTCTGTGGAGCTTTCTACATACTCGCAGGGTGTGTGACATTGCGAGAGGATAGGGAGAATTAGCTGCATTCATCGCTCCCGCTGAACCCGGGTGAACAGGTTAGTGGGCACCTGCATGAGATCACGACAGAGTGACAAGCCCACGGTATAGTACAGCCTGAGCGATGGATACGAACACTGTCCTTACTTCGGTGTTGAAAACTATGACATCCCTCCGGATGGAGGTGGATGCATTTGGGGGAAAACCAGGAAATGAGGAATGAGTTAGGCACTGTGAGAAGGGAAGTACCTGGCCTCTCTCGAGGTAGTCCCATTGGTACACGTGGGTCTTCCTATATAAAGAACTGGACTCTTCCACCTCCCTCTTCCCGAGATACAACACAATTACAAGGAGGGGGGTCTGGGTCTTCCACAATTCAGGTAATACAACCCCTACAACTTCCACTAGCCCCTCCGGAAAGGTACTTTGGTGATCCAAAAAAGTTTGGTATATTTTTGGGACAATGTAAACTGCACTTCATGTGCAAGCCTGCGGTATTCCCTGATGATCAAGCTAAGACTGCTTTCATCATGTCATACCTGGGAGGTAATGCGGCTAGCTGGTCCTTCCCGTTAATAGAGAGGAATGACCCTGTGCTACAACATGTTCATAACTTCTGTGAGGAGATGCGTAAACTCTTCGATAGGAAGGCACACCACCTGTCCCTAGATAGGGAACTCATTACGCTTAATCAGGGTTCACAAGATCTCTTGAATGATATCACCACATTCAACAGGTTGGTCATAGAAACGGAATGGCCAGTGGAAAAAAGAACATCTTTATTTTATCAAGGCCTGAGAGGCGAATTAAAAGATGTGTTAGCCCAAATAGTTAATATGGCATCAACCTGTGATGAATTAATAGATTTGACAGTTCAGTTAGATCACCACCTCCAGGACAGGAAGGGGGATAAACAACAGTCAGACAACAGGTTCTTGTTTACTAGACCTAAACCCCCATCAGAAGAGCGTCCTCCAGTCTCGAATGGAGCTGAACCCATGCAGGTGGGCGGAATTAGAGGTCCACCAAATTCCGAAGAAAGACAGCGAAGACGTACCTTGCGGCTCAGTATGTACTGTGGGAAGTCGGGTCATTTTATCAAAGCCTGTAAATCCCGAACATGAACTCCATACAAGGATTCCCAGGGAGTAAAAAAGGCGTCTGTGGTTAATCACCAGTTAAAATCGTCGGAAAACTAATATGCGCATACAAGAAGGAGACCCCTTGTTTGATGCTGGAATGATTTCGAGGTCTTCCCTACCTTGGCCAACACTGTGCAAACCTCTGTAGCACATATGAATGTGTGCGTCGCATTAGAAATACAGGGTTCCGTTACCATCCAAGTACATGCCTTATTGGATTCCGGAGCGACAGGAAACTTCATGGATCAAAGATACGCCTATGAGTTAGGCATCCAGTGTGTTAAGAAGTTGACACTGGAGTCTGTCAAAGTGGTGGATGGGACTGCCCTGACGTCCGGACCTGTGTGTTATCACACTCAGCTGTTGCCCATGCAAGTTGGGTCTACACATTTCGAGATAATACAATTTGACCTCATTGACGTCCCTAACTTCAAGCTCATTTTGGGAATGCCTTGGATCACTTTGCATGATCCGCTAGTGAAAAGGGCGGTTGGCACTATAGACTTGAATTCCTCCTTTTGTGCTGAGCATTGTACCCGAGAAATGAATCCATCTGCCCGAATACAAGAAAATCCTGCGGCTTTCCTAGCTTCTAGTTGCATCACCCCGACTGTGTGTCTCATCAGTTCCATACCTGAAGAATACATGGAGTACCAGGAGATGGTCAATGAACATGAAGCAAGTAAATTGCCTCCCCATAGGGAGTATGATTGTGTCATCGACCTGGAGCCTGGGGCATCCATATCCTGCATTCGGATTTACGCTCTGACGGAGGCCGAAAACCCTTACCTGCAAACATATTTGAAAACAATGTTGAGTTCTGGATTCATCCGCCCTTCTTCTTCTCCTGCATCTTTGCTGCTTTTCTTTATCCCGAAACGGAAAGGTGGCCTACTCACGTGCATCGATTATAGAGCCATCAACAGGATAGCTAAAAAGAACAGGTATCCGTTGCCATTGATTCCTGTGTTACTCGATCAACTGAAAGGATCCACTATATTCACGAAACTGGACCTTCAAGGAGCATACCACTTGGCACGAATGCGGCGGGGGGACGAATGGAAGACTGCCTTCCGTACCAAGTATGTTTATACGAATATCAGGTAATGCCCTTCAGTCTTTGCAACGCCCCCGCCGCATTCCAATATTTCATGGACGATGTGTTGAGGGGCTTGTTGGATGTCTGCTGCATTGTTTACATAGACGATATTTTAATATACTCCTTTTCAATGGATCAGCATGTGCAACATTTAGCAGCAGTATTGGAAAGACTACAAAATTATGCCTTATATGCCTAGTTGCAGAAGTGTCTCTTTCACACAGAAGAAGTCGAATTCTTGGGGTATGTTATAGGGCCAGGAGAGCTCTGTATGGACAAGAAGAAAACTGAGGCCATCGTACAGTGGGAGTCGCCCTCAAGTGTGAAGAGTCTCCTGAGTTTTCTTGGCTTCTCTAATTTTTATCGCTGATTCATCAGAGACTTCTCGAAAACCATTCAACCAATGACACATCTCTTAAGAGAAGAATTCAGTTTTGGTGGATTGATGAGGGCAGAGCAAGCTTTCCAGACATTAAAGGAATGTTTTACCCATGCGCCCATACTCCGGCATCCTGATCCCAGTCAACCCTTTATAGTGGAAACTGATGCTTCTTACTACGCCATTGGAGGAATACTGTCTCAGAGGAATACTGACACAGGCCAATTGCATCACGTTGCCTACTTCTCCAAAAAGCTATCTCCATGTGAGACTAACTATAGTATCACAGACAAGGAGTTATTGGCGATAAAAAGAGTCTGCGAGGAATGGAGGCATCATTTGATGGGGGCTAGACATACAGTGGAAATATACACAGACCATCGCAATCTGCTGTTTCTGAAGAGCGCTAGGACCTTAACGCAAAGACAGCTTCGTTGGTCACTGTTCTTCGCAGATTTCGACTTTGTAACCAAATTCAGGCCAGGACCACAAAATGGTAAAGCTGACACCCTGTCACGACCTCCTTCTGGTGTGAAAACCAGCAAAGTAACCAAGGAAGAAACTCCTATTATATTACAGAACGCCTCATTTCAATCTGTGATTCCTGCTGTGACGACAGTAGACGATTTTCTTGTGGAGGTAAAGAATCACTACAATCAGCTGGATGAACAGGAGTGGTTGGATGGAGCCCCACAGCATAGGATCAAGTCTAATGCCTTGTTGTTCCACAATAAGAAGCTGTATATCTCTCATGTGTCTCTACAGCAAAGAGTACTACAATGGACTCATGATTCTCTATTGGGTGGTCATGTGGGACTACAAAAGACCTGGCAAACCCTTTCTAGATACTTCTGGTGGGACAATATGAGGAAAGATACAGAGACTTATGTTAAGGGTTGTTCCGTTTGTGCTCAGTCTAAAGCCAGGCATCAGCCTTCTAGCGGTTTATTGAGACCCATACCTGTACCTCCAGCACATTGGCATACCGTCTCTATGGACTTCATCGTGGAAATGCCTCCTAGTTTTGGTTTTGACACCATTCTAGTAGTTATAGATCACTTAACTAAGATGGGGCATTTCATAACATTACCCACACTACCTACGTCTGGTGAATTGGCTATGACATTTCTGCATCAGGTTGTAAGATTACACGGCCTCCCTTCTGGTTTGATTAATGATAGGGGGACTCAGTTTACCTCTAGGGTTTGGAAGGCGCAATTCACAGCAATAAAAGTTGATGCCAGATTGTCAACTAGTTATCACCCCCAGACAGATGGCAAAACAGAGAGGTTGAACCAAACTTTGGAACAGTACCTTAGATGTTTCACCTTACAGCACTGCAAGGAATGGAGTACGCTTCTCTGGACAGCGGAATTCGCATTCATTAATGCTGACCATTCCTCCTTAGGATGTTCTCCTTTCTATTGTCTCAACAGATTTCATCCGAACATGATGCCTTTTGAGCAGCCAGTTACTTCCACGCATCCTACCATACAGGAGCATCACACACATCTTCAGGCAGTGTTGCAAGAAGCTAGACAACATCTAGAAACATCCAGAGCTAGTAACAAGCATCAGCCAGACAAGAAAAGAACAGCTGAACCTTTGTATAAGGTGGGGGATAAGGTGTGGCTAGACACTAAACATTTGAGGTTCAAGGGTAACACTAGGCTGAAACCTAAGTTTGTGGGAACTTATCCCATTCACAGTATCATCAATCCTGTGGCAATGAGACTCACTCTTCCCTCTCCCTGGCACATTCACCCAGTATTTCATGTGTCCCTTTTGAAGCCTTGTCCCCGTCACACGAGGTTGCCATCTAAACCGTCCCCAGTGGTGGTGGAGGGTGAGGACGAATACGTGGTACAGGCCATCCTAGATTCCAAGTGCATGAGAGGGAGGGTATTATACCTCATTGATCGGAAAGGGTATGGACCTGAAGAACGCTCGTGGGAGCCCCGTGCCAATTTACATTGCCCGGCCTTGTTACGGCGTTTCCACGCTCGTTTCCCTGCGAAACCAGGTGGACCGCCGGGACGTCGGCGTGGAGAGGGGGTTCTGTCACGTTTCACCCTGGGTTGATTAGGCACACGAGGAATGACTGAGTGTGAATGCAGAACTACATCACCCAGAATGCTTAGGGGCGATGTCCTATCTCTCTTTCCTCTGTCTTCTACTTAAACTCCTCCTAATCTATGGTCTGGTGCATGTCACCTGAATTGAGGAGTAAGCTGTGATGATGCAGCTCTGGACGCCTAGAATCATACGGAATTGCCACCTTTGACCCTTTGCCCCGTTTCCTGGATTATTCGCGCATTGTGGTGCCTCTTGACACCGTGTTGCACCCTTCCTCGATCGCGCATTGAACGCACTGGGATCTGAGGTTAGCGCGGCCCAGTGCTCTCTTTTCTTGCCAATAAACAAGCGAGATTTTCACCAGCATCAAGGTAAGGCATATTGAGTGCAGCCTGAACGCGTACCTACACGCGCTGGATATCGTTAGTAGAGCAGAGGCTCTACCGAAATATCGGAAAGCAAAGATTTCCTAAGTACATTATTGTTTTGTTTTTTTCATGTACTACAAACAGCACCAGTAGAGCTGTTTATTTTCATTTCATAAGAATCAAGTATCTTCTTTTCTACTTACTGTTCACCTGTATGATATCAATAGAGAAGTGAGGTAAGTGAAGTACTTCATACAATACAGTTGTGTACAATTTGATCTAGGAGAGATCAGTACAAGACATTAGCTATGTGCTAAGTTTTCATTACTTGTCTGTGTTGTTTCACTTGAAAAAACTGACACCATCTCTAGAGGATCTTATGGTGGTGACATGACTTCTAGAATCCTGGGTGCCCTGCACATTGCAGGAATTGTGCTTCTTTACTTTTATGCTTTATTTTTCTCTTTTTTGATTCTGTTTTATATGGGATTCATGCAGCAACTTAAAAGTGTAAGTTTACTCACAGACATATTGCATTGATCTATATAATAGAGAAGGTGGGGCAAGATGGCGGCCGCTCATAGGGCTGTAGCAGCGCTGCAGTGAGGACGGGGTAAACCGGAGCTCTGAACGATCATGTATAATCATGGGGATGGGGGAGGCAGAGTGAGAATCCTTTCAGTCTCCGTAGTTAACTTTCATAATCAGAAGGGGGAAAGGATCACTTGTCCTGCTTAAACCTTGGGTTCACAAGTCGAGGAACTGGTATCTCCCAAACATATATGACCCTCATACACGTGTATATTGGTAGTCTCTCTTCAGCGGTATATACTGTGTCCCCGCTTTTCTACACGTGCGTGCGTAATCATTGAGTCATTTTTTGTCTTGTGCACCCTCCACCAGGAGGTTTTGCCTTAGGTTTAAGGCAGTAGTGATCGTGGAAAGTGGGGGGTCTAGTGGTGGTGTTGTTATTAAAAAATCCGGACAGCCAGACAAAAACAATTTAATAAGTCTGGATTCGGACTGCAATTAAAATTTCTGGTGCACTTTGCGAATTGATAAGGGATTCGAGTGCACTATGTAAGATTTTTTAAAAAGAGGTCAACATGTTTCAGCCTTTGGTAGTCAGAGGATCTATAGGCTTTCGTCAGGACCAATAGGGGTGAGTGAATAGTGAAAAACTGTGAGTAGAATAAAGGGTTATTGACCTGAATCTTCGTGACTTAAGGTTTCATTGTACCTGCAAAAATAGAAAACATACACACAAACAGCGACAAACAGGGAGATGGGGTATGGAGAAACACATAATTATGTACAATAGTACCTTTATCTTTGTAAGGAACTACAAAATGGCAATACTTTCCGTCATACTCATTTCAGGCGTCAACTCTTCCATTATCATACTTCGGTAGGCAGGGGCGAATCGACTAATACTGTAGTGAGGTGCCCATAGTTCTGACATTATCACTGTGCGTGATCTATAGTGGAATATGCTATGCAGTGTGGCCGTTTGGTGGTTGCGTCTAAGTACGCTGCAGACATTCCAATGTGCCAAGTATTCCGAGCGTGTGGTGTTTTTGTGCTGATAGGAATATGAGCATGCTTATAGTGACTAAAAGGTTTACCACGAGTCGTTAGTTCAGAATTTGGTAATGAGTAACTGCGTTCGAACTTAATGCGCTGCGCGCGCTTTTATTGATAGAGCATACCTTATTTAATTCTGGAAATTTCTCCCTCTGGGATTTAGGCTGATCGAGAGAGGCCTTGCTGAAGGGATATTAAGAGGAAGGAGTTATCGGACGCGCATCTCTCACTTATGGTTTTGCTGTGTGTTCATCGCGCATGGGTCTTCCGATTACCTTAGTGCCTTCTTGCTCGGTCCTGGCAGCATGTGCTGACTCTGCCTGTCATCACTCGGAACTACAGCGTAATGTGGTTCCGGGTGGATTTGTACTCCGTGGCAGTAGCGCTAAAAGAAATACTACAACATGAAGGACGAGCTATATTCATTTTTAATTAATTAAGGAGTGTAGTACCATAGAATAGATAAAGAAACTCGTTATATAGCTCGTCCTTCATGTTGTAGTATTTCTTTTAGCGCTACTGCCACGGAGTACAAATCCACCCGGAACCACATTACGCTGTAGTTCCGGGTGATGACAGGCAGAGTCAGCACATGCTGCCAGGACCGAGCAAGAAGGCACTAAGGTAATCGGAAGACCCATGCGCGATGAACACACAGCAAAACCGTAAGTGAGAGAGCGCGCCCGATAACTCCTTCCTCTTAATATCCCTTCAGTAAGGCCTCTCTCGATCAGCCTAAATCCCCGAGGGAGAAATTTCCAGAATTAAATAAGGTATGCTCTATCAATAAAAGCGCGCGCAGCGCATTAAGTTCGAACGCAGTTACTCATTACCAAATTCTGAACTAACGACTCGTGGTAAACCTTTTAGTCACTATAAGCATGCTCATATTCCTATCAGCACAAAAACACCACACGCTCGGAATACTTGGCACATTGGAATGTCTGCAGCGTACTTAGACGCAACCACCAAACGGCCACACTGCATAGCATATTCCACTATAGATCACGCACAGTGATAATGTCAGAACTATGGGCACCTCACTACAGTATTAGTCGATTCGCCCCTGCCTACCGAAGTATGATAATGGAAGAGTTGACGCCTGAAATGAGTATGACGGAAAGTATTGCCATTTTCTAGTTCCTTACAAAGATAAAGGTACTATTGTACATAATTATGTGTTTCTCCATACCCCATCTCCCTGTTTGTCGCTGTTTGTGTGTATGTTTTCTATTTTTGCAGGTACAATGAAACCTTAAGTCACGAAGATTCAGGTCAATAACCCTTTATTCTTCTCACAGTTTTTCACTATTCACTCACCCCTATTGGTCCTGACGAAAGCCTATAGATCCTCTGACTACCAAAGGCTGAAACATGTTGACCTCTTTTTAAAAAATCTTACATAGTGCACTCGAATCCCTTATCAATTCGCAAAGTGCACCAGAAATTTTAATTGCAGTCCGAATCCAGACTTATTAAATTGTTTTTGTCTGGCTGTCCGGATTTTTTAATAACAACACCACCACTAGACCCCCCACTTTCCACGATCACTACTGCCTTAAACCTAAGGCAAAACCTCCTGGTGGAGGGTGCACAAGACAAAAAATGACTCAATGATTACGCACGCACGTGTAGAAAAGCGGGGACACAGTATATACCGCTGAAGAGAGACTACCAATATACACGTGTATGAGGGTCATATATGTTTGGGAGATACCAGTTCCTCGCTCTGAACGATCAGACATGGTGCGGGACCTGTCGTGTTAGTTGCCGCTTATTTTGAACTTCAAACGAGCTTGCCAGTTTCGGAGCTTTGAAGAAAATCCTTTCGGAACTTACCAGAGCATTACCGGGTTGTGGCTGGCGATACTGACAGCTCGATAACTACAGCCGGAATCACTGCTTGGAGCTCGGAGCGTGCGTTGAGGGGGGCGCCTGTGGGAGAGTGAAATTGATGCAATCTATGCTTGCCTGCCGTGGGTCCGCAAGACAGATTTTGCGGGACCTGCGGGACCTGTCAAACATCCTTTCCGTTGTACTCCCGAGGTGGAAGCGGCTCGATACCGTTGGGAGGCGGAGTAAAGGGAAGATCTGTAAGCGCTCTCAGCTGAGGAACGCTGGTGCCGCTGCAGATGCTGCAGATGTTGAGAGCAACTTAATCTGAAGCCGGCAGGGAGAGACGCCGCTTGGCAGGTATCGGGGGGAAACCTCATCTCTCACAACGCTATGGCCCCCAAATTGAATCCCACCAAAAAACCTCTGGGTGCCAGGAAGAAACAGAAAGATAAAGCACTGAGGGAGGAAGAATTGGTTGAGTCTGGAGAGGCTCATACACCCCATGTTGATGAGCGAAGCAAGAGGAAGCAGCTACAGACACAGCAGCAGCCGGCGGGGGTACAGACACGGTTAGCGACAACATCAATTGCAGAACTTTTTGCTAAAGCCGGTAAGGAGAAGGGAGCTGCAGAGGCTGTAAAGGGTGTTGTAGAGCCTGGGGAGGATGAAGAGCTTACAGCAACTGAAACAAAAACTGTTAGTGAGGCTGTAATAGTGTGTCCCCAGGATTGTCTAGTGCCTAATAAGGGTATTACCCCCACTAAAGACTCCTCAGAATTTGAAAATGAAGTAAAGGAGGGAGAAATACAAATAGCGGTTGACTGTATAAATACGAATATGGCTAACAACATGGGCTCAAGTATAAATGAGGCACATCAGGCGGATATTGAGCTACTCCAAAGTAATACATTAAGTTCAATCCCCTCTGAATTTGAAAAATGTTTGGGTGCCACAAATGATCCAGCAAACCTGTTAACTTCTGCCGCAGATAAATATGTGGTACAGATGTTTCACCTGGTGGAGCCCAGAATGGGGGCGTGAAGGAGAGTTCCCCAAGTGAGGCTTTTTACTCCGCTTCTGATGGCCAAGAATGGTCTCAGGATGAAGAAGCTGGCTCTTCTTATCTAGACTCTGGAAGCGACCCAGAACTAGAGCAACCAGCAACAGCTCTAAAGATTTCAGGTGCTACTAATAAGGGGGTGACATCCTCTGTTCAACACGAGTCACGCTGGGATCAGCCCATGGATAACTCTCTACAGGATGGCTCTGGCCTGGAGTCACTTTTAGAGAGAATACAGTAAGAGATTATTGCCCATAGGGAGGAAACTCGCAGGGACAACCAGAAAGCCCATACCGCAATGAAAGAAATGCAGGGGGTAGTTAGAAAATTATCAAAAGTCTGTGCTACTACTGGTGATAGAGTGGCAAACTTAGAAGACAGGATTGTATCTACAGAAACTGAAGTGGCTGCAGCTGTTTCTAAAGTTGGCTCATATGGTGCTCAAATGACTGATATCCATTGGAAACTCGAGGAAATGGAAAATAGACTTTGCAGGAAAAATCTGCGTGTGTTGGGAATTCCTGAGCTTTCATCACAACTGAATCTCTTGGTGATCCCTCGGACTAAGAAGACTAGATGGGGAGGAAGAGCTTTCTCTACAGTTGCCCCTCGTCTTTGGAATGCACTCCCTTTGGAGCTTAAGTCCTTATCCTCACTGCCCCTCTTCAAAAAGGCCCTCAAAACATGGTGTTTCAGGAAAGCCTATTAGTAATTAGCTCTTTGGTCATGCAAACATTTTGGTTAGGCGCCGTGATGCCCATTGGGCTGAGTACGCGCAGTATAAATTTGCTTTCATTCATTTATTCATTCTGAGGAAATGGAAGGGTCTGACATCAGAGCATATATAATCAAGTTATTTACTCAGGCTTTTCCCGAGCTTAATGGATGGAATTGGTCCACTGAAGTTCAAAGAGTTCACCGTACCCCTTTTACTTTGAAAAGGAATACTAAGGATGGGGTCTACCCAAGAGCGGTACTGATATATATTGGAAATTGTATCCTACGGCAAGCTATATCAGATCTGGCAAGACAAAACGCGAAAAGAAACGCTGAAGGGATATCTTTCTTGTTAGGCCAGATTTCTGCCATACTACGGTAGAGAGGCGGTGGCGGCTGAGAGGAATGATCAAGCCCTGTCAGGACAAGAACTTGCAGGCCTTTCTTCTAAACCCTGCACAGTTAATGATTATGAACAAGGGCAAGACTCTATTGTTTTCCTCTGTGATTAAGGTGCAAGAATATCTGGACTCACTGTGATTATTGATTGTTGATGCCTAAAATATGTGGCAGGGGCTAGCTGATTTAAGCGGCAGGGGCGTGGGTCCGAGTAATGCTTGATATTTTCTTTTCTCAGATCTTTCAATTGTTAATTGTTAAGGAGTAGAATATGTGTTTTGTTTTGGACTCCACAATTTTGGTAGATAATTATATTAGCTTACAAGTGTCCTCACTGTAATCACTACGCTCCATCACTTGCACAGACAAGGTCTGTGTGCCTCACGAAGAGAGGAGAGTAGGGGGGGTGGAGGGGTGGGTGGAAGGGGGTAGACGGTAGAAGGGGATGGGGTAGGATGAGGGATGGGTTTGGGGGGTGATTGGGTGGAAAAAGGGGGAAAAAGGGAAGCGGTACAGCCCAGGACGAAGATATGATGAGAAGGACAATAACATGGTAAAGGATTTAAGTGTTGAGATACAAGTGCAAATAAATGACAAACATTAGAATATGTACTATCAATGCGGGAGGCTTGAACGATTGGAGGAAGAGGCAGAGGTTGGCATTCTTAGTAAGGCATGAAAGAATAGATATTGTCTGTATACAAGAGACCCATCCCCCATGGACTAAACGTAAACAACTTTGTCTGAGTGGCTTTGAATTAGCGGTATGTTCTACACAGACGTCCACAATTTGGGGGGTAGCTATATTAATTAGTGGCTCCCTAGGTAAAGTAAAAAAAGTGAAAGCAGATAGTAATGGGAGATGGGCAGTTGCCGAATTAGATCTGGGCTTCACGCTATGTGTAACGTATGGCTCAAATCAGGATTAGCCTGAGACATTTGATTTTCTAGAAACTGAACTTGTGGGGTGGTCCACCCCGTTGATAATAGCAGGGAATCTCAATATCTCGGCTGACTGGACTGGCTCTATACCTTATGTGGGCCGCAAACCCAAGGTTTTCCAATCTATTCAATCATTATTAGGTTCCCATAGGATGCAGGATCTCGGGGGGTATAAATATCCTTTGGACTATGGATTTACGTATTTTTCTAACCCAGCGCAAAGATATACAAAGCTAGATTATTTCCTCATCTCTTCATCTGAACTACCCAAAGTGGATATCATTAAACTCCCCAGAGTGGTCTACGACCATAATCCCCTAATTTTATCATATAATCTAGGTCATAGGAAAAGAAAAATAAATTTTTGGTCCTTTGAGAAAAAGCTACTCAACGATACTAGAATTACAGATCATCTGAAAAAATGGGTGACACAGTTTTTTGCGGCAAATAGGTATAGCACCTCTATATATATGGTCTGGAAAATTTTAAGGCGGCGCTGAGGGGCGAAACCATCAGCTGTTCAGCCAGACTGAGAAGGGAAAATAGGAGTAAGATCGAGGCTTTAATGACAGAATTAGTTAAAGCAGAAGAGCAACATGTGAAGGATATAGCCATAGGGGCTAATACTACTGTAAGCCAGGAAGCGCTTTTGGTAATTAAAGCCGTTCTCCAGAAAGAGCTAGCTATAAAAGCTGTAGGGGAATACCAGTCCAATAGGGTAAAAAGATATGAGACCGGGAAGCAAGCAGGGAGAGCGCTTGCCCTCCGGTTAAGGCAGGAAAAGGCGAGGAATACCATTGTTCGTATCGAAGAGGATGGGGTCGGGTTCACAGAAAGTAAGGATATCCTAAGGGTATTTGAAAAATTCTATCAGCGGCTTTATGAGCATGAAGAACCTAGTAAAAAACCAGGGGAAGGACTCCGAGATTTTGGCCCTCTATTAGAGGAATCAACCAAAAAAGAACTTGATGAGGATATTACATTAGTGGAGGTAACATCAGCATTGCGGGAATTAGCTTCTGGGAAGGCTTCAGGTCCCGATGGGATTCCCCTTGAAGTATACAAAGTTATTGAAGTAGAAATTGCCCCACTCCTATTAGATCTGTTTAACAGGGTCATGTGTTCCGGATCGATACCCGACTCTTGGAAAGAGACGAATATCGTAATTTTTCATAAAAAGGGCAAACCAGTAGAAATGGCAAGATCTTATCGCTCAATATCATTGATAAATTCTGATACAAAACTCTATTCGAAAATTTTGGCAAAGAGGTTGGGCAGGGTCATTGGTAGTCTCGTATCCCCGTGGCAGCATGGGTTTGTCCCCGGCCGGGGTACAACTGACCACACATGTAGGGCAATATCATTGTTTGACGCCCAGGCTGCCACGGGGGGGGAGATGGCCATGATCCTGCTCGACGCAGAGAAGGCTTTTGATCGTGTGGATTGGAGCTTTCTCTGGACGATCCTAGTGGCAAGGGGATTTGGCCCCAATATAATAGGAGCCCTTAAAGCTATGTATGTAGAGCCGGTAGCTAGGGTGACTGCCATGGGTGAGAAATCAGAGGTGATTCACATCAAGAGGGGAACACGTCAGGGGTGTCCCTGCTCCCCTATTCTCTTTGCTTTGTACATTGACCCCCTCATCCAGTGTATTCTCGATTGCCCCGGAATAACTCCAGTAATTTGTAATGGCTATTCAAATAAAATGTTGGCGTATGCTGATGACCTTGCTGTTATAACAAATAATCCACAACAAACCCTCCCTGTCTTGGATCAGATGGCTAAAGTGTTTGGTGATGAGTCAGGGTACCTACTAAATGAAACAAAACCGCAGGTCATTTGCTACAAAAACATTATTAAAACTGATTATAGATTTGTCGATTCTGCCATGTATCTAGGGGTCAAAATCAATGCTAATGTGGAAAAGATTGTCACTGAGAACTACTTGCCGCTTATTAAGAACATCGAGACGGAATTAAAAAGAATAGACGTATTACATCTCTCACTAGTTGGTAGGGTGAATGCAGTAAAAATCTCTTTGTTTCCTAAAGTACTGTACCTGTTTCGCGCTATTTCCTTATTAATAGAGGCTAAGATTATGAAACATCTCGAATCTATGTTTATTAGATTTGTTTGGCAATACAGAAGGGTTAGGCGCTCTACAAAGTTAATGTTGCTACCTAGAGAAAGGGGCGGGGTGGCACTCCCGAATTTAAGATTATATCACTGGGCCTGTCTTTTGGCTCAAATGACCACCTTATTTCAATCTGAACCTCTAAATGATACCTGACTTGGGACTGTAGATGGGCAGCAGCCCCCCCAGATTTACAGGATGCTATTGGGTGGTAAGGCTACAGACCTACTGCAGTGTGAACTAGAACGACGTTTTTATAAAAAAACGAGACTGAAGACACTGTATGGGGCATGGCAGGTATGGAAAGCTATCATGAAATTTTTCAACATCCCGAAAGTAAATCCCTATGTACAATTGTATAACTCGTCTCTCTTTTCCCATCTGAAAACTGATAGAAATTTGCAGGTCTGGAAGAGAATGGGAATTAGATCTCTGGGAGATATATTGGAAGGAGGTGAAATCTTGGGGTTCGAGATCTTGCAGGAAAGATTCGGTATCCCAGCCAATCAGTCAGTCAGTCAGTCAAATTAACTTTATTCGGTTTGATAAAATCATACAAAGTACATAAAAACAGTATTATTTACAATCATTGGCTGGTATACGGCCAAGTTACCCGCACAATTAGGTCAGTTAGGCCAAGGATTTAAGCAATAGCCGACTTTCCTATGATTGAGATACTTCACAGAGGTTGTAGGAAGATCAGGACTATTTATAATTGTCTATTGGAGCGAATTCAGGACGATATTGAGAAGGTTGAGTCTAATTGGGCTTTAAAACTGGGGGATCCTGATGTTGATGTGGATCTTGCTCTTTTATTGAACAAAAAGATATTCCGGGCATCTAATCTTCGCGCGCAACATTACAAGACCATTTTTTATTTATATCACACACCAGCGAAGTTACATGCCTGGGGGATAAATGAAAATGATAGCTGCCCCAGATGTAATGAAAGCCATGCTGACATTATACATATGTTCTTTTCTTGTAATCGGTTGGACATTGTTAAAAACGAGATAATGGAATTTTGGGAGGGGCTGCTAGGTCATTCCATCGACCTATCCCCTACCTTAATGCTGCTTGGTATAGACTCCAAGCTGGGCCTGGGGGAAGATGAAAGAGAGTTAGTGTTTTTATCTGTTGCAGTACTTCGAATTTAAATTTCCGCTGCATGGAAGGACGAGAATCCTCCGTCCTTCCAGATGTGGCTGTCCAGATTGTTGGGAATCCATAATATAGAATCATGCCTCTATGAATTTAAAGGTAATAGGGAGCGCAAGAAGCGTGTGCGCCTATGGGCTCCTGTAACAAATTGGAGAGCTGTTAGAACAGGATAACAGGCACGCTCTTTTAAGTCCCCCAAATTGTCTTCCTCTCGTAACTTATTTCCCCTTTTTAGTCAGGCCTCATTGCAAACTGTCTGTAAATATATTAATTGTTTGACTTATGTTCTTATCATGTATGTATTAATTCATGATTTATGTCCTTGTATGTACCATTTTTCCCAATAAAAAAAAAAAGATCTATATAATAGAATTTTTTGAATGTATTTATGATTCCGTGTTTCTCCCTCTGCAGGGTTCACCACCAGATACCAGGGAGGCTTATTCTTCATTCATATATCCGAACATACCTACCTCATTATTTGAGCTGCTGCAACTTTATTGTTTCCTTTGTCCCTTTTTCTCCTTCCCTGGTGGTGATACACTCTGTGGAGTTTTCTACATACTCGCGGTGTGTGACATTGCGAGGGGATAAGGAGAGTTAGCTGCATTCATCGCTCCCGCTGTACCCAGCTGAACTGGTTAGTGGACACCTGCATGAGATCACGACAACGCCCAACTTATCCTCGTCACCTTGTGCCCAACAGTGTCAAAATGCCATTAGTGAACCGAGGAAAAGGGGATACAAAATGATTAAACAAAACAATCATCCCACGAAGTCTCTTCTCAAACTTAAAGTTAGTCATTCAGGAAGTTTACTAAATGTAAAAACAAAAGTGCATTGTGTATATTATACAATAATGAAAAGGAATCAGTAGTGTTTTAACAATGTTTGGATTTACCTCTACCTGAATTAATCCTCTCTTCCTATCTGTAGCAAATTAAGCCATCTTGTAAAACAATTACTATAATTAGCTAAGGTTAAAGAACAAAAGAGCAAGGAAATCTGGGCCCCAAAAGAAAATGACAGTGACGTGTCTTGAGGCTGTGAAATGGTACCCACCTAAATTAAGCTGGGAGGCACTCTCTGTGACCAGGTAAGCAAAATTCTCAAGCAACTAATTATATTAAAAGAATATCTTGTTATCCTTATTGTCAGGAATACTAACTAAAGTCTTCTATATTTGTATTTACAGGAACTTTCCATTCAGGTGCCCAAACAAAGGAAAAGGCAGATCCTCAGGGACGACAGACCATTATTAAGGTAAATGCTTCTAATCTTACTATTAAAAAATTATCCTTAGGTGCAAAACCACAGTTAACATACTGATGGCAGATTTCGTTTTGTTTTTTCTCTTTAGGTGAGCTGGGAGAACTAGAAGAAAACTGGAGCAGGAGCTGCCTCCAAAGCAAGAAGTGGAGGGGAGTTCATAGGCCAGGAGCCACTCCAAAGACACCGCCGAACTAGCGTCAGAAGAATAAGGAATAGACAAGGGAGGAGGAGCTAAACCTAAGACACCGATGAGTTCGCGACGGAAGGAGGAGAGGACGCCGATAGCCTCCAAGGGAACAGAAGAGCCCCAAAGAGACCATGTAGGTAACACGGAAGCAGAATAGCAAACCCCCAGAACCAGTGGCGGTGCGTCCATTAGGGGTGTTGGGGCGTTGTCCCACTAGCCATGGATGACCGCCACTGTGCACAGGCAGGATTCAAAATGAAAATAATAATTCTGAGTGTGAGCGCACTCCTCGCAATCTTCTCTGTGGCAACGGTAGATCAGCTGGGGCAAGCGGAAGGTGTGGGGGCGGGGCTGCGGCATTGATTGACAGCACAACACTAACAGCGCAGCTGCAGTGTGCGCAGGTCAATTTTTGGGCTCATTGGTTTTAGTACTGGCCTGCGCATGCGCACACGGTACAGCACCTTCCCCTCTCTCCCCTAAAGCGAATCAGACTGCGAGTGACCTGGGCCTCTCGGGTCTCATTAAGGGCAGGCACTAACCCTGCTCTTAGCCAGTCCTGGCGCAGTGGCGCTGCTAATGCAGCGCCAGGATTGGCTGAGAGCAGTCACTGCGAGCCATGCAGTGGTGATTGACCATTTCTCTGCACTGGCGGCACCACATCACTGCGGTGACCACGCCTGGCACGCCAGTGAAAGTCGACTTGGCAGTCATGAGATGCCAAGAGTAGAGTCGAGGAATCGTGCCACCACCGGTGTGTGTCTTCTTCTCTCTGTGTGTTGAGTCAAGCCTAGTTTGCTAGTGTGTGTGTACTTCTACACGCTTCCTCAGTATGGAAGTATAATAATGTAAGTTTTTTTTATTTCACACTCAGCAGGTCTCAGTTGTTGTTTGTTTCTAAATGTATTTTAACATTGGCGCTGCGCTGGCGCCGCAAACTTAGGCAGCTGAGCTGGCAGACAGTGGCAGCAACTCGGCGATTCTTCTGCTTTGAAGAATATGGGACCTGTCACCACCTGGCTCGATAATATATTCACTCTCCCGGCCGCAATCCACCTTGGATTTATTAAATACTGCGCGTGACTGGCAGGGTAAAGATTTTGCAGAGCACATGATTTTCAGCAAGGGACTCCAGGAGTAAAGCCCTCCACCGCCTCGCCCATTCCAGCAAAACCACCAGTGCGCTGTTGGGCCTCGATGCGGCCTAGAGTGGTGGCTTCGACCTCGCTCCTGTGTTTGCCAGTCTTTGAAGCAGTGTCCATTCTAGGACAACCATAGCATGCCCTCCAAAGCACAGAGTGAGGAGTTTCAGGGATCGCTGTACTCTGCTGTATAAAATAAGTTAAGTACCGGATGCCTTTCATCCTTTAGAGTCGCTACATGCGGCTTTAAAAGGCCAGCATTAATATGGGTTTGGGGCAGGAGCCCTTTGCACTCTCCCATGTCAGTGAACATCACCTGCTTTGGTTTTCCCGCTCATTCGATCAACGCAGCCCAGCTAAATGCGTAGTATTTAAAGATTTTATTTCACACAGCATTACATTTAATAAAGCCTCGAGTGAATGTCTTTGAATACTCTGGGGACTTTTTTGCTGTAAAGACCTGGAAAAATATCTACAGGAATGTTTTGTTTTATACCCTGGTCCTTGCTTGAACTAAAAGGAACTGCTGGTTTCCCGCTATTCTGGACATACAAATCATGACTAATCAAAGAAATGCAGGCCAATGCCACCACATATTTGGTGCCCGCCTTTTACCCTGTACACAATTCTATAGCCATTTTTTAAATCTTCTCCTCGGAGAGGTGCAAGTTGCAACTGTATGCATATTTTGGGAGGGAGGGTGAGGGGGGTTTAAAGCAGACCAATGAAACTTGAATGTGGAAAGGCTGCTTTAATTGGAACAGGTGCCCATCACAATTAAATTAACCTCGGCGAAAGCCTTCCAAAACTAAACCTCACTAAATAAATAAATAACCTTAATACCCCGCCCCCCACCCCCTCCCCTAAAACGTTGATGACCCCTCCCCCATCCATGCAATACAACATTTCAAAACTTTACAACAACATTATAAAACATTACATCATTATTATAAAACATTACATCATCATATCAACCCCATAACTTATAAATACCAGGCCCTCCAATAACCAACTCACATGCCTGCCCCGTCACCTCTGTCAAACTCCCCAAAACGTGTAATCAAACAACCAATGACCAACTTATCCTTTCCCTGCCGATAACCCAACCTGCCCATTAATCATCAAAATCTGCCACAAACTGCCCCGAAACAACTAGACCCCGCCACCAACGAAGGTGGGGGGTGGGGCAGGGGGGCCAAAACTACCCCCCCCCTTTCTGCCCCCCAAGTAGGGAAAACAGGAAGGGAAAAAAGGTAGGGCACGAAAATCATTCACCGCTGCACGTTCAAAGCTCTAGCCAAAACTTCTCTCAATTCCAACAAATATAGGTCCATTCCTACTCTAGATAAATGAACTCCGTCATCCCTGAAAAACTCCACAGACTCAAAACGTATCTCTCTATGAGACACTCGACCAAAACCCAATTGACCACAAAATCTGGAAACTTCAGCCTTAACCTTCTTCCTAGCCCGGTCAATCGCTCTAGGATTCACCGCTCCTCTCCAAAACCTACGCGGAACCAATTCTGTCCAGAAAACGTGACAACCAGACCAACGCTCCTTAATGACAGCTAAATCCCTCTTAATCGCCCGCAGCAAGACCACCCCTTTAGTTGCACAAAGATCATTCTCACCCAAATGAATGAATAAAATATCCGGGCATCAAATCCCAACCACTCCTTTATTGAGACATGGAACAAGTTCCTTCCAAAGCATCCCCCCTTTTACTTTCCAAACAATGTTAAACATTTTGTCATTGAAACCAAGCATTTCACCAAAATAACTTTGAGCCGCTTGAACCCGTGCCCATTTGATGAACGAATGCCCCACAATCCAAACCATCACCACTCGAGACCAGCGCCCCAACCGCATGATGTCCCTTTGAGACCACCCTCTATTGCACGCTTCTGTCACAGCACCAATCCTAAAAGAATGCGTTCCATATTGATCCCCATCCAAGCCAATCTGCTGCAAAGCTTTACGCAAAACCACGCGCAATTGATAAGCCGTAACCGGCGCCTTAAGAATGTGCTGAAAAACAAGGTCACCATCAAGACCCCCAGAAAGCGTGCGCCAACAGTGAGCCAAACGCAATGGACAAATACCTTTTGGTGAACGAGCCTCCAACCACACCCCTTTGCCCACCTTCTTCTGATCAGTCTTAGAGCTAGCAAGCCACACATGCAAACCTTCCTCCGAGCAAAAAACGTCCCGCCAGTAAACCCCTCCCGTAGATTTAGAATCCAACAATTCTGAAACTCGAAAGGCCCCAAAAAACATGAAAGCCATCAACATGGCAAACAAACAAGCTTTAACATCATCTCTGCAAACAGAAGGCAGGATCTCTAGGAGCCAAACCAGCATCTGCCAAGATAAGGGAGCCCTAAGCATTTTTGTACCTCCCCGCTCCCTGGCCCAACCCTCAAGCACCCTCCTACCAATCTCACCCGCCGAAGGGGAGTAACCCCAAAAGAGCTTACACATGAAGGAAATCCCTGCCAACTTCCCTGAAATAGTCACTCTAGACAAACCCTTATCCATAAGTTCTAAGATGAACTGAATCACATCATCGGAACGACGCCAATCCTCCTCTCGCCTGCATGCGCCTGATTTCAAGAACTCTTTACATGCAAGAGAATATGCAGCACGCGTTGAGACAGACAAAGAACCTACCACCAGCTGTAATACCCTACGTTGTCTACCTGCCACAGATGTATTGGCATTGGGGTCGGTGATCTGTAAGCATGGGCGAATTTTGCGAATCTGGCGTTCGCGAATTTGCGTATTTGCGAACTTGCAATCCGCAATATCCACGAATACTCGCGAATTTTTTTTTTTTGGAGTCTGTTCGCAAGGGTTTTTGCCAGTTTGCGAGTGTTTTGTACCAGTTCGCAATTGCGAACTTACTTGTCGGCTCGCAACGGTCGCGACTATGTTGTTTCTACGTCTGGTTCATCATCACAGGTTCCCAGCACCCTCTGTTTCACCACTGCCACCCTCTGTTTCACCCATGCCACCCTCTGGTACATCAATGCCACCCTCTGGTTCATCATCACTGTAGATTATGGGGGGGAAAAGCAAGCACACCTGCCCTTCTTCAACTGATATGAATTAATTTGGGGTTGGTTTATTAATGTGTCACTGTTTTAAAATTCCAGTCTGGCACCTGCTTCCTTATCTGTAATTTGCTTTCTGTTGCAGTGCAATTTTTTTTTCCAGGACCTTTGTGGCCTACTTGTAGCTATTCTATGAGCCTGCTGTGAGGGTCAGAGCAGGGTCATACAATTGTTGCAAATAGCAACTGAACTCTGGAGGGGCCCCAGTCAGGAAGCACTACAGGGAGTGGTTACTAATGATGAGTTTCAACTTTTGCACCTGCTGATTGCTTATAGTTTTGCAAAACTTGTTTTTCTGCAATTTCGCGGGATTCGCGGGGCGCGAACGTGCGCGAGATCGAATTCGGAAGCGTCGAATTCATGCGAATATGTGATTTGGTGTTTTGCGGCGTGTTAGGTTGCAAGGTTTTGTGCGTTTTAGCGAGCCGCTTGTAGTGCAACGGCGCAAAGTTACCCTCGCGGTCGTTCACGGGTGCGGCCATCTTGTTTGCATGACGTATTTCCGTTTCCGGCCGCGATGTGTAATCTCGCAAAGTGTGCGGCTCGCTAGTACAATTTTGCGTGTGTTCACGAGGAAAATCTCGCGCGAACCTACCCACGCGGGCGTGAACGGGCGCGTCCATCTTGTTTCTCATTCATTGCTAGGGTTCTGGGCATGCTTTTTGTATCCTCTCTGAATCTCTGCCATCCTTTGCTTGTTTGAAGTTTTTTTTAATCTATTTTACTGATTATCTATCCCTCTATTTTTCTAGCTCTATATTTTTGTGTTTTCTGCTAATTTTGGTTAATTTTAAACTCTTTTCTTTTCTTCTCTTCCCTATTCTATTTTCTTTATTATTTACCTTCCTTGCTGCCCAGACCATGGTAAAGGGAGCCAGGAAGCATCCCGAGAAGAGGAAGGGTCCTGCACCCTGTGGCCACTCCCGTGCTGGCGTTTGTGGGGGGAGCAGGTCGCACCCCGGAAGATCTTCAGCCCGGAGGAGGTGGCTGCACTAATTTTTTATGTTCAGCACCGCCTCCCCAGGACCATCATGGCAGGCGGCAAGATCGGTAGCGGGTACGGGCTCCGGGAGCGCCGGAAGCTGTGGGAGAAGGTGTGCCGGGCCATGTACCACCACTCTCGGGTCCGGCGCACCTACAACCAGGCCACCCACCGCTGGACGGATGTCCTGGACCGGGAACGCGATCTTCTCGACCTGCTCGGCCTTGAGATCCCCGGGCTTGGTGAGTAGTAGTATCTATTTCTTTACTACTCTGTTTTCTCCTGCTCTGTGTGTTATTATATTGCAAATTTTTGTTTTTTACCAAGAGCAATAATGCTGCTGATTACATTTTAGGTAAATTATATTTCAAAATCTTCTGTGCATTTCAGGTGCACTGCTCTCCTTCTCAGTAGTGTTGCTACTATGCTTATTTGTTTTCGATTTTGTGTTCATTTCATTGGCCTGTGAAATTATGTATGAGTGTAGTTTAAAGAATTGCGTAATGCTAGACACTTAGGGCCAGATTTTTAATTACCGGCGCATCCCTGCAAAGTAGCAGGGATGTGCCAGTAATTGTGCACCACGCCACCACCACCCATGGTGCGCCGTATTTACAATGCGGCGCACCATGGGCCCAAAACGTCACCAAAGCGTTACGCATCTGTGCCGTAAAGGCGGCGCATTGCTGGAGTTGCGTCGCAACGATGGCGCAGCTCCATCAATGCTCTGGGGTGCCCTATCTCCCCAATGCTGCGTCAAGCCGTACGTCTGCTTCAAGCAGGCGCAGGGTATGAGTCACGCATCATTGTCCTCAAAGTGACTGATTGAAATCTTGTAGATTCCCTCAGCCACTTTTAGGATGCGTTCCTGCGCAGGAACGCCCTCCCTTGCGCCGAACCGCCCCCTGATGGCGCAGGGCTTTACAACGTGATGCATCTCCCATATGCCTCACGTTGTTAATATACACCGCACCATGGCGCCTCTTTTGTTCTGCCGCTGCGTCACAAAAGTCACGCAACAATGGAGCAAAAGAGCCGCAAGGGGCTTCTAAATCAGCCCCTACAGACTCAAGTCCAGTCCTTCCTTTGTACACATGGCGATAAGAAGAAATAGTGGTGGTGGATTGATAGTTTGAGTGTTTTAATGACTGGTTAATGTAGTAGGAAACTTTAGTGTTGTAGCTGATCTGCAATCACGATGGACTTTGTCTGTCACTTCGTGTGCTGCGGACTGCTGCCTGCCAGTCCTAGGCAATCCTTTTTAGTACTTTGTTTAGTGAGTTACATAAGAACTTTCCAAGTCGACGGTCCGCAAATCAAGCAATACTAATAACGTAGTAGACCACATGAGATCGGTCAATATATCCCGTGGAATAGTTGTCTATTTGCTATTTCGCCAAAATATTTTGTTATTGTTCTTTTGAAATGTTTGATTTGGTTGACAAATATCATCCATGTTTTCTGGTCTTTCTTTCTTTCATGTTGTACATCAGCTCCCCCCAGGGGCAAGAGGACACAGGAGGAGGAGGGTGCTGTTCAACAGGATGCAGGCTAGGATTGGGCAGGCGAGGGCTCCTTTGCTGGCCCCAGTAAGTTTTAATTTTAATATAGAGTACCTATTTTTTCCTAGCGTTCCTCATTCGATTTTTTCTAAATCGTCTTTGATCTTCTTGTAGACTGGATCTAAATTCTTATCCTGCCTCAACTATGACTCCCTGTGGTATTACTAGATTATTCTTATTAGTCTGTCTGTCCCTCTGCCTACCTGGGTGATCGCGCTCCGACGCAGCCTGCACTCCCTGAGCGCCTCGAGGGGAACATAGCGCCTGGTATCGTTTCTACAATTGTCTTTATAACGCAAGGCATCTCCTTGCATATCGCGCTGCTTTAAAGTGTTTTATTTACTTTAGACGCTGTGATTGCTGTTCGGTTTCCGCCCGTCCATTTTGGCTTTGGTCACTCGTGTCTCCTCCCCGCTCCCCGCCTCCCAGCAGCCCCTCCCACGCTCCGCCCCCTCCACTATCCTTCAAATGCCAGATGTCCCAACGGGCAGCGTCCACGCGCTTCGGCCGCGCCGAAGGTGCGCCAAAGGTAAGCCCGTCTTCGCCCGTCCGCGCCTGGACCGCGCCCAGCGCCAGACCCCCTTCCCCTCACGCTGCCCATCCCCCCCGCATTACCTACGATGCCGCCACCCTCCTAGTCCTTAACCCCGGTCGCGCCCCCAACTGCGTCCAGGCCGCCCCTGGCCACACCCATGGACCTTTCTCTTGCCACTCCTGCAAATTCTGCGGCACCGACAACATCTCCACAACGACTACACCACAGATTCCCGAACCCAACCACCTACAATGCATCCTTCTCAACACCCGATCGGTGCACAGGCACGCCATTGACCTATGGAACCTACTAGACACCCTCTCTCCAGACGTCGCCTTCCTTACGGAAACATGGATGAATGCTTCCTCCGCACCAGACATCACCATTGCCATCCCTGAAGACTATAAGATCACTCGCAAAGACCGTACCAGCCACACAGGAGGAGGAATCGCTATCGTCCATAAGAAATCTATCCGCATCTCAACCAGCTCTGACACCAACCTCGCCAACTCCGAACACCTTCACTTCCAGATCCACATCGACCCCAAAACCACACTCAGAGGCACCCTCCTCTACAGACCACCAGGACCCCGCGCAAAATTCAGTGAAGACATCACGGACTTCATCACTCCTCACGCACTCCCCTCCAAAGACTATATTCTTCTGGGAGACCTCAACTTTCACCTTGAAAAGATAAACGACCACAACACCGCCACCCTCGTGGACAACCTCGCCAACCTTGGACTTAAACAACTAGTCACTTCCCCCACCCAAATCGCAGGTCACACACTCGACCCCATCTTCACCTCCAGCAATCATGTCTCCTTCAGCCACACTACGGATCTCCTATGGACCGACCACAGCTGCGTTCACTTCACCTACAACAAGCCGAAACCCATCAACCACTCCCAACCTACCCTGCAAAGAAACTGGAACAAAATCACCACGGACCAAATCTCCGCATCGCTCCTTCGAAACTCCCCAGCCCTCTCTTCTAACGCCAATGAAGCCGCCGCCAACCTCACCCTATGGCTATCCAACACCGCCGACACCTTAGCACCACTGAAAAAACGTCAAAGCAAACCTGGCAACAAGAAGGCCTCATGGTTCAACGATGATCTTAAGAAATCCAAGAAACTCTGCCGCTCCCTTGAAAAGGCCTGGAAAAAAGACCCAACCACCAGCACCAAGGACGCATTCAAAAGCGCCACCCGCACTCACCACCAACTGATCCGAAAAGCCAAGAAAACAGCATTCAAGGATCGACTTGAAAACAATGCCCACAACAGCAAGGAACTTTTCAACATCGTCAAGGAATTTTCCAACCCCTCGGCCAACTCCAACGACATCACCCCCTCTCAAACCCTCTGCGACTCCCTAGCCTCTTTCTTCCACAACAAGATTGCAGACATCCACAACAGCTTTGACAACCAACCCGGAAACCAACCCACCCTACCATCTGCTGACCATCTTCCCCCCGTAAACACCCTTAACGCCTGGAACCCAATCTCCACTGAGGAAACCATCCGCCTGATGAATTCCATCCACTCTGGATCCCCCACAGACCCTTGCCCTCACCACATCTTCAACAAAGCAGACTCCGTCATAGCACCGCACCTCCGAGACGTCATCAACTGCTCCTTCAACTCCGCTACCTTCCCAGAAGTCTGGAAACACGCTGAACTCACCGCCCTTCTGAAAAAACCAACAGCGGACCCCACCGAACTCAAAAATTACCGCCCCATCTCGCTTCTTCCATTCCCGGCCAAAGTCATCGAGAAAGCCGTCAACAACCAGCTCGCCGCCTTCCTCGAAGCCAACAAATCCCTCGACCCCTCACAATCTGGCTTCCGAGCAAAACACAGCACTGAGACCGCCCTCATCGCAGCAACAGACGACATTCGAACTCTACTGGACAATGGAGACACAGTCGCCCTCATCCTCCTCGACCTCTCTGCAGCATTCGACACAGTCTGCCACAGCACCCTTCTACAACGCCTCAATAACATCGGAATCCAAGGAAAAGCACTTGAATGGATCACCTCGTTCCTCACCGGAAGAACCCAGAGAGTCCGCCTTCCTCCATTCAAGTCCGAGGCCTCTGAAGTCATCTGCGGCGTACCTCAAGGATCCTCACTCAGTCCCACCCTCTTCAACGTATACATGAGCCCCCTCGCGGCCATCGCCCGCCAACACAACCTCAACATCATCTCTTACGCGGATGACACTCAACTGATCCTTTCTCTCACCAAGGACCCCAGCACCGCCAAAACTAACCTACACGAAGGAATGAAAGAAGTCGCCAAATGGATGAAACAAAGCCGTCTGAAACTGAACTCAGGCAAAACAGAAGTCCTCATCTTAGGTACATCCCCCTCTGCTTGGGACGACTCCTGGTGTCCGGAAGCCCTCGGAAAAGCACCCATCCCGACAGACCACGCACGGAACCTTGGCGTCATCCTGGATTCTTCACTCTCAATGAACAGACAAGTCAGCGCCGTATCCTCTTCCTGCTTCAACATTCTTCGCATGCTCAGAAAAACATTTCGCTGGATCCCCTCCGAAACAAGGAAAACAGTCACCCACGCTCTGGTCACGAGCCGACTGGACTACGGAAACACCCTCTACGCAGGTACTACCGCAAAACTCCAGAAGAAACTCCAACGAATCCAAAACGCCTCAGCCAGGCTCATATTAGACATCCCACGCAACGAACACATCTCTGGTCACCTTAAAGACCTCCACTGGCTACCCGTCAATAAGAGGATCACTTTCCGACTGCTTACCCACGCACACAAATCACTTTACGACATCGGACCAGACTGCCTCAACTCACGACTGTCCTTCTACACCCCCCCCCCCGCCAACTACGTTCTTCCAGCCAAGCCTTCGCCACTGTACCTCGCATCAACAAGACCACCATGGGAGGCAGATCCTTTTCATATCTGGCTGCTAAAACATGGAACTCACTCCCCGCTTACCTTCGCCTCACCCAGAACCACCTAGCGTTCAGAAAGCAGCTTAAAACGTGGATATTTGACAAATAATCCTCCTCCCCTTCCTAAGCGCCTTGAAACCCTCTGGGTATGTAGTGCGCTATACAAATTTTATGACTTGACTTGACTTGACTCTGTGTAGGTAACTAAGATTGCACATTTGGCAATTCCATTGGACTCCCATTCTAGTCAGCAATAGCTCTATGCACTGAGTGCAGTCCTCTGGGATTGTCCATAATGTCTTTTCAAGTCTTCTAAATGTTTATGCTTTGACAATTGCCAACAACAAAAAGGTGAATGACCACCAAGAAAGAATAAGATACTACTTTACTTTTGGTTTGGATAGGAGGACAATCCATTCTACTACTGTTGCAGGGACAAATCTGCACAAACAGAACTATGGACACTAAATAATGCATTGCTTAGCTTATCAATTATAATAGGCGCTGTTAGATTTTCCACATACCTCAGTGATAACAGACTTTGTAGTTGAACCCCCAATCTCCTTACTGGCTGGATAGTGTGGCAGAGTCATTTAGCTCCCAAAGTCACCGATGATTGATCCCCAATGATGATTAGATTATCCAACGCAGGACAAGAGTACGGAGTCAGAGTCAAGAAGTGTCAGAGGCACGGACTCATGCTTGCAAAAATTCCAAAACCTTTAGCTCAGACACTCTAGTCTGGAGGACCAAAAACCACAGAGTCTATTTAAGTTTAAAAGCTTTATTAAAAGTAAACACATTTATTAAAATCGCGTTTGTCATAAAACTAAACGTTTAACTGAAAATGGAAAAGTGGTTAGTGCTGACGATTAATTGGACACATTTCTTGTGGTCGAGCCGAGCTCTCACCTGGTTTGAACTTGATCTTGCTCGTGTTCTTAGAAGTCAAGCTTCGGTCTGTTAGGAGAAAAAGTGGTGCGTGTTAAAAAATAAAAAGCAAGCATTCATCAGTTGTGCCAAAAAGTGCAGCAAGACAACAGCCTTCCCTGGAAAAAGGGACATTTTTACTTTAGAGTAGCCAGTCACAAATTCTTACATTATTTGTTTTCTGTTTTTTTCACATTTTTTTATTCCTCCTAGACCAAATATTATATAGTAGTGAGTGGTGTATTCTAACATTCTTAAATGTACTTTGTAGGTGGAACATCTGGTGGCGGGGCCAGCGCGGAGGTGGTGGATGAGGGGAACACTTCTGGGGAGGAGGCGGTGCAAGTGCCGGACGACACCAGTGTGCCTGTGAGGGTTCACACGGTGGTGGCAGGCTGAGGTAAGCTATATATTCCTTACTTATTGAGATTGAAGACTGCAGAGTGTGCTTTCTGCACAGGTGTATTATAAATCAACCAGGTAGTAGCCTCCTCTAAATGTACTTCGACTTAGCTGTGAAGTTTTTGGCAAGAAGAATCCCAATCAGATCTGAGATGAACTTGATGGATGGGATGAACGAAAAGAGAAAGAAGGGTGTAAGTAAGTGTGGAAGGATGAGAAATTTAATGATGACTGGCAAAGAAGAATGATATGTGTTTGCTTGGTCCCCGAGGTGGCTGGGAAGGAAAGAATATGGTATGGTGCATGGCTGGGTGAATGATGAAGCAAGGATGGGTGGAAGGAGAACAGCCTGGGTGGGTGAAACAGAAACTGTATGTGTGCATATACTTTGAATGGATGGATGCCTGGATCATGGTACTATCTGACTCTTAGATAGCATATGTGTATCTAGAGAGAGTAGACGGTCACTGGATGAACTAAGTGTTACTTTGAAGAGCATTTAACACCGCACCCTCACGTCCGTTCCAGTGTAGGAAAGACAAGGAAAAGAAGTTGTAATTTTGTCCAAATACTACCATGAATAGTAGCAGTAGTTTGTATTGCAACTGCAAGCACAGCATATATCCGGTTATTACGGTGGACACTCCCTACCTCTCTTAATAACTTTAGTTTAGTAGTAGTACATCATTCATGTGTGAGTGTATCACTGTTCACTCAATAATAGGCAAAGCACCTAAAGTCATCCCATATGTAATCAAATACATCCCATGTGAAGTGATAGATAATCAGATTATTTAGCTTCTTCATTTTCCTTTTCTAGTACTCATTTGCACTGTAGGGTGAAAGCTAAATTAATTAAGCAGTAGCCCTTTTAACAGAGTATTCTCAGTGCCACCCATAATAGAAAAGTAGGAGCTTCACCACCTGCATGTACTGGACCTGTAGAGTAACGCAAGTCTGTCTCACTCATCATGGTGTGCGTCTGTTTTTCTCGGGTGCAAGTTCACTGCGCTGGCATTATGCCGGCTTGCATAAGATAACGTACCAATTTTCCTAAACAAGAGAGAAGAAGAAGAATAAGACTGGTGTACTGTCATAGTCAACTGTAATGGAAGTCCATAGTGCTCGTAGAATTTGTTCCTTAAACTCCCACTAATGTTAGAGCAAGGATGAAGAAGTGGGAGGTTAGATAAATACTGTCCTCAATAGTTATGTACTGTTCTTTCAATTTGCTACTTGTACTGTGACACAACTTTCAGCTCAATCATTTTGTGTTAATCTTAAGGAGCATTGGTTACAGACTATGTCTTTCTTTCTTCATATAGTTGCTCCTTCCAATTCAAACAGACCATCAAGGAGGGAGCTTGCTCGAATGGCCCGGCAACGGAGGCTGGATGCCACTGTCGCCGAATATCGGCGGCTGGTGGCCCTGGAGGAGGAGGACATGCAGTCTACCTGTACAACATGCACTGGGACAGCTGCATCCTCCTCTGTGCCCCCACGGGCTGCCAGCCAGCGCAGTGCTCCAGCGGTACGGAGCTGGGCTACCAAAGCCAACCGCCACCGCCGAGCAGTAAAGACACCAGCTGCCCCCCACAGGAGTCGCAAGGCACGCCAGCACCGCTTATGCCTCAGAGTGTCCTACCTGGAGCAGGAGGTCCTAACGTATAAGACCTAGGTGGAGGGCCTCCGCTCCAACCATGCCACCCTCCACAAGGAGTATGATGCCCTGGCCGCAAAAGTGAACAGCACCCTGCCGTAGTGTCCCTTGCCCCTCGTTTAGAGACTTTTGGGGGGTGGGAATTGGGAGTTGGGTTGTTTTGGGGACTTTTGAAGGACAATCGTTGGGGTTAGGGAGGGTCTTGCGGGAGATTATTTTGTTAGGGCTACAAAAATATACTTTTTGAAACTTTATCTGAGCATACCTGTTTTTTACTGCTTTTGAGTCTGGTGGATGGGGTATTAACAGAAAGTTTGTGTTCCTGAAACTTAAGTCTGTGTCATTTTCTTCTTTTAAGTGTAAATGGCTAAATGTTTTCAACACTAAGTGCCTCTCACAGAGTAAGTGAATTCAAGAGTCCTAGGACTTTCGTAGTACTACCGTCAATCTCTCGTCTCTCCTAATACTCCATTATACTACCTCCCACCAAACGCTTATCTTACCTGTAATTTGTGTTTGAAAGTAGGGCTAGGCCCAGGGCTGGCTCCACGGGAAATGGCTATCAAGGTTGGCAATCCTGGGCGGATGAAATGTCCTCATTGCGGTGGTACTAGTGGTGTGACACAGTGGCAGTTGCATGCCTATGGAAAAAAGAAAATGAAACCTGGTTTGTCCTTACTGTAGCATTACAACGGTACGATAGAGAATATAGCAGGTGACAGTACACTAGAACAGTGCCACAATGTAGCCTAACAAATGGTAAAGTATTGAAAGTATAACTAGTACTTGCATTGAATTTCTTTGACATTGGCTACTACTACAAGAAATAGTACTGAAGCTGAGTAAGTCAAGAATATATCCTCGGATTCCTTCACCAGCCTGTTGCTATGACCTTATCCTCCCTAGCAAGTGTGTGGAATTATTTATGTCATTTAGTCACACATCAATCAAAACCACACAGCCCGGGGGAAGAAGGTTAGGGTTTGGAAAATGGATAGGAATGGCGGTTTCTTTTTGGGTTGGTTTTGTTGAGAGAAGAAAAAAAAGCACAGCATGGACAAACAATAATTGAAGATAAAGAAATCTTTGGGTACAAAGCTAACCATAAATCTTTTAAGTGACATAAAGGAAGTGCATGCACTACTGCATGCATTGTTACTGAAAAGTAAGTAGTACTTTCGACAACCGTGAATGACAGAATGCAACAGTACAGACCTGCAGAGTTTTCACTTGCCTATCTCTGCACTCAGAGAAACACTTCTTACATTAAATTAGGTTTAAAAAATGGCAGAAGTAAAACCTATAGAATGGCTGTAGGGATCAATTTAGAAGCAGAGAGAGATCCAAGAAATGCAGTAACACTCATGGAAGAAAACAATGGATACTGTATCTGTATGTTGTTGTAGTTGTTCTGTTGAATTTGGTAAGTAAGTTGCATGCATCAAACAATTCCTCTTATTAGCGGCGCTCCTCCATTCCAGCTGATGCTTCGTCCATCAATGTTGGTGACCAGAAGACACCCTGTCCACTGCCTGCCTGGCGGATGCTGAATTGTGGCTCGCTAATGTGAAGCCTGACTCCATCCTTTTTTTCCCATTACACAGACTGAAACCCGGCCTGTAATTATTGACGGAAAAACAGGAAGTGATATTAGAACACCACTGATAAATAAATATAAGGTATGTATGCTGTGTAGTGCAAAAAGTCACACTTTGAGTTTCCTAATAGACAGTACAATATTTTTGAAAGTGCGTACTCTGTCTGAGTCTCCTTTTGAAGGATAAATAAGTATGGGCAAATTAATTTAGCGGATCTTTCCCCTCAAGCTAGGTGTACTGTAAACTGTGTTTTAGAACAAAATTAGACCTTCCCAGCAGTGCTCCCACCCAGACCCTTACTAAAGACAGTCGCAAAAATGTAGAAGACCCCCAATCAGATCTCAAAAAGCAAGGCCTAGTAGAAAACTGGTGACAAAACGTACTTTGAAAGTAAAAGTAGGCCCACATACCCCCTTACCCACCGTGGATTGTATTCAAACCACTTGCAAGCAAGTGGTAGCTCCAAGACTCGCAAACCCCCCACCCAATCACATGCAATACAAATACTGCTAACCCTAACGAGCCCTAAGTTAAGAACAGTTGCAAAGGCTTTCTTTAACTATGCCAAATTCCCCCTTTCCCACCATAGATTTTCTTCAAATCACTTGCAACCAAAATTACATAGTCCCACGAGTGATCTAAGACCCCAGAACTCAGTTGCAAAAATCTAGAACACCCCGAAACACATGCAATCCTGCTGCTAGGGCTAACCCTAACGAACCCTAAGTTACAAAAAGTGCCAAAAGGCTTTTCCTTATGGATTTTGTCCAAACCACTTCTATCCGGTGTTAGACCTTCCCAGCAATGCCCCAAGACCCGCCAACCCACCCGCAAAATAGCACAACACCCCCAAACAGCCAAAAAGGAAAATCTCATACTTACAATATTTATCGGCCTTCGGTCCAAACGCGCTGTGCAGCTATGTCATAACTCCTGTTTTCCACCACGGATTTCCTGAAAAGCACATGCAATCAAAATTAGACTGTCCCAGCAGTGCTCCCAGACCCCAAAACTCACCCACAAACACCGGAACCCCCCCAAAGAGCACCTCAAAGGCAAGCAAGTCAGCAAAAATTCAAAAACAAAAATTCGCCTCCGATTTAGTCCAAACCACTTTTATCCGGTATTAGAGCTTCCCAGGATTGGCCCCAGAGCCGTCAACCCAGGCGAAAACTAGTAGAAGACCCCCAAACAGCCAAAAAGCAAAAGTTCAAAAATGGGGACCTAGCCATTTTCTTGGCAATTTCCGAAATCACTCCGCGCGCGCTCTGCAGCTAGGCCCTAACTCCCCTCTGCCACCATGGATTTGCTTAAAACCTCTTGCAATCTAAAGTATCCATAGCCAGCAGTGCTCCCAGCCCCCGAAACCCACACACAAACAGCAGGAAGCCCCCAAACAGGCCCCCGAAAACGCTACATTGAGCAAAATGTCAGAAATAGTAAAAAAAAATTCTGCATGGATTTTGTCCAAACCACTTCTATCCGGTGTTAGACCTTCCCAGCAATGCCCCAAGACCTGCTAACCCACCCACAAAAAAGCACAACACCCCCAAACAGCCAAAAAGGAAAATCTCATACTTATAATATTTATCGGCCTTTGGTCCAAACGCGCTGTGCAGCTAAGTAATAACTCCCGTTTTCCACCACGGATTTCCTGAAAAGCAAATGCAATCAAAATTAGACTGTCCCAGCAGTGCTCCCAGACCCCAAAACTCATCCACAAACACCCGGAACCCCCCCCAAAGAGCACCTCAAAGGCAAGCACGTCAGCAAAAACGCAAAAAGAATTTCGCCTCCGATTAAGTCCAAACCACTTTTATCCGGTTTTAGAGCTTCCCAGCAATGGCCCCAGAGCCGTCAACCCAGGTGAAAACTAGTAGAAGACCCCCAAACAGCCAAAAAGCAAAAGTTAAAAAACGGGGACTTAGCCATTTTCTTGGCAATTTCCAAAATCACTCCGTGCGCGCTCTGCAGCTAGGCCCTAACTCCCCTCTGCCACCATGGATTTGCTTCAAACCTCTGGCAATCTAAAGTATCCATAGCCAGCAGTGCTCCCAGACCCCGAAACCCACCCACAAACAGCAGGAAGACCCCCAAACAGGCCCCCGAAAACGCTACATTGAGCAAAATGTCAGAAATAGCAAAAATATATTCTGCATGGATTTTGTCCAAACCACTTCTATCCGGTATTAGACCTTCCCAGCAATGCCCCAAGACCCGCCAACCCACCAGCAAAAAAGCACAACACCCCCAAACAGCCAAAAAAGAAAATCTCATACTTACAATATTTATCGGCCTTCGGTCCAAACGCGCTGTGCAGCTAAGTAATAACTCCCGTTTTCCACCACGGATTTCCTGAAAAGCAAATGCAATCAAAATTAGACTGTCCCAGTAGTGCTCCCAGACCCTAAAACTCACCCACAAACACCCGGAACCCCCCAAAGAGCACCTCAAAGGCAAGCAAGTCAGAAAAAACGCAAAAAAATGTTCGCCTCCGATTTAGTCCAAACCACTTTTATCCGGTATTAGAGCTTCCCAGCAATGGCCCCAGAACTGTCAACCCAGGCGAAAACTAGTAGAAGACCCCCAAACAGCCAAAAAGCAAAAGTTCAAAAACGGGGACTTAATCATTTTCTTGGCAATTTCCAAAATCACTCCGCGCGCGCTCTGCAGCTAGGCCCTAACTCCCCTCTGCCACCATGGATTTGCTTAAAACTAACCCTGGGCGTAGTTCGCGGAGTCGGACTCCGCGGAGCTACGCGAAGACGTAGTTGCACTCCGCGAACTACGCGTAGCTCCGCAACCATGCGGAGTTGCTTGCTGGGCCCGTTCGCGCGCCATTTTTCGTCTTCGGGAGCGCGGTGCGCGTGTTCGGGGCGTTGCCTGCATGCTCGGGATAGCTAGCGCGCTAAATTACCCCAGAGGTTTGTCCCGCCTGCTTGCGTTCCCTTATTTCCTGTTCCGGGTCACAATTAACGTGGTCGCGTTGTGCAAGACATGTTCGGGAACTCATCTTCTCGTTCGCACTACAAAAGTGCGTGATCGCGCTAAATATCGCGCGAACCTACCCATGCGGTCGCGATGGGCGCAGCCATCTTGGATCACACACTCTGGCTATGGTTTTGGGCCTACTTTTGCATCCTGTTAAAATCTCTTTAATCCTTGTCTTTTTACCCACTTTTTCTAACTTTCTTTAGTTATTACCTATTTCTCTCTGTGCCTAGGTTTATATTTTTCATTTTAGTTCTACTTTTACAACTTTTCTATTGCTTTTTACTTCCTTCTTGTTCTTTTACCTTGCTTCTTATTTCCCCTACCTTTTTGTCTTGAACTTTTAGTTTTCTTCTACCCTCCACCCAGAACCATGGTCAAGGGCGCCAGCAGCAGCGGCGGCTCAAAGGGCAAGGCGCCAGTGCCCCAAAAAACTAGGCTGCCTTGCGGCAGAATGCGCCCCCTAAGGGTGAGGCCCGCCAACTTTTTGGGGAGGAGGAGGTGGCTGCCCTGGTGTTTTTTATCCAGCGCTACCTCCCCTTGATGTTGGCAGCAGGTGGCAGGCCCGGCTCCGGCTACCAGCATATTGAGGAGCGTCTCCGGCGGTAGGTGAAGGTGCGCCGGGCAGTCTTCCGCTGCTCCGGTATCCGGCGTACCCACCATCAGCTGACCCACCGTTGGGCAGACATTTTGGACCGGGAGCAGGACCTGTTGGACCTGCTTGGCATCGAGGTCGTGGGTCTTGGTGAGTGGCTACCCCAAAAAAAAAAGTGTGTGTATAATATATCTCTATAGTAGTATAAGTATTGTTATTGTATCTTTGTAAATCTTGGCTGAATAAGTAACGCGATGACTGGTGCTCCTAGTTACATTTCCGATGTATTCCGTTATATTATATCTACTGTAATTGTATGACACTGGTCTATGCTGCGCTTCTTCATCTTCACTGACTCTTGCGTGTTCAATTTGGCGCTAGCTTTTGCTGTTTATTGGTGTGAGATTTTCTTTATTGTAGAGAACTGAAGTTAGTTAATGCTATTAATAGAGTCTTGTCCTTCCTTTGTCCGTCAGTGAAATAGCCGTTGATGGATAATTGTACGTGTTTGCAATGCATATTGTATCATTTTTTTTTCACGGCCTTCTCTTCTGCATGAATACTCCTCTGGCAATGAATGCAAACGTTACTTTGTTCTTCTTACCTCAGCCAGGGCCGGATTTAGGCATGTTCAAGCTGTGCAACTGCACAGGGCCACCAAACGCCAGGGGCCACCCCACCAATATATATCCTTAATTTAATAATCCTCAGAGGATGGATACATATTTGCGTGGCGGCCCCTGGCAGGGATTTGGTGCCTCCGGCTCTGTTCCACTTCCAAACACCCTGACTCCCCCCTCTTCACTGGCCTCCGTGCTCCGCCCCGACCTCCTCTTAGGGACCCCCACCTACGCTCCCTGGCCAGGAGTCCAGGACCACCATGAGCCTAGAGCCGCCCCTGCCTCAGCCCTCCATAGAACTGATGTAGAGTTTGTTTATTGAGTGGGTAGGGCAGCAGTAGCATTCAGTCAGTAGCAAAACAAAATATGATGCCATGAACGTACAATTTCGTGTTAGTTAGTATGCACAAAGTTAAGCATGTCTCCTCCTTGTGATCTATGCATTTTGCTGGCAAAAAATGAAAAAGAAATGGCTACTTACAGATAATTGATTGATTACCCCATTCTTGAATCTGTGGTGTTGTTCAGGTCTTACTACCTCTGTGTTACTTAGTAATCTGCAATCAGAATGTTTATGGAACATTTGATTTGTTTTCTCCAAGTACACTAGTCAGTGAATCATGCAAGGCAGTAGTCATTTGGTAGACCAATGTTTGTTTCTTTTAATGTTGTAGCAGTGGTTTTTGAAATGCTGTCTATGTTTCACAGCACTCAATGTTTTCCTCTTTCTTTATTATTATTTCTTACATGAACCACAGAACCCAGGGGCAAGCAGAAGACTGGGACCGAGTCGGCGGGTGAACGCGAAGAACCACAGGCACAGAGCTCCTCTACTGAGGATCCTGCTGCTGTCCCTAGTAAGTCCAACAGTGTTTTCTTTTGGAACAATGATATTTCCCTAACTTTCTAACTGAGCTTTTTTTCCAACCGATTAATGACATTTCACCTAACTAAATTTTGACAAATGCTTGTTTTTGTTTTATGTTTTCAAAATTTTGGGTATTACTATCTGTCCCTGCCTTTCTGTTCCTTGAAAGAGCCTCTCTTATGACTCTCTGTGCTACTACTAGACTGTCTGTAGGTAAGCTTGCCCTGTTGCCCACTCTTTAGTTAAAGTATCAATCTTTTCAAAAAATCTGTGATCGAATAGCGGAAGGCACAGGGTCCACTCCTGTCTTATGCTTTTTCCTCTGTAATGTCTCTTCTTTGCCAATTGACACCAACCAAGTATGCATCCAGATGTTGGTCTACTATTTTGTAAGCGTTAGTAATGAATACCACTACTACTCTTGCGGGTATTCTTCTATGCAGTCACATACATAACTATGTATGCACCCCAAAATTGGATGTTGTTGTTGATAGGCAGGTTGGACCTTACTTACTTACAGTCTTACACCTCAGTCACAGAACTCAGAGGAACCCACAATTCAATGAACGACAACCTATATGGGCTCAGTCATTGGTCAATTATTCAATTACCCCTTTCCTGAACCCCAATATGAAGATGCCAAATGCTTTTATTACACAATCCATAACCTAAGTAACCCCCTTTTGCTCACTCTCTCGTGTAAGTCTACAAGACAACAGACACTGAAAATATACTTCCGAGTCAATGTGGTACTTCAAAACCTTTATTTTGTTAGAAGTAACTAAGTAAGTAACATCAATGTTTTTAAGTTGTTCTGTGAAATGCGTCAAGGGCAGGGCCACCAGAAAAAATCCAGAGTTAAAAAAGGCTGAATAAAAAGTAATCTACATTTGTACAGCTACCAGTGCACGATAGGGAAATGTGGGAAATGTCGGAGACCCCTCACCATTGAACGTATACTGGTTGCATATGCCTCTTTTTGGTAAGCTCTGGAAATCTTTGCTTCGTAGAAGGAAATCTTCTCATCTGCCGAAAGATAATGACAAAAGTGGTGCACGTTAGACAGTATGAAAACATTACATACATTTATTCAACTTTTTAGCTGTCATGCTAAAAAAAAGGTGTAACCTGAGGCTGTAAGGAAACTCGATTCCACAATCCACATTCAAAAAGTAAATACGGGCCTTTCTATTTTCCAAACTCTTCAGGTGTATGCTTTGAACTATCATGTGGCCTCAAAGGCGTCTTCTCGTACTGCGCAACAAGCTGTGAGGTAGCATGCGCAAAACTGTAGACATGTCATTGATGTACAAACTGGTTAGGTTACATGGTTCAGTCTAACTTTCCAAGGACTAGACTAGAGTAGCAGTATAGATGAGATGAGCTTGGTTACCATACCATACCAAATAAATGCTAATATGTGTAGTGTGTTACTTACTCTGCTGTACTAGGCAATGTGGACTACTACTGATTACGTTGTACTTAACTGTTTTGCAGAACTCCGTTCTTGGTGAACAAGTACAATGGGGGCTGTGCATCCATCTAAAAAGGTGTACTTAATTACTTATTTTTATTTTTGCAGAATCTGTACCATCCACCAGTGCCGACGGGGGCAGCGGCGCTGCAACGGCGGCAGCAGAGGCGATCCCGGAGGGGAATGGAGGACCACCAGAGGCACCTACAGCAGCACCGGCAGCAGCGGGGGAGGAGACAACAACGGTGGGCGATGGTAAGTTACATTCAATAGTGATCCGCATTACTTGGTGGGTGGGGAAAACTTCCTCACTGTACTCTGATATTTATAATGAACTTGAAGTTCTACTGGACAATATATGACGCCACCGTTGTCATTACCAAGCTTAGCAAAAGCATTACCACCGGCGAGAATTAATAAAATAAGTTATACAGGCCTCTTCTATGTGACTACAACTCAGCTGTGAAAGGTTGGTGGCAGACTAAAAAAGTCTTATCCACAAAATTACATGACCGCGATGGATTAACATGAGATTGATTTTAAGTATGATGAAAGGAGCAAGGAAAAAGCTCCAATCATATAATATAGAAGGATACTTTGGAATCAGCAATGCAGGTGTTTGAGAGCAGTTGGATGCGTGGGTTGTTGTGGAAGCATAGAAAGGGGAAAACACAGCTGCCTGCGTGGGTGGGAGACACATCCAATATCGGTGGTTAGTGGATAGTGGATACTAGTGTTGGCAGCGGTGTTTTGGTTAAACCCAAAGGCAAGGGAAGGAGGGGACGACTGGATGCATTCCGGGTCGTTGCTGGCGAAACACAAACCACCTAACGTTTGTTGGCGATATAAAGAATGATAGTCTCTAGAGTAGACATTTACTAGTACTAGCTGGCCACTGTTAATTAATGTTAGTTTGAGACTGTCACTTTTCCCGGAAGCACAGAGTATATGATATAAAAAAACGAGATATGAAAAAGACAGGTGTTCGTATGTGACCGTTGAAGTACACCCATGCTATGTTACTAGGGCAGGCATAATGCGGTGCCAAAAAGGCAGACAAATGAAGTATATAAGGCGTAGAATGTTCAAGATAGATAAAACAACATTTTAGGTACTCAACTTGCTTGCTATTGCTACTGTACTGTGCCGCCCACTATGTGTTGGATCCATTTTGTGTTCTTGATTTGCTGGGATTTTTGATTACAACAATTCTGTCTCTTTCTTTATAGTTACTCCTTCTAAACCAACGAGGAAGGAGCTGGCAGTCCGGGCCCGTCAGCGGAAACTGCAGGCCATCGTTGAGGCCTACCGCCGGCTGGTGGCTCAGGCCGAGGAGGAGGAGGAGGAGGCGGCGGCAGCAGCTGCTGCCTCTTCCAATACCCCGGCCCCCAAGCCTGCAGGAGTACATCGGCGTGGTCAGGCAGCCGCCCGCCGCCAGATTTTCCCCGCATCGTCCACCCCCCCACAACAACATGGCTGCCAATGTAGGTGCCGCCAGTTCCAGCGAAAAATTCTCCTCCGGGTAGCCAGGCTGGAGGCTCAAAGCAGTCAGACTAAAAGATAAATAGAGGAGCGTGTAAAGATCCTGGTGGATCAACACTTAAAAGCCCGCCGGCTATGAGATGGACCCTGTTTGCCCCTTTTTCAATCCTTTTGTTGGTGGGTGGGAATTGGGTGTTGGGTTTTTACTTTTTTTTTACATGACATTGAGCGTGGGAATTTGGTTGGGGTTAGGGGAGGCGGGTAGGGACAGCTGTGGTGTAGGATTTATATATATTTTATTTTTGTATCATCTTTAGTTATATATTACATGATGTTAAAAATAAACGAGACACAAAGTTATGTTCAAAAGAAAACATTTGAAGTTCATTTGCGTTTCTTGTGGGGTTGGAGGGGGGAGTGTTTCACCAAATAATGTACGTTGTGCAACCTCGCAAGGTTTAATTTGGCCATGCAGGTCGGCGGACAGTGCTTTTTAATAATAAAATATATTGCCCACATCTTTAACATGCAAACAGATAGATGCAATAAACCCTCACCGAGTTATATTTGTAGTATTAGAAGAACGACCAGTCTGTCTTGCGTTATACCTCACTGCAAACTTATCTTACCTGTGATTGCTGATGAGATGATGATGATTTATCATGAAGTGTGGCACTGCAAGGGCTGCATTTGATTTCCAAGACAATGGCGAAGAATCTGTGGTTCAGAATCAGAACTTCTGTGATAGTAGTAGACAGACCCTGCCAGTAGCATTTAGAGACAAAAAGAAAGAGGCAGTCATTTGCGTGACAGACAATGTGGGGGTAGTATAAGTAAGTACAGTACATTGCATGGGTGACCCAATATTGCAACTGCTTAACTGAAACAAAACAATGGTTTTGTGGACTGGAAACTAAGTGCAAGAGAAGATAAGAAGAAGTTCAACTTTACTTGTAGTACTCACGGCAACGTCAAACTTTTCTAAATCATAATGCTTTACACTTTAAACCCAAAAAATTACGCCAATTCATTAGATGCATTCGTTGTTTGATGTTAATGGTAAATTATTTGGCGTTATACACAGAGCTTGAGTTGGGAAGCCGCAGAAGATCCTGGCCATGCCTTGTTGACATTTCACTATTGTTGCTTTGACCACATCTGCCCCAGCAAGCGCGTGATCAAATTTTGGTGTATATTTCATGTAAGAAACATCACACCTCAATGTAACCACGCAGCCCGGGGGAAGAGGGTTAGGGTTTGTTTAATGGATGGGTACGGGGGTTTTGGGAAAGGTTTGAGAAAGAAAAACAGTACGCATGGAGATTGGAGACAACAAAAGCAAAACAATGAAGACGATGATTTATGATGTTGATCCGCTAGCCAATGATTGTAAGCAATGGACGTAAGAAAAGGACACGCTGAATATCATTCTTGGTTTCCCGCAATCCAATTGCTTGATGATGAGGATTTGTGGTAAGGGTGAGAGTTGATGCTCATACTATAAAGCAGTGGGTGAAAGACGTCCAGCCTGAAAAAGAAAAGGCAAATACAAAAGAATGTGAATGACCTAAACAAATTGTAATACAGTGAAGATGAAAAAAACAATACAAGAGGAGTAGTCGTATGAGAGGACTTCCAGACTGAGGCGGCTTGGATACAATTTGTATAAGTCTACTAGTTGCATATCATTTTTAATCTAGAAGTACAAAAAAAGACAGGAGCCAGCACACAACAACAGGCCCACGACGACACAGGTTTGCCCGTTATACAAACTGCATTTCCCTAAAAATTTCAGAGCCACAGAAAGGTGAATGAAAATGAAAAAGCATCCTAGCATTTACAAAATTAATCAACAAAATCAATGCGTCATTCTCAGTCATCAATCATACCACTATTGTACTCTACCACAGCACTGTGCACAAACATGTAGTAGCCTGGGTCTACTGTGCTGTGCCTCTTATTTGTATTTATTTATTACCTTGTATTCCACTCCAAGAAACATCGTGCATCAATCAGCTCAGATCCAACTGCCTGACAGCAAAGATATGGTGGTCACCATCATTATCATCAGCAACTCAGTCTGTAGTGAGTGACTACGATAAATTAAGTCCTGACTGCATCTGTAGTAGTAGGAACACAAGTGCGTAAATAATTTCTATTATTAGTAAATAACATGGAAAAATTGGCTATCACGTGAGTCTGAACTGAAGTTACTAGTATACTTCAACTCCATGCACATTAGCTCAGAGTCAGCAAAAAAATACATCCAATGCAATGCATGGCATCATTCATTTTTATACCTGTTTTGCTCTTCTCTTTCACTGTCAGAAGATTGATCACAGATGCTGCCGAGCCTTTGTAATGCGAGTCATCACAACAAGTTGACTTCAGTTGTGGATGCCTGCTCAAGTTTCTTTTGACACAGAAGAGTCGTCTCTGAATGCCTGCAGACAGAGGTGGTAGCCTTAAGAGTAAGACTCAGCAAGGCAGTTATTATGAGTTGCAGATTTCAAATGAAATAGAGGATGGCTGTAGTCATGTACGGTTCACTTGTTATGGAGGGACTGTTAGAGGCTACATTATTGTTATTGTACTATACTCCATCTACAACATCAAATGTATGGCTGCCAAGATGGAATTGTATTGACTTGAGTGGGAGTCAAGAAGATGGAGCAAGACTCTGAGGAGTGCAGTCAACATGGAACATAAATGACAGGCGTGCAACTCCAGGAGGTAACTAAAAAAGATACAGCGAAAATAAATGCACAGGTGTGCAACTCCAGTAGGTACATTAAAAGAATGAGTGGTGGGGATGGATTTGGTTGAGCTTTTTATTTTAAGATTAGCAGTTTTGCACCAGAAAGTCATTTTTAATAAGAAAATAAATAACACAAATAAAAGAAGGGAAAAAGTCACAATTTAACAGCCTATTGGTCAGGGAAGAGGTGCTCGTCCTCAAACTCTGTGGGTCCGGACAGCAGTAGGTCATGTAACCCAGCAGTGATGAATTCTTCGGGCTCGCTTTCTTCATCCTGCTCTGATTCACGTACAGTATAGTCTGGTGGTATGAAGTGTTGATTCATTTTTATCATTGTCAGCCTCTCGACGCTTTTGGGGGAGAGACTGGTCCTTTTCGATGTCACAATGGCACCAGCAGCACTGAAAACCCGCTCAGAGGCGACACTGGCTACAGGACAAGCCAAATACTTTATCGCCAGCCTGCTCAGCACTGGCCACTGTCTCCTTCTTTCATACCAATAGACCAATGGGCTTTGCTCCATGAACACCTCTGTTGTGTCATCCAGATAGGCCTGAACCATCCGCTCAGTGTTCATTGGTGCTCGGCTTTGCTGCTCCTCTTTCCCCTTTGCAACAGCAACGGACTTACCCATCCCCTTCTGTAGAAAAAAAGCAGTTATGCTTTTGGTTGTGTCTGCTGAATCAGATCGTGTAGGTGCTGCTTTTGGTACTGTTGGTGCCTGCTGGGAAGCGGACGCATCGCTCTCATGCTCTGATGAACTTGCCTGAGTTGCCTCAGGAGGATGGCCTGGAGTACTTTGACTGTCCTGGGCTGGCACTGGCAGGCCTTTAAGTAACAGCCGTTCAATTTCGAAATCATTAGCTTCCACAGCTATGGAACTTTTGTAATTGGCAACATCCCCATCTGAAAAAGGAATGACTGCGCTACTGCTGACAAACAATTTGTACCGTGGATCCAAGATTGTTGCAGTTATGTAATTTGGATCTGACACAATCATTTTAAGCCTTGCATTTACAGATAAGCGGTTGCGTAAGGCCTTGGCCAAGGTACATGCATCAACTTTTTCTTCATCACCTTCGTATGTTTCACAGACCTCCTTCAGCTGTTGCTCGAGCATGTACAACAATGGGATGGCTTGGCCCATAGTACAGTCCTCCCTGCTAACTGCACGTGTGAACACCTCAAAAGGTTGTAGCATCTCTGTCAAGCATTTAATGATGTCCCACTGCCACATCTCAACGGTCAGGCTTTTAAGATTAACAGTAGGATCCACTAATCTTCATGACGTTACATAAGCATTCAGTGGTATGTACTGCTCAAAGAGACGCTCAAGCATGAAATAAGTTGAGTTCCAACGTGTTGGGACCTCCTGGATCAGTGCTTTGACTGGCAAATTATGCTCCCGCTGAATGACGCGTAGCAGCTTCCGCGCTTTGAAAGAATGGTTAAAATGCGTGCATATTCTTCTGCAGATGGTCAGTATGGTGCTGACTTGGAGTTCATTTTTCAGAAAGTCTTGCACGACTAAGTTAATGCAGTGTGCCAAACAGGGTACCCTGAAATACTGTCCATCTTTCATTGCCCTCACTACATTACTGCCATTGTCGGTGGCAACAAAACCAATCTTAAGGCCTCTTGGTTTCAGCCATTCAAAGACCTTGCTGTTAAAGTCAGACAAAATGTTGTCAGCAGTATGATTTTTCTCCATACCAAACATGGCTACAGTTGCATGTTTGCGAGTGTCATTGAAAATCCCAGCAACGTCAAGAAGGCCTGAAGTTAACTTGTCTTTCACACCTGCAAAAGAGATCCAGTGTCCGGTGATGCACATGTAATCTGCTGTGGCTTCGCGACTGCTCCACATGTCGGTTGTCAGGTGGATACAATGGACAACACTCTGTTGTAAGGCTTTCCCAATCAATCCCAGCACGTCGTGGTGTAGTGCTGGAATAGCAACTCTTGCAAAATAGTAGCGACTGGGAACGTCCCATTTTGGGGCGAGTGTTGCCACTAATTGCCGAAATCCCACTGCCTCAACAAATGAAAATGGGAGAAGGTCGAGTGCCAACATTTTTGCAAGTTTCGCATTGTACAAACGTGCTGTTGGTTGGTTCCGCTCGTACTTTCCCTCCTGCCTAAACATGCCAGTAATGGTAAGCTGCTTGGTAATTCTTTCTGTTCTGCTAGACGGACCACCTTTCAACGCAGACTTTTCACTCCTTGTCCTTGGTGTCTCCGGCTGACTCTGGTGCCACTGAGAAGTTGCTGATGCTGAGGATTTGGACTGCACCACTCCAGTGCTGGCGACAGGGCTCATTTGTGTAGCACTCCCAGATAGAAGGTCATCGTCTCCCTCTTCTTCCATGAGTGGACCTTGTAGTACTGTATCCTCCCCACCAACACCAGTGCTTACAAGGTGGTTCTCCCATTGAATTGTGTGTGTTTTTTTCATATGGGTCGTTGGGCCTCCAGTACCATAGTTTGTACCAATCTTACCACGACTAACATTGGTATGACAAATGGAGCATATAGCAATGTTCTCCTGATGTGGGTGAACCGTAAAAAAATCCCAGACTGGGGAGCTAAACTTTTGTCTCCTGCCATAGGAAGAGGAGGACCCACTTCCAATGCCGGATGAACTGGAGCCTTTTTGTTGGATTTCCCTATGTGACAGTTCAGTACTAGTACTGCCACTACCTACTTCTGTTGAGGTGGCGCTTGCGCTGGATGTCGCACGCTGCCGGGCCTTCGCTGATGCAAAAATGGGAGCTGGTGTTACTTTGGGTGCTGAGTGTGTAGGAGTTACACGTGCTACCTGCTCATCACTAATCGCAGCCCTTCTGGATAGGGTGAAAATGCTGGTCTCTACATCCTCTGCACCAGGAATAACGCTTGTGATGATGACATTGTCAGTGTCAGACCCGTCTTTATCACCATCAGTATCCTGCTCACCTACATCGAACTCCGGAAGTTCAAGCCTTGACGGATCCTTCCTTTTTCCAAGCCTGGTCTTAGGATGTCTCTCCTTTGAATGCTCAGTTACTCGTGGTGGACGCCATTCGTTATCAATGTCATCTGAAGGGATGCTATGCGAAGAACTCGATGCACTGCCACTAACCCTGCTTTCCTTTCGTAAATTTAAAGACAGTAGATCACCTCCAGAAGTGGCTTCCTCTTCTTCTTGCTCGGAATGAGGCTCTACTTCCTGAACTGCCCCGACATCGGGAGGAACAACTTCTACTATTGCGTGCGGAGACGGTGGTTGTTGTTCTTGAGGAAGTACTATAGCGTGCTGTGGTTCTTCAACAACTACTAATACTACCAGCACCACAGCTCCCAGCCACATGAAGTCCAGAAAGAACCAATAATAAAGTCAAGCAGGCCTATCATATACCAATATGGACAGAAAAAGGAGGATGCCTGCTACACATGAGTCATGACAGGTTAATGGAAGGAAAATCAAAATACCCCATGGCTAAGAGTTTGTAAAACTTCACTGCAAAAACACATACAAGCCATAAAATTATTACACACACAAAAAAGTTACCTACCCCCCTGCCCAGACAACAAACTTGGAAATGCAATGGCATACACACATGCCGTAATGATGGTAATTAAATAGACCAAATAGAAACAGATACATAAAGCAGCCCCGCTAACTAGTAACTACCACCTCTGGGACTCTGGCCTACTATCAGATCAGACCAAAAGCAGGGAGGCCAATGATAAATGCACAAAGGAAGTACCTACAAAATGGCCGCCACCACATGGCCTGTCCAGGAAGACAAAACTACAACCAAATAACACATAAATGAGGATTTTTTTGTAGCACAGGGGACACATTAAACATTTTCGAGGAACTTTTATGCAACTCGGGACATATTGTTCGCGAGAATGCAAAATCGGCGTGTTCGGCAACGCGAATCGAGTGAAAAGTCGTTATCGCGTTCCCGAGCCAGTACATTGAGCGCGCGAACAAGACAAAAAAGGTAAGGTCGCGTTCTCACACGGTGCGACGTTACCAAAAGTACGCAAGCATTATTCCTAGGGTTACCTACTGGCAGGGAGTGCCATATTAGCTACACACAAGCAACCAAAAGCTGAAAGTACCACCATTACAAAAAATGTGAAGCAATCCAAAGCCATACACGGTGTAATTAAAGTTACACCACAAAAATAGTTGATTAACTTGAATGCACCTATGGCTGTGAGTAGTAGTACCTACAAAAGCCTTGGATGGCTATGGCAAAAGAAGAGAACCAGGGAAGGACACAGAAAATGGCCGCCTCCATAGGGCCAGGAGGACAGGGACACCCAAAAACAACATGGAAAAAGGATGCACCCAAAATGGCCTCCACCACATGGCAAAATCAGTCACAAAGGAAGCATACACAAAATGGCCGCCACCACATGGCCTGCCCACCAACAACAACATAGCAGAATCATCACAAAGGAAGTAAGTACACACAAAATGGCCCTCACCACTACATGAAAAGAAAGAGAAGACAGACAATAAATGCCTATGCCAAAGGGACAATGCTTAGCTTCACAAAATGGACACACCACCCCCCAAATTGGTCACCCCAACCATAAACAAGAAATCATTACATAGAGGACAGAAAGGAACTGGGAGTGGCCCATGCTCCAGGAAGACAAAACTACAACCAAATAACACATAAATGAGGATTTTTTTGTAGCACAGGGGACACATTAAACATTTTCGAGGAACTTTTATGCAACTCGGGACATATTGTTCGTGAGAATGCAAAATCGGCGTGTTCGGCAACGCGAATCGAGTGAAAAGTCGTTATCGCGTTCCCGAGCCAGTACATTGAGCGCGCGAACAAGACAAAAAAGGTAAGGTCGCGTTCTCACACGGTGCGACGTTACAAAAAGTACGCGAGCAGTATTCCTAGGGTTACCTACTGGCAGGGAGTGCCATATTAGCTACACACAAGCAACCAAAAGCTGAAAGTACCACCATTACAAAAAATGTGAAGCAATCCAAAGCCATACACGGTGTAATTAAAGTTACACCACAAAAATAGTTGATTAACTTGAATGCACCTATGGCTGTGAGTAGTAGTACCTACAAAAGCCTTGGATGGCTATGGCAAAAGAAGAGAACCAGGGAAGGACACAGAAAATGGCCGCCTCCATAGGGCCAGGAGGACAGGGACACCCAAAAACAACATGGAAAAAGGATGCACCCAAAATGGCCTCCCCCACATGGCAAAATCAGTCACAAAGGAAGCATACACAAAATGGCCGCCACCACATGGCCTGCCCACCAACAACAACATAGCAGAATCATCACAAAGGAAGTAAGTACACACAAAATGGCCCTCACCACTACATGAAAAGAAAGAGAAGACAGACAATAAATGCCTATGCCAAAGGGACAATGCTTAGCTTCACAAAATGGACACACCACCCCCCAAATTGGTCACCCCAACCATAAACAAGAAATCATTACATAGAGGACAGAAAGGAACTGGGAGTGGCCCATGCTCCAGGAAGACAAAACTACAACCAAATAACACATAAATGAGGACTTTTTTGTAGCACAGGGGACACATTAAACATTTTCGAGGAACTTTTATGCAACTCGGGACATATTGTTCGCGAGAATGCAAAATCGGCGTGTTCGGCAACGCGAATCGAGTGAAAAGTCGTTATCGCGTTCCCGAGCCAGTACATTGAGCGCGCGAACAAGACAAAAAAGGTAAGGTCACGTTCTCACACGGTGCGACGTTACCAAAAGTACGCGAGCAGTATTCCTAGGGTTACCTACTGGCAGGGAGTGCCATATTAGCTACACACAAGCAACCAAAAGCTGAAAGTACCACCATTACAAAAAATGTGAAGCAATCCAAAGCCATACACGGTGTAATTAAAGTTACACCACAAAAATAGTTGATTAACTTGAATGCACCTATGGCTGTGAGTAGTAGTACCTACAAAAGCCTTAGATGGCTATGGCAAAAGAAGAGAACCAGGGAAGGACACAGAAAATGGCCGCCTCCATAGGGCCAGGAGGACAGGGACACCCAAAAACAACATGGAAAAAGGATGCACCCAAAATGGCCTCCACCACATGGCAAAATCAGTCACAAAGGAAGCATACACAAAATGGCCGCCACCACATGGCCTGCCCACCAACAACAACATAGCAGAATCATCACAAAGGAAGTAAGTACACACAAAATGGCCCTCACCACTACATGAAAAGAAAGAGAAGACAGACAATAAATGCCTATGCCAAAGGGACAATGCTTAGCTTCACAAAATGGACACACCACCCCCCAAATTGGTCACCCCAACCATAAACAAGAAATCATTACATAGAGGACAGAAAGGAACTGGGAGTGGCCCATGCTCCAGGAAGACAAAACTACAACCAAATAACACATAAATGAGGACTTTTTTGTAGCACAGGGGACACATTAAACATTTTCGAGGAACTTTTATGCAACTCGGGACATATTGTTCGCGAGAATGCAAAATTGGCGTGTTCGGCAACGCGAATAGAGTGAAAAGTCGTTATCGCGCTCCCGAGCCAGTACATTGAGCGCGCGAACAAGACAAAAAAGGTAAGGTCGCGTTCTCACACGGTGCGACGTTACCAAAACTACCCGAGCTGTATTCCTAGGGTTACCTAATGGCAGAAATTGACAGACACCCAAAACCTGACATACCCCACACATAAACATAAGATTTTCTAAATCAAACCAGTCCATCCATGATTTTCTAATTAGAGGTACACCAGAAAAACAGTTGATTACCTTTTATGACCCTATGACTAGTACCTCTGGCCTACTGGCAGAGTAGGCCACAAGTTTGGAGGCCTATGGCAAGAGCAAAGTGGCTGGGAAACATAAAATGGCCGCCAACAACACATGGCCAGGCCAACCACAGAAAGTTATTACAATGAACTCAAACATGCCTACACACTAACTACATGGAGTACTAGGGTCAGCTATTGGCTTAAAAAAATAAAAAAATAAATTACACAAACAGAAATTCCACAGCAGACATTGCTATTGCATAATGATGACCATAATCCAATGCCAGCCATGATGTTTGTTTACAAACTTGAATACAAATTTAAACACAGAATTATGATTTTACCCATGGGTACCTCTCTATGTAGCCTGGATGAAATTTAAAAAGATATACAAGTTGGGACCTCATAAAAGTATAGGCACCCATCAATAATTTAAATCAAGGAATGAATACTGTAGTTAAAAAATGTTTAATCAAACAAACACAAGTCTACAACATCATACTCACTCATACATTACTGAACTTACTTGAAAAAGAGAATTCAAAATCCAAAAGTCCTCAGTAAAATCCAAAAAAAGCAGTAATGCAGCCAACACACACAGAAAGTGATCCTGCCAGCTCTAAATCCAAATGAAAGTGACCACCTCATGGACAAAGCACTGGGAGGAGCCTGGTGGACAGGAACAGGAAGTTGTAAACTCCAGAGCCCTTCCTCCTTAATATTCAAAAATAGAGTAGAAACAGAAAGAGGACTCCTTCCCCCCAAAAAATACATCCAAAGGTACAACTTTGAGGGGTTTTTCACTTGTTTGCTAACCAAAATGGTAATTTATTATTATGGTTTAACTTTTAACATGCTCGCGAGTTATTCGTTGCAAGATTGCAGGTTCTGCGTGTTCGGCAACTCGATCTTACCAACAAACATACTCGCACGTCCTTATGGCTTTATCGCGCTTCCAATTACGTTATCGCGTTCGCACAGTCGCACGGGAGGGTTTACAAACATGGTGGCAGACGCGACCGGGAAAAAGCGAACGCAGAACCAAGGTAAGCCATTGCCGCGCACGCGATAATGTTATTTAGCGCGCGGCAATGTTATTTAGCGCGCGACAACTACGCTCCGCACCGGATAGCGGAGTTATCGGCAGCTACGCGAACTCCGCGGAACGCGGAGTTGCCAAAACTCCGCAAACGGAGCGTAGTTCTTCGCCCAGGGTTACTTAAAACCTCTTGCAATCTAAAGTATCCATAGCCAGCAGTTCTCCCAGACCCCAAAACCCACCCACAAACAGCAGGAAGCCCCCCAAACAGGCCCCCGAAAACGCTACATTGAGGAAAATGTCAGAAATAGCAAAAATATATTCTGCATGGATTTTGTCCAAACCACTTCTATCCGGTATTAGACCTTCCCAGCAATGCCCCAAGACCCGCCAACCCACCCGCAAAAAGCACAACACCCCCAAACAGCCAAAAAGGAAAATCTCATACTTACAATATTTATTGGCCTTCAGTCCAAACGCTCTGTGCAGCTAGGTCATAACTCCCGTTTTCCACCACGGATTTCCTGAAAAGCAAATGCAATCAAAATTAGACTGTCCCAGCAGTGCTCCCAGACCCCAAAACTCACCCACAAACACCCGGAACCCCCCCAAAGAGCACCTCAAAGGCAGGCAAGTCAGCAAAAACGCAAAAAAAATTTGCATCCGATTTAGTCCAAACCACTTTTATCCGGTATTAGAGCTTCCCAGCAATGGCCCCAGAGCCGTCAACTCACCCGCAAAGAAGTAGAACACCCCCACAAGTGCAGAGTCTTTCTTCATTGGGCATAATCCAGCCCTCTGCTTTGAGGGAAATAGGAGTCTGGAGGAGGCGGATAGAGGAGCATGTTCTTGTGAACTTGTGAACCTGAGGAATGCAGACTGCGGCACCTTCAAATCAATAAGCAAACAAGTGAAGACAGTTCTGCTGATGGGCTTGTTTTTGTGATTAGGTGATTAAAGTTTGAATTATATTAACTGTGCACAACAAAGAAAGAAAGACACACAGGAATAAAAGTGAATAAGGATGAAAAATAAAGTTATTGATTCATTGTCTCATTTTCAGGGCTCGGTGTCAGGGAATAAGAATAAGGGTTTGTCATCATACTCTGCGAATTCAGGCAGGGTGAGGTCAGTGTCACCTAACAGAGAAGAAATTCCCTCATCTACGTTGCTGTCCACCTCGTCTTCATCCGGCGTGCTTTCTCATACTTTGTAATCTGGTGGTATGAGGTGCTGATTCATCTTGATCATTGCTAACCTCTCCACATTTTTGGGCGAGAGGCGGCTCCGTTTCGAAGTTACAATGCCACCAGCAACACTGAAAACACGTTCAGAAGACACGCTTGCGAGTGGGCAAGACAAGTAGCTTATAGCCAGGTTGGAGATCTGTGCCCACAGTTCTATTTTCCCATGTCAATACGCCAATGGGTCAGCATTAACATAGACCTCTGTTGAGTCATTCAGATAGTCCTGCACCATCGACTCAAGGTCCTCCAAGGTTCCTCCACTTTGCTTACTTTTTGCTGTGACCTTTTGAGAATCAAACCCAAGCCGAGTTAGCCAATCCTCTTCTGCACCCAATGTTACTGTTGTGTCTGGTGCAGATGATCCTGTTGCCGGTGTCTTTAACGGCTGAGAGGTCACGTGTGCCACAGCCACAGGTGAAGAAGTGGATTCTTTTGACTTGGGATGGCCTGCTGATGCTGATGTACTGCCTTTTCCTTCAATTTGCTGCTGTTCTCTTTCAAACCTCTTGGCTGAGAAGGCTAGCCAACGTTTGTACTTTGTAACATCTTGATCACCAAAAGGAAAGAATGCTTGGCCTGCCAGCGCCCTTTTGTAGCGTGGATCCAGAATAGTAGCACAAATGTAATGCTGTTCTGAGTGGATCATTTTAAGACGTTCAGTAGGCGCTCTAATAATTTCTCCGCCAAAAGAAAAGCGTCTTTCTTTTTTTCATCTTTTTCAAACATAGAAGACACCGCCTTCAGTTGGTGCTCCAGCATGCGCAACAATGGGATAGCTTTTCCCAAATTACAGTCCTCCTTTGCTGACTGCACGCGTGAAGACCTCAAAAGGACGAAGCATGTCTGTCAGGCTTTTAACTAGGTTCCATTGCTCCGCATCTAGCCTCAGGTCCTTCTGAGCTGTACCCACTGTTAAGAAATAGTGATCGAGTACCGTATACTGCTCATACAGACGCTCAAGCATGTAGAAGGTTAAGTTCCAATGTGTTGCCACCTCCTGGATGAGTGCTTTCACTGGCATTCGACGTTCACGTAGCAGGCTCCTCAGATGCTTCCGGGCCTTAAAAGAATGGCTGAAATGGTTGCACATTCTTCGGCAGGTGGCCACTAACTCGCACGCTGGACTGTCTTCATCACTCAAGAATTTTTTAACAACCAGGTTTATACAGTGCGCCAAACACAGCACTCTGAAATACTGACCCAGCTCCATGGCCTTAACTACATTGGCCGGCTTTTTTAGAGGGGGGCAAAACATCCAATCACCCCCCCACGGAACAATCCCAGTCAAAACAAAACGGACAAGGAGGGGACAAGGTTCAACAAAAAAAGCAAAGAAACAGGAGGAACTTCTGATGAATATTTCAGACTACCAACTAAATCAAACAGAATTAAGGGTTTTGAACAAAGGCATGTCTTTTGTTCCGACGTACTCCACCAACAAATTGGAAACTGAGGTTTCATTATTTAAATTTATGAGGAAACTTCGGTTACGGTGGTTTTTCCACACGATTAACTCAGAGTCTGCAATCTCAGCCACTACACCAGAAAAACCACAGGTCTTCAGACCCAAGAGCACCTTTATGGCTCCATTTTCACACAAGGCTTTGGATCTATTTGAAACTTTGGTAAGGAAAGATGTGGAACAGATCTCAATCACAAAGACTAGACAAAACAACTTGACCAAATTAGAATATCAAACTTTGGTTAAATTGGCACAGAACGACATGTTAAAGATCGTTCCGGCAGATAAAGGAGGAGCACTGGTCGTACTCAACCATTCTCATTATCTGGCAAAGGTCAATCAGCATGTTACCGATGAAGACACATATATCAAATTGGATACCGACCCCACAGTTCGTTTTCAAACCATTTTGAACACGATTCTTGAAAGAGCACAGGAGATGGGTTGGATAGATGAGCAAACCCGTAAATTTTTGACTGTCCAATACCCTAAGAGACCTCACATATATATATATGGTGCCCAAAATGCACAAGAATCTAGCAGACCCCCCATTCAGGCCCCCCCATTCAGGCCGATTGTGGCGGGATGTGGGTCTCTGCATGAACCTCTAGGCAAGTTTTTAGATCATTACCTACAACCATTAGTGCAGCAATGGAGCACGTACATACAAGATACCACAGACTGTCTAAAAAGGATTAGTGAAGTGATTATAACACCAGAGGAAAATGTTTTGTTATGCACTGTGGATATATCAGCTTTATATACCTCCATCCCTCATCAGGAGGGTATAGAGGCGGTTGAATAGATGTTACTACAGAATGATTATGAGGAAGGCACTAATGTTTTTCTTCTAGAATTGTTGCATTTTTGTTTGTACCATGGATATTTCAGATGGCAAGACAGTTTTTACCTCCAAAGGACATGTACTAGCATGGGTTTTACTGGGGCACCAACTTTTGCTAATATATTCATGGCAAAGTATGAGAATGAGAACATTTTGCAAAATTCCCAATGGTCACAACATCTCAAGCTTTATGTCAGGTACATAGACGACATTCTTATGGTGTGGGATGGTACACATGAGATCTTTAAAAAATCACCTACCTTTTTCACAGTTTTTACGTGCACGCAGAATCTGTTCACAGGAGGAACAAGGTATTCAAGAGATGGAGGTTATGGTTCAGGCATACAAAGAGAGAGGCTACCCAGAAGAGGTATTACAACAGGCTAAACTCAAAGCCAGTCAGAAAGACAGACAAGAACTGCTCGTAAAAACAGTTAGACAACCACTTCAGAGGGAGGTATTTGTAATTAAACACTCCACATCGAGCAGATTCATTAAGAAAAGCATTCTGAAAAGATGGGAAGTGATTGAACAAGAGACTGATTTCAAAAATGTGTTTTTTGATAAACCATTGTTTGCACATACTAGATCTAAGAATATAAAAGAGATATTAAAACAATCTCAGATCAGCACAGGCAATGCTCGACATAGAGGCATGGTAAAGTGCCCCAACTGTGGTCACTGCGGCAACGTAATGACAGGGGATGTTTTTACACATCCACCGACAGGCAAGCATATACAACTAAGACACACGTCAGACTGCAACACCAGCATAGTAGTCTATGCCATTAAATGCCCTTGCGGGCTGGTATATGTGGGTAAAACCACAAGAAAGGTTAAGGTCCATATAACTGAGCATAAGAGCCTGATAAGAACGTGGAATCCCAAATCCAACTTAGCAATGCATTGGAAAGAGAGACAACACACTATCCCACAATTGCGTTTCACAGTGTTAGAAAGTATAAATCAGGAGGTACATGCTGACACCAATCGCCAATTATCACAAAGGGAGACATACTGGATTCGCAGTTTGAATACGCTAGAACCGAATGGACTTAATGACAAAATTGAATTTGCATGTTTTCTGTAATAAGTATATGTATTGAGTACAACAATTGTTATTATCATTGACAGTTTGTACAGCAACTTTGTCATAACCAGCACTCACTTAGTTGTAGATGCATGCATTAGCATCCCATTTACATTTTTTATATTTTGTTCACGTACACTTTTTTAATACATGTCCAATCTGTTTCACTACTTCTCCTGAATCCCTGATTACACGTACCATTGACTAGGTAAAAATGGCGCCCGCTGCAGTGTTTAGCTCTTAGAGTCCGTTTTTAGTGTTTACACGGAAACGGCAGTTAACTTATAAGGATGGCAGAGAGACAGCGTCTTTGAACGCAAGACGACGAGAGAAGTGACAAGTTCCCGGCAGCGAGGTAACGAGAGGCACGGATGCGGGTTAAGGGTGGGGAGATGACAGGACCCGTTAGCGGGATATTAATGGCACCGTGTGTGTTTTTTTCAGTTGAAGAAAACGAAAGGCAGGCTACATTGACGCTCAATTCCATGGGAGAACGTTCACCGATATAGGTAGGCGGCAGTCAGTTTCTGTTTTTAGCGTTTTTCAGAAATGGTCAGCACAGATAGTTATCATCTTGTTTTAACTATTTAGGAACATCATACTTGTTACAGTACAGTCGTGAACTGCATCGAGTCAGGTACACGTTTTTTACTATATTCTTTTGGACATGAATACAGTGTGTCACGTGGTGGTTTTCAAACTTTGCTTTCAGACACTTTGGTGAAGGCTAAGCTAAGCTGGTACTCGTTTTGACAAACTTGCATTAGAAGTGATATGCACTTGAGGTGGAGTCTGGGGCTCCCTTATTTCCTATTCTGATTATTGTTACTGCGTTGATTTTGATTACAGTATTCCCCTGATTAAGGTATTGTTATACCGAAATGCATTGGGATTTACTGAAAAAGATGAATGGATGTACATGAAGTAATGTACCACAAGACAGAAGAACAAAGTACAAGAAAAGAAAACTACCAATAAAAAAAGATGTTCTTCATTTGATTAGTTTTTTATTGTTTCCTGATGCAAAGGAATATGGACAATGTTTTGGTTGAATGAACTTTTACATTAACATTTGATATTATACATCATTGTGGTTTATAGAGCACCCCGCGGGGGCCTGTGAAAAGTGCGTCATTTTCAAACAGTTTCTGTTTGTTTTATATCTTAACTACATTGGTGCCATTATACGTGGAAACATAACCAATCTGGCGTTTTTTTGGGGACAGCCAGTGAAAGACCTTTGTGTTAAACTCATTCAAAATGTTTTCTGCTGTGTGACGTTTCTCCAAGCCAAACATGGCTAGTGTTGCATGTTTCCGAGCAGCTTTAAAAACTTGGTCCGGGTCAACACCTGTGTTTAGCTTTGCTTTAACCCCTGAAAAAGAGACCCAGTGTGCAGTGATGCACATGTAATCAGCGCCTGCGCCACTGGTCCACATGTCTGTTGTCAGATGTATAGTGTGAACAGCACTCTTCTGCAAAGCTGCCCCAATCACCTCCAGCACATCTTCATGTAGTGCTGGAACCGCAACTCTGGCAAAATAGAACCGGCTAGGAACCTTCCATTTAGGGCAGAGTGCTGCCACTAATTCTAGAAAACCAATCCCTTCTACAAAAGAAAAAGGGAGAAGGTCCAGAGCTAGCATTTTAGCCAGCTTAGTGTTATACAGACGCTTCAGTGGGTGGTTGCGTTCATATGGCGCTTCTGTAAACAACATGGTTCTAATGTTGCCCTGGACCAAGCATTTACGGAATGATGATGATGATGACTTCTTCTACCCAGTTACGCTCGCTGATGAACTTTTTCGCATTGGTGTCTCACTCTCTCCCACACTCTTAGTGTGGCTCAAATGGGGTGTGCTGCTGACAGGGTACTGGGTGTAAGTGAAGTGTTTGACACGTCTTCTTCCTCCTCGTCATCATCAGATGAAACATCAACGTTTTCTTGACTTGCAATTCGGGCTTCCTTGATCTCCTTTAGGTGCGCAAACCATTGGACAGCGTGCTGTCTCTCAAGATGACCTCTCTGGCCTCCGGTACCATAGTTGGTACCAAACTTACCACGACTAACTGCATGCTTACAAATGGTACAAATGGCGACATTTTCCTTTTTTGGGCAAACACTAAAGAAGTCCCAAACTGCGGACTTGAAATGTCTTTGGGGGCCGGAGGAGGCGGCGATACTGGTGGTGGTGGTCCTGCTGCTAATGCCAGATGAAGTGGAGGATGTGGATTGCCGAACTTTAGTACGTTTTGCACTTTCACCACCACTAATTGAGGTCGAGGTGGATGGAGGTCCCTTCTGGCGAGGAAGAAATATGGAAGCGGTACGTGTTGGTGTACTAGTTAACTCCAATGATTGTGGTGTTTCTTCCATTGCCTCCTCGTCGAAAACTCCATCACGCTCAGCAGCTTCTCGGGCTAGGGTCAAAATGTCTGTTTGCTGCATGCCCGCTGGGGCTGCAGTGACCTTTATGATGACTGGGTCGTCGTCGTGACAGTCTTCATCAGCAGCAGTATCCGCCACTTCTTGTTGAGCCTCATCACACTCCATAACTATGAGACGTTGGACGAGCTTCCTTTTATGCTTAACTACCTTTGTCAGATCATGGTGTGCCTCACTCTCAGACGGCAGTGGTGCTGGTTCCCAATTTTGATCCATATCATCAGAAGTAGGTGTGCTTGAAGAAGATGTAGATACCACCCTTGATCTTTTCCTTGCTAGGGATGAGGAAGACAATGAATGATCAGGAGGAGTGGCTTCCTCAAATGATACCTCGGCTTGATTGTCGATTTCCTGATGTGCCCCTACTTCTGGAGGAACAACTATTGTGGGCACTTGTGACCCTCCATGCACCTCTGATTGCGCATCTCCTTGCGCTGCCTCTCCTTCCACAAGTACTTGGGCTTGTACTTGCACATGTGGTTGTTGTTGCGGCTGTGGTTGTTCAACACTCGTCAGATGAGTTACAACAACCTGTGTTGATTGAGGGACATTGCTGCTACTTTCTTGCGATGAGCTAACATCACTGGTCGATGGTGATTGAACAACTAGACTAAGTGCCTCTGCAGCACTCAAGGGCTTGTACTTAAGTTGACGTGGTGGTGGTGGTGGCACTGAGCCCAATGGAGCGGGGGTGCTGCTCCCAGCTTGGTCCCCAGCAGATCCCGCTGCTGCTGCAGACGTACTTTTTTTTTTACTCCCAAAAAATGTGGCGGGCGGCACACCAGTCTCCTTGGTAACTTGCTTCTTCTGCTCCTTACTGGCAAATTTCTTGCTAGAGGAGCTACGGGGAACTTTTTTGGGGGCCATCTTCTTCAGAGGTCAGAACAGCAGGCCGCAGTTGCACGAGTTGCAGAGTTGTCTGTGGCCAGACGTGACGTCGCGTGACGTTATGCTGCACACACACACCGCTGCAGGACTTCTTCCTGGCACTGGTGGTTCTCTTGAGTCTTGTGCACCTAAAAGCAATGGAAGACAGAGGAACATCAGTTCAGTTATACACCTCGAAAAATAAAAAAACACAGAAAAATCAGCACAATCCCATGCCCTCCATGATGTTTAAATTCAAGACACCCCACAGAAAGACTAGGCTCATGCACCACTCACTACCCCTGGTGAAAAGGCCACAACAACAGCCCAAAAAAACGAAAATCACAGAAAAATCAGCACAATCCCAAGCCCTCCATGATGTTTAAATTCAAGACACCCCACAGAAAGCCTACGCCCATGCACCACTCACTACCCCTGGGCACAAAGTTTGAAAGCTAGGCAAAATGGTTGCAGACCTAAGAACACTGCCTGCATTCAAAATGGCCCCCTACCTCCCAGCACATGGCCAGGGCCTGCCTGTAGCAGCACTCAAAATGGCCCCCACTCACATGACCTGTCCCCATGAACCCCCCAAAAATCAAAAACACAGAAAAATCAGCACAATCCCATGCCATCCATGCCCTCCATGATGTTTAAATTCAAGACACCCCACAGAAAGACTAGGCTCATGCACCACTCACTACCCCTGGTGAAAAGGCCACAACAAAAGCCCAAAAAAACAAAAATCACAGAAAAATCAGCACAATCCCAAGCCCTCAATGATGTTTACATTCAAGACACCCCACAGAAAGACTAGGCCCATGCACCACTCACTACCCCTGGGCATAAAGGTTGAAAGCTAGGCAAAATGGTTGCAGACCTAAGAACATTGCCTGCATTCAAAATGGCCCCCTGCCTCCCAGCACATGGCCAGGGCCTGCCTGAAGCAGCACTCAAAACGCCCCCCTCCCACATGGCCTGTCCCAATGCACACCCCCAAAAATCAAAAAACACAGAAAAATCAGCACAATCCCATGCCATCCATGCCCTCCATGATGTTTAAATTCAAGACACCCCACAGAAAGACTAGGCCCATGCACCACTCACTACCCCTGGGAAAAAGGCCACAACAACAGCCCAAAAAAAATGAAAATCACAGAAAAATCAGCACAATCCCAAGCCATCCAGGCCCTCCATGATGTTTAAATTCAAGACACCCCACAGAAAGACTAGGCCCATGCACCACTCACTACCCCTGGGCATAAAGGTTGAAAGCTAGGCAAAATGGTTGCAGACCTAAGAACACTGCCTGCATTCAAAATGGTCCCCTGCCTCCCAGCACATGGCCAGGGCCTGCCTTTAGCAGCACTCAAAATGCCCCCCACCCACATGGCCTGTCCCCTTGAACACCCCCAAAAATCGAAAAACACAGAAAAATCAGCACAATCCCATGCCATCCATGCCCTCCATGACGTTTAAATTCAAGACACCCCACAGAAAGACTAGGCCCATGCACCACTCACTACCCCTGGTGAAAAGACTACAACAGCCCAAAAAAACGAAAATCACAGAAAAATCTGCACAATCCCAAGCCCTCCATGATGTTTAAATTCAAGACACCCCACAGAAAGACTAGGTCCATGCACCACTCACTACCCCTGGGCATAAAGGTTGAAAGCTAGGCAAAATAGTTGCAGACCTAAGAACACTGCCTGCATTCAAAATGGCCCCCTGCCTCCCAGCACATGGCCAGGGCCTGCCTGTAGCAGCACACAAAATGGCCCCCATCCACATGGCCTGTCCCCATGAACACCCCAAAAAATCGAAAAACACAGAGAAATCAGCACAATCCCATGCCATCCAGGCCCTCCATGATGTTTAAATTCAAGACACCCCACAAAAAGACTAGGCCCATGCACCACTCACTACCCCTGGCAAAAAGGCCACAACAACAGCCCAAAAAACGAAAATCACAGAAAAATCTGCACAATCCCAAGCCATCCAGGCCCTCCATGATGTTTTTATTAAAGAGACCCCACAGAAAGACTCAGTCCACCCACCACTGAGTACCCCTGGGCAAAAGGCCCCAACAACAGGCCAAAAATCGAAAATTCCAAAATTGTAGTTGCAGCAACTGTAATGCCCCAAACAAACTTACTTGTGAAATTTCTAATCCAAAAGTGATCCAAAGAAAGTCAAAAAGGCCTCAAATCTAAATATCCAGCAGCATCCACAAAAAGTAATCCTTCCAGGTGAAGAATCCGAATGAAAGTGACCAGCACATGAAGAAAGCACTGGGAGGAGCCTGCTGGACAGGAACAGGAAGTTGGAGACTGTGGGCACTTCCTTCCTTCCGCCCCCCCCCCCCCAAAAATGGACTCCTTGCAAAAACAAGTGCAGGCAAATGTCAACCTGAGGAGTTATTCTGATAAAAATCATCATTTTCAGAAGGTTTATGCTGCTTGCTGGTGGATTTCTTGTGCAGAATTTCAAATGTTTTACTTTCGCGAGTGCTAGATTGTTCGTGCTCGCCGCATCTACGTGTCCGCAATTGCGAACTCTCACGATGCGTGCTGTGCAAGGTGGCAAGCCGGGATTACGTAATCGCGGTCACCAAACTACCGCGGGATCCCGCAGCAAGATCCAAAATGGCGCAGCACTCGCAAAATATTGAGAAAAACAACTCGGCAAACGCTGAATGACGGTAAGTGAACGCCGCACGCCGCAAAATTGTATCACCAAGAAAAAAAAATCCGCTGCGTGCGGATTTGCAGATTTTGCGGGAAATTCGCAAATCTTGCGGATTGCGAATTTACTGAAAATCCGCGAATTCCGCGAGCGGAACGGATTTTACGCGAATGCTTAGTGGGGAAGTGAGCTGCCATCAGGGCTGGCTCAGTGACTGGTGTGTGGCTGGCGCTTTGCCTCCAGAGACTCCCAGGCTCTTCTTTGTACGCCCATGATCGCTTTGGCAGGGGGGCCTGCTGCATGGCCAGCAGCGTCTGAGGACTCACCCCTCTCTGTGGCCACATGGGAGGATGGTGCATTGTCATCCTGCAGCACAACAGAGGGGTCGGAGGTGTTGTTTGGGACGCAGGTGTGTCCCCCAGTAACGCAACTTGCTGGGCAATGAGGTCTACCATTTGTCCAATGCGTGTGTCGATGGACCTCATCAGCAGGATGAGCTCACATAATAGTTTGTCAGACCGGCCACTTTGTCCCTGGACCAGTTCATATGCCCCGATGATTCTGGTGAAGTGGTCCAGGGATGGTGTGCCAACCTCCTAAGGTCTGGGGGTGACCCTGGCCCTCCCACCTGCTCTGCTGCCACGGACCTGTTGCCTCACCACTGTGGGTCCACGTACACTCTCCCTGCCCTCCACAGTTGTTGGTGTGTTCTGGTCATCCCCTGGGACAGGGAGGGTGCTGCAGGTGGTACTGGTGGTGGTGGTGTTGGTGGTGGTGGTGGAGATGGCAGCGGTGGAGGCACAGGCCGTGACTGCAGGGATCTGCTGTGCTGTTGTTGTTGCAGCTGACATAGTGATGGGGAGGATGGGGGCCTGGGACCTGTTGGTCCCTGGCACACCAGATGGGCCGGCCTGGAGCTCTTCATCCAAACTATCCTACGAGTCAACATCCGAGAGTCCATGTACCGGGGTGGAGACTGGCTCTGCTGGTCGTTGTTGTCCTCAGCAGCGAGTTCTTCATCACCTGTGGATTAGATGAGGAATGTTCAGTGTTGGGCACTGTGCAACTATTCTGTTAGCTGCGTGTCATCGACTGTCTGTACACTACACAAATGAAAGATCTTCACTATTATTATTAAGTGCAATACTGGGTGTAAGTACATGGTACAGAAGAACATCAATTACTCGTACATGTCAGGTATCGATGCATTGCATGCAATTGTTGCTGTGTGTAGTGATGCAGGCCTACCACCCCCAAACAGCCAGACCAGTGAAGATGGCTACCTACCTGTAAGTATGTTTGGTGAACAGTGCAATGGCTAACACATGCTTCTGGGTGGGGGAGGCCTCCATGCTGCTGGGGTGTGGGACAGGGGGCATGGTGGGAGTCGTGCTACAGGCCTCCCACCCCCAAAAAAGCCTCCCAAGCAAGATGGCTACCTGCCTGTTAGGTGAGGGTGAACAGTGCAATGGCTGACACATACTTCTGGGTCGGGGAGGCCTCCATGCTGCTGGGGTGTGGGACAGGGGGCATGGTGGGAGTCATGGTACAGGCCTCCCACCCTCAAACAAGTCTCCCAAGCAAGATGGCTACCTACCTGTTAGGTGAGGGTGAACAGTGCAATGGCTGACAAATGTTCTGGGTGGGGGAGGCCTCCATGCTGCTGGGATGTGCGACAGGGGGCATGGTTGGAGTCTTGGTACATGCCTCCGCCCCCCAAACAAGCCTCCCAAGCAAGATGGCTACCTACCTGTTAGGTGAGGGTGAACGGTGCAATGGCTGACACATGCTTCTGGGTGGGGGAGGCCTCCATGCTGCTGGGGTATGGGACAGGAGGCATGGTGGGAGTCGGGGTACAGGTCTCCCAACCCCAAACACCCTCACTGTGATGATGGCTACCTACCTGTTAGGTGAAGGTGAACAATGCAATGGTCTTTGGGTTGTTCAAGAAAGTACATATCAGTGTGTTGGTTAACATTTGGTTGTACTTACCAGCTTACACTCCCCCGGATTCTCCGGTGAGACTCTCAGGATGCAGTATGGCAAGCACCTTCTCCTCCCATGGTGTGAATGTTTTCAGCGGGATTGGAGGGCCACTGCCAGTCTGGTTAGCCGGCTCCCAGGTCTTGCTCCTCCTCTCTTTGACAACTCTCTTGAGATCATGCCACCGCTTCATGATCTCCTTCTTGGATCGCGGGGTGGTCGCTACTGCATTGACCCTTTGAACTATCCTTTCCCACATTTGTGTCCTTGTGGCTAATGGTGTCTGTTGGACCATGCTACCAAACAGTTGTGGTTCCACTCTCACTATCACATTTACCATGACTGTCAACTCACTCTCTGTGAATTTGGGCATTTTCTGTTCTGCCATGGTGCGTGGTGTTTGAAGTGTTTGTGGGTGCAGGGGTGTGTGTGGTGGGTGTGGTGTTAATGTGTGAGGTGTGTTGTGTGGTGGGGGATTGTTGGTGCTAATGTGATGGTGGTAGTGGTGGTGTGTGTGCTGTGTTCTTTTGCCTCTCCTGTCAGATCTGGTGTATGCCCTTCTCTTCTGGAGTGTTGCAAAGGATTGTGATCAGTAAAGGGGCTGGTTTTATACTCAGCTGTGTGGGTGTGTCCAAATGGGATTATGCTGTCAGGTGTGTTGTGGGTGTTGTCCTCGGAATTGTGTGTATTTTTTTTTTACATTTGTTTTTTCATTGGTAGGTGTTTTGTGTATTTGGAGGGCATGGTTACTTTGATTTGTGCAAAGTTTGGAATTGTTGCGGTGTTTTGGCATCGTCCGCTATGTTTTTCATGTACCGTCCACTGCGATGGCTATTCGGGACCATCGGTTATATCCTAATTTCCGGTGCGGTGTTTCTGCTTTGCTTGCGGCGGGTTGTAGCTTTTACGCAGTGTTTCTGACCGCCGCGGTTGGGTTTTTGACGTCACCGCCAGTGTCGGGCGGTTTTGGTTTGCCCGCTACTGCTGCGGCCGTTCTTTTTTGGCGGTTGATCCTTATTTGACCGCCGGTTTATCTGCAGTCCCAGCGAGCGGTTGTTTCCCACCTCCATGGCGGTCAGGGTGATTTTCCGCCCGCTATCCTAATGGGGCCCCAAATTTGTAAAATAGAGCAAAATGTAATAAATAATTTGACACCAAAACAACAAAAATCCAATCCGTGGAGTTGGAAATATGCAATTTAATAATTATTTGAAAATAGCTCCAATAAGCACAAAGCAAAACTTGTAGTTATCTTGTCAGGTGAGAACCTGAGAAAGTCACAAGTTCGGATGGAGAGTAGGTCGGATATAGGGACCAGGTTAGTCCTGTGGAAAAGATGCCTTCTCAGTCCAGCACAAAGACTCCTGTTCACTGTGGAGACGGCTGGAAGGAGGACAGAAGCATGGCGGATAGTCGTCATTGTAGCACGAAGGACAGGCCTGGTATCACAGGTGGTTGTCGCTGTAGTGCAAAGATCCTGTTGTCATCACCAGTGGGAAGGCTGGAGCTTTGTGATGGCGCACTTTGCGATTGAATGATGGTGTTGCGCTAAAAGTCGGACTTAAGGAATTTCACTTTGGCAGTCTGTGTGAGTGACTGGCCCGTTTCTGGTCAGGGAGAACTCAAAAGCTTCCAATTCATCTACTCTGAGGCCACACCAAGGGTTCAGGACATGAGGTCACCTGTTGGGGTCAAGGGCTTGCTCCAGCTGGATCTAAGTGCTGGGTCAGGTGGTAGTGAGCTTGTTATATCCCTGTGGATCTGAAAAGGAGGCCAGCAGACCTGTCCTTTGAATCACTCTGATGGTCCTGGGTTTAGGTGCTGGCTCAAATCCATCAGACACAGACAGGAAGGCAGTAGAATATCAAGATAGCAATTCAGCAAGGAAGCAGGCCAGTAAGGCAGTAGTCCAGCAGAGCAGCAGTCCAGTAGAAAGGAATCCCTTTCAGCAGCACAGCAGTCCTTCTTCCTGACAGAGTTTTCCCAGGTCCAGAAGTGTACTAAAGAGTTTGTGTCTTAAGTCCAATAATTATAGCAGGTGCCTTCTTTGAAGTGGGAGAAGCTTTTAGAAGTCTCCCTTTGAGGTACACATGTTTCCTGCCTCCCCTGCCCTGGTTCCATGCCAACTCCAGAGGGTATGCAGCCCTTGCTGTGGAAGCAGAACACACCCTGTTCTAGTGTAAGTAGGGATGTGCCCAGCTGTACCCTCCCGTACTGACAATGATGGCCCATCCAGACACACACACGCTTTCTATTGTGTGTGGCTGTTTAGGAGAAATACACAAAGCCTAACTGACAGCTACACCCAGTCATGTGACCCAGGCACAGGCTGCATGCACTAAATGGCTAAGGTAGGAACATGCCAACTTTATAAATTGTAATTCATAGTCCGACTTTGCCATGAGAGAGGATTTTTCCACACAATTCCAAAAACACAAAACATTAACTAGTTATGTATTCTCATTTGGAAGTTAAAGCTTCTTAAATGTAATAAGGTAACTCCAATGCTATTCTATGGGAAAGACAGGCCTTGCAGTAACAAAAAACAAATGTTTTACCTACCATGACATGTAAAACTTAAAAGTGCATGTCAAACTTAATATATTGCACCCTTCCCTTTGGGCTGTCCAACGCCATCCCTAGAAGTAAATTATATGTTTTAAAAAGGAAGGTTTGGGCATGGCAAGAGGTTTCTTTTGTCAATTTACAACAGCGGTTTAAAACTGCACACCTAGGCTGCAATGGTAGGTCTGAGACATGTTTAAAAGAGCTAATCAATTGGGTGGCACATTCAGGGCTTCAGGCCAACTATTAGCATGGAACAGTCAAGGGGTACACATCGTGCCACTTTACCTGCTACTTACAAGTAAAGTAAATATGCCAGTTGGGTATAAGACAATTCTACCATGTTTTAAGGCGATAGCACAAGCACTTTAGCACTGGTTAGCTGTAGTAAAGTGCACAGGGTCCTAAAAACCAACACAAATAGGTTCAGAAAACAGGAGGGGTGAAGGCAAAAAGTTTGAGGATGACCCAGCAGAGAGATAGAGATAGAGCTCCTGATGTTAAGGGAAGATACAGCAAGTGATGTGACAACTTGTTGCGTGTTTATCTAGGTTCCTGATCGATACTGTGACCTTATGCCCCTATTCGGCTATAAATCCATTTATTCCCTATATTGGCATAACCGTTCAAGTGCGATTTTCTGAAAAGTCATCTCTGGCCTCACACGAACAGAGCCACATTCCAGCATAGTTCTCTCTGCCACTTCCTTTGCGACCAATTGGTGCAATGACAGAGCAGCAGTCACTATCTGATATTCCTAGATAACACTCCGAGTTCTTCAACAAGATAAAAACTTAGCAAACCTGGAAATCCCCGCTTGCTATGTTTTGATTAGTAATGGAACTCTAATGAGCAACTGATAACTATCACTTCCTAGTGACATCTTTAATTGACGTCTTATGTCCAGCAAACTTGCGTCAAACCCGGCACCTGTCAGGTATAAATATTACCAACGTTGCCTTAAGCAATGTGAGCTGTAAGCTGTGAGCTGTAAGCTGTGAGCTGCAAGCTACTGTTGCTGATGCTGGCTGCCTGCAAGACCCCGTGTTAGTAAATCTAGCACTCTGTCGCTGCAGCCTGCTATCCTGTGGTGGTGAAGCTGCTGATACCATTATCGCCGCTACAGCGCGAACTATGGTGCAGTACGCTTAAGGAGCTGAACAGCCGTCCCTCTGCGAAGACATCCAGCAGATTCCAGCTGCCCGCGGACGCTGTCCCCCCTCCTTCCTCGACGCGCTGAAGAGAAGTCGCTGCCTTTCTCGTGCAGAGAAATCCAGTCCCGGCGCTTCCGGTTTACCCTTGCGGGTGACTGGGATATCGAGAGAGACCCCTGAAGGAGATACCAATCCTCCATCATTCTATTCAGAGGTATGGTGTTGACTAAACCCTTAGACGAGAATTCTTGAAACAAACCTTGGCAAAACCAACTTAACTTAAGCTACTTACTTACTCCCCTTTTCACGTGTTAGGCTTAGGTCAGGCACACTGGGGTAGGCTTAGTTAGAAGCACCAGTTGAGTATGTTAGCCTAATGTATATATGACTGTATATATGTTTTATTACTTTTAAACCATTGTATGCCTAAGAAACCATATCAATGCTTTTACAGTTCTATTTCGCAATACTTATCTTACTGTACGTACTTTTTATAATAACAATTATTGCAATTGTGGCAATACATTTCTCTTGTACGAGAAGAAAGACTGTGCAATAAATGTTAACCCTTTATTGACAAACGCCCGTCTCTCTATTCTCTACATCTCGTGAAAGTAAACTGCACTAGACTGACTGAGTGAAATACATGTCTATTGTTTCACACGACCCTAGAGATTGACTCTTGATCTGAGGAGCAAAGTTGTCATGTTGCACGGTTGTTGGAAAACTGAATCCCTTCTTGTCTGTGCCAAGGAAGCTGATCACTTCCTATGCAGAGAAGAAAGTTTCCAGTGACCTCTGAGCTAGTTGGTAACACAACCCAATTAAGTTTAGCATAGTCAGTGGAGGCCTGGAATATCCGCAGTTCCACGTCGATACTACTGTTTATGTTATTCCAATGCGCAGGGCTTAGTGGGAAACTAGGAACTACACTACAAACTAGCCTGAAATTCAGGGTTACAGCAATGATTTATGTGTTTCTGATGACAACAGCACAACCTTGGAAACTGACATAGTATGTATGATTTGGAAAGGTATAGTTAGATGATTTCAAGACAAAAACCCAGTGATTTAACTTCCTGTGTGGATGATGGAGCAAAGCAAATTAATGAAAGCTAGTTAACATTTAATTGGATGTTATTTGCTCTTTGTAGGAAAATTGTTCTGTTTTAAATTAGTTAAATCTCAGAAAGTTATAGGCATCTACTTTCAAAGTTCTATTAAGCAAGTTTGGAAGTTGCAATTGTGTTTGGGCAATGAGGCCACACTTATGAGGAATTGGCATAGAGCAGCACCTGCACGGCCCTACACCAATGTGAAAGAGCAGGAATGACTCGTATTTGTGAAATACGGTGCATTCCTGTCCTTTTCCCTGTGCTGACACACAATTTGCTTCCTAGTGATCAACATAGGCAACATTGCACTAATATGCAAGGGTGCCTCTGTTGCAGGCAGGATTGTTTTGTGCAGGAAGATGTGTTTTCATCATTTTATGTATGCTGCAGAATGCAGCACACACAGAAAGATGAAAATGAGGAGAAATAAAAACATGTCTCCTTGTTACGCCTGCTCTGTGGAGACATAAGATTTTAGCTATGCCCCAGGGTTAGGGGATTTTGTAAATCTGGGGCAGCATCAAAATCCATGGGTATTGTGTGGGAACAACCACTGCAATGCCTGTGGAAGGCCTCCTTGATATAGAGTAGTGCAAGGAAGCGCTTTCTGCTGCCTTGCCTCACTGCATATCTGTGAGGCCATGCAAAGCAACACTGGGTGGCTTTGCGTTGCCTCACAGATATGATTCAGAGTGTAAATAAAAAGTGATGGTCCGGTGGCACTGGGCTTCATAAAGTACAGCTGGACATCGCTTGCATATTTGTGTAAAGGGATACTCCCCACCTTGAAGAGAATTGCATTTGCTCTATACAAATGTTTAAAAGAGTTGGAACTATTAAGGATGCTTGAGGGTGTCATGTGAAACAGAAGAAAGATTGAAGATAGAGTTGCCTCACCTATCTGTATGCTATTGATTGGTAGAGAGAAAATGAATAACTAATTGGGAACAGCACCTTTGGTACTCAGCCAGTGATTGAGAATATACATTAGTCTTTTTTGGTAAAATATGACAGATAAATCGAGGAAGACAAGGAGGAAGATGTCATCTTTGTTAATAGTGTTAAGAAAAGTGACTGTTGCAATGCTACATTCTGTCCAAACATTGGTGTTATCTAGAAATGTATGCAGTTGGTGGGCTAAGCATTTCTCGAATGCTTTACCCAACTTAGTTATCTGCAATTGAATACCATATTAGGTTCTGTAGAGGTTTTCATATGGTGGGGGAGGAGAGGAGCGAGCAACTTGACCCGTTGTTTGAACCTCTGGAAATTTTTCACTTAGAAGTGACCAGGTAGAAACACTGATATATTATCGGTAGATACAATTTTGACATACCATATTATCGACACAAAAATATCGATAATACTAATATCGACATCCTATACATATTTTAAAAAATACACTAATATCGACACCAAATTATCGGCATATATTTACATCGATTTCAGTATTATCGTACACAAAAATATTGTTATCTATAAATATTGACCATAGTTAAAAAACTATACAAGATGTCAATAATATCGATAACAACAATATAGCCAGCATTATTATTGTTTTAGGTTTAAAGCATTTTTATTAAGACATAAGAAACATGGGGAAGGGAATAGGAGGTTAAGGTTACATACAATGCAGTGAAGAAAAGAGGCGTGATCAGAAGCGTTGGTCAAGAGGGAGGTCGGTGGTCCAGAAGGGAAAGACATCAAATGTAAAGTAATAATGCAGTTCACATAACCCTTTCATGTGCCCCAACCCCCCACCCGAAGCTGAGCGTGAGTAGCTAAAAACGATCCAATAAAGCACAACCTAGTCCCTCCGAGCCCCTCCACCCCAAGAAAGAAAAAAGGAAAGGAAACAACACCCCAACTCCCCCGTCCAATGGCCCGCATTAGAATAACCCGCCCCAAACAGCCCGCACCCCATCCCCTAAGATCTTACCCCCCATTCGTTCTAATCCCCCGGGGTCGCCGGTGGCGTTAGCCTAAGAAGACGAAGATACCTCGGGCAGGTGAGTTCCCGGAATTCCGTGGACAGTAGTGCCAGGAAAGGTTGCCATAGCTCTTCGAACTGATCTACATTCCCAGCCATCGTAAGCGACATCTTCTCCATACCCAATACCTGCCAGAGTCTATGTAGCCAACCAGTAAGGGAGGGGACAGTGGCGGTGCGCCAGTGGACAAGAATTTTCTGGACCGCTGAGCCTAGCGCGATAGCAATCTGTCTACCCCTGCGAGACTTCAACGGGTACATTAGGTCATTGGGAAGGCCTAACAAAACATACGCGGGGAGGCGCGGCAGCTCAATCTCAAAGTGCTTATCTACCTCATCCAAGACCTCCTTCCAATAAGCAGTCAGCACCGGGCAAGCCCAAAGAATGTGCGAAAGGGTACCCTCTTGTCCGCAACCCCGCCAGCACCCCTTGTCGGTGTGTTTATGCATTTCATATAGCCTCTCCGGGGTGTAATACCAATAAGTAGACACCTTAGTAAAGGTCTCCGTAAGCCCAGTGTGGTATGCCGAGTGTCTCGCCCGATATGCGATTCTGTCCCATTCCTTGTGGCTTAGTGTCCTGCCCAGTTCTCTGTGCAAGCGCTCCCTCCCCGGGTTATGGTAGTGGAACGTCGGGCGTTGAAGGAATTTATACAAATCGGTAATGAGCTTGGCGTCCGAGGCCCGGGTCACCAGCCACCGCTCATATGGTGTGATTTGGCGGGCTGCGACGTCGCGTACTTGGGGTTGGAGAGCCCAGTGTCGAACCTGCATATAGCGCAGTCTGTCCATCTCCGTCAGGCCGAATTCCTGTCGGAGTTGTTGGAAAGGAATCACGCCCTCCGGCCCGTAAATTTGGAAAAGGGCTCTGCAGCCCGCGCTCACCCAATGGGAAAAGGCTCCTGGTTCTAAGCCTGGGGCAAAGTCCGGGTTACCCACTATGGGCGTGAACGGCGAGGGGAAGGTAGTCAGGTCACGGGCCTCGCAAACCGCGTCCCACACCCGCAGGGGGACCCGCGTAACAAAAGAGGCGTAAAGATTAGCCGGGCGATGCGTGCGGCGCAGAAACGGGACCTCCTGGAGGGTACGGCCCACCACCGCCTGGTCTTGAAAAAGCCAGTGCTTGTCAGATTCCCACCTGCTCCACTCCACCAAGTATCGAAGTTGCGCCGCCTGAAAGTACTTCCGGAGGTCGGGGATACCAAGACCTCCCGCCTCCGGAGCGAGCGTGGAGAGGACCCTCTTCATCCGTGGCCTGCGGCCTTGCCAAACGAAGCGGGAGATGTCGGCCTGCGCTTGCTGTATCCAGCCCACAGGGGGCTGGAGAGGTAGAGCGCGAAAGAGGTACAGAATCTGGGGCAGCACCGTCATCTTCACCGCTGCGATACGGCCCAGGCACGAAAGCAGGCCCTTGCTCCATCGGCCGAGTTCGTCCTTGATCTTCCTACTGAGGGAAGAATAGTTGGCTGTCACCATCTCAGGCAGCGAGGGCGCTAGCAGGATCCCCAGGTATGGCACCGTAGACGAGGACCACTGCATGGGGAAAAGACGCTGAAGGTCTCTCCTAGTGTCCGTGGCTAGTGAAACATCCAATGCCGCCGACTTGGCCATATTCATTTTAAAGCCGGCCACACGTGTAAAGGCGTCTAGCTCCTGGATGCAAGCAGGGAGTGACCTCCTGGGGTCGTCCAGGGTCAGCAGGACATCGTCCGCGTAAAGGGTAACAGTATGGATATATTGGCACATCTTAACCCCAATAGCGTCAGGATTATTGCGGATCCTCTGGGCAAACGGCTCCATGTAGAGGGCGAACAAAAGCGGCGAGAGGGGGCAACCTTGTCTCGTACCGCGTTCGATGGCAAAACTACCGGAGCTACACCCATTGACCCGCACCGACGCCGATGGTCTTTTATAACAATTGAAGACCATGGTGCAGAACTTCTCGCCGATTCCCAGTTTCCTGAGAACCAGCTCAAGGTAAGGCCAATGAACTCTGTCAAAGGCCTTCTCCGCATCAACTGATAGCAACATCCGCTCCCCCGGGATACGTGAGGCCTTTTCTAATATGTGCGTCACTCTCTTGGTGTTGTCCACCGTCTGTCTACCGGGTACAAAGCCAGCCTGGTCCGCCTCCACCAGTCCCGGTAGGTGTAGGCCAAGCCTGGACGCCAGGATCCCCGTATATAACTTGAGGTCAACATTTAAGAGTGAAATGGGCCTGTACGAACCACACAAGGTCCGATCCTTCCCGGGTTTCGGGATGACCGTCACCGTCGCGTTAAGAAGGTCCGGTGGGACAGCGCCAGGCTCGGAAAAGGAATTGAACAGTTGAGCCAGGATTGGCGCCACAGCGGAGCAGAAGGTCTTATAAAACAAGGCCGTGTAGCCATCCGGGCCCGGGGCCTTACCGTGCTTCAGTCGCGCTATTGCGGAGATGACTTCCTCCACATGGATGTCCCTCTCTAGGTGGTCCGCCTGGGCGGGCTCTAGCACCGGGAGGGCCACTGACTCCAAATAGTCCTCGTCGTCCCGCGGTGAGGAGGGCTCCGCAGCATATAATGCTTCGTAGAAGCTACGAAAGGATTCCGCCACCTCCGCGTCACCTGAAACAGTATCCCCGTCCGCTCCCACCAGTTCCTTCACCACATTACGTTGCTGTGCAACCCTGAGCCGATGGGCCAGGAGCTTACCACACCTGTCCCCCCCTGAGTAAAAGGCATGCTTCAGGCGCAAAGCGGCATACTCCGCCCTATCCAGGTCTAGTGCCGACAGCAGCTTCCTCGCCGCCTTCAGCTGCCTCCAAACTCGAGGAGCTCCTGTGCGGCTGTGAACCTGCTCAAGCTCCCTGACCTGCGCAGTCAGTTTGTCCCTCTTACGCTGTCGTTCCCTATTCTCGGCTGAGGAGATGGAAATAAATTCCCCACGGAGGACCGCTTTCAAGGCAGCCCACTGCGTTGCTTGTGACGTGTCGGAGTTGCCATTGTGGACCAAATAGTCCTGAATGACCTCCCCTACTCGCTTCACAACAGACTTCTTATGTAGAAGAGTATCACGAAGCCGCCACGTCCCTCGTGAGGGAGAGGCCGCTGGCCATTTGAAAACGCCGGAAACTGGCGCATGGTCGGACAGGGACAGGACCCCGATATCCGCCGCCGTGGCTTCAGTGCGTAGCGGGCCACTCACCAAGAGGTAGTCCAGCCGCGAGTAAGTGCGGTGCGCATGGGAGAAATAGGAATAGTCCCTATCCGTGGGGTGCATAGCGCGCCAGAGGTCGTGCAAGTCCATCTCCACAATCCGGTCCTTCACCGCGCGGGAAAGTTCCCCCGTCTGCGGAGAGCGTTGCGCCGACCTGTCCATAGCTGAGTCGAAGACGATATTAAGGTCTCCCCCCAGGACAACATGGCGATCAGGCGAGGCAGTGACGTCCACCAACACTGAATCCAGGAAGCGGTCTTTGTGATCATTCGGGCTATAAACGGAGCCAACCGTAAAAGCTATTCCCCCCAGTCGCATGCGGTATGCAAGAAGCCTCCCCTTTTGTTCGGCATATTTATACAGAACCTCGCCTCTAAAGGAGCTAGCTAAAAAAATGGCTACACCCGCAGTCTTGGTCGCTGCTGAGGAGAAGAACTGAGTGGGGAACTTGGCAGAGCGCAGCCTATGGCAATCTTTGGGCAGTAAATGGGTCTCCTGCAGAAGGCATATATCCGCTTGCGTCCCCTCCAACAGGGATAGGATCGCTCTATGTTTCACGGGGTTATTCAGACCCTTAACATTAAGGGTCACTACCTTTAAGGACGGCATTCCACCCGGGGAGCAGAAGCGCTATGCAGCAAGCAAGGGATCAGCGGGCGGGGCGCATGGGGCAGGCGCGCGGGGAAGGCCAGGACAGGCCAAGCATGAGCATGAGCAACATTGGACGGGACCCCCCCAACAACAAAACAACCCTTACACCCTCCCAATACGTACTCCTGGCAACTGGCCAGAAACAACAACAAAAGCAAATGGAAACACCCCATTGTCTCAGTCAAGCCCGGTCGGGCAAGTCCGTAGAAACCAACAAAGTGGACGTTCAGCCACTCACCTCCAACCGCCCCCTCCCAACCCCCGGCCCCGACTCAGCATCCTAGAGGCTAAGAATCTCTCCCCCCGGAGTGAAGTCAGGCCGTCATGGCCACACCATTGGAGTCGGGCAAGTTTCTGGCTGCTGTTCTCAGAGCATCCGCCATATCCGCCCTGATGGTAGGGGAATCAGGGCGACTCGCACTCGCCGGTGACTGCCTCCTCGTCGATCTCCGTCTGCTCCGTCTCTCCGGGCGCCTCCATGTCGGCGTAGCTCCGTCCTCCTCCGTGGCCGTGAGTCCCAGCACTCCGCAGATGTCTTGGAGGGAGCGCAGTTGGTGTAGCGCCCCGTTCCATCTAAAGATCAGACGGAAAGGGTGTCCCCAGGAGTAGGGCGTCTCGTGCTCGCGCAGAAAGTCAGTGGCAATCCTGAAGGACCTGCGCTTCTGCAGTGTGATGGCGGACAGATCTTGGTAGAGTGCTACAGGCCGCTCCCTGAAAGTTAAAGGCTGCTTCTTTCGGGCCTCCGCCATGATGCGTTCCTTCAAAGGAAAGTCGGGCAAGAACGCCAAAATGTCCGGAGGGGGCGCCGATGACTGGCGCTGTCGGCCCACACTATGCGCTCTGTCAATGCGGATCGGGAAATCTGCATCTTCCCCCAATATCTCACGGAACAAATCCTGGAGATAGGCGACCAAATCGGTCCCCTCGTCGGCAGACGGGACACCCCGCACTCGGATGTTATTCCGTCTGGACCTGTTCTCGAGGTCTTCGGAGTGGGCTTGGAGCTCGACACATTGCTCCCGGAGGCGGAGAACGTCCTGTTGCAGATGGACTATTTCTTCATCTCGGCGTTGGCCCGCCGTCTCCACCGTTTCAACTCGCTCGGGGGAACACCAGGAAGCCTTACTTGTTTTACTGCCATCGGGCAGTGCCGTGAGGGAAACGGCGAGGCACACCACGACGGGGAGGCAGCAGGAGGCGGTCGAAACCAGCGGACCACACTCCCCAGCAACCCCTTGGCCGGCGGCGCTCCGGTGACGCGGACAGAGCGCCCGGAGGCGCCAGTAAAAGGCTGACCCCCCGGGAGCCCAGTGGGGGAACACCAGGAAGCCTTACTTGTTTTACTGCCATCGGGCAGTGCCGTGAGGGAAACGGCGAGGCACACCACGACGGGGAGGCAGCAGGAGGCGGTCGAAACCAGCGGACCACACTCCCCAGCAACCCCTTGGCCGGCGGCGCTCCGGTGACGCGGACAGAGCGCCCGGAGGCGCCAGTAAAAGGCTGACCCCCCGGGAGCCCAGTGGGGGAACACCAGGAAGCCTTACTTGTTTTACTGCCATCGGGCAGTGCCGTGAGGGAAACGGCGAGGCACACCACGACGGGGAGGCAGCAGGAGGCGGTCGAAACCAGCGGACCACACTCCCCAGCAACCCCTTGGCCGGCGGCGCTCCGGTGACGCGGACAGAGCGCCCGGAGGCGCCAGTAAAAGGCTGACCCCCCGGGAGCCCAGTGGGGGAACACCAGGAAGCCTTACTTGTTTTACTGCCATCGGGCAGTGCCGTGAGGGAAACGGCGAGGCACACCACGACGGGGAGGCAGCAGGAGGCGGTCGAAACCAGCGGACCACACTCCCCAGCAACCCCTTGGCCGGCGGCGCTCCGGTGACGCGGACAGAGCGCCCGGAGGCGCCAGTAAAAGGCTGACCCCCCGGGAGCCCAGTGGGGGAACACCAGGAAGCCTTACTTGTTTTACTGCCATCGGGCAGTGCCGTGAGGGAAACGGCGAGGCACACCACGACGGGGAGGCAGCAGGAGGCGGTCGAAACCAGCGGACCACACTCCCCAGCAACCCCTTGGCCGGCGGCGCTCCGGTGACGCGGACAGAGCGCCCGGAGGCGCCAGTAAAAGGCTGACCCCCCGGGAGCCCAGTGGGGGAACACCAGGAAGCCTTACTTGTTTTACTGCCATCGGGCAGTGCCGTGAGGGAAACGGCGAGGCACACCACGACGGGGAGGCAGCAGGAGGCGGTCGAAACCAGCGGACCACACTCCCCAGCAACCCCTTGGCCGGCGGCGCTCCGGTGACGCGGACAGAGCGCCCGGAGGCGCCAGTAAAAGGCTGACACCCCCTCTCGCCCCGCGAGTCGCGCGCGGGAGCGACCGGGAGAAGCCCGGGACAAGGGCGGGACAGTCTACGGCAGTCCACGGCAAGACCAGGCAGGGCTGGGCCACCCATCTAACATCTCCTGCAAATATGGGTAAGCGGAAATGCGGTGCTACCACACAAGAGGGCGGAAAAAAAGCAAAAGTGGCAAAACAATCTGACTCTATTCTGTCCTATCTTACTTCTGCGGTGGGGGCTTTAACCAAGGAAATTGCTACAGCACAATTAGAACTGGGCTTGATTGCTAAATCTCCCCCCCCAGCCACATCATCTGAAATACAATCCATCCCTTTAGAGCCTGATATCATTATAACAAAACCCACAATTGCTACTGTTTCCACTTTACCTCAATCCTGTGCATCCCAAACTTTGCTCCCTATTGTGACCCCGGACACTTTGGGAACTTTAAAATCACCCTCGAAAAAACGCAAGAAGAGGGAGGCCCCCCCCCGAGCCACTCATGGGATGGAGGAGTCTCTAAAGGATCTTATCGAGGCTCTTTTTGAGGAACGGATTGAACCCCTTTTAGTGGGAATTGCAAAAGACATAGTAGACACAATGACCACATGTCTTGATGGCTTGTTAAAAAAATGTGTGCTAATTGATGATATCGCGAAAAAACTTGATAGCTTGCATCTTGGCGAGAAAAGGGCCGTAGATTGTCACAGAGCACAACACTTACCCTTACCACCACCTGAGACTATCTCTGAGCCCATGGATTCAGTTATAGCAGGCTCACAGGTTGCCCAACCTCCCACACCCATTATTCCACAGGAGATCCACTCAACACCTGGGGCCACTAATTTTCCTGGAAGCAAGATCCATCTAAACTTGCCCCCAGCGGTAGTACCCTACGTAGCTGTTTTCTTAGGGGTGCCCCCGCTAAGGGAAGGAGAGGAGGAGTCAACTCCTGAACTTATTGGAAAAGCAAAAAAATGGTGTGATGATTTCAGCAGTGGTGATTCAAATACATCCTCCAGTATTATAGCCGCTAGAAGGGTAGGATGGGTGGGAAAACGGGCTAAAAATGTGAAAGGTGACTGTGTAGTGATAAACTTTAACAACGACCATTGCCCGAGCTCTTTGTTCTGGGATGGATCAGATATTAAGGAAAGTGATAACCTCAGGGCAGTCCCACTAGGTTTCTTTTATCCCCCACAGCCCCTTTTTTATCCACAGAGGATGCCCCCCCCAATTACGGTCCCATCAGTGAACGGGTGGCAAACTGTAACTAGGAATGTGAAACGAAATCGATCAACGTCCCATAACACAGGCCCTATTATGGATTTGGTAAATCGTTTTAATCCTTTAAGTGATCTGAACACCAACGATTGACTACCTTTACCTCAAACATCTCCTATAATAGTTATGCCTGAGAGGGTAACCCCCCTACCATGTACATTCATGACTTGGAACGTGGCAGGAATAAGAGCTAAAATATCTGACCCTACTTGGACCCAATATATTTCTACACATAAGGTCATAGCTCTGCAAGAAACGTGGGACACTTCACTTTCTTTTTATTTAGATGGATTTCTAAGTTACACAATACCTGCCAGCACCAGTAACGCGGGGAGAGCAAAAGGGGGGCTCATCACACTTTTTTCGTTAGATCTAGTCGGATCTTTTAACTTATTGAATTCTGGTTCCCCAAACATCCTAGCAATAGAGTGGACAGTCTCCCCAAGCTGTATTATACTAGTAATTAATTTTTACAATGCTTGGGGTGGATCAAATGAATATGAACATGTGCATTGTTTGGCGAACTTGATAAATAACTTCAGTCAAAATTCACATACTCCCTTCGAAATTTTCTTAATGGGCGACTTTAATAGCCACAAATGTCATTTGCCTTGTCAATCATTAGATGCAGACTCTCCTGACGGAGCCTGCATTCCTCACTTTGAACACACCAAAATGGGGGAGACACTTGACCTATTGTGTGCGAATTCCAATCTATACGAATCTTTTAAAACTGCTAATAGTGAGAAGGTCCCCACGTACAAAGGTACAACCAAAGGGACAATAATTGATTACATATTTATGACCGTAGGCTTAATTTCTAAGGCAAGTGACTATAAAGTCACTGTCTCACACCATAGTGATCATAACCCTCTGTCAACCGCTATACACTGGAGTGACTTATGGCGCAGGCAGGTGGATCAGCCCCGGGTTTGCGCCTTGACGGTGCCCAGTGATCAGGGCAGACAACTTAGATGGGGTATGGCCATGGAGGAACGGTTTATGGAAACCCTACTTCCCAAAATTGAGGGACCTATAGAAACTTGTCTAGATCTTACCGCCTCGAACCCTCAGGTTGTTGCAGCTTTTAATTGTATCTGTACACAAACTGTTAGGGATCTTTTAAAACCTAAATCTAAGTACCCCCCAAAGCCCCACAAATGGTTTGACAGTAAATGTTCAAGGGCACATAGAGAATTGAAAATGGCTCTTAGGGCCAAAAAAAGGGACAAAGAACTAATCTCTAATTTAAGACGGGCCTATAAAACCATCGTGAGGGCAAGGAAAAATGAAATCAAGAATAATGCTTGGACTGATCTTCTCAATGTAGATGTTTTAAAAAACAGTAAACAGTTTTGGGAAATTATTAACCACTCCTTTTTTTCAGGAGAGAACAATCTGAACACAGATTGTGTAATCCCAGACGAAAGATGGGTACAGCATTTTAGTAAGATCTACGGGGGTGAACCGTCAGTTTGTCCAAGTACTACTGTGGCGACTTCTTGTACAGCCACAGTGGTAATTACGGAAGAGCAGGTCCTTAAAGCCATTGCGGACACCACAAAAAATAAGGCTCCAGGCCCGGATGGTGTCCCGGCAGACTTTTTTAAATATTGTCCAGTACTTTGGAGTAAAGTTTTGACCAGAGTATTTAGAGCAGCAGCCGAAGGATGCCTACCTCAAACCTGGGCAACATCCATAATAGTCCCCATCTTTAAGAAGGGAAATCGGGAGGACCCTGGGTGCTATCGCCCTATTTCCCTTATCGACTCTACTTTTAAAATCTTAGGTAGAGTCCTTTTGAATCAACTAAGGGAAAATATTGAACTGCATGGGGGACTCTCGAATATCCAATATGGCTTTCGTGAGAATAGGGGGACATTGGAACAATGCTCCAACCTCCACCTTCTAGTCTCCAGGTATACGGTGGCCGGGGAGGGGACAGTTTATCTGGCCTTCATGGACCTCTCCTCGGCTTTCGACCTGGTGAATAGAAGCAAGCTGTGGACTACCCTATTAGATTTAGGTATAGAGGAACCCTTGGTGGCATTTATGGCAAGGCTACATCAAGATCTTAAGGCAAAAATAAGAGTCACCAGGGACGGTAGGTGCACAGAAAGTTTTAATTCTGAAAAAGGGGTGCGACAGGGTTGTATCCTGGCCCCCCTTCTTTTTACTATTTATATAAATGGTCTCGGGAAATACCTTGAAACAGGATTGGCGGATGTCCCACGTGTAGGAGGTGCTCAAATCCCAGCCCTCCTATAAGCGGACGATGCCGTCCTGATAGCGCGAACAGGGATTAGCCTACAGATTCTTCTGGACCGTTTTGGCTCCTTTATGGAGAACCTAGACTTGAAAATTAATGTGTCCAAGTCCCATACTATGATCATTGGCCGCAAAGTTAACATGCTGCAGAAAAAATCTTTTATATGTAAAGGGGAGACCCTTTCTAGGGTCCCAGTCTTTCCTTACTTGGGAGTCCTTTTTGATCACAGAGGGTCTTGGGTTCCACAGGTCACAGCTAAAAGTCTCAGCTTAGCACGATCCTCATCAGCCTTGCTGGCCTTCACAAAGCGATTGGGAGCAAAACCAATGGAGGCTGTGATTAAAATATATAATAGCAAGTGCGTTCCAATCGCTATGTACGGATCTGCGATTTGGGGCTACGTAGAGACGGCAAAAATTCAGAGGGTGGAAAACGGTATCATCAGGAATATATTATCTGTTCCAGACTCTACACCTACCTTCTCTATTCATGAGGAAATAGGCCTACGATACATCTCTGATAAACTTAAATTGGCACCCCTCCTTTTTTGGGTCAAAACGTGGTTGAATCCCGAGCTGACGTTAAATCATGCCATTCTTAGGGACGTCATTGCAAGGGATAACGCCATGAGAATTCCCTGGCTAAAATTTATTAAATCTACCTTATTAATGCTGGGAAGACCGGAACTTTTTAATGACCCAACTAACATTAGGAGGGAGGATGTTGGGTGGATTAAGCGGATGTTTATGGATAGGGCCCGTATGGATAGAGAAGATCTGGAACTGAGGAAACCCATGGTAAGGGCACATACTGTTTTAATTACTTCACCCACCATGGAACCTTACCTAAAAACCGTGACTAATCCTCTGCATAGACTCCTATTGACCAAATTTAGGATGAATTTAATTCATTATACCTTAGGAAATTTTCCGGTGTGGTCAAAACCTGAGGATGGTCCGCCATGCGGTTGTGATAACTTCTCAGTTCAGGACACCCTTCATTTTATATTTTTCTGTGATTTTTATAGCACTGAAAGGAAGAAATATCTATTCCCTGTTCTGAAGGCAGCGGGCTTTACTCAAATAAGTCTCTGCTCAACCTGAAAAACCTATGGGTCTGACTTCTGATTCATGTATCAGGAAAGGAGCTGTGGTCTCAAATTAATGAGAGTACCTGCTCAAGGCGTCATCCAGAAGATGGTTGCCCCTGTGTTAGCAAAATAAACACCTGTGTTGGATTCCCATCAATATCATGTATGACCAATATTCTCATGTGGTCCTCCGTCCTGGGTACAGTGTCTCTAGATCATTGAGACCAGGTAGTACCGTCTGTGGACACATGGTTTACACATGCCAACACAAGGAACAATCATAAGGATCTGGTCAGACGGGTAGGTGCAGTGCAACAAAGAAAAGTGTGTGAAAAGTTAAAATAGGATAGAGAATCTCATTCCAACTTTATTCTACCAAGACCTCTTCCTAATTAAAAACTAAGAACAGCGCAAAACTATACTACTGCAGTTTAACAAATATCTGCATAGGGGCCGACATGTTTCTGCCTAAGCGGGAATATGACCCTAGGCTTTCATCAGGGCCTCTGTTCTCCCAATAGTGCGACTGCAAAAATGTGTAGGTGCAAAACTCAAAACACTAATTATGTGATAATCCAGTAAAGGATATGAGTCTCCAAATACTGTGGCTTCACTCCTCCATGACACCTGGTAAATTTAGTAGATCTGTGGAGGAAGAGACAAAACATAACACAGGAAAACCATCTATGAAGCAAGTTATTTGCCTTGAATATACGTCTAAATATAGTACATATAATCACTCACCCAGGGTGCCTCAAATAAGGCCAGCCCTAATTTTCCTTCAAATGTTAACAGACACTTATACTATGTTTAGTGTTGCTTGCTATCTAACTTCGGCTTTTAGAACTAGAAAAAAAAGGCTACCCCAGATTGACCTGTTTTAAATCAAATTTGTTTTTTAAAGGAAACATTTTTAAAACTATTGCATGCAACAATCTGATGAAATGTAATCATTATGTAGAAATTCATTCTTTTCAATGTGATCAAGTGATATTTTTAAATACTGTATTGTGTTTGTTTTATGCCTTTTATGATTTTAGCAAAAATCGAATAAAGAGTATTTTGACTGACTGAACTCGCTCGCCAAGGCCCTCCACCTCCCTGCGCACTTCGCGGACTTCACTGGCCACTTCCTTTTTCAATGTCTGGAAGTCTTCCTTGAGGGAACTAAATAATTCCTCCATGAAGGACCTCGTGACCGGTGGCTCGCCCCCGGCCACATCTGCCGAGGCCCGGGAGGATCCTGGCGACGGTTGTGTTCTGTCCCGCAACTGCTGGGCCCTGCCAAGCATATCCGGCAGGGTGCGGTCCCTCTTCCTCGAGCCGCCTCTTCCAGACATCGTGGCCGCTGCAATGGACAAGGCCCAAGTCCGGCCGCCTCAGAGGTGTCCAGTCGCCCGTGGGCACCAAATGTGGAGACCGCACTGAGAGCAGGGGTGCTGCGTCACAAGCGACAAAATGGCGGTCCGACCCGGGTACAGTCCGTCGCGACACCCGACCAGGGTGGCGACCGGGAGCCAAAGCAAGGGTCTCTCCGCAGCGCACCCCACCAGAAGGTAGACCAGTAGCAGAGGCGATAGCAAGCACCCACCAGCCAGGGGCAGGGACGGAGGTCACCAACGCCAGCTCTTCAGGGGCAAGATGGCGGCAAGGCGAAGCCAGTGAGAGCGGTCCAGGCTGGCGAGACCACTGGCGACCCCCGGGATCCAGCGATCAAAGAAAGTCCACAGCCAATGTCCCACAGCTTCACCAGAGGGCCCACATAGGCCGGCCTCCGCGGTGAGGCCTCCGGCCGTCGTCTCCGGGGCCGGGCTCCACACCGCACCGTGTGTCGCCGTCGCTAGCGGAGGGCCAAAGCGCCAACTCAAATCCAAAGTCGATTGTGCCACCAAGACGCCGGCCGCCAAGACACCAGCCGGAGGGTCTGTTATTCCCCGGAGCGCAGCGGGTCCGATCCCCTCCGGATCATCTGCTTTCAGCACCAGGCCCAGTCGAGGCCGCCGGACAGCGCTGCAGTTCGCTCCGCCTCCTAGGCTCTCCTCCTTGCTGCAGTCTTTGAACAAACTTTTGAGGTGCTTCCTCCGAGGCGATGAGAGCCAAAGTGGCATCAATGCGTGCACCAGGAACTCCGGCACATTCCTCTCGCCCGCTGAGCAGCAGCGGGGGGAGAGAAGCGCAGAAAACGGGGCTCGAGCTGAGCCGGGCCGGAGGAGCTACGGGAGGAAGCGTCCGCTCACCCCGCCATCTTGGCCACACCCCCTTATTATTGTTTTAAAAAATAAATCCACATGTTAAAAACAGTTAAAACATACACTTAACCCAAAAATATATTTTTATCAATACACATACAAATACAAACTGCTTTGAAATTATTAAATTTTTTTATCACAAAATATATTATAAACACACTATTAACAACTCCGTGAATATTATACTTAAATAATATGCAGATATTATTCAACATCAAATACAATATATTACACTTTTAATGGACTAAATATGTAGAAAAAAATGCAATAACTGATTCTTAATTAGCGTGTTCCATATATGGAAAACAACGATCAAAACAATTAAACAATAAATGACAAAAAATGAAATACACACACTATTAAAATAAACCAATTAAATCAAACAAACAAATAATTAAACAATGTATTAATACAGGAAAAGTAATCAATATTTTACACCTCAAACCAAAAAGAAACAAGAAGGCAAAATCTATTTCCTACTTAAGAAAGTAAAATAAGTAAAATACCATTTATAATATAACACTGCTGCTAGTCTTCAAAAAACAACTTTTTATACTAAATAAATAAATATTATATATTTTTTCTATTCATGTCTCCTCTACAGATAATTCATAAAACATCCAAACAATTACATAACACCATGAAAAATCAAATGAGAAATAAAGTAAGTATGAGAGGAAATTAAATTAAAACAATTTCCTAAACTACCCACCAAAGTCTAACTTTATCCCAACTTCCCCCACCTCATTCACAATTAAACAAAAATATTAAAATTATCTTTTTTTCAGAAACATCAGCAACAAAACAGAAATCAAACAACAAAGAAAGAGCATCAGCATTAAAAACGACCTCAAATTCAACATTGTAAGAATATAAATAACAATGTATTTTCAGTAATAAAAAACTGTACAGTATTCTATTTGTAATTTTTATTTACACTTTTCTTAGCATTTCAAACATTACAATGACTGAAGGCTCCCAATTTATAACTTTCCAAAAAAAGAAAGTTTTTATTATGTTGCATGGGGTATGTGCATACCCAAGAAAAGCAAACTGGACTGAAAGTAAACTGGGAATGTAGAAAATAATATTCTAGTAAGTGTTGTGGGAGGGCTACAACTAAGTAAACAATTGTTATGTATGTTAGGGAGCATAACCCCCTAATACAACTGAAATAGAGGTTAGAAATGCTCTATATGATATAAAAGAAGCTAGCGCTAGATCAGAGAAATCTACCACTGAAAAACTTAAGGAAATGCTGCCCAAAATACCCCAACATGCTACTGGCCAAATGCCCTCAATTTCTTCCCTGAAAAGAACTATAGCTCGAACGAAAAAAGCTACTACCACCACCACACCTGTCCCAAAAACATTTGAAGAAGTATAAATTCCCCCAGAACTGTCAATTATACATAATGAAGAACAATTTCTTCTTTATGATAACAAATCTAAAGATAAAATAATTTTTATGTTTACAACTGCTAATAATCTCAAACTTTGATGATGGACGGGACTTTAAAAATATGTCCAAAACCATACTATCCATTCACTATACCAAAATATTAACATATCTTTTCTCTAAGCCTTACTACCAAATAAACAGAACTCCGCCTATATGGAACTACTACTGTCTAAAATTAAACAAGAAACCAATAAATATTTTCCCCAAAAAATAATTATTGATTTTGAACAGGCAATGATAAATGCAATACTAAAACATACACACACACTGAAATTCAGGGTTGCTACTATCATATTAATCAATGTATTTGGAGACACCTCCAGAAATCCACACTAAGTGGTCGATTATGATTGCGGTCGGAAAAGCAGTCCGACTGCTATAATAGCGGAAATTAACCGTCCGCATGTACCCCGGCATAACCGGCAGTCAGATTAGGATGCACCTCCAGAAAAATCTGACCTCCGCGGCCAGATTCCAGAACATTCACCGGGAAGGTCCGGAACAGGCGAAAATCCATCGGCGGTGGTCGGATTTGCTGTGGAAAGACCCAAAACTACCATTCGACCAGCGGAATGACCGCATGTGAAAATACGATACGATGGCGGTGCCAGCGGAATAATCAGTTGATTCTGACCACCGCGATTTTAACAAATTATGAATGGGAGAGCCGGCGGAAAGGCAGGTGCATTCCTACAACTGCGGTCACTCCGGAAGAGTAATTGCGGTGGAAAGCAACCATACAACAAGGCTACTAAGTTTGTCTATAAATCTGGCTCAGTCTCAAAAAACACCTAACACATCCCCATGGCAAGTAAAAAATACAAATCCCAGGTCAACCCACACAACACACCTGATACGAATCACCATTTTGACCCACCCACATAGCTGAGTATAAAACCAGCCCCTTGGCTGCTCAGAATCCTTTGCACAACACAATGAGTTGTCAGTGATGGTAGATGAGGTAATCAGTGTAGAACCACATTTGTTTGGAAGCATGGTTCAACAGACACCAGTAGCCACCAAAAATCAAATGTGGGCAAGGATAGTCAACAAAGTCAATGCAGTAGGGACCACCCCGCGCACCCTGAAGGACATCAGGAGGACATGGCATGACCTCAAGGTCATGGTGAAAGAGCGTGCCAACAAGAACCATGAGCTGGCTTAGAGGACTGGCGGTGGCCCTCCCATTCTACCACTAACATTCACTGTATGGGATGAGAAGGTGCTTGCCACACTGCATCCAGAGAGTCTCACAGGAATACCCAGGGGAGTGGAGGCTGGTAAGTTCCAACAAATGTCTCATATTACATTGCTATGCAATGTCTTGCACAACTAGAAAGCTATACTTCCTAGACCCAAATACACTTACGTACAACAGACTCTTCCCACCACATGTCTCACATATCTAACATTTCCTTCCTCTGAATCACCTCAAAGGTAGCTAACAATATTACCATGTCATGTGGGCAGGCAGCCGTCACTACAACTCCCACCAGTCCCCTTGTCCCACAGCTCAGCAAGATGCAAGATGGAGCACTACCTTAAAAACAACCATGTGGCAGTCATTGCATTGCTCTCCTCACACTTACAGGTAGGAAGCCATCCTAACAGGGAGGGGTGTTGGGTGGTATGCCAGCACTTTAATTCCCACCAGTACCCTTGTCCCACAGCTCAGCAAGATGAAGCACTCCCCCCACCCACAACCATGTGGCAGCCATTGTATTTCTCAACTCAAACTCACTGGTAGGTAGCCTTCTCATGCTCTCTTGTCCCACCCCTGAACAGGATGGAACACTCCCCCTCCAAGAGTCATGTGTAACCTATTCCCTTCCTCTGCTCCACTTCACAGGTAGGTAGCCATCTTAGCAGGGAGGGGTGTTTGTGGGTTGGACGCCAGCACTCCAACTCCCAATGGTAACCTTGTCGCATAGCTCAGCAAGATGGTGCACTCCCCCTACCCACAACCATGTCGCAGCCTTTGCATTTCTCTCCTCAAACTTACAGGTATGTAGCCATCTTAACAGGGAGGGGTATTTGTGGTTGGGATGCCAGCACTCCAACTCCCACTAGGCCCCCTTGTCCCACAGCTCAGCAAGATGGAGCACTCGCCCACCCTCAACCATGTGGCAGCCGTTGCATTGCTCTCTTCAAACTTATAGGTAGGTAGTCATCTTAACAGGGAGGGGTTTTTGTGGTCAGAAAGCCAGCACTACAACTCCCACCAGGCACCCTTGCCCCACAACTGAGAAAGATGGAGTATTCCTCCCACCCATAACCATGTTGCAGCCATTGCATTGCTCAACTCAAACTCACTAGTAGGTAGACTTCTCGTGCTCTCTTGTCTCACCCCTGAGCAGGATGGACTACTCCCCCACTCAAGAGCCTTGTGTAACCTATTCCCTTACTCTGCTCTACTTCACAGGTAGGTAGCCATCTCAATAGGGAGGGGTAGTTGTGGGTAGGAAGCCTGCACTCCAACTCCCACCAGGCCCCCTTGTCCCAAAGCTGATGAGGATGCTACACTCATCCAACTCATAACCATGTGGCAGCTATTTCCCTCCACTGTGTCACCGAACAGGTAGGTAGACAGTGCATGCACCCTGCCATCCTTCTCAAAATGCATGGAGCCATATGACCACACCAGTCCTCAAATGTCATCCAACTTGGCATTGATCCAAAAGCCACATCCATCGTGCAGACAGCTAAGCGTATGTAACTGTCACAGAAATTAAACTTTGACTCACCAAGTCACATGTGGAAGAAATTCAGGGACCAATCATGCACAGCACAGAATGCAATGTGTAAGTGCTATGGTGTCAGAGCTTGAAGGCCCATATGTACACAAAACATGCATGGTCACTGGGACAAAAAAAGTTAAGTACATGAAAAAGGTATGTATAACATTACAATTGCTAGTTCTTGCTTAGCTGAAAGTGATTCCATATAGAACCAAAAAGACGCATCACATAAAGTTGATGTGCCGCAAGTTGTTAGATATTGACATGTTCTTGTAATCACACACTCTGTTCTTGGCACATGGTTTCTTTGAACATATCATACCATGGACAAGTAATGTATGTACCTCAACATCATGTCCTGATGCCCAGTATCTTGCAGCTGTTAGAACTGGGATTTCTGGTTCGCTAAGGCTTACGCCAAAGCCCGGCAGAAACCACCATTCTAGTCAGGGCAAGGGAGTCACACGCCAAGATAACCCGTGCTCACCCCCTTGGTAGCTTGGCACGAGCAGACAGGCTTATCCCGGAGGCAATGTGTAAAGCATTTGCGCATGCACACAACAGCAACAACATCCTAGCCATACCACAAAAGGAACTCCACACAAGGTTATATAAAAATAACTTTTGTATTGTCAAAACACATCAGATAGTAATCACACAATATACATAATGCCAACTGGCACGGGCAATATTCACAAGGGATTATTTACACCAGGACAGGGCCATGTGAGGCACTGTCAGAATCAGCACTTAGAACTAGCACTTAGAATAACTGTAACACCAAATAACAATTATAGTTCGCAACCAGTAACCACTGGTAACAGGTAGGTACACACTACGCAATACTAATAACCATCGGCCTAGATAATGAATGGACACATAACCTCTGTAGTATAACATACTAGGCAAAGCAAACTTCTAAGCATGAGCACCTTTAGAAGTATAACACAAGCATAACGGCAAAGCACATTACGCAGCAATCACATTTAGGCCTAAACAGTATAACTACAGTAGTCAATCTCTCACTAGTCTAAACACATTAAACTCGGCCTCCTAAGAATAAATCACATTTAGGGGCCTAACTCACAGTGAAACATAATCTCACTAACATAAACCTCGATAGGTAAAACCATCTCCAGATGTATCAATACAGGGTGCGTAAAACATACTAAATGCATTACATTTCCTAGCACCACATTTAAAGCACATGAATCACATTAGGCAATCATCACAAACCTAGTAATCACATTGCGCAAAAATCACATTAGGGCCTTGTGCCCTATCCACATACCAGCCCCTTGGCCAACTGGCCATCCCAAGAGGGGGCTCAAATGCCCTGTGTCCAGAATGTCAGGGCGCGCTGCCATTGCAGCGCCAGTCAGGGGTGCGCCACCGGCGCAAACCTAAACGTTGCAGCTGCCCACTTGTTTCTTAACCACAAAGACTGTGCAAAACTGAGCCATCAAGCTCCAACAGTAAGGTGTCCCCAGGCACTGGGGCCTTAAAAGGAAATGTGCCCCCTATGAGCCATCTGGTTCAGAAAGCATAATGAGGCACAAGTGTGGGCACAAACATGGGCCCTCTGGAACCCTTTATCAGGAATGCGCCAACGTTGGAGCTACCTAGGCTCTCTAAAAAACGAATTTACTCCAGGGAGCCATCTAGGCTCTGACATCGACTGGGGCCTCGTTGGAGCAATCTGGGCTAGGGAAACACACCTGGCCCCTGGAGCCCACTGGCCCCTCAAACACCGGAGCCCTCTAGGCTCTGAACAAATTAATGGAGTGGGGGGAGCCACCGTGGCTCTTGAAGCAAACATGCCCACCAAGAATGTGGAACGAACATGGGCCCCCAAACACCGGAGAAAAGTGCTCACAAGGTCTTGAGACCCCCACGGGGCCTTTAAAACTATGTCACCAAGTTAGAGCCAACACGGGCTCTAAAAGAAGTATGCCTGAGGGCGAACACTGGCGCTGGCGATCACCCAGCCCCCAGGGAGCCACACGGGGCTCAGCGAGATACTGCTAGGACATGGGGAGCAGCCCACTGCCAAACGGGGCCGCTCCAGCTTGTGCCCCCACCAAGCACCGTAACATCCGCCCGGAGCTTCCCTCTAGCCCATCACTCACTGGGTTCTTCCTCGCTGAGGGGGTGGGGGCGGTCGACAATCCTTCTCTCCGTCTCCTCCCTGGCTGCACTCGGGAGCTTCCCTCAGGTGTCAGCATCTCCTCCTTTGGCGCGGGACTCTCTCTACAATACGGGAGCCCCATGCAGATCCACCGGCTTCCTCTCTCTCACAGCCGCACTTCCTCCTGGTGGCAGGCCCCACCCTCTTCACGGCCAGGCCTGCCTGATTTCCTGTTTGAGGGCCACCAATGGCCCTTGGTAGGGAGGCGGGCACAGCACCTCCTTACACGATCTCTGGCCCGGCGGCGGTGATTCCACTTGAGGGCACAAAATGAGAGGTGGGCACCCTCGATAAATTAACAATTAATTACAGCAGTGTCCCTGGTGGAGTATGAACCCACCAGGGGTCAAATAAAGGAGCAGAAAACAGCTCCCAATGCTGCGAAGTGCAAGGTGGGCATCTGCCTCCTTAAATCAAAACCAAAGGGGCAAATCAAGCGCTCCCAGGTGATAGTGGACCAAATACAGTGCTCTCAAGTGCTAGGGGCCAAATAAAATGCTCCCAGGCATTAGGGCACCACAAACACCCAAAGTAGCAGAAAAGGTCCTGGGGCAAAGAAGGTGGAGCACAGCAGCTCCCAACAAAGAAAAGTCCTCCAGCTCCCCCAGGAAAGGCAGAGGGGTCCCACAGGGAGAGAGCTTTCCAAGCATCCAGGATATCCAGGGGCTGGGCAGGGCCCAGGGAGGTAAGCCTTCCCCTGGGCCCCAGCAGCATCACGCCCCTGGTAGATTCAAGTCTGCAAACAAGAACAATTTACAAGAGGTCACAGCCTCTTTGTATGCACAAAATCCTTTGTCTAGCAGGGTGCAGGCAATGTGAGAACCAGCTACAACTGGTTATGGGGAACTCCTGTCACTGGCCAGGCTAGGGACATCAGACGCACCACAGGGGGTGGAGCCAGCATTTTGTGGGGAAATCCCAGCACTATTCAGGTCCCAGGTGTACCCCTCTCTCACATCAGCATGCTAATCTCTCCATTCACCACTGGGGCAGACCCATCCTGACTCCTGGAGCCAGGCTCACCAGCCAGCTCCAGCCAATCACAAGCCAGACACAAATTACACAAACATGCCAACCTCTAGAATTGGCACTTCCACACTAGACACAATCATTCTGCATACATCATTGCGCAGCATTCAATCTCACGAGTTTTCACATACCAAACTCGACCCTGCACTCCCCACACATCAGGAACTACCATGGTCACACATATTCCCCATGAATTCCTATGGGAGGGCAGGTCACTCTCACCACACACACAGAGAGCGGACACACTTTACACTGGACCACAGTGAAAAATTGCACAGACACCTAAAATCACCAACACCAGGTTACATAAACAGGCTAGGCAAAAGCAAAAAGTGTTGGGGTGAACCTGCCAAAAAGGGCCAGGTCCAACAGCAGCCATACCAAGTAATTGCAATATAAAGTGTGTGGTGTATCACATGTAACGTCCAAACGTATAACACCAAGCTTGTGGAGTGTACTTCAATGACCATTTGACCTCTGTTCAACAGGAGATCCACAAGCAACTGCAGCAGAAGACAACACCAACCTGCAAAGCCAGTATCCCCCCCGGAACATGAACTCTCGGATGCAGACTCCCTACGATTCTCGGATGAGGAGCAACAACCTGGCCCATCCGGACGGTCAGGGTGCACCATGTCTCAGGCCCTCATTGTCCCTACCACCACCACAACAACAACAACAACAGTGCTGACCCCTGCAACATTGACCTATTTGGCCTCAACCATCACCCTCACCACTAGTGCCTGCAACACTCTTCCTACAACAAGTGGTTACCAACACCACAACACAATCAGAGGAGCCCAGGGAGAGATTGCGGGTGCATCGAGTGCCAACGCCACAGGTCCGTGTCAGCAGGGCAGGTGGAGGGCAACTGGAGGACAAATACAGGAGGATACTGGGACCAAAGCCCTGGCCACCATCACCAGAGTCTTTGGGCATATGAGCAGACACAGGGACAGATAGGTCAGGTTGTGGAAGAAGTGTGTGAGCTCCGCCTGCTGCTGAGTTCCATGGACACGCATATGGGCCAATTTGTGGACCTCCTGGCCCAGCTTGTGGGTGTTCTGAGGGACAGACATGCAGCCCAAATGACAGCTCAATCTCCCTTCCGTAGCCAGCATGCTGATACTCCCACCACCTCAGCTGAGGCCACAGGGAGGGATGAGCTGCAACAAAATGACTGCTCAGACACCACTGAGCCAGCAGCAGAGGCCCCCCCTGCCAAACACATGAGGGGCCATCCAATAAACATCAGGGAAGGATCACGTGGCAATGCACCATCCAAGCGCTAGTCACTGAGCCAGCATGATGGTCCCTGTGTTCCCCTGGACATTGACTTTGTTGACTATTCTTACACACATTGCCATGTTAATGACAAGAGTCGGTTGGACTGTGTGACTACATCAATGTGGTGACTTCTCTGTTTGTCTCATTGACCATCACTGACAACTCTTAATTTCACTTTGCACAATTTCTTAAATAATAACTTCTCTGCAGCAAATACTTATTGTAAAAAAACACTCTTTACACACCTTTGTCTTTGTGTCAGCTCCATGTTTATCACAGTATGAACAATGTCAACTCAGATTCCAATGTACCACAAGCTCTGATTGTGACAAGGCATTGAGAGAGTGAAAGGACCTAGAAAGACACAAGAGAATGAGATTTACTTGTCAGGTGATGCCATTACAGCTAGAACACACCACTAGTTACCAAGGTACACAAACCAGCATACATAACAATGTGCAACAACATCAACATAGATACAAGGTACCTGGATATAAATACCCTGTGTCACACACAGCTGTTAGCACAGAGCCAACAACAGCCAGCAGTCAAAAAGATCCTCTATGCCTTGCCACTACCATCAAAGACAAAAGACAATGTCACTATTGTACAATGTCACTCACACTCAAGGGAAGTAGTTGTTGATGAGCTGTTGACGCAGGTCAATACCTTCCTCTTCTCCACTATCATCATCACTGGGCATATGTGGGTTTGCAGGAGGGGGCATCTGCTGCTCATCATTGTCCAGTAGCAGGGGGATCTCTTTTTGCAAGGCCAGGTTATGGAGCATGCAGCAGGCAACTATGGTCTGACACACCTTTTGGGGAGAGTAGAGTAGTGCATCTCCGCTCTTGCCCAGACACAGGAATCTCCACTTCAGAAGCCCAAAAGTACGCTCTACCACACAACCTGTCCTCTCATGTGCATCATTGTGGCAGACTTCACCCCGGGTACTTAAATTCCTCAGTGGGCTCAGCAACCAAGGCCGGTTGGGAAATGCAGAGTCTCCTAGGCATGAGATACAGAGAGCATTTTACTAATATAATCAGTAGCTTAGAACAGTATGTCACACATACAGCACACTACTGGAAATGTTTCCTGTCCCTGAGATGTGCTCACGTGCCTATGGTGGAACTAGCCCAATATGTGTGCAGTCAATGGCGCCAACAATATTAGGTATGTGTCCAAGATCATAGAAATCACCCTTCACACCTGCCAATTCATGTCTCCTTGGGAAGTGGATGTAGTGGTCCTTGTATGTCATCATTGGGGACAGGATATCACATATTACCATGCTGAACATAGCTGGAGAAATCCCACACGCGATGGCCACTGTGTACTGAAATGAACCAGTGGCAAAGAAATGCAGTCAGATAAGTTCTGTGAGGCCTCAGATGGGGCTCCAACTGACCACATGGTTCTTGAAGGGTCGGGCGATCCAGGCAGAATTTCCTTATGATGTTCGCCAGCACTGGGAATGGACGATTTACATTTGGTCGTCTCTTACATAATATGAAAGGGTACACATATCAATTTAATTTCCCTATGAGATGTGTCAAACCTCTTACATTTTGACTGACGCAGCGCCAACAATGACTGGACTGTAACAACAGCTTAATGCACAAGTCTGATGCAGAGACACCTTGATCTCATGTAGTCGTACATGGGGTAAAAACAGATGCTGCCTAAGTGAATGGTAAATGGTAAACTCATACATCTTATGTCACCAGCCCTGGGTGTGGGTGACACAACACATGTTGGAAACAGCAACACTGCTGACTTCTACGTAGCTGCTGTACCTGCCACCCCTTCTTACTTTAGTTGCAAAGAGCACAACTTTTTTCCACAATGAGCACAGTGTGTCTATGCAAGCTGATTAACTATCAATATGAACACAGCAATGTACACAGTGAAATAGGCACATTATGTGGTCAGCCCATCATTACTGTGTGTTGATTAAGCATCTCACACATTGACATCTGCACACATATGAGACTCTATTGCACATCAAATCTGTGTACATGCACACAAATATCATAGGCGAAATGTGGGTGTTGGAACTGACTCTTTTTGCAGGGTTAACCCCAAACCTTTTGCTTCTTCCTCCCTTATTTTTCCTGACCCGTGGCTGTTGGCAATAGGACTCTGCGCACTTTGCCACTGCTGATCAGTGCTAAAGTGCATATGCTCTCTGTGTAAATTGGTATTGTGATTGGATATACATGATTGGCACATTTGTAACACCAAGAAGTCCCTAGTAAAGTGCACTGGGTGTGCCAGGGCTGGTGATGACAAATGCTACTAGCGGGCCTGCAGCACTGATTGTGCCACCCACATGAGTAGCCCCAAAATGGTGTCTCAGGCCTGCCACCGCAGTGCCTGTGTGCAGTCTGTGAACCGCCATGTCCTCCTGGTCAGTGTCCCCACTGACCAGGCCTAACCCTTCCCTTTTTGTGCACATTGGTCACCCCTATGGAAGGTCCAAGGTACCCCCTTGGGCAGGGTGCAGTGTATGTGAAAGGTAGAGCATGTACTTGTGCATATGACATGCTCTGGTAGTGAATTACAGCCATTTTCGTTTTTCACTGCTGCAAGGCTATCTTGCTCCATAGGCTATCATGGGGGATGCTGGCTACAGTGGCTACCAGCATATCTTCCCATAGGAACAAGATAGGAGATAAAAGCCTAGTATCCCTGAACTCAGAATTTAATAACACACATATTGGGAAAGGTTATTTCTAAATCATGTGTTTGAGAACAGCACTTTTAGAAAGTTGGTGTTCTCTTGTCTGCCCTGATTGTCTGGTTTGAGAGTGACAGGGGCTGAAGAATCCCCAGGAGGCTGGCTGAGTCTGCCCTAGGCTGAATTACTCCATTTGCAACTTGAGTGGTGGGAGGAGATAGCACCTGGGCCTGAATAGGGCTGTGCCTGCCTTCCACAATGCTGGCTCCACCTCCTGCTGGGCGGCTGATGACCCTGCCCCTCACTCTGAAAGGAAAGGAGAAGCCAGGAAATCAAAGTGCTCATTGAACACCCAGAACTGGTTCAGACCAGGCTCAGAGCCCTCCTGCAGAAAGGGAACAAAGACTTTTAGGGGTATAAGTGCAGGACCCCTGACAACAGAAAATTAGATCATCCTGGAATCAAGAAGGACCCTCTGCCAAGGAGAAAGCTGAAACTGAAGAAGGAAGATTGTACTGCTGTTGCTATGCTGGATTGCCCTGCTGTTGCTTTGCTACCAAGGAGAGGGGAAGGACTTTGCTTTGTGCTGTGTCCCCTTGCTTAAAGGAATCTCCAAGGGCCTGAGAAGAGCTGGCTCCCTGCTTTGAAGTCCCAAGAACAAAAGGACTTCTCCCCCAGCTTCCCCTGAGCTCTACTGAGAGAGTTCTGTTCTTCCTGGAGTGCGTGGCCCATGTGTGGTGCCTCTGGAAGTGGTACCTGTGTTGGGAAGCTGGAAACCAGACTTAAAGACTTTGCTACAGAAAATCTATCGCAAACCCGGCCGAGCATGAAAATTTCCGCCGGTACGAAGATCGAGATCGTCGCAGTGCCTGCCGTGCTGCCCAAAGACGCCGCATCCTTCGTTAGCGGGAAGATTTCTGCCGCTGCGAACATCGTCGCAGAGCCTGCTGCTGCTGGGTGAAATTATCGCATCACGTCACTGCGAGAATCGTTGCAGAGCCATGGCAACGAGGAGCTGCGAGAGAATGATCGCTGCTGGACCGTGCATCGTCGCCCCGGAGATCGTCGCAACACCCGAGAATCATCGCTTCATGCCTTTGCGGGAGAAAACTTCCTACAGAACCTGCGCACCGGAATCCATACAAGTGGCCTTCCTCCCCATACAGACCGGATTCGTCGCAACATGCCCACTGCTGCAGCGGGGCTGTCGCTAACGCCTCCCCAGGGTCTCAGGAGCAACTCGTCGCGTGTTTTTCACCACTACAGCTTCTGTGCTTGGAACTTTTTATCGCTAACAAAGGTACTGTGGCTAAAACTTGACGCAACTGTGGATAAAGTAATCGCTAACATTCAGAACATTAAGAACTCTTTTGCAACCATATTCTTGAACTGTGTATGTTGGATTTTTGTCATTTGGGTCTTGTGTTGTAGCGATCGCTACCATCGACACGGCCAAATGTAAAAGATTCCGTATTGACAGTCCCTTGCGGAAATACTACAAGTCCCAGAAGGCCATCCGGCTCTGGGGGTTGGCTCAATGGGAGGACCTTATATAAACTCCACCTCCGGAACACAACGGGGGCTTGTCAATCGTGTTCCGTATTTGCTCATAGCAGTTGAACATTCTCTTATCGAGTGGTATTCTTGAGGACGACGCTGAGGAAAAGCCTGCGTGGTCATTTGTCCTGTTCTGCACGACGCCGAGGAAAAGCCTGCGTGGTCAGTCCTCTGATCTGCACTACGCCGACGAAGAGCCAGCGTGGTCAGTCGACGTTGGAGCAATCAACGCCGATGAAGAGCCAGCGTGGTCAAGAATCCAGGAGAGTCCTTGTTACAAGCCATATTCTGTCGTGCAAGTATCCCTGAGGAGTGCGGGCTCGCCTCCTGTTTGTTTGTATACTTCTACTGTTTGAAGCGGTACTAAGGCTGCCACCATTTCTTGTTTATATTCGGGGAAGTTCTGTGTTCCTTGTCAGTGGTTGCTGACTCTACCTGATATTTGGGCTACACCGTTCCACAAGGAGTATTGTGGTTCTTACAAGCGTGGCGCTTAAACGCTTGGTACTAGTAGTCCTCCAGATCTATATTGTTGCCTACTACTGTGGTAGGTAGAGAAGTGAAGTTAACTTCTCCGTACTCCTGGCAACCTTTTTACTAGTGTGCTGTGCGTATGCTTGGATTCCTTCTTGGATACATGGGGTGGATAAACTGGTGAGTGTGGAATCCAAGGGGGGGATTCAAGGTTCACATAGTTACCTTTGCGGTATTAATCTCTTGCTCTCTGTCCCCTCCTCTACCTGCAGTGTCCCAGTACCAGTAACCTCATGGTGTAACGACCAGACGATACCAGAAGTACCATTACCCCGATGCCAATCTACCTCCCGGCCCCTATCCGTACAGGCTCGAACAGTGGGTATATTCCATTGTTGGGGTTTGTATGGTGCGGAGTCGGAAGGACTATCGTCTATCGTCTCTGCTGGCCATCAGAGTAAGGTTAGTGGCGCTTGCGTATTCTTGCGCTGCTCTCAATCCCGACAGATTGACAAGCCCAAGAGTACAGCCCAGCCTAGACGATGGATACTAATGCTATTCTCACTTCCTTGTTGGAGAGCTTTACAGGGCTTCAACAAGAGGTTCAAAACTCCCGTGCTGAGAACCAGGCTTTATATAAAGAGGTCTCTGATCTACGCAAAGACGTGTCAGACCTTGCCCAGAAAGAGTCAGTGGGTAAACCATTGATTAGGCCGGCCACCTTGCAGCCGCCTCCTTCCTTCCAAACAGGGGGTTCGTTAGCAGCCCCATCCACTTCTACCGAAACCAATCCCACTGTCCTATATAATCCAAAATCATGGAATACCCTTAGCTCCCCCCGAAAGGTTTTATGGAGACCTGTGCAAATTTGAGACATTTTTGAATCAATGCCGTCTACATTTCCTATGTAAACCTATGGTCTTTAAGGATGAAGCTTCCAAAACAGCTTTCATGATGTCCTATATGGGAGGGAATGCGTCCAGCTGGACTATTCCTTTACTGGAAAGAAATGACCCTGTTTTGAATAATTTTTCCACTTTTTGCCTAGAACTCCGTAAATTGTTTGATCGAAAGTCCCACATGTTGTCCCTAGATCATGAATTAATGACCTTAAGACAAGGGTCCCAAGATCTGTTGTCCTACATCACCACATTTAACCGCCTTATCGTGGAAACGGATTGGCTGGCTCAGAAACGGATCTCCTTGTTTTATCAAGGACTCCGGGGAGAACTGAAGGACGTATTAGCACAGGTGGTGCAATTGCCTTCTTCATGTGAGGAATTAATAGATTTGACAGTCCAACTGGATCACCGGTTGCTGGAACGGAAAGGGGATAGAAACAGGGGGGATAATAGATACTCTTACCCCCTGGTTAAACCTCGGCAGGGGGTTGAAGAAAAAGTAAAGTCAAGTCAAGTCAAGTCAAGTCATGGAATTTGTATAGCGCACTACATACCCAGAGGGTTTCAAGGCGCTTAGGAAGGGGAGGAGGGTTACTTGTCAAATATCCATGTTTTAAGTTGCTTTCTGAATGCTAGGTGGTTCTGGGTAAGGCGAAGGTACGCAGGGAGTGAGTTCCATGTTTTGGCAGCCAGGTATGAAAAGGATCTGCCTCCCATGGTGGTCTTGTTGATGCGAGGTACAGTGGCGAGGGCTTGGCTGGAAGAACGTAGTTGGCGGGAGGGGGTGCAGAAGGACAGTCGTGAGTTGAGGCAATCTGGTCCGATGTCGTAGAGTGATTTGTGTGCGTGGGTAAGCAGATGGAAAGTGATCCTCTTATTGACGGGTAGCCAGTGGAGGTCTTTAAGGTGACCGGAGATGTGTTCGTTGCGTGGGATGTCTAATATGAGCCTTGCTGAGGCGTTTTGGATTCGTTGGAGCTTCTTCTGGAGTTTTGCGGTAGTACCTGCGTAGAGGGTGTTTCCGTAGTCCAGTCGGCTCGTGACCAGAGCGTGGGTGACTGTTTTCCTCGTTTCGGAGGGGATCCAGCGAAATGTTTTCCTGAGCATGCGAAGAATGTTGAAGCAAGAAGAGGATACGGCGCTGACTTGTCTGTTCATTGAGAGTGAAGAATCCAGGATGACGCCTAGGTTTCGTGCGTGGTCTGTCGGGATGGGTGCTTTTCCAAGGGCTTCCGGCCACCAGGAGTCGTCCCATGCAGAGGGGGATGTACCTAAGATGAGGACTTCTGTTTTGTCCGAGTTCAGTTTCAGACGGCTTTGTTTCATCCATTCGGCAACTTCTTTCATTCCTTCGTGTAGGTTAGCTTTGGCGGTGCTGGGGTCATTGGTGAGGGAGAGGATCAGTTGAGTGTCGTCCGCGTAAGAGATGATGTTGAGGTTGTGTTGGCGTGCGATGGCCGCGAGGGGGCTCATGTATACGTTGAAGAGGGTGGGACTGAGTGAGGATCCTTGTGGTACGCCGCAGATGACTTCAGTGGCCTCGGATTTGAATGGTGGAAGGCGGACTCTCTGTGTTCTTCCGGTAAGGAACGAGGTGATCCATTCAAGTGCTTTTCCTTGGATTCCGATGTTATTGAGGCGTTGTAAAAGGGTGCTGTGGCAGACTGTGTCGAATGCTGCAGAGAGGTCAAGGAGGATGAGGGCGACTGTGTCTCTATTGTCCAGTAGAGTTCGAATGTCGTCTGTTGCTGCGATGAGGGCGGTCTCAGTGCTGTGTTTTGCTCGGAAGCCAGATTGTGAGGGGTCGAGGGATTTGTTGGCTTCGAGGAAGGCGGCGAGCTGGTTGTTGACAGCCTTTTCGATGACTTTGGCCGGGAATGGAAGAAGCGAGATGGGGCGGTAATTTTTGAGTTCGGTGGGGTCTGCTGTTGGTTTTTTCAGGAGGGCGGTGAGTTCAGCGTGTTTCCAGTCTTCCGGGAAGGTGGCGGAGTTGAGGGAGCAGTTGATGACGTCTCGGAGGTGTGGTGCTATGACGGAGTCTGCTTTGTTGAATATGTGGTGAGGACATTGGTCTGTGGGGGATCCTGAGTGGATGGAATTCATCAGCCGGCTGGTGTCCTCAGTGGAGATTGGGTTCCAGTTGTTAAGGGTGTTCACGGGGGGAAGATGATCAGAAAATGGTAGGGTGGGTTGGTTTCCGGGTTGGTTGTCAAAGCTGTTGTGGATGTCTGCAATCTTGTTGTGGAAAAATGAGGCTAGGGAGTCGCAGAGGGCTTGAGATGGGGTGATGTCGTTGGAGTTGGCCGAGGGATTGGAAAATTCCTTGACGATGTTGAAAAGTTCCTTGCTGTTGTGGGTGTTGTTGTCAAGTCGATCTTTGAATGCTGTTTTCTTGGCTTTTCGGATCAGTTGGTGGTGAGTGCGGGTGGCGCTTTTGAAGGCGTCCTTGGTGCTGGTGGTTGGGTCTTTTTTCCAAGCCTTTTCAAGGGAACAGCAGAGTTTCTTGGACTTCTTGAGATCATCGTTGAACCATGAGGCCTTCTTGCTGCCAGGTTTGCTTTGACGTTTTTTCAGTGGTGCTAAGGTGTCGGCGGTGTTGGATAACCATAGGGTGAAGTTGGCGGCGGCTTCGTTGGTGTCAGAAGATAGGGCTGGGGGGTTTCGAAGGAGCGATGCGGAGATTTGGTCCGTGGTTATTTTGTTCCAGTTTCTTTGCAGGGTAGGTTGGAGGAGTATGTTGGGTTTTGGTTTGTTGTAGGTGAAGTGAACGCAGCTGTGGTCAGTCCAGAGGAGGTCCGTGGTGTGGCTGAAGGAGACATGGTTGCTGGAGGTGAAGATTGGGTCGAGTGTGTGACCTGCGATGTGGGTGGGGGAAGTGACCAGTTGTTTAAGTCCGAGGTTGGCGAGGTTGTCCAAGAGGGTGGCGGTGTTGCGGTCATTGCTCTTTTCAAGGTGAAAGTTGAGGTCTCCCAGAAGGATGTAGTCTTTGGAGGGGAGCGCGTGTGGAGTGATGAAGTCCGTGATGTCTTCACTGAATTTAGCTCGGGGTCCTGGTGGTCTGTAGAGGAGGGTGCCTCTGAGTGTGGTCTTGGGGTCGATGTGTATTTGGAAGTGGAGGTGTTCGGAGTTGGCGAGGTTGGCGTCAGAGCTGGTTGAGATGCGGATTGATTTCTTATGGACGATAGCGATCCCTCCTCCTGTGTGGCTGGTACGGTCTTTGCGAGTGATCTTATAGTCTTCAGGGATGGCAATGGTGATGTCTGGGGCGGAGGAAGCGTTCATCCATGTTTCTGTTAGGAAGGCGACGTCTGGAGAGATGGTGTCTAGTAGATTCCATAGGTCAATGGCGTGTCTGTGGACTGATCGGGTGTTGAGAAGGATGCATTGTAGGTGGTTGGGGTCGGGGATCTGTGGTGTGGTCGTAGCGGAGATGGTGACGGTGCCGCTGAATTTGCAGGAGTAGCAGGAGAAAGGTCCATGGGTGTGTCCAGGAACGGCTTGGACGCAGTTGGTGGAGCGGCCGGGGTTGAGGGCTAGGAGGGTGGCGGCATCGTAGGTTATGCGGGAGGGGTGGGGGGTGCAAGGGGCAGGGGGTCTGGCGCTGGGCGCGGTCCAGGCGCGGACGGGCGTAGACGGGCTTACCTTTGGCGCACCTTCGGCGCGGGTTGGGCGCGGTCGCTGCGCGCGGGAACTCCTGTCATATATGGGTAGGGGGGGGAGGGGCGAGGGTTGCTCAGCTGGGAGGCGGGGCGGGTGTCCTTTGACCACAACAAACCACAAAATGGCAGCGGAGCGCTGGTCGATACGCGCGAGCACAGCCAAAGTGAAAACAATGCAAATTAAAAGCGGCAATGCAATATATAACAGTTACAAAGCGCTGACTGAGGCAGAATGCAGGAGAAGGCAGAGAGGCGCTGTACACGATACCAGGTGTCGTCAAGACGCTGGTTGAGCGACCACTCGGCTCGGGAGAGTAGAGTGAGTCACAGGGAAGTGGGGGAGCGGAGCGCTGAAATACACTGTGGGAGGGCTGCTCAGCTGGGAGGCGGGGCGGGTGTCCTTTGACCACAACAAACCACAAAATGGCAGCGGAGCGCTGGTCGATACGCGCGAGCACAGCCAAAGTGAAAACAATGCAAATTAAAAGCGGCAATGCAATATATAACAGTTACAAAGCGCTGACTGAGGCAGAATGCAGGAGAAGGCAGAGAGGCGCTGTACACGATACCAGGTGTCGTCAAGACGCTGGTTGAGCGACCACTCGGCTCGGGAGAGTAGAGTGAGTCACAGGGAAGTGGGGGAGCGGAGCGCTGAAATACACTGTGGGAGGGCTGCTCAGCTGGGAGGCGGGGCGGGTGTCCTTTGACCACAACAAACCACAAAATGGCAGCGGAGCGCTGGTCGATACGCGCGAGCACAGCCAAAGTGAAAACAATGCAAATTAAAAGCGGCAATGCAATATATAACAGTTACAAAGCGCTGACTGAGGCAGAATGCAGGAGAAGGCAGAGAGGCGCTGTACACGATACCAGGTGTCGTCAAGACGCTGGTTGAGCGACCACTCGGCTCGGGAGAGTAGAGTAAAGACCCCAGAAGGACCGGAACCCATGCAAATCGGGGGAATACGTGGTCCTCTCACCAGGGAAGAAAGGGACAGGAGACGGAGGCTCAAACTCTGCCTATATTGTGGCAAAGGCGGGCACTTCATCAACGACTGCAGAGCTAGGAATTACGTTCCAGGGAAAAAAGAGATGCGGATTGATTTCTTATGGACGATAGCGATCCCTCCTCCTGTGTGGCTGGTACGGTCTTTGCGAGTGATCTTATAGTCTTCAGGGATGGCAATGGTGATGTCTGGGGCGGAGGAAGCGTTCATCCATGTTTCTGTTAGGAAGGCGACGTCTGGAGAGATGGTGTCTAGTAGATTCCATAGGTCAATGGCGTGTCTGTGGACTGATCGGGTGTTGAGAAGGATGCATTGTAGGTGGTTGGGGTCGGGGATCTGTGGTGTGGTCGTAGCGGAGATGGTGACGGTGCCGCTGAATTTGCAGGAGTAGCAGGAGAAAGGTCCATGGGTGTGTCCAGGAACGGCTTGGACGCAGTTGGTGGAGCGGCCGGGGTTGAGGGCTAGGAGGGTGGCGGCATCGTAGGTTATGCGGGAGGGGTGGGGGGTGCAAGGGGCAGGGGGTCTGGCGCTGGGCGCGGTCCAGGCGCGGACGGGCGTAGACGGGCTTACCTTTGGCGCACCTTCGGCGCGGGTTGGGCGCGGTCGCTGCGCGTGAACGCTGCGCGCGGGAACTCCTGTCATATATGGGTAGGGGGGGGAGGGGCGAGGGTTGCTCAGCTGGGAGGCGGGGCGGGTGTCCTTTGACCACAACAAACCACAAAATGGCAGCGGAGCGCTGGTCGATACGCGCGAGCACAGCCAAAGTGAAAACAATGCAAATTAAAAGCGGCAATGCAATATATAACAGTTACAAAGCGCTGACTGAGGCAGAATGCAGGAGAAGGCAGAGAGGCGCTGTACACGATACCAGGTGTCGTCAAGACGCTGGTTGAGTGACCACTCGGCTCGGGAGAGTAGAGTGAGTCACAGGGAAGTGGGGGAGCGGAGCGCTGAAATACACTGTGGGAGGGCTGCTCAGCTGGGAGGCGGGGCGGGTGTCCTTTGACCACAACAAACCACAAAATGGCAGCGGAGCGCTGGTCGATACGCGCGAGCACAGCCAAAGTGAAAACAATGCAAATTAAAAGCGGCAATGCAATATATAACAGTTACAAAGCGCTGACTGAGGCAGAATGCAGGAGAAGGCAGAGAGGCGCTGTACACGATACCAGGTGTCGTCAAGACGCTGGTTGAGCGACCACTCGGCTCGGGAGAGTAGAGTAAAGACCCCAGAAGGACCGGAACCCATGCAAATCGGGGGAATACGTGGTCCTCTCACCAGGGAAGAAAGGGACAGGAGACGGAGGCTCAAACTCTGCCTATATTGTGGCAAAGGCGGGCACTTCATCAACGACTGCAGAGCTAGGAATTACGTTCCAGGGAAAAAAACCCTTCCCAGAGGGCAGGCTGCTCTTAGTTCCAGTGAGCCGGCAGAAAACTGACGGTCTCGGATCAGATAGAGACCTCTGATTTGAGACGACCACATGATACGGTCTCCCCTTATGTCGCCAATACTCTACACCCTGCAGTCGCCCATATGAACGTGAGTGTTTCATTATGGGTAACCAATCAGGACCCTTTAAGACTCGATGCCTTGTTAGACTCAGGTGCAACTGGAAACTATATAGACCAGAACTATGCCTTCCGCATGGGTATCCCCTGTGAAAAGAAATCAATACCTGAAACCGTTAAAACAGTGGATGGTACGGTACTGACTTCAGGCCCTGTCACATACCATACGCTGGCCTTGTTAATGAGATTCGGTGAAGATCACTGCGAGTACATCCAGTTTGACCTCATCGATGCCCCTCAGTTCCGTCTCATTCTAGGTATGTCCTGGTTGACACTGCATAATCCTTCGGTGAGCTGGGCGTCCCGTACAGTATGTATGACGTCCGAGTATTGCAAGGAACATTGTCAGGAAGGGATAAACCATGACTTCCCCCTTGTTCCCTCACCCGCTACTTTCTTAGCAAGCGAATGTACCGTTGATTCCTTTTGTTGTGCCACCGCATTACCTGATGAATACAGTGCTTTTCACGCCTTGTTCGATAAGCAAAAGGCTACCCAATTGCCTCCTCATCGCACCTACGATTGTAGGATCGACCTCATTCCGGGTGCGGACATCCCTTGCAGCAGGGTGTATGCCCTGACAGAAAAAGATACGCAGTATCTAAAAACCTGTATAGAGGACAATTTGGCGTCTGGGTTCATAAGACACTCCACCTCCCCGGCCTCGTCACCCATGTTCTTTATACCTAAGAAGGATTGTGAGGAGCTGCAAACTTGTATTGACTATCGAGCCATTAACAAGGTGACCATCAAGAACCGTTATCCTCTGTCCCTAATTTCAGTGTTGATGGATCAGTTAAAAGGAGCTCGCTATTTTACAAAACTTGATCTCCGGGGGGCCTACCATCTTGTACGCGTATGGAAAGGGGATGAATGGAAGACTGCGTTCAGAACTAAGTTTGGTCTTTATGAATATCGAGTGATGCCCTTTGGCCTATGCAACGCCCCAGCCGCCTTCCAGTTCTTTATGGACGAGGTGTTAACGGGTGTTTGGAGTCATTTTGTGTGGTCTACATAGATGATATTTTAATCTATTCTGCATCTCTGTTAGACCACATCACCCATGTAAGAACTGTGTTAGAACGGCTACAACAAAACTCCCTGTATGCCAAACTGGAAAAATGCCTTTTTCATGTTAAGCAAGTTGCCTTCTTGGTTATGTTATTGATGCTCAAGGGTTTCGAATGGACATGAGTAAGGTTAAGGCCATCCTAACCTGGAAAACGCCACGAAACGTCAAATCTGTGCAGAGCTTTCTCGGTTTTTCCAATTACTATCGGCGTTTCATTCAGGATTTCTCCAAAGTCATTCATCCCATCACTTCCCTTTTGAGGAAAAATGTTCCTTTCAAATGGGGAGAGGCTGCCGAAACCTCATTTCAGCTTCTAAAAGAGAGGTTTACACAAACTCCCATTCTTCGACATCCGGACCCTAAGATGCCATTTGTGTTGGAAACTGACGCATCTCAGTTTGCTCTGGGTGGGGTCCTGTCCCAATGCCACCCTACCACGGGTCAGCTCCACCCTGTGGCATACTACTCTAAGAAGCTCACCCCGTGTGAGGTTAACTATACCATCACTGACAAAGAGCTCTTAGCTATCAAAAGAGCGTGTGAAGAATGGAGGCACTACCTCCTAGGGGCGTTACATACTGTCGAAATCATCACAGACCATCGCAATCTGTTATTCTTAAAGACAGCAAAGGCTTTGACTCCTCGACAACTGAGGTGGACCCTCTTCTTCTCAGACTTTGATTTTGTGATCAAATATAGACCTGGGACCCGTAACGGAAAAGCAGATGCGCTCTCCAGGTTGGGTGAGGAAGAAGCTGGAGTCTCCACAGAACCCCCTTTTATTCTTAAGGGGATCGAATATCCGGAAATTTCTATCGCCTTAATCACCTCTGAAGATTTTCTAGACGACGTTAGAGTCGCCCTAACTGACCAGGATATAACTGCTTGGGTACGAGAAGAGCCCGACAATCGATGCGAAAAAGATCAGCTAGCCTATCATTTCCATGCCTTGTATGTCCCCTCCTCTGCTTTGCAACGCAAAGTCCTGGAATGGGCACATGATTCTGTTCTAGGGGGACACATGGGCATTCACAAGACAACCGCTAACGTGGAACGATCCTTTTGGTGGCCTGGTGTCAGAACTGATACTAAAGAATATGTAAAGAACTGTGCGATCTGTGTCCAGGGAAAAGCCAGTCATATCAAACCACCGGGACTGTTGCAACCATTACCGATTTCACCCAAGCCGTGGCACACCCTGTCCATGGACTTTATCGTGGAAATGCCCCCTTGTGAGAAACAAACCGTCATTCTGGTGGTAGTTGACCATCTTACAAAAATAGGACACTTTATCTCTTTACCTGGTCTGCCGTCCTCCAGTGAATTAGCCAAAGTCTTCCTGCAACACATAGTCCGTCCACACGGATTGCCGAGCGTGTTAATCACGGATCGGGGAACACAATTCACCTCTCGTTTTTGGAAGGCTCTATGTACCATTCTGCAGATAGATGCTCGTCTCTCATCAAGTTACCACCCACAAACGGATGGTAAAACGGAACGTCTGAATCAGACGCTGGAACAATACCTGCGATGTTTTACGTTACAGAACGCCACTGATTGGACCATCCTTTTGTGGTTGGCGGAGTTCGCCTACAATAACGCTGTACATACCACCTTGGGTTGTTCTCCGTTCTTTTGCCTTTATGGATTCCATCCGAACATGCTTCCCTTTGAATGGCCGGCTGAATCCTTGGTTCCTGCCATCCATGAACATCATGCTCATCTTCGGGCTATTCTGATCGAGGCTCGGAACAATTTGGAAAAAGCCCAAGCAGCCCAGAAGCACTTCGCTGATAAGAGACGCACCCCTGAACCTGAGTATAAGGTGGGGGACAAGGTTTGGCTTTCTACACGTAATCTGCATATTAAGGGACTTAAGAAGTTGAAGGATAAATATGTTGGTCCCTATGGCATTTGTGAGATAATAAATGCTGTAGCCATGAAACTCTTGTTGCCAGTGTCATGGGCGATTCATCCTGTCTTTCATGTATCGCTCCTAAGCCCTTGTCCTCCGAACGTGAGGTTGCCTGATCGTCCTCGTCCTGTGGAAGTCGAAGGACACGAGGAATATGAGGTACTGTCCATTCTGGACTCTCGCTTGGTCCGAGGCAGGATCCAATACCTGGTGGACTGTAAAGGGTTTGGCCCCAAAGACAGGACCTGGGAGCCTGTGGACCATCTCCATTGTCCCGATTTGGTTGAACAATTCCATGAGCGGTTTCCCGGGAAGCCAGGACGTCCGCCGGGATGGTGGTCCACGAGAGGGGGTTCTGTAGCGATCGCTACCATCGACACGGCCAAATGTAAAAGATTCCGTATTGACAGTCCCTTGCGGAAATACTACAAGTCCCAGAAGGCCATCCGGCGCTGGGGGTTGGCTCAATGGGAGGACCTTATATAAACTCCACCTCCGGAACACAACGGGGCTTGTCAATCGTGTTCCGTATTTGCTCATAGCAGTTGAGCATTCTCTTATCGAGTGGTATTCTTGAGGACGACGCTGAGGAAAAGCCTGCGTGGTCATTTGTCCTGTTCTGCACGACGCCGAGGAAAAGCCTGCGTGGTCAGTCCTCTGATCTGCACTACGCCGACGAAGAGCCAGCGTGGTCAGTCGACGTTGGAGCAATCAACGCCGATGAAGAGCCAGCGTGGTCAAGAATCCAGGAGAGTCCTTGTTACAAGCCATATTCTGTCGTGCAAGTATCCCTGAGGAGTGCGGGCTCGCCTCCTGTTTGTTTGTATACTTCTACTGTTTGAAGCGGTACTAAGGCTGCCGCCATTTCTTGTTTATATTCGGGGAAGTTCTGTGTTCCTTGTCAGTGGTTGCTGACTCTACCTGATATTTGGGCTACACCGTTCCACAAGGAGTATTGTGGTTCTTACAAGCGTGGCGCTTAAACGCTTGGTACTAGTAGTCCTCCAGATCTATATTGTTGCCTACTACTGTGGTAGGTAGAGAAGTGAAGTATCTTCTCCGTACTCCTGGCAACCTTTTTACTAGTGTGCTGTGCGTATGCTTGGATTCCTTCTTGGATACATGGGGTGGATAAACTGGTGAGTGTGGAATCCAAGGGGGGGATTCAAGGTTCACATAGTTACCTTTGTGGTATTAATCTCTTGCTCTCTGTCCCCTCCTCTACCTGCAGTGTCCCAGTACCAGTAACCTCATGGTGTGACGACCAGACGATACCAGAAGTACCATTCCCCCGATGCCAATCTACCTCCCGGCCCCTATCCGTACAGGCTCGAACAGTGGGTATATTCCATTGTTGGGGTTTGTATGGTGCGGAGTCGGAAGGACTATCGTCTATCGTCTCTGCTGGCCATCAGAGTAAAGTTAGTGGCGCTTGCGTATTCTTGCGCTGCTCTCAATCCCGACATGTGTAGTTTAGATTAAACACCTTTATTTTTCTAAACTGTTGTGGAGTCAGTCTGTGGTGTTTTCACTGTGTTACTGTGAGTGTTGGTGCAAATACTTTACACCTTGCCTTCTGATTATCCTTGACTGCTCGTGCCAAGCTACCTAGAGGGTGAGCAGGGGTTATCTCAGAGGGTTTCCTCCTTACCCTGACTAGAAGCAAGGGTCCCTATTTGGACAATGGTACCTACCTCTGCCAACTAGAGACCCCCAGTTCTAACAGTGGCCAAGTCCCTGCCAGAACATTTAATCTTGTGCACTGGCATGTGTAGGCATCAGTGAGTTGAATGTCACACTACCAGTACATTTTGCAAACAGGTGCTGTGATAAACTGTGAACGTCTAGTGTTAAATGATGGAAATTGGCTAGTGCCATTGCTAGAGCATAATGTGTAAATATGTGCGGTATGCGTGCTCCGCCACCGCAGCCTGGTAACTTTTTACAATTGAAAGATGCCAAATTGCAGTAGTGACTGCCTGAACCCCGCGTTGTGCCACTGTCAGTGCCCATGCCATTGTTGCCAATGGGAACCGCGATCGCAGTAGTGAATTACAAATTTGATACCAGCGGTAAGCGTGTTCCACTACCACAGGCCCGGTCACTGGTTACAATTAAAAGATGCAGGATTGCGGTGGTGACCACCCGGCCCCAGCGGTGTGGCCTCGCCTGTGCCAATGCCATTGCAGCCAAGGGGAACCATGATCGCTGTAGTGAATTACAAATTTGAAACTCGCGGTAGGCGTGCACCACCACCACGGTCCCGGTTATTGGTTACAATTGAAAAATTCTAACCAGGAACACCAATTGCGGCAGCTGAGTACCACTGAAACAACCACAGGAGCCTACATATGTCTGTGAGAGAGCCACACATTTCAATTGCATTCAGACACTGCTGCCTGCCATTCTTCACCACCAACTGCTGCTGTTCCTGTCTCCTGGACACAGTGATTGCAAGAACTGAGAACATCAGGGTCCGTCCCTTCACTAAAGAGGAGCTGGAGGTCCTGGTGGACAAGGTCCTTTCACAGTAGGGGAGGCTAAATGGTGCACCAGATGTACTGGTAAGTGTTTCAGAATTAAAGTTTGAGAGTGCTCAGAGTGCTCATTTCTATAGCCCTTCTTCAGCAAAAAGAAACAAACGTTGGTCTGAGATTGGGTAATGTAAATGTGTGATACACTGCCAAGCATTCTGACTTCATGTCAATGGGGTGTGTAGCCTTATTTCCACAGATCCATGGCTGCATTTAAGGGTGGGAGGGACATGCAGTATGTTATGAAGTTGTACAACATGTGGTTTCTCATGTGTTTAAAACCTTGATCCTTGTCATTGACAGATGAGATATGTCCTTGTGACATATGCTACAGTTTGAGTGTCATAGACATCACCTGGCAGTGAACAGCAGTGCCCATCATGTTAGTGTGCATTTATAGATATGTGCTGTGCACAACATATGATTTGTGACAACTACACAGAAGACACCAATGTGCAACTGTAGTTGTGCATCAAAGCACAACATGGTGGATAGCAGGAGCTTGTGGCCATTGCAAAAGGACATTTGGGAGTTTGTATATGTGGTGTTCCCTTAAAGTAACTCCATATGTGACAGAGACAACACGTTTGGATGTATATATCTATCTCACCTACAGGCACGTAGGTATGCTTACAGAGAATAGTATGTTAGGTTACAAGGAGGAAAGGGTCAGCTATTTGGCTGTGTCAACACCACATCGGGCATTACTATCAACTATGCATGTTTCCATGCATCTTCTGATGATTGCATAAATGTTGCACATGCTGACTGTACATGGAGGAGGCCAACATGGGAGTATCAATTTCAAGTTTTGTTTGTTGCTTGCGTATTCATTTTTTTAAATTCTATTTATTGGTTTTTCAAACAAACAAAAACAATAGCCACATTTTCATTACATCCATATTCAATATACAATATGCCTAGTTTGCATTATTTCAGAATACCAGTGTCCATCTGCAACATATCAAGGAGCAAAATGAAATTCACATGTATAAATGCCAATAAATGTTCCTGCTCAGTGAGTTGCAGCACATTGAAAGGATCAGTTCCTATCAGTTTTTCCATAGCGAGTTCCAGTATCTCTACTAAGAGGTGAACATCTCAGGGATCACACTACATTATACAATAATACATTTCTCTTCACTTTTCCTTCCTACACAGTGAATGGCACCCTTTACCCGATATACGCGTCTCTGTACCGTTAAGGCATGGTAGTCTCTGTGCCATCTGTCTCTGCCTCCTGTGAGTGTTCTAGTAGGTAGAAGGTCAATGGGGCCCAAATGTCCCTAGGCCTTGAAGTGCTAGGTAGCAGCACAGTGTATGTATTAAGGTGTTCCTGGCACTTCACCAGATCGGTAATCTAGTCCTTGAATTGGGCGACCGCCTCTGCCCCATCGGAAGGCCACCCGTCTCTTAGCAATGAGCAGACCTAGGGCTACATGCTTGCGGTGTGCCACCTGCACCAGCTGGACATAGCCAAGCACGGCCACCAATGGTGTGGGTTCCAAGCGCTTGTTTGTCATTAATGTCAGAGCTTCAAATACCTGTGCCCAATATATGCCCACTCCCGGACAGGCATAGCCTAGATGTAGAAAATCTGCCCCTGGCGCATTGCACCTGTCACAGCTATCTGTGTCCCTCAAGTGATATCTATGCATTCTAGCTGGTGTATAATATAGCCTATGTAGGAATTTATAATGTATGATACGGAGCCTACTACTGGACGACACTCTCTCTGTTTGTAGGCAACAAAATTTCCGCTGATCGTCTGTTAGGTCATTACCTAGTTCCTCCCCCCATCGTGCGTGAGCAGGCGAAGCCGGCAACTCTCTCTGCGTGTGGACTGTCCGATATACCATAGAGACAAGATGTCTAGCCGTCGTGTTCTTGAGCAACAATTGTAGTTGGGTTAATTCCTGTGGTTCCTCAGGGAAGTTCATGGTAAGAGATTTGATACCCTGCCTAAGCCGGATATACAAAAAGACATCAAGCGGGGTGTGTCCCAGTCCCTGAAACGTCTGTTCTACCGTGCGGAACTATCCTTCATGACATAGGTCCCCCCATGTGTAAATGTGGGTGCATTTTCTGAAAACGTGGAAGTGTTTCCTGGAGAAGGGGTATACTCAGGTGATATGTAAGTGGCAGCAATGAAGAATATAGCAGGGGCGATTGTAGTATGTGCCCTATGCGATGCCACGCCACCACCGTGCATGTAACAGTGGTCGGCATTTGTTCCCTAGGGCTGGGCAGTTCATGAATCACTCCATCCAAGGGAAGGGAGTGTGCAAGCCAGTGCTCCGCCGCAACCTACGGCATATACCTCGGCTGCATAATGTGCTTGTGTGTGAGGTAGTATAATTCAAAGTTTGGTATGCCGAACCCTCCCTGGGCATATGATCTGGTAAGGATATTCCATTGCAACCTCGGCTGTTTCCCCTCCCCCAGACTAATGACGTAATTTCCGGCCTGAGTGTTGTGCAAAAAAAAGTTCCAGGAGGATAAGGGATATTTAAAAACAAATAAAGTAGTTGTGGTAGGATCACCATTTTAATCAATGAGGCCCAGCTTGCCAAAGACAAGGGCAATGCAATCCAGCGGGTCACAGAGTCTGCTATTCGAGTCATTGCAGTGCCATAATTCTAGCACATACGTTCCTCTCTTTCCCTGGTCACTTGTATTCCTAAGTAACACAGGTCGTCATCGCACCACTTCAGGGGATAATCCAGAGGGAAACGAACTGTAAACGCCGTCAGTGAAAAAATACAACACTTTCCCCAATTAATTTGGATCCCTAATAGCTTCCCAAATATAATAAACTCCTGAAGGATTGGATTCAGATTTTCCTGCGGGTTCATGATATATAGCGTGATATGATCTGCATAGAGGGACTGGAGCACCTGCTGCATGTAACACCGCAGGGCCTTGTCATTGCGACGTTGTCGTAGTCTAGCCGCCAGAGGTTTGACCGCTATTGCAAAGAGAAGGGGGGAAAGAGGGCACCCCTGTTGAGTACCCCGAGTAATAGGAAACTCCTGAGATGTTCGTCCATTAACAACCACTTTGGCCACCGGCCTCTGATACAGCAACCAAATCCATGAAAGGAAGAGAGAGGGGAACCCCATTCTCAGCAGCACTTCAAAAATGTAATCCAATTCAATGGAATCAAAAGTCTTAGTGGCATCTAGAAAAATAGCAGCTATGGGCGATATATTATTAAGAGCTGTAAAAAGTGTTCTCAGGTTGTGGGACGTAGCTCTTCCAGGCACAAAGCCCAACTGATTAGGAAGTATCAGGTTTTCCATCAGCAGACTCAGCCGTGTAGCGACCAACTTAGCTAAGATCTTGGCATCACAATTTAGAAGGGAGAGGGGTCTCTAGGAGTCGCAGTGCTGGGGCGATTTCCCTGGCTTCAATAATGAAATAATCAGAGCCTCCCTCATAGATGCAGGGAGGCAACCAACCTCTAGAGATTCCGCATACACATCTTGCAAAATGGGGGCCATGAGGTCAATATATGTTTTGTAAAGTTCTATCGGGATTCCGTCCTTTCCATGGCCTTCCCTGATTGCAGACTCATAATGGCATCCCTGACCTCATCCAGCTCAAATGGGGCACATAAGAAGGTTCCCTGCACATCATCGAGCCATCCCGGGGCCACATCCTCTAGGTAGCCTTCTGATCAAATTCATCCTCCCTTTTAGTTGTGTACAGGTGTTGGTAGTGCTGTGTAAAGGCATTTAGTATATTAGCTGTGTTCCAGTATACCACCCACTCCAGATCCTCTATCTCCAGTATAAAATTAGCATATCGAGTGTTCCTGATCAGGTGTGTCAACATTTTACCTGGCCGCTCCCCTTCCCCGTAGCTTTGTGCCACCCAGTATTTACCCCAGAATTGTGTTTCTCTCTGGGCTGCATCCATGTATTCTGTGAGCATCTCTCTAAACTTAACTTGGACAGCTTTGGTCGGTGCCGTAGCCAGGTTAGCTTCCAGCAACTTAAGTTCTGCCTCCAGCTTTCGTATTTGGTTGGTGATGTCCTTAAGCACTCCCGACCCTTTTACTATACAGAAACCACAGAGTGTTACCTTGAATGCCCCCCAAATGATTTCTATAGTATTTACTGACCCCTTGTTACGTGAAAAGAAATCTTGTATTTCATCCCGCAGTTCTTTCTGAAATACAGCATTCAGCAAGCTAGGGGCGTGCAGTCGCCAAGAACTGAGTGGCACATTAAAGTCTGATGAGAACAGCGTGAGCTTAACCGGGCATGGTCCGAGTACGTCCTAGCCAGATGTTGCACTTGGTCTGTTGCCGATCCCAACCCATGGGACAGTAACCAATAGTCCAACCTTGTCCATGACGCAGCTTGTGCCGTGTAATGTGTACCTTCCCGCGTGAGTGGATGGGTGTGTCGCCAGGCATCAATCAGTTGTGAGTCAGTAATTGTACCATCCAGAATCTGATACGCTCTAGTGTAATGATGAGGGGCCGGGTGTGATCTCTCCAGACCTGGGTTAAGTGTTACATTAAAATCACCACCCCAAATAATATGACTGGAACCAACTTCAAATATCCTGGCCCAAAGTGTAGTGTAGAAATGCGGGTCATCAATATTGGGTCCATAGCAGCAGGCCAGAGTGATGGACACAGGAATGGAATGGAATCGAATGGAATGAGGATTTGTAAAGCGCGATGGCTTCCCGGAGGCGTCCCAGCGCTGTAGACAGACTGAAGGGTTGTGCTATAGGGATGGGAGTGCGGGAGGCAGAGGAGCAGGTTAAGTGTGGGATTTATAAGAGCCAAGTTTTTAAGAGTTTTCGAAAGGTGAGCAGGTTGGGTTCTGACCTAATTTCGACGGGAAGAGAGTTCCAGATCCTAGCTAGGTTGTAAGCAAGCAAGCGGCCTCCGCATCTGGCTCTTCTGATGCGTGGTACGGAGGTTAGGTAGGAGGTCGCGGATCTGAGGGCCCGGGAAGGACAGTAGGCTTCCACCAAGCGGTGATTTATGGTGGGGCCTGTTCCCCAGTAGGATCGGTGTGCAACGCACATGCTCTTGAATTCTATTCTGGCTTTCACAGGGAGCCAGTGAAGGTCCTTCAATCTGGCTATAACTGGGGATCGGCGAGGAAGGTTCAAGAGGATTCTTGCAGCGCAGTTTTGAATGACTTGTAGTTTGGACAGTGTGGACTGTGGAGCGCCTAGATATAGGGCGTTACCGCAGTCGAGGCGCGACAGGATTAGTCCTTGGACCATGATCCGTCTGGAGTGAAACGGGAGAAGGGGAAGAATCTTGCGGAGCAATCTCATCAGTCCAAAGCAGATAGCGGCTACTTTGGTGGCTTGGTAGTTGAAGGTGAGATTGTGGTCGAGCCAGATCCCTAGGCTCTTAATTTGATCCTTTGTTGTGGGGGGCTACCTAGACAGAGGGGCCAGATGGTGTCAATGGATTTCGGGATGTTATTTCCAAGGAGCATTACCTCTGTTTTGTCCCCGTTAAGTTTTAGATGGGAAGCCGACATCCAGGACGCAACAGCTTTCAGGCAATTGTGTAAGCTGTGGTTAGGGTTGAGAGAAGGGTCCAGAGCTACCACCAGCTGAGTGTCGTCCATGTAGGTGACAATTTTTACCCCAAAAGAACAAACGACATCAGCTAGGGGGCTAAGGTAAACATTAAAAAGGGTAGGACTCAGGGTGGAGCCCTGAGGTACTCCACAATTAAGAGATTTACTAGAGGAGGTAAACTCCTTTTCGAATACCTGGAAGGATCTGTCTGAGAGGAATGATTCTAACCAGGTGAATGCTATGCCTGACACTCCAATCATACTGAGGCGATGAAGTAAGATGCTGTGATTTACGGTGTTGATGGCGGCACTCAGGTCAAGTAGGACTATGCCGTAGAACCGCCACCGTCCAAGATCCTTCTTGCCTACTCCGTCACTGCAATCAGGGCAGTCTCAGTTCCATGACGGGGTCTAAAACCAGTCTGGGTGGGGTCCAGTTTGTTATTGGATTCTAGAAAGTCTGTCAGGACTGAATTGACATGTTTTTCCAGAATTTTACTGAGCCAGGGTAGAAGGTCTATAGGTCGGTAGTTAGAGGGGTTAGAATGGTCGAGGGTAGGTTTCTTTAGTAGCGCTTTGACCATGGCTTTCTTCCATAAGGGTGGGACAATGCCAGTGTCAAGGGAGGAGTTGAGCAGGTCTTGAATGGTAGGTGATATCTGGCTAGTTATTTGGGTAAGAGCCCTAGGAGGAGCTGGGTCGGTCGGGGATCCAGATTTGACCATTCTCATGTATTTTTCCAGATTGGTTTTGTCCAGAGCTGGGAAGTTGTTGAGAACACTGAATGGGGCTACTAAAGCATCAGTGTTGGTGGGGTCTCTGGGTGTGGTGGCTGTGTGAGGGAAGGAGGAGTTGATCAATTCAATTTTGTGTTAAAAAAATTCCGCAATTTCCTCGCAATGGGTCTGGGTGTTATTGTGGACTTTAGGAGTCTCAGGGAGTCGCAGGAGGGATTTGGCAATACGGTAAATCTCCTTGGGTTTGGACTCAGCATTGTCAATTTTTTGTTCAGAAAAAGTGGCCTGAGCTCGTCGGATATCTGCTTTATAATTTGTAATAGCTGCTCTGTAACTGACTTTGTCTGCTGGGCAGTAGTCAAGGCGCCATTTTCTTTTCATTTGCTTGCAGGCGCGTTTGGCCTTCCGTAGGTCGTCTGTGTACCATGGGGCTGTTGGGTTGCCCCGCTTGGGACGGAGACTTTTCATAGGGAGTACCAGGTTTAAAGAGTTGGTGATCCACCTGTTGTAGTTATCGTTCCCCTGGATAGGATTCAATGCGTTAGAGGATTTTGTACCTTGTAAGGTAGTTTGCCATTCGGATAGAGGGATTTTTTGCCAATTCCGTGACAGCAGAGTTGTCGAGGGCTTTAGAGGGGGGAAATGGGGGGGGGGTCCAGGTGAAGGGGATAAGAAAATGGTCAGACCATGGTAGAAGGGAGGGGCTTTCAGTAAGAAGATTGGAACAGTTACTGAAAATGGGGTCTAAAAGATGCCCTTTTTGATGTGTGGGCCCAAGGACAAGTTGATTTAAATCCAGGGCTTGTAGGCTCGATGTAAGTTCTCTGGCAGAAGGGTCGGTCAGATTATCCAGATGGGTGTTGATATCACCCAGGATTGTATAGTTAGCAGAGCTGAGAGCCAAATTTGCAACAGTCGGTGCAAGATTTGCAAGGAAAGGACCATGGGGTCTTGGCGGGCGGTATATGAGTATACCAGAAAAGGTATGAATAGGACTGAATTTTATAGAGAAGGAGAGACATTGACTGTCTGGGTGGTGCACCGGGGTGCTAGTGACTTCATAAATTGCTTTATGAATTACTGCTAGGCCACGTCCGATTCCCTTTTTACGGTCAAGGCGACATATTCTATATTCAGGCGGGAGAGCTTGTACCAGATCAGGTTCCGAATGTTCCTGTAGCCACGTCTCTGTGGCAAAGAAAATGTCTGGATTAATTTCCTCTAGCATTAGGTGGATTTCCATAGAATGTTTGGGAAGTGAACGGCAGTTGAGCAGAAGCATAGAGAATGTCTTTGGTTTCTTAGGGGGGCGAGGGGAAAAACAAAAGCTGCAGTTTCTGCATGCAGAATGTTTTATTGACGGATCCCATGTGTGTAGGCAGGATGGCTCAGAAGGCTGATATAATTGCCGAAGGGAGTGAGACCTATAGGTAATGGTTTGGCTTGAAAAATTGGCAGGGGGGTTGGCCTCTGGTCTCGTGCGGTCGCGGACGGGCGCAGACGGGCTTGCCTTAGGCGCGCCTTTGGCGCGCAAACGTCGCGCCCGCTGCGCTCGTCCGCTGCGCGTCCGGAACATGCACATGATTTATGCTGCTTCTGGTAGGGCTCGTGGGGGTGTGGCCTCGGAAGGGGGCGTGGTCTCCGGTTTTAGCGCGCTGGCGCCAAACAGTTTTCTGGGGCGGTGTCGCTACATCAATGGATCGGCTGCTTTGTACCGCTGAATTCCCCAAAAGCGTGAGTGTATTAAAAGCACAAGTTATACTGTGACACACAATTTTTAAAAAAGTGCTGCCTCGCTCCCGGCTTCCGCCTCAGGAGCACAACAATCAATCAATTACCTGGCGCCCTAGATCGGCGTCTTAAGTAAAGGTTGGTGGGGGGCGTGGCCTCGGAAGGGGGAGTGGCCTCCGGTTTTAGCGCGCTGGCGCCAAACAGTGTTCTAGGGCGGTGGCTCAGACCCCAGTCTCTCCCACGCCAGGCAGTAACGGCCCTGCGCGTCCCAAGATGCCCCCGCTAAGTGAAATGGCACCTGTTTTTTTATGATTATCACTTTCTCCCTAATTCTGTGCCCCGCCTGTTTACTCGTAAAAGTATTGGTACTTTGTGGGATGAAGTGCGTTTCTTGCAACATAGCTATGTGTGGCCCTTGTCTCTCTAGATAAGCCAGAATGTGTTGTTTTTTCTGCGCATCACCCAAGCCTCTGACATTAAATGTAAGGATATTTAATTTCCCTACCTCGAAATTAGCCATACTCCTGGACGTCAGTTATCAATGCGCACACCATCCAACAAATGCAGGCTACATCATCTACCCCAGTATCTGCTGCCACTGTGTCGTTCCCAGGATGCTCAACCACCAAATTGTTCAGCAATCTTACTACATCAAAAAATAGCATGTTTCTGAAAAACTGGCATACAAAGAACAAAACATACCCCTAGTGCCCCACCCCCCCACTGAAGCAACCCCAACTTGCCAGAAATGCGTACCCACCCACCTCTCCCCGTCCCCACTTAACAAAATAACAATTACAGTCCCTGCATTCTGCATGCAGTGGACAATCCCAGGGTCATTTCCTTCGGGGGCCAGCTCTAGGTGGCATCACAGCAGCCCTTCACCCATAGAGCACACCGCAGCCGGAGCCGCTAGGCCCGTCTGGGCAGAGGGTGCCCCGCGAGCTAATATTATAGCACAGTATGGGTCATCATTCAAGTAACATAACCATTCTCCTTGGAGAACCGCAGCCTTAAGGCCCGGCGGCGCAGGGTACGCCTAAATCCCCGGGATTCACCTGCCTTGTCAAAACAGAGACAGACTCTTCGTCTGGCGTAGAAGATGGTATTTATTAGCTGCAGCTAGTACAGTGGTCTTAGAAGTCGTCAGTACAACGAGGTTCAAAAGAGACTGCCACTTAACTCTGTGGCGCACAGGTTTATATATGATACAATACAATGCAAAGTGCAATCACACAAGAGCATGAGCTATAGGTAAACGTTTTAGACAATGTTTTAAAACCAAAAGCAACTCAAGTTCCCGGTTCGGTTTGTCATTCGCCCCCTTAAGTAAATCACAAGCGAATCCACACAATTCGATTTACAAGCAGAGAAAACACAGCTGCATGTTGTAGAAGGACAGTTGAGAAACAGGAGAATGCATGAGACATGTAGCAAAGGACAGCAGATAAGATAACTTAAAGGAAACAATGGTGTGAAATGACATGTAGTCCGGATGGGGATTAATCATCTCAGACAGGAATTAGTGTACTCGGCCAGACCCTGACACTCGTTAGTAAACATAGGCAAGGAAGCCACCTGACACGCAAAGCAGAAACGATAAAAACATTGCGTTCGCCAAGTTGCCTGAGTAAGGGCAACCTAAAATGGCGGCGATCACAAAATGGAGGCAGAGCACAAACGAATTCGTAATTTACAGAACCTAAGACCCTCCTTTTGCCATTACTCAGGCAAAAACAAACCAACTCATGCTAATCTTAGTCAGAGTCAACACTGAGTCAAGTCAAATCAAGTCAAAGTCAAGTCAAAAAGGTTTATTTGTGTTGGTACTCGACAGAGGACCACAAATTTTTTTTTTACATTTTACATTTTAAAAAGAATTCAATTTTTGTCAATATAAAGGTAAAAAAGATTTTAAAAATGTATACAAATTGTAACAAACAAATTAATTCGGAGGTTGATTACACAGAAATATAAGATCTCTTACTGATGTAATTCTACAGGTGCGAAAAATTGGGTCAAGGTATCTTGTACGGGCTAGGGTTACTTTTAGATTTGGACATACAGATAGTACATGCTCTAAAGTCTGATCACCACCTGCGCATAAAGTACATTTTGGGGATCCTCCTGGAAGCCATCTTGAGGTATATGTTAATATGGGTAGAATGCCCAATCGAATCATGGTGATCGCCCTCCTTGCGCCATGTGTCAAGGTAAACCCAATATAAGGCTGACTTTGTTTGTATACTAGTAAGTCTGCGAAGGGTTTGTAGGTGGCTAATTTGTTGCAATGTAGAGAGTCCAGTTCGTAACTCAATTTTGGGGTGAAACATTTTAAAAACAGTTTTACTTGCGCTGGAGACCAGGTGAGTAATAATTGTGTGCTAATATTTGCCATACGTAATGCTGCAGTCATGTTCTCTAAAAAGATTTGCTTTTTAGCATCCGTCCCGAAAGTCTCTTCTTTCAGCAATGACCTTAAAGTATTCTCTTTTGCATGTAATAAATTATAGGCCCACCTAATTACGTTTGCGATTGCTATAGCATAGGAGCTAGTGACTGATAGTTCTAATCTCAGTGCTTGAACAGGTACAGCGTCTGAAACTTTCATAAGCCTTCTTAAAATTTTTCCTTCTTTGCGATCCATAAAGATCCATTGCTTTATGGGGATGTACTCTGTCGCATAGGATAATACAGGTGGTATTTTGGCTCTGTAAATGTTTAACAATGAGGAAAAATGTCTGTTTCCTGTTGCGCTGTAAAGTCACTGGAGCGCCGCAGCATGTATATCAGATTTTCTTTGTAAATATTTTAACTGTGTTGTGTTTGTTAAAGTTTTCTAAAGGATCCTGCCGAGGTAGGGATAATCGTTCACCTCTTCTAACTTATCTCCTCCTAACCTCCATGTATATTTGGCACTTTGTTTCCTCCCTGAAAAGGCTAGCACTTTTGTTTTCTTTATGTTTGGTACTAAATAGTTTTCTTTTGAGTACTTGTGCAGAAGATCCAATGATGTTTGTAATCCGAATGGAGTGAGGTCTAACAACACTATGTCGTCAGCATAGAGCAATGCATGTATGCTTTGTTTAGCGATTTTTGGGGGTATACTGGAGCCTTGTTGCAGGTGGTAAGGTAAGTCGCTTAAGTAGAGGGAGAATAGGATCGGGGCTAGGAGGCACCCTTGTTTTAGTCCGTTCTCTGTTTTAATTCTTTCTGTTAGGCCTTTTTCTCCCCCCATTTGGACTTGGCACCAGGTATTAGTATGTAGGCTTATTATAACTTGTAACAGTTGATCGTGAATTCCAAGCCTCCTTAATTTCCTCCATAGTGTTGGTCGATCAACCCGATCGAACGCAGTAGAGTAGTCTATGAATGCTGCGGAGACGACCTGTGATTTTCGGGTTACATATTTATCTAAAATAACCTGAATAACTGCAATGTTGTCTGTTACCGAGTGTTTGGGTCTGAAACCTGCTTGAAAAATGGGTATCAGACCCAGTGAAAAGGCCCATTCTTTCAGGCGATATAGTACTTCTGCAGCAAATACTTTTCCCACGGCATCCATGAGTGCTATTTGGCGGTAATTCCCTGCTTGAGTTCTGCTTCCCTTCTTGTGGATGGGGATGATGATGCTCCCCTGCCATGATTTCGGTACCTGACCAGTGTCAAATATGTAATTAAAAAGAGGGTATAAAGACTTGCTCCATTCCTTCGAGGCGACTTGTAACACCTTAATTGGAATCTGGTCCGGTCCAGAGGCACCCGTAGTTCTTGCTTTGCGTATATTCAGTTCAATTGATATAGCTGTAGTTTTGAATAATGGACATTTATCATTTTCTGTGATGATTATCTCATTACTTTCATATGGTATTATTGAATTTGCTTTGTAGAGATCTGTCAGATAAGTTTCCCAGTCGTTCGGAGGGACCGGTATTGATTGTAATTTCTTTTTAGATCCAGTTATTTTTGCGATTAAGAACCAATATTTGCGTTGGTTATTGTTTTTTGCTGCTATCTGAATGTCGACCCAGTTGAGATCTTGTAAGGCTTTTTTATTTCTTTGATTCTCACGTCTCAGTTGGTTTTTCAGTTTATTTATTTCCTTTTTCGTAGTTGGCGAAGAATTCATATATTGGGCGCGTATAAGTTTGTTTAACTTTTTCTTTGCCTCAGAGTTCTTAGAGGTACGTATGTTTTTGTCTCTCTTCTTACTGTTACCTGCTGCGCCCTTTGTTGCCATATTTAGAATAAGGTTTTTGAAATCCTTGATAATAAATTCAAAGTTTTCTATAGGATTTTCACAAAAAGTTTTTGTTAAAAACTGAGAGTGGTCAATCAATGTTGTAATTTTATCTAGAGTCGAAGAATTCCAAAAGATACGTCTCTGTTCGCTTTTTATCATTATAGTGCTTTTGTGATTGATGATATGACATGCTGGAGAAGATTTAGGTATCCAATCTGTGTTTAACTGCATTAAAGCATGATCACTCTCTTGACAAAACTGGTTAAACAAATGCGTAACTGTATCTAGCAGATCCATACTACTAATAATGTAGTCTATAATGGATAGAGTCCCGTTACCCCGTCTGGTGTACTTTGCAGGAATGTCCCCTTCAGTATTGCCATTCAATATTAGTCCATTTAGATTAGTCAGCGCTGATATTAGCAGTTTGCCTCTTTTATCAGTTAGTATACCATCAGGAAATTGTGGAATTGTAGTTTCCATACCTTCTTCTATGAATAGTTTTGCCCACTTATTGATTGCAAGGTTGGAAATTTTACTATTAAAATCACCCACGATTAAGAAAGAAGAATGAGGAAAATCTTCTGTTATATTCATGATCTTTTCCATGATATCTAAAAATATAGTGTTGTGTTTTTTGCCTGGAGGGGTATATGCGTTAAAGAGGAGTATTGACTGTACCTGAACCGTACTATGTTTTTTTGCGAAGATTTTGATACACTGTAAGTGTTCTAGTTTGGTATCTACTATTTCCTGCGCCCACAAAAATTCTTCCCTCAAAAATATGGCCAGACCACCTTTAGCATGTCCACGTTTGGTAGGTGTTGCTAGGATTTCGTATACGTAGTATCCTTTAGAAGTGATAGATTCGGTTGCCCATGTTTCTTGTAGTATCAGAATATCTGGCAAGTTACTCGTAGCCATGGACAGTTTGTTCTTAGTTCTGCCTGCGATATTCCAAGATGTAATTTTTAAACCGGCGCTAAACAGGTTGTTGTTGAGTATTCGTGATTTTGTTGCTATTCAAAGTCTCAGAAACCCAAGCCCAAGAGTTTATGCTGTTGCTATTGTCAGAATCCTTAGGAACATGGTACCAAACAGCCCTTTGACCTTTATCCACCAAAATTTTTAGATTTTCTTGCTCTGTAAAATGTGCTCCTAAATACGTGATTTCTTGGTCTTCTGTCACTTCGTAATTTCGCTGGTATTTTTTGACATGTGAATTGGAGATTGCTTGTATTTGGGCATTGTACCAAATCGGAGTTTTATTGACCTTTGATTCCACTCTTTCAACTACATCGTATCCATGTTTATGCAGAGTTTCTTTTTCTCTGAGTATTATCCCTGGAAGGACTGACGACCAGAATGTTACCGTTACTAGTTTAGTATTGTCTTTTTTAGGAAAGATCACTAGATTGAGTTCATTACTGGTCATTGATTGTAGAGACCTTATATGGCGTAATAGATTTATAATCCTTCCTCTATTAAGTGGAGCTGAATCAGTAGGAAAAAGTTCCTCAAATTGTAGAGTTTTAGAAGGAGGCTCTTCCTCCTTTTGTTTGTACCTATTATTATCATCTTCCCTTGGGTATTTATTACTTTTGTCTGGTTGTGTAAAGAGTCTGTTTGGGACATAATCTTTTACTGTTGGGTCCAGATAAGACATCTTTTCATCTAAGTTGTTATTAATTGCTCGCTTTTCTGTATTTTGGGACTTTGTTACATCTTCACCTGGTTCTTCTTCAGATTTAAATATAGTAACTGATTTTTGAAATTTTAGTTTATGAATTTTCTTTTTTTTGGATCCTTCTTACTGGTTTTTTCCTCCTTCTTTTCCCTCCTTCTGGCTTATTTTCATGTTTGTTTGCCGTTTCTCCATTTCCTTTACTAGGTATTTGACTTGTAGTGTTTATTTCCCGGGTATCTAATGCCGAATCATTTGTAGGATTATTTATTGTGCCAGATTTGGTAAATATTGGGAAGTGTTTCCCTTTTTGTTGACGTTTTTCTTTAAATAGTTTTTTCAAAGAGTATATCACTGAGTCATTTAGAGTATCAGACTTCTCCTTTTGTTGTGTTTGGGTATCTGTTGTTTGAGTACCAAAGTCACGTATTCTTTTCTCCTGAGCTTTGTTATGATCTTTTAGAGTATCGTTTTGTATAAGTTTGGTTTTGGTTAGCATATTGATTTTCTCTACTACTGCGGAGTCTTTTTTCTTTTTTTCTTCAACTAAATGTTTTAATATGCCTATTTGAACGTCCAAGGTTTGGTCGGAGTTTTCTAAAATGTTTCCTAGAAAAGAAAGAACAGATTCCAAAATTTCTTGTAGCGAAAATAGGGCTTTAGACATAGGTGAGGCTGTGTTCGTGATGTTAATATTGTTTTTGAGATTAAAGGGGTCCAACGAAAGGTTGAGCGAAACAACTGGGGGAGATGTTTTTTGCTGGGCGCTGTTGCTTGTCCCGGGTTCTGTCTTTTGTGTCACTAATTTGGATTTGTTAATGTTTGAGTCCTCAAGTAGCATTGAGCTCCCTCTATTTTTTATAGGTGTTGAAGTTTTTAGATTAGTCATTTCATGATCCGAGGTTTGAAGATCTTTTGGGGAAGTAAGTAATTTGTTACTTGAGTCAGGCTCCAGGTGACCCAATTTAGCTTGTGAACTAGGTATCATTGAGGTACTTTCTATTTCCCTATTAAGTATTGATGAATTGAGAGTTATTTCTTTACTTAACATGTATGATTCTTGATTCTCCTTAGGTATAAGTGTACAGAAGTATGTACTGATTGCCGGCGTGTGAGATATGCGACCTTGTTTTATAGCTTTATCGGAGGATTTCCGTACAGCATTCTCTGTGCCCATTCTTTTCATGAATATAGTGCGGGATCGCAATTTTTTAAAACCCATTTATTTATTTTCCAATAGGCGTTATTATTTAATGTTAATTTTAATTTAGGTTTGTGTATTGCTAGATTCGCCGCGAGTTTAATGAAGATGGTGCTACTTTTAGGAGATTCTTTGGCTTTCCACAGTATCCTTGCAGGAGAAGACCTTGCTCTCCTACAGCCACGTAAGTTTCATAGATGATGCGCAAGGACAAAGAGGAGGGGCCCGTCCCGTCCTCGTACGTCCCCGGACGGCCACAGAGGGCCCGCCCTTTGCCCGGGCTTAGCGCCGCGCTTAGTCCCGCGCGCGTCCCGCGTCGCGGTAAGGTTGATGGTGTTTTTATACGTATCGCCGGTGGGCGTGTCCGTTGGCGTGTCGCCTGGGGGAAGAGGAACCAGCTGGTCTGTACAGGGGTTGCTGGTCCTCGCAGTCCCCCGGGTTGGGCGTGTAGTTTCGCCATGGCCTCTTACCCTATGGACTCCAGCTGGGAGCGCTGAACAGAGCCTGCCGACTGCAGCTCTCGCTCACACCAGCGAGTCCTCGGGGAGGCAGCACCTGAGAACACGTAAAGTGGGTTGATCCGTCCGCTCACAATACCGGCAGCACAGGCAACAGGAAACAGCCAAAACAAGTGTGTGGCGCCCGCGAAGCGGGTGTCACGAATTTTAAGTCCAGATCGCCGGTGGGCGTGTCCGTGGGCGTGTCGCCTGGGGGAAGAGGAACCAGCTGGTCTGTACAGGGGTTGCTGGTCCTCGCAGTCCCCCGGGTTGGGCGTGTAGTTTCGCCCTGGCCTCTTACCCTATGGACTCCAGCTGGGAGCGCTGAACAGAGCCTGCCGACTGCAGCTCTCACTCACACCAGCGAGTCCTCGGGGAGGCAGCACCAGAGAACACGTAAAGTGGGTTGATCCATCCGCTCATAATACCGGCAGCACAGGCACCAGGAAACAGCCAAAACAAGTGAGTGGCGCCTTCAACACTGATGTTCATGAGATCTTCAAGCTGTTGCTGCACCATCATTCTAATATTCTCTGTCTTCTGAGCGGCAGATCGTGGAACACATAAAGTAGTCAACAGGCCATAGACTGCAGGACCACATTGAACACATAAACAACAAGACAATATGACGGCTAAAATTGTTCCAAGGAACGTTAAGATCTTCCATCCCCAAGTTGACAATATTCCCCAAAACCATCCCATAAAAGACCAATTTCCTTGGTCCTGATGAATCGACTTGGAGACAGTGTGCAATTTAGAAATGGCTTGGAATACTGCTGGAGCGTCATCTGGAATATAAATGCAGCAACTAGATCCGATCAATTTACAGACACCTCCTCGGTCTGCTAAGATCACATCTAGCGCAATTCGATTTTGCAGCGTCATAAGATGGTCAGCTTGAAGTTCTGCTGTAATCTTACCTATAGCACCTGCAGTAACATTAATAGTGGTCTCGACCACTCGAACCTATTGCCTGATGTGTCTGCTGTTGACCATCGGACCCCAAAAGGGAAGGAATCCTTTAAGGAAATCTCCTCCCTCTTGTTCTGCCGTGTCTTTGGCATCGAATACGCCTCTGCTATGTCTAAATCTATGATGGTCTGACGAAGCCGTATATGTAGGGGGAAGGAGGAAAGCTATGTAGCAGGTTCCAGAAAAGTTGGAAGGTAACCAAGTATAAGCTCAATCGTTACAAACAAAATATGTTCCTTGAGACTGAACTAGCGGAGGAAAATCGAGGGATGAGAAAATATATTTATATGTACATTTCTGGTTATCGTCAACTTTCTTGCTGTTGATTTGGAGACAAAGATTACCTTTATGGGGCACAAGTCCACACTGGGGAAGACTCGCCTTTTCTAGTTTTGTCGCTGAGAATGGAAACATAGTGGGTAACATTCCATCCCTCATAAGCTTTCTTTTCATCTAATGGAATCTTACTCTTCTCTACAATCTTGGCCATTACCACTATACCTTTGATTAAGGAGCTGTGGCTAAAATCTAGTCCATTCCCAGAAGTTCTCACGGGGCTTCTAAGTCGGTTGTGGTATGCGGCTGAAAACATTGTCAAATAGGCCCAAGCTGAACCTTCATATGAGAAAGGAAGAACCAAATATGGCATTCCCTTTTGTGTATTGTGTGGAATGAGTGTGCACACCCAACAATCAGTCATATTAATGGCCAACTGATGTTGGTGCAACAACTGAATAAACGTATTATTCATATACTCAGCTCTTCTTATCTGTTCATGAGGGGGTAAAGTATGCATTTTATGTGAAAAGACAGAAAGGCGAGAAGGCAGAGAAGTTGTAGAATTAGCAACATTTCTTGATTGCAAAATATGCACGATCCATCCTGTGCAGGCTAATAAAATACACAAAAACATAAGAACACACAAAGTTACGCCAAATCCACTATGCAATAATTTACAATATTTTGATCTCATTTCCTGCTTCCTATTTTCCCTACCTACAATTGTTGTACCATCCATCTTTATCTAAAAAAAAATGTCGCTCACGGCACTCTTCCTTAATCACTCATCTAATCACTTCTGTATATCCTGAGGCACTAGCCACTTACTAAAAGAACAAAATCAGGTTACAGTCTGAGTCTCCTACCGTGGCCCTGTGACGGAGACAGATGGCACATCTAGTACTAAAAAAAGGCAAATAAAAGACCAAATAGGAGTGTCTTTAATTAATAAAAAGAAATGTTCAAGAAAAATATTTAATTCAGTTCGTTAGGTGTTGGTCTTAAACTGTAGCGCGTTTTACTCAGCACGGTCTGATCTTTAAACAATATTTCTGGATTCGTAGTGTCTATTCTACGATGCACAGTCACAGCAGCTTGAAGAATATCGTCATCTGCTTTTTCTGACTGAGTCCCTTAAATCTGAGCATCACTGAATGGAACAACATGAGGAACTGCTGCAGTGTCCGATTCTCTTACACCACTGCGACTCCACTGATCAAAGGGTAATGGAAGTGGCACCTTTTTACAGTGCACTCCATGTACCCAATTTCGTTTGCCAACCACCTTTACAGCCGTGCGAGTGACAAGCAAAACTTGCGTAGGCGTAGACCAACGAGGCTCCAAATTCTTAGTCCGTTGAAAATTTTTGACACAGACCCAGTCACCGGGCAAGAAGGTGTGACCCGGGTCTGTGGAGGCCTCCGGCAGAACACTCTGTACCTGTCGACGAATAACACTTACTTTAGTAGTCAAATCATGTAAATAGTCAATTAACAGAGGATATGGTATGTCTGAGTATCTTTTGGGGCGGTGGGCGTCCAAATACTACTTCATATGGGCTAAGTCCCATACGAGAGTGCACAGTAGTTCTGGTTGACAAAAGAGCTAGGGGCAATGCATCAGGCCAAGCAAGACCTGTACTGGCTTGTATCTTCGCCAGCTTAAGCCTGAGCGTACCATTGCAACACTCAACCAAACCCGCTGACTGTGAATGGTTTGCTGCATAGAATTTGTGTTTAATTCCAAAACCAGAACATACTTTCTGCATTATCTGGCCCACAAATTCACTTCCATTGTCACTCCAGACAATGTGCAGCAAACCAAATCTGGGGAAGAACTCCTTAATCAATACTTTAGCAGTTGACAATGCAGTGTTATCTTTCAAAGGGTAGGCCTCTATCCAGCGGGAAAAGGCACATACCACCACCAGAACATACTTGAGGTTGTTGCAGCGATCCATATAAATGTAATCAATCTGCAACACTTCAAAAGGATATGACGGGGGAGCAAAATGACCTGCTGGGGTTGGGGTGCCCTTTCCGGGGTTATGCATTAAACAAACAATGCAATGTTTAACCACATTTTCTGCACATTTCGGAATTCCTTCATTCTGCCATACCGGAGCCAAAAGCTTACATATACCCTTTGTACTAATGTGAGCTGGACCATGAGCCATAGTCACGACCGGTAACACATAAGCGTCCGGTAACAACCATCGCTGATGTTCCGACAACTCTGTCCAACAACCCGTTGAATCTAACATTCCAATCCTTTCTTTCCACGTACTCAATTCTTTCTCAGTAGCCTCTCCCTGAATCGTTTTCACACTCTCAATCGTGTCTTCACACATTCCAATTTCCCTCACCCAATTTGCAGGGCCTGCCACATACATTCGACTAGAAGTGTTTCTAGCTGTAGTTTTCGCTACCTCATCTGCAAACGCATTTCCATGACCCACATCATCTGTGACTAAGCATGGGCGGAAAATCCGTTACGCTCGCGGATTTTGCGGATTTTCGGGAAATTCGCAATCCGCGAGATTTGCGAATTTCTCGCAAAATCCGCAAATTCGCACACAGCGGATTTTTTTTGCGGCGCGCAGCGTTGGTGATACAATTTTTGCGGCGCGCGGCGTTTATCATTGTTTGCCGGGTTGTTTTTCTCGATAGTTTGCGAGTGCTGCGCCATTTTGGATCTTGCTGTGTGATCCCGCGGGATTTGGCGAGCGCGATTACGTCATCGCGGCTTGCGAGCGAGAGTTTGTCAACGCGAGTACAGCGAGATCACGTCTCGCGGTACTTCGCAATTGCGAGATTTGAGATGCGGCGAGCAGCAAGAATCTCGCACAAACGAAAATATAAAATTTGCAATTCTGCACAAGAAATCCACCAGCAAGCAGCATAAACCTTCTTGAAATGATGATTTTTATGTGAATAACTCCTTAGGTTGACATTTGCCTGCACTTTTTTAGCGAGGAGTCCATTTTGGGGAGGGGGGAGGGGGGTGGGAGGAAGGAAGTGCCCCACAGTCTTCAACTTCCTGTTCCTGTCCAGCAGGCTCCTCCCAGTGCTTTGTCCATCTCCTGGTCACTTTTCATTTGGATCTGGAGCTGGAAGGAATACTTTTTGTGGATGCTGCTGGATATTTGGATTTGAGGCCTTTTTGACTTTCTTTGGATCATTGTTGGATTAGAAATTTTACAAGTAAGTTTGTTTGGGGCATTACAGTTGCTGCAACAAAATTTTGGGAATTTTCGATTTTTGGGCTGTTTTGGGGCCTTTTGCCCAGGGGTACTCTGTGGTGGGTGGACTGAGTCTTTCTGAGGGGTCTCTTTAATGTGAACATCATGGAGGGCATGGATGGCATGGGATTGTGCTGATTTTAGTGTGTTTTTCGATTTTTTTGGCTGCTGTTGGGGCCTTTTGCCCAGGGGTAGTGAGTGGTGCATGGACTGAGTCTTTCTGTGGGGTCTCTTTAATGTAAACATCATGGAGGGCATGGATGGCATTGGATTGTGGTGATTTTTTAGTGATTTTCGTTTTTTGGGGCTGTACTTGTGGCCTTTTCACCAGGGGTATTTGAGTCTAGCATGGGCCTAGTCTTTCTGTGGGCTGTCTTGAACTTAAACATCATGGAGGGCATGGATGGAATGGGATTGTGCTGATTTTGCAGTGTTTTTCGATTTTTGGGGGTGTTCATGGGGAGGGACAGGCCATGTGGCTGGTGGCCATTTTGAGTGCAGCTACAGGCACTGGCCATGTGCTGGCAGGCAAGTGGCCATTTTGAATGCAGGCTTTGTTGTTAGGCCTGCAACCATTTTGCCTACTTTTCAACCTTTATTTATGCCCAGGGGTAGTGAGTCTTGCATGGGCCTAGTCTTTCTGTGGGTTGTCTTGAATTTAAACATCATGGAGGGCATGGATGGATTGGGATTGTGCTGATTTTGCAGTGTTTTTCGATTTTTGGGGGTGTTCATGGGGAGGGACAGGCCATGTGGCTGGTGGCCATTTTGAGTGCAGCTACAGGCACTGGCCATGTGCTGGCAGGCAAGTGGCCATTTTGAATGCAGGCTTTGTTGTTAGGCCTCCAACCATTTTGCCTACTTTTCAACCTTTATTTATGCCCAGGGGTAGTGAGTCTTGCATGGGCCTAGTCTTTCTGTGGGTTGTCTTGAACTTAAACATCATGGAGGGCATGGATGGAATGGGATTGTGCTGATTTTGCAGTGTTTTTCGATTTTTGGGGGTGTTCATGGGGAGGGACAGGCCATGTGGCTGGTGGCCATTTTGAGTGCAGCTACAGGCACTGGCCATGTGCTGGCAGGCAAGTGGCCATTTTGAATGCAGGCTTTGTTGTTAGGCCTGCAACCATTTTGCCTACTTTTCAACCTTTATTTATGCCCAGGGGTAGTGAGTCTTGCATGGGCCTAGTCTTTCTGTGGGTTGTCTTGAACTTAAACATCATGGAGGGCATGGATGGAATGGGATTGTGCTGATTTTGCAGTGTTTTTTGATTTTTGGGGGTGTTCATGGGGAGGGACAGGCCATGTGGCTGGTGGCCATTTTGAGTGCAGCTACACGCACTGGCCATGTGCTGGCAGGCAAGTGGCCATTTTGAATGCAGGCTTTGTTGTTAGGCCTCCAACCATTTTGCCTACTTTTCAACCTTTATTTATGCCCAGGGGTAGTGAGTCTTGCATGGGCCCAGTCTTTCTGTGGGTTGTCTTGAATTTAAACATCATGGAGGGCATGGATGGATTGGGATTGTGCTGATTTTGCAGTGTTTTTCGATTTTTGGGGGTGTTCATGTGAAGTAATTCAGGGTTCCCAAGGCCTACACACTCCAAAGATAACCCACTTACACTCAAGAACTGTTGGCACGGAAGCTGTAAAAGGCAAAGAACAAGTTTATTAAGACCCCATGGGGTGGTGGTACACTCAAACAGCACCCTTCGGTAATGCTAGAGGTATCACACCGAACACTGGTGTGACCCCGTTTATATACAGTTTTGGGGCAATAAAGATAGGCGGCACAAGTTAAGACACATTTAAGGACATATATGGGCATGTTTTGGAATACTGCCAGCTCATTGGAGGGGGCACAACTCCGCTGGTCAGTTTGGTGCACATTCCAGGAGGATTACGGGTCAGTGGGAACTGCGCATGTGCGACTTGACCAGTACTAAAAATAGTCTTGTTGCTGGGCAGATAGGAGTGGTCAGCGGAACGGACAACGGACTAAAGGGCACGTCGGCCACGAGGCCGCTCATGATCTAAGATGGCCGCTGGAACATTCAAAATGGCGTTTTTCATATACAGTCAAGTTAAGGAGGACAACGTGTAGGTTCAGCTAATCGCTAACGCGGCCGGGCCAATTACAACAGACGACCCTTTTAGTGGTTAGCTGAATCTACCTCATAGTGAACATAGTCAGAATGTTCGTCCTCGATGTCTATTAACATTATTTGTGTTACCTCCTTGTGAAGCATCATTTTGTCATGGGCAAGAGCTCGTCTTGATGGTATACAAGCTGACAAACACATTGAACATAAAGCTGGACCACATTGAATACATAAACATATGAAAAACATTGCTCCCACAAGGATACAGAGAATTGTCAACAGTTTCCAGCCCCAGGTTGCAATCGTAGACCAGAACCATCCTGAAAGTGTCCAAGTTCCATTGTCCGAGTGTAATTCAGCAGCTATTTTATGAAGCTTGGAAATAGCATCATACACGGATGGAGAATTGTCCGGGACGTATACGCAGCAGCTGCTTCCGATAATTCTACATGCCCCCCCACAATCAGCCAAAACTACGTCCAACACCATTCTATTTTGGAGGGTGACAATTCTGGAAATCTGTACTTCCTCGGTAATATTCCCCAGGGCAACGGCAGTGTCATTCGCAACAGCCTCGACAACGCGTGTCAGTCGTCTGATTTTCCGGCTGTTTAATGCAGTCCCCACAAAGGAGAATAGTCCCAGATTAAAATCCACATACTGTTGTAATGCAGTGTCCGTTTGATCAATGTCCTCTAGGGCAACAGTTCGTTTAACCCTGTTCAAAACGAAATCGTGATACAATGTGTAATCGTTGTGGTACATTGGAGGGGCAATGAATACAGGAGGTAGCACAAACGATACGTAGCACGTGCCCAACCACCCCACTGGAAGCTGATGGTACCCCTTCGTTCCACAGATAAAGTATGTGTTTCGAGATGCAACAAATGAAATGCCATTCGGGCTATCAAACGTGAGAATAATGTTACATTCACTTTTCCCCACTGCAATCATGCCCTTGTTTCTAATACATAAATCGGCTTTGGTGGCAATAACATTTATGACATGAGCACTAGATACATTAACATTCCGCTGATTGCTGTATACACGCGGGGCAGATATATTGTCAGGCCTATACTCTTCCCATTCGAAACGTGTACCCTCAGCCTGGGGAAACCCATCTTTGTCATGGAAACATACTTTATTCAAACGGAAAAGCACCCCCCCCCCTTTAGTTGGCCATCTCAAAGTAAAAAGGAGGGTGTACCAAGCGTTGCATGACCCATTATGTGAAAACGGAAGTGGAATAAGTGGGGTGCCCCTTCTTTTCTGGTGCCCAAGTAACATTCCACACACCCAACAATTAGAGGTATTGGTCATATTATGCGTGTGGTGAAGAATTTGAATGAAGCTGTTATTCAAATACGTTTGGCGATGGCGCTCTTCATGGAATGGCAATGTAAAATGAAAATGTTCAGACGGTGCCGGGGTAGTCGGCAGCAAATGTTCACGTACAGGAACCACAAGTTCGACTACCCAGGCTATAACAGCTATCACCACAATAGTCAAGACAAAGAGAAAGGCACCCAATATTTTCTTATCACGAGATGCCGTTGATGCCATAGCTCAAGGAAGTTAGTGCAAAGTCACAAGTGGCACAAATTGTTCACAAATTGTTCCAGATACACGTGCGTGTATACCTAAAAAAAAAGAAAAATGCGGTGCTGAACTCCGAGGTAGCCGTTGTTTTCTTCTCCGGGCCAAGACGGGTGTCGCTACTCTGGCAGAACTGATCCCCCCCCCTTGGAATTCCCGGTTTCCGTTTCACAAACCTGGAGCAGTAACCAACCAGTCATTAAAAAGGAACAAAAATCTTCTTATCGTGGACGTAGATTGTAGCGCTCTTTTCCAGTAGCAGATCGGTCCGGGAAGACTCCCTCCACTTCGGCCGACGACACAGCTGGGCTCTTTTCTTTCTCCAAGATCTCCTTATAATCAGTCAACACAGCAGGAGTCACCAGATCCGGAGAGACACGGCGACAATGTGTCGAATGCACCCACCGCTTCCTGTTTGTCACTCGTACTGCGGTGCGGGTCGCCAGAAGGACCTGCTCGGGGCCCTTCCACCTGGGCTCCAGACTGCTTGCTCTCTCAAACGAGCGGACCATTACATGGTCACCAGGACGAAGATTGTGGCCTTCTCCAGTAGAGTTGTCAGGGAGCGCTTCTCGAACCTGTTGATGAATAGAGAGCAAATCATTTGTTAATCGTGCCAAATAATCATTCATCATAACACAAGGCACATCATGTATTAATCGCGGCTTGGGCACCCCCCAAATATTCATAGGGCGGCCAAACACCACCTCATAGGGCGTAAGGCCGGTTCGTGAATGGGGTACTGATCTAAGAGATAGTAGTGCTAGCGGCAACGCATCTGGCCACTTCAATGATGTAGACGCCACAATTTTGGCCAGCTTGAGCTTCAACGTGGCATTGTACCGCTCGACCAAACCTGCTGACTGAGGGTGGAATACAGCATGAAACTTCTGCTGAATCCCTAACCCCTTCAGTACATATTCCACAATCTTTCCAACAAAATGGGGCCCATTATCGCTCCACAAAAATTTGCAAACTCCAAAGCGAGGAAAGAATTCCTTAAGCAACACCTTAGCTGTTGTCAAAGCTGTATTGTCTTTCGTGGGGTAGGCCTCAACCCATTTGCTAAAAGCACACACCACCACTAAGACGTACTTCAGGTTGTTGCATCGCTCGAGCTGGATGTAGTCCATTTGAAGCACTTCAAATGGTGCCGAAGGTGGAATGAAACCTCCTTTCGGAGTATGGGTCCCCTTTCCAGGATTGTGTTGCAAACACACCAGGCAGGTCTGCACTACTCTCGTTGCAGTATTAGCAATCTCGGGATGTTCCCAAACTCGTGTTAAAAGCCGAGTTATTGCAAGAGCTCCGACATGAGCCAGTCCATGTGTCATCTGGACCATCGCCTGTAAGTAAGCCGCAGGCAATTTCCACTTCTCCATGTCTTTGCTTCTCCAACAACCCTCGTCATCTAGTACCCCATCTGCTGCCCAAGCCGCAACTTCAGATTCTGTGGCTGATTTTTGAATATTCCGTATCTCTGCTCTAGCATCACTCCATCGCTCAGCCTGTGATTGTACCACGTACATGGGGGAGCTAGTTCGGGACATAGCCGTTTGCCTTGCTATACTGTCTGCAAAGGCATTTCCTTGACCCACTCTATCCGTAATCTTTTTATGGGCACTGCACTTTACTATCGCTACTTTCTTAGGGCCAAGCAACGCATTTAGGAGATCACGCACTAGCTCTCCGTGCATAATGTGCTCTCCGTGTGATGTCAGAAACCCGCGTTCTCTCCAAAGAAGCCCGAAGTCGTGGGCCACTCCAAAGGCATACCGGCTGTCCGTGTATATGTTCACACATAATCCGGCACTCAATTCGCAGGCTCTTGTTAAAGCTATCAGCTCTGCTGCCTGAGCTGATTTTTGTGGTATCCTAGCTGTTTCTACCACTGTCTTAAGTGTCGTGATCGCATATGCTGCAGAAGTCGTGCCATCTGGCAGCCTAAGGCACGATCCATCAACCCACAGTTCCCCATCCACATCTGGAAGTGGCACATCCTGTAAGTCAACACGACCCTTTGTCTGTTCCTCGGTCAGGAAAACACAGTCATGATGTTTTTCTTCCTGACCCTCCTCGACCGGATAGGGCAATAAAGTGGCAGGGTTCAAAGTAGCGCATCTTTTCAATGTAATATGTGGCGCCAAGAGTGTCAGCTCGTATCCTGTTAGCCGTGCACTCGTGAGATATTGGGTCTTAGTTTGGTTTAACAGGGCGTCTACTGCGTGAGGAACTAACACCAACAATTTGTGTGATAACACTATTCCCTCACTCTGTCGTATGGCTACTGCAGTTGCTGCTACCGCTCGAAAACACCCTGGCAACCCTCGTGCTACAGGATCCAAAATTGCAGAGAAATATGCACATGGTCTCTGCTTATCCCCGTGTAATTGCACTAACACTGACAACGCGCACCCATCATTCTCGTGCACGTACAATGTGAAAAGTTTCGTATAGTCTGGTGTACCTAACACGGGTGCGGAACAAAGGGCCTGCCTCAACTGCTCAAAAGCTTTCTGACATTCATCTGTCCACTCAAGAGGCATTGGTGTAGCTTTGGACAGTAATGCTAGCAATGGTTTTATGATATGCGAAAATCCCATGATCCATTGCCTACAAAAAGATGTCAACCCTATAAAATCACGTACATCTCTCTGGGTGCGAGGGACTGGTGTGTCTAAAATTGCTTGAATTCGATCAGATGTTAATGCACGCCCCTCCTTAGACAACAGATGACCGAGATACGTCACCTGGGGTCTACAGTATTGGAGCTTCTTCTTCGAAACCTTGTGATTGTTTTGCGCCAAAAAGGAAAGCAACGCAAGTGTACTCTGTTCACATTGTGCATAGGAGTCCGTGGCAAGCAGAAGGTCATCCACATACTGGATGAGCGCTACGCCGGAATGCAACTTAAACGAATCTAGCTGCCTTTTCAAAGCCTGGCTATAGATGCTAGGACTTTCAGTATATCCTTGGGGAACACGGCAAAATCTATACGATTTATTATTGAGCGTAAAACCAAACAGATATCTGCTATCAGGATGGACAGGGATGGAAAAGAACGCATTCTTTAAATCAATAACGCTAAAGGTGGTGGCTGTCGGTGGAACTAGGGTGAGCAAGGTCGTAATATCAGACACCACCGGATATTGGGGAATGACAATTTTGTTAATCTCTCGCAAATCGATAATAAATCGATAGATCTTGCCATCAGTGTCTCTCTTAAGGATCGGTAGAATAGGGCTGTTACAAACATTATAAGGGACCTCCTCCACCACCCCTGCAGAAATCAAATCCTGAACAATATGTGTCAATGCAATTTCACCCTCTTTCGAAATCTTATACTGTGGCACTCGTGGTAGAGGAGCCCCCTCCTTAACAGTAATGCATATTGGTGGAATGCGCATCTCTCCCACATCCGTATCTGAGGTCGCCCACAACGTGTGCGGCAGGGAAGCCAAAGCAGGAATGTCTAAAATAGCATAAAATCTGTCAGGGTCAGGGCAATCATCAGGGTCAGGGTAATTGTCGTTCAGAATAACCCGCACTCCCTCTGGAGCGCAGCGTATTGTCGCTCGAAAATATTTAAGCAAATCAATCCCCAGGATATTGTCTGGGGTATGGGGTGATAACAAAAATTGGCCAAAGCTAAAGTATTTGTCAATGCATAGAGCAAGGGGCTTGGACAATGGGCTGGGGGAGGGTGTGCCATCAAACCCTACACACGTAATCATTTCGCCAGACAGGGGAGCCCTCGGAACCAAGTTTTTCGACAGAGCGCTACGAGTAGCTCCTGTGTCGACTAGAAATTGATCAGTAGAACCCAAAATACCCGCTGTTACATATGGACCTTGCTGATCTACCGGCACTTCAACTGATTCCTTACCCCATCCTACGCAATCCTATGCATGCACATAATCCTGATGTTCCACATTCTCTCCTTCCAAAATCTGATATTGATTCCGTCTATCAAACGTATTTCGTTCGTCCTGGCCACGGCCCCTCTCCTCAACCTGTCTTCGATCACCTCCGCCACCTCTCGTTCCAGTATAACCTCCTCTTGACCTTCCACTGCCTCGACCACGCTGACTACGCTGTTCACGAAGTACCGGACAATCTTCGGCCCAATGCCCAAACTCCTTACAATAAGCACACTGATCCTCCGCAATGTCCGTACGACCATACGATGCGTTTCCTCCACCTCGTCTACCTCTCTCGTTCCCTCTACCCTGTGTTCCCCGAACCTGCGCCAACATCACCTTCGTTTTCAATTCCTTCGCCTTTTTCTCTACACCTTCTTTAGCCTCCACCTCCTGCCGCTCATAATACTGAGCCATAGTTAACAAGGACGCAGGGGTCGCCGTGGCCCAGGAACTCTCACTCGACTTCAATCGCTTTGCAATCTCCGGTAGGAGATTAGCTACATACTTATCTACAAACAAATGCCGACCCGTATCGTCAGTTAAAGATTGACCACTGTAATCATGAAATGCCTCCTCGAAGCGTGTAAAGAAATCTGAGACCGTTTCATCGGGTTTCTGCACGACGTTAACATGGTCCAATCAATCTTTTTGGGGGGGACGAGCGTTTTTAATTTATTCAGGATAGCTGCCGGAAGGTCTAGAATTAACTGACAAGGCTTACATGCTGGTTCTCTGTCCAAATCTGCAGCATTTATCTCTTTCCATGTCCCCCCCAATATCGTTTCATCATTATTTTTACGAATTTGCCTCCACATATCAGGTGGTAATATTAGTCCAAAAAACAAATCTATATCCACAAGAGTCATCACACAAGACGATATAGCCCCCTCTACCCCCTCATAAAATGCCGCCGGATTCTTCCGAAGATCAGGTAACGAATTTTTAAATGCCATGACATCTGCTCTATTCCATGGCGTATATACCCAATTATACACAAAATACCCTTTCGCATCCTTTGACAATTTATCATCATCCGTACCTTCCCCTTTTGGTGGAACATACAAAGGCGCGGCTTCACGCATAGGCATAACATGCAACGCAGAACTCTTATCTGAACCACGGAGAGAACACTCCTTAGCCCGCCCGTTATTCTCCGATTCGGACTCCTTTTGCCTCCGTTTCCGTTCCTCCCGCAATTGGGTCGTCTCATCCCGCAGCTTGATCAATTGCTTGAACAGGTCGTCAACATCTGAAAGATCAAAATCACGTTTAGCTAAATTCTCACGATACACCGACAACACTTTAGGCTCTAACGTGTCAGAAAGTTCACGATATGCGTTTACAACTTCATCCGCCAGACTGGACAGAAAATACATTAATTCAAGATCCGACCACCCTTTCTTTTCTGTTCACAACTGCTCCTGAGTAACACAATGCTTATTCACTTTACGAGCCCAACTGCGTAAATGAGCGGACCTCTCCGCAGTAAACCTGAGAGCCGATACCCCCTTCTTGCTCAACGAATCCTGTCCATCATCCTCGGAATCTGCAGTCGGAGCCGTCGGCGAAACGTACGGAGGCGGTGACCGATCTAACAAAGAAAAATCATCAATTTCATTATTAAGGACAGGATAGAGTGGTCGGCGAATAGGAAACTGACCAGTCGTTTGCAAATTACGTTCCCGTTCCTCCCTTTCTTTCTTCTCCTGAGCCTCCTTTTCCTCAAGCTGCAAAGCCTTACCCCGAGCAGCCTTGCGCTGCTCTTTGTCCGCCAAGGCAACCTCACGCTTCATTCGCTCACGCGCCGCTTTCTCCCACATTCGCACACAATCAAACATGTTTTGTCTAGACCTGCGTTGAAACATACATTGCTCTACAAATTGTATTTTACTCAAATCATACGACCCGTGTAGAGGCCATTGCAATTCAGGATCGGCCTTGGTGTATTTATGCCATAATTTAGTGTACATAATAGGGGGAAGGCCAAGCTTTATGTACATGTCCCTATTTGGAGTTCCCTCTGGGGGAGCCGGCTGTGATTCCGCTAACCTAATTGAGGTACCTTCTCCAAGACAACACATTCCTCGGAGTGTGCTGAAAACAGGCATGTTCAAAAAAGTATCACGAAAGCGTGACACCGGACAAAATGGCACTTACAGTTCTCCACACAATTGTGCCGCTCAAAGGAAAAAACAAAGTTAGAGAAACATCTCTACATGCCTGCCTATGTGAAGTGCACTACACATATAAGTTCAAAGATCACAAATTCACAATGTTAGCTAACTCAAATCAAAGTTCATAAGACTCGGCAAGCGTCCGAAGACTACCTCACCGATCACAAAGCACAAATTTTCAGTAAGCGTCCGAAGACTACCTTACCGAACACAAATCATAGGACTTCAGTAAGCGTCCGAAGACTACCTTACCGAACACAAAGCTTACCAAATTCTCAAATGTCCAGATTCCAACTGCCAAGGTCTTGTAAGCCAAATCAGCCAAACGGCACTTTCTCAGCGATGCAGACACTTCGAAACTCAGTCGGAGACCGGCGCCACCTGGAAGGTCAGATCGGAAGGAAAGGAAAAACACCGTGGCAGCCAAGACTCAGGTCACTCGTGGCAGCGCGCGTCCATGGCGAGTTTCCAAGCCTTCGTCACGACCTCTCCTTCGGGCATCCGAGTCGCCGATGAGTCCCTTCGTGGTCGCCAATTGAAGTAATTCAGGGTTCCCAAGGCCTACACACTCCAAAGATAACCCACTTACACTCAAGAACTGTTGGCACGGAAGCTGTAAAAGGCAAAGAACAAGTTTATTAAGACCCCATGGGGTGGTGGTACACTCAAACAGCACCCTTCGGTAATGCTAGAGGTATCACACCGAACACTGGTGTGACCCCGTTTATATACAGTTTTGGGGCAATAAAGATAGGCGGCACAAGTTAAGACACATTTAAGGACATATATGGGCATGTTTTGGAATACTGCCAGCTCATTGGAGGGGGCACAACTCCGCTGGTCAGTTTGGTGCACATTCCAGGAGGATTACGGGTCAGTGGGAACTGCGCATGTGCGACTTGACCAGTACTAAAAATAGTCTTGTTGCTGGGCAGATAGGAGTGGTCAGCGGAACGGACAACGGACTAAAGGGCACGTCGGCCACGAGGCCGCTCATGATCTAAGATGGCCGCTGGAACATTCAAAATGGCGTTTTTCATATACAGTCAAGTTAAGGAGGACAACGTGTAGGTTCAGCTAATCGCTAACGCGGCCGGGCCAATTACAACACATGGGGAGGGACAGGCCATGTGGCTGGTGGCCATTTTGAGTGCAGCTACAGGCACTGGCCATGTGCTGGCAGGCAAGTGGCCATTTTGAATGCAGGCTTTGTTGTTAGGCCTGCAACCATTTTGCCTACTTTTCAACCTTTATTTATGCCCAGGGGTAGTGAGTCTTGCATGGGCCTAGTCTTTCTGTGGGTTGTCTTGAATTTAAGCATCATGGAGGGCATGGATGGATTGGGATTGTGCTGATTTTGCAGTGTTTTTCGATTTTTGGGGGTGTTCATGGGGAGGGACAGGCCATGTGGCTGGTGGCCATTTTGAGTGCAGCTACAGGCACTGGCCATGTGCTGGCAGGCAAGTGGCCATTTTGAATGCAGGCTTTGTTGTTAGGCCTCCAACCATTTTGCCTACTTTTCAACCTTTATTTATGCCCACGGGTAGTGAGTCTTGCATGGGCCCAGTCTTTCTGTGGGTTGTCTTGAATTTAAACATCATGGAGGGCATGGATGGATTGGGATTGTGCTGATTTTGCAGTGTTTTTCGATTTTTGGGGGTGTTCATGGGGAGGGACAGGCCATGTGGCTGGTGGCCATTTTGAGTGCAGCTACAGGCACTGGCCATGTGCTGGGAGGCAAGTGGCCATTTTGAATGCAGGCTTTGTTGTTAGGCCTGCAACCATTTTGCCTACTTTTCAACCTTTATTTATGCCCAGGGGTAGTGAGTCTTGCATGGGCCTAGTCTTTCTGTGGGTTGTCTTGAATTTAAACATCATGGAGGGCATGGATGGATTGGGATTGTGCTGATTTTGCAGTGTTTTTTTATTTTTCGGGGTGTTCATGGGGAGGGACAGGCCATGTTGCTGGTGGCCATTTTGAGTGCAGCTACAGGCACTGGCCATGTGCTGGCAGGCAAGTGGCCATTTTGAATGCAGGCTTTGTTGTTAGGCCTCCAACCATTTTGCCTACTTTTCAACCTTTATTTATGCCCAGGGGTAGTGAGTCTTGCATGGGCCTAGTCTTTCTGTGGGTTGTCTTGAACTTAAACATCATGGAGGGCATGGATGGAATGGGATTGTGCTGATTTTGCAGTGTTTTTCGATTTTTGGGCGTGTTCATGGGGAGGGACAGGCCATGTGGCTGGTGGACATTTTGAGTGCAGCTACAGGCACTGGCCATGTGCTGGCAGGCAAGTGGCCATTTTGAATGCAGGCTTTGTTGTTAGGCCTGCAACCATTTTGCCTACTTTTCAACCTTTATTTATGCCCAGGGGTAGTGAGTCTTGCATGGGCCTAGTCTTTCTGTGGGTTGTCTTGAACTTAAACATCATGGAGGGCATGATGGAATGGGATTGTGCTGATTTTGCAGTGTTTTTCGATTTTTGGGGGTGTTCATGGGGAGGGACAGGCCATGTGGCTGGTGGCCATTTTGAGTGCAGCTACAGGCACTGGCCATGTGCTGGCAGGCAAGTGGCCATTTTGAATGCAGGCTTTGTTGTTAGGCCTCCAACCATTTTGCCTACTTTCCAACCTTTATTTATGCCCAGGGGTAGTGAGTCTTGCATGGGCCCCGTCTTTCTGTGGGTTGTCTTGAATTTAAACATCATGGAGGGCATGGATGGATTGGGATTGTGCTGATTTTGCAGTGTTTTTCGATTTTTGGGGGTGTTCATGGGGAGGGACAGGCCATGTGGCTGGTGGCCATTTTGAGTGCAGCTACAGGCACTGGCCATGTGCTGGGAGGCAAGTGGCCATTTTGAATGCAGGCTTTGTTGTTAGGCCTCCAACCATTTTGCCTACTTTTCAACCTTTATTTATGCCCAGGGGCAGTGAGTCTTGCATGGGCCTAGTCTTTCTGTGGGTTGTCTTGAACTTAAACATCATGGAGGGCATGGATGGAATGGGATTGTGCTGATTTTGCAGTGTTTTTCGATTTTTGGGGGTGTTCATGGGGAGGGACAGGCCATGTGGCTGGTGGCCATTTTGAGTGCAGCTACAGGCACTGGCCATGTGCTGGGAGGCAAGTGGCCATTTTGAATGCAGGCTTTGTTGTTAGGCCTCCAACCATTCTGCCTACTTTTCAACCTTTATTTATGCCCAGGGGTAGTGAGTCTTGCATGGGCCTAGTCTTTCTGTGGGTTGTCTTGAACTTAAACATCATGGAGGGCATGGATGGAATGGGATTGTGCTGATTTTGCAGTGTTTTTCGATTTTTGGGGGTGTTCATGGGGAGGGACAGGCCATAGGGCTGGTGGCCATTTTGAGTGCAGCTACAGGCACTGGCCATGTGCTGGCAGGCAAGTGGCCATTTTGAATGCAGGCTTTGTTGTTAGGCCTCCAACCATTTTGCCTACTTTTCAACCTTTATTTATGCCCAGGGGTAGTGAGTCTTGCATGGGCCTAGTCTTTCTGTGGGTTGTCTTGAACTTAAACATCATGGAGGGCATGGATGGAATGGGATTGTGCTGATTTTGCAGTGTTTTTCGATTTTTGGGGGTGTTCATGGGGAGGGACAGGCCATGTGGCTGGTGGCCATTTTGAGTGCAGCTACAGGCACTGGCCATGTGCTGGCAGGCAAGTGGCCATTTTGAATGCAGGCTTTGTTGTTAGGCCTCCAACCATTTTGCCTACTTTTCAACCTTTATTTATGCCCAGGGGTAGTGAGTCTTGCATGGGCCTAGTCTTTCTGTGGGTTGTCTTGAACTTAAACATCATGGAGGGCATGGATGGAATGGGATTGTGCTGATTTTGCAGTGTTTTTCGATTTTTGGGGGTGTTCATGGGGAGGGACAGGCCATGTGGCTGGTGGCCATTTTGAGTGCAGCTACAGGCACTGGCCATGTGCTGGCAGGCAAGTGGCCATTTTGAATGCAGGCTTTGTTGTTAGGCCTGCAACCATTTTGCCTACTTTTCAACCTTTATTTATGCCCAGGGGTAGTGAGTCTTGCATGGGCCTAGTCTTTCTGTGGGTTGTCTTGAATTTAAACATTATGGAGGGCATGGATGGATTGGGATTGTGCTGATTTTGCAGTGTTTTTCGATTTTTTTGTGCTGTATAACTGAACTGATGTTCCTCTGTCTTCCATTTTTTTTAGGTGCACAAGACTCAAGAGAACCACCAGTGCCAGGAAGAAGTCCTGCAGCGGTGTGTGTGTACAGCATAACGTCACGCGACGTCACGTCTGGCCTCAGACAACTCTACAATTCGTGTAACTGCGGCCTGCTGTCTGACCTGCTCTGAAGAAGATGGCCCCAAAAAAAGGTCTCTGTACCTCCTCTATCAAGAAAGTTGCTAGTAAGGAGCAGAAGAAGCAAGTTACCAAGGAGGCTGGTGTGCCACCCGCCACGTTTTTTGGGAGGAAAAAAAAAGTACGCCTGCAGCAGCAGGATCTGCTGGGGACCAAGCTGGGAGCAGCACCCCTGCTCCATTGGGTTCAGTGCCTCCACCACCACGCAAACTTAAGTCAAAGCCCTTGAGTGCTTCAGAGGCAGTCAGTGTACTTCTCCAATCACCATCGACAAGTGATGTTGGCTCATCGCAAGAAAGTAGCAGCAATGTCCCTGATTCAACACAGGTTGTTGTAACTCATCTGACAAGTGTTGAACAACCACAGCCGCAACAACAACACCATGTGCAAGTACACGCCCAAGTACATGTGGAAGGAGAGGCAGCAAAAGGAGATGCGCAAGCAAAGGTGCATGGAGGTTCACAAGTGCCCACAATAGTTGTTCCTCCCGAAGTAGGGGCACATCAGGAAATCGACAATGAAGCCGAGGTATCATTGGAAGCCACTCCTCCTGATGATCATTCATTGTCTTCCTAGCAAGGAAAAGATCAAGGGGGGTGTCTACATCTTCTTCAAGCCCACCTCGTTCTGATGCAAGTGATCTGTCTTGGGAACCACAACTGCGGTCTGACAGTGAGGCACACCATGATCTGACACAGGTACCTAAGCGTAAAAGGAAGGTTGTCCAAAAACTCATACCTATGGAGTGTGATGAGGCTCAACAAGAAGTGACAGATACTGCTGGTGATGAAGCCTCTCACGATGACGACGAGCCAGTCATCACAAAGGTCACTGCAGCCCCACCGGGCATGCAGCAAAGAGACATTTTGACCCTATCCCGAGAAGCTGCTGAGCGTGATGATGATGTCGGCGAGGAGGCAATGGAAATGGAATCATTAGATTTGGAGTTAAGTAGTACACCAAAACCTACCGCTTCCATATTTCTTCCTTGCAAGAAGGTACCCACCTCGTCCTCGACCTCAATTCGTGGTGGTGAAAGTGCAAAATGTACTGAAGTTCGGCAATCCACATCCTCCACTTCATCTGGCATTAGCAGCAGGACCACCACCACCAGTATCGCCGCCTCCTCGGGCCCCCAAAGACATTTCAAGTCTGCAGTTTGGGACTTCTCTAGTGTTTGCCAAAAAAATGAAACCGTAGCCATTTGTAGCATGTGTAAGCTTCGAGTTAGTCGTGGTAAGTTGGGTTCCAACTATGGTCAGAGAGGTCATCTTGAAAGAAAGCACGCTGTCAAATGGTTTGCGCACCTACAGGCGATCGAGGAAGCCGGAATTGCACGTAATGCTGTTTCATCTGATAATGACGAGGAGGAAGAAGACGATTCAAACACTTCACTTACACCCAGTACCCCTGTCAGCAGCACACCCCATGTGAGCCACACTAAGAGTGTGGGAGAGAGTGAGACATCAATGCGGAAAAGTTCATCAGCGAGCGTAACTGGGTCGAAGATATCATCATCATCCCGTAAATCCTTGGTCCAGGGCAACATTAAAAAGATGTTGTTTACAGAAGCGCAATATGAACGCAACCACCCAATGACGCGTCTGTATAACACTAAGCTGGCTAAAATGCTAGCTCTGGACCTTCTCCCTTTTTCTTTTGTAGAAGGGGTTGGTTTTCTAGAATTAGTGGCAGCGCTCTGCCCTAAATGGAAGGTTCCTAGCCGGTTCTATTTTGCCCGAGTTGCGGTTCCAGCACTACATGAAGATGTTCTGAAGGTGATTGGGGCAGCTTTGCAGAAGAGTGCTGTTCACACTATACATCTGACAACAGACATGTGGACCAGTGGCGCAGGCGCTGATTACATGTGCATCACTGCACACTGGGTCTCTTTTTCAGGGGCTAAAGCAAAGCTAAACACAGGTGTTGACACGAACATTGTTTTTAAAGCTGCTCGGAAACATGCAACACTAGCCATGTTTGGTTTGGAGAAACGTCACACAGCAGAAAACATTTTGGATGTCTTTAACACAAAGGTCCTTAACTGGCTGTCCCCACTAAAACGCCGGGTTGGTTATGTTTCCACGGACAATGGCGCCAATATAGTTAAGGCCATGAGGGACGGTTACTATTTCAGAGTGCCGTGTTTGGCGCACTGTATAAACCTGGTTGTCCAAAAATTCTTGGCTAATAAAGCCAGTGCAGCGTACAGTGTATTGGACACCTGCCGAAGAATGTGCAAGCATTTCAGCCATTCTTTTAAGGCCCGGAAGCAGCTGAGGAGCCTGCTATATCAACGTAAAATGCCAGTGAAAGCACTCATCCAGGAGGTGGTAACACGTTGGAACTCAACCTTCTACATGCTTGAGCGTCTGTATGAGCAGTATACGGAACTCGATCAATATTTCCTTACAGAGGAGCTGAGGATGGGTGGGCCGCAATGGAACATAGTTCAAAGCCTGACACGCATGCTTCGTCCTTTTGAGTTCTTCACGCGTGCAGTCAGCAAGGAGGACTCTAATTTGGGAAAAGCTATCCCATTGTTGTACATGCTGGAGGACCAACTGAAGGAGGTGTGTTCTGTGTTTGAAAAAGATGACAAAAACCAAGACTCTTTGCTTCTGGCTGAGCAATTATTAGAGCTCCTACAAGGTGATGAACGTCTTAAAAAGATCCACTCAGAACAGCATTACATTTGTGCTACTATTCTGGATCCACGCTACAAAAAGGCGCTGGCAGGCCAAGCATTCTTTCCTTTTGATGATGAACATGTTCCAAAGTACAAACGTTGGCTAGCCTTGTCAGCCAAGAGGTTTGAAACAGAACGGCTGGAAATTGAAGGAAATGGCAGTACATCAGCAGGCCATCCCCAGTCAAAACAATCCACTTCTGCACCTGTGGCTGTGGCACAAGTGACCTCTCAGCCGTTAAAGACACCGGCAACCGGATCATCTGCACGAAACACAACAGAAACATTGGAGGCTGAAGAGGATTGGCTAGCTCTGCGTGGGTTTGGTTCTCAAAAGGTCAGAGGCATAGCAAGAGCTAAGCAAAGTGGAGGAACCTTGGATGAGGACCTTGAGTCGATGGTGAAGGACTATCTGAATGACTCAACAGAGGTCTATGTTAATTCTGACCCATTGGCGTATTGGCATGGGAAAAAAGAATTGTGGCCACAGCTCACCAACCTGGCTTTAAACTACTTGTCTTGCCCACTCGCAAGCGTGTCTTCTGAACGGGTTTTCAGTGCTGCTGGTGGCATTGTAACTCCCAAACGGAGCCGCCTCTTGCCCAAAAATGTGGAGAGGTTAACAATGATCAAGATGAATCAGCACCTCATACCACCAGATTTCAGAGTACGAGAGAGCGTGCCGGATGAAGAGGAGGTGGCCAGCAACATAGATGAGGGAATTTCTACTCTGTCAGGTGACACTGAGCTCACCCTGCCTGAATTCGCAGAGTATGATGACGAAGCCTTATTCTCATTACTGGACCGTGATACCGAGCCCTGAAAATGAGACAACAAATCAATAACTTTCTTTTTCGTCCCTATTCACTTTTATTCCTGTGTGTCTTCCTTTCTTTGTTGTGCACAGTTAATATATTTCAAACTTTAATCAGATAATCACAAAATCAATCCCATCAGCAGAACTGTCTTCACTGGTTTGCTAATTGATTTGAAGTTGCCGCAGTCAGCATTCCTCAGGTTCACAAGTTCAGAAGAACATGCTCCTCTATCCTCCTCCTCCAGACTCCTATTTCCATCAAACCAGAGGGCTGGTTTACGCCCAATGAAGAAAGACTCAGCACTTGTGGGGGTGTTGTTGTACCTCTTTGCAGGTGAGTTGACGGCTCTGGGACCAATGTTGGGAAGCTCTAATACCGGATAAAAGTGGTTTGGACCAAATCCCAGGAAGACATTTTTTTGTGTTTTTGATGACTTGCTTGCCTTTTAGGTGCTCTTAGGGAAGGTTCCGTCTGTTTGTGGGTGAGTTTCGTGGTCTGGGAGCATTGCTGGGACACTCTAATCTTGATTGCATTTGCTTTTCAGGAAATCCGTGGTGGCAACCCCGACTTATGGCCTAGCTACGCAGCGCGTTTGGACCGAAGGCCGAGAAATATTGCAAGTATGAGATTTTGCTTTAGGCCTGTTTGGGGGTGTTATGCTTCTTGGCGGGTGGGTTGGCGTGTCTTGGGGCATTCCTGGGAAGGTCTAATACCGGGTAGAAGTGGTTGGGACAAAATCCAGGCCGATTTTTTTTTGGCTATTTCTGAAATTTTGCTCAATGTAGCGTTTTCGGGGGCCTGTTTGGGGGGCTTCCTGGTGTTTGTGGGTGAGTTTCGTGGTCTGGGAGCACTGCTGGGACACTCTAATCTTGATTGCATTTGCTTTTCAGGAAATCCGTGGTGGCAACCCCGACTTATGGCCTAGCTACGCAGCGCGTTTGGACCGAAGGCCGAGAAATATTGCAAGTATGAGATTTTGCTTTTGGCCTGTTTGGGGGTGTTATGCTTCTTGGCGGGTGGGTTGGCGGGTCTTGGGGCATTCCTGGGAAGGTCTAATACCGGGTAGAAGTGGTTGGGACAAAATCCAGGCCGATTTTTTTTGGGGCTATTTCTGACATTTTGCTCAATGTAGTGTTTTCGGGGGCCTGTTTGGGGGGCTTCCTGGTGTTTGTGGGTGGGTTTCGGGGTCTGGGCGCACTGCTGGCTATATATACTTTACTTTGCAAGAGGTTTGAAGCAAATCCATGGTGGCAGAGGGGAGTTAGGGCCTAGCTGCAGAGCGCGCGCGGAGTGATTTGGGAAATTTGTGAAAAATTGACTAAGTCCCCATTTTTGTACTTTTGCTCTTTGGCTGTTTGGGGGTCTTCTACTCGTTTTCTCCTGGGTTGACGGCTCTGGGGCCATTGCTGGGAAGCTCTAATACCGGATAAAAGTGTTTTGGACCAAATCCCAAGGGAAATTTTTTGGTGTTTTTGATGACTTGCTTGCCTTTGAGGTGCTCTTAGGGGGGGTTCCGTCTGTTTGTGGGTGAGTTTCGTGGTCTGGGAGCACTGCTGGGACACTCTAATCTTGATTGCATTTGCTTTTCAGGAAATCCGTCGTGGCAACCCCGACTTATGGCCTAGCTACGCAGTGCGTTTGGACCGAAGGCCGAGAAATATTGCAAGTATGAGATTTTGCTTTTGGCCTGTTTGGGGGTGTTATGCTTCTTGGCGGGTGGGTTGGCGGGTCTTGGGGCATTCCTGGGAAGGTCTAATACCGGGTAGAAGTGGTTGGGACAAAATCCAGGCCGATTTTTTTTTGGCTATTTCTGACATTTTGCTCAATGTAGCATTTTCGGGGGCCTGTTTGGGGGGCTTCCTGGTGTTTGTGGGTGGGTTTTGGGGTCTGGGCGCACTGCTGGCTATATATACTTTACTTTGCAAGAGGTTTGAAGCAAATCCATGGTGGCAGAGCGGAGTTAGGGCCTAGCTGCAGAGCGCGCGCGGAGTGATTTGGGAAATTTGTGAAAAATTGACTAAGTCCCCATTTTTGTACTTTTGCTCTTTGGCTGTTTGGGGGTCTTCTACTCGTTTTTTCCTGGGTTGACGGCTCTGGGGCCATTGCTGGGAAGCTCTAATACCGGATAAAAGTGTTTTGGACCAAATCCCAGGCGGAAATTTTTTTGTGTTTTTGATGACTTGCTTGCCTTTGAGGTGCTCTTAGGGGGGGTTCCGTCTGTTTGTGGGTGAGTTTCGTGGTCTGGGAGCACTGCTGGGACACTCTAATCTTGATTGCATTTGCTTTTCAGGAAATCCGTCGTGGCAACCCCGACTTATGGCCTAGCTACGCAGTGCGTTTGGACCGAAGGCCGAGAAATATTGCAAGTATGAGATTTTGCTTTTGGCCTGTTTGGGGGTGTTATGCTTCTTGGCGGGCGGGTTGGCGGGTCTTGGGGCATTCCTGGGAAGGTCTAATACCGGGTAGAAGTGGTTGGGACAAAATCCAGGCCGATTTATTTTTTGGCTATTTCTGACATTTTGCTCAATGTAGCGTTTTCGGGGGCCTGTTTGGGGGGCTTCCTGGTGTTTGTGGGTGGGTTTCGGGGTCTGGGCGCACTGCTGGCTATATATACTTTACTTTGCAAGAGGTTTGAAGCAAATCCATTGTGGCAGAGGGGAGTTAGGGCCTAGCTGCAGAGCGCGCGCGGAGTGATTTGGGAAATTTGTGAAAAATTGACTAAGTCCCCATTTTTGTACTTTTGCTCTTTGGCTGTTTGGGGTCTTCTACTCATTTTCCCCTGGGTTGACGGCTCTGGGGCCATTGCTGGGAAGCTCTAATACCGGATAAAAGTGTTTTAAACCAAATCCCAGGCGGAATTTTTTTTGTGTTTTTGATGACTTGCTTGCCTTTGAGGTGCTCTTAGGGGGGGGTTCCATCTGTTTGTGGGTGAGTTTCGTGGTCTGGGAGCACTGCTGGGACACTCTAATCTTGATTGCATTTGCTTTTCAGGAAATCCGTCGTGGCAACCCCGACTTATGGCCTAGCTACGCAGTGCGTTTGGACCGAAGGCCGAGAAATATTGCAAGTATGAGATTTTGCTTTTGGCCTGTTTGGGGGTGTTATGCTTCTTGGCGGGTGGGTTGGCGTGTCTTGGGGCATTCCTGGGAAGGTCTAATACCGGGTAGAAGTGGTTGGGACAAAATCCAGGCCGATTTTTTTTTGGTTATTTCTGACATTTTGCTCAATGTAGCGTTTTCTTTTCGGGAGCCTGTTTGGGGGGCTTCCTGGTGTTTGTGGGTGAGTTTCGTGGTCTGGGAGCACTGCTGGGACACTCTAATCTTGATTGCATTTGCTTTTTAGGAAATCCGTCATGGCAACCCCGACTTATGGCCTAGCTACGCAGCGCGTTTGGACCGAAGGCCGAGAAATATTGCAAGTATGAGATTTTGCTTTTGGCCTGTTTGGGGGTGTTATGCTTCTTGGCGGGTGGGTTGGCGGGTCTTGGGGCATTCCTGGGAAGGTCTAATACTGGGTAGAAGTGGTTGGGACAAAATCCAGGCCGATTTTTTTTTGGCTATTTCTGACATTTTGCTCAATGTAGCGTTTTCGGGGGCCTGTTTGGGGGGCTTCCTGGTGTTTGTGGGTGAGTTTCGTGGTCTGGGAGCACTGCTGGGACACTCTAATCTAGATTGCATTTGCTTTTCAGGAAATCCGTCGTGGCAACCCCGACTTATGGCCTAGCTACGCAGCGCGTTTGGACCGAAGGCCGAGAAATATTGCAAGTATGAGATTATGCTTTTGGCCTGTTTGGGGGTGTTATGCTTCTTGGCGGGTGGGTTGGCGTGTCTTGGGGCATTCCTGGGAAGGTCTAATACCGGGTAGAAGTGGTTGGGACAAAATCCTCGCGGAATAGCCTTTTGGCACTTTTTGTAACTTAGGGTTCGTTAGGGTTAGCCCTAGCAGCAGGATTGCATGTGTTTCGGGGTGTTCTAGATTTTTGCAACTGAGTTCTGGGGTCTTAGAGCACTCGTGAGAATGTGTAATTTTGGTTGCAAGTCATTTGAAGAAAATCCATGGTGGGAAAGGGGGGATTTGGCATAGTTAAAGAAAGCCTTTGCCACTATTCTTAACTTAGGGTTCGTTAGGGTTAGCAGTATTTCTATTGCATGTGTTTGAGTGGGGGGGATTTCGAGTCTTGGAGCGATGCTGGCTATGGCTACTTTTGCTTGGTTGCTTGCAAGTGGTTTGAATGCAATCCACGGTGGGTAAGGGGTAATTAGGAAGGGGGTACTTCGGCCTACTTTTACTTTCAAAGTAAGTTTTGTCACCAGTTTTCTGCTAGGCCTCGTTTTTTGAGATTTGATTGGGGGTCTTCTACATTTTTGCGACTGGCTTTAGTAAGGGTCTGGGTGGGAGCACTGCTAGGAAGATCTAATTTTGTTCTAAAACACAGTTTACAGTACACCTAGCTTGAGGAGCAAGATCCGCTACATTAATTTGCCCATACTTATTTATCCTTCAAAAGGTGACTCAGAGTACGTACTTTCAAAAATATTGTACTGTCTACTAGGAAAATCAAATTGTGACTTTTTGCACTCCACAGCCTACATACCTTATATTTATTTATCAGTGGTGTTGTAATATTATATCACTTCCTGTTTTTCGTTGAATAATTACAGGCCGGGTTTCAGTCTCTGCAATGGGGAAAAAAGGATGGAGTCAGGCTTCACAGTAGCGAGCCACAATTCAGCATCAGGCAGGCAGTGGACAGGGTGTCTTCTGGTGACCAACATCGATGGACGAAGCGTCGGCTGCAATGGAGGAGTGCCGCTAATAGGAGGATTTTTTTTCTGCAGGCAACTTACTTACCACTTCCAACAGGACCACTACAACCACATAGATACAGTATCCCTTGCCTTTTTCTCTGACTGTGACTGCATTTCTTGGATCTCTCTCTGCTTCTAAATTGATCCCTTAACACATCACTTAGTCCACTCCACTATCACATCTGCACCACACATAGTCATTTGTAAGTGCTCCTACGTAATTCGCAAGTCGCAGCACGCCCCAGGCCGTAGAGGACTGGGATGGCCCCAATGATGAAGCATGTCACCAAGGGGCAACCCTGGTGAGTGAGGGGACACCTAGAAAAAAAGCAATTTCTCCTTTTCTATCTACTATACCTTCCAGACCAACCCCACTGAGTGTTGTTGTGAATGGATTTATAGTGACCAGCAAGGCTCTCGGGTATCTGGCTAAGTACAGAGACCTTATGTTGAATATCATTATCAATAATTCCATACAGGCCCTGTACTGTCGCATTCTTTCTTCCACAGTTGTCGAATGTACTACTTACTTTTCACTGACATGCATGCAGTAGTGCATGCACTTTCAAAGATTGATGGATAGGTTTGTACCCAAAGAATTGTTTATGTTCAATTGTTTGTCTATGCTGTGCTTTTTTTTACAGGGTGTCTTCTGGTGACCAACATCGATGGACGAAGCGTCGGCTGCAATGGAGGAGTGCCGCTAATAGGAGGATTTTTTTTCTGCAGGCAACTTACTTACCACTTCCAACAGGACCACTACAACCACATAGATACAGTATCCCTTGCCTTTTTCTCTGACTGTGACTGCATTTCTTGGATCTCTCTCTGCTTCTAAATTGATCCCTTAACACATCACTTAGTCCACTCCACTATCACATCTGCACCACACATAGTCATTTGTAAGTGCTCCTACGTAATTCGCAAGTCGCAGCACGCCCCAGGCCGTAGAGGACTGGGATGGCCCCAATGATGAAGCATGTCACCAAGGGGCAACCCTGGTGAGTGAGGGGACACCTAGAAAAAAAGCAATTTCTCCTTTTCCATCTACTATACCTTCCAGACCAACCCCACTGAGTGTTGTTGTGAATGGATTTATAGTGACCAGCAAGGCTCTCGGGTATCTGGCTAAGTACAGAGACCTTATGTTGAATATCGTTATCAATAATTCCACACAGGCCCTGTACTGTCGCATTCTTTCTTCCACAGTTGTCGAATGTACTACTTACTTTTCACTGACATGCATGCAGTAGTGCATGCACTTTCAAAGATTGATGGATAGGTTTGTACCCAAAGATTTGTTTATGTTCACAATTGTTTGTCTATGCTGTGCTATTTTTTCTTGTCTCCCAAAACCTTTCCCAAAAACCCCCGTACCCATCCATTTTTCAAACCCTAACCCTCTTCCCCCGGGCTGTGTGGTTTTGATTGATGTGTGACTAAATGACAGCAATAAATCCACACACTTGCTGGAGAGGATAAGGTGATAGCAACAGGCTGGTGAAGAAATCTGAGGATATTTTCTTACTCTGCTTGACAAAGAACCATTGCTAATGTGAAAGAACTTCAACCGAATTAGTAGTTATACTTTACCATTTGTTAGGCTACAATGTGGCACTGTTCTACTGTACTTCTGTCACCTGCTATATTCTCAGTTGTACCGTTGAATTGCTCAGGAGGACAAACCAGATTTCATTTTCTTTTTTTTCATAGGCATGCAACTGCCGCTGTGTCACACCACTAGTACCACCGCTATGAGGAAATTTTATCCGACCAAGATTGCCAACCATATTCGCTGTTTCCCGTGGAGCCAGCCCTGGGTCTAGCCCTACTTTCAAACACAAATTACAGGTAAGATAAGCGTTTGGTGGTTTGTGGGTATAATGGAGTATTAGTACGAGAGACGAGAGACTGAAGGTAGTACTACTAAAGTCCTAGGACTCTTGGATTCACTTCACTTAGTCTGTGAGAGGCACTTAGTGTTGAAAACATTTGGGCATTTACACTTAAAGGAAGAAAATGGAACTAAACTTTCAGGAAAACAAAGTCAACGTTAAACCCCCACCCACCAGGCAAGCAGTAAGAAACGGGTATGCTCAGATAAAGTTTGAAAAAGTATATTTATATCCCTAACAAAATAATCTCCCGCAAGACCCTCCCTAACCCCAACGATTGTCCTTCAAAAGTCCCCAAAAACCCAACTCCCAATTCCCACCCCCAAAAGTCTCTAAAAAAGGGGCAAGGGACACTATGGGTGGATGCTGTCAACTTTTTGGGCCAGGGCATCATGCTCCTGGCGGAGCAAGGCGTGCTCTACGCGGAGCCCTTCCAACTGGTTGGAAAAGTGGTGGAGCTCCTGCTGGAGGCGGGACACCATCAGGGTACTGCGGCGCAGGCGTGCCTTCAATGCCTTGTAGGTGCAACGGCTGTGAGAGGAAGCTGTAGCTGTTGTCCTTGCTACTCGGCGGTGGCGTTTGGCTTTGGCAGCCCGGCTCAGTCTGGGTGGACCACTGTGCTGGGTGGCACTGGCAGCCCGTGGGGGAACGGAGGCCGATGCAGACGACGTAGTTGTTGTGGTCGACTGCACACTTTCTTCGTCCTCCAGGGCCACCAGCCGCCGATATTCGGCCACAGTGGCATCGATCCTCCGTTGCCGGGCCGCTCTAGCCAGCTCCTTCCTCCTTGTTCGTTTGGAAGGAGAACCTATATGAAGAAAGAAAGACATAGTCTGTAACCAATGCTCTTTAAGATTAACTCAATCATTCAGCAGAAATTTGTGTTGCACTACAACTAGCAACTTGCAAACGCATTACATAACTATTGAGGCCAGTATCTATCTAACCTCACACTTCTTCATCCTTGCTCTAACATTAGTGGGAGTTTAAGGAACAAATTCTACGAGCACTATGGACTTCCATTGGAGTCGACTATGAAAGTACACCAGTCTTATTCTTCTTCTTGTCTCTTGTTTTGGAAAATTGGTACGTTATCTTCTGCAAGCCGGCATAATGCCAGCGCAGTAAACTTGCACCCGAGAAAAAGAGACGCACGCCATGAGGAGTGACCTAGACTTGCGTTGCGTTACTGTACCCGTCCAGTACATGCAGGTGGTGAAGCTCTTACTTTTCTATTACGGGTGGCACTGAGAATACTCTGTTACAACTCAAGGGCTACTGCTTAATTAATTTAACTTTCACCCTACAGTGGAAATGAGTACTAGAAATGGAAAATTGAAGAAGATAAATAATCTGATTATCTATCACTTCACATGGGATGTTTTTGCTTATATATGGGATGACTTTAGGTGCTTTGCTTTTTATTGAGTGACCAGTGATACATCCACACATGAATGACTGAGTACTACTAAACTTATTAAGAGAGGTAGGGAGTGGCCACCGTAATAACCGGATCTATGCAGTGCTTGCAATACAAACTACTGCTACTATTGATGGTAGTATTTGGACAAAATTAAAAGTTCTTTTCCTTGCCTTTCCTACACTGGAACGGATGTGCGGGTGCAGTGTTACATGCTCTTCAAAGTTACACTTAGTTCATCCACTGACCGTCTACTCTCTCTAGATCATGGGTACTCACAAACTTTCTCTCAGGGGCTACATTTACAGTGTAGTTTGGGGACGAGGGCCGCACTGGTGGGGGCGAAGTCAGAGGGGGCGGGGCTAAAGCAAAACGATAACTTGTGACCATGAGGTTGCACACAGGTCCCTGCAGCAGATGCCCTCATCCACTGAGCCACCAGACCCAGCATTTACATACATCTCTCTCCCTCCTGCTCTCCCTCCTGCCCTCCCTCTCCATCTCTCTCTCCCTCCTGCCCTCCCTCTCCCTCCCCCTCTGTCATCTCACTGTGTGTGTGTCTATCTGTGTCAGCCTTCAGCCTGGGTTGAGACCGCTTCCTCAACGCGCACACACAGACAACAACACCAAAGTACTTAACAGGTCTTTAAAAGACCATTAACATATTATTGAGGCTTTGTTTGTTGTAGCGCCCCTGCTTCTCCACCCTGACAATCACTGCTTGCCCGGCCCCACAGAGCAGAGGCTTTGTTCTATTTCACCTCTTTGTGGCCTTGCATCTCCACTCTGCTCTGTGGGGGCCAGGGGAGCAGTGATTGTCAGAGTGGAGATGCAGGGGCGCTAACAGGTGAAATACAAAAAAGCCTCTGCTCTGTGGGGGCCGGGGGTGCAGTGATTGTCTGCAAGGTCTGCGCACCGCCAAGGAAGGCTTGCCAGGCCACCACCGGCCCACGGGCCGTACTATGAGTACCCCTGCTCTAGATACACATATGCTATCTAAGAGTCAGATAGTAGCATGATCCAGGTATATGGACACATACAGTTTCTGTGTCACCCACCCAGGCTGTTGTCCTTCCACCCATCATTGCTTCATCATTCACCCAGCCATGCATCTCATATTCTTGCCTTCCCAGCTAGTCTTCAATCTCAATAAGTAAGGAATATATAAGAGCTTACCTCTGGCCGCCACCACCACTGTCTCAACTCTCACAGCCGCCGCCTCCTCCCCTGAAGAATCGCCCTCCGCCTCCGTGTCGAGCACCACCACCTCCACACTGGCCCCGCCACCAGATGTTCCACCTACAAAGTACATTTAAGAATGTTAGAATAAAGCACTCACTAGTCTTTGGTCTAGGAATGAAGACATGTGAAAACAATGTAATTTGTGACTGTCTACGTTAAAGTCAAAAAAAATGTCCCTTTTTCCAGGGAAGGTTGTCTTGCTGCACTTTTTGGCACAACTGATGAAGGCTGTTTTTTTAACACGCACCATTTTTCTCCACACAGACAGAAGATGGACTTCTAACAACAAGATCAAGTTGAAACCAGGTGAGAGCTCGGTTCGACCACAAGAAATGTCTTCAATTAATCGTCAGCACTAACCACTTTTCCATTATCAGTTAAACGTTTAGTTTTATTATGACTTCATTTTAATAAATGTGTTTACTTTTAATAAAGCTTTTAAACTTAAATACAATCTGTGTATTTTGGTCCAGACAAGAGTGACTGAGCGAAAGGTTTTGCAATTTTTGCAAGCATGAGTCCAGATAGAACACTTCAAAAGACATTATGGACAATCCCAGAGGACTGCACTAAGTTGATAGAGCTATTGCTGACTAGAATCATGGGAGTTTCGCCAACCGTGCAATCTTAGTTAGCTACACAGACAGACTAATAAGAATAATCTAGTAATACCACAGGGAGTCATAGTAGAGGCAGGATAAGAATTTAGATACAGTCTACAAGAAGAGCAAAGACAATTTTGAAAAAAGTCAAATGAGGAACGCTAGGAAAAATAGGTACTAGTCTAAAATGAAAACTTACTGGGGCCAGCAGAGGAGCCCTCGCCTGCCCGATCCTGGCCCTGTTGAACAGCATCCGCCGCCTGCTGCTCCTGTGTCCTCCTCTCGCCCCTGGGGGGAGCTGACGTACAACATGAAAGAAAGAACAGAAAACATGGATGATTGTTGCTTGTCAATGTCAACCAAATCAAACATTTCAAAAGAACAATAACAAAATATTTCCGCGAAATTATATTGATTAGGGTTAGTTTTCATTTATTTGCGGACCTGTGACTTCGAAAGTCACGTAACTCACTAAACAAAGTACTGAAACGTTCACCTAGGACTGGCAGGCAGCAGTCCGCAGGCAAGACGCAAAGTGACAGACAAACTCCATTGTGATTTCAGTCAGATCAGTGACAACAGTAACAGTTGCCTGCTACATTACCAGTCATTTAAATAGTCAAACTATCAATCCACCGCCACTATTTTTCTTATTGTCAGGGGTACAAAGGAAGGGGCAGATTTAAGCCCCTTGCGGCTCTTTTGCGCCGTTCTTGCGTGACTTTTGTGACGCAGCAGCTAAACAAAAAAGGGCGCCATGGTGCGGCGTATAATATTATAACAACCTGACGCATTTGGGAGATGCATCCCGTTATAAAGCCCTGCGCCATCAGGGGGCGTTCCGGCGCAAGGGAGGGCATTCCTGCGCTGGAACACATCCTAATAGTGGCTGAGGGAAATCTGCAAAATTTCAATCAGTCACCTTTAGGACAATGATGCGTCACACAAACCCTGCACCTGCTTGAAGCAGACGTACGGCTTGACCCAGCATTGGGGAGATAGGGTACCCCAGAGCATTGCTGGAGCTGCGCCATCGTTGCGACGCAACTCCAGCAGTAAAGCTTCGGTGACGTTTTGGGCCCATGGTGCGCCGCATTGCAAATACGGCGCACCATGTTTGGTGGTGGTAGCGGGCCGCACAATTAATGGCGCATCCCTGCTACTTTGCAGGGATGCGACGGTAATTGCAATTCTGCCCCTTAGGGGCATACTTACTTACGCGTTCTGGCGCATCTCCAGAGATGCGCCAGATCAAATGCGTCACGCAAAACTACCCTTGCGACACGGCAGATGCGCCTCATTTACAATGCGGCGCGCCCTGGCGCAAGGGTAGGCATTTGCGTGACGCATCTCGTCACGTAAGAGCGGCGCATCGCTGGAGTCACGTCACCAACGCAATGCAACTCCAGTAATGCTCAGGGCCACCCAATACTTAACATGCTGTGTCAGTCCTTTCGCCTGCTTCGAGCAGACATAAGGAATTGAATTGACGTAGCAGCGTCGCAGAAGTGCCTGCGTTAAATCTTGTAGATTTCACGCAGGCAATTTTGCGAGGCGCACAGCCGCCGGACCGCCCACCCTGCGTACTAGGAACGAACCCATTGTGGTGCAGGCCCATGGCTTTATAACGTGACGCACCTCCCTAGATGCGTCATGTCGTAAATGACTCGCAGGGATGCGGCACGTTTACGCCGCTGTTGCGTCACGCAAGGCAACGTAAACGTGGCGCAAGGGGCTTGTAAATGTAATCTGCCCCCTAGTGTCTAGCATTACGCAGTTCTGTAAAGTACACTCATACATAATAGTTACTCAGGCCAATGAGACCACGAAATAGAAAACAAATAAGCATAGTAGCAACGCCACTGAGAAGGAGAGCAGTGCACCTGAAATGCACAGAAGATTTTGAAATATAATTTAACTACAATGTAATCGTCATCAGCGGCATTATTGGCTTGCTCCATGTAAAAAACAAATATTTGCAATACAACAACACAGAGCAGGAGAAAACATCATAGTAGTGAGTGATTAAATGGCTACTACTACTCACCAAGCCCGGGGATCTCCAAGCCGAGCTGGTCCAGCAGGTCGCGCTCGCAGTCCAGGAGGTCCGTCCAGCGATGGGTGACCTGGCTGTAGGTGCGCTGGACCCCGTAGAGGTGGGATATGGCCCAGCACACTTTCTCCCACCGCTTCCGGCGCTCCCGCATGTTGTAGCCGCCGGCCGCGATCCTGCCGCCTCCCGCGATGGTCCTGGGCAGGCGGCGCTGGACGAAGTAGACCAGCGCGCCCACTTCCTCCGGGCTGAATATCTCCCGTCGCGTCACCTGCTCCCCCCTCAATCTCCCGCATGCTGTCCTGGCACTGGGTCCAGCACTACTCCCCGCCGCCGCTGCGGCCCTCAAGTGCCTGGGCAGCTTCACGGCGCCTGGCTTGACCATGGTCTGGGCAGGTAAGGTAGGAAGAAGTAGAAAATTAAGAAAGAATAGGATAGGGAAGAAGAAAAGAAAAGAGTTTAAAAAAGTAGTTTAAAAGTAAAGAAAAATAGCAGAAAAGACAAAAATATACAGCTAGGAAAAGAGAGGGATAGATAAGAAGCAAAATCGTAAAAAAAAACTGAAAACAAGCAAAGAATGGCAAAGATACCAAGAGGATTAAACAACATGCCCAGACACAGGAAATGAATGAAAAACAAGATGGCCGGCGCCCGTTCACGAGCGCGAAAGTAAGTTCGCGCGAGATTTTCCTTGCGATCTCGTGCGAACCTCTAGATTTCCCGCGCGATCTCGTGCGAACCTCTACTCGCAATGCGCTTACTGCGCGAGATTATACATAGCGGGCGGAAACGGAAATACGTCACGCAAACAAAATGGCCGCTCCCGTACTCGACCTTGGGGTAAATTCGAGTGTTGCGCTGCAAGCGGCTCGCGAATACTGCAAAAAAACTCGCGAAACAACAAGCCGCAAAAAAATAAAATGCTCATTCGCACGAATTGGCGGCTTCCGCGGTCGGTTTCGCATGACGCCGCGCCCCGCGAATAGCGCGAAAAAACCGAAAAACGATTTCAGCAAAAGCAAAAGCAATGAGCAGGTGCAAAAGGTCAACCTCATGATTTGTAACGATTCTCTGTAGTGCTTCCTGAGGGGGCCCTCCTGAATTCGGTTGCCTGCTTGCAACTATTGTGTGACCCTGCTCTGACCTTAACTGTATGCCACAAAGGTCCTGATTTACAGCTAAAGGAGCAGACAAGCAGGTGCCAGGCTGGAACTTGAAATTCTTTCAGTGACACATTAATTAGCCCCTAATTCATTATTGTCAGTTGGGGCAGGGCAGGTGTTGTTAATAAACTAACCCCAAATTAATTCATGTCAGTTCAAGCAGGGCAGGTGGGCTTGCTTTTCCCCCCCATCTTCTACAGTGATGATGAACCAGAGGGTGGCATTGATGTAACAGAGGGTGGCATGGGTCAAAGAGAGGGTGCCAGTGGTGAAACAGAGGGTGCTGGGAGGCTGTGATGATGAACCAGATGTAGAAACAACATAGTCGCGACCGTTGCAAGCCGACAAGTAAGTTCGCAATTGCGAACTAGTACCAAATCCTCGCGAACTGGTAGAAACACTTGCGAACACAAAAAAAAACAAATCCGCAAATTCGCGAGAATTCGCGGATTTTGCGGATTGCCAATTCGCAAATCCGCAAAATTCGCGAACGCGAGATTCGCAAAATTTGCCCATGCTTATCTGTAACTTTCTTATGTGCACTGCACTTTATGATCGCTATCTGTATTGGTAAAGTAAGTGACTCAAGAAGGTCAGTCACCAACTGACCTTGCTGAATCTTTGTCCTGTGGGAGGTAAAGAATCCTCTCTACCTCCACAGCTTTCCGAAACTATGCGCAACACCGAAGGCGTACTGACTATCCGTGTACACATTTACTCTCTTTCCCTTCGACAGCAGCACATATGCTCTAGTCAAAGCTATCAATTCAGCTGCTTGGGCTGTGCATTATGTCCGATACGTGCCATCTCAACAATTGTGCATAAGGTGGTGACAGCATAGGCAGAAGTGGTTTCTCCATTTGGAAGCTTAAAGCAAGAACCGTCCACCCATAGGATCCCGTCCGGGTCCTTGAGCGGAGTGTCCTTTAAATCAATCCTCCCCTTTGTCTCTTCTTCTGTTCGAAGAAAACAATCATGCTTTTCCTGATTGTCTTTCTCATCTGGGAGTGGCAACAATGTAGCTGGATTTAGCGTGTTACATCTTTTGATATGTATATGACTCGCTAGAAGTGTCAGCTTGTAACCAGACAAACGAGCACTCGTAAGATGCTGCGTCTTGGTTCTATTTACCAAAGTATCCACTGCATGTGGAACCATAATAATAAGTGTGTTATCCAATACTAATCCGGCAGACTGTCTAATAGAAATTGCGGCAGATGCTGTAGCTCTGAGACAACTGGGCAAAGTTTTAGCTACTGGGTCTAATGTAGCGGAGAAATAGGCACATGGCCTTTGCTTATCTCCGAATTGCTGTGTCAAGACTGACAACGCGCAACCTTCTCTCTCGTGAGCGTACAATGTAAAGGTCTTACTATAATCTGGGGTATCCAACACTGGAGTGGAACACAGGGCAGTACGTAAATCAACAAAACTTTTCTGACATTCATCCGTCCAAGGGAGCGGATGGGGCGTATCTTTCCACGTTAATGCCACTAATAGTTTCGCCAAAAGTGAGAAATTGGGAATCCATTGTCTACAGTAGCAAGTAATACCCAAAAAGGCACGTACTTCTCTCTGTGTGGTGGTGACAGACATCTGTGAAATAACATGTATACGTTCTGGGGTCAATCGCCTTCCCTCCTTCGACAAGAGATGACCTAAATAGGTCACTTCTTGTCGGACATACTGCAACTTGGAGGGCGATGCTTTATGATTCAGAACAGCCAGATGATGCAACAATGCAACAGTCATGTTCCTACACACATCTTCCGTATCAGCAGCCACCAGTAAATCATCCACATACTGAACAACCGTGGCACCTGGAGGCAAAGAGAAAGTATCAAGTTGACATTTAAGAGCTTTGCTATAAATAGAGGGACTTTCACAATAGCCTTGAGGAGCTCTCTTAAATCGGAAGCTTCAGCCACCCAGAGAGAAACAAAATATATCCCTACTTTCTTCAGAAATGGGAATGCTAAAGAAAGCGTTCTTAAGGTCTATCACCGAGAACCAAGCCGCTGAAGCAGGAATCATGGTCAATAAAGCTGTAATGTCCAGAACAACAGGGGACTGTGGTACCACTATTTTATTGACTTCCCTTAGGTCAATAACAAATCTATAGACAGGAGGCTGTGAAGGATCCGTCCTCTTAAGGATCAGAAGAACAGGACTGTTACAAACATTGCCTCTAGTCTATTCAACCACACCTTTCTGAATGAAGTCATCAACAATAGCCAGCAATGCTCTCTCTCCATCACTAGAAATACGATATTGAGGAATACGTGGCATTCTGACATTATCTTTAACTATGACGACATACGGTGGGATCGCAAGACGACCCACGTCATTCGGGCCCGTGGCCCAAAGACTTTCTGGTAGAGAAAGTAACTCAGGTGGAAACTTGTCCCAAGATAAATACATGGGGGACATCAATCTCTTCCCCAACGTGAGATGCACACCAAAAGGGTAACAATACAATGTTGCATGCAGTCTTTTCAACAAATCCAACCCCAGTAAATTCTCACCACAACCAGTTGTCAAGATAAGTGGAGCTTCCAAATCATAAGGACCAATCGAAACAGGTAAGGGGCAAGAAACCGGATTACGGACTGGAGCGCCAGAAAATCCCACAGAAGTATTTATTAAGCCAGACAAAGGTGCCCCAGGGAGTTTAGAATAAATGATAGAACTTCTCATTGCACCAGTATCCAAAAGAAATGGTTCTGAAACACCCATTGCATTGACAGTGACATAAGGCCCATTTTGATCTACTGGAATCAACACAACTCCCTCACTTCGTCCATGGTTGTCCTATTCTGTCTGAAAATTGTCAGCCCTCTCTTCAATGTAATAATCATCATTGTAATACTGCGTAGACTGAACTGTCAGCTGATCGAAGTAATTCGAAGTAGATGGGGCAAGAGAACGCTGCTCCTGAGAGGACGCACCTCGTCCTCTACCTCTAGATCCTGTCTGAAAATTACCACGACCTCGGGGAGAAGACACCCCATTATTACGCTGTAATAAGACCGGACAACTATTCTTGAAATGTCCCTCTTCCCTACAATATGCACATTGATTAAGACCTAATGAAGGTCGCGGTGTGAAATACTCAGGCTTTTGCAACAATCTCTGAAACTGTGGAGGTTGCTGAAACTGAGAGTTTTGCTGATGCTGATTCGGGCGAGGCGGATACGCCTGCTGTAAAAGAACTTTAGTTTTCAAATCTTTATTTTTCTTCTCTTGCTTCTCTTTCTCATCCTTATCCCTATTCTCGTAATACTGTGCAGTAGCCAATATTCTATCAGGAGAAGAGACAGCCCATGCACTTTCAGAACTCTTTAAATTATTCGATAATTCGGGAAGCAAATTATATACAAACTTATCCACAAACAATCGCTGGCCACCTTCAACACTCAAATCCTGACCACTGTGGTCTATAAACGTTTCTTCGAAGCGTGTGAAGAAATCCAAAACACTTTCATCTTTCTTTTGCTTGCATGCGGCCAGCTTATCCCAATTTACTCGCACTGCAGGCATCATTGTCTTCATCAATTCAATTATTCTACCTGGAAGATCCGTAATCAAGTCCTCGGGTTTTGCACCACCCACCTGATTTTCATCCGCAGCTCTAATGGCAGCCCAATCACCACCCAATTCAGCAAAATGATTTTCCCTACGAATCCGTGCCCACATGCCTTGCGGAACAACATTTCCAAATAACATATCAATGTCGGCCAAATTCATAATACAGGCGTCAACCGTTTGGGACAATTCTTTGTAATATCCAGCAGGATTTTTACAGGGGTCGGGAAGAGTTTGTTTAAGCGCCAATACTTCAGACCTCTTCCAGGGTTCGTGAACCCATATACGCTGGAAATGAGCAGGGACTTGAGGCGAGCCAATCACCTCTTCTCTCCATACGGGAGGAACTTCACGCATTGGATAATTCTTGCTACCTTTTTTATTGGCGGGATCAGCCTCGGAGAAGGACAGGGACAGAAACATTGTCCTAAACGCAATGAGTCTATTTACTAACCCTGGGCGGAGTTCGCGGAGTGGGGCTTCGTGGAGCTACGCGAAGTGGGCGAGAAACTACGCCCACCTCCGCACTCCGCGTAGCCCCACTCCGCAAACACCACTGGCCGCCAGCCCCGCCACCTGCCTCCCTCCCGCCCTCCCTAAATACTTTGAAATAAAAGAATCAAATAATTTAAAAAGCACTTACCTTGCCGCCGCTGCCCGCCGCGTCCCCGGGGCTCGCTGTCTTCCGTCTTCTATACTAATGCGCATGCGCGGGCGGCCGCGCATGCGCATTTTCTCGTGAAAATGCGCATGCGCGGCCGCCCGCGCATGCGCATTAGTAAAGCGGACGGAAGACGGAAGATAGTGAGCCCCGGGGACGCGGCGGGCAGCGGCGGCAAGGTAAGTGCTTTTTAAAATTATTTCATTCCTTTATTTCAAAGTATTTAGGGAGGGCGGGAGGGAGGCGGGTGGCGGCCAGCTACGCTCCGTCTGCGGAGCGTGCGTAGTGCCGCCTGGCACCGCCAGCTCCGCAAAATGCGGAGTAGGCGGCACTACGCACACTCCGCAGACGGAGCGTAGCTGGCCGCCCACCGTTACTATTTACTGCCTCTTCAACTCGGTGTCCTACAATAAAACCCTTATTAAAATCAGCTTGTAATTTCAGGAGGTCCGAAGGAACTGTATCTAACTCCATATCTTCCCAACCTCTAATAAGAGTTTGACACATAATGTTGAAAACATATCTCTGCGTGGGATCCCCCCATTGATGAAAACAACTCATGAAATCATCAGTACTATATTCTGGTCCATGCTCAATCCATTTACGAGTGAGAGAACCCAAAACTACTTTCCAATCCACTAGAGGAAGTTGACAATGAGATTGTCGTCTAGAGAAAGCTGGAGACATTTTTATAGACCTAACAAAAGGAGAAAAGAAACTTGAAACAGCATCTGCTATCCTCCTCTGTGAAATAGGAGAATCCCTCGAGAGGATAGGAGGTATTACAGATGTAGAAGGCAACGGAGACTGAAATGTAGCAGACTGAAGAGTAGGAGCGGAAGAAGGTGGGGCTGAACTACAAGCTGCAAGGGCAGAGCAGAAGCAGGCAAAGAAGCATTAAGGGGCTGAGCCGGTTGCTGGACAATTGGTAATTGAGCAACCACTTGTTGAGGAACAGGAGGGGGTAACGGAGGTGCATTCGCATTCTGAACATAGGGTGGAGGTGAATTCAATAAACAAGACATTAGGGAATCTTCTTCTAATTCCTAATTTTATCTGAAGAGGAAGTAGGCAACATCGGATAGCATCTATCTAGCGCCATACGATGTTGTCTCTCTGATATCTCCTTCGCATTGTCTACTTCGTTGTCCTTAAACTGCTGGGCAGCCTGTAAGACCGACATGTCTTGTGCCTTCTTATCCTTTTTTGCTTGTTTGATTTCTTTCTGTTTGGCTTCTTTACGCCAAAGGCGAACGGAGTCAAACATAGCCGGCCAGGCTTTTCTTCTAAACAGAATTGTTTCCAAATTATCTAATATAGCAGGATAAAAGCTACCATTCTGGGGCCATCTCAAAACTCCACTATTTTTCGTATATCGGACCCATGTCTCGTTAAAGGTAATGGGACCAATACCATGTTTTGAATAGAGCTCATAAGTGGGAGTTCCAACCGGAGGGATCGGACATGATTCCTCCAACTGGGAATCCCTCGTACAACCCAAACAACAGAATTTCTTGAACTTACTCAGCCCACGCATCGTCACTTCTCTTGACTGATCACAAACAACAAGGGGTATAAATTAGTGAGACAGTATAATCGTACTTACCCTTTGGCTTCAGCTATTGCAATATCTGAATAGAGACTAAAAACAAAACAAAACAAAGGTCTGTGGGAGCGAGCCACCAAATACTTAACTAAGAATCATTCTGCACCAGCGAAGGCCGTCTATCGTCTCGCTCTACCAAAACTTCAGAAGGGTCCAAGGCAGGGCGACAGTCAGGGCAGCAGTCGTCAGCAGCCGTCGGAGAGAAGTAGCCGCGCCGTCAAAGACCTTCGGTCCACTTCTGACATACAGGGGTCGATCACGTGGTGCGCTTCCTCCGGAGTTTTCTTGCTGGGCTCCTCACGTCCCTCGGACTCAACCACTACCACTGAAGTCGCCCCACGTTGGGCGCCAGTTGGAGAACCGCAGCCTTAAGGCCCGGCGGCACAGGGTACGCCTAAATCCCCGAGATTCACCCGCCTTGTCAAAACAGAGACACAGACTCTTCGTCTGGTGTAGAAGATGGTATTTATTAGCTGCAGCTAGTACATTGGTCTTAGAAGTCGTCAGTACAACGAGGTTCAAAAGAGACTGCCACTTAACTCCGTAGTTCACAGGTTTATATATGATACAATACAATGCAAAATGCAATCACACAAGAGCATGAGCTATAGGTAAACGTTATAGACAATGTTTTAAAACCAAAAGCAACTTAAGTTCCCAGTTCTGTTTGTCATTCGACCCCTTAAGTAAATCACAAGCGAATCCACACAATTCGATTTACAAGCAGAGAAAACACAGCTGCATGTTGTAGAAGGACAGTCGAGAAACAGGAGAATGCATGAGACATGTAGCGAAGGACAGCAGATAAGATAACCTACAGGAAACAATGGTGTGAAATGACATGTAGTCCGGACGGGGATTAATCAGCTCAGACAGGAATTAGTGTACTTGGCCAGACCCTGACACTCGTTAGTAAACATAGGCGAGGAAGCCACCTGACACGCAAAGCAGAAACGATAAAAACATCGCGTTTGCCAAGCTGCCTGAGAGAGGGCAACCTAAAATGGCGGTGATCACAAAAGGGATGCTGAGCACGAACGAATTCATAATTTACAGAACCTCATCCTGCAGCACTGCCCACAATTAAATGACTCATGTGTCCCAACACATAGTTAGAGTGTCCATAGTCCGCAAATCTTATTGGGAGCCGCCATCTGCCCCATCCAGCAGGGACCACTGAGAGTCCATTCCACCACCATCCAATCGATTCATCTTTTTCACTTGTTTAAGAAAATCTTCCACCTGCTGTGGTTTGGTGAAGAAACTCTGTCTGCCCTGGTATGTGACCCTCAGTCGAGGAGAATATAAAAGCGCATAGTCAATTTGTGCCTTCCGCAATTTAGTCTTGACGTCCAAGAATTTCCACTGTTCTTCCTGGACTAAGTGCGTGAAATCGGGGTAGATGGAAAATGAGTTCCTGTCATACGTCAGGGTCTGCTTACTCCTTGCAGCTCGCAGGGCCACATCACGGTCCGTATAATTCAAAAGCCTTACTATGATGGGCCTCGGAGTGTTACCAGGCTGAGGACGTGATCTGTGTGCATGCTCAACAATAAATTGGGATCCTCCAAGCCCTCACCTTAGTCCACAGCGCAGGGTGGTCATGTACTCGTTTCTGGCAGTGCTCTATCTGCAGTAGTTACATGCAGAGTGATGCAGCAATGCTCAATCAGCAGGGTTCACCCGATCCAATCTATAGCGATCCAACTGCGCGCTTAGTGCACAGAACGAAGACCCAGCAGGGAGATCAATTCACTCCTGCCCAGCTGCTCTACTTCCAGACTTCCAATGCATGTTCCATACAACACAACAGTGCTGGTGTGCGCCTGTCCCAGTGCTCAATGCTAGCTGTCTCAAACAGCTCTTTTTCTTCTACGTGGGGGAGCAAATAGTCTATCCGGGGCGTGCCCATCCCATAAGGGGGAACCTCTCACAGCACCTCTTCTGTGGTCTACGTTAGTCACTCCGTGGTCTCCTATGAGTGGAGTGCTCACCAGCGTCCCCAACTTCACTTCCCTGCCGCCCCTTCCACAAAATGGTGCCCAGACGTTCTCCTTATGAACTGTAGTTATAAGGTATGCAGTTAGCAGTTTTCAGGTGTGCGACAAGGTATAAGGCCGTCCTGGGGGCTCATGCATGCCTCCCCTACCCTTCACCTCCAATTCGGTAGTGGCACGTTCTTCAGGCGCTAGCGGCTCACGAGGTGCAGCAGCTGCAGGTTGCAACTTAGCGACCCCGTGCCATCCTCCAGTGGCGCGAGGGGGGCAGTTGGTCTGACCTCACGCCGCCACTCCAGTGAGGGCGGGAGTGGGGGGAGAGAAGGCAGTCAGAGCACAGCTCCTCCACAGCACCGAGGGACCGGCACTCACTCCACCGGCTCCAGGCCTGAGTCACTCACCACGCGGGAGGCCCCCCACCACTCTCCGTCCAACTCTGCTGACAACACCAGCAACAGGGCTCCGTCCACCGACCACCGAAACCTCCGCCAGCCGCTCTCAACATCCGTGGGGGAAAAATAGAGCCGCCACCTTCCAATGTTCTCCCCGCGGCCTAGGTGCCTCTCGGCCAGCCTCGATCAAAAGCATTCACTGCATCCGATCCAAGCCCATACACAGCTCCGTCCCACCTCCCGGGATCGACTTCAATAGCTCAGAACAGGTGCAAACAATGGCCGATGCTCCTGATTTTTCCTACGAGTAGCAGGCAGGCTAGTTCTTGCACTTGGCGGCCTCAAACACCGCAGATGACAACATATGGCAGGATATTTTGAAGGATATTAATACCTGGTGGCAGGAGCCTCACATCAGTGCGGCCATCTTGCACGTGCACCACCTAGCGCCCCCTTTGCTTGCGTATGATGCTTGTGAGTATGGCACTATACTGAACCTAAGTCTTTGTCTCTTGCAGCACCTACCGAGGGCACGGAAGGACAGGTGACCAACACCAGTGGGGAAGCTTCCGGCACAGCTGCTACACATGAGCTCACTGATATGACCAGTGCCTCGGAGGGGGACAGGAGTGCCCTTGATGATTCCTGCCCGGAAACACCAACCTCCACATCATCAGACTCCAGTGGGGACTCCTTGATGTTGGCAGGCACAGGAAGTTAAAAATCTGCCTTTTCTTCCACCACACATCATCCGGTGCTCACCCTCCCGGTTGCTCCTACACGTGCTGTCCGTGCCGTAGCCCTAGCAAGGGGACAGTCTCCTTCCCCCAGGCACCACTGCCCCTGCCCCTGTCTCCCCTGATCCCCTCAGTGTGGAGGCGGTGGACCTTTTGCACCAGCTGTGTGTGCGTCAGACAAGAAGTTGGCAGGGTCGTTGTCTTCATGGAGGGGATTGATTCTGACGTGGGTGGCCTACACTGAACAGTTCAGTCTTTGTCCTCCAGAGTGACGGCAGCCATTCAGAAGTCACAGGCTCCCAGTCCAGCTCCTGTCCCTTCAGCAACCACCCTGCCAGTGACAGTATGGTATGTGGTATGAGGAGTCATACCATCCCCAATAGGTGCTTCTGATGCTTACACATTGTGAGTTACTCCTCTGTGTGTTTGTGGAATGTACACTCCTCAACTGTCCACTACTGATGTACACACCACTTCAATCTCTTGTCTTCCACCCTATGCCTTGCCAGTGTGCGACCCTCCTCATCACTTCACAGTGTGACACTATACTGTGGGAGGATGATCTGTGTACAGGACCAATATGCCACTCTGGACAGTTTCACAATTAGTTATGTGTTATTTTCTTCTACTTGTTTGCGCTCATGGTTGCTCATGTGCAGTGCATGTGTTGGAGCAGCACAGTCCTCTAGTCATGTTGTTTGCATCTGGGTTTCCCTGAGTTGTGCATCTGTGGGTGATGGCTATGCTGTATGTATGTTTGCTGAGGTACTGCCACCCTTCCTGAGTGTGATGTTATCTGTGTGCTGTGATGATTTGTGTGGTGGGAGTTCATCTTGGGGCCCTCAGATATGGGTGCTACTGGTTTGGTTAGTGTGCACACGCTGCTTAGTGTGCATGCAGTGCTGTCAGTGTATGTTGCCTTGAACTTGCCTGGTGTGCATCCCTTGATGTCCAGCTGAATTTGCTGGGTTTGATGGATTGGTATGTGCATCTGTTGTGTTTTTGTTGCAGATGGATGCAGTGTTCGGCCTGTGTTGGCACTTTCTACTGACGGGTGCAATGTATGTGTGATGTTCTATTGGCATGACATTGTGGGTGAGTAGTTTGTGCATTGTGATACATTCAGATGTGTAGTGTGCATTTCTTGTGTGTATGTCACATGCAGCAATGTGGATTCTTGTTCACGTACTTGTTTTGAGTGCACAATAGTGGTATGTCCTCCTATTTTTGACCTATCAATTGTCAGAATTTTGCATTTGCGTGCTTGTGGTACACTATGACACCATGCTCACTTGATGACTGGTGTGGTGTCTATGTCTGCGTTAGCTGATTTGTCCCATTGATCCCAGTTAGTGTTTATGACTGGCATTTCATGAAGCAATTGTTGTTTTTGTTTGGGCATGGTGTCTGTGCATTTGTCCAGAGTGACAATGTTGTGTATTCCTGTTCTGTCTAGGGTCACATTGCCTATTAACTGTTTTGCCTGCACGAGGCTGGGTTTGATGGACTTCTGTGGATGTTGTTTGTGAGATTTGTGTATGGCTATTGTGTTTGGGTCAGCATTGATTCAGACATTCCTGAGTGCAAGCCTGACATTTGTATATGCACACCAGGGTGTGTCATTGGTTGTCAGAAAACTCACAGGACCTTATTCGCACCTTTATGTGTGTTTCTCACAGGTGTTGAATGTTGCAGATGTGAGATGGGTAGATGAGGGGTATGTGTGAAGGACCTACTTGGGTTTGACAGTCAGGTAGTATGACAATGAGCCATGTGTTTTGTGCTGGTGGCATACACGTGTCAAGTAAGTTGACACAGATGAATGGCTTGTCACTGTATGGCGTCTGACACTTCCTATCATTCCTGTTCCTATGCATAACTTGCATTGCTATATCCCAGAGATACTGCACAGATGTCACGTTGGTTTAATTGCAATCACTGTGCAATCCATTTCAGATTTGAGGGCCTAAGGGTAGTGTGATATGTTCCCCCTCTTGCATGTGATGTACAAATGCTATGTGGCTGGCTCCATGGTTTTCCAGCACTGTGCACCTCACTTTGGGCTAGCTCATTTATTGTACTACTTTGCTGATGACCTATGGTATGTCTATGTGGCAGAGTGTCAGTGTGGGATCTTGCTGAGGATTTGACATGCAGTGTGAATAGTTCAGTGGTTGTTCATATGTATTGTAAGTCTTCATTTCTTACTTATACTCAGTTTTATTCACATGAGTGGAAGGCCGGTGTGAGGAGGAGGGTTGTCCAGCCCCTGACCTTCTGTGCAGTGTGTTCATCTTCACCCCCACTTTCCCAGTCAATCTACCTTGCCCTGTGATGTGTGAGGTGCGAGGTCGAGCCACCCCTTGCTGAAAACTTGTGCATGGGGGACACAGAAGGGGCACAAAGCATGTGCAGACAAAGGGTGTGGGAAGCGTACTGTGGGTAGGGTGAAGGTGGAGCCTGGGAAGCTGCACAGACTGCCCTTGCCTGGTGCCAGCCCTGCCAACTAAATTGGGCGCAGGTTTTCCAGCATCTTCACTGCTGTGGTGACTTACCCTGGACATTGCAGTGATTTTCTGGTTGATGGGTGACCTGTATACGTAGGTGTGGATTTTTAGCAGGCAGGACATGTGTGAGTACACTGGGGGCATATGTTCCTGTCTCCACCAAAGTATCTGATGTAGACAGGGTCTGTATTTCAGCACAGGAGTTGTGTGTTGTGGTTGTATGCGGAGATGTGTTTTTACATACCTGCGCTGTTGACCGCGGTGACGTCTTGTTTGCTGGTAGTGGATGAGGTACAGCAGCGGAAGGGCTTGAATAGCTGGATCCACAGAGGTCAGGAATGCATGGAGGTGACCGGGATTCGAGTTTCGCTCTCCGCAGAAGTGCTTCTGCTGTCCACGAGTGGCTGGTTTCTCCGCTGCATTCTGATGGGCTGTTTGAGGCATTGTGATTTCTCCGGCGGTCGGGACGTCATTCCACACGAAAGTCTTTCTCTATTGGCTACCTCTGCCACTATTGCAGAATTTCAGGGGATCCCAAAACTCTGCAGCAGATGGAAAATGGGCTATGTTTGCCCATTGTAATATGGTGGACGCGAGGACCGCTGATGAACTTCGGAAAAGGATGTTTTCCCACCACCGCCAGCACCGCGGATGTGCCTACGACTGTCATCCTAATGAGCCCCTAAGTGTTGAATTTGCGACAAATAGCTCCTTCGCATATCAAATAAAAAACTTCTAGCATTGGCCTAAGTCCCAGTCACCTCCTGTGGCAAGATCTTCAACAGAGGGAGTACTCGCCCGCAAGAATGAATCTTCAGGAGGCTCTGACAAACACAGGCTTATCGTCCTTGTGGAACACCCAGTGTCACCACACAACTCTGAAGAAATTAGTCTGGAAGTCGCTGTAAAAACAGTCACTGATAGAGGATAAAACCTTGTTTTCAGCTAGACCACATGCCTGGATGACTCTGAATTCTTACAAGATCCTAGCCCCCCCAAAAATATTTAATTCTGGGCTATCCAAAAGCACAGAAATTAAAACTCTTAAAGCTACGACTTGGAGTGATACCATGCATGCAGCATCTTCCACCATGGAAAAGGGTGCAGACTTTCACAGCATGCAGCTTGTGCAAAAACGGTCAGGTTGAGATCTTCCATATAGTATGTTCTTGCACGTTGATGCTTCAGGAAAAGTGGCAACTGTTAAAAAAAACTTTGAACCAAAGGGGAATTCGGACAATGAGGCAAGCAGTGCTGGCTTGCTTCGATCCAGCATTACCACAACGGAACTCCAGATTAGTCAGATTTCTTGAAGCGGCTAAAGCTTCTTTTTCTTGGGCAAAGGGCCCATTGGACAATTGAACAATTTAATATAATTTCTCAGAGAGAGTAACAAGCGTTGCAATGATTGGGCCACTTTCAATAATCGCTCTTGGCACATTTAATTGGTGTTTGTTAACTTTCCAGCAATGGACGAGTTTTTATAGTTAATTAAGTTGAAATGTTAACACTGTGAAATACATTTTATACATGGTTTTATTTTTTGAACGTATTGCTATGGTTTTAAGTAATTCTGCAAAATAAAATAAACTGAAACTGAAACAGTTACTGACGTGGCCGAACACTACAACTTATTGATAGAAAGTCCATACTATAGTTCAAGTTCAAGTTCCAAGATTTTTATAGCGCACTACTCACCCAGAGGGTCGCAAGGCGCTTGAGGGAGGTAGGTGCTTTACTTATCGAATATCCAAGTTTTGAGTTGCTTTCTGAAGGAGAGGTGGTTCTGTGTAAGGCGGAGGTGGGTGGGGAGAGAATTCCAGGTTTTGGCCGCTAAGTAGGAGAAGGATCTTCCCTCCATGGTGGATCTGTGGATGCGCGGAATGCGGCAAGGGCTTGATTGGACGTTCGTAGTTGGCGGGAGGGGGTGTAGAAGGATAGTCGCGTGTTGAGGCATTCGGGTCCTAGGTCGTAGAGGGCTTTGTGTGCGTGGGTGAGGAGACGGAACATTATTCTCTTGTTGACAGGGAGCCAATGGAGGTCTTTCAGGTGGCCGGAAATGTGAGCTTGCCGAGGGATGTCCAATATGACTCTGGCTGAGGCGTTTTGGATGTGTTGGAGTTTTTTCTGTAGTTTGGCTGTGGTTCCGGCGTAAAGGGTGTTTGCGTAATCTAGTCGGCTTGTGAACAGTGCGTGGGCGACCATCTTTCTTGTTTCGGTGGGAATCCAACGGAAGATTTTTTTGAGCATGCGTAGGATGTTGAAGCATGATGATGAGACTGCGTTGACTTGTCTGGTCATCGAGACGGAGGAGTCCAGGTTGAAGCCCAGGTTACGTGCGTGGTCCGAAGGTATGGGTGCGGTTCCCTGGGCCGGTGGCCACCATGAGTCGTCCCAGGCAGAGGGGAATGACCCTAAGATGAGGACTTCCGTTTTGTCCGAGTTTAGTTTTAAACGGCTGTTCTTCATCCACTCGGCTAATTCTTTCATTCCTTCGTGTAAGTTGGTTTTGGCGGTGTTTGGGTCTTTGGTGAGGGAGAGGATCAGCTCGGTGTCGTCTGCGTAGGAGATGATGTTGAGGTTGTGTTGGCGTGCGATGGATGCGAGGGGACTCATGTATATGTTGAAGAGGGTAGGACTGAGTGATGATCCTTGTGGTACGCCGCAGTTGACTTCGGTGGCCTCTGATTTGAAAGGGGGGATGCGGACTCTCTGGGTTCTTCCGGTGAGGAACAAGATGATCCATTCCAATGCTTTTCCTTGTATTCCGACGTTGCTGAGGCGTTGTATGAGGGTGCTACGACAGACTGTGTCGAAGGATGCGGAGAGGTCAAGTAAGATGAGGGCAACTGTTTCTCCGTTGTCCAGTAGTGTTCGAATGTCGTCTGTTGCTGCAATGAGGGCGGTCTCGGTGCTGTGTTTGGCTCGGAAGCTGGACTGTGAAGGGTCAAAGGATTTGTTGGATTCGAGGAAGGCGGCGAGCTGACTGTTGACGGCTTTCTCAATGACTTTGGCAGGGAATGGGAGGAGCGAGATGGGGCGGTAGTTCTTAAGTTCGGTTGGGTCTGCTGTGGGTTTCTTCAGAAGGGCGCTGAGTTCGGCGTGTTTCCTGTTTTCCGGAAGGTAGCGGAGTTGAAGGAACAGTTGATGACATCGCGGAGATGGGGTGCGATGATGGAGTCTGCTTTGTTGAAAATGTGGTGGGGACATGGGTCGGTTGGCGATCCTGAGTGGATGGAGTTCATCAGGCGGATGGTGTCTTCGGTGGTGATTGGGTTCCTGGCGCAAAGGTTGGTAGAGTGCGGTTTTGGTTCGGAGGTGGGTGGAGTGGACTGGTCTTCGGACTGGTTTTCAAAAGCTGTTATGTATTTCTGCGATTTTGTTGTGGAAGAATGAGGATAGAGAGTCGCAGAGGTCTTGGGAGGGAGTGATGTCGTTGGTACTGGCGGTGGGGTTAGTAAATTCTTTGACGATGTTGAATAGTTCCTTGCTGTTTTGGGCATTGTTGTCAAGTCGATCCTTGAATGCTGATTTCTTGGTGGATCGGATCAGTTGGTGGTGTTTGCGGGTGGCGTTCTTGAAGGTGGCTAGGTTGTCAGTGGTTGGGTTTTTTCTCCAGGTTTTCTCGAGAGTACGACAGAACTTCTTGGATTTCTTAAGGTCATCGTTGAACCAGGGGGCTTTTTTGCTACCTTGCTTGATTAGATGGTTTTTCAAGGGTGCTAGTTCGTCGGCGCTGTGGGTGATCCATTGTGTGAGGTTGGTGGCTGCTTGGTTTGGGTCCAATGATTTGGCAGGGAGGTTTTGGTGAAGCAATGTGAAGAGCTGGTCGGTGGTGATTTTGTTCAAATTTCTTTGAGGAATAGGTTGTGGGGGGTTGTGGGTCGTGGACGTTTTGTAGTTGAAGTGAACGCAGCTGTTGTCCGTCCATTGGAGAGCTGTGGTGTGATCGAAGGAGATGTGCTTGCTGGAGGTGAAGATAGGGTTGAGCGTGTGTCCGGCACAGTGGGTGGGGGTGTCAACAAGTTGTTTGAGTCCGAGAATGGCCAGGTTGTCCAGAAGGGTGGTGGTGTTGCTGTTGTTTTTCTTTTCCAGGTGGAAGTTGAGGTATCCCAGTAGAATGTAGTTCTCAGAGGGGAGGGCATGTGGGCTGATGAAGTTAGTGATGTCTTCATTGAATTGTGTGCGGGGTCCTGGTGGTCTGTAGATGAGAGTGCCTCTGAGTGTGGTTTTGGGGTTGGTGTGAATCTGGAAGTGAAGGTGTTCGGCGGTAGCGAGGTTATCGTCGGAACTGGTCGTGATGCGGATGGTGATCTTATGGACGATGGCGATGCCTCCTCCTGTTTGGTTGGTGCGATCTTTTCGGATGATCTTGTAGGCGTCCGGGATGGCTCTGGTGATGTCGGGCGCTGATGAGGCGTTCATCCATGTTTCTGTAAGGAAGGCGACGTCCGGCGATGTAGTGTCGAGTAGGTTCCAGAGTTGAATGGAGTGTCTGTGGACTGAGCGGGTGTTGAGCAGGATGCACTTTAGGTGGTTAGTGTCGAAGCTCTGTTTGGAGTTTGTGGATTTGGTGTGGGTCCTGATGCAGTCGAACTTGCAGGAGTGGCAGATGAAGGGTCCATGGGTGTGTCCTGGGGCGGCTTGGTAGCAGTTTAGGAGTCGGCCGGGGTTAAGGGCTGAGAGGGTTGCGGCGTCGTATCTTATGCAGGTGGAATGGGTTTTGCGGGAGGCAGGGGGTCTGGTGCTGGGCGCGGTCCAGGCGCGGACGGGCGTAGACGGGCTTACCTTCGGCGCACCTTCGGCGCGCATAGGGGCGACCGGTGCACGCGAAGGCATCTGTCATATGTGGTAAGTGGAGGGGGAGGGGCGAGGGAGGAGCAGCTGGGAGGCGGGAGCGGGGTGGAGAGCCGGGCAGGGAGGCACAACAACAACAACAAAATGGCAGCAAGCCAAAAGCGAAACAGGATTGGGGCACAATCAGAATAAACGCGATGCAAATGGCAGTGGCACCGGCACAATCAGGCACAAATGGATTATACAGGCAGCACAGCACAATTGAAAAGATCGTTAAAGCGCACTTTGGCACTCTAGCGCTACGATATTATTATAATAATCAATCAGGCAATAGTAGTTGTGGGAGCAAGGCGAGCTAGCAGACAGCTGTCTGGCGGTATAGCGCTACGATACCAAGCGGCAGGCAGAGCAGGGAGCAGCGTGAGGAGCGACCGCTTCTGATGAGATCAGATCAGCAAAGTGAACAAAAACTAAGGGCCCCATTACAATGGCAGACAGACCGTAATGGTAAATGGGACCGACCGCCAGAGGTGCAGCGGTCCCGCCAGGCCCATTAGGATGTGACCGCCACCCTGGCGATCTCATCCCGCATATTTTATATTGTGGTGGGCGGTGCTGTAAGCAGCACCCGCCACTGTGTAAAATATGCATGTTGTGCATTGGCATGCACAACGTGACAGGCACCGCGCGGTGCCTCCCACCTTGTGTATACCAATGAAGCGGGGTAACACATGTACCCCCCAAGTGCAGAGCCCCACTTCCCCCACCCCCTCCAGGGGCCGGGTTCCAAAAGCATTTTCCGGCGGCTTTTCCATGGCGGCATCGTCCCCATGGAAAGGCCTTTTAAATGGCACACGATAATATGGCTAGCGGTACCTGCAATGCACCGGCACCATATTATCTACCTTTTCCACCTGTCTGGCAATCCTAACAGCAGAAAAGCAGAAGACAGTCTTTCCATCCGCCACTGTGCCCCTAGCCATACTAATATGGCGGGTGGTGTCACAGGGACATTTGGCGGCCAGATCGCTACCACCGGCCTTGCAGTGGCGATCCGCTCGGGATCCTAATAGGCCTGAAGTCCCATTCTAGACTATTTTGAGGATACCTTGGTAGGAAGATTCCACAGATCTGAACACAGAAGGCAACCTAAATACCTTATTTCTTGGGGGAATGTATATCACAGCACACTAAATAGGAGGCAAAAACAATACTGTTGAGGTCCTGCCAGAGCTAGGACCTCCATCATCTCCCTCCCCCTCGGCTAAAACACTATGAGTCACCCTCAACAGTGACCTGTCACTGAAAACTCAGGTTGGCTCAGACGTTTCTAAATGTTTCTTCCAACTGCTCAAGATTAGGAAGATACATGGCCTTCTCACACAGGAAGCTTTGATCCAAGTCGTAATAGCCACTGTCCTGTCGCACTTGAGCTATGCTAACTCCGCGTACTTGGATATGCCACTCTACCTGCTCAAACGGTTACCGATGGCCCAAACCACACAGACAGAATGGTTTTTCACCAACCTAGATGGCAACCATCGACCCCTCTGCTGAGGAAACTGCATTGGCTCCTTATTCCTCAATGTTGCTACTTTAAAACAGGCCGCCTTATCTTCAAATCCCTGCATGGCAATAGTCCCAAACTCATTAACAGCCTGATATTCAGGCACACTCCCCCTCTTAACCTACGCTCTGCTCACCTCTCACTCCTCACCACCCCTGCGTTCAAGCGGGTACCTCAGGGAGGCAGCAGATTTTTGACTCTCACCCCCAAACCGTGGAACTCCCTCCCCTTGGAGATCCGATCCTGCAATTCAGGAAGTCCCTTAAAACATGGCTATTTGCACAAGCCTACAATGAATGTAGCCGCAGGTAGCGTACAGAACCTTTTACAGCGTAATGAAACCACCTGTTGTACATGCACTTTATAAGTCATTTTTAACATTAACATGTTGAAGGATGGCATAATGCCTTCCAAACAAAAACAGGCAGAGCTCCACCTACTCTCCAAAGACTCCTAATATCTATCCAAAGAGAACAGAACTACCAACAATTAAGAATGGAGCATTCTGTAACACAAATCGGCCTCAAACTTACCAAACAAACTAAATAAATGTTTAAATACTTACAATATAAAGTAAGGCTATATTCAACAACAAGAGGCCTAGTATACCTGGAAACAATAGCCAAAAGCCTACTTTAATTTAAATATCCTCAAAATATCCAAATACTCATCTCCAAAATCAAAGCGAATATATACTTATCATTTTTATATTTTCACAAATATAAATCATTTGTCAAATATATTTATTTGGAAACCATAAATATATATTGACACACTAATTTTATTTCTGAAAATATAAAACACAAAACACTACTTTTGTTAACATTTAGCTCCCACAATAAATAATGAAAATAACTTATTGTTTCCATAGCTGAAGAAAGGAAATCCCAACTTTAGTAAATAACTCCAGGTATATCATAATATCAAGTGAACCAAAAAAATCCCCCCCAAAAATGGAAAAATCCAACTGTTACAAAAGCAATCTTCTGTCCGTAACTCCACAAACAATCATACATTAAAACCCCCCCCAAAGTTTTTTTTAAAAAAAAGAAGTGCTCCAGGAAAAGACAAACAATTAAGGAGGTGTTAAATAATTATTAGTTGATTAAACTAATACGCACTTCCATAACCAAAAAAAAAGCAATCTTCTCGTAAGGTCACTTCTCACGACCAAAACCTGTAAAAACACAAAAATCCCACCCACACAAACATACACATAAACTATAACATATTTCTATTCCAAAAATTATTCACACAATATTCAAACATATTCTCACTTATTTAAACATTTCTAACCTAGACCTCAAAATTAACGGTCAACATATCTCTAAAACCTTACTTAGACATATAAACACCACAACTCCAAAAACCAAACACTACACACACTACCTAGCACCTAACTATCTTCAAATTAAAGTAAAAATATAGTTTAAATAAAGAAAATTAAACGTACCTTCGTCGATGCAATGCATCTCCCAACCACAAGCTTCTACCCTCAGAAATAACAGAAAACAAACGCGATCGGTTACAAAATACAAACTTTAAACAAATATGGATGCTTTAAACAAGAAAAATTTATGCATTTCTTCAAAAGCCTGTTATAACATTAGTAATACATTGCGAAAGTATTTTATAAAAATACAGCAATTATTAACCTATATTTTAAAAATTATGTTACATTTTTTCTTCATTGTAAAATTATAATAAATATTATAAAACATATAAGTATTATTATAATTCTTTACTTATACATGTTCCTTACAACGTTGATTAAAAATATGTACTAAATGTATTTAATGTTAACAAAACGGTATACCTATTAGAAAATGGTTTCTATTAAATAAATCTATGTCATAATTCATAATATTTATATTTTATATATTAATAATATTAATTAAAACATATTATATGTTTAAAAAAGGTAATACATTTTCAAAAACTGTTTGTATTAAAAACATGTGAAAACATATATATTATTAAAAATGTGCAGTATATGTAACAAAATGAAAAATGTTCATTATACAAAATAAAAATATACAGCTGTTATTAAAAATTATATTTTTTTAAACAAATGTTTCAATAGCAATGTAAAACTTAATAGTTTTATTTTGCAAAATGTACATAACTATATTAAAAACTTTAACAATGTTATAAACATTTTGGGGCCCATTAGGATGGCGAACGAATTGCCCCCGCCAGGCTAGCGGTAGCCACCGCCAGCCTGGCAGGGGCAATCCGCCCGCCATCCGTACCTAAATTAGCCCCCCGCCATATTAGTATGGCGAGAGACCGCAGCGGACGGAAAGACCATCTGCCGCTTTTCCGCCCCGGTCGCCTTGCGGCCGGGGTGGAAAAGGATTAATATGGTGGCGGTGTCTATTAGACCCCGCCAGCCATATTACAATGGGCTGTTTCAGATGCCTTTCCGTGGCGGCACCCCCGCGGGTCCCCAGAGTGAAGGAGAGGTGGAGGGTGCACATGGGGGGTACCTGTGGTACCCCCCAGCATTTGCATACACGAAGCAGCAGGGGATTATGGCAATTGCGGATGTACTAAACCTGAAACCTTTACTGTATTGGCGTCGCCTGTGGGTTACCCCCAAACTTTTATCATACAGGGAGGAACTAATGGAAATATTGAAGATAAGAGGGGTGTTAAATTGCTGTGGCTTGCCTACAATAAACATTGGCTAGTTAGTATGGGGCTGGGAGACCTTTGGGATCATCCAGAGAACGGTTGTGCCTCTCTACCCAGGAAATTATTGAAGGCTCACTATGAGGAGTACATCTTGCTACAGCTTCACAGCTTCACAGCTGTTCTCGAACTGGCAGATTAACCACAGTATTTCTAGAAGTTAAGGACAGGTTCAAGTTCGAGCCGGTCCTAGATGAAATCAAACCGGCAGCTGCTAAAAAGTTTTACCTCCAGTTCAGGCATGGGACCCTTCCCCTCCACTGTTTTATGCATAAATGGGGGATATGAAAGCTTTAAATTGCCCTGCAAGTCATTTCCCTGAAGAGTCAGTACTACATGTGCTGTTTAGCTGCCCTGGCTATCACAAGGCAAGAAAACGATGGCTTGTGCAGATTTGTAGGAACCTTGGAACTAGATGTTGCTCTGAGGCCTTCAGGATACTGAAGTACGGCACTAGTACCCCGATAGTCTACTCAGTTGCAGGTTTCCTATTTTCAATGTGGTGTACTCACAGGACATATATAATAGCGTCATGAATGGAGCTATAGGATCCTCTTGGTGGTTAAGAAACAATTATACCCACTAATCAATATTAGGGAATCATATCTATTGTGGCTATCCCTGCAAGTTTTTTTTTTTATTTCGAACCAATGAAGCTTGCTGTTGGTACTTCAGTCACCCTATAAAGAATTGGTAATTTATTATCTCATCATTTTAAACAATTCAGATTTTCTCTGTAGATATATCCTTCAGCATAGAGAGGCTCTAGTCCTAGGTCACGCCAATGCTGTTTGGTAGAATACAGGTCATCGTTTTTAGAAATATTTGATAGGTACACGTTTTTAGGTAAATTATTTATTTATTCACTCTCTGCACTTTCCAAGTATGGAGTATTATGGACTGCCATGATCTACCCCATCTGAGTCTTGTTTTTTATATTCTTCCCCGTTAAATTTAAGTTTGATGTGCAGGCTTTTAAAATGTTGTATAGAAATCATCTATTATCACATGTGTGTCAAATGCGAATACCATTGTTTCTTTTTTATTTTATTCAAATTTAAATGTAATTGACCTATGCTACAATTTTAAATATTTTGCTTCCACTGTAAATGTACTTTTGAGGTCATGTTGACCGAAATAAAGTTTTTGGGAATAAAAATGAAAATGAAACATAATACAACATTTGATATATAATTTTTTAACCTATTTATTACTTTTTTTTTATTTGTAAATTATGTGTAAAATTATTTACAACTTTGCATATATAAATTATTGTAAAACACAAATAATATTTATTAGTTAATACATTTTGAAACAATTTAAAATATTAAGGGGTCCATTAGGTTGTCGTGCGGTGGTACCACCGAAGTGGTGGCAGGGCGGAAAAACAGCTATTTCCGCCCGCGAGCAGCGGAACTCATGTCCGCCACATTAGGATAGGTAAACATAGGTCGTTTCCCATCCGCCTTGAAGCAACGCGCACTGCCATCAAAGTGCGCCCGCCACCACGGCGGCGGGAGCCAATCGAGACTCACCGCCGTGCCGAATGACGTACGCCCCGCTCGACAAATTAGGATGGCCCAAACAAGCTGACGCACCGCTGCGGAGACACTGCCCAGCCTGAGCAGGCGGAAACTCGACAGCGGAGCAAGACAGCTGAGACCCGGTCCTGACTGCCATGAACCCAGCCCTCCATATGCATCCGGTGATGTTCCTCCTACAACACTATCGTCAGATGGGCCGCCGCGGACCCCGCCGCAGTTACGCAAATACACATATGCAACACACAACACACAGCCCGACACAGGGTCCAATCACTACACAGACACTCTGCTGGGGTATACAACACATCCACACGGGCACCCACCTCACAACAAGGCACCTCTCAGCATCCAACACACACATCGACCGCCAACCAGCAGCAACGTCCCGGTCCCGGTCACGTCACTGCCGCGGTCAACACATGCGCACTATGCAGAAGGCAGGGCAACTCCAAGGCATGGGCAGGGCACAAACACCACAGGGACACACAGCCCCCTACCACACAGCAACACACCCCATCAACCCACAGGTCAGCTGCCCATCCCGTGCACCCCCATGTACACCAACAAGCACTGCAGCAAGCAAGCACAATACACACCCTGCACCACAAAACACACAAACATGGAAACAGCCACTGCAGGAGTGGTGGACAAGGAACACACAACATCACGGCTACACACACTCAAGGCTCACAATCCTTGCCAGCACACACACATACACACACACACAAACAAACACACACCCTGGGTATAGCCACAAACACAACACACACACAGGGATGCCTCAACCAATGCCTGCACAAGAACAACACACAAACACAACAGGAACACATACTGAACTCCAACAGAAACACACATACCCTGTCAGCCAAACTGGGGAAAATCAATGGGAGAACAGACACAACAGCAGTACACAACAACATCACTCAGGAACAAAACACACACACCATAACACAAATCACACAAGAAGTGCATCTGGACCAACACACACAGCCACATCAAACCCATTACAGATGCACATCAAACCTCAATCAACAAACACCACAAGACATCAGGGGATGCACATCAGGCAATGCCAAAGCCACATACACACAGCACCGCATGCACGACAAGCATTGTCTGCATAACAGGAATGATTGACACAACCACATCACACACCACAAATCAGCACTACACAAATACAACACCACACCCAGGAACTGAAGCAACACCACACCCTACATCCACACATCCAACACAACAACTACACATGCACTACTCTGGGACACAAGAGCACAGCCACCTCCACCAGAGCACTGGCCAGCACACACAGCTGAAGTGCACATGACCACTACAGAATGACCAATAGCACAAGGACAGCACCCATAAACCATTGGGGCAATGTCCAGAGTGGAACAACACTTATGGGCCAAGAACTGCACCACAAAGCACAAGCCCACATATGAAGTGATGGGGAGGCACACACACATGGAAACCAAGGGGAAAGCTGATATCTAACTTAAACAGCCTGCATGTCAATAGCAGACATGTAAGGGGTGTACCACACACCAATAGAGTGACTGAACAACCACAATGGCTAGGCACAAGTGGCATACATAGGGGATGGCCTAAAACCACAAACATCATGCCATACAGGAGTGCAAAAACCACCATGTGCCTGCAATGCATGACAAACACAAACACAATGCCAGTGTGGAGCAGCAGGGCCACACACTTCACACAAAAACACCCAAGACACATTGAGGATCAATCAAACACAACACTGATGTGCAACTCACACACTTTGTACACTTCAAACTGACAAACACAACAAGGAGGAGCCACACACAACACCATGGACACACCAACACACAGCACAGTACACTACAAACAGCTCACACAAGTGCATGCAATCCTCTACCCAGGGCAAGACAAAACAAACAACAGGCATACAACTCCTGGGTGACACATGTGTGTCTCACACAATACAGGGGCACACACACATCCACTACAAACTGACACCCTTCACACTGCCACCTCTGCTACACCCAACACCATACATTTCATGTAGGCCAAGGCACCAGGACCAAGGCCCAAAACAAGATGATCCACACACATACGTCATTACATATCCCAGCCAGCTTCGAAACATTTGCACAGCATCACACCCTGTGCTAGCAGTGTCCCCCAACCAGACATGTGAACAGTGTAGGCAACAACTACAAATCACTAACAAGATGACTGCATGCCAGGTAAAATAGCCCTCACAGATCACACAATTTGCAGGATGAGAATAGACTTAAGACCCTTGCGCCCCTGCCCAAAATTAGGATGGCTGCAAAGAGCCTTGCAATGTTGAAGTGATACATGGAGCATGGTGCACAGGCAATCAAATGCGAACAGAAACAGAACTTTAATCAGCAAGGACACCGACAAAACACACACCAGAAGTAACTGTATTTATTCACATATTGCACAGATGCAGCGGTACAACAATAGTACACAACAGCAAGGCTCAAAATGATGCAAAAATGCTATATACCATGCACAGGTGAAACACAAACAGGAAGGCCAGTGTTCATAGCACCGGGGAGTGGCCAACACAGCAGAGCAACAGGCCCAGTGTCCAAGGCAGGGGAGAGGCCAACACAGCGGAGCAACAGGGCCAGTGTCCAAGGCACAGGTGAGCCAGCAAGGACATGAGAGCCTGCACAGGGGAGAGTACAGCACAGCAGAGCAACAGGGCCAGTGTCCAAGGCACAGGTGAGCCAGCAAGTACATGAGAGGCGGCACAGGGGAGAGTACAGCACAGCAGAGCAACAGGCCCAGTGTCCAAGGCACAGGTAAGCCAGCAAGTACATGAGAGGCTGCAAAGGGGATAGTACAGCACAGCAGAGCAACAGGCCCAGTGTCCAAGGCAGGGGAGAGGCCAACACAGCAGAGCAACAGGGCCAGTGTCCAAGACACAGGTGAGTCAGCAAGTACATGAGACGCTGCACAGGGGAGAGTACAGCACAGCAGAGCAACAGGCCCAGTGTCAATGCTTGTAAACAATGGTCAGGACTAGCACACCTGTATGAGGCACAGGCGCATGAGGGGGATGTCAACTCACTCCTGGAAGTCATGCAGACTTTGACCTGGCTGTGTGTTGGTGACAGCAGGCCCACTTAACTGGGGTGACAGAGCCCCAGGTGATGTGGGGCTTTCAGTGGCTTGGCAAGCTGGAGGGGTGTGTGGACCAGGTGGCATAGTGGCATGTGGAGGTGGAGTCATGCAGACTTCTGACACAGTGTGGGTAGGAGAGGTTGGAGGGGTGCCCTTCCACTTTTTGTGAATATGAATTTGCTTCCTGTCTTGGGGTTGATGGGAAGTGTTGATGACCCAACAGGCACACACACCAACTGTCCCACACCAGGTGCAGACGCTGGCACTACCTCTGGTGATGTGCTGGATCCTGCAGAACGCTTGGTCTGGCTACGCCTCAGGACCTCCTTCCCCTCTTTGCATGGTGTACCCCCTACAGTGCCCTGCTTTGCCTTTGTGCCAGGGCTGGTATCAACAGTGCCCTGCTGTGACTTTGTGCCAGGGTGGTGTCTACGGTGCCCTGCTTTGCCTTTGTGCCAGGGGTGGTGTCTACATTGCCCTGCTTTGACTTTGTGCCAGGGGTGGTGTCTACATTGCCCTGCTTTGACTTTGTGCCAGGGGTGGTGTCTACATTTCCTGCTTTGACTTTGTGCCAGGGGTGGTGTCTACATTGCCCTGCTTTGCCTTTGTGCCAGGGGTGGTGTCTACAGTGCCCTCCTTTGCCTTTTTGCCAGGGGTGGTGTCTACAGTGCCCTGCTTTGCCTTCTTGCCAGGGCTGGTGTCTACAGTGCCCTGATTTGCCTTCTTGTCAGGTATACCCCCTACAGTGCCCTCCTTTGACTTCTTGGCAGGGGTGGTCTCTACAGTGCCCTCCTCCACCTGCTTCAATGGACTTGGAATTGGGGTAGATGTGGTGGGTGGATGTGTCCCTGTGCTCTTCTTAGGTGTACCCCTGATATGCAACACCTCCTCAATGGTAACAGACACTGCATGGGTAGGTCTGTGTGAAGTTTCAGTGACAGGAGAGTCTTTTGCTGGTGATGCCTCTGCGGCATGTGAGCCTGATGTCTGCCTCATTGATGGCCTGGCCTTGATCTTCCCTGACTGGCTCTTGTCTTTGCATTGAAGTGTGGCCCTGCTCTTCAGTGGGGATGGTGTCTGTTGCCGGGAGTGCCTGGGTTGTGTCTGTAGTGTGCTCCTTGTGCTGCATCTTTTTGGTGATGCAGGCGAACCGTGGTCACGGTCACCTGATGTGGCCACTGACTCGGGGGTTGACAAAGGCACCTGGGCTGCAATGGGAGCATGTGCCTGTTGAAGGGCTGACGTCACTGTGGATGACAACGCCTGGACTGTACGGTGTAGCCCACCCACGTCAGAGTGTATGCCCTCCATGTATGCAACCACCTGGCCTAATTTATAATCAAGATCACTGAAGGCATTGAGCAGGGTGGTCTGGCCCACACAGAGCTGGGGCAAGAGCTTTATACACTCTGCAGTGAAGGCAGCAGGGGTGACAGGTGCAGGGGCAGCGGTGCCAGAAGTGAATGTGACTCATCCCCTCTTAGTGACACGGATACGGGCAGCACCAGAAGAAGTGGCTGGGAGGCTGGGCACTGGCTGCTGGGTGGTAGTTGATTATGCAGACTCCCCATCCCCTGTGCCTGCCAGCATGGATGCATGCCCGCTGGCATCAGATGAAGTGGTACTCTGTGTCTCAGCCATGGATTCCTCCTGCATACTTCTGTCCCCCTCAGATGCGCTGGTGGGCTCTGTATCACTGGCCTCCGCTGCAGCTGTAGTGCTACTCTCGCCACCACTTGGTTCGAGCTCATGTTCCTCCGTGGTCTCTTGCGACTCTGCATGAGAGAGAGATACAAGGTTGTGCAAGTGTCATTATCTGGTCACACAAGTTCAAGACAATGCACTACAGTAGAGGCCCAAATCTACATGGTAACCACCACCCTCTGCAATCACTGTGCAGCAACACACAACATAGACCACAACAGTGCCTGCAACGCTGAATATCTGCCATGAGTGAGCCATGTTGATGCCACACAGCACTACACCCTGCCCGTAGATGAAGTGTACCACACACACAACTTGGCCTGCCCACACCTTGGGACATGATGAGGGTACAACACTTGTTACCACTAACAGACCTTCAGGGAACAGGAGGGGACAACCCATACACCTATTAGTACATCACAATCCCCAATGCCACATAGGCCATAGCAAGAGCCCTGTGGTAATCCGGGGCACATTATTAGCAGATGTTGGGGCACCAACGATCATGGTGCAGGCAAAGTCTGCATACATGTATTCACACTCAGCAAGTGGAAACTGCTGTTCACCCCATAATAGATCACCCACACCATCCCAACGCTGAATGACCATGTGGAGCACAACACATCTGGCAATGGGAAAGTACAGCAGGGAGTATCTGCTCAGTAAGGCCAGGGTGGCACAATACCTGATACAAGCACACATCACAGCAGTCACTCACATGACACAGCACAGCACAGCAACACACGCACATCGCATGACTCACCCCTGCCACAGGCCCTGTACACATGCATCCACTCCAAGCCAAAGTCACACTCCCCAGATACTCATCAGCCCTGGTTTGCTTGCCATGCTCCTTCAGACGTGCATCCAGGTCTGGATGAGTCACTGCCAAGATGCGGCCCATCACTGGAGTCGTGCTGCGCCGTGCCAAATGTCCTGTGCGGGGTAGCATCCCCAATGTCATCTCAGCCACGGTTTTTGCAAGCCGACTGATGTCGTCACACCTCTTGTGGCAGTGGATGCATCGGCGGTTGGATACCCCCAGGGCTCGCACCTTTGCCGCAATGGCCCTCCACACGGCCTTACGCTGGTTCACCTTAAGCTGCATGTTTGAGAGAAAAGAAGGGTTAATTACCAGTTCCGCAATGTCAGGTACCAACATCAATCAGTACTGCAGCAAGACCAACACTCAGGACCTATTGTAACCTCCCTCCTCCCAAACTGGGGAAACCCTCACAAGGGCACTTAGCATGGCCCTCACAGATGTGATTGCATGCACACATTGGGGCATAGAGGGTCCAGGATAATCTCACAAATGCAAGATGCATCAACATAATATACATCGACAGGAGTGTGTAAGTCTGTAATTACACAGGGCACAGATGTGGCCTATCTAATATTCAGTGGGAAGGAACTGGTGCAAGGAACATGTAAGTCTGGTGGTAATTTCTGTTTGTGTGGGCAGCCACTGGTCCGACTCTCGGGGTCACACTGAGTCAGACAACAGGGGCACACAGAAATACTCACACAAGCAATTACTGTCTTGGCACCTACATGGCAAACATTCAGTGGCTCTGTATGGCTGACAATGTAACACTCCCCACTCACACATACAGGTGCAGGCATGGGAAAGAGTGACATTGTGACACACACACTCCCTCGCCCTGGAGACAGCTTGTCTGTCAGTGTTTGACACAACCCCACCCCCTCAGGCATATACTGCAGTAGCACAACTACACGACTGACACCCCCCTGCCCGACAGCTACCTTCATGGTGACTTACCACGACATTGGGACCACCAAACAGCCTTGGGTACTGTGCCAGCACCTCGTCCACAAAGCCCTCTAGCTCCTCGCTGGTGAATGGACTGGCACGGATCTTCTCTGTCCTTGCCATCCCTGTGGACATGGAACACCTGTGGCGGAAGTGAGTGGTGAGGGGTCCCAGGCAGCAGGCTCAGGAGGCAGCAGCAGGAGAGGGTCCCAGGCAGCAGGCTCAGGAGTTAGCAACAGGAGAGGGTCCCAGGCAGCAGGCTCAGGAGGCAGCAGCAGGAGAGGTTACCAGGCAGCAGGCTCAGGAGGCAGCAGCAGGAGAGGGTCCCATGCAGCAGGCTCTGTGAGCAGTGGAAATGTGAGGCTCACTCCCACAAACTTATAGCCCCCTGTGGTCGTCTGTAAGCTGTAAAGCAACACCAATTGTTTGTCCAGGTCTGCCTCTTTCAAAATCATCCAATGACCGCCTACGCGCTGGCGGAGCACACCTTCCGTGTTTTTCAAATGTGCATCATGCCACCGCGACCATCACTCACATTGGCTGTAGGCAATGCTCCATGGCGGTGATGCACCGCGGGTGCCCGGGGTGCGCTACCGCGATGGTGCATCATTCAAATGCATCCAATGACCGCCTATGCGCTGGCGGAGCACACCTTCCACATTTTTCAAATATGCATCATGCTACCGCGATCATCGCTCCCATTGACTGTAGGCAATGCTCCACGGCGGTGATGCACTGCGGGTGCCCGGGGTGCGCTACTGCGATGGAGCATCATTCAAATGCATCCAATTACCGCCTATGCGCTGGCGGAGCATGCCCACCGCCATGTACACATGTCCATATGCCAATGGCTTCTACACTTGTGAAGGGGATAGTGCTGGTGTCACACCACCTGGGACAGGCGGTAGGTACCGTGATTCATGCGGCGGAGCATGCCCACCGCCATGTAAACATGTCCATATGGCAATGGCTTCCGCACTTGTGAAGGGGGTGGTGCTGGTGTCACACCGCCGGGGACAGGCAGTAGGTACCGCGATTCATGCTGCGGAGCATGCCCAGCGCCATGTAGACATGTCCATATGCCAATGGCTTCCTCACTTGTGAAGGGGGTGGTGCTTGTGTCACACTGCCGGGAACAGACGTTTGGTACCGCTATTTTCATGACCATTGATGGCTATGTCAATCCTGAACACTGTATCAGTACACTGCAGCAACATGGTGAAGGGCACATCATTGAACACACAATGCCATACTTCCATGTCATCCACAGGTGGACGCACGTTCAGTGTGACACACTTTGGTCTGTCGTCCCTGCCATGTTACTTATTCATTTCATGGCTGATGATGCTTGACACACTTGAGCTGGTGTTCATGATGTGGTACAATCCATTAGTTGTGGGTCAGTGATGACCTCGACAAGGCTTGTGTCACTGCATTGTATCGTATCAGACTGGTGCATTCACAACAGCTCATGCACACAACTGAATGTTTTCCTGATGCTATGATCTTTGTGTTGATGGATGTGTGCAGAGTTTACATGATGCATTGAGGTGTGACAGGTACAGCAGATGGGTATGATACAGACATGGTAATATTCAATACATTGGCGGATGTTGCTGCACCTTGCCTGCACATGTGAATTGTGTTCTCCAGTACGTGCACATTCACATTCTCCGATGTGTTTGTGGCACTTGTGTATTGACAGTGGAGAGGTGTGCCCTCTGTGTGTATCAAAAGGCCAGCCATGTAACCTGGTGTGCCATTCATCTCTCAGGCAGTCGATGTTTTTCCATGACATCATTGATGGTATGTGCTGTGGTCATCTCATGATGGTTGTCACTGACATTTTCAATTTTACTTCTCAACTAGGAGGAGGCCAAATCTCCTACGTCACCTGACAGTGGTGGAGGACATGGAGAATGTTGCAATAATTAGGAAGTTCCGCCTGGACAGACCAACACTGAAGATCCTGTGTGATCTATTGGAGCCCCACCTGCAGCCTCGCCGTCACTATCCTACGGCATTCACACCCACATACAGGTTGATGGCAGCACTCCACTTTTTTGTGACAAGTTCCTTACAGGAGACCGTGGCTAGCACTGGAGGGATGTCAGAGCCCATGTTCAGCATGGTACTGAGGGATGTTCTTGCTGCCAAGATGCTCTATCGGAATCGCCACATCCATTTCCCTACGGGAGAATTGGCTGCCGTGAAGGGTGACTTCTATCCCCTTGGGGGCATCCCACATGTTGTTGGTGCCATTGATTGCACCCATGTAGGTCTGGTGGCACCACAGGCGACGGAGCATATATATAGGAACCGCAAACATTATCATTCCATCAATGTGCAGGTGGTGTGCCTTGCGGACATGACCATTTCCCACGTGTGTGCAAAGTATCCTGGCTCAGCGCATGATTCGTACATCATGAGGAACAGCATTGTGCCACGGATGATAGAGAATCTGCGTCACGAGCGTGCTTGGATTGTGGGTGAATATGCCTACTGATATGGCGTGCTTTGTGTTACCTGCTGCAGTCTGGCTGTGCAACATTAAAATGGGTGTTTGTCATTCACAGGTGACTCAGCATATCCCAGTAGGCCATGGCTGTTGAGCCCCCTCAGGAATCCCAGGACCCCGGCTGACATCCACTACAATGATGCCCATGGCAGGACCCGATGGGTAATCGAACTGACTTTTGGCCTGCTGAAGTCAAGATTCCACTGCCTTGACAGGACCGGAGGTGCACTGGCATACTCGCCTGGGAAGGTGTGCAAGATCGTTGTGGCATGCTGTATTCTGCACAACCTGGCCATCCACAAGGGGATCCCCCTGCTCCTGGACGATGGTGAGGAACCAAGGCCACCACCTGCTCAAGGACCTGAGTCCAGTGATGAGGACAGTGGAGAAGAATGAAGGAGTAGACCTGCACCAGCAGCTCATCGTACGCTACTTCACTTGAAGGTGGGTGACGAGGTACAACGTGTACATTGTCTGGTGTGGTTGCTGTTGTTGTGAAGGGCTATTCGCGGATGTATCAGACAGGCACACGTTCATTCACTTCTGTGTGGTAACAGTGACATTGAAGTTTGCTGGACCCTATTTGTTCACACCTGCGCCCATTGTCTAGTATGCCTGTAGTGTCTTGTGTATGTTTTGTATAGTGTTCTGCCTGTGATGCCACAATGAGACCAGTGACTGTTGTTCTATTGTGTCTCCCTAGGTGCTACAGACAAATCCTGCACTATATACTGTACATAATTTGGACACATCATGGACATTGTCAACATTGTAAATATTGCACTAAAAACTATACTGCCCGTAATCTGGTGCATCAGGTATTTTATTTTTACAGTGGACATGTGATTTGTGCGGGAATATTTACATGACAGTGGGGAATGAGCAGTGAGTTGACAGTCCTGTTCGATGAGATGCACGAGTAGAGTCCACATGGATGTGGTGACCCAGTCCAACAGACAAGTGCCATTGCCAAGGAAATGTGGGTTAAGACAGTCCAAACAGTCAATGCAGTAGGGAAGAGGGTTGTCGTCACGGCTGGCTCTGTGACTGGTGTGTGGCAGGTGCTTTACCTCCGGAGACTCCCAGGCTCTTCTTTGAACACCCCCTAGATCTTTTTGGCAGTGGGGGGCCTGCTGAATGGCCAGTGGCGTGAGGGGACTCATCCCTCTCTGTTGGTGCAGGGGAGGATGGTGCACTGTCATCCTGCGGCACAACAGGAGGGGACTGAGGTGGTGGTTGAGACACAGGCCTGTCCCTCTGCAACACCTCTTGCTGGACCATGAGGTTCACCATCTGTCCAAGGCGGTTGTCGATGGACCTCATCAGCAGGATGAGCTCCCTTAAAAAAATCATCTGACCTGCCACTTTGTCCCTGGATCTCTTGGTATGCCTGCACTACTCTGATGAAGCGGTCCAGGGATGGTGTTCACTCCTCCCGAGGTCTGGTGGTGACCCTGGCCCTCCCACCTGCTCTGCTGCCATGGACCTCTTGCCTCACCACCTTCGGTCCACGCACTCTCTCCCTGCCCTCCACAGTAGTTGCTGTGGGCTGCTTATCCCCTGGGACAGGGAGAGTGCTGCCGGTGCTACTGGTGGTACTAGTGGTAGTAGCGGTGGCGGTGGTGACGGTGGTGGCTGCTGTGGAGGCAGAGGCTGTGACAGCAGGGGTCTGCTGCGCTGTTGTTGCAGCAGGGGATGTGGTAGGGCAGATGGGGCCTGGGAACTCTCGGTCTGTGGCACACCAGATGGGCCGGCCTGGAGCTCATCGTCCAAACTGTCCTGGGTCTCCGCATCTGAGAGTCCATGTGCCGGGGGTGGAGACTGGCTCTGCTGGTCGTTGGTGTGGTCCTCAGCGGTGAGTTCTTCATCACCTGTGGAGTAGATGGGGAATGGTCAGTGTTGGGAACTGTGCAAGTATTGTCTCAGCTGCGTGTAATGGACTGTCTGTACACTACACAAATATGAAGTCAGCAGTAGTGCAATTCATGGCAACACTCTGTGTAATTTCATAGTGCAGAGGAACATCATTTACTCATACATATTGGATGTCAATGCATTGCATGCAATTGTTGCTGCGTTTCGGGATGCAGGTCTCCCACACACACATCAGGTAGAGTTAAGATAGCTACCTACATGCTAGGTGAGGGTAAACAGTGCAATGGCTGACACTTGCTCCTGGGTGGGGAGGCCTCCATGCTGCTGGAGTGTGGGCCAGGGGACATGCTGGGAGTGGTGATACAGGGCCCCCCACCCCCAAACAGTGCTCCAATACAAGATGGATACCGACCTGTAAGTCTGTTTGTTGAACAGTGCAATGGCTGACACATGCTCCTGGGTGGGGGAGGCCTCCATGCTGCTGGAGTGTTGGCCAGGGGCATGCTGGGAGTAGTGATACAGGGCCTCCCACCCCCAAACATTGCTCCAATATAAGATGGATACCGACCTGTTAGGTGAGGGTGAACAGTGAATTGGCTGACACTTGCTCCTGAGTGGGGGAGGCCTCCATGCTGCTGGAGTGTGAGCCAGGGAGCATGCTGGGAGTAGTGATATATGGCCTCCCACCCCCAAACATTGCTCCAATATAAGATGGATACCTACCTGTAAGGTGAGGGTGAACAGTGCAATGGCTGACACTTGCTCCTGGGTTTGGGAGGCCTCTATGCTGCTGGAGTGTGGGCCAGAGGACATGCTGGGAGTGGTGATACAGGGCCTCCTACCCCCAAACAGTGCTCCAATACAAGATGGATACCTACCTGTTAGGTGAGGGTGAACAGTGCAATGGCTGACACTTGCTCCTGGGTGGGGGAGGCCTCCATGCTGCTGGAGTGTGGGCCAGGGAGCATGCTGGGAGTAGTGATACAGGTCCTCCCAACGCCAAACATTGCTCCAATACAAGATGGATACCGACCTGTAAGTCTGTTTGTTGAACAGTGCAATGGCTGACACATGCTCCTGGGTGGGGGAGGCCTCCATGCTGCTGAAGTGTTGGCCAGGGGGCATGCTGGGAGTGGTGATAAAGGGCCTCCCAACCTCAAACAGTGCTCCAATACAAGATGGATACCGACCTGTAAGTCTGTTTGTTGAACAGTGCAATGGCTGACACATGCTCCTGGGTGGGGGAGGCCTCCATGCTGCTGAAGTATTGGCCAGGGGGCATGCTGGGAGTAGTGATACAGGACCTCCTACCCCCAAACATTGCTCCAATACAAGATGGATACCGACCTGTTAGGTGAGGGTGAACAGTGAATTGGCTGACACTTGCTCCTGGATGGGGGAGGCCTCCATGCTGCTGGAGGGTGAGCCAGGGAGCATGCTGGGAGTAGTGATATATGGCCTCCCACCCCCAAACATTGCTCCAATATAAGATGGATACCGACCTGCTAGGTGTGGGTGAACAGTGCAATAGCTGACACTTGCTCCTGGGTGGGGAGGCCTCCATGCTGCTGGAGTGTGGGCCAGGGGACATGCTGGGAGTGGTGATACTGGGCCTCCCACCCCCAAACAGTGCTCCAATACAAGATGGATACCGACCTGTAAGTCTGTTTGTTGAACAGTGCAATGGCTGACACATGCTCCTGGGTGGGAAGGCCTCCATGCTGCTGAAGTGTTGGCCAGGGAGCATGCTGGGAGTAGTGATACAGGGCCTCCTACCCCTAAACATTGCTCCAATACAAGATGGATACCGACCTGTTAGGTGAGGGTGAACAGTGAATTGGCTGACACTTGCTCCTGGGTGGGGGAGGCCTCCATGCTGCTGGAGGGTGAGCCAGGGAGCATGCTGGGAGTAGTGATATATGGCCTCCCACCCCCAAAGATTGCTCCAATATAAGATGGATACCGACCTGTTAGGTGAGGGTGAACAGTGCAATGGCTAACACTTGCTCCTGGGTGGGGGTGGCCTCCATGCTGCTGGAGTGTGGGCCAGAGGACATGCTGGGAGTGGTGACACAGGGCCTCCTACCCCCAAACAGTGCTCCAATACAAAATGGATACCGACCTGTAAGTCTGTCTGTTGAACAGTGCAATGGCTGACACATGCTCCTGGGTGGGGGAGGCCTCCATGCTGCTGGAGTGTGGGCCAGGGGGTATGCTGGGAGTAGTGATACAGGGCCTCCTACCCCCAAACATTGCTCCAATACAAGATGGATACCGACATGTTAGGTGAGGGTGAACAGTGCAATGGATGACATTTGCAGTGTAAATAACAAGGACCCCCTGTTTGGAATATTAATTCAAAATACACGGAAATAGACAGTGTAAAAAACATGGCATAATATTGACAAATAAACTTGGGAGAAAATGCACGAAGGAACCACAGAAACCAATAAATTATAAAAAACTATAGTTCATTTAATAGGTATACAAATCTTCATATTACAAACAATAGATAAAAAACATAAATTCAGACGAATTATTTGGAGAACAAACATACAATTATCATACAATACATAAAAAATATATAAAAAGAATTTATAACAGTGGCAATCAATATTGTTCGACGCGCGTTTCGGCGTTATGGAAAACGCCATCCTCAGGAGCCACAAACAGAATCTAATTACCGATCATTAGGACGGTGTATCAAAGATAGTATTTCCTTTCCCCTTTTATATGTATGTCCTGTAGTATAGGTCGTGGCACAAAATCTTTCCAACGGCTGCGGGACGCCAGCAGCCATCTTTTGCGGCTCCCGCGGGTTGACAATTGCTGGACGGAATTCCCTTTCCCGATTTGTTAGTTTGGCATGGTGATATACTCTCCCACGACTACGAACACGTCGGCAGATATCAGCTGTTTGGCTTTGACGGAATCAAAAGAAGTTAGCAAAATACAACCCCTCCTTTTGCTTTCCTTCGCAAAATTATAACCCCTGTTCCAAGGGACACGTAAACATTTGCGGGTCCAGGACGTCAACAAGTGTGGTCGCTTTGTGATAAAAGGAATACACCAAATATTTGACCTATCGATCTGAGTTCTGTCGAAAATCAATATGAAGGTCGGTTATACGGACTAAAAGATACAGTAACGATCCTTCGAAGTGGTGTTACCCCTTTGTGAACAACTAGCGATTTTGTGCCACGACCTATACTACAGGACATACATATAAAAGGGGAAAGGAAATACTATCTTTGATGCACCGTCCTAATGATCGGTAATTAGATTCTATTTGTTACTCCTGAGGAAGGCGTTTTCCATAACGCTGAAACGCGCGTCGAACAATATTGATTGCCACTGTTATAAATTCTCTTTATATATTTTTTATGTATTGTATGATAATTGTATGTTTGTTCTCCAAATAAGTCATCTGAATTCATGTTTTTTATCTATTGTTTTTAATATGAAGATTTGTATACCTATTAAATGAACTATAGTTTTTTATAATTTATTGGTTTCTGTGGTTCCTTCGTGCATTTTCTCCCAAGTTTATTTGTCAATATTATGCCATGTTTTTTACACTATGGATGACACTTGCTCCTGGGTGGGGGAGGCCTGTATCCTGCTCAGCTGTGGGACAGGGGGTATGTTGGGAGTAGTACTGCAGGACTCCCTCCCCATACAGGCCTCCTAAGCAAGATGGCTAGCTACCTGTTGTGTGAGGGTGGACAGTGTAATGGTGTTTTGGTATGCAAGGAAGTACTTCTCAGTGTGTTGTTTGGCATCTCTGAGACTCACAGGAAGCAGTATAGCAAGCACCTTCCCCTCCCATGGTGTGAATGTTTTCTGTGGGAGGGGAGGGCCACTGCCTGTCACGTTCGCCAGCGTCCAGTTCTTACTCCTCCACTCCTTGACAACCCTCTTGAGATCATGCCACCGCTTCGTGATCTCCTTCTTGGATCTTGGGGTGGTCCCTACTGCATTCACCCTTTGGACTATCCTTTACCACATTTGTGTCCTTGTGGCTAATGATGTCTGTTGGACCAGGCTACCGAACAGGTGTGGCTATACTCTCACAATCTCATTTACCATCACTGTCAACTCACTCTCGGTGAATTTGGGCATTTTTTGTGTTGTCATGGTGTGTGGTGTTTGAGGTGTTTGTGGGTGCAGGGGTGTGGGTGCAGGGGTATAGTGTTGAGGTGTGAGGTGTGTTGTGTGCTGTGGGATTATTTGTGCTGGTGTGAAGGTAGTGGTGGTAGTGGTGGTGGATGTGTTTGCTGTGCTCTTTTGCCGCTCCTGTTAGATGTGGGGTATGGCCTTCTATTCTGGAGTGTTGCAAAGGATTGTGGTTATTGAAGGGGGTGGCTTTATACTCAGCTGTGTGGATGTGCCCAAGTGAATTTTGGGTGTCAAGTGTGTTGTGAGAGTTGTCCTGTTTTTTTTTTATTTTGCTTTTTTTTATTTGTATGTATGTTATGTAATTGGGGGGGGCATGGCTGATTTTATTTGTGCACTGTTTGGCATCACTGCGGTGTTTTGGCATCGTCCGCCATGTTTTTCATGTCCCGTCCGCTGCAGTGTCTATGCTGCAGCTCTTCCTCTATTTTTCCCATTCATTCCTGTGTGTGACCGCGGCGGTCGGTAACAGCGGTTCCGGCCGCGACACCCTCGGCGTTATCTTAATTTCCCGTGTGGTGTGTCCGCTGTCCTTGCGGCGGGTTGTTGCTTTTCCACAGCTTTTCCGACCGCCGCGGTCGGTTTTTGGTGGTCACCAGCCGCGTCGGACGGCTTCGCCTGGCCCGCTACCGCCGCGGTCGGTCTTTAGTGGCGGTTGATCCTAATGTGGCCGCCGGTGTATCCGTGGTATAGGCAGGCGGTTGGTTTCAGCCTCGATGGCGGTCGGGGTGGTTTTCCGCCCGCCATCCTAATGACCCCCTAAGTATTAAAAAAATACTAGTGATGCTATTTGTTTGAAATCAAATAAATAAAACTCATCCACTATCAACTCAATAATTTAAAATGTAAAAAAAGATTTTATTTTCATTTTAAATCTGTTTTTTTTATTTCATATAACATTTTACCAAATATATACAGAAATACACACCTTTATTCAAAATAAAAAGAACATAATAATAAAACTATACATTTTTATTTTTGAAATATTTTTTTTAATTTCATAATTTAAAAAACAAATTAAAACACTTCACCCTTATCCCCTATAAACCCAACATCTCGCTCATAAAACAACAATTTTTAAATTATATTTAAACCTTCTAATTTAATTAAAAATAAAAAACAATTTTTTCAAAGCATTCCCCACCCTTATCCCCTATAAACACAACATCCCGCTCCTAAAACAACAATCTGAAATTATTTTATACATTTTTATAAAAAGGTACATTTAAAAACTAGGGGGCATATTATTAAGAAACAGCGTTAACATTATCGGCGATAATGGGCTTGATGATATACCCTTGTGAATTCCCATAGAAGCCCATGTTCTGGTGTGAACATGGGCTTCTATAGGAATTCTCTATGGCGTATTATCAAGCCCATTATTGCTGCTTTAGCAGCAGTTTTCTGCAGCTAAAGCGGTGATAATGATAACGCTGTGCTTGATAATAGGCCCCTAACTTTTTAAAACACTCCCCACCCTTATCCCCTATAAACCCAACATCCAGCTCCTAAAAATTAAAGCAAAAATTAAAAATTGTATAACATCAATTAAGTAATATTATATCAAAAGCAAACATATAACACAATAAAAATTACTACAACAATATTTTGACATAACAATATTTTAACAGTCAATATTTCACACATATATATTTTTTACAACACAATAAATCAATATTTTAACATCGGTATACTTGACATCGATATTTAGTGCTGTCAATATATTAAACCTGATATTAAAGCATGTCGATATTAAAAAATCGATATTATGTCTACTTACCCACCAGGTAATGAGAAAACAGCACAGTTCACTGAACAAATGTATATCAGTTTTGAATAAATTAGCTGGGTTGGCAGCATAAAAAGAAATCATGAGTTTTAGATTTTTAACTTACTGGAGGTGAAGGAAGAGGCAAAAGTCACAGCTCTGAGACTTGTTCTTTTGGAAGTAAAGTGATTTAGAAATTCATTACATTTAGAAAACAAAGGACACAAAATTAGGCCATTTCAAGTTTTGGTGTTAAGGTTGAAAATATGAAACAGTACCTTAGGTCTCCTGAGAGAGTTGCTTAGTTTGTTTTTATGGGTGAGCTTCTTGGGGTCTTTTTTTTTTAAAGAGCTTGTCCACGAAGTAAGAATTATGAGCTTTTAAATTAGTTTGCTTTAGTTTAGGGGTCAATGACAAATTAAGGGGTCGATTACGATGGCGGACCGAAGGACGACACCGGCCTGGAGTAGGCGCTAATGCTTTTTACAGTCCCCAAGCCGCGGATAGTCCGTCCGCCATATTAGGACAGGAAGCACTGCTGAATTTCCGTACACCGGGGAAGAACATGATCCGCTAAGTAAATACACCTGACTCCGCGGCGGACGTAACCAATCCAGAGACACCGCCATACGGAATGACGTCTCGACCGTCCTCAAAATCACGATGGCGGAAACCACACAGCAAATCGCTGTGGAAAAACCACCAGCCCAAACACGGCGGAACCAGAACAGCTGAGAGGCAAAACATTGCAGGGAGACCCACCACAGCCAGACCATCGTCATGGACCCAGCTCTACATGCATTCCCGATACTCTTCGTGCTCCACCACCAGCAACTCATGGACTGTCACTGACGACGATGCAGGTACGCAAACACATAACACACACTCCACACATGTGTCGAGGCCCCTGCCCACAACAGAACCCCAGGACTGGACAGGAACACACATACATGCACCCCCAGCAAAACCACCTGGGCACAACTGACCCCACGCACCCAGAACACACATGCACCGGGAACAAACAGCCACACCACGGACAACGCAGCGTAGCAGAGCAGATGACGGAAACCATGCCCACAATCAACTAGGTAGGCAGGCAGGCAGGCAGGAATGGCTAGACCACACAGCTCACAGGCCCACATACACACACCAACACACAAGGCATACCACACATAAGGAGAAATGCTGGCCCACCCTCAGGCAAACCCCACACCTACCCCACTAACAGACATGGGCCCATACACCACACACCACAAAAAACAACCCTGCTGCACACACATCAACAACCAACACACACACAATGAGCCCTGACATTTTAACTGACAAAGTCGAGACTGAACAATCTACTGGGTAGCCATAAATCATGAGTGTGACACATGCACCATATGAAAACATCCACATAACCTGCAGTGCATGGGAAGCCACTGTTGTCCCAAAATAAGCCTCAGAGTGCCTGCCCCACCCTTACACAGTCCACAGCCATATTGTAATGACTGTCACCCCTGCCAAACGAAAGGAAACAATGCTGGACAATTGTTATGTGAAAGTGGCAGACACAGCATGTACAACAGCAGCAATATATCAACAATGCAAGGAGACAACCAGGAATGACACAGATAAACCACAACACAGGATTAACTTGCTTCATTGCACAGCACAGAGGTTGACTTTGTGAGTAGTCAGGAGCATGCACACTGGATAGAACAGAGCAGGTACATCTGAGCCAGCACATGAGAGGGGCAAAGTGCATCAACAGTCCATGGTACAGAACAGAGCAGGTTCATCTGAGGCAGCACATGAGAGGGCACAATACAGCATCAGAACAGCAACAAGGCAGTGTTCACAACAGAGCAGGTCCATCTGAGGCAGCACATGAGAGGGCACAATGCAGAATCAAAACAGAAACAGGGCAGTGTTCACAACAGAGCAGGTCCATCTGAGGCAGCACATGAGAGGGCACAATGCAGCATCAGAATAGCATACAGGGCAGTGTTCACAACAGAGCAGGCCCGTCTGAGGCAGCACATGAGAGGGCACAATGCAGCATCAGAACAGCAACAGGGCAGTGTTTACAACATAGCAGGTCCATCTGAGGCCGCACATGAGAGGGCACAATGCAGCATCAGAACAGCAACAGGGCAGTGTTCACAACAGAGCAGGTTCATCTGAGGCAGCACATGAGAGAGCACAATGCAGCATCAAAAAAGCAACAGGGCAGTGTTCACAACAGGGCAGGTACATCTGAGGCAGCACAAGGACGTGTGTCATATGGACAGTCCCATGGACAACAATATTGCAAGGGTGGTTACAGTGGACAGTCAGACAATTCGCGGTCCGCCCAAAAATCTGCAATTCGCAAGCTTGGTTGCGCTTGAAAAATACATTCTTGCGCGCGTGGCATTGACTTACCGTGATTTTGAGTTCGCTGAGTTGTTTTTCCTCGCGGTTGGCGTGTGCGGCGCCATTTTGGATCTTGCTGCTTGATCGCGTGAGAGTTTTTCAACCGCGAGTACGTCATTGCAGCCCGCCATCTTACACAGCGAGAGTTTGACAATGCGAGAACGTCATAAAGGCCCGCGATCACGCATCGCGGGAGTAAAGAATTGCGAACACGTAGATGCGGCACGCAGCTGACTTCCGGCGGAAGATTTGAACTGCTCACTTTCTCGAACTTGCAAAAATTGCAATTCTGCACAAGAAATCCACCGCAGGCAGCATAAACCTTCTGAAAATTTTGATTTTGATCAGAATAACTCCTCAGATTGACATTTGGCTGCACTTTTTTGTGCAAGGAGTCCATTTTTTGGGGGGTGGGATGAAGGCAGTGCCCCAGAGTCTCCAACTTCCTGTTCCTGTCCAGCAGGCTCCTCCCAGTGCTTTGTCCATATCCTGGTCACTTTTCATTTGGATCTAGAGCTGGAAGGATTACTTTTTGTGGCTGCTGCTGGATATTTGCATTTGAGGACTTTTTTGGACTTTGGATCACTTTTGGATTTGAGATTTTACAAGTAAGTTGGTGCTGTTTGTTTGGGGCATTGCAGTTGCTGCAACTGCAATTTTAAAACTTTTTCACAACTTAAAAAAATATATATTGTGGGTAGCCACAGTATCCAGTAGGCCCGAGGTTAGTCATGGGTGCATGATACAACTGTTTCTGTGGGTTTTGTAGAACTTAAATCTCATTTATGTCATGGAATTTTAGCTCACTGTTATATGTGTAATTTGTTTTTTAATTTTGGGGTGCCTGTAAAGCCACACTAGCCAGTAGGCCCAGGGGTAGTGAGTGGTGCATGGACCAAGTCTTTCTGTGGGGTGTCTTGAATTTAAACATCATTGAGGGCATGGATGGCATTGGGTTGTGGTGATTTGTGTGTGTTTGTTTTCTTTTTGGGGTGTTGTTGGGTCCTGGCCATGTGGGTGTGGGCCATTTTGGGGCCTGGTCCAGGCAGGGTCTGGCCATGTGGCTGGGGTTCAAGGGGCCATTCTGAAGCCAGGCAGTGTGCTCAGGCCTGCGCCCAGTTTGACTTGCTTTCATCCATGATGCCCTGGGGTACTCAGTGGTGCATGGACCGAGTCTTGCTGTGGGGTGTCTTGAATTTAAACATCATTGAGGTCATGGATGGCATTGGATTGTGGTGATTTTTGTGTGTTTTTTACTTTTTGGGGAGTTTTTAGGGCCTGGCCATGTGGGTGTGGGCCATTTTGAGGCCTGGTACAGGCAGGGCCTGGCCGTGTGGCTGGGGGTCAAGGGGCCATTTTGAAGCCAGGCAGTGTGCTTAGGCCTGCAGCCAGTTTGCCTTGCTTTCATCCATTATGCCCAGGGGTTCTCAGTGGTGCATGGACCAAGTCTTTCTGTGTGGTCTCTCTTCTATTAATGTAAACATCCATTTTTGATTAGAATTGCAATTTTTATTTTGGGTCTTTGGGTGTGTTGTAATAATAATAAATGCCTAGTTGCAAATATTAATTGTAGCACGACATATGCAACATTTATTTAACTGATATTCCTCTGGCTTCCTTTGCTTTAAGGTGCACAAGAGAACCACATCAGTCATCGTTCATCATCAGTGCCAGGAAGAAGTCCTGCAGTGGTGTGTGCAGCACAACGTTACGTGACGTCACATGTGGCCACAGACAACTCTTGCAACTTGTGCAACTGCGGCCTGCTGTTCTGACATCTGAAGAAGATGGGCCCAAAGAAAGGTGGCAGTAGCTCCTCTACCAAGAAAGTTGCCAGTGCCACTGCCAGTAAGAAGGAGCAGAAGAAGCAAATGACTCCACTTATCAGGGAGACTGGTGTGTCCACAAACTCTTTTTTCGGGAGAAAAAAACTACGCCTGCAGCAGCGGGGTCAACCAGGGACCAAGCTGGAAGCAGCACCTCCGCTTCATTGGGCTCAGTGCCACCACACCAAGTTAGGTCCAAGGCCATGAGTGCTGCAGAATCAGTAGTGCATGCGCATCCTTTATGTCCCTTAAAAGATTTATGGATATTTTCGTATCCAAAGATTTGTTTTCCGTCATGTGTTTTTTTTCCACTCTCCATAAAACTTTCCAAAAAAACCCCATTCCCATCCAATTTTCAAACCCTAATCCTCTTCCCCTGGGCTGAGTGATTTTCATTGAGGTGTGACTAAATGACTACAATAATTCAACACACTTGCTGGGGAGGATAAGGTCAAAGCAACAGAAAAATCATTCAAATCAGACACGGCGCCATCGTGGATCGATCATCAACAACATCCCTCTCCTACACGTGACGAATTGAATGCTTAATGCTTACGCTGCTGTGTCCTTCGCCTTCAATACTATTTCTTATAGTAGCCATACTCCACGCAACTAGTACTTATATTTTGAATACTTTAGCACTGCTTAGGCTACAATTTATGGCACTGTTCTCTACCGTACTGTTCTAATGCTACGCTCAGGCCACTCAATGTTTCATTTCCTTTTTTTTCATATGCTGCTACTGCCTGTGTACCACTACTACTACCAGCACAACGAAGATATTTCATCCGTCCAGGATTCCATACCCAACCTTAATCGCCATTTGCCATGCAGCCAGCCCTGTGCCTAGCCCTATTCTCAAACACGAATCACAGGTAAGATAAGCATTTTGGGGATGTAGAATAATGGGTTAGGACTCGGAGGAGAGGAGAGACTGACAGTAGTACTAATAAAGTACTAGTAGGGCAATTGAATTCACTAACTCTGTTAGTGGCACTTTTGTACATTTTTGGACGTTTAGATAATTCATGCTGGTAAGTTTGAGGAAACCAAACGTACAGGAACCCCCGCCCACCACCACACAAAATATTATGAATGTGTATACTATGTTTAAGTATGTAAAATAAATATATATATTTTCCCTAACAAAATAAACTATTCAAAAAAGACCCAACTCACTCCCTCCCTAGCCCCAACCAATGTCCAAGTGTCCTTCAAAACTCCCTTTGAATCCCCAACGCCCAATTCCCACCCCCCAACAGTCTTTAAAAAAGGGGCAAGGGACAGTCACTTCTTCCGGCGGTGTCCTGTGGACAGGTGGTCCTGCATCTCTCTGCGGAGGTCCCGGAGCTGGCGCTGGAGCTTTTCTTCCACGTGCTCCAGGGAGTCCACTCTCCTGAGGAGGCGGCGCTGACGTGCCATCCAGGCTCTGGGGGTGGGGGGGCAGCTGGTGTTTTACTTGCTGCAGCGGCGGGAGGCTGTCGGACCACGGCGCCGTACTGGAGGCTACTGGCTGGTGGACCCAGGGGCACTGGAGGACGATGCAGTTGTTGCCGCCTCCTTCTGCTCCCGAGCCCACAGCCGCTGATATTCAGCACAAATGGCCTCCAGCTTCCCTGGCCTGGACAGACATCTCCTGTCTGGTGAGCTTTTGTGGAGCATCTGTACGAGGAAAGAAAGAAAAATACTGTAACTAATACTCTTTAACATTAACACAAAATAATTCAACAGAAAGTTGTCTCACAGTAACACTAGCAACTTGCAAGCACAGTATAGCATTTTGGCATGTATATTTCCGCCGTCTTTGTAGGTCTGTAACATTAGTGGGAGTTTCAGGATTTCTACTAGCAGCAGTACTATGGACTCACTACATAGTCAGAGAGTCAGAGAGTACACCCGTCTTCTTCTTTTTTTCTCTTGTTTTGCGAAATAAATTACTTGTACGTGAACTTGTGGTAGCTGGCATAGTGCCAGTGCACTCAGCTTGCACCCAAGAAAAACAGACACAAGCCATGATGACGCAGACTCGCATTATTTTAAGCAGTACGTGCAGGTGGGGATAGGGAAGCTCTTACTTTTCTATAGGGGTGGCACTGGCCATACTCGGTTATATTAAGGGCTTCTGCTCAATGTAATTTATATTTCGCACTGCCCCCCCCCCCCCGGGCCTTGACTACTACAAAAGAAAAATGAAGATTATTCATTTCTGATCATATATCCTGCCGATCACATGATCTTTGCTTATATGATGGCTGACTTTAGGTGCTTTGTTTTGATGGTTGAGTGAATAGTCCACCCATGACACAACTGAAAGAAAATTATTAACATAGGGAGTGAGTGTGGTACCCATAATTGCCGGAGGAAGGGACTTGACTTGATATAATGTCTACTACTATACAATACATACACAATATATGCTGTGCTTGCAAAGTAAACTACTGTACTGTTAGTCAAGGGAGTATTTCTGATTTCACAACTTCTAGTATTTGGAATTTCCTCTACTTTGCTACTCCGGCACTGACATGCTGTTCAAAGTAACACTCTTCATCCACTGAGCGTCTGCTCTACATACACCTCTGCTATCTATGAGGAAGAAGATACCATCCAGGCTTCCAAAGTAAACGTCTATCATTCTTCTTAATGTCTCCACTGTACCAACTTTACTTTTTCTCAACAACCAACCAACACCCTTTGGTAAACCACCGTCTTGACTTGCATTTGCGTTTCACCCAAATGATATATTGCCACCTCTGCCTGCATTCAAAAACACATATCATTCTTTACAGTCATAAATGTTACAACTCGCTCTTCCTTCCTTTCACCCTTCTTTCCCTTTTCGTTCATCACATCCCTCAACTTCATCTGATATGACTTGGCTTCACGATAAAAGTTTCCCAGCTGAGTTGAAGTCAAATAGAGGGGGCCATTGCTTACTCGAAAACTTCCGCCGCTAATGCTATTGCTAAGTCAAGGGTGACTGTCTTCTCCGTGATTGGCAAAAATGTAGTTCTAAATTAGTAACTGTTCTTAACAGTAAAGTGTACTTGTACTAGTGTACTGTCTACTGTACAGTACATCATACACCCCTTTGTGAGCCTACTCTAAAATGTCAATAAGTAAAGAGTAAAATAACTTACCACTGTCCGCCGCTGCTGAGCCATCCCCCACAGCTCCTCCTGGTGGCACTTGTGGTGCCGCCGCATCACCCCCTGGAGTAGTGGACACCGCCACGCTGCTGGCCCCGGCACTGGTGGTGGGAGTTGCCGCATCCGATGTTGTGATGACGCTTAGAAAAAACATGTCATATTTTTAGATGCCATACCCCACCCCCTATTTTGTCTCGTAATGGAAGAAAATGTTAATACTTAACCAATTTTAAATTATTGTGAATGAAAAAAAGTGACGGTTTTGGGGAAGGTGTTAACCTTTTACATGCTTAGCCATTACATGCTACACTTTTTGGCACAACTGATGAATGCTTGCTTTTTAAAGTGCACCATTTTTCTAATTACAGACAGAAGATTTCATTGCCCTTCTGCCAACAAGAGCTTTTCAATTCACCACCTACTCCTGTCCTCATCACCACCAATACTTGAAGTTCAAAGAAGGTGAGGGCTCCCGCATAGTTATTCTAATAATTAGATGTGTTAAGTTGAAGTATATTGATTCTAGGTAACGGTGTTTAAACTTTAACGTCATCTATCACCACTGCTCGCTTGGAATACTGCGCTATTAAAAATAAAGAAATTGTTTTTTTATTTCTTATTTGAAAATAAAACTGTAAAAATAAAAAACACTGTGGTTTTTGTTCACGAGTGAGTGAGCGGAAGGGCTTGGGCTACTGCACTTTGCTGGCATGCTTCTGTGACTCTGATAAGTCGGGACTCAGTGGTAGTCTTCTTCTGTTCTTCTGGGCCGTATAATCATTGGTCAGACACACTGGATAGTCAGTCAGGGGATTGGGGGTTCAACTTCTGTTCGGACTGAGGTATGTGGAAAGTCGAACTGCACCTATCATTAACAATGTCCTATTTCTCTTGTCCATACTTCTGTATGTGCAGAATAGTCCCTGAAACACTAGCGGTATGGTATGTGCTCCTATCAAATCAAAAAAGCCAACTACTAGCTTATTCTTGGTGGACACATTGACTTTTTTTATTGGAAATTGTCAAAGCACTTAATAAGATTGGAAAAGACAGCAAGGGCAACCAAGAGGACTGCACTCAGTGCCTAGAATAGGGGGTCTCCAACCTTTTCCGTATTGAGAGCTACTTATGTTCAATAAAACACAATAACAGCTACTAATATTATTAGTGCAGTATAATTTCATTTTCTTTATATGTATATTAATTCAACCAAGCAAAAATCTTTCTAATTTAACCCTTTCGATGCTCATGACGAGCTCAGCTCGTCATGATGCACAGTTGAGCTGTGCTGATGACGAGCTGAGCTCGTCATGAATCATGCACTCAATCATTTTCCAGCACAGGGGGGGAAAACGCCTAGCAGCCAAGGTGTTAATAAGCTGGGCTGCACACAGGTGAACTTTTCAGAGTTAGCTCAAGAGCTACAGTAGCTCACGAGCTTCTGGTTGGAGGCTAGGCCCTAGAGCTATTGCTGGATCAGAGTTTTGTTTAACACCGTTTGCCGACTGGGCAAGCTTAGCTACCTACACAGACTGAATCATAATAATAGTAAATAGTAATAGCACAGATAGTGATAATAGAGGCAGGATAAGAATGTAGAAACAGTATACAAGAAGATCAAAGACTATTTTGTAAAAAAAATAGAATTAGGAAACAGTTTGGAATGAAAAGGTGCTGTAAAAGTTAGGGAAGTATCATTATTAATATTAACAACAGAACAACTTACTGGGGCCTGCAGAAGAGACTGCAGAGGACCGATCCTACCCACCTTGTTCCGCCGGCGTCGCTGTCGTCCTCTTGCCCCTGGGAGTTGCTGATGATCATGAAATAAACACAAACATGGATGATTGCTTTTTGAAATATTTGATTTCTTTGACCACAATCTAAAATTATCTTGGGGAAACAAATTACCAACAATTGCACTACATGTATTGACCTATCTGATCTGGTCAACTAGGAGGATAGTACAGTATTGCTGGATTCAGACTGTCCACTTGGAAAGTTATATAAATCACTAACTAAACCAACAACAAAAAGGTTCTACTACGACTGCCAGCACTCTGCAGCACGCAACGTGACAGACACAGTCCGTCATTATGATTGCAGACCACTAAAAAACGCCTACTACCAAGTCATAATATACTCAACCTATCAATCCACCACTATCTCTTCTTCTTAATCGCAGCCGGAGTACAAATGAAGGACTAGACTTACGTCTCTAGTCTCTCTAGCATTACGCAGTTCTGTAAAGTACTACACTCATACATAATCAGGCCAAATGAGCACTAGCGGCACCCACCACCCAGACCCTGCAGTGGGTGCCGCTATGTGACTGAATGGGGGGATACCAACTGCCGTTTCCACTTGCACATTCAAATGTATTTGTTAGCCTGCCCCGCCCCCGCGGAATGCGTGCTCCGCCATTCCGATGCCAGCAAGTGATGATTTTCAAATGATGCACCATCGCAGTAGCGCGCACATGCGGTTGGCGGTGTGTGACGTGATGGTCCTTGCCCATGCAGCCAATGGTACGCACAATTGCAGTAGCAAGGATCACTTTCTGTGATGGCGGACGGCGTGCACTGACGCGGTGTGTAGACACACTGCATATCTCCGCAGACATCTAATGATAATAGGTGTACATATGTGTCAGGGCATGTCCGGAAAGCCTAAAAACTCATCATGTTCTGTCAATGGCCCGTGTCCATTTGTTGCATGTGTGAGCATACTATTGACATTGCCAGTGGGTGTCAAAGGACAGTGATGTGATCTCAAGTTGCGTCAGATGTGCATGGCAATGTGGTGACATCTTGGTTTTGAGGTCACACGTTTCAAAGTGTGCACATCTACACAGTCCATTAAGGCTGTGTACCCACAGTTTGATCCAGTCGTGAGTGTGTGTTTTGTGTGTGCAAGAAACAATGATGGGGGGATACATGCATTCTGTCTATGCGTCTGTGTGTCTTCTGTTGTATGTCAATGCCTGTCATGTGAGCATGCACAGCATTGTTGGTGGTGTCATGGGTGCATGAAGACAAGGAGGGTGTGTTCCAGGTTCATGTTGTGAGTGCACATTCATGTGTGTCTGTGGGGATGCTTGTCCACACATGGGCCCTCCGTCATATGATGTTGGCTGTTCTTCAAACATGTGTGCACGTACCATTGTACATATTTGCACACAGGATGTTGTTTGTTGGTGAACATTGTGTGTGTGGTTGGCTGTAGTGCCTTATATTTCTGTCATGTCACACATACAATCAGTGTCTGCAACATGGATTATTTGTGGTGTGTTGGTCAAGATGTGATAGTGTGGTTCAGCTGTGCCGTGTTGTCTAATTGACATCTGCTCCCAGCTACTCCCACACAGGAGGGCTCCAAATGTGCATCGACCATACACTGTGCTGGAGGACATGGTTGGAGAGGAGGTGATCCGCAAATTCTGGCTTGACTGACCAACATTGCAGGACCTTGTAGCACAATTGGCACCGCACCTGCAGCCACGCAGGCCATATCCTGGAGCAATTACACCCACAGCAAATGTGATGGCGGCACTTCACTTCTCCGCTACGGGCACATTCCAGTACACTGTTGGTCATGCTGGGGGCATGTCCCAATCCATGTTTAGCATGGTACTGCGGGATGTGCTGGAAGCCATGATGCGTTACAAGGATGATTACATCCATTTCTCATGTCCGGCAGAGTTGGCAGCAGTGAAAGGGGACTTCTATGCCCTGGCCCAGATTCCACACGTAGCGGGTGCCATTAATGGTACACATATTGGTCTAGTTCCACCCCAGGCACGTGAACCCATCTATCGCAATCGGAAGCACTACCATTCAATCAATGTGCAGGTGGTGTGCCTGGCTTACAACATCATCTCCCATGTGTGTGCCAGATTTCCGGGATCCGCACATGACTCCCACATCCTGCGGAGCAGCATTGTCCCCCAACTAATGGCTAATCTGCGTCAAGATCGTGCGTGGCTTGCAGGTAAGTGTGCTGTGATGACTACTCTGTTGTATGTGTGCCATGCTGTTCCCATCAGTACTGGTACTGATGTATGTGTCTGTCATCCCCCCACCTAGGTGACTCTGCGTACCCAAACCGCCCGTGGCTGCTGAGCCCCCTACGGAATCCAACTACCCCAGGTAAAATGCGCTATAATGAGGCAAATGGGAAGACACGTCGGGTGGTGGAATGTACATTTGGACTGCTGAAGTCTATGTTTCGCTGCCTGGATAAAACCGGAGGGGCCCTGCCATACTCACTCGGCAAAGTATGCAAAATCGTGGTTGACTGCTGCATGCTCCACAACCTGGCCTTGCGCAAGAATATTGAAGTGATCCTGAACCCTGCAGACCAACAGGTTGCTCCGCCTCCCATACCACCCATGTCCAGTGATGAGGATAGTGGGGAGGAAGAAGGTGTGGACCAGAGGCGTCAGCTCATTGACTGCTACTTTCCTTGAATGTGAGTAACTACGTCTTGTGCTGCTGTTCAATGCATGATGTATGTTTGCTGGTGATGGGTGGATGTGGTGTGTGATTGCTGCCTGTTCTGGTATGTTCTGTTTGCAAATGGGTGTTGGACATGGTGTACATGCAATGCTCCCTAATGTGTGTCCTGTGATCCGCTTAATTTGTGATGTGTGTGGTTTTTGGGATGTTGCAGTATGGTGTGGTGTGATGGGTGTGATTCAGTTTCTTGACCTGTGCTTGTTGTTCTCTCATTATCCCCAGGTCCCCCCCACAGAGCCATGATTCTGAACAACATTGATCCCTGCACCTGGTAATGACAGCAACTAAGACAAACCTGTGTTTAGAACATGGAGGTCACACAACCTTGAGTGTTTCCGTGGTGTTTATATACAGGGGGTGGATTTGTGTTAGTACATATTTACAAAATGGTGGTGGAGGGGAAGAGTGAGTTGAAGGTCATGTCAGATGATCCCACCTTGTAGACACCAAATTGTGTAGTGTAAACCTAGTCCAACAGACGTGTTCCAATGCTTGGCAATGTGGGGCAAGATAGTTCACAGAGTGAATGCCAGGCTTAATGAAGGGTGAAGTCAGTGCCGGCTCCTCTTCTGGCAGTTGGCTGGTGCATCGCCACTGCTCTGTCCTGGATCCAGCCTCGGACGGCCCCTCCATCTTCAAGCTGGAGTGGACCCATCTGTAGGGGCAGCTTGTTCGGGGAACACCTACCTGTCAGTGGCCTCAGGTGATGGTGGTGGTGTCCTGTCCCGCTGATCACTTGGGGGAGGGAGAGGTGGTGTGTTGCGGGATAACCACTCCCTCCAAACAGATGTTTGCTGCCCCATGAGGTCCACCATTTGTCCCATATGGTTGTCCATGGACCTTAACAGCTGGCGGGTCTCAAGTGAGTCTTGGCGCACCCGAACGGCCTGTGCCTGCGACCGCTCGTACGACGCATGCACTCTTGAAATGAGGTCCAGGGTCTCGGTCCCAGGATTGGGTGGGTCTGGTACCCCACCTGGCCTTGCACCTGCCCTCCTGTCCGGAACCCGTGGCCTCACCTGTGTCCTCACCCGTCCACTCTCCCTGCTAGCCTGTGATGTTGATGGTCCGCCATCGTCCAATGGGTCAGGGAGGGTGGTACAGGCAGGACTGGTAGTGGTGGTTGGGGTAGCTGCACAGGTCACAATGGCAGAATTTGCTGTGATTCTACTGGTCAAGGTGGTGAGGGCAGGGATGTCCTGGGACCCTAATGGCCCTAGGGGTATAGGCGGACCGGCATCGCCCTCCACATCCGAGGTGTCCAGGGGATCATCACCATAGAGTCCATGCTGTGAGGAGGGCAACTGGTGCTGGTGGTTGCTGGGTTCTCCTGCCAGTTCTCGGTCACCTGAGGGACAAGAATTTAAGAATCAATGCTGTGGACATGACAAGTTTGTTGTTGTTACATTCCAATGTTCTAGGGATTCAGGACATGGTTGTTGATGTCATCACATTGGTGTGGTACACAGTACTGGGCATTATTGTGGTGTGGAGGTGGGGAGACAATACTTGGATATGTGTTGTGCAGTTCTGCTATTGGATGGTACCCCTGGACTCTGTGTAGTGTTGTAGTCATTTTAACATTGATGCTGTAGCTCAGCAATGTGGACTAGGGCATGTTCACCAGGGCTGTGGACAACCTACCTTGCTACTGTACCTGGTCTAGACATTGTCAAAAGAGGTATATGTTGGTATTTCATGTGGATGGTCTACCTTGTGTTAGGGACAAGCTTTGGACATTGCATCCATGTGCCTTGTGTCAGAAATGGGTATGTCAAGTCTCACATCATGCACAGACTGCCTACTACATGGTTTGTGTGGACTGCCACCATGTCCAAGTTTCCCCTTGCAAGTTCTTTGATGTGTGCAGATGTGACACTTCTCTTCCATGTGTCCAAGGGTCTGTTATTTGTGGGTCCTTCTTTGGACATATGGTACTTGTTTGTTGTACGACAAATGCAGTATGCAGGCAGTACGTACTCACCTGTCCCATGTTTAATTTCGCATTTTAACCATGGAGTTACTACGAAGCCATGTGTTGTGTTGCTCCTTGCTGCAATCATGAGAGTGGAGGGTGCACATTGGAATTTGGAGTACAGACTTCCCCCTCACACCCACCCCTCCCTGTGAAGATGGCTGCCTACCTGTAAGTTTGAAGAGGGAGATGTAATGGTTAGCACATGGTGGTGGGACTCCATCTTGCTCTGGGGTGGGACAAGGGGGCCTGTTGGGAGTTGTAGTGCTGGCCTCTCACCCACACCCACCCTCCCTGTAGACATGGGGGCCTGTTGGGAGTTGTAGTGCTGGCCTCTCAGCCACACCCACCCTCCCTGTAGACATGGTGGCCTGTTGGGAGTTGTAATGCTGGCCTCTCACCCACACCCACCCTCCCTGTAGACATGGGGGCCAGTTGGGATATGCAGTGCTGGCCTCTCACCCACACCCACACCTACTCTCCCTGTAGACGTGGGGGCCTGTTGGGAGTTGTAGTGCTGGCCTCTCACCCACACCCACCCTCTGTGTAGACATGGGGATCTGTTGGGAGTTGTAGTGCTGGCCTCTCACCCACACCCACCCTCCCTGTAGACATGGGGGCCTGTTGGGAGTTGTAGTGCTGGCCTCTCACCCTCACCCACCCTTCCTGTAGATATGGGGGCCTGTTGGGAGTTGTGGTGTTAGCTGCTTGACCACATGCAAGCCTGGGAACGTAGGAGGCCACATTTGTGGTTGATCATGGTGGGTGCATTTGAGCCCTGGGGTTCACATTTGGGTGACTTATGGTCCACATGCATGGATTGGAGCCTGGGAGATGTGTCTTAGCAGTTGTGGAAGGCAAGACATAACAGTGTGATGGTGGTCATTGGTTTGTACTAACCAGCCTCCACTCCCTCATCTATTCCTTCCAGTCTCTCAGGGTGCAGTGTGGTTAGCACCTTCTCCTCCCATTAGGTGAATGGTATTGGATCCATGGGAGGGCCACCGCCAGTGTTGTGTGCCCGCAGGTGGTTCTGGGCCCTGATGCCTTTCACCCTTGCCTTGAGGTCGTGCCACCGCCTCTGGATAACGTGTTTGGTGCGTGGCATGGTCCCTGAAGCATTCACTCTGGTCACTATCCTGTCCCACATTGTGATTTTATTTGCCAAGGTGGTATGCGGGACTAAGGTACTGAACAGATGTGGTCCTACACGGATGATTTCATCCACTACGACCTTCAACTCACTCTCTATGAACTTGGGGTTTTTCTTGGGGGCCATGGTGTGTGATGTGCAAGGTGTTGGGGGTCTGCAGGTGTGCAGGTGTGTGGTATGTAGGGATGGTGTTGTGGGGGTTAGTGTGGTGGGTGTGCTGGTGTGCAGGTTGTATGTGTATTTGTGTGTGTCTGTTTTGTGTGATGTGTGCCTCTTTCTTGCAGCTGTGTTGTGATGCAAAGGAGTATGGTAATGGGAGGGATTCCTTTTATACTCTCTGTGGTGGTTGTCTCACAATGTTTTTTTGCAGTCAGGTGTTCTTTGGGTGTGGAGACTTGGATGCTTTTGTTTGAGCTGGGGGGTGTGTCATTGGGGCGTGTAGTTGTTGGGGGTGGGTATTCCAGGTAGGTGTGTGTTCTGTTTTTTTGGTTTACTATTTACTTCCGTCCGCCATTTTTGTTTCGGATTGACAGCAGGGGTGATGTTTGTTTGGTCCTTCCACAGCCAAGTTCCGCTTGTTGATGTTTTTTTTCCGGGGCGGTCGTGGACGGTGGTGAGTTCCGTTGGGAAGGCGGGGTTATCCTAATGGTGCGGGCAGTCCCTCCGCAGGCCTGGCGGAGGTTGGGCCTGTTTCCGCGGGCGTTGTATCAGCAGCGGACAGTTTTTCTGTGGTACAGTCCACGTGCGGCGGTCTCTGGTGTGATCCGTTAGCCGCGGTCGGTGTGTGCTGGCGAAAAAATCCTAATCGCACCAGTGGTTTATCCGCGGTGCGGTCAGGAGTATATTTGCCACGAACATAGAGGTCGGACCCGTTTCCGTACGCCATCGTAATCGACCTCTAAGTTTTTGTTACATTGCGATATGGTCATAGATACTGAAGTAAAGGTTGACCTTGTTTGAAATGACTGTGGCAGAGCCGACTCCAATAGCAGCTCTTGCAACCACAACATCAGATTTGATTGAAAGAAACTTTTTTAGGTGAAATAGGTCTGTGAGTTAAATTTAATGTTGTACTGTGCTGGCATTATATTAAATGGGATCATATTGGGATCTGACTACTAAACCTCAACAGGTTTGTGACAATTAATCTTAATATGGTCACTAATGACTTAGTCAAGAATTTTACATCTACTGTGAGAACGGAACAGAGATAGTTGTTCCAATTTCTGAATGGCAAGTTCTTTCTGAAACTCGATATAATAATGACTGTCATATTGTGGTTACCCCAATGAATGTTGAGATTGATAATTTAACCATTTCTCTTTAGTCATTCTGTAGCCATCTGGGAATGACATAGGTAGATTGTGTGCATTCTCTGCAGTTTAGAGATGATGTGTAGACAGAAGTTTTTATTGGGGGATAAAGTCCAAGCCTTTGTACTTTGAAGACTGAGCAGGAACACTGTTGATTATTTGCAAAGTATGATCGAATGGTGCGCTGTACACTTGCATACCATTATTCAGTACTCCCAAATTTCTCTTTGTGGAATAAATGTTATGCAAGCTGCTCAGTAATTTATATCAATATCACTAGTTCCAAGAAAATATCACTAGATTTCATGGAAAAGTCATACCCTGAATTTGTGTGTCTTTTCAAATCCTAAACAACAGTATCTCAACCACAAGAAATGCTGCTCTAATCTCCAGGGCCTCAATACAGAACCACAAGCAGGTTCATGAAGGCAAAGGTTCCTCTTATATCAGGGCTCCAAACAAGATGGCCACAGTATCTAGCACCATGCCATAGGATCTCACAAGATCTAACCCAAAACTATAAACATTTTAAATATCTTTGCACCCAAAGCGAAATAATTTTGAAAGTTACAATAAAGCCGGCCACAGCCACTCAAAAGGTTTCAAAAGGTGACTTGGTCTACTTCACACGGGAAATTCAACGGGAGCTCAGAGATCACATGCCCCAAAGTGTCCATTGGGGTATCAGGTCAAGGGACACAGAATGCAGGAGATGAGGGGGGCGAGGTGAGCTCTGGGAGAGTTGTGAGTCCTGTGGCAAGTCCCGGGAACTGACATGTTATCATGGAACCAACTAATATGGAGAAGAACATAGCATATTCTTGGAGAATTTCATTAATTTTTCTACGGTTATTTTAGCAATGGTTCTGTTTTGTTTCTATACCCTAATATTGGTCACCATTTAGATAGCAGATTCGAAAAGGAGGTAGTATGGGATACAGTTCATATCAGATTCAAAGCGGAACCTACTCATGAACACTGCCAGTCTGTCAAAGACATCCAAGAAATATTATCCATAGTTTCTTCTGGTCTCCCTCTGGGCCCTTGTTCCCCACATATTATGCAAAACAGGTTTCTGCTGATTTGTCGGTCTTGACTATTTGCAATAAGTCAATAACTAAGGCCATGGTCCTGCCCTGGTTGTTACTCTCCTGAAAATGTTGACTGCTGGTCCATCTATATTGTACAATTACCACCCTACGTCTGTGCTTCCATTTTAAAGAATACTTTTCATTTTCACACTACCTTACCACAGCAAGACTTTGTAGTCAGGTGAAGATATCCACATGGTAAAGTATAGGTAAGAAAAACAAAACATGATTTAACTTGAAAATAAACATTAGAAATACATGTATGTTAAATATTAATGTGAATTAATTGTATATATTTATTTTAAGGGGCCGATTCCTATCTCAGTTGGAAGGGCACAGAATCGGGTTCGGCATAAGCGGATCCGATTCGGAGGCTGATATTCCGTCCGAGTCGTACATGGGTCCAGACGTCGAAGTACGATGCGAACAATCACAAAATCTCCGTCCGAATCGTTTCCCAGTCTGAACCGCTCCATAAGACTCTGCCACAATCAAACTGCGGTGCGCAATGGAGATGTTACACGATCAAGCTAGTACGATGCTCGATTCAGACATCCTGATCGAGTCGGAGCACCCAACTTGCATTAGCTCCCAGAGTCGGACTTCGGGTGTCAGCGCCGACCCCCCTCACCCACAAGCTTACACCTCAGACACAGAGGGAGACCAAAGGGTCTCCCCAACCCGGGCATGTGAGGTGGGGATGGCACCGATGCGTACCCACTGTAGGCAGCGCACTTATCCGGGACGAACCCATTCAGTCAATGGGAGCCCATGTACGCGTCATACGACCGGCTCCCATTGACTTCTATGGGAGTCCAACCGAAACGAGTCCGACAGCATAGGGACGCATTGTACTCGCCCTCACCCTCGGGTGTAGGCGCAGCTAAAGATGTGCCTACACCTACATTGATTTCAGCTGCTGAGGGCCCTACTCTCTCGAATTTCCCTCCCCTTTCTTCTCAGGCCTCTTTGGATCTTCTAATGAAATTAAAGTCAGGTTCCCCACTTGACCCTTGCCCTGCGAAATTCCTGGCAAAAGTTGCTCAGATGATTAACCCTCTGGTTAACCCGGTGCTCAATCTTTCCTTTTGCACAGGGGTGGTCCCTCAGACCTGGAAACAGGCCCTTATTCTGTCACTCCTAAAAAAACCTAATCTGGATCCCATGGTCCACGCTAATTATAGGCCCATATCTCTTCTGCCAGCATTTGCCAAGATTGCGGAGTAACACGCCCATTTGACCCTTTCCAACTTCCTGGAAACTAATAACATCTTGCACCACTCTCAGTCGGGCTTCCGGTCCAATATGAGCACCAAGACGGTATTGCTGGAAGTCACGGAGGCCATCAAGGGAATCTTGGACTCCGGGGTCAAGGCGATGCTGGTGATGCTGGATCTCTCGGCGGCCTTTGACACCGTCCCCCACGGCCGTCTCCTTTTAGGACTCCGGGAGATTGGTTTGAGTGGGACGGTGTTCAGTAGGTTTGAGTCTTTTCTAGCTGACCGCCAACAAACTGTCTGGGCCCCCCCGTTCTCTGCTTTGGTGCCGTCATTGGAGGTAGGAGTTCCCCAGGGCTCAATTTTGAGCCCGACTCTTTTCAACATCTATATGGCCCCTCTGGCAGCACTGGCGGAGTCCTACGGAGCCCAGATCGTGTCGTACGCTGACGACACCCAGCTCCTCTTCGCTTGTGACAGGGACTCTGACTTTGATGGAGAGAGCATCCGGAGCTGTCTTGAGGCAGTATTTGTCTGGTTCCAGCGTAACAGTCTTAAGTGTAATTCGGACAAATCCGAGGTGCTGTTCTTCGTGTGCCTTTCAGACTTGAGGTGGAAGTCCTGGAGGCCGGCGGCTATGTTTCCGCCCGCTGTCGCCTCTTCGGTGGCCAAAAATCTAGGCGTGCAGGTCGATAATGGCCTCACCCTGAAACCTCAGGTACAGGGCCTAGTGGGCAAATGCTTTGGTCTCCTCAAAATGCTTAGGAAATTCCTGCCCCTATTATCTCTGGACCACAGAAGAATTACTGTACAGGCATTGATAAGTTCTCGTTTAGATTACGCCAATGTGCTGTACCTTTGCCTTCCGCAATTTCTTCTAACGCACCTGCAAATTGTCCAAAACTGCAGCGCGTGCCATTTTTGGCCTCCAGTGGAGACCTAGTGCCAGTGACCTTTTAAAAACTCTTCACTGGCTTCCAATCAGAAAGCGCATTGTTTTTAAAGCGCTCACTCTGGCCTTTAAGGCATTTCACGGCACAGGTGCTAAGTACATCAGCAAACGGATGGAGTACTATCAGCCATCCAGGTCACTTAGGTCATCCTCCTTGGCTTTGGCCTTCGTTCCAGTGATCAGGCGTGCCCGCTGCGGCAGCCTCTCTTTCAAATGCCTGGCACCACAGCTGTGGAATGCCCTACCTCTGTCTCTTAGGATAAATGGAAATCTTTTGGCTTTTAGGAAGGACCTTAAGTCTTGGCTTTTTGTTCAGTAGGTTTCTGCCTGCTTTCCTCTGCTCTGCACCGCTGTGGGTTCTAAGCGCTGGGACACTCCTCGGAGTAGCTGAGTGCTATACAAAACTCATTATAACATTAACATTAACATTAACATTAACATTCCGGTCCGACTGAAGGAGTGCTTTCCGACCCAGATCGGAATCGCTCCTTAAGTGTAGAACAAAAAAGAACAATGCTACAGCACTATTAGATTAAATATTTTGCTAATTATTCAAATCGATGTATAGAATTAATCAAAATAAATGTTTTAATAAAACCTATTGATAAATACATGTTTTCATTCAAAACAGGTTATTAAAATATATTATAATTATATAATAAATACACACTTTTTTAACATGAATAATTTAATATTTGTATTTTTACCTGTTTAAACTAATTTTATTTAATGTAACATTATTTCCCATTTGGTTTTATATTAAATCACTACCTCTGATATTTTCTAGGAGAGGATGCTTCAGTATCATTTTTTGGCAATGTGTAGTACTGGAATTACTAGCTTTTTTATTAGTAAGTTACACTCAAATTATGTGATACTGAAAAGTAGTAAACTTACTCAAAAGCATAAACTTGCGTAAAAGTTTACCTTGCCTCTGCAAATCAGGGGCAGATTTTTTACAGGTGGGAAATGTGGGATTTCTCTCTTGAGGATGGTTAAAAAACTAAAAGTCTTGCAGTGTAAGAATTCACAAATTATTTTCACCATGTGTTCAGCTCTAGAATAAACCTTTGGTTATATTTGCAATGATCGGAATATGATTGGAGATAAGATACCTCCGCCCCAGGGAGAGCTGGTTTCTCCATGGAAGATTCTGAATAAAAAGATCTGGTTAATACACTATAAGCCAGTAAAAAGTAGTTCTTTGACATCAAGCCGGGGAAAACTGACACTGACATAATTTAAAAATGTTTTAAGATTCAATACCACTATTTTATGCATTTAAAATAGAGAATGAAGCTTAAAAGTTGAATAATTCAAACAGCCTCATAGAAATCAAAGATTAGTATGGGGTATATGCAGCAGCAAGTATATGAAGTAACACAATCAGACACCTGCATTCACAACAGGGAAAGTAAATGGAAGTGCACAATGCTATAAATAAAATGCCCAAACAAAAGATATTTCTTTTAGTATCAAACATGATGATCCTTTGAATAGAACTCGTGTCAATGATGTCTATGTATTTCACCTGTATTATTGACGCTACTGACTATCTATGCACACATTTAACTGTAATATTTATACTATTGATTTGTTGTACTAATTTGCTCCCTCACGTACCTACCCTTCCCACTTATTATGTTTAAATTCACTCTCTTGTTGGTATTCCCGGCTTTGTAAAGCGCTCTGATATCTGCAAAGATCTTGTTCGCGCTATATAAAACTTTCAAAATAAATAAAAATAAATCTCCTAATTAATGAAGGCTTATTTAGATCAATGGCGAATAATTAGTAAAGTTGAGCATCTTAACAAACATGGAAGACATACTAGATGCCATAGCTGAGCTCCTTAAAATTAAAGTGTCAGAGCAGCGTGTTTTTGGAATAAGAACTAATCACTCAAATTATTTACATGTATTATCAACTATGGGAAGATGGCAGAGGTGGGTACCAAGCGTGTTTCCATCAAGGGATATTGAGAGTGTTCTCTAAGATCAGCTATTATTGACAAGTATGCAATGTGTGCTTCCCTATTACTATACTAAATTTAGATTGCAAAATATGAATGATAGCTTTGATACCTAGAATAACAAAGGTGAGCCCATCACTAGTTAGGCTATGTCTGACTGTATTCTCTTCAGTGGGCCACAGTTAAGTGCCAACACCCAAGCTCTGGATGACGTAAGACCAAACCAAATCACTTTATTCATTATGTTTTAAGATGCTGAAATGTCATTTGACTTGGTGGAGTGGGGATTTATTTGGGAAATACTGAAACATATTGGTCTGCCATTACATTTTTGAAGCACTTTAGGCATTTAAGCAAAACATAGGCAGCCAAGCTTGAACTAAACCGATGAGTGTTGGTGTAGTGAAGGTGGTGAAAAGAGCAAGGCAGAGGTGCCTCCTGTTGCTATTGTTTAACACACGTAAGTGTGGTGGACGTGACTTCCATTTCCTCCAAATTACCTTGACAGTGTCGAGATCACAAACTCGTACCAATAAAATAGAATGCATGGACCAGTCGGATTGCATTTTGAGACCCATACCTTAGACTGTAAAGAAAAAGATTACAATACTCTCTCAGATTTGTTTTTAATTTCAGTCACACTGCATTATGTCGTTATGTCGGTTTAAATGTCAGAATATCAAATGGAGAAATATTGTCTGATGAAAATATTTTGGCCTAAATATAGCTTACAAAAATAATTACTGTCCCATTTTGTGTAGTTTTTCTTTTTTATATATATATATATATATATATATATATATATATATATATATATATATATATATATATATATATATATATATATATATATATATATATGTATATATAAATATATATATCTATTAACAACGCAAAATGCCCCAGTCCTCTGGATTTCAGCCAAAGAAGAGCACTAAAAGCCAATACAGCGTGGGTTCGCCAGGTATTTTATTACAGAACCTTTCTGCAGGTAAAGTCAAACTCACAAACGCGTTTCGGCCTTGCCGCCTTCGTCAGTGTAAGCTGACATTTGTTTTTACCATTATTTAAATAAAACCATGGTGACCATGTGTCACGTGTTTCTAAAAGAATATACATAAACATAGAAGAAAGGCACATAACTTGTAATTCCATCATTACTCCTGCGGCGGCCATCTTATAATGGCTAGAACGAAAATGATAATCATCATTTGCAATACATTCGATACCATCATGTAGTTCAAAATATGGGTTAAGTGTATATCATATTGAAATTCTTTCTCAAAATTACATCTTTTAAGAATTCACGGTACCTTGTGCTACATATTTACATTTTGTGGCGCCGATGCGGGTAGTGCCTTTAAATCATGAGGCTCATTGTGGTTCCTTTATGAGCTCTCACGAGAGGTTCACAGTTTCATGGCACATTATGGAACGATCCACATTTTAGGAATGAAATACAATCAAGCCCTGAATGGTCATGTCATTATTCATATTATACATTTGAATAAACAACTTTTTGGGAATTGTCCCTGTGATTTACCATGAACAAAAAATGATTTTTTTCAAATGTAGGGTGATATGGCAGTCATCACTGATTTAAAAAAAATTATATGTTGGTCTATTTTTCCAGGTTTCTAAGAAAACAACCCTGGGGCCCGGATGAAGTTTTTTAGATGTGAGTCCACATCTCTTCCTCATTGTTCATCCCACACGGGGTCTTGGTCTGTAACTGGATGATGAATCTTGATTCTAAGGTTCTCAGTTTTTTCACCCAGTTGCCACCTCTCTTTGTTCTGACTAGTTGATCCAGAATGAAATAGGTCAACAGATTACTGTTACTGTTGTGTGCCTGCTCGAAATGACGAGCTACTGGATAGCTTGGATCCTTCGAGGTGATTGCCCTCATATGTTCAAGGACCCTTAGTTTGGTGGGTTTCACTGTGCGTGCTCCCTATGTATTTCTTCCCACAGGGACATATCAAGCAGTACACAGTGTAGTCAGAGTTACAGTTTAGTAATTTTGTTATCTTATTCTTTGTTTTCTTTCCTGGAATTAGGTATTCCTTGACTTTTTTCGAGTTTCTACAGGCCTTGCACTTCATGCAAGGAAAGAAGCCTGAATTGATTTGTTCTTTTTCTTCTTCTCATAGTGACTGTTCACTAGATGATCTTTAAAGGAATTCCCCTTTCTATATGTGATGAGAGGATAGTCAGATAGAGATTTTCCGATTACAGAGTCTGATTTTAAGATTTTCCAATTTTTCCGCATTATGTTAAAGATTTCTGGTGACTTCTCTGAGTAATCAGTGATCAATCTAATCTTTGAATCTCGGGATCTTAGTTTGTCAGTTAGCAGGTCTTTTCTCTCCACTAGATTGCTTCTCATTTCCGCTCGATCCAAAATCCCTTTCCCATATCCTCTCTGTGAGAATCTTCTTTTGGACTGTTCCTTTGCTTTTTCAAACTCCTGTACGGTTGAGCAGTTGCGTTTTATTCGCAAAAACTCTCCCAGGGGAATGTTATTTATGACACTGCGGGGATGATAGCTGCGTGAGTGCAATATAGTATTGCCAGCGGTTGGTTTTCTATAAACCGCGGTTTGTATTGAATCATTTTCCACATAGACCCGAAGGTCCAAGTAGAACACCTCACTCTTGCTGATGTTGCTTGTGAAGCTGAGGTTCAAATTATTTCTGTTTAGTTCAGCAATGTATTCCTCAGCTTCATTCTGTGGACCCCGCCACACCAAAAACAAGTCATCGATGTAGCGGGTCCACAGGATGATATTACTCATCCACCTGTCATTGTCCCCCGCCCAGGCCACGTGCTTCTCCCACCAGCCCACGAAAAGGTTCGCGTAGCTGGGGGCGAAGCACGTGCCCATCGCGGTCCCTAGGAGTTGTAGGTACAATTTCCCTGCAAACAGAAAGATGTTATTTCTTAAACAGAAGTCTGTTAATTCTAGCAACATAGTATTGTGGCTTCGGTATTTGATCGGTCTATTATCTAGGAAGCTCTTCATTGCCAACAGACCGTCTTCGTGTCTAATAGAAGTATACAAGCTGGCAATATCCAATGTTATTAGGATCATGTCCTCTTCCCATTTGACATCCTGTATAATCCTTAAAAAGTCCTTTGTATCCTTTAGATAAGAACTGAGATCTTTGACGAATGGGGCAATGAAGCTGTCGATTTAGCTCGAAGTCTTTTCCAATAAACTGTCTTTTGCAGACACAATAGGTCTACCAGGAGGCCATATTTTACTCTTGTGCACCTTAGGTAGGTGATAGAATGTGGCAATTTGAGGGAACTCACATTTCAAATTGTTCCAATCTTTGAAGTCCAAGATTCCTTTGTCCTTCCATTTTTCAATCAAGTCATTGAAGGCCTTAATACTCTCTGTATGTTTTTCCCTTTTTATCTCCATGTAATGTTCTTTGTTGTTCAATTGGGAAAGTGCCTCATCCTCGTATTGGCTGCGTTTTAGGATGACTATATTTCCCCCTTTGTCGCTGGGTTTAATAATGATGTTTTAATCCTCTTTAAGATTTTTAATTACAGCCCATTCTTCCTTTTTCAAATTCTTTCTTTTCCAATTGAATTTCTCCGCCTGTAATCCTTTCAGTTCTTCAATGACTATTTCTTGAAATGTGTCAATTCCATCATGTGGTGTCCTTGGGTTGATTTTAGATTTGATTGTCATTTCACTTTTACAGCCCTGCTGTGTGATTCCACAGTCCTCCAATGTTTGTGTGGGTTGTATATCCCAATCCTGCGAGTGGCTTGTTCCAATCATAGTCTGTGCCACAGCAATGGCTTGTAGATCTTTGCCAGTTATCGTTGCCAATGGATCAGTCTCTTCCATTCTGGTTCTATCATCAGCTTTCGGGTTCAGAGTATGTATCTTCTGTAATTTCATTTTTCTGATAAATCTAAAAAGATCTATCCGTGTCTGCGTGTAATCAAATGCCGGAGTTGGGCAGAAAGTTAACCCAAGTTGTAGTAATTTTTCCTCCTTCGGTGTTAGTTCTCTATCCAATAGATTTATTATGGTGTTTTCTTTCGGCATTGTTACGTTCATTTCCAGTTTTTCCCTCGGGTGCTCCTCGTCACTACAGGGGTAGATCTTCCTTGCGCGCCCCCGCATGCCCCTCCTCGTTTTCCTCCTGGGGTTTTTGGTGGGTGTGTGGTTGCTGCGGGTCGCTGTCTGAGTCCTCTTATTACCTCGTATTCCTCGAAAAAAGGATCGGACTCTGGGGTAGCTGCTTTTGCTACTGAGTGGTCGCCACCGCCCTCTGCTCCTCTGGATTCCCCTGTGTTCTTGTCCCTTGTTGATTCGTCCTCAGAGATTTCCGACTCTTCAGTGCTGGCCGGAGTTCTGTTTCTTAATTTCTCTTCTTGGAGTCAAGTCAAGTCAAGTCAAAGAATTTATATAGCGCACTACATACCCAGAGGGTTTCAAGGCGCTTAGGAAGGGGAGGAGGATTACTTGTCAAATATCCACGTTTTAAGTTGCTTTCTGAATGCTAAGTGGTTCTGGGTAAGGCGAAGGTAAGCGGGGAGTGAGTTCCATGTTTTAGCAGCCAGGTATGAAAAGGATCTGCCTCCCATGGTGGTCTTGTTGATGCGAGGTACAGTGGCGAGGGCTTGGCTGGAAGAACGTAGTTGGCGGGAGGGGGTGTAGAAGGACAGTCGAGAGTTGAGGCATTCTGGACCGATGTCGTAGAGTGATTTGTGTGCGTGGGTGAGCAGTCGGAAAGTGATCCTCTTATTGACGGGTAGCCAGTGGAGGTCTTTGGGTGACCAGAGATGTGTTCGCTGCGTGGGATGTCTAATATGAGTCTGGCTGAGGCGTTTTGGATTCGTTGGAGTTTCTTCTGGAGTTTTGCGGTAGTACCTGCGTAGAGGGTGTTTCCGTAGTCCAGACGGCTCATGACCAGAGCGTGGGTGACTGTTTTCCTTGTTTCGGAGGGGATCCAATGAAATGTTTTTCTGAGCATGCGAAGAATGTTGAAGCAGGAAGAGGATACGGCGCTGACTTGTCTGTTCATTGAGAGTGAAGAGTCCAGGATGACGCCTAGGTTCCGTGCGTGGTCTGTCGGGATGGGTGCTTTTCCGAGGGCTTCCGGCCACCAGGAGTCGTCCCATGCGGAGGGGGATGTACCTAAGATGAGGACTTCTGTTTTGTCTGAGTTCAGTTTCAGACGGCTTTGTTTCATCCATTCGGCGACTTCTTTCATTCCTTCGTGTAGGTTAGTTTTGGCGGTGCTGGGGTCATTGGTGAGAGAAAGGATCAGTTGAGTGTCATCCGCGTAAGAGATGATGTTGAGGTTGTGTTGGCGTGCGATGGCCGCGAGGGGGTTCATGTATACGTTGAAGAGGGTGGGACTGAGAGAGGATCCTTGTGGTACGCCGCAGATGACTTCAGAGGCCTCGGACTTGAATGGTGGAAGGCGGACTCTCTGGGTTCTTCCAGTGAGGAACGGGGTGATCCAATCAAGTGCTTTTCCTTGGATTCCGATGTTATTGAGGCGTTGTAGAAGGGTGCTGTGGCAGACTGTGTCGAATGCTGCAGAGAGGTCAAGGAGGATGAGGGCGACTGTGTCTCCATTGTCCAGTAGAGTACGAATGTCGTCTGTTGCTGCGATGAGGGCGGTCTCAGTGCTGTGTTTTGCTCGGAAGCCAGATTGTGAGGGGTCGAGGGATTTGTTGGCTTCGAGAAAGGCGGCGAGCTGGTTGTTGACTGCTTTCTCGATGACTTTGGCCGGGAATGGAAGAAGCGAGATGGGGCGGTAATTTTTGAGTTCGGTGGGGTCCGCTGTGGGTTTTTTCAGAAGGGCGGTGAGTTCAGCGTGTTTCCAGTCTTCCGGGAAGGTGGCGGAGATGAAGGAGCAGTTGATGACGTCTCGGAGGTGCGGTGCTATGACGGAGTCTGCTTTGTTGAAGATGTGGTGAGGACATGGGTCTGTGGGGGATCCTGAGTGTATGGAATTCATCAGGCGGATGGTGTCCTCAGTGGAAATTGGGTTCCAGTTGTTGAGGGTGTTCACGGGGGGAAGATGATCAGCAAATGGTAGGGTGGGTTGGTTTCCGGGTTGGTTGTCAAAGCTGTTGTGGATGTCTGCAATCTTGTTGTGGAAAAATGAGGCTAGGGAGCCGCAGAGGGTTTGAGAGGGGGTGATGTCGTTGGAGTTGGCCGAGGGATTGGAAAATTCCTTGTTGATGTTGAAAAGTTCCTTGCTGTTGTGAGCGTTGTTGTCAAGACGATCCTTGAATGCTGTTTTCTTGGCTTTTCGGATTAGTTGGTGGTGAGAGCGGGTGGCGTTTTTGAAGGCGTCCTTGGTGTTGGTGGTTGGGTCTTTTTTCCAGGCCTTTTCAAGGGAACGGCAGAGTTTCTTGGACTTCTTGAGATCATCGTTGAACCATGAGGCATTCTTGCTGCCAGGTTTGTTTTGACGTTTTTTCAGTGGTGCTAAGGTGTCAGCGGTGTTGGATAACCATAGGGTAAGGTTGGTGGCGGCTTCGTTAGCGTTAGAAGAGAGTGCTGGGGTGTTTTGAAGGAGCGATGCGGAGATTTGGTCCGTGGTGATTTTGTTCCAGTTTCTTTGCAGGGTAGGTTGGAGGTGGGTGCTGGGTTTTGGTTTGTTGTAGGTGAAGTGAACGCATCTGTGGTCAGTCCAGAGGAGGTCCGTAGTGTGGCTGAAGGAGACATGGTTGCTGGATGTGAAGATGGGGTCGAGTGTGTGACCTGCGATGTGAGTGGGGGAAGTGACTAGTTGTTTAAGTCCGAGGTTGGCGACGTTGTCCACGAGGATGGCGGTGTTGCGGTCGTTGATCTTTTCGAGATGAAAGTTGAGGTCTCCCAGCAGGATGTAGTCTTTGGAGGGGAGCGCGTGTGGGGTGATGAAGTCCGTGATGTCTTCACTGAATTTTGCGCGGGGTCCTGGTGGTCTGTAGAGGAGGGTGCCTCTGAGTGTGGTGTTGGGGTCGATGTGGATCTGGAAGTGAAGGTGTTCGGAGTTAGCGAGGTTGGCGTCAGAGCTGGTTGATATGCGGATTGATTTCTTATGGACGATAGCGATTCCTCCTCCTGTGTGGCTGGTACGGTCTTTGCGAGTGATCTTATAGTCTTCAGGGATGGCAATGGTGATGTCTGGTGCGGAGGAAGCATTCATCCATGTTTCCGTAAGGAAGGCGATGTCCGGAGAAATGGTGTCTAGTAGATTCCATAGGTCAATGGCGTGTCTGTGGACCGATCGGGTGTTGAGAAGGATGCATTGTAGGTGGTTGGGGTCGAAAATCTGAGGCGTGGTTGTAGCGGAGATGTTGTCGGTGCCGCTGAATTTGCAGGAGAAGCAAGAGAAAGGTCCATGGGTGTGTCCAGGAGCGGCTTGGACGCAGTTGGGGGCGCGACCTGGGTTGAGGGCTAGGAGGGTGGCGGCATCGTAGGTAATGCGGGGGGGCTGGGAGGGACGGGGGCCAGGGGGTCTGGCGCTGGGCGCGGTCCCGGCGCGGACGGGCGTAGACGGGCTTACCTTTGGCGCACCTTCGGCGCGGATTGGGCGCGATCGCTGCGCGTGAACGCTGCGCGCATAGGCTTCTGTCATATATGGATGGTGGGAGGGGAGGGGCGAGGGAGGATCAGCTGGGAGGCGGGATCAGGTCGTAGGGGAAGGCTCCGAAGTACAACCACAACAACAACAAAATGGCGCGATGTTTACATGGGGTCAGAGTCACAAACAGCGCGTATTCTACCTGCCCAGCGCACAACACTGTAAATAGTGACAAGCGGCAGCTAGAGGACTACAAGCGCGGTAATTAAATAAATTAAATTAAATGAAATCCCCTCTAGCGTTGAGTCGAGTGGCAGCTAGTGGAGTGCACAGCGCAATGGTTGATTGCTTCAACACAGGAGATCACAAGCGCGGTAATTAATTAATTAAATCCGCTTCTAGCGTTATCACAGGCAGCAGTAGCGAGAGGCACAGAGCAGTCACAGGAGATCACAAGCGCGGTAATTAATTAATTAAATCCGCTTCTAGCGTTATCACAGGCAGCAGTAGCGAGAGGCACAGAGCAGTCACAGGAGATCACATGCGCGGTAATTAATTAATTAAATCCGCTTCTAGCGTTATCACAGGCAGCAGTAGCGAGAGGCACAGAGCAGTAAGCAGTAACGATACCAAAGCAGCAGCTTGGGGAGCGACCTTCTCTGAGCGCGTCAGGCAGGTCACAGCGCGACTGGAGGTGGGGGCTAGGCTGTATGGTCAGTGGGAGGGAGGATCAGCTGGGAGGCGGGATCAGGTCGTAGGGGAAGGCTCCGAAGTACAACCACAACAACAACAAAATGGCGCGATGTTTACATGGGGTCAGAGTCACAAACAGCGCGTATTCTACCTGCCCAGCGCACAACACTGTAAATAGTGACAAGCGGCAGCTAGAGGACTACAAGCGCGGTAATTAAATAAATTAAATTAAATGAAATCCCCTCTAGCGTTGAGTCGAGTGGCAGCTAGTGGAGTGCACAGCGCAATGGTTGATTGCTTCAACACAGGAGATCACAAGCGCGGTAATTAATTAAATAAATCCGCTTCTAGCGTTATCACAGGCAGCAGTAGCGAGAGGCACAGAGCAGTCACAGGAGATCACAAGCGCGGTAATTAATTAATTAAATCCGCTTCTAGCGTTATCACAGGCAGCAGTAGCGAGAGGCACAGAGCAGTCACAGGAGATCACAAGCGCGGTAATTAATTAATTAAATCCGCTTCTAGCGTTATCACAGGCAGCAGTAGCGAGAGGCACAGAGCAGTAAGCAGTAACGATACCAAAGCAGCAGCTTGGGGAGCGATCTTCTAGGAGCATCGTATTTCCGAGCAAATGTTAAAATTCTCCCATTTGCATAGTCTTTTTCATCACGGATGAACTTGGGTTGCTTTCTCAGTTTGATTGTGTTTTCATAATCAATCAGCCTTTTTTTCATCAAGTCGCGCAGCTCCTCGCACTTCTTAGTGTCTTTATCGTCACTAATCTTTTCCTCAATGCCCTTGATTTCTTCTTGTAATTTCGTCCTATCATTCCATGCGTGTTTCACCAGCAGTTTAAGCATCCCTTGCATTACATCGTTCATAAATTCTGACCACTCTCGCAGTAAGTCATTGTTAGGGTTTTCATACGATGGGACTAAAAGGATCCTTAGTCCCCTTGGGACTCGCCCAACTTCCAAATACTTTTGCAGGCTGGTGGCCTCCCACCACTTGCGAATTTCTCGCTCGTACGTTTTCTCAAGTGTAGAGAAAAGTTTTGTGAGGGTATCGGGTGCTTCCGCTTTCTGTGATGGAATGTCTTTTTTTCTAGCCCCTGTTTGGAGTATGAACAGTGTGTCTGCCGCTCTTTCCCTTTCACTGTCTGTGAACATTTCTTGCTGCAGAAAGTCTTATTATTTCTGTACTAAGCTTTTCCTTTCGCTCAGGCTGTACGTGGTCTGCCGGATTGTTTGTTAAAAAAGAAATATCAGCGTCGTCCACTCACCCGTTCCGGATTTTCCCAATCGCCTGGTTCCCTCGCGATTAGTCGTCCTTCCCAGGTTCGTGTCACGATATTTCGCTCAATTTTCCAAGTTGTGCTCCTTGCACGTCTTTCCGGTGGGGCCAGTCGGTAATCCAATTTTTTGGCACACAGGTTCCACCCACCGCCGCTCCACTCGTCCACGGGTGCCTCTTGCCGCACGGTGGTATGCGTAATGTATTAACAACGCAAAATCCCCCAGTCCTCGGGATTTCAGCCAAAGAAGAGCACTCAAAGCCAATACAGCGTGGGTTTGCCACGTATTTTATTACAGAACCTTTCTGCAGGTAAAGTCAAACTCACAAACGCGTTTCGGCGTTGTCGCCTTCGTCAGTGTAAGCTGACATTTGTTTTTACCATTATTTAAATAAAACCATGGTGACCATGTGTCACGTGTTTCTAAAAGAATATACATAAACATAGAAGAAAGGCACATAACTTGTAATTCCATCATTACTCCTGCGGCGGCCATCTTATAATGGCTAGAACGAAAATGATAATCGTCATTTGCAATACATTCGATACCATCATGTAGTTCAAAATATGGGTTAAGTGTATATCATATTGAAATTCTTTCTCAAAATTACATCTTTTAAGAATTCACGGTACCTTGTGCTACATATTTACATTTTGTGGCGCCTCTGCGGGTAGTGCCTTTAAATCATGAGGCTCATTGTGGTTCCTTTATGAGCTCTCACGAGAGGTTCACAGTTTCATGGCACATTATGGAACGATCCACATTTTAGGAATGAAATACAATCAATATATATATATATTGAGCAGATGCATATCACCCAATTTGAACAAAATTCTAAAACATTTACATAAAACAGATACTGTAAAGTGCAAAATGGCAAATTCCAGTGTTTACCTGGTTAAGTACACATTTTATTAACACAGACGTTAATATCCCTACTTAATTCAAAAGTGCAGTGCTAAAGTGTATCCAGTGCATACTTTCCATTAGGCATCCTAAAGTACACGTCCTAATGTGCAATGTTATTATTATTATTTTTATGTCCCCCTTCCTTAATTAGCAACCCCCTTACATTTTAAACAAAACTTTATGATGCAATATCGACTTATTCTTCCACTGTCATCTCTATTTCCAGACAGCAGTGAACTTTTTATTTGCACCTACTCTGTTTGCATATGCTTCTTTAAATTTCCTTGTTCAATCAATCAATCAGAGTACTTGTAAAGTGCGCTACTTACCCGTGAGGGTCTAAAGGAGCTGAGGGGAGGGGGTGCCGCTACTGCTCGAAGAGCCAGGTCTTGAGGAGTCTTCTGAAGGCGAGTAGGTCTTGGGTCTGCCGAAGGTGGGTAGGGAGGGTGTTCCAGGTCTTGGCTGCGAGGTAGGAGAAGGATCTGCCGCCGGAGGTTGTTCGTTGGATGCGGGGAACAGCAGCGAGGGCGAGGCTGGCGGAGAGGTGCTGGTGGGTTGGGGTGTAGAAGCTGAGTCTGCTGTTCAGGTAGGCTGGTGCGGCATTGTGGAGTGCTTTGTGTGCATGGGTGAGGAGCTTGAAGGTGATCCTTTTGTCGACGGGGAGCCAGTCTAGGTCTCTCAGGTGGCGGGTGATGTGGCTGCGGTGGAGGACGTTGACGATCAGTCGGGCGGAGGAGTTTTGGATGCGTTGTAGTCATCGTAGGTGTTTGGCTGGGATTCCTGCATAGATTGCGTTGCCATAGTCCAGTCTGCTGCTGACGAGAGCCTGTGTTACTGCTCTTGTTTTAGGTCGGGATCCACTTGTAGATCCTGCGGAGCATGCGGAGAGTGTTGTAACAGAAGGAGGAGACGGCGTTGACCAGTTTAGACATGGAGAGGGAGGAGTCGAGGATGAATCCAAGGTTGTGTGCATTGTCGGTGGTTGTCGGTGCTGTTCCCAGTGTGGTCGGCCACCAGGAGTCATACCAGGCTGAGGGGATGGGTCTGAGGATGAGTACCTCCGTCTTGTATGAGTTCAGCTTCAGACGGCTGTTCCTCATCCAATCGGCAACGGCCTTCATTCCCTCGTGGAGGTTGGTTTTGGCGGTGTGCTGGTCCTTGGTGAGGGAGAGGATGAGCTGGGTGTCATCAGCACAGGAGATGATAATGAGGTCGTGTTGGTTGGCCACTTGTGTGAGGGGGGCCATGTAGACGTTGAATAGCGTCGGGCTAAGGGATGACCCCTGGGGGACGCCGCAGATGATGTCGGTGGCCTTGGATCGGAAGGGCGGGAGGCAGACGCTCTGGGTTCTGCCGGAGAGGAAGGACGTGGTCCAGTCAAGGGCCTTCTCTTGGATTCCTGCTTCTAGGAGGCATGTCTTTAGAGTGCGATGGCAGACCGTGTCGAATGCGACTGACCGGTCCAGGAAGATGAGGGCTGATGTTTTGCCGTTGTCTAGTTGGCGCCTTATGTTGTCTGTGGCGGCGATTAGGGCTGTCTCAGTGCTGTGGTTTTGTCTGAACCCGGACTGGGACGGGTCCAAGATGTTGTTGTCTTCCAGGTGGCGGGACAGTTGCATGTTGACGATAGTCTCGATGACCTTCGCCGGGAACAGGAGCAGGGAGATGGGCCGGAGGTTCTTGAGGTCCATGGGGTCCGCTTTGGGCTTCCTGTTCATTTCATCGTATTTAGCATCCCACATAAGCAGGTATTTTTGGAGACCTCCAATTCTGTACTATCAGGGAGCATGCTACAACGGAGGCTATTGCTATAACTCTCTCCTCACCTCTTATCATTGATAGGTTCACCACTTATCTAGTAATACCGAAGAGAGCTACACCTACCTCTGGATCTAGTCTCTTCTGGATCTCCTGACTAACGGGCAAGAAAATTCTTTCCCAAAATTGTCCTAGCCTTGGACAAGAAAAAAATGTATGTCGCCAGTCTCCCTCTCCCTCTGCCTGACAAAGGAAGCATCTATTCTCCGATTATGGATATATTTTATGGAGTGATTTAGGTGTATAATAAGCCATCCATCGAGACAGAAAGGCCATTCTTTAAAATTGGCAGCTGAAATGAATGAAATGAAAATAAATTTATAACGCGCAGAACTTAGCCCAATGGGCATCAAGGCGCCTAACATAATATATTGCATAACCATACACTGATTAATAATAGGCTTTCTCAAAATACCAGGTCTTGAGAGCTTTCTTAAAGAGGGGCAGGGATGAAAGAGCCTTAAGCTCGCAGGGGAGAGCATTCCATAGTCGAGGGGCCACTGATGCAAAGGCTCTACCTCCCCATCTTGTCTTTTTTGTGCGGGGGATAACAAGGAGATTCAGTTGAGATGATCTGAGACATCTGCTGGGTATATAATTAGAAAGCAGAGATCCCAGTGCATCAGTTAGTCCTGCTGTAAGGGCCTTATGGACTAGGCAAGTAATTTTAAAAGAAATACGTTGCTCAATGGGTAACTAATGAAGATTCTTCCTGGCTAACGTGGCGGAGGCGGAGCAAGGGAGGTCCAGAACAAATCTCGCTGCTGCATTTTGTGTTACTTGCAGGCGATGTACCAATCCCTTGTTAATCTCAGTGTATAGCGCATTGCAATAATCTAATCGAGATCCAACCAATGCCACCACTGTTTGTTTTCTTGCCTGCGGGGATAGGTAGTGGGCAATTCTGCAAAGGATTTTTAGAACTCCCCAGCAGGTAGCTACAGTTCTATCGATCTGTAGGCTCATGGCCAGCTCGATGTCAAAGATGACCCCCAGGTTTCTAGCCGACTGTGAGGGGGTCGGGCAGGTTCCCAGTGATGCCGGCCACCATTCACTCGACCAGGCGTCCCTATCCTTTCCGAATATCAGCACCTCGGTCTTGTCGCCATTCAGCTTCAAGGAATTGACCGTCATCCAATCGGCCACTGATTGCATGCAACTCCTGAAGCTGAACGCTGTGGTGTTGACGGTTGTATGTTTAAACAACTACTACCGGAACCACGACTTCCTTAACCACGATTGCCTAACCACGATTTATCTTAACCACTACCTTTTTTTAGCACGACTTCCTTAACCACGAAATGTTATATCTCGTTTTTGCCCGTTAGATGGCACTATTGTAATTATAATACTTCTTCCGTGAACCTTTCTTTTTTAAAAAAAAAACGGATCTAAATGTATTATCTTTTTATTCTTTTACAACGCATACCGTTATCTCTTTTTTTTTATTCATCATTTTTTTGTGGGGGGAGACCCCCCACCCCCCCTTTTATCCCTTAATTCTTTGGAGTTATTTTTTGCAGAGTGTAGTGGAGAGACTCGTGGTTTAGGGAAGTCGTGCTTAATGAAATTCGTGGTTTTTGTAAGTCGTGGTTCCGGCTTCGTTGTTCAGGTAAGTCGTTGTACAATCTTCGTTGTTAAGGATGTTTCCCGGTGCTGACAGACCGTGACAGGGACACCATGATCTGAGCTCTTAGGGCCTTACTACCTAACTGAGATATGGCCTGCCAATCCTGATTCGAAAGTGTTCAGTTTGTCTCCTGGGTGACCTTTCCTAAGAATTTCTTGGTTAGCATTAATTCCCCCTGGGAACATAAAAGGCGGTACCCATTTCCCACCCCTCTTAACGTTTCTCTCAGTAGGGCCATCACTAGTTTAGTTGGACCAGTACAAGAAAGGGAGAGTGTATCTATTTAAGACATATTCAATCTGTATATATTCAAAGAAGGGAGGCTTGCTCCAGTCACCACTTCTGTTTTGAACCTCTTGCCAAGTGATCACTCTATTTCCTACAAGAAAATGCCCCAGCTCTTTCAGGCCACAGTTATTCCAGCATCTTAAATGGCTTGTCTGATTTTGAAGACCCAGACGTTTACATACAGCTAATTTTAAGTAGCACTGGCTTGATTAAAGAAAGTCTGTAGTCTATAAGAATATTCTTGCACAGTCTTGTACCTAGTGTTTTTAGGGAGCTTTGCTGTTTTTAAAAATATTGGAATCTGCATGTCAGTCTCCTGCACCATTTTATCCCCCCAAAAATGATCTACTGATCCTTTCGAGTTCACTAGATGAGCTGTCAAATCTAAAATAGCAGCTTCATAATATGTACTAATTTGAGGAAGTGCAAGCCCTCACCCCTGGTTAATATTCAATTTAAGCACTGATAGTTTGACACTGGGTGTCTTCTTGCTCCAGATAAACTTTCTAAAGGTTGTTTCAAGCTCTTTAAAATAGAAAGAATTACTTTTTATAGGTACATTGGTAAAAAGAAAAACAATTAAAGGTAGAATAGACATTTTTCATAAGGGCCACACGGCCTATCAATGTGAGGAGTAATAATGACCAATCATCTAGTAGTTTTTAATGTTATTCTGCATGGCTTCATAATTCAATTTAAAGAGTTCCCCATATTGGTTGGTGACGTATATCTCGAGATAACGAATTGGATCAGCATTAGGGGCTTGTTGTTTAAGGTTTTTGGGGAGAAAATCACTTCCCATATTGATGATTAACTTCTCAGTCTGATTTCGGTTGATTTTATAACCCCCAATCAATTCAAATTGAGCAAATTCTGCTAATACTTGCTGTATTTTCTGGCTCTCTGAACTAAGGTAAAGGATGGTGTCACCTGCAAACAGCTTTAATTTTTCCATGCTTAATATTGGTGCTCTAATTGTCAAATTATTACGAATTTTAGTTGCCAAAGGCTCTAAAAAAAAGGTAAATAAGACGGTGAAAGCAGACATCCTTGTCTAGTCCCCTGATTCACATTTATTATACCTGCTAAAATAGCATTGATAAAAATCTGAGCATGTGCCCCCCGGAAAATATGCCATAGCATTTTGGTGACCTGAGGAGGGAACCTAGACCTGCCCAGATCATAAAAAAGAGCATCCCAATTAACCAAATATAATGTTTTTTCTGTAACTACCATCATGACAAGCGCAGTGGTACGATTGCAATTAAAAAAGTAGAATGCCTGTACTAAAAACCCTGTATTAGCAGACATATCCTCCCACCGATAAACCCTGTCTGGTCTCTATGGATCACTTCTTGTGCTAAAGGGGTAAAACGCTGTGCCCAGATTTTTATTACAATTTTATAGTCTGTGTAAAGTAAACTTATTGGTCTATAGGCATTAATATCCTTAGGATTTTTCCCTCTTTTTCATGAAGCTAACAAAGATTGATTCTTTAAAAGTTGGGGAGAACAAGATCACCCGCCTTTATATAATTAAAAAGCTTTGTCAAGAAGGGTGCTAATTCCTCAACCTGAGTAATTGACAAATGTGGGAAATTGTGCTAAATTGACCATTGGCTAACCATGTACTTGGTGACATATACCTGGTCGTAATGGTCCATGAATACTTGGGCAACCCTGTCCATATCCGTGACCATAACTCAAGTCCTAAGATCTATAACTTCAGTAAATAAGGCAGCTTTCTGTTTTACTTTGGTTGACCAAGCTAGGAGTTTGCCTATCATTTGACTTTCTTCATAGGCTCGCTGTAGGAATGTCTGTGAGCTATTAATTTCTTCTAGCAAAAAAACCTCTTTTAATTCCTTTTTTGCTTTTTAAAGCTGACTTACGGCTGACCCATCTCCCAGTAAAGAGGCATTCTTCTGCATCAAAGCAATATTAACTGTCCGCTGGAGTTTGGCTATTTGATTGCTTTGTTTTTTTGACTGGGCGGCCATAAAAGCAATCATTTACCCATGTACTGCCACCTTACTGAGAAAAGTGGTGCAGTTCCTTTGTTGACCCTAAACAACTCTTGTATCCATTCCTTTATACCAGCTACCCATTGTTGGTTTGAAAGGAGGAGGCGATCCACCTGCCACCTGGTTTTTGTCCTCCTTTCCCCCTCAATTTCTAGGTCTAATTTGACCAAGGAATGGTCTGAGAATTAGTTGGCTCCTATTTATGTGCCAATATGCTTCAGGGAATGATCTATTACAAAGAAATCAATAAGGGATGCAGTTTGGAATTGACGGGAATAGCAAGTATATTTAAGAGCTTCCCAGTAGATTCCACGCCATGGGTCATTTAACTAATGATCTTGTATTATTGCATCTAAAATTCTTTTAGTCTTAGTTTTAGCTGCTTCTTATTTTTGTGAGAGGTATCATTTATCAAATCTTGGATGTATCTAAAATCCCCCCAAAAATAATCCGACCTGAAGCTCCTCTAAGTACTTTGTTAATCTTTGTCATGGATGAGGGATCGTCAGTAATTGGACCATAATAATTAACAACATTTATCATGATCCCATTTTACTTCACAGTAACCCATAGCCATCGTTCATGACGATCCCTCTGCACTGCGACAAACTCCCATTCCAGCACCCTACAAAAATATATAGCTACTCCTCTCATTGCCAGCCCTGCTGAAGCAAAAAATACTCTGGAGAATACTCTTGGAACAAAGAGTTTTGGTGAATTTGTTTTTAAATACATTTCCTGGAGAAAAAGGTTTTGTGGTGCAAAGGAAGCCAACCATCTTATTAACCCTCCACACTTTTGTTTATTTAAAATGCCATTGACATTAACTGAAATAATTTGACATTTAATACTCATCGCTATGATTTATACCCAAAAGTGATAATACTTGGTTCAAGGCCCTGTTTTGCTTCCACCTTACCACTACACTTCTGCTCTTTTTAATACCGTACACCCCCCTGCATCCTCCCTTATCCCCCTCATTCCCTAAGAGATGTGCCAAGAACCACAGGTGACCTCTCAACCTCCCCTACTGCTTTGTTCGGGTGCCCTGATACTGCACCCTGGGTGATCGCTCCACCCTGCCTTAGAAACCCATCATGACAATCTATAGTTCTAATCTATTTTCAGAAAAAATTTCTCTCAGCAGATCCTGTGCTTCCTCAATGCTAGGGAACATGTGAAACTTGTCTTTCACAAGCACACATAACTATGATTGCTGAGCTATTGAAGGCTGCGCGCCCTGAGCCTTAAAAAGATATATCAATTTAACAAACTCTTTACACCTGCGTGTGGCTGCTAGTGACATATCAGCAAAGATCCAGCAGCTAGAGACCTCATTGATCGCAAATTGCCTCTGCTGGATAGCCTTAGTCTTAGAAGAATCTTTTCTTTAATACAATAGTCGGCATTATTAATCAAGATTGTACTTGAAAACAGTGAGTTTGGCAACGGGTGAGAGGGGACTCAATGTGCCCTTGTTATAGTGAGATCTCCAGTGAATTCAGGCAAGGCATTCTTCTTGATAAATGTCTCCACCCATTGAAGTGTTTGAGACACCTCACGCCCCTCAGGCACCCCAACTGTACGTAAATCTGCACATCGCGTATGATTCTCAAGTTCCTTGAGTTTACTCTCTAGGGCAACTTTTCCCTTTGTTTTTTCATTCACTTTCTGCTGCATAGTGCTCAATTGGTCTTCCAACTGTGCAATTCTAGACTCCGCTTCTTGTATCCTAGCTGGAAAGCCAGCCACTGCGTCCTCCATCTTTCAAAGGCTTTGGTGAAGGGAGGCTATTTTGTTCACTTGAGATGTCTTTATTTCTCTAATTTCCTCTAAAATAAGATTCAGCATGGTCTTCATGTCCATTTACTGGATGGTGTCTTTTTCAAACATCAGTCCATCAAGTTATATTGTGATTTCCCATCGTTCTTCTGGTTCCCAACTTGCTGTCTGACATTTCCATTCCTCCTTTCCTAGGAGACTTGGCCTGGGGCTGAAGATGATGTTGGGCTGGCTGCTGCAGTGATGTTAAATTTTGTGAAGATGCCTGTAGCTGAGCCTTGGTCCGTGGGAATGATGGTAATACCTGACCCTGAGGTTGGAAATCCATCAGGGTACTCTTTACCTTATGAAGGGGATTCTTTGAGGACTTTTCTTCTAAACTAGCTACTTGATGAGAGAGTGATTGCACATTTTGAAAAGGACTAGACAACGCATCCTCGGTAGACTCCTCCGAAGGTTTTTGTGATTTTGCCGGTAATTTTGCCGGTGTAGACTGAGGTATTTTTCCTTTTGAAAACAGTGGGAAATCTTTGTTTTTCATACTATCCTCACTAGCCTCTGCACTTAAATCAGAAGCCTGTTCTACCTCTGGTCTTTTTTGCTCTTCTGGTGCTTCACTCCTTTCCTTCTCTGCGCCTGGGTCTCTCGCTTCCACTTCTTGATGGAATTCTGGCGACTCATCTTCCAAACTCTCAAAGTTTGAGTTTATGCCAGGTTGTTTTAAATTATACTCAGATCGAGCAGCGGTTGATGCAGCCTTTGATTGGGCTAACCATGTTTTAGCTTTAAGACCTGCTGCAGAGTCATCTTTGGCCATTAGATTTGACTGCTTCAGATGTATTCCCAATTTTTCTATTCAAATCTGGGAATTTCTTCCTGTGACCTTATCTCTGAGCTAGATAGTTTTCTGAGCCCAACTTTATATTCAAATTGCCTTTGCTCAGCTCTGATGTTAAATTGCCATGGAAGAATTGGCTCTCTCCTCCTACCCATTTAGAGCACGTCTAACAGCTAAAAAGAAACAAAATGAAAGCACCTGATCACAGCCAGCTATCAATCTCAAGGAGACCACTCCCCTGGAGTCACTGTCCCATACACACTCTACCGGCCCCATCCCTCACTGTGAGCAGAACTTATCCTGCTCTCTCCACAGATTCAAAGATTGTCAGATTTCCAGACTCACCTTCTCATTGACCCTCGCCACAGCAGAGCATCCTATTTTCTTCCTCCAAACCCAGGCATCAGCCATCAGCCACCTTCAGCCCTCATATCTCCTGGATGTAGTTTAGCAGCAGCAAATCACCATTAAGATTAGTCCAAGCAGCTGTGTAGGGCTGTACTTCCTTCAAAGCCGCCGGGCGATGAAATACTTCAGCTCCTTCAGCTCCCTGTATTTTGTGTCTCTCCCTATGGAGGACCCTATAGAGGACCCTGGCTTCACTGCCACTGCTTCACCTATTGCCAGAAGGGTGAAGGAGCGCTGGTCACTGGTGGCTGTGCATGATTACTACACATCCCTTCTAGGAGCCCTTAAGAGCACACCAGCATGAGTCAGAGCTGCACCGTCGCTGGACTGCAGGGAATCGGCAGACAGTAACCCACTCCATTCACCAATTGAGCTGCATCTTCATCAGCCTCTCCACAATGATAAAAAGTGGAAAATTTCAAAAAGTTAAACATTTTTCCTCTCAGAGGCCCCCTAATCCACTGTCTCATGCCCAGTCCACTCCTGCATCACCCTCTGTCCTCAGCCCCACTCGGTAGCTGATGCTCCTAGCTTACGAACTCCAGGCAGGCAGGATACCAACCAGTGAATGTTTCGCAGTAGCATCGGCGCGCACGCCCCCAGGGGATCACCCTGGAGGGCCTGCAGTGCCTCCAACAAAGCCGGCCGAGTGCCCTCCCTCTCTGCTTTCACTCACGGCTTCACCAAGCCAACGGATGGGGTCAGAGCACATGGAAAAGTCAAAGACAAAATCAATGGCCTGTAAACCACAAAAAACAGCCAAGCATCCACCTTCTTTTCAGTCTGTCTGATCTGAATCTCAGGCCCTTGCAAGCTCCATTGCAGGGGAAGGAGCAAAAGGGATCGCCTTTGGCTACAAGTCGGCGGGACTCCCATAGCCATTCCTCGTCCTCCCAGCCTCTAGTTTTTCTAATATTAACTATAATGAGGCAGTACTTATGTCAGTAATATCTTGGAGACAACATTTATGTCAGACGATATCCTGGTACTATACAGCTCTGACATCACTGAATATAAAGCTGAATTCAGCTGGAGCATAAAGACTCCAGCTGCCTTCAGTTTTATCAGTGGTCAGGGGCACGGTTCAGCCACCAAAGCAAAGACCTAAAAGTTATGCTATGTTATTATATGTTATTTTATGTTATGTGATATTCTCATTTGTATAGTGCACGACTCACCCAGGAGGGTGTCCTGGGGCCATATTACACAAAGTGCCCCTTGGGCACAACAGGCAATTGTGTTAGGTTTGTGTGCCCCATGGCTCTTTAGTTTTACAGAATGAGCCACATACACTTATGCGTCCCCTTCCCTAATACCGATAACACTGGTGCACATAAAGTGCTAGCGCTATCTTCAGGAGACATTCCCTCATTTGCATGAGGGCACACCCCATGCAAATGATGGAATCCCTTTTACTCTGCACTTGTGTCATATTACAGGCACAGGTGCAGAGGCAAAGGAGCCATCAGGAGGTGCACTGACAGTGTGCCTCCTGAGAGCAGCCCTCTGGATGGAGAAAGGGGGTCCTATGACCCCTCAGACATCCCCTTGTAGGCGGGTGCAGGCAGTGACTCTCTAATCCCCTGTAAAAGTACAGGCACGTTGCCACCTGCACTGTGAAAACACAGAATGGCTGTAAAGCAGACGCTCCATTTTTTCACATAAATACGCTGCCACCAGGGGGGCGTGAGTTTGCGGCTGCCCTGAGGGCAGCATATCCATCATAATACAGCGCATATTCCTTCATTGTGCCAGATGTGTAATGCAGCCCCTTGTGCTGAGCGTTAGGTAAGGATCCAGGGGCCAGATGTAGGTAAGTTAATTTTACCGATTCATAAATACCGAATTTTACCGATTCGGTATTTATGAATCGGTCTAATACAAGGGGGGAGATGTAGAAAGAATCGGTAATTGAATTACCGATTCTGTAGGAATCGGTATTTACCGAATCGATAAATACCGATTCGGTAATGCCCATTGATTCCTATGGGCATTGAAGCCCATAGGAATCAATGGGCATTACCGAATCGGTATTTACCGATTCGGTACATACCGATATTTGCAAGGGTGCAGGGGGTGTCACTTTGACACCCTCTAGTACCCCGATTTAAGACATGTGTGACATGTGGCACACAGACATGCCCTAAGGGCATGTCCGTCTGTCACATGCCATAGGTGTGCATGCACACATGTGCATGCACACCTGGCATCAGGATTTTACCACCCAATTGGATTGGGTGGTAAAATTCCGATTTGGTAAGGCCTGTGGGACTCAGAAGAGTCCCACCTACATTGCAAAATTACCGAATCGGTAAAAATACCGATTCGGTATTTTACCGATTCGGTAAATTTACCGATTCAGTAAAAAGGTGCCCCTACATCACAAAAGACCATTTACCGGTCGGTAAATGGCCACCTACATCTAAACAATTCTTTTGCGTTAACAGTGTACTCCCCTGGCCGCCTCTTTACGACCGAGAGAGTTTGATGGCAGTTTCTCACTGCCTTTTGGTGCCGGTCTTTCTGGCATCCAGAAATCTGAGTCGTATTCCCTTCGGACCCAGCCCATCGGAATTGCTCGATCAGAAAGTAATCTGGGCGGCACATTCCAATGCGGGCGTTTTCAGAGCCCTTCCGACAGGTATCGGAATTGGCCCCTACGCGTTATACTTTTAGGCTTCTGGCTCGTCGGGATACGCTTTTACTCCTCAGGGCTCAACTGGTTGAGTCTGGGTTCAGAAATAAGAAGTCAGACAGATCAGAGTAACCCATACTAATATGGTGAGTGTGCACCCTATGGCTGTTCCATCAACAAGTGTCAAGGACCGCTTGGTCTACCCTAAGTGCAGTTATCTGAAATCAGAAGGTCTGCATCATACATTAATCACTTTCCTCACAGTATGCATCCGATTGTGGGTAAGGATGAGGGGAATTCACGAAATGTAATTTCTCTGAATTCTGCAGAGTTACACAAAAACTCCACAAGATTCCATAGAGTTTCACCAATTGGCAAAAAATATGCATGTCATACTGCTCATGCTGCAATTTAGTGCAGGTATCATGAGCAGTGCTGAAAAATCAGCACAAACAGCACCATGCCGTGTGGAAAAGTGAGGCCATTCGAGTTGATTTTGCTGCTGCACGAGTAGAAAATCTACTCAAGCAGCAGCAAATCTACTTGAAAGGCAGCTTTCTGACAGAGAGCACCCATGTTAGGAAATCACTATAGGGGGACACCAAATCTCTTGCTCTCACCAGCTCGCATTTCTGGATCCCTGTGGGAAAACAATTGTGCAATGTAGCAATGGAGTAATTTGGCTTGAACTCCACCATACAGGACTTATATTCACTTCTACTTCTTCCTACACCATGTTTTGAGTTTACTTTTTTTTCCAAAGATAGGTGATCCTGGCCTTAAGACCGTTGTGGTAAAATACCTTTTTGAACTCTAAACTCTGAAAATCCTGCCAAAAACACGAAGAGAAAATGGGTGAGAATGTGTCTGTGAGTGTCTGGGTGACTGTTTATCAGAAAGAGAGAGAAAGAGAGAGGGAGAGAATGAGAGATGCTATGATCCCCATGTACAAGTGTGATACATGCAGGGGAACAAATTATGTCATAGGAACAGTTAGAGTCTCCTAAATACACTGTTAACGCAAAAGAATTGTTTAGAAAAATCTAGGGGCATATTACCAACAACTAGCGATAATTATCGCTATGTTGGTTTAGCGGCGATATTTTTATCGCCGAGCTGCGGCGATTTTTATCGCTTAGGAGCCATGCTATTATCAAGGTTTATCTCCTAAGCGATAAAAGTCAGCCGAAATGCATGAATATCTCTGAAAAGTCAGCGATATTCATGCATTACCGAGCTAATGCTCTTAGCCATGTTAACCACCTCCCATTGGATAACATGGCTAAGAACTGCTCAGGGCAGGTGTTAGCTTTTGGAGATAATCACGCTATGCGCGAATATCTCCAAAAGTTGGTAATAGGAGATAGCGATGTTAGCGACTGTTTCCAGTCGCTAACGTCTTGGCACGCCCACTTTGCATGTCATTAGTGATAAATATCACTGACATGCAAAGCAGGGCCCAAGATGGTTGCTATCTCCTACTAGCTGTCGCTAACTGGTGTTAGCGACAGCTAGGTAATAGGGAGATAATTTTAGCTCCGCTTTCTTGGCTTTTAAAGCCAAAAAAGGGGAGATAAACCTCCTTGATAATATGCCCCCAAGTCTCGATACACTCGAGCATAATGTTGGTAGGCCTTCATGGTTAAGTATTGGGGGGCATATTATCAAGGGGGTTTATCTCCGCTTTTTTGGCTTTAAAAGCCAAGAAAGCGGAGATAAAATTATCTCCCTATAACCTAGCTGCAGCTAACACCAGTTAGCGACAGCTAGTAGGAGATAACGACCATCATGGGCCCCACTTTGCATGTCAGTGATATTTATCACTAATGAGATGCAAAGTGGGCGTGCCAAGATGTTAGAGACTGAAAACAGTCGCTAACATCGCTATCTCCTATTACCAACTTTTGGAGATATTCGCGCTAAGCGGGAATATCTCCAAAAGCTAACACCTGCCCTGAGCAGTTCTTAGCCATGTTATCCAAAGGGAGGTGGATAACATGGCTAAGAGCATTAGCTCGCTAATGCATGAATATCGCTGACTTTTCAGCGATATTCATGCTTTGCGGCGATTTTTACCGCATTTGCGTTAAACCTTGGTAATACCAAGGTTTATTTGCGGTAAAAATCGCTGCAGCGGTAAATTTTTGTCTCTAACCAAGCAATAGCGATAATTATCGCTATTGCTTGGTAATATGCCCCCGTGTGTTAAGGAAATGGGTCCCCAGTGGTCTCAGATATTGCTAGCTGCATTCATACGCATTATCATTTTTAAATAATGAATTTTCATGAACTTCTGGAGACACGTCTAGGTAATATGGACATGCAATTTAGCAAATCTATTTGAATTATCTGTGAATGGAAGGACGTAGCGTAATAGTCAATGGAAAATATTGCTTAAATTCATCATTTTTTTTTTTTTTTTAACATCATTTTTATTGCATCACCAATATAAAAGTACAGACAAGATATTCATCAACATCAGTATGAACATGGACCAATTCAATTGAGGAATTTTGCTTCTTCTTTCCGGGGGGCTCTCCCCGCTTGTGATGCGGGCAGCTTCATCTTCCGTCTTGGTCTCGTACTTCTTACATTGTCTGACCGCTCCATTGTGCACATAACCCTGGAATGCTTTTGTGGTTTACGCCCCTCCCCCTCCCCAAATTTTGGTGCCCCAACATCCCTCCAAATCAGCTTCCTACCCACCCTCCCCCGTGGTCGCGCTGCGCTTGAGTAACCATGTGTCAGTGCCTGGTGCGTTGCAGGAGGAAGCAAACAATCGCTAAGGTGTGTTCTCCTGTATAGTGTTAGGGTCTGCTCCTGCTAGTTCGCTCTCGCCTTCCTGCTCCTCATCGCCCACATCCCTGAGCGCCTGCACCATCATCTCCCATGCAGTCGCCCTTTCCAGTGCTTTCTCGTCATTCGACCTCCAGGCCATCTGGTATCGCAGGGTGCTATCACACGCGGCCCATCTCAGACACTCCCCATACCATCTTTTATACGTGGGCCCCACTCTGGACTTCCAATTTCGTGTGATCTCCCGCTTGGCCAAGATAAGCCCTAAATCTATAAATTTACTTGACATCGTATTTCTAGGTGTATGTGGGAACCAGTGAAGGATGCCAACTGCCTTAGTATACTGAATATCCCTATCCGTCGCCTCGTTAAGGGCCCGCCCAACTTCCTGCCAATAGTCGCCTAGAGAGGGGCAATCCCACAGCATATGACATAGATCCGCCCCCGCTGTACTACATCTGGGGCAAGCAGCGCCGGTCGCCCCAAAGTATTGTTGGATTTTCCCGGGCGTGAGGTATGCCCTGTGGACAACATAAAAGTGGATCAATTGGAACCTGGCATTCCTCGAGCTCTTCCGCGCCCTCCTCAGCAGTTGGCCCCAGGTCGTGTCTGGTATCTCCACCTGGAGGTCCAACTCCCACTTGGCCTTCAGGGCTGCCAGAGGTTGCAAGGCCTCCCGCTGCATTCTCGAGTACAAGCACGTGACGGCCTTAAAGGTTCCCGCCGCCATCATGGCGTACTGGCATGCCATTGAGGTACCTGGTTCCTGCTGCCCTTCCCCCCAATGGGCTCGCATGGCGCCTGTGACTGCCGCGTGCAGCAGATAGTCACCCCTCGGTAGGTCAAATCTCTCTTGTAGGTCCCGAAACGGCAGCAACACCCCATCTTCGTAGAGGTCACCCAGCACGTGTACTCCCGCCTCCTCCCACCCGAGCAAGCGCGACCAGTCACCTCCATGTGGGAGGGCAGTGATCATTCCCAGCGGTATTTCGGGGGCGTACATAAGGCGGACACCCGCCCGCTTACGGGCCCGGTCCCAACATAGACGGAAAGTCTGCTCCTCGACCGTCAGGTCTCCCACTCGGAGTTTCTGGTGCAGCGTGATATACGCCAGAACGTGTCGCGGGGTGCCTTCGACTCTCGCGTCCTCGGGACCTCTATATACTCTCGCCACCTCCTGAGTAAAAGTCTGCAGCTGGGCAGCGAGGTAATATCCTTCGAAGTCCGGCACTGCCATACCTCCCTCATCTTTGGGGCGTAACAGCGTGTCGAGCGCTATGCGTCTCCTGCCCGTGCCCCACAGGAACATTATGATCAGTGACCTCAGGCGTTTGAAAATCGAACTCGGGATCCATACCGGCAGTGTCCTAAAATAGTACAAAAGCCTGGGCAGGGCTATCATTTTTAGCAGGGAAATTCTACCAGCCAGAGAGAGCGGTAGAGTCGCCCAGAAGTCCATAGATCCACGCAGGGCGTTAATACAGCGAGTTACGTTGCCATCTAGCAGGTCGGATGGGGTGTGGTAGACATAAACCCCTAGATAATGTAGGCAGCGCGGCTCCCACCGGAGTTCCTGAGCAGTGAGTGGGCACGGCTCTCCCGGCCTCAGGGGGAACAGACAGGATTTGGGCCAGTTGACCCTCAGGCCCGATAACCTACCGAACTGCTCCAGTAGCCTCCGTGCCCCCTGGAGTTCAGCGCCGGCATCAGCCAAAAACATTAACAAGTCATCCGCATAAAGGGAGATGAGGTGTGGCCTCCCCCTAAAAGGCAAACCTGCGTAGTGGCGGCCCAGTCTGGCTACCGCAGCGAAGGGTTCCATTGCTAACGCAAACAGTAGCGGGGATAGGGAACAACCCTGTCTAGTGCCACGCCTGATCGGGTATTGTCTCGAGATCAGCGCACCTACCCGGACCCTTGCTACCGCCTCAGTATAGAGGACCTTGGTCCACTGTATATATCCGTCTCCCAGTCCAAAGCGACGCATCACCTCATACAGGTATCCCCATTCGAGGCTGTCAAACGCCTTTTCAATGTCGATGGACAGGACAAATGGGGAGACGGTGTCTGGCCAGTCCACACCCATCAGTCTCGTGAGTCTGCGGATGTTATGAGTGGTGTTGCGTGTCGGTATGAAACCGCACTGGTCACCATGAACCAGGCTCGTCATATGCACTAGCAATCTGTTGGCTAGAATTTTACTGAGGATTTTGTAATCCGTCGTCAACATAGACAACGGGCGGTACGAGGACAGCGCCGTACCCTCCCTGCCCGGCTTCAAGAGTGGGATCATAAGGGCCTCGCACATGGAGCCCGGGAGTCGGCCCTTCTCCTGCGCCTCATTGTATACCTCGCGCAGCCGTGGGGCAAGATGCTCCAGGTATTTGCCATAAAATTCGATCGGTAGACCGTCAAGGCCCGGGGTCTTGTTTCTAGCCATCTGTTTTACAGCGCAACCTATTTCTCCGAGGGAGATGGGCCGTCCTAACTCCTCTGCCTCCGAGTCCTCCACTCGCGGCAACTCCAGCCCGTCCAAGAACTCCTCAAGCTCCTCCGTCCCTCCAGTATCACCACTCAGATAGAGCCCTTCATAATAGGCTCGGAACTTGTTCAGGATCCCGGGTTGGGAGTGGCAAGGCTCCTCCCCTGGCACCTGGATCCTCATGATCGGCCCTCCCCCCCGGATAGGGTTAGCAAGCCAAGCCAACATCGCCCCCGCCTTATCACCTTCCGCATGCGCCCTCGTCACGTACGCCTTGTGGTCGAAGCTACGCAGCCGCTCTAGCTCTACCGCCAGCCCCTCCCGCGCCCCGCTAAGCCCCTCCTGCAATTCTGGGTGATTCGGGCGCCTCTTCTCAAGATCCCTCAGCCGCGTCTCAGCCTTATCTAAGTCATCCAACAAAGTCTTCCGTGCCCCTGCCGTGTGCCCAATACAGTGTCCCCGCACCACCACCTTGAAAGCATCCCATTCAACCGCCCTCGTGGAAGCCGAGCCACTGTTCTCCTCAAAATATCTCTCAATACGGTCACTCAGGGCCTCCCTGAACAACAAGTCGTCCAGGGTGTCAGGTTGCAGGCGCCATGTTGGTACGCTGTTAACAGTCACCATCCATTCCAGAGACATCAACAAGGGGTTGTGGTCCGATATCGTCCTTGCCAAGTATTCCGCCCCACCCACCGCAGGGAGCACACATTCCGAACAAAGAAACGCATCCAGCCTCACATGTAAATCATGCAGGTGCGAGTGAAAGGAGTAATCCCTAGTGGTGGGGTGCAACGCCCTCCATGCATCCTTGAGGGCCCAGCTCTCCTGCCATTCTAATCTACGCTTGGCGATCCTATGTGCTGGGGATGGGCGAAGCGGGGGATGGGACCTATCTAGTAGTACATCCTCAACCGAGTTGAAGTCCCCCCCCAGGAGGACCGGCCCTGCCAAGTAGCCCGCCAATTTGCCCGAAACGTTAGATAAGAAAGCGGGCAGGTCTACATTAGGAGCATACACATTGCATAGCGATATCATCCTGCCTCTCAGCCTTCCTTCCACAGCCACATATCTGCCCTCTGGGTCTATCGACGACTTCGAGACTTGGAAGGGGACCCCCGCCCGTATCCAAATCAATGTCCCCCTCGCAAATGCTGAAAATGTCGTGTAGAATAACTGCCCCCTCCAGCGCCTTTGTAGAGCCGCCCCTTCCTGCTTATTTAGGTGCGTCTCCTGCAGGAACGCTATGTGAACCCCCCTACGCTTGAGGTATGCCTGAACCTTATGTCTGCGCGTCATGGACTGCATGCCCCGCACATTCCAGGTAACACATTTCAATGCTCCAGTACTAGCCATTCCCCCCTACACAACCGGACCATACAACAAAGAACAGTGTTCGCCTAAGTCCCGCGACCACGGGCCCTCCCCCCCACCCTCTCCAAACAGGAAGCCAAACCCCTCCAACAACTACAACCCCTCGAGCAACCCCAACGGCCCGCAACTCCCACCCCCCCAGGACAGGCCCCCCCGCAACTGGAAGTACCCCCATCCAAACCAACACTCCCGACCACCCCTCAAGGAAAGGTGGTAATATTCGCAGTCCCCACTGCGATGACCTTAGGGGCCAGTAAGGCGCGGCTCAATGCTATAAGACCTCCAACAAATCAGCCCCGCGTGCTCCACCCCACAATCCCCACATTACAGTTCCCCAAAACCTCAATCAATGTCTTTCCACTGCTGTGGGTCCATCGCCCCGGTGTCCAACCAGCGAGTCCATTCCGCCAAACCAGTTCAGCACGCCTCCAGTATCTCTCCCGAGGTCTGTGGCGTCACAATAGGGCCCCGGGCTCCACCAAACTCCGATTGTCCTGTCTCTGAGCCCGTTCCTGGGGCCTCCGAATCCGTGCCCTTCCCAGATTGAGTCCTGGCGGCTCTAGATAAGTCCACCACCGCCTGTAGGGCCGCCTGCCTCTCCGCCTCCGTCTGTGACATCGAGGGTTTCCCAGTCCTCTTGCGATTCTTCCTGATCCGTTGGGACTGTCTGATCGGCCTATCCGCCTTGGCCTCTTCCTCCCTGACCTTGGCACCGTCCGTTCCTGCCTTATAAGTGTCCCACCAGTCCCATGCATCCGCGGAAGTCGTGAAGAATAAAGACTTTTCGTCCACCACCACTCGTAGTTTGGCAGGAAACAACAGGGAGTACTTGATGCCTTCCTGGCGGAGCTCTCGCTTGAGGGACAAGAAGTTTGCTCGAAGTCGCTGAGTCTCAAACGTGTAGTCCGGGAACATGGTGACTCTATTGTTTTCCACTTGAAAGGGCCCTGCCTCTCTCGCCCTCTGCAAAAGCCAGTCTCTGTCCCGGTAATGGAGCAACTTGAACACCACCGGGCGAGGAGGAAGGCCCAAGGCTGGCGGACGCGCCGGAACTCTATGCGCCTGCTCCAGGGAGAAGAAGGGGGACAGACCTTCAGGTGCCACCTCCGTCCGCAGCCAGTTATCCAAGTAGCCCACCATGTCGTCGCCTTCAATTTTCTCCGGCAGGCCCACTAGGCGTACGTTGTTGCGCCTGTTCCTGTTTTCTGCATCCTCGGCCCTCCTTTCCAGTACCTTCAGACGGTCCATCACATCGGCCATCTGGGCCTTCACCGTTGCCTGGGCCGGGGCTAAATCCTTAACCGTGGTCTCCACGGATTTCACCCTGTCCTTCAGTTTGTCGTGGTCGGCCTTCAGGAGGCCCAAGCCCGTCGCCACCTGAGCTATATCTTGCTGCAGGGCATCCTTTGTGGTGGCGATGGCTTCCAGGATACGATCCTGCATCCGTTGTAACGCCGCCTGGTCTCTCTCCGCTCCTTCCGCCGCCTCAGTGTCGGTCGCGCCATCTCCCTTCCCCTTCGGTTTCCCCATCTGGGCCGGGATGGGCGGTGGACCTCAGAATATGTTCCTGGTCGCCCTCCAAGCGTCGCCGGGCACCTTCCTCCGGCCGGGTCCTCAGGTCCAGAAGTGTCACCAAGAGGCAGGAAGCACCGAGCGGTCGTGGCTCGGCCAGCGCCAGTTGCGCCTGAGATCCGGGGTTCTCGTCTCCGAGTCACTGTCGCTCCGTTGTCGCCCCAGTCAGGAGACGGTCCTCAACCACCGCCCAAGGGTGCGCCCAAAGTTCTGCCAGTGCCGGGGGAGAGGCGCGACGCGGCCGCCAGCACCTCTAGCGTGTCCGGGAGCGATCTTCAGTGGGTCTCCGGGCAGATGTCTCCGTCACCAGCGATCTCATGCCATCGCCGCCATTTTGGGGTCCGCGACTTCTCGGCCGAGTTCAGCTTTCGAAGTTACGATACTGCTGCGGGAATGCTCGGTGTCGTCTTCCGCGGGTCCCGGACCCTCCGCAGTACCGTCTAGTACCGGATTATGTCCTTTATCTTGGGGTTCGAATGGATTTTCAGGATATTTTCCGGGATCGGGCACGGAGCTCCGAGCTCACGCTGCCTACCTCCTCGGCATCCAAGCCACGCCCCCTTGCTTAAATTCATCATATTAGCTATTTATCCTGAAAGACAGGGGATTAGCCATTATTGGTATAGCAGGTGCAGTGGCACTGGGGCCCATTGAACCCTGATGGATTATTTAATTACACTACCCCAACAGTAGTAAAGGGACCATTTTCATTGCTTACACCAGGGCATTAGCATTCTTGCTACGGTAGTGCTGAAAGAGTACAGTAATGCTGCACAGTAATGCAACATTAAACACTCAAACTTACCTACGCTTGTATTTTGCTCTTTCGACGTTGAGACGTGAATATGCACAGCAAATGGTTACAAGAACGTTATTTTGTAGAAGTCCTACAGCCCACAAAATATCTAAGATAACTTCTAAAAAGCTTAAATTGTAAGCCTTAACATATTGCTATGTAAAGGAAGCGAAAAGATATTTTAAAGATGTGCAATGTATTGGTGTTCATTATTCATTTATTCTAAACAATTTAATATTTATATTTTCTGCTTTCTGCTTGCTCGAGAAATCTTTCCAACATAAATAAATAAAAACATCTTGAAATAAATACATTGTTATCCTGAAACCGTGCAGAAGGCATCTTTTTTTGCTTTACCTTTCTGCTATTTGAAGGTTTAATCTAAAGTACCATCATTCTCGGAGTGTAAGCAAAAAAACACAACATAGTTCATTTCAAACCGTGGATTCTGGAAAGCATTTATTTCTTTATTCTCAGAATTGACATTACTCTCTGCTCTCCTAGCCTTCCAATACGTAAAAAAGAAGTTATCCGTGTCATTATCTCTTCTGCTAACCTCTGCTGAATTGCCTCAATATTGTAGTCTTTACTTCCAATCTTAGTTCCTCTCTGCCCCTTCTGCCTCCCCAGCATCTCTCCCCCTACTTTCCGTCCTTCCTTCTATCCATTTTTTTTATCTTGTCACCTCCTATCCCCACCAACAACCCAACAACGCAGTGATGCGGCAAGCGCAAGGTAAGTCGTTTTATCTATATTTTTGTTTAAACTTACCTCATCTACTTGCCCCCACCCCACCATTCAGCCTCACCACTCTTACCTGCAAAGGCCGCACCTGACATTTTTTCTTTTTAATCTCCCTTTAACCAGGTGTTCCTCCTTATTACCAACCTCCTTCCCTCTGGTACGTCCTTTGTTACGATCTTGTAATTTCCTTCCTTCCCTTTCTCCCCCTTTTCATGGTGCCTTTCTCTCTCTAATCTTCCCTTCCGATCTCGTTCCCTTCATCATTTTGTTTCTTTCCTTGCATTCTAACTTCTTTGCTCCCTTACCTTCTCTCAATCTTTGCTACTGTTTTTCTCTTTACTTCCCTCATTTTTCCTTTTTTCTTTCTTCTTTCCATCCTCCCTTTTTCATTGCTTCCTACCTTGCTTGTTTGCTTCCATCCTTCATTCATTCCATCCTTCATTCCACTTTCCCTTCATCACTTCTAACCTAATATCCATCCTTCCTTTAGTTCACCCTTCCTACCCCATTTTATAAGCTTTCTTCCCACCATTTTCCTTTCTCTCTTCCTTCTTTCCTATCTTCCACTCCAGTCTCTGTCCATCTCTCCTTCCTTTCTTGCTCCCCGTACATCCTTTCTTTCAATTCTCATTCACTCCTTTCCTCCTTCTTTCCATTCCATTAATACTTCATCCTCTATTTTTCTCTTCCCATCCTTCTTACTTTGCTCATTCATATCAACATTTATTCATCTTTAATTACTGTGGTTTTCTTTAGAGTAGAATTGAGCAAATTGAATTGAACTCTTATAATTTCACAGATTTCACATGGATACAGGGGGGGACAACTAGACCCAAACTTTGGAGGGGGGCTAGTAATTCAAGCCACAGTGGTAGAATTACCACATCATGTAGAAACATGTTCAGAGTCAGTATGAGAGCACACATTGCCAATATGTCTGGGTTTAATGTGCTAACACATGCAAACAGCATTTTTGCATGTATGTAGTTTCATGCTTCAGCACATTACAGCCAGATCTATTGGCTTTGCCAATAATGTTCACTCAAACACTAAGAACTACTGGAGCTTCAAAAGCATTCACCACATCTGTGATCTTCAGATGTCTGCAAGGTGTTTGGTTAAGGGCGAGTTTTGTGCATGGATACATGTCTGACACACAGAAAAGAAAGCCCTGAACCCTTATTGGAAAGGTGCCTTCCTTACCAAAAGCAACTAAAGACACATAATCAAAATGTTTCCATTGGACAAGAGGATGTACATGAGGGATCTTCCAATAAACACAAGTGCTCCCACAGACATCAAGACTTAGACTTACATGAACCCTAATAACTTCACAAGGTGTAAACATATGTGTTTATATTGCTGTTGCACAGACTTCGCTGGGGAGCAACGGAGTGTTGTTTATTATGGGGAGAGATGGAAGCCGAAGCAAGATTGCATACAACAAGTGAGCAGTGGCGTCACTAGGGTTGGTGTCACCCGGGGCAGGTAACTCATGGTGTCACCCCCTCACAACTTACCGGATGGACCAACTCACCCTCTGCCTGCACCATGTCCCCTCTGCCTGCACCATCTCTCTCTCTGTCTGTACCATCTCCCCTCCGCCTGCACCATTTCACCCCCTGCCTGCACCATGTTTCCCTCAGCCTACACCATCGCACTCTCTGCCTGCACCATCTCCCCTCTGCCTGCGCCATCTCCCCTCTGGTTGCACCATCTCTCCCTGTGTCCACACCATCTCCCCTCCGCCTGCACAATCTCTCCCTCTGCCTGCACCATCTCTCCCTCTGTCTGCACCATCTCTCCCTCTGCCTGCACCATTTCACCCCCTGCCTGCACCATGTTTCCCTCAGCCTACACCATCGCACTCTCTGCCTGCACCATCTCCCCTCTGCCTGCGCCATCTCCCCTCTGGTTGCACCAGCTCTCCCTGCGTCCACACCATCTCCCCTCCGCCTGAACAATCTCTCCCTCTGCCTGCACCATCTCTCCCTCTGCCTGCACCATCTCTCCCTCTACCATCTTCCCTCTGCCTGCACCATATCCCCTCTGCGTGCACCATCTCACCCTCAGCCTGCACCATCTCACCCTCTGCCTGCACCATCTCACCCCCTGCCTGCACCATCTCTCTCTCTGCCTGCACCATCTCTCTCTCTGCCTGCACCATCTCACCTCTGCCTGCACCATATTTCCCTCTGCATGCACCATCTCTCTATCTGCCTGCACCATCTCCCCTCCGCCTACACCATCTCACCCTCTGCCTGCACCATCTTCCTCTCTGCCTGCACCATCTTCCTCTCTGCCTGCACCATCCCTCCCCCTCCGCCAGCACCCACTCCCCCGCCTGCTGCTCTTTTAACGCTTTCCTCGTTGCCTTCTCCACCACCCCTTCCCCATGGTTTCTCCCTCACAGTTCTCGGCTTTTCTCACAATGACTGAAATAAACACATTGTCAAAAGCCAAACTACGTCGTCCCTTACCTTGGGTTGAGCTGAAATTCTTTGACGACGTAGAAGATTTTCGCAGAGACGCAAGGGACCAACTTCCCAGAAATCTAACTATTAAACTTGCTGATACTATTAAAATACAGCTAAGAATATAACTAGACTTAAGGGAGGAGGGCCGGTACTGGACGTGATGAGTTGAAAAGAAATCTTGCTGTCGACCTGTAGAATAACAAGCAAGTGGCATTTACTATTGACTCTTAGTGATCACCTAGAGGCCCTCTAATAACCTCCCTGTGCCCAGAACCTCTTAAACTCCTTGAACCGTAACTCTTTCGACTCCTACCTGCGAACAGATTATTCAGTCCTTTCGTCCAGTATTTCTTTGTCTTTGGGAGGGATGAGAAGTCGTGAAGTAGTGAAGAGGTCCCTTGAAGATTCGTTATAGTGTCACGCTTCAAGGTTCTAAAGGAAATAAAAGTGTGTTTTACTAATATTCCACTATCAGTTCTATTAAATTCCCCTTATGCTTTTGACTTACTTAGAATTTCGGATGACTGCAGTGAAAAAGTGGATTCTTTACTCTCCTGTGTTCAAGCCTGTTGTTACACATTAAAAAGATACACCTTTTCTCCTCCCAGTGATCTCTCCAAAACTAGTGGTTACAAATAACATTTCACATTACAAACTATTCCTTGCAATGCTTCCAAAACTAGAATCCTGGATAGTGAAGTACAAAATTGAGTCTCTTGCATATTAACGCTCCGTTGATTTGTATTATTGAAACTAAATCTTTTGTATAATTGTTTTACTTCAAAGTCACAATTATTTTCTGACAAAACTCAAGTCTTTTGCATTAAGCTCTTTGCATGTAAAAACTCTCAAATAAAGCCTTTCGGAATGAAGTTCTTTTGGTTCCGAGAAAAGCAGGTTAACATTGAACTTGACCTTTTCTTTCTTGCGATGGGCGCCTTTGAACCGAAAAACAGATTTACTTATCTGAAGTCTTTTTCCTTGCAGGTCTTGTGTCTATTTCCAGGCTGGAACTCGATCAAGAGGAAGAAGCAGGTGTTGAGTTGCAAGCCGAGCGGAGAGGTTCCCAGCGCGATCCTTCCCGGCTTCGAAACTGAAGGCAAAGCGCTTCTAGAAACTTGGGTGCGGTTTAAATAGTCAACTGCACCCAAAATTTACGTGCGCACGCACGCATCTGGAAAGCCGGGAGCCGAACGCGGCTCCAAGAAAACAAAGTCTCTCTCACGTCTCTGGCTTTTAGTTCACTACAACGTTGCTCCTAACATTGATGCCTTCGTGTCACAGAGCTGCCTTTCACATTTTCCAATGTGGGAGGCAGGACCTGGGGTGCTGCAGCCATTCTAGTGACTTCATAGAGACCACTGCACCCTTTTTATGGCTACCATACGACCTTTAGTAATGACTTGAGATAAGATATCATTGTCGCCTACTTCAGATAGACCTCTAACAAAGATGGGCTTCTGGGAGATTGGCATTATGCAATCCAGGAAAATGGGCCTCGTGCCTCGGTTTGGTTGCAAAAAAAGCTAAAGCTGGGGTGCAGTGGGCCCCTCGCACCTAGAAGCACCAGTGCCATGTACCTGCATCACTGCAGATAATAACGTCGTTTCACACAGAACACGTCTTGCAAGTGATTGTGTTGGCGCTTAAGCCAAAAGCACTTTCTGCAATACTCCTCCAAAGGGTGCCAGAAAGGCAGCACTGGTGGGTGTTTAATATATCCTAAGCAGCATATTGTTTGTTCTTCAGAGAAAATAAAGATGACAATATTTTACCCCCTTTCCAAAAAGCATATCTGAAAATGTGTGCTAGATCTGAAAGCTACAAATGCCATGTTTTGTGATAGTAATGCACATGTGGTATATGGCTGCCGGGGATCATCAGTGCAGTGCTGGCAACAGGGAAGTAAAAGCCTGACAAGTAGAGGGGAGGAAGAGGTAGCAGCAAAGTGAGGGCTTAAATCTTTGAATAAAAGACAGTTACACAGAATTAAGGCATCATCAGGGTTTAAGTGAGTTGCTCAGATATGCACAGTTTTAGGTCAAGTCCCCGGTTGGATTCAAAACTAGGTCTCCATTTTGCCCTAGTCACTACACCACATCTTCTACCCTAATTGATGTAATAAAACGTTAAAAAAAGGTTAAATGCTGAAATAGCTCCCAAAGGTCACCTTCATTAGTCCTTGTAAACGCTTATATTATATGGATGTTTTTCCCATTGGCATTATGCTGTGTTCTCCATGATTTCTAGTGATTAGACCGGATGCAAATGATTGTGTATGTATATTATACAGGGGTCACACCTTGACTACGTTATCTCTTGTTTAACCTCTTCCCTGCTGATGACGGAACCGCTCCGTCATCAGCTGCGGTGGCGCTGTGCTGATGACGGAGCGGCTCCGTCATGGCCCGCCCGCCGATCATGCGCGGCGCAAATTCTGCGCCTGCGCTGAGCGTTCTATTGAGATGGCGGGGCAATGACAGAACTGCTCCGTCATAAGCACAGCGCAACCGACGCTGGTGACGGAGCGGTTCTGTCACCTGCATGCGCCTGCCGCTCTTCCGCCCCACCCCCTTAGCACTGCGGCAGAATAGCCGCCGCAGTGAAGGGGTTAAGGTTCAGGTTGGTCTATGTGCACATGCACTATGGTTTAAAATAATAATTTATTAATACTAATGCTTTCCCATTGTACCCATCAGGGTGGAACAAAGGTCAGGGTCCAGATGATGAGTACCTTTTTTTACAGAGGAATTTTGTATTACTTAAAATAGTACACAAAGGGTTAATTCATCTTTTTTCTTTATTAAGCACTACAATACCTTCTTGAAATAGCTATGAACTGCTGTGGTGGAAAAGCACTAATATTGCAAATTACAAATATAAAGCCAATTTGAGCTTGAGAGCTGTGGGTTAAATATCTTTCACAAAACTACAGGTACATGCCAAGGCCAAATTTGCACTCAGTCACATTTTCTTTCTCTCCAAATAAAAGAGAGGGTTGGCTAACAATGCCAAAATACAAATGTGGGCATGCTGCACTGGAAATTACTTTTAGCAAATAATATCAGCAATGCTTATCATGGAGCTGAAGCTGTGTAAAAATGAGATGAAATCTTGTTATGGTGAGCGTCAACAGCACAAGACACACTGCTGCATGATTAGAATCAGAGATATGAACATAATGAGTGGGAGACCTGGGCATAAACCCATGTGTGTAGGAAGGTGTAAGCATGCCCATGGACCTGTGGCCCCTCAAACTGGGATGCAATAGCTCCAGCTAGATGGCACCACCTGCACCAACAGCCAGTACAGAGTCCACATTCCTCCACCTCAACAGATGCTGATGATATCTTGCCAGAAGGTGGAAGTAATAGCTAGCAGTCTAGGGGATTGCTTAGACCTTTTGTCTGCTGTGGCAACCATGATTGAAGCCCGAGGCTGCTGGAGGAAATCCCTCCACCTCTACCCTTGAAGTTGGCATCCTCTCACAGGCTTTAAGCTTCATGCATCCATCCACTTGGGGTTTGCCTAATGCAATCAAGACCACAAAGGACTGACAGCTAGATCACCAGTGAATGACAGAATTGTGCATGATGTCCTGAGGATGGAAGCAGGGCACTGTCATGACATATCCATTGACAGCAGTACTCAGAGTATACTATAAGGAAGTGAAGCTTGCACTGCTGTTCTTCCATCTGTACCTGGTCTATGAAGTTCCTACTGATGTTCATCTTCTACCTGTTCTTCAGGGAAGCTTTCACAATAGCTGTTCTATGTGCACTGTCTCTGTTTGACAGTATCCATGCTGCTCCTACTTCTTCTGCCACATACCCTGCACTAGGGATTCTGCTAATGTCATGATGTGTCTCTGGTATGTGTTAGTGATCCTTCTGATAAAAAATACCTTACAGAATCCCCAAAAAAGTACTTGGGAATCCTTACTTTTATATGTGATCTTTATAAAAGATCAAACTGACCTAAGTATGCGAAAGGTTAATGCTTGATGTCCCATGTGAAACACAGTTCTAAAAGTGTCTATACCAACCTGGAAGAATTCTAAAAATTGGCTGCCAAGTCACTGCTATATATGCAACAGCTTCATTTCCGCATAGCGCTTAGTTTGTAAAAACAAAAAAAACAAAAACTTATGTGCTGTTACCCACAATGTTGTGGTGCACTTGCAACATTCACAACTAGCAATGCCATCGGCCACTGACAAGGTGAAAGTCACATTTCTGGTGAAGAGAGCAAAAGTAATTGATGAAATGTTCAGCAAAGTTTTCCTTAGCAAAATGTATTGTTTGTTCACACGTCACTCACTCTGTCATCTATCGTTTCACACTTTTTCTCTCCTCTTTCCCATCTCAGTCACACTCTCTTCTCTTTTAAATTTTCTCTCTTTTGTCCCTATGTTCTCTCTCTTCTCTGTTACTATTCTCTGTCTTGTCTTGCTGGCGCTCTTTATCCACAATTTAGTTCCTCTATCCCTTCCCTTTCACTGTCAGTCTCATCCTCCCTCCTACCTTTTCCTCCTTACTCACTATCAGAGACAGGCTATGTCAAGCTCTAACACTCCCAAAGATTAGGAGCTGGTGACAGGGATCGCAGTCCCCACTGAAGTTCCGCTTTTACAATGTAGGAACAAATACTAAAAGATGTGAGCTCTGCCTCTGAATCGGCTCAACACAATCACAATTCAACAAAACCCTTGCTGTGTAGGGGTTGAGCTCTATGTACACAGGGACTCTGCTCTGGTTCAGTGCAGGAAATAGACTGTCTGCAAAGATACTGAACATTATTGCTATAGGAGTTCAGCTCCATCTTTGCATAAACTCTTGTTATGGCCAGAGCTGCCGAATGTGGAACTGAGAAACCAGGGGGAATATTAGCAACAACTAGCGATATTTATCACTAAATTAGCTGAGCAACATTGTTTTTATCGCCACGCATAGCCGGATTTTATCACAGAGATAACGTGCTATTAGCAACGTTTATCTCCAATGCGATAAAATATCCGGCGATAGCGGCGAAATGCGTGAATATCGCTGGATATCTAGCGATATTCAGGCATTAACGCCAATAGGGTCTTAACCTGAATATCCAACTCTCATTGGATATACAGTTTAAGAAGTGGTCTGAGCAGGCATTAGTTTTCAGCGATATTCGAGCTTAGCATGAATTTTTTTATTGCTAAGCCTGCCTTGCTAATAGGCGATAGCGATGTTATCGACTGTTTTCAGTTGCTAACTGTTTGGGTACGTCCATAATGCTTGTCATTAGCGACAAATATCGCTGACATGCAAAGCGGGCCCCAAACCGCTCGCTATCACCTAAAAGCTGTTGTTAACTGATGTGAGCTGCAGCTTGCTAATAGGGCGATGAAATTATTGCCGCTTTGCGGCCGAAAACAGCCGCAAAAGTGGCGATAATTTCATTTCGGCTGCCTTGCTAATATGCCCTCAGGTTCGAGTCTGTGTGCCAGACCAACATTACCTGATTCTTGGCAAATCTCTTAATCTCCCTGTGCAAGAAAATGAATGCACCCTTGTGTAATGCCACTGGTGCTCCTGTAAAGTACTCCATTACCTTTAGATCGAGTCTGTTCTACATAAAACTATGAAAAAGGTGAACTCTATCTGTGCAGGAGCTCCACTCTTCAAGAGGGTGGGGAATGTTTGTGAGAGTCCTACTTTCTCTGCATGTGCAGGAACTGATTTTATCTGTACAGGAACTCAGTAATGTCTTCTAGGTATTCAGGCCCATCTCTAAAACTGTAACCAACTTTTGTTTTGGGTTCTTGGGAGCAAGAAAAAAGAAAACAGTATATGGAAAGTGTGACTACAGGAACAAAGAGTAGCATGAAAGCATAAACAGTAGCCATGAAACATGGTGTAAAAGTCAAAATGCACTGCAGCACATGGGACGGGAAATTCGACCTGGGCAGAAAAGTAAAAGACAAAGAACTAATGTGAACAAAGAGGGCTCCATGTTGAAGACACCAGCATTTAGGCAGGGGTCAGTGGGAGGAGGCTGGTGGTGCCCAATGGCAGTTGTTGTCATGATGTGTAAAAATTCAAACTTTTAGCTGGAGCCAGAGAGTGGGCCACAAAGCCTCTGAAGACGCAACTCATCTTAGGTCAGGTGAATTCCAGAATTGTCTCTAATTATTACCCCATGGAGGCCTGAGGGAGTGGAGCATCGGTCTGCAGGGAGCTACAGTTTGGTAGCTACAATAATTATATTTTGGCTGCCAATAGATACTTCTTTAATAATGTTTAGGGGTGATTTAGAAGATGGTCTAACAACAGGGGCAGTGCTTAATTTGAGTCTGTGGTTTCCAGTGCTCAGCACCAGCACTTAATTCTTAGCACCAAAGCTTGAGACAGTCTACCACATGGTGGCGCTATCTACCAAAATTGGGTATGAGCACAACAACAGCTGTTTATTTATTTAATATACATTAACAATCACTAATATTTGCCCCCTAACAATTCTTATAACTTTGGGGGCTATGAATAATATGAATAGTCACACTTGTAGGAGGGTAATGGTTAGTAGATGTGTTGGTACTGTAGTTGGCAGCGCTGGCTGGGGCATTGGATAGTGCAAGCTGCTGTGTCCTCCTGAAAGCCCTGGCACAAATTGTTTTCCCAATTTACCACTGTAGAAGGCCACTATATGACCAGTTACCCAGGTCCATTTTCCACAGGGTGCCAGGGGTGTCCAATTTAGGGCCTAACTTACTAGTTGACCCAAGGGGGCTCCCCTGGTATGAGGGAGTGGCTGAGTACACCTTGTCAAGTACTAAGTAGGGGTTATAGTGGAAACAACTGAACAATCACATTTTCTTGGGGATGGTGCCTAAAGGGCCAGCTTGGTGGGTAACTATGATTTTTAGAATATGGGACAGAATATGTTATGCCAAGCCTTGTATTGATATGGGTGTTAACTATGCATGATATAAATATTTTGAAGTGTTTCAATATCAAGAAAGTTTTATTTATGTGTCATTGGGAAAATAAACATGGCCTGAGAATGTTTCATTGTCAAAACCAAGTTTGGTGGCCCCAGTCTACTTCATTGCTTTAATGCTAGGGTGGGAAAGGGTGCTGGGCTAGTTTATTCGCCTAGATGTCATACCCACTAAAGATCAGAGAGTCCTTTGCTTGTGTTTATGTGAACTTTTGTCTCTGGAACCAAGCATGAGCTTTAAATTCCCCTCTTCTTGGCAGACATTTAAAAGATGCGAGGCATCTGAACTGCCTCTCAGCAGAAGGTGCATTAACGCACATGGTTCTGCACTATCCCCCCTTCTATTTAATTTGTATCTGCAAGCCCTATTAGCTTCCCTCCGCAATTCCCCGGTCACAATTTTCAACTACGCAGACGATCTTCAGTTAATTTTTCCCATTGATTCCTTTCCCTCCTCCCGTCTCAATTTTCAGTCCATCATGCTGACCATCGCAGAGTGGATATATCACAGCCAACTAAAATTGAACCCCACAAAAACTGAGCTCGTACTTGTGGGGGGCCCCACTAATCCGTGGAATACCACCTTCTGGCCAACATCCCTGGGGACGGCACCCACCCCAGTGAGCACTGTGAAGAGTCTGGGGGTGATTATTTCTGAAGACCTCTCGATGAGACCACAAATCAACTCAGTCACCTCATCCTGTTTTTTCCATCTTAGGCGGATTCGCAAAATCAGCAGGTTTCTCACCAGGGATGCCTTGACTCAAGTCATCATCGCTCTCATCACCTCCAGGCTCGACTACGCCAACATGCTGTATGTGGGGATCCCCGCATGCCACCTCCATCGGCTGCAGCTGTGCAGTACCAGGCTGCCTGCCTTATCTTCCGCCAGCCTAAACATCAGCATGTCACTCCCCTTCTCCGTAGCCTTCATTGGCTCCCTGTCTCCAAGCGCTGCACCTTCAAGCTGGCATGTTCAGTTTTTAAGGCCCTCTCTGATGCAGCCCCTGCCTTCATCTCATCTGTCTTGACACGCCACATCCCCCTCAGAGCTCTTCGCTCAGCATCTCTTAACCTCCTCGTGGTCCCAAATTCAAACGCAAAAAGCACAGTGGTTTGTGTTTCTCTGTTCTGGCCCACTCCACTTGGAACTCCGTGCCACCCACAATTCGTCTATGTCCCAGTTACGACTGCTTTCGCAGACTACTAAAAACCCTGCTCTTCCAGTCTGCTTACAAATAACCCCCTCACCCTTGATCACTGTACTTGTCAAGAGCGCCATGAAACCGTTGGTGAAAGTGCGCGGTATAAATAATTTAAACGTAACGTTTAACGTAACATGACTACAGTTGCCAGACTGAAGTTCTCATAGGTTAGTAGAAGGCAGGGTAAGCACTAGCTGCTGTGACAAAAAGCTTTGGTGGGTTCAGGGCCAGGTGCTTCCCATGCCTAGTGTCATGCAGATCCACTTGTCATTCTATTACATGTTCAGCACAAAAGTACCCATGGCAAGAGGCTTACACAGTGCTCTGTGAGGTGCACGGTGAGAGGTCAGCAAACAGCAGCCCTTGAGAAGTCACAGTGGAATATTGCAACCCACGTGTGTCCCTAGTGTGGTTTATATGTCAAACTGAGGAGCACAGTGACTGGCCGCGTTCCTCCTCCACTGCCTTTGTACTGAGTGTTTGAATAACCGCATGAGTGTTAAAGTAACAGCGTGACATGATATTATTGTCACATTATCACCCTGAATTCAATACTGCCTGATAGACTCACATGCAAACATCAGTGCTTGAGCCATTCTGGCCGTCTTCTTCTTCTGTGATAGAACAGGAGGCCAGGAGCATTTTACTCAGAGACAGCTGACAGGGCCATCTTTTAAAAGTCCATGCCCCCACTAATAAGTGCTGGTGTCACCTACCATCAACCACCAAAACAAAGTAACTGCTGCCCAGACCTCCTATTTTCCAATATTACTTAGCATGTTCTTACTTTGAAGCCAGTACTCGGATTTCTTAGAAACAAAAACACAAACGACCCAGAATCCATGATTCTGTTGGCGAAAAATTAATTCTGGCCTGCCTAATGGACACTGAATCACTTCAATACCATTTTAAAAAAAGAAAAAGAAAATCTAATTTTTTTGTATTTATATAGTGGTTGGTATCCCTTGTCAAATGTAGAAAGGGCTATATAAATTCCCTTCAATACAATCGGGGCCACTAGAATTATGCGACAGGGGAGGGCCACATTATGCGGCTGGGTTGAGTAAATTATATGACAAGAAAAGCCAAATTATGCAGCATAATGTGGCAATTTTTGGTATTACTTCATTATTTTGTCATTTTTACACTTATTAACACTGTATGGAGATTAGTTGCACCTCATTAGTACCAGTATAAAACCCAAATAAAGCAATAAGCAATTGATAGTTGACCAGTCCAGCTTAGCAAAGGATCTTCTTCTGCCGAGTAATGTGTTGCTGAGCCGTTCAAGCAAGAACCATTTTTTTGTTCAAATCTGCAGATTATGCAGCAGAAAATGGATTATGTAGCAAATATGGTAAATTTATAGTTATGCAAAAAACGCTGCAGCCTCTCAATCACCGAATTCAAGTAGCTGTGCATACAATATAAATTGTAATTTGTACCTTCTTTGCTTGTCAGTTTGGTAACAGGACAGAGATCGCCTATCAAGTTCAAATGCTGCCTCAGTCATCACATTGTAAATGGGCTGTCATTGTTTCGCCCTTAAAACAAGGAGCAATGATAAAGCACGCGTCTGAGAACAGTGAAAGCCACTACGCTTTTATGAATTACAGGTGACTTCCACCCTTCCTTTAAAGACAATTAGCAGCAGCAGGAGAAGCAGAACGTGTCTCTCTTAAAAAACAGAAAATGCTTTCTCCAACGCCCCCTTCTCAAGCAGTGCCCTGCCCGGGCAAGCACCTGACACAAGCCCCCACGAACCTGAGCCCGGGCTACTGTACACGATTTCTGGGAGTAACGATGTTCCTTGTGTCCTTCAGAAATGTGTAGGTTTTCTTGCATGTATGTAGGTTGTTTGAGAAGTACTGTCTTGTTTCAGTGACAACTATTTAATAATAATCCATGCTTTTTGGTCTGGAGATGGAGGATTGTAATCAGTATGGTAGAGATGTCAGTCCTATTCACAGATGTCCTTATGCCCAGAAACAACACTTGCTGGTGTGACAAAGTTTCTCACCCCTTTCACATTGTAAAATCGGCTTCACAGAAACAAGATTTCTGAACACAAAAGTATTCATTTGTTTGAGCAGTTCTGGGAATGTGGAGACAGGAGAAAGGACGAAATTAAAACAAGTGAACAGCAAGGCAAGATGCTCGTGAACAATGCGTCTTTTCACCCGATTTCCCTTCAAAAAGGAAGTCAGAATAACAAAAACAAACATATTGCCTGACAAACGTATTGTGTCCTGACTATGGCTTCCAGCGCTGTCACTCCAGTGGGTATACATTTTCTATCATTAACTCCAATGGGGTAACATTTTTGTAATTGATATTTAGGGCACACTATTTTTGTAAAAGATGTTTGAACTGTCATCCTTTTGGTGGTCTTCCCCCAAATGTTTTGCCTGCTTGCCTCCAATTTTGCAGAATTATTTTTGGTGGCCTTATGACTCTGAGCACTTTACCACTGCCAACCAGTTCTAAAGTGCGTATGCATCTCCCTCAAACATGGTTTGATTCACTTATCCACAACTGGCATATTTAATTTATTTATAGGACCATAGTAGAGTGCACTTAATTTGCCCAGGGCCTATAAATTAAATGCTACTAGTGGGCCTGCAGTATTTATTTATTTATTTATTTATTTTTACAACTTATAAAGCTCAAGCAAATGCCCGTAGGCGCCCCCACAAGTAGCATTTTAAACCTGTCTGAGGCCTGCCACTGCAGAGCCTGTATGTACAATATGCACTGCCATGTCAACTTGCCATTTAAAACCCCTTGCCAAACCTTATACTTAATTGTTATTACATATAAGGCACCCCTAAGTTAGGCTATAGGAAGTCAATAGGGCAGGGGGTGGTATAATCAAAAGATAGGACATGTACATTTAAGTTTTGCATGTCCTTGTTGTTAAAACACAGAAATTTGATTTTACTACTGCAAGGCCTACTTCCTCACATAGCCTAACATTGGGATTTCATTTTTACACTTTATAAGCTGTAATTCCTGATAGAGAAGAAGTAGATCTGTCATGTTTCATATCAATAATATGGTAATGATAAATTCTCTTTACTGGTGAAGTCAAATGTATCATTACTCATTTGAAAATGGCACTTTTAATAGTACTGGGTGATAGTTGAGATGGGTGACCTCTTTGAACAGTTCATTATACTTCGAGTTGTAACATCATGTGTACCCCATTTTGGAACATCCTAGAACAGCCTTGCACTCCATGGATCTATTTGTACCTTTTGCACCGCAGGGCACACTTTTTCTAGCATCCTGTTGTTTGAGGTTCTAAATTCTATCCTGAAGTTCAGCCATAACGAGGGGCTAGACTGACGTCGAGCTGTGTATGTGGTCCAACAAGCAATATTACGCAGGCACCATTTTAAGTCATTTAAGACATTATTTTATTCGCCAATTGGGTCATTTAAGACAATTTGCTTATTGTTGCAGCTGCCAGCCTGGTTTGATTCTCAATTAATTTCTCAGTTATCTGGAGGGTCCAGCTAACAACATTACGTGGCCCCCATTTTAGATAATTTTATGCCGCAGAGCATGTTTTTGAGGTTTCCAACAAGCTGGATTCTCAGTTAGGGTTTCTCATCTAGGATGCGCATCACAACCTTGATGAGTACTGGACCTCTGATTACCTGTGCATCTCAAGATGCAACGTATTGCAGTTCCCCTTATGTGACAATCCCTGCTGCGTCAGCAATTCTCATTGAAGCACACAACGCTTTTGATTATTCCAGGCACTGGCGATCAACATGTACCTTCCATTTCATTTAGGGCAGAGATAAGTGGGGAGAGCCATGAAAAGTTGTAATAGTAGTCGCCATTATTGAATTGCCAGACGCCATCTTAAGGTCAGGCAGAGTGCGTTGCTTATATATTAAAGTTGAAACCTGATATTGAATATCCCACCTCAGCACAACATTGTAAATATCATTGAAGATCTCACTTGGAGATTTAAATTTTGGTTCATTCTTTCTCAGCAGTTCTCGGTAAGGACGGCAGCGACCACAGTTTGCCCGTGTGAGAAGTTGGCCTGGTATATGATGCTCACTAGTTCTAGTGATCACCTTGTACCATGCCAAGCAACCCTTATTATGATTGGTTGTAAGTCAACCTTATAGACCAGTTATCCTAGTGGTAACGTGGACAAAGCAGTCTTAGGCTAAACTCTGAAAGGCATATGAAGCCAGCTGCATTACCATACACAACCCCCTTGAATACCAAATGAAAGGACACCACACATATATATTGAAAATATATATATATTTATTAACTAAAAATATCCCCTGAACTCTTTATGAGCACAGAAGCACAAGAATTAAACAAAACACAGTTTAAAATACACAAAAGTTGCACAATATGGATGGCCCTAGGGGCCACCTAAACCATATACTAAGAAAGTGGTATAAGAGATACCAATCGAAAAGGAAACAGGCCTAAGGCCTTGGGAATCGCTGGAGCTGATCGGGACTAGCAGTGACTACGTCGGAAAAGGCCCGCGGGACTCGGGTGCAGTGTTTAAAGTGCACGCACTCACCAATGCAAAGTCTTTGGTGCGTAAAAGTTAGAAAGTTAGTTAGTTCGGAACCTTCCGAGTGACCTAGAAAGCTGAAACTTAAGACACAGGCCCTAGAGGTGTGTACCAGTGTGGAAACACCGGCGGAGCTGAGTTATTTCACCCACAGGAAGCGGGTGCATAGGGTCGAAGTAGTGTCGGGTTTCGTCACGCTGGTCGATGGTGCTTGGAGCTGAAGATGCTGCAGGCGGCTCGATGTGAAGAGTTCCGGTGGATCTGAAGATGTGAAGACCTGAAAGCAGAGGGGACAATGTTCAAAGTCATTAGCCAGTGACTACCGTGGAACCAGATTGGAACCAGGCGATGTCGGGTGCAAACAGGCGTTGAGGTGTAGCTTCTCTCTGCAACCACGTGGACACAGGGGGTCGAGGACATCCAGGAGTCGGTCACGAGCTGTCCCGCGCAGGCTTTTCGCTGTTGGCGGTATCGGCAACTTGATCGGAGCAAACAGGCCTTGACTAATGCAAGCCATGAAGGAATCGAAAAAGGCTTACCACTCGGACCAGCAAGGTCAGAGCGGGTGCTCCCTTTTATAGGAGCAAGGGCAAGTTTGGAGCAACCAGACCCACTGTGTAGTTTGTCGGTTTCATCGGCAAGATGGCCGCTGACCACGTGGCTAGTGGCCGGGATGGCGCGTCGAGTGGCACAATGCAAAAGGGCCCCACGCAGATCGTGGAGATGATGGGGGGCTGATCTTCGGTGCAAGGGCTGCTCGGTGGTGGGGGTTCTCAGTCCCCAAAGCACGACATCAAGGATGCCTCTGATGCTGCACAGTCAGCTTTTCGACTGTCTTTCAAGAGGTCCGGTCCCACGTCTCTCGGTGCCTCCACGGGTCCCTTCTTTGCAGGGACTGTGGATCGGGCTGTGAGAAGTCTGGGAGTCTGGGTCTTGTCAGGCTCTGGGCTTGGGCTCGGGCTCCGGTGGGAGGCGGCGGCAAAGCAGATGTCGAGTTGCTGGTTGGTGCCTGTGTTCACAGGGTGGCCACTCCTAGGCCACAAGGGAGATTCTCTTCAGTCTTCTGTGCAGCAGAATGTCGAAGTCCAGTCGTCTTCTTCGTTTAAAGTTGAATTCAGGATGATCTGAGGTGCAATGGCACTGCTCCCACTCTTATTCCCAATCTGAGGAGTGGATCACCTACTAGGTCCCTCCTCTGGGTGGGACCAGGAAGGGGGCGGTTACACCCCCTTTCCTTTGTCCAGCTCCTCGCCAGGCCTGGGTCTGGAAAGTCCCATGACCGGCTTGGACTGGCTTATGCGCGGGGACACCTTGTGTGCCCCGGGCATGTCTCAAATCTATTCAGCCCTGTTCTACCCAAATACACAAAATCCTGTCTGGGGTGGTGCTCGCACCTCCCAAGGCGGGAAACCCTTTGTCCAAGCCTCCCTCGCTGGAAGGACTCCCAGCAGCAGGAGGTCAGACTTGTGTCTGTGGTGGCAGCATCCATTTTGTGATGCTGAGGCTCTGGTTAACTTTAACCGGGATTAAGGCTACACACATGTCATGTCCATCTAGAAGGGTGGAATGCTATCCCTGTCGTCAGAACTGTCGAGGGGATAGTATTTCAGATCGTATGACACCTTATTCGACATGTTTTGATAAAGCCAAACCAAAGTTAGCAAATAACCGCGAGGATTATAATGCACTTAAGAGTATATGGTATGGCAATATCCCGGAACAGCTAAGGGAGTGGTTCCCGACAGCTGCAGACAGGCTCAGCTCATGCTAGAGCACCATCTCACATATTTTCAAGCACTCTGCCTCCAGGATTGATGAGGCCTTCCATAGGAGTGGCTGATAGGAACATATGTGTCCAGTTTAGGGTTAGATATAGGGATACTATATCTAAGTAAGAGGTGATTACACCAACTTACCCCAGCTGAGTGATCAGTCAGTTGTGTCAAATATGGAGGCCAGGCCAGGGGTGGCACAATACATGCTGCAGCCCCTGGTAGGCCTTGGAAACACCTATGCCCTGGGTACCTAGGGCACACTGTTACAGGGGCCAATAAGGTGAACCAGTTCCAATTCGTAATGCACCTAGAGTGCATTGGCAGTAATTTAGAGAGAGAACAGCAGGCTGTGGGTCTGATTAGCAGGCCCACAGCCACATTAAGTCCTAAACCAGTGAAGCAAAAAGCAAAAATGTGGGGTGACCATAGGATAGCAGACCCTACTCTCCTACACCCCCCCCCCCCAAACGCAGGGACATTAGACTAACCTTGACCAGTTGTGTCTTCATGTTCTAAGTGGAAGTACCTGGAGAGACCATCTGCGTTGCCATGGTCAGTCCCTGGGCGGTGCTCCACTGTGAAGTCCAGCCCCTGTAGTGAAATAGACCACCTGAGTAGTTTGGGGTTTTCACCCTTCATCTGATTAAGCCATAAGAGGGGCTTATGGTCGGTCTGAATCTTGAAGTGAGTGCCAAACAAGTATGGTCTTAACTTCTTCAGGGCCCATACCACAGCAAAGGCCTCCCTCTCAATAGCTGACCAACGTTTTTCTCTGGGGGTCAGCCTTCTGCTAATAAAAGCAATGGGCTGGTCTTGACCATCTACATTAAGCTGTGAAAGCACTGCTCCCACTCCCAACTCAGAAGCATCTGTTTGGACAATGAACTCTCTTGAGTAGTCAGGACTCTTCAGGATAGGTGCAGAGCACATGCCTTTTGACAGTTTGCTGTCCACTGAACCTTTCTGGGCATCTTCTTGGATGTCAGATCATTAAGAGGAGTCACAATGGACCCATAGTTCTTAACAAACTTCCTGTAGTACCCAGTCAGGCCCAAGAAAGCTCTGACCTGAGTCTGGGTAGTTGGAGGGGACCAGTTCTTAATGGTCTGGATCTTACTCTCCAGTGGTTGAACTTGGCCTCCACCTACAAGGTGGCCCAGGTATACAACCTTACTCTGCCCTATCTGGCACTTTGTTGCCTTGATAGTGAGGCCTGCCTTCTGCAGAGCCTCAAGCACTTCCTTCAGGTGGACCAGGTGATCCTCCCAGGTGGAGCTGAAGACAGCAATATCATCCAGATATGCTGCGCAAAAGTCATCCAACCCAGTAAGGACTTGATTCACCAACCTTTGGAAGGTGGCAGGTGCATTTTTCAAACCAAAGGGCATTACCACAAATTGATAATGCCCACCTGGGGTAGAAAATGCAGTTTTGGCTTTAGACTCCTCAGCTAACCTGATTTGCCAGTAGCCAGCTGTCAAGTCAAATGTGCTCAAATATTTGACAGAATCCAACTTGTCAATGAGCTCACCTGCCCTTGGAATAGGGTGTGCATCTGTCCTGGTGACAGCATTGAGTCCTCTGTAATCCACACAGAACATAATCTCTCTCTTGCCATCTTTAGTGTGAGGTTTGGGGACCAGAACCACTGGGCTAGCCCAGGGGCTCTCTGAAGGCTCAATGACACCTAATTCCAGCATCTTTTGCACCTCAGTCTTTATACAGTCCCTGACGTGGTCAGGTTGCCTGTAAATCTTGCTCTTTACAGGAAGACTGTCACCAGTGTCCACCACATGGGTTCACCAGTTAGTCTGGCTGGGTGTCAAGGAGAACATATGCCTGTATGCCTGCAAAACTTGTCTACAGTCATGTTGCTGATGTTCAGTGAGGCTGCCATCTAAGGCCACACCATCAACTGAGCCATCCTCGGGGTTCTGAGTGAGCAGGTCTGGGAGAGGGCCACTCTCTTCCTCCTGTCCCTCATCTGTGGCCATGAGCAAGCCCATGTCTTCCCTGTTGACATATGCCTTCAGTCTGTTGACATGGAGCACCCTGTGGGGGCTCCTGGGAGTTCCTAGGTCCACCAAGTAGGTAACCTCTCCCTTCTTCTCCAGAATTGTATGGGGTCCAGACCATTTGTCTTGGAGTGCTGCTGGGGCCACTGGCTCCAACACCCATACCTTCTGTCCTGGCTGAAACTCAACCAAGACAGCCTTTTGGTCATGCCAAGCTTTCTGTAATTCTTGGCTAGCCTCAAGGTTTTTGGATGCCTTTTCCATGTATTCAGCCATCCTGGAGCGGAGACCAAGTACATAGCCCACTTTGTCCTGTTTAGGCTTTTTGAGAGGTAACTCCCATCCTTCCTTCACTAGACATAGGGGTCCTTTTACAGGGTGCCCAAACAACAATTCAAAGGGGCTGAAACCAACCCCCTTTTGAGGGAACTCTCTGTAAGCAAACAAAAGGCAGGGTAGAAGGATGTCCCATCTTCACCTGAGCTTTTCAGGTAATCCTTTGATCATACCCTTTAGGGTCTTGTTAAACCTTTCAACAAGCCCATTACACTGTGGATGGTAAGGAGTGGTGAACTTGTAGTTGACACCACATTCCTTCCACATAGCTGTCAAATATCCTGACATGAAGTTGGCACCTCTGTCAGATATTACCTCCTTAGGAAACCCCACTCTGGAGAAAACTCCAAGTAAGGCCCTGGCTACAACAGGAGCTGTTGTGGTCCTAAGTGGAATTGCCTCTGGGTACCTGGTGGCATGGTCCACCACCACCAGTATGAATCTGTGCCCAGATGCTGTAGGGGGATCCATTGGACCTACAATATCAATCCCCACTCTTTCAAAGGGAACCCCCCATCGCAGGTAGTGGTATCAGGGGGGCCTTTGTGGTGCTACCTGCTTTACCACTGGCTTGGCAGGTTACACAGGAGCGACAAAACTCCTTGGTGTCTTCAGACATGTGAGGCCAGTGAAAGTGAGGGACAAGCCTGTCCCAAGTCTTGTTCTGGCCTAGGTGTCCTGCTAAAGGAATATCATGGGCCAAGGTTAGTAGGAAGCCCCTAAATTGCAGAGGTATAACCAACCTCCTGGTTGCACCAGGCTTGGGGTCTCTACCCTCTGAATAAAGGAGTCCATCATCCCAATATACTTTATGGGTACCTTGAGCATTCCCTGCAGCCTCAGCAGCAGCCTGCTGTCTGAGGGGTTCAAGAGAAGGGCAGGTTAACTGAGCCTGCCCCAAGTCTGCCCTAAAAGGTCCCCCTGTCCCCAGAAACTCAACCTAGTCAGGTTCAAGTTCTTCCGAGAGGGTTCCTTCAGGGTTCTCAAGACCAGCTTCCTGTGAAGCCTGATCCTCACTTGTTGGCAGTTGGGAAGGCACAGCCTTTACCCTCCTGTTCTTCTTCTTGGAAGGTGCTTGGTCCATTGTTCCAGGATCCAAGACCTGAGGTTCAGAGAGGCACTTTTTGGCCTGTGACCTGGTCACAGCAAGGACATGTGATGATATCCCTAACATCTCTGCATGAGTCCTGTACTCAACTTCTGACCATAGAGAGCTCTCCAGGTCATTGCCCAACAAACATTCAACTGGGAGATCAGCACTAACCACAACTCTTTTTAGGCCAGTTACCCCTCCCCAGGAAAAGTTAACAACTGCCACACTATGTGTAGTAGTGACATTGCTGGCATTGGTCACCAGGTAATTATCACCTGGCATGTATATGTCCAGGGTCCACAAAGTTAGGTGTCACCATGGTGACACTGGCACATGTGTCCCTGTATGCTTGAGCCACTTTGTTATTAATCAAAGGTGTCTGTCTGTATTTGCCCAGATTACTGGGGCTTATGGTAGGGGTCAAATCTATGTCCCCCTCACAGATCAGAACAGCCTGTGTAAGGGTTCTGACTAGGTCAGAATCTCCTCCAGTTCCCAAAGTGATACCCACTACCCCCTTGGTTTGTGAACCAGCACTGCTAGCTGTACTAGTGGGTGCAGGTGCCTTAGGGGCTGCAGTGCTGGGGGCTCCACCCTTTTTACACTCACTTGTCCAGTAAGAGGTGTTTTTACAAGTACTACACCAGGGTTTTCTTTGACCTTCTTTCTTCTTCTTCTTAGAAGATTGGGACCCACCCTCTATATTAGTTTGGGGCCCTGTTGAAGACTTCTGGTCTTTAGCTTTCTGCTCCCCACCCTTCTGGTCTGTTTTCTTCTGGTCACCACCCTGGTTCTGGTTCTTTTGCTTAACTATGGTTCTAACCCATTTATCTGCCCTCTTTCCCAATTCTTGGGGAGAGGTCAAATCTGAGTCAACCAAATGTTGATGCAACTGCTGGTTCTGACAATTATTTAAAATTTGTTCTCTCATCAGCAAATTGTACAATCCTTCATAGTCTGTAACCTTGCTTCCCAGCAACCATCCCTCCAGAGCCTTAGTGGCACACTCAACAAATTCAGACCAGTCCCGAGTCTGTGTCTTCTGGGTATCTCAGAACATTAACCTGTACTGTTCAGTGGTTAAGCCTAACCCATCAATCAGAGCACTCTTCAGGACCAGGTAGTTTCTAGAATCGCCATCACTAACTGTGAGGAGTCTGTCTCGGCCTCTACCTTCAAAAGAGAGCCACAAGATTGCTGCCCACTGCTCCTGAAAAATCTGCTGTACTTTGTAGGCACTCTCAAGTGCAGTCATCCATTTGTGGATATCATACCCAGCTTTGTAGGGGGGGGCACAATCTTACTCAGGTTTCTGTTATCAAAAGACCTGTCTTTATCCTTGTTGATAATGCTGCCACCAGTGGGATCTATTACCCCACTCTCTCTAGGCTGTCTTGCTCTAGCAAGTTTCTCTTGGGCCAGGGCAACTTCTAATTCTTGTCTCTGGATCCTAAGCTCAGCCTCTCTAATTTTGGCCTTATGCTCCCTTCTCTGAGGGCTAGTCATCTCCCTTCTGGAGTGACAATGAGAGCCTCTAGAAGCCTGGGAGGTATTGGATTCACCTGGGTGATTCCTCCTCCTCCTATGCCCCTGGTTAAGTCCACTTGGGTGCCTGGGCAAGGTCATCCTTGCTTCAGTCCCAAATATACTTAAATTAGCCTGGTTAAGCCTACTGACTAGCACCTGGCTATTTCTACCATCATCCGAATCACTACTCCCCCCTTCTATCTCTTCTTCTTCATCTTCCTCAAGATCTACCTGAGGAGCTCCAGTGATTTGGACATCCTCATCTACCTGGACTAAAGGGACAGGGGCATCAGCATTGTCATCCTCAGAAGGAGAGCCTCCTTCAGCATTCCCTGTGGGGTCTGCTTTAGAAGTCTTTAGAGTCTCAGACTGGTGTAAGATCTCTCTAAGGTGGTCTGTAGTAGGGGAAGGCCCTGTCTTTAGACCCCTTAAGGCACAAAGCTGCCTTAGTTCCTTAAAGGAAAAGATAGCAAATTTGGATGGTGCCCTTGGAGGGTCACTCTCAACAGGAGTAAGTCCACTGGACCCCTCTGCTCCAGACATTGCTCTAGTGTGGGTGGATATGTTGCAATCTACCTACACTGGTGTTTACCTACTAAACCTATCTAGTAGTTGTAGTCAGGGTGTGCTACTCCCTATCCTCTACAACAACTAAGTTCAGTAGAACTTATGTATACTAGTCTTGCTTTATATGTACCTAGCAGGTACCTGTATGATCTTTCAATTGATAATCTCAAAGATTGTAATGGTAAAACAACAGCAAGCTCAGATCCCAATCCGCTGCTCCCCAATGTGAGAAGTTGGCCTGGTATATGATGCTCACTAGTTCTAATGATCACCTTGTACCATGCCAAGCAACCATTATGATGATTGGTTGTAAGTCAACCTTATAGACCAGTTATCCTAGTGGTAACGTGGACAAAGCAGTCTTAGGCTAAACTCTGAAAGGCATGTGAAGCCAGCTGTATTACCATACACAACCCCCTTGAATACCAAATGAAAGGACACCACACAGATATATATTGAATATATATATATATTTATTAACTACAAATATCCCCTGAACTCTTTATGAGCACAGAAGCACAAGCGTTAAACAAAACACAGTTTAAAATACACAAAAGTTGCACAATATGGATGAGCCCTAGGGCCCACCTAAACCATATACTCAGAAAGTGGTATAAGAGATACCAATCGAAAAGGAAATAGGTCTAGGGCCTTGGGAATCACTGGAGCTGATCGGGACTAGCAGTGACTAAGTCTGGAAAGGCCCGCGGGACTCGGGTGCAGTGTTTAAAGTGCACGCACTCACCAATGCAAAGTCTATGGTGCGTAAAAGTTAGAAAGTTAGTTAGTTCGGAACCTTCCGAGTGACCTAGAAAGCTGAAACTTAAGACACATGCCCTAGAGGTGTGTACCAGTGTGGAAACACCGGCGGAGCTGAGTTACCTCACCCACAGGAAACGGGTGCATAGGGTCGAAGTAGTGTCAGGTTTCGTCACGCTGGTCGATGGTGCTTGGAGCTGAAGATGCTGCAGGCGGCTCGATGTGGAGAGTTCCGGTGGATCCAATGGTGGATCTGGAGATGTGAAGGCCTGAAAGCAGAGGGGACAATGTTAAAAGTTACTAGCCAGTGACTACAGTGGAACCAGATTGGAACCAGGCGATGTCGGGTGCAAACAGGCGTTGAGGTGTAGCTTCTCTCTGCAGCCACGTGGACACCGGGGGTCGAGGACGTCCAGGAGTCGGTCACGAGCTGTCCCACGCAGGCTTCTCGCTGTTGGCGGTGTCGGCAACTTGATCTTAGCAAACAGCCTTGGCTAATGCAAGCCACGCAGGAATCAAAAAAGGCTTACCACTCAGACCAGCAAGGTCTGAGTGGTAAGCCTCAGACCTTGAGGCTTTTGTCGGTTTGTCGGTTTCGTCACCAAGATGGTCGCTGACCACGTGGCTAGTGGCCGGGATGGCGCGTCAAGTGGCACAATGCAAAAGGGCCCCACGCAGATCGTGGAGATGCTGGGGGGCTGATCTTCGGTGCAAGGGCTGCTCGGTGGTGGGGGTTCTCAGTCCCCAAAGCACAACGTTGAGGATGCCTCTGATGCTGCGCAGTCAGCTTTTCGAGTGTCTTTCAAGAGGTCCGGTCCCACGTCTCTCGGTGCCTCCACGGGTCCCTTCTTTGCAGGGACTGTGGATCGGGCTATGATAAGTTTGGGAGTCTGGGTCTTGTCAGGCTCTGGGCTTGGGCTCCGGCGGGAGGAGGCGGCAAAGCAGATGTTGAGTTGCTGGTTGGTGTCTGTGTTCATAGGGTTGCCACTCCTAGGCAACAAGGGAGATTCTCTTCAGTCTTCTGTGCAGCAGAATGTTGAAGTCCAGTCGTCTTCTTCGTTTAAAGTTGATTTCAGGATGATCTGAGGTGCAATGGCACTGCTCTCATTCTTATTCCCAATCTGAGGGGTGGATCACCTACTAGGTCCCTCCTCTGGGTGGGACCAGGAAGGGGGGGCGGTTAAATCCCCTTTCCTTTGTCCAGCTCCTCGCCAGGCCTGGGTCTGGAAAGTCCCAGGACCGGTTTGGACTGGCTTATGCACGGGGACACCTTGTGTGCCCCGGGCATGTGTCAATCTATTCAGCCCTGTCCTACCCAATACACAAAATCCTGTCTGGGGTGGTGCTCGCACCTCCCAAGGCAGGAAACCCTTTGTCCAAGCCTCCCTCGCTGGAAGGACTCCCAGCAGCAGGAGGTCAGACTTGTCTCTGTGGTGGCAGCATCCATTTTGTGATGCTGAGGCTCTGGTTACCTTTAACCGGGGTTAAGGCTACACACATGTTGTGTCCCTCTAGAAGGGTGGAATGCTATCCCCGTCGACAGAACTGTCGAGGGTATAGTATTCCAAATCGTATGACACCTTACTCGACATGTTTTGATAAAGCCAAACCAAAGTTAGCAAATAACCACGAGGATTATAATGCACTTAAGAGTATACGGTATGGCAATATCCTGGAACAGCTAAGGGAGTGGTTCCAGACAGCTGCAGACAGGCTCAGCTCATGCTAGAGCACCTTCTCACATATTTCCAAGCACTCTGCCTCCAGGATTGATGAGGCCTTCCATAGGAGTGGCTGATAGGAACATATGTGTCCAGTTTAGGGTTAGATATAGGGATACTATATCTAACCCTAAGAGGTGATTACACCAACTTACCCCAGCTGAGTGATCAGCCAGTTGTGTCAAATATGGAGGCCAGGCCAGGGGTGGCACAATACATACTGCAGCCCCTGGTAAGCCTTGGAAACACCTATGCCTTGGGTACCTAGGGAACACTGTTACAGGGGCCAATAAGGTAACCAGTTCCAATTCATAATGCACCTAGAGTGCATTGGCAGTAATTTAGAGAGAGAACAGCAGGCTGTGGGTCTGATTAGCAGGCCCACAGCCACATTAAGTCATAAACCAGTGAAGCAAAAAGCAAAAATGTGGGGTGATAGGATAGGATAGGGATAGGATAGCAGACCCTACTCTCCTACAGCCCGCGTCACACTCCCCGCACTGAGAGTCACGCAGGAAGTCAGCAGAAATCCCAGTGGTCCAGTGGCTCAGATGTCCCCTCGGGATACACTCAAACAATGAGATTAGGGGGGGTCAGTAGTTTTTTCTTGGTCCCTGCAGTAAGCTATGGTCATAGATCTCATTTGCCTTTCTGGAAGAGAGCTAATAGCATCGTTTTTTGCAGAATATTTCCCTGGTAAAGAGCTACAGGCTCACACCGCCATCTTCCTCTGGCTCCAAACCACTACATGAAAGATGGCAATGTTCTGCTCTTAGCCCTGTATGTCTGCAGCCTGTGTCCAATACATCAATACATGTCTGGGGTGGGAGACAGCTGGACTTTGTGTATTCCCTCTAGACGGCCAGACACAAAGGCAGCTCAGGTGCATGTAAGTGGCCATCCACATCCTGATGGGTCATCCTTTGCAGGATGGGAGGGACGAGCTGGCACTTACACCTGTATGGACTGTGTCCTGTAACCATACAAAGGGTTGCATACCCCGTGGAGTGGATCTGGATTCAGAGCTGGGACTTACACCTGTATGGACTGTGTCCTGCAAGCTTTCAAAGGGTTGCATACCCCCTGGAGTGAGTCTGGATCCAGAACTGGGAAAGAGGACCTCTGTGCACTTCAAAGCCCTTATTTGAAGTCACCCCTTTTTAAACTAGGTTGCCTCACCTTCCAGGCTAGAATGGGCACTGCCCCCGAGTTTATGTGCTCGGCCATCAAACCTTACCTTCCGGGCAGAGAACTCCGCTCTACCCACATGGCACTCCTGGCCACCCCTCGCTTTAAGAAAAAGAAAGCAGGCGGGGCGAAATTTGCGGTCCTCGCACCTGTCTTCTGGAACTCCCTCCCTATGACCCTTAGATCCACAACTTCCTATTTGGAGTTCCGGAAGAATCTCAAAACCTTCCTCTTTTCCAGAGCTTTTGATGCCTAATCTGTCCCTGTTGTTGCTGTTGCTGGTAATAGCTCCTTCAGCGCCATGAAACCGCTGGGTATAAGCGCGCTAAACAAATGCTTTTAAATTCAAATTCAAAGGCACAACTTGGTACAGGTATTGGGTCTCTGACCACGCCAAATCAGTGCATTACTGGACCTGTGAAGAACTCTGCCAGGACTAAAGACTGCTGTCTTGCTGCAAGGATTGCCACTAGTCTAGACTGATGATATGGAAGAAATACTTTTCTGCTGTGCTGCCCTGTTTCCTGCTACCCTCTGCCCTGCTGAGGAAGGACTGGACCTTTCTCTCTTGAACCCAGAGTAACTCCAAGGGCATGCTGACGTGCCTCCTGTTCTAAATCTCAGGGACATCAAAAAGTTCTCATCAACCTGCAACAGCACCTGGACTTTGCTTGCTGCATGTCTTGTCCTGCCACGTATTGCCAATCCATCCCTGCGCATGAAGTGCTGCAACTGCCAGAACCCACACATCAACAGCATTGCGCCGGTCAGAACTGGTTTCTCTCCCTGAAGGCTACTGCATGGACCACGGACATCACAACGCTGACTGGTAGCACATCGTCTCTAGGTTCTGACACATCTCTGACTTTCCACAGCTCAGTGCTGACGCATCACCTTCAACCATGGGCAAGGCTGGTCCCTGTATTCGATTCGCACTCGATCCCAGCCGGCCTGAACTTTTGGATCTATCCCTGTCTAGCGCAACCAGATTACCCCAGTTGGCAATTTAAGCTTCTAAGCACTAAAATGTAATTTAATGTTAAACAATTAATAATTTCTGTTATTGTTATTTGATTTTTGTCGTGGACCCCTTCCCATTTACGACTGGCTTGCCACCTACTTGAAGGAGATGGTAACTGCAATTGTTTTGTGACCACAATTGTGGTCGTAATATACAATTGCACATACCAGTGTGACTCGCTATTAGAAAGAGATTCCCTTGGCATGCCCCTTCTTAATAGCGACTCACAAACCTTATTTTGCAAGTTGGTAATGAGTTACTGACTCGCACAATAGGGTTTGTACATACCAAAGTAGAACAGGCAGGGCAAGCAGTGGAGAGGTGAAACAGCATATTTCACTCCTGAACTGACCGCAGATTTGTGGTGGACTCAGGTGGACCAAACGAGGGATGAGACAGCTGTGCAGCCTGTGGAACACCTCACCTGACCTCAATGTTGGAGTGAGACCCTAAGAAAGACAGAGAAGGATTAAATCTGATGAGTTTGAGTGACCAGGGAGAGCGGATATTGTGTGCACCCTCAGGAAGGAGGGCGAGGGGCCTCATCACAGTGTCGACCACATTGCCTAACCAGTGAGCAGACTCTTGCTCATACAAAATCTGCATAGGCACCAGTGACTAGATCTGGTGAGAGTCGAGAGATTTGTCTTCTGTCTCAAACAAAGGAGGGAACGTGCGCTGGAGTTTGCTGCAATCCCGCCCAAAGATCCAACCTGTAAGATGTGTATGGCAGCAGAGTGGATTTGTAATAACCCTAAAAGAAATCCTCACAAGGATGGCGAGATGTAAGTCAGTGAAACCCTCACAAGGGACACTGGAAAAACTCGCCAGGCAGGTGCCATCTGACAAGATGCCCCCGGCCGGATGAGTTACAGATGGTCCGTCCCAAGGACCATTTACCTGCAGCCATACTGCAGACCATAAAGGAGTCCATGATGGCCCTGAAGGATGGGGATAGAAGGCTCCCTCCTATGACAAGACTTCTTAAAAGTGACAGATCGAATGACAGGGGACTTTGCACAACAGTGCACAGTGGTTTTCCAACTAAAGAAACGTGCAGAGAACTTTGAAGGCCACTTGTGACAAAATAACTTTAGAATGGGCAGAATTGCAAAACTAGAGGGCACCCACCCCAAACAGTACTATACACCAAGGCTCCACCCCTGGGTTCTGGTGGGGGTTTTCCCCTTGTTTTGGCATAGAACAGGCACACACTTCTGTGGCATTTCTGCTGCGACTGTGGGCAGCCTCAGACCAATCATCATACTACTCTTTAAAGACCCCATCCCCATGGTGGCCAGCACCCAAGAGATGGTGCTGCTTGACTCTAATAAAGTGATGCTTTTCCAGGACTACATATCACGAGTGTAATAACACAGACAAACATTCATTGAGGTGAAGCTGAAATTAGTAGCGATGCATATAAAAAATATGCTAAATCCTTAATATTATGTTGGGTAAGGCTGAAAATGAGGACAACAGATACTTCCACTATAGAAATGTGGGGTGGGCCATTTGAAGAAGGACTTTATGAACAGCCTTAGTGTTAGGGAAGTTCTTCCATGTTCTGGATGTTGTTGTTTTTGTTTCTGGTTTTGACATCACTATCACTGTAGTCATCAGAGTAACATACATTGCATGGCCCCTGTTAGACCCAAAACTAGACAATACAAGGGTATTCACTAGACCTATCTTGAAAACTCCAGGCCATGGACAAAGGCACCCAGATAAAGGGTTGCCAAATCCGTTACAAAGCCATGAGAGAAAGAAGGACACAGCATATGACCCTACACTCCCATTAACAACTCGTCAGCCGATAATGCTGCCCAAATGACAGTTCTATTGTGAAACTTCAGTGGGCTACTGACCCGAGTCAAACAGTGGCTGGTTGCACATTATATTAAGAGACATACGCCAGATCTGGTGTTATCCCAGGAATCCCAATTGGCCAGTTACCATTGCCCTTGACTGAACATGGGGCAATACACCATGGTGGCCCATGCTGGATATACTAAGGGGTCCAGGTAAGCTGCGATCCTTGCAAGAAAGAAACCCATTCCATGTGGTACAGATATGACAGCAGACCCGCTGGGTAGACTTTTTGGGGTGAGGGGTATCAGAGAAAGAAAACCCTTGCTGGTGCTAAGTATCTACTCCCCCCCTCAACAACTTAAACAAGTCTTCCAGGTGCTGGGCCCTATCTTGAAGGACGCAACTGTTCATTGGGACAAACACATAATCCAATCAAGAGAGAATTTTGTAGGGCCCCAGAGAAAAGTGAATAACTTCTGGCAGTAGAATTTCTTGCCCTCCATACATTCAGAAGACCCATTGAGAGCATAAATTCTGCTAGTGGGGATAGTGTATGTGTGTGTGTCTGTTGTGAGGTTGACTTATCTAGCACAGTGTTTGTGAGAAATTGGGTTATTGGTTGACTGGAGTGTGAGCTCAGGTAAAGCAGCAGCCTCAATGCTTGTCATGGTGAAGCACAAGCCAACTTTAAATTAACCTCTGCTCAACTCTCTGGTAGATTGGCAAAAAGCAATCAGACTTAGCTGAGTGGCAATGTGTAAGTATTTGTGCAGCACTTTAAACAGTGATAAAGTGAAAACACCACACAAAAATCAGTTCATGCCAAGTTAGAAAACCAGCACCTTCTTCCATAACTATAGCAAAACCAAAATAAAAATCCAATTAATAAAATTGGAGCTATTCAAATTGAAAGGTTCCCAAAAGCTCATAGCACCAACAGTGAATATCTAGTCACGCCAGACCGAGACAAAGTCACAAGTTTAGGGCGATGCAGCGTGGGCTAGTTACAGGGACCCAGTAATGCTCACTGAACAAAGTACCTTAACCCTTTCAATGCTGATGACGAGCTCAGCTCGTCATCACCCACGGGTGTCGTGTGCTGATGACGAGCTGAGCTCGTCATGACAACAGCAAAATGGTAATTTGCAGCACAGCGCAAAAATCACCGCAGCAGCGATGCAGTTAAATCGTGGTTTGCAGAGCCTGATGAGGATCCATGTCCAAGATGTTGCCCACAGCCAAGGCACTGGATTGGTTCAGAGGAGCTGCAAAGCTACAATATGAGGTCATATGTCATCGTCGAGGATCCTGCTGACAAGGACTTGCGATGTGAAGTCTGGCATCAATGATACGTCCAGCAGCCAATGTGATGCTTTGGCTACGATGAGCTATGAAGCTACTGTTAGAATGTCATCCTTTTTGTTCTGATAACCCACATTTTTGAGATACTAGTGGTAACTGACTCTGACTGTGCCATGGGCTCATGTTACCAGGCTCAGGGCCAGGGCTCTGATTAAAAGGTATCTGGTAATTCGGTTTAATTGCAATTGGTACTGACAGCCTAGATGTAAGTCTTTTGTATATAATAGGATATGTAGGTTTAGAGGCCCAGTAGACTTAATGCACTTAAGAGTACACTACTGTGTTGTCTGTTTTCATTTTAAAGGCAGCCTTGCCTTTCAGGCTGCCTTTACATTTAAATTATGTGTACAGTCAACTGTGGAATTAAAGGTACTTCTAAAGTCTCAAGCTACCTTATCATTACGTGTATGTCACTCTTATGGTCTGCCTCTAGGTGGGTGCCCTACGGGTAGGGTGCCTTGCAACTATAAGCAGGGACATTATCACAGATGTTTAATGTGCCCTGGTGATGGACAAACTGCCAATTTAGTTTTTCCCAATTGTAGCACATTAGCTCCGTAGGTTAAAATGGGAATACTTCATTAAAGTGTAACTATTAAGAGAAAGGAGCTAAAAATATACATTAGAGCATCAAAATAATAGTTGAAATGGAATACAAAAACAACTTGCCACTGTTAGATTTATTGTAACTATCACAGAAAAGAAGTTGCCCTCTCCTGATTGACCAGTCTCTGCGAGGCTGAGCCAAGCTGTCTTAATGAGGTGTGAAGTGGCATGACTGAGGCAAACGTTGCCTATCCAGGCTTTAATGGAGGCATGTGAAGACAAACATGTTTCAACAGTGGTTTTATGACATCAGTATGCTCCCAATGCATTTCGAATTATTAAAATTCTTCGTCAGGGGTTAAACTGAAAATAAAATAAAGACACAGTTAAGCTAGCTGCTCGCCCGTTATTAGTGTGCTCAAACTAATTACTCCAACTCTCCCCTCTGTGAGCAATCCACTCCGCCCCTCCTATTAGTTAAAACGTAAACGTGAACCATATCAGTAAACTTCATCTCCCATAATACCCCACATCACAGTCAAAGAAAACATGTTACCTCCAAATAAAACTGCCCCTTAGATTACTACAGCGAAATGTGAAACATATTTCAGAAATAATGAAAACGTCCAGGTGCCCTATTAGAAGTAAAACCTGTGAATAAACATTTGCTAAAAACGGACTGTACAAAGCAACAAAGTTCGACTGTCCCCTCATTCCAATGTCGATTTAATCATTGCTTTTAAAGTCTTTCCACTTGTGATGTTTTCTCTCTGTTTCCGTAATGGTGATTCCTTTAGAAAGTAAAACTTGACTCTTTGGGGTGCAAGCTCTGAGGCGATAATGTTGCTAAGCAAATAAAGTCAAGGTTGAGCTTTGCACTCCTTCCCTTAGTGAAATACTCCTGTTTTTCAGCTTATGTGATGAAATGCGTGCGAACAGAAGCCGTGAAACGCCTCATCACAGCTCAGTTAGAAACGAATCCGATGGGGCACAACTCTCCTCGGCACGTGCGTGAGGGAAAAACATCAAGAGTACTTGTCATGAGGAAGTGAAGTGAGGTTATGCTTCCGATTGTGGCGTAAAGAAGGTAAATATATGAGAAGGGTGTCTCGTAGCTTATTGGGAACTGTGTAGTTGGGAGGGAGTTGAGATTTGATGCATATATCGAGCACAATGGTGACTGATACTTTGGGAGATGGGAGGGTTTGAGCACGGAGGGAATGTTGTGTGTCAGTGTAAATATCGGATTTTTTTTTTAGTTTGGTTGAGGGGAGAGTTGGAGTAATTAGTTTGAGCACACTAATAACGGGCGAGCAGCTAGCTTTACTGTGTCTTTATTTTATTTTCAGTTTAACCCCTGTCGAAGAATTTTAATAATTCGAAATGCATTGGGAGCATACTGATGCCATAAAACCACTGTTGAAACATGTGTGTCTTCACATGCCTCCGTTAAAGCCTGGATAGGCAACGTTTGGTATTTGAAAATGATGAATAAAGTATTCCAAAAGCAAACATGCTGTCTCCGTAATGGCGTAATTAAGGAAGATGTACGAGTTTAAAGATGTTGGATTAACATTGATAACCAGACAACGAAGATTTAATTAAGGAGAAAGAGTTTCAAAGAGGAAGGATTTCCTTTAATCGCAGTGCGACAGTCAGGTGCAGGAGAGTTGTGCCCCATCGGATTCGTTTCTAACTGAGCTGTGATGAGGCGTTTCACGGCTTCTGTTCGCACGCATTTCATCACATAAGCTGAAAAACAAGAGTATTTCACTAAGGGAAGGAGTGCAAAGCTCAACCTTGACTTTATTTGCTTAGCAACATTATCGCCTCAGAGCTTGCACCCCAAAGAGTCAAGTTTTACTTTCTAAAGGAATCACCATTACGGAGACAGAGAGAAAACATCACAAGTGGAAAGACTTTAAAAGCAATGATTAAATCGACATTGGAATGAGGGGACAGTCGAACTTTGTTGCTTTGTACAGTCCGTTTTTAGCAAATGTTTATTCACAGGTTTTTCTTCTAACAGGGCACCTGGATGTTTTCATTATTTCTGAAATATGTTTCACATTTCGCTGTAGTAATCCAAGAGGCAGTTTTATTTGGAGGTAACATGTTTTCTTTGACTGTGATGTGGGGTATTATGGGAGATGAAGTTTACTGATATGGTTCAAGTTTACGTTTTAACTAATAGGAGGGGCGGAGTGGATCACAGATTGATTGCTCACAGATGTGAGATTTTTCACTTTAAAAACGGCACGAGCGTGAGGGAAAAACATCAAGGGCCTCATTTATGAAAAGTGACGCATCGCTGCGTGAAAACAGCGATGCGTCACTTTTCACTGCGCACTCCTTGCGACACCAATGATGCGTCATATTTAATGTATGACGCATCATGTCGCAAGGAGTTACAGATACGTCAGTATTTCTGACGCATCTGTAAGCGCAAAAGTGACGCATTGCTGGAGTGTGTCACAAAAGTGACGCAACTCCATTAATGCGTCCTTTCACATGGGGAAAGCCCCATGTGAAAGGGCTTGCGTCAGTCTTACGCCTGCTGTGAGGCAGGCGCAAGATTTTGACGCAACCGCATCCTAAAAGTGACGCAGTGAAATCTCATAGATTTCACTGCGTCACTATTACGAGGCTTTTTGCGGGGGAACGCCCCCTCTGCATACATTATACCTGACGCAGGTATAATGTGGCTCAGGGGTTTAAAAAGTGACGCATCTACCTAGATGCGTCACTTTTTAAATATGGCGCAACAAGGCGCATGTTTTACGCTGCCGATGCGTCACAAAAAGTTACGCATCCGCAGCGCAAAACTGATGCAAGGCCTCATAAATGAGGCCCCTAGAGTACTTGTCATGAGGAAGTGAAGTGAGGTTATGCTGCCGGTTGTGGCGCAAAGAAGGTAAATATATGAAAAGGGTGTCTCTTAGCTTAGTGGGAACTGTGTAGTTGGGAGGGAGTTGAGATTTGATGCATATATTGAGCACAATGGTGACTGATACTTTGGGAGATGGGAGGGTTTGAGCACGGAGGGAATGTTGTGTGTCGGTGTAAATATCGGATGTTTTTTTGAGTTTGGTTGAGGGGAGAGTTGGAGTAATTAGTTTGAGCACACTAATAACGGGCGAGCAGCTAGCTTTACTGTGTCTTTATTTTATTTTCAGTTTAACCCCTGACGAAGAATTTTAATAATTCGAAATGCATTGGGAGCATACTGATGTCATAAAACTACTGTTGAAACATGTTTGTCTTCACATGCCTCTGTTAAAGCCTGGATAGGCAACGTTTGGTATTTGAAAATGATGAATAAAGTATTCCAAAAGCAAACATGCTGTCTCCGTAATGGCGTAATTAAGGAAGATGTACGAGTTTAAAGATGTTGGATTAACATTGATAACCAGACAACGAAGATTTAATTAAGGAGGAAGAGTTTCAAAGAGGAATGATTTCCTTTAATCGCAGTGCGACAGTCGGGTGCAGGAGAGTTGTGCCCCATCGGATTCGTTTCTAACTGAGCTGTGATGAGGCGTTTCACGGCTTCTGTTCGCACGCATTTCATCACATAAGCTGAAAAACAAGAGTATTTCACTAAGGGAAGGAGTGCAAAGCTCAACCTTGACTTTATTAACTTTCCAACAGTGGCATTTTGAAAATTCTCATTTGAAATGCGACCTTACTATAAGGGAGAATTTTTCATTACAATTCCAAAGACAGCAAACATTAACTGGTTATCTGTTCCCATTTGAAAATAACAGCTTATTATTTGTAAAAGGATATATCCAAGGTGATCCTAAGGGAGAGATATGGCTTGCAATATTGAAAAATCAATGTATGAGTTTTTCCACAATCAGGATAGGTAAAATTTAAAGGTATGTCATACTTTTTAAGCACATTGCACCCTGCGCTCCAGTCTATCCAGGGCTTACACTAGGGGTGACCTATATGTATTAAAACGTATGGTCTGGGTACGGCTATAGTTTTATTTTGCCAGGTCGAAATGGCCATTTAAAACTGCACACACACAGGCTGCAATGCAGACCTGAGACATGCTTTAAGGGCTACTTAAATGAGTGGCGCAATAAGTGATGCAGACTTAGCATTTATTTTACCGGCCCTGGGTACATGTAGTACTACTTTACAAGAGACTTATCAGTAAATTAAATATGCCAGTTGGGGATAAGCCAATGTTACCATGTTTAGTGGAGGGAGCAGACACTCTTTAGCACTGGTTAGCAGAGGTAAAGTGCACAGAGTACTACGGTCAACAAAAGCGAAATCAGTAAAATTCGGAGGGATGAAGGCAGAACCACTGGGGGGAAACCCCCTCAGATGACAGGCCTAACAATAACTATTTATTCAAAGGAGTAAACAGACAGTCACATGCAGGCAACATCAATCTGCAAACCACAGTATCAGTGGCGCTTTGACATGCATTTAAGCAAATCGGCAAGAAGCACTCCTTGAATATAGATACAAAAGTTGATGAACATGGTAGTCAGGATACATCGTTCACTCTCTTGTGTCATTTACAAAACACTTTTTCCTAGTGGTGCAAATATTATGTATCACAACCCCAATTGTAAAACCATTGTGCTATGCGTAGCATTTCTGTACTGCCTTGAAGACAAAGCTTGAATGTTTGCTTCTGCATAAGAATGCTGGGTCTTAGATCACTAAGTCCTCTTCACAATTAAGAAATGAGCTTGCGAGCTGCACTTAACTGTCTCAAAACCACTGACCCAGACCCGTCTAGTGATCAGGATTCCAACGATTTTCAGGTGAGTCTCCTGTGATCCTGCAAACTCATCAACTTACACATTTCTCACCACCACATACAAACCATGATCATGCAATACCTGACCCTAGACCATGCCCGCAGACTACTAGATTCATGTTGTGATGAGCTTTCCTCCACTTCTATGTATTCCTTACTTCAGGACTCCGACCCACACCTTCATGAAGGTATCTGTTTATTCACCCGTGGGAAGGGTGCATCTGAGCTATTGAATGTACACAATTTCTCAGGGCTTGCCTGACTTCAAGACGGCACCTTCAAGCCACTCACTGCCACTCCAGAGCATTCCTTCTGCAGGTAAACTATACCTGGTCATAGCTACCAAGTTGTTGAGGGCTCCTCTCTTCAATGCAAGACTGAATTAGCACCTTAAGTAGAACCCTCACTTACCTCCTTGATCATCTGTGCTGAAGTTCTCCTGACTATGCATAAACCTTGGCACCAAAGCAAATCAGTATTGAGAAGGAAGTTGCATTAACATGTAGAACTCTCACTCTGGAGCTACTCACTGATGAATGTTGATAAAATGTACATATTCTTTGACCCCACCAAGTTACAGGTGACAGTTAGATGTGCATAAGAATATCATGAGACTCTCAACAAGCAAAACATAAGTCTCACAACTTCCTACTTTTTGCAGGATCCTCCCTTCAATGTGTGACTGGTTTTGGTACCCTAATGGGAACACATTTGCATGTTTAGCACCGAAGAGCTCCTGACTCTACATAAACCTGGACTCTAAAGAAAGTCAAAATTGAGAACGATGTAAAACTAACAAGACGAACTACTCTCATTCATGAGCCATATATGGACATACTGATATAGCATTTATGTATACTTTAACCTCAATGTGTCACTGGTGATGGATATGTGAACATAAGAAGCAAAGAACAGTCTTTATAGCCCATAAGTTAATTTGTATACCCTTCCACTGAATGTCTGAGTTGAAAATTGGGTTACTGGTTGAGAGGGTGACATTCCACTAAAGCAGCAAATACCATTAGTGTTGGGGTGAACTTCAAGCAAACCCCAAATTACCTTATGCTAATCCCTCATGTAGTTATCACAAAAGCAGTCAGGTTTAATTTAGAGGCAACATGTACAGTATTTATGCAGCACTTCAAACAGTAATAAGGTAAAAACACAGCACAAGTAAACTATCACACCAATTTAGAAAAATAGAGTAAAATTGGATGAAGTATTTAAGACCATGATCAGAAAAATCCAATCTGTAGACCCAGAAATATGCAATTTGAACATTTTACGTTAAACAATGCTTAAAAAAAAAAAGTGCCAACTGTGTTTATCTGGTTGCACCAGATCGGGACACAGTCACAAGTTAAGGCCGGCTGGGATAAAGCGTGATGGATACCAAGACCAAGTTAGGCCCACTTAATATTGTACATTAAAACCTTGTTTGCACAGCGTTGCAAAATCCCCTGGCAAGGATGCTTTGCACAGCGCTGGTTTCAAGGGGCTGCAATGCAGAGTCCTGTGTCAATATCAAGAGGCCACTGATGATGAGCTTGACTTTGAGAAAGTGGCATGCAGTGGCACTACCTAAGACAGTGGGGGACTGCAATGCGAAGTCCTGTGTCAACATATAAGAGGGTGTTCATGAAGGGCTTGTGATGTGCAGCCCTGCATCAGTGATGCGAAGTAAAGTCGTGGTTCTGAGGAGACTATAGGTGTGATGTAAAGTCAGCCATTGGGGATGGTTGCGCTGCTGTACTTGTGAAGCTGGTTTGCGAGTAGAGCCTTTGTGTTGTGTCAGTTTTGCTCACAGGACCACAGCCAGGCTGGCAAATAACCTTGAGGCCCACTTGTAAGGATCTGGTGTCGCGGAAGTTATGACTTTTGCAGGAAATCTACAAGGGGTGCTTCCTCACCCATGGGTGACACGGGTGAAGTTGGTTCAATGCACCAGTGATGCATCTGAAAGGCAACTTATTCTAGCCCGCAAACACTACTCACTGTGTAATTGATATAGATGTATTGCTTTTGGGCTACTAACAATCCCATAAAATGATCAGGGGCACTTTGGAAACAGCAAAAAACCTTATTTTGCTTTTCACAGTATCGCATCCACTGTACTAAGGAGAATGAACACTTTCAACATAAAAGTATCTGGTACTACAGGAACAATCTGTTTCTCAGTGCATATAAAACAACTATAAGGATTATGATACAATTAGCATTGAGAAGTTATAAATAAAAAGAATAAAATGAACATTTACAGCATTATTAGAATGTCATTAAAAATATTATTAAAAAGCTATCACCCTACCGCCTACTTCTATGTGCTATGCTATGAGATCATGAAAGGCAGAGCAGCTTGCAGTTTAGAGTTTCTTAGGGAGGAGAGACGCACTGCATACCCAGCAATGGCTGTCTTTATTAGCAGCGGCATGAAGACAGTGTTCCTCGTGAAGGGGAAATATTCACTGCAGTAGCAGTCAGTCAGTCTTCCTCTGGGATGCGGCTTTATCAGCCTCAGGGGTGACATACCCTCTGCGAAGTGTTAAGTTTGATAGCAGCAGGAGAAACTGTCTCTGCCAGAATCTCGGGCGATAATCCGGGCAGAGGACCACTCCTGACAAGTGGTCAAGTAGCAGTCCGTATATTCTTAACCTTATCAGAAATTGAATTTCTGACATAAGTTTAGGAATGTCTGACATAGATTATGTGCATCAAGGTATGCCTCCCAGACGCTTCCTTATGAACATATATATTAAAAAGGGTGCCAATTCATATATGCCTGTATGTGTTATTATTAAACCTTGACATAATGAGGAGGAGACATTTGACCCAGACAAATGTTGCAGTAGATGTTGTATCTCAATATTAAAGAACTTGATGATATTACAGTTCTTAGAAAGATACGGTCTAATGGCAACTGCCTTTCAAAGGCAGATATAACAATGATTATGCATAAATCCTGGATTATGGTGCTGTCCTTTGTCTAAATTGAAGCAGTTGGTGACTTCCATGGACTAAGTTGGACTCAGATCCTACACAAGATAGATTTAGATCTTAGAGGCCTTAGAGACTCGCAATAAGTGGGATGGCAACCCATGGAATGTAGGACTCACAGTAGATAGGGTCCAGATGCTGGGTTAAAGGTGGTTGGAGCTTTTTATATCCCTGAGGTTCTGATAAAAAGGCCAGCCAACTAGCCCTTTGAGCCTCTTTGGTGGTCCAGGGTTCAAAATGCAGATCCAGTCTTTCTCCCTCAGGCACCAGGGCAGCAAGAGTAGAGGCCTTTTTGAAGAGCAGCACAGAAGTCCTTCTGGGTCTTCCACAGGACCACTGAAGTGTTGGGTCTGAGAGTCCAATATTTAAACCTTGTGCCCTCGTTGAAGTAGGAGAAGGTTCTGGAGGTTTTCAACCCCAGAGGTTTTTGAAATGTCATGCCTCCCTCCCCTGGCCCAACTTCTCTGGGTGCCCCAAGGACTAGTGTCAAACCCTTTTTGGGTGTGCTCAGGCAGAGCATTTGTGGTGTGCGGTAGGTGACAGCTCCTCTCTCTCATCATGTCAGAGATGCTCCATCTTGCCAACACCTATTCCCCTTTGTCTTACTGTCTGTCGACAATACTCAAAAGACAACTCACAGCTACACCTAGTCATGTGACCAAGGATAATGGCTTCAGGCACCAACTGGTTAGGGCAAGAAAATGTCAACGTTCTAAAAGTGGCATTTTCAGACTTGTAACCTAAAATTCAACTTTACATTAAAAGAGGGTTAACATCACAATTCTATAGATATCAAGCTTAATATTCCTATCTGCTCCCAATTGAAATTTAGCACATATTAAATGCAATGAGGTAACCCAATGTTATCCTATGCGAGAGGTAGGCCTCACAATAATGGAAAAAGAATCTAAGCATTTTTTGGCTACCAGAACATGTAAAAGTGAAAAGTACATGCCCTATGGGCTTTTTAGGGCCTACCATAGTGGCGACTTATATGTATTAAAAAGGAAGGTTTATGTCTACCAAAAGGTTTATTTTGTCAGGTTAATTATATGTGCCAATTGAGTGTAAGCCATTTTCACCATGTTTAAAGGAGAGAGCACAAGTACTGGCTAACAGCTAGTCCTAAATCAGCCAGAACAGAGTCAGCAAAACAGGGAAATTGAAGGCAAAAGGTTGGAAGAAAACAACTCCAAGGATGTCAGGTCCAACAGTCTGTAAATACGTGAGCTAACCATAATTGCACAAAATCTAAAATGGCATACATTCAACCACATGATTCAAAAGCAAGATACAAAGATTTGAAAGTTGGACAAAAATGCCCCAAACAATACCCACTAATATAGGCTCAAAAATTTAAAATAAAACAGGCCCAAACATAATTCTGGAACTGATTATACATAAACAGGCCAGAAAATCAAATACAGATACCATGCAAAAACATGTATCCTGTATAAAAACAGACCTACACTCTCTTGGAGGGAGGATGACTTAGGCAGGGTCCCGTATAAGCTCTCTTGGAGATCACAAAGATAACTCTGTGAATTATTGCTCTCTACTTAATCAAACAATACAATTTTAGAAAAAAAAATCGTGAGCTGAAATCAAAATTGGAGGGGAAAAATTTGCATTTTTGTTCTACCTGTGAGCGCCGAAGATCATGTCTCTTCTTGCAGAGTGTTTCTGAAAAAAAATAACACAAATGTTGGGCATCAACTTCTCATGTTACTTCAAAACACTGAGTCTCTTTCCCCTAAATCACTCATATTTAGACACCTCTGCTACGCCTATATGGAAATGATAATCAATTATTGTAGTGTAGTTCCTAGTTTCCCACTAGGCCCTGCGCATTGGAATAACATAAACAGTAGTATCGACGTAGAAGTGCGGATCTTCCAGGCCTCTACTGACTATGCTAAACTTAATTGGGTTTGTTACCAACTAGCTCAGAGGTCACTGGAAACTTTCTTCTCTGCATGGGAAGTGATCAGCTTCCCTGGCACAGACAAGAAGGGATCCAGTTTTCCAACAACCGTGCAACATGACAACTTTGCTCCTCAGATCAAGAGTCAATCTCTAGGGTCGTGTGAAACAATAGACATATATTTCACTCAATCAGGTTAGTGCAGTTTACTTTCACGAGATGTAGAGAATAGAGAGACGGGCGTTTGTCAATAAAGGGTTAACATTTATTGAACAGTCTTTCTTCTCGTACAAGAGAAATGTATTGCCACAATTGCAAGACTTGTTATTATAAAAAGTACGTACAGTAAGATAAGTATTGTGAAATAATACTGTAAAAGCATTGATATGGTTTCTTAGCCATACAATTGTTTAAAAGTAATAAAACATATATACATTCATATATACATTAGGCTAAAATACTCAACTGGTGCTTCTAACTACGCCTACCCCAGTGTACCTGACCTAAGCCTAATACGTGGGAGGGGAGTAAGTAAGTAGCTTCAGTATAAGTTGGTTTTGCCAAGGTTTGCTTCAAGAATTCTCACTAAGGGTTTAGTCAACACCATACCTCTGAATAGAATGATGGAGGTCTGGTATCTCCTTCAGGGGAAACTCGGTATCCCAGTCACCCACGAGGGCAGACTAGAAACGCTGGAGCTGGATTTCTCAGCAGGAGAAAGACAGCGTCTCTCTTCAGCGCGTCGAGGAGGAGAAGGAGGGGGGACAGCGTCCGCGGGCAGCTTGGCATCAGCTGGGCTCTTCGCAGAGGGACGGCTGTTCAGCTCCTAGTTACACCACACCATCGTTCGCGCTTTAGCAGCGATAATGGTATCAGCAGCTTCAGGCGACGGGCAGCAGGCTGCAGCAACAGGGTGCTAGCTTCACCAACAACGGGGTCTTGCAGACAGCTAGCAACAGGCAATTGCTTAAGGCAACGTTGGTAATATTTATACCTGACAGGTGCCTGGTTTGACGCAAGTTTGCTGGACATAAGACGTCAATTAAAGATGTCACTAGGAAGTGATAGCTATCAGTTGCTCATTAGAGTTCCATTACTAATCAAAACACAGCAAGCGGGGATTTCCAGGTTTGCTGAGTTTTTATCTTGCTGAAGAACTCGGAGTGTTAATCTAGGAATATCAGATAGTGACTTCTGCTCTGTCATTGCACTAATTGGTTGCAAAGGAAGTGGCAGAGAACTATTCTGGAATGTGGCTCTGTTTGTGTGAGGCCAGAGATGACTTTCTGAATATCGCACTTGAACGGTTATGCCAATATAGGGAATAAATGGATTTATAGCTGAATAGGGGCATAAGGTCACAGTATCGATCAGGAACCTAGATAAACACGCAACACCCACTCCACGTTTTCATGTCCATCAAATTACTAAAACTAGAGCAATAGGATGCATGTGTAACATTGCCCACCCCAAAATACATAAATGCATTTGAAATAGGCGTATTTGTAATACGTGAAATTTAGGATCTGTACGTTTTTGAAGCATAGAAATCATTCAAAAATTAATGCATATGAAATCAATGAACGATTATGCAAAAAGAATTACACATGAAATATCTCTGAAACAGAAGAAGGGCGAGATAAATCATCACATATAAATGCATTGCAATAAATGTGAGCTAGAGGCTGGTGTAAGTTGTTATGTCTCTAGATGTGTTTAGAAATAGAAGTTTGAAGCTTCTGTTCTCTAAGAATAGTTTTTACATTAAGCAAAGAATTGTTCGTGCCAAAAAAAGGGTCAATATTAAAAAATATCCAATTCAAAAGAATTATTGCTTGAACGGGGAAATAGAGTTCCAACGCTTTTTGCAGTTTTTGTTGATCAAAACTGAAGGCAGAGTTCATGGGAACGCTGTGTGTCGGAAAGCTTCTCCAAAGTTATTATTTCTGTTCGGGTGAGAACATCATATCAGACAGGCTTTCAAAGAATTGGTCTACAAAATCAGGTGACAGTTCAACCAAATTCGATAGTGCTGTAACTTGGCAGGTGTGAGAATGATTGCTGTCATCATAGTCGGGTTCAGCAATGCTCACAGAAGGTCGTACCTGGGTGATGCTGCTTTTGTCACTCGCTCCACTGTTACCACCTAGTAGTAGTACAGGAGTCTCAACGAATGCCGTCATCAGGATTGGTAGCCGCTGGGGACAACACAATGCGTGAGCCGTTATTGGACTGAGCAAAGTATCGACGTCCATTGGTACAGCTGATGGAAGTGAAAGACAGATGTCCAACACTCATTCATCTCCGCATAGCATACATCGAAGTACCGGTAAGATACAGTTCTGCCATATAGGTCTGAATGAAAGGAACCAGGTCATGTTTAGATCTCTCAGCCTGGCCAATCCAAGGACGTTAGTTATCCTGTCCCTGTAGCGCATTGCTAGGATTGTCTCTTCCATTCCCATGGGAGCTATGTCTGAGCTTTGGTTTTCCATAACGAAGCAGGACTGTCAAAAATAAAATCCCTGCTACAAGTCCCAAAAATAAGGGTATGCCGCCAAAAACAGAGTGGACAAAATTAGGAACAATTCCCAAAATTGCTTGAAAAGGTGTTAGCAGTCCCGTAAAAATTGTCTTAAATATGCCTGGGATGCCTGTGGCACTAGACATGTTATGGAGTTGGCTAAGCATTTCTATGAAATGCACGGGCAATTTGTTGATAAAAGTTCATGAACTTGCTTAAAGTATCAATTCGTATAGAATTGAGATTCAGACGAAGCCAGATGGGAGTCACTGTGTCTACAGGCCCGCTCGGAAACAATGCCTGCATACAGCATTTGACCATGGATGTTACACTTACTAGAAAACTTTTCCCTGGCACAAGGCCACAACATCTGTGATCCGTTCTAAGAATGTAACTCCCGTTTGCAAGTTGCATAAAGAAGGGCTCTATCTGAGTTGCAGGTGTGACTAGCTGGTGGCATGAAAGGTTGTTAGAATTTCCATCACATGCTCCGTGTAAATTAATACCCTGACACAAAAGTATACCGCTTAGTGAATGTTTACAATTTTCACCACTAAGAAATACATTTTTGTTGCTGTCACTATAGCAAGAATGTGTGTATGGTAATTTCCATTCAGATTTTACATTTCCTTTACCCAATTGTTCATACTGGCCAGTAGGTATGTATTCAAGGCACTTTTTAAATCGGAAAGTTGTTATCGGAATTGTGATAATTCCGTGTATTATCCATTCAATGACAGGACTCTCTGACATTGTCAATGGTAATCTCTCAAGTTTTTCAATGCTCAGGATTGTATAGTCTGCTCCTTTCTGTGCCAAACTGATCTGTTTATCAGTAAGGTTAAAAATGGAAAATAATGACGTTGTGTTGATTAAACGCCAAGGCACATAGCCTGAACGAAGATTTTGCAGCGTCCAGCCCAATTGTATAATAGAACGTAATTGCGACTGGCCATGTTGTAACATTAGCAAGTCTCTATCTATCACATCAAAGGCAGAGGATACAATATTGTCCAACAAATATATTCTGGAAGACAGAGTCATTAACCCATTGTCTACTACAGAAAGTGATTTCTCCAAATTAATACGATCAATTTCTCGTATTTTTTCAGCTGTTTCAATTTGTTTGGCTTTCCAAGCCTCGTTGTAAGCAGCATAGATACTGGTCGCTATGAAACGATTTTGACGCTGTTTGTGTGGTCCAAGAATGAAATCGCGCAAATCAGCACCATCTTTTAGTAAAGACAAGTGTTGCTTAATTTCAGCCAGTGTGGATGATGTTAGCCATTCGAGGCAGAGTTTCCCTACACTGTATGTTGTTATTATCCCTGGATGTTGTCTCTGGGAGTATCTCGGGTCTAGTCTGGTCATTTTTAACCCCTGTGTTTTATTCAGGAATCTATCTTGACAGCTGTTTGTGTCAGTAGGCCAGATTAACCCCTTTTTCCAATCAGGATGTGTTCTGTTAAAATGTAAAATTTGTGTTACGTCTAACTCAATATCTGCAGTTATATTTTCAGGTATTGGCTTTGGTATAGACGGTTTTTTAAGGTCTTTGATCTTAGCTAGGCCAAGACAGGATGTTTGGTGTATTGTATCATTTAAAAACATCATTTGTTCTGGTATCATGCAGGTTCTGAATAGTGCTTCAAGGCCTTGTACCTGCCAATCTTTTGTACCCCAAACAGTTTTTGTTTCAATGTTATTTTTCCAATAATCAAAACCAAATGTCATCATTTTGTCATAAAATGCTTCTGAATATATCAATTTAGAATTTGTCAGCATTGTTTTCATTCCTGTTTTATCTAACAGTTTGTAATAAAACGTTTCTGCATCACTGGTGTTAAACCCTTAGAAGTATTTGAATTTCTCAAAAAATGTTTTAGAACTGCTTTTAGGTGGTGTAGCACAATGTTCCCATTGATTATACATAAAAACATTTCTAGGCTGTGCAGATTTATGCAAGTAATGATCACTATAATGTGTGTAACAGAATAATTGCTCATAACTAGATGAACCTTGTAAATAATCATAATCTGTAAATCTAGCTGACATTACTAAATCAGACATCATGTCATTAATACTGTTAAAGTCCCAATCATCAGAGAATGTACTAGGATTTACAAAGTCACTTAAGGGGACCTTCATTTGATGAGGATACTTCAGGATTTCGACCGGACCATGGATCTCATAGTCAGTTTTCTCCTATACTACCCCACCAGGTATTGGAATTGCTGTGACATTTACTGTTGACAGTTCTCTTTTCTTCACGTGGGATGATCTGTGTGGTTTCAGGACTAGGTTGATGTTCTGACTTGCTGTGTCCATTGTACTATATTTTCCCTCAATGAATTTTCCCAAACACAGTACCATGATGAGCCAAAGCAGGAGGAAAAATACACCTAGACCGAACCAGAACTCTAACCAAGGGGAAACAAGGTAGATTTGCTTCAGTTGATGAAAGAGTTCCGTTGCTTTTTCATTAAAAGTTTTTTTTGTTTCTGGCATCACTTCGGGGTCGTTTTGATCTTCAGAGAAGTTGTCGAAGTTGATGAAATAACCAGAGGCAGTTCTGTCAATTGTTGGGATTGTTCTTTCAATCTGTCTCTCGGTAGCACTTTCTGATGCCACATTAGTGTAGACTGGTGTTTCTTGACGAACTGTTTCAATCTGTGTCCCAAGAGGCACGAGTTCCATGGCATTATTGCATAGTCCTTCACTGTGCACTGCAGGCTGATCAAATGTGATTAGTCTTTCAGTTTGAACCTCTTGGATTGTTGCAAGTTTGGGTATTCTGTTTCTTGGGAGTCCACTGGGCCTACTGTTGATTATAGGCCACATGCTTGTGGTTTTACCAGGTCGATGGACACAACTCTGTTCTCCTTTTTACCAGCAAGGGGCGGTAGTACTACTGATCTTGTTCCGGTGACTGCCAAGACAGGTACTGCTTTTCTGTAAGAAGGCCCAAATTCCTTCTTCACCGCGATCTTTTCTCTGACTAGATCCCCAATCTTTGGAATCCAGACAGGCCTTGCTGGGGCTGTTGCTTGTGGTGCCTCGTCAGTGGTAGATGGCTGTTGCTTTAACTTTATGTTGCTTATGGATTTTCTTGTTTCATTCAGTTCCTGTAAAACAGCCAAACGATCTTTGATGTCAAAGTCTGTTGTTTTTTCTTGTACCACTGACATCTGACTATCGAGGTCCTGAATGTTCATTCTAATTCCGAACAATAGTTCGTATGGGCTGAAACCTTTTAGAGAATTTCTTGGCAAGTTATTAAGACTAGTTTGGACACTTATTAAATGTTTGACCCACCCAGCGCCTGAACCTAATACCTTCGCAGTTATAGATCGCTTTATGTCCCGGTTTTTTCTTTCAACCACACTATTCCCTTCGGGGTGCGACGGACAAGAATACCGCAACCCAATTCCCATGCTGGCCATGCCCTCCCCATAAGCTCGAGAGCTGAAAGCAGGACCCTGGTCAGAATAGAACGTGGTAATTGCGTATATGCCGATATGGACTCGCAAATCTTTTATAACAGTTCTAGGCGTCAGCCGAGCGTTGGAGGCTACATTATTTAGGTGTGTTTAGCCTTAACTGTGTACGATGGGACGCGCTTCTCTTCTTTGATTGCGCAGATAGACCGCCTTATGCTGTCTAGCAGGGATCCTGAAACTACACTGGCCTGTTCATTACTGCGATCTCTGTTGCAGTCTTCACAATTTTGAGCAAAACATTGGATATCTATGCTCATTCCAGGCCACCAGTACTCTGATTGTAATTCTTTCAGAGACTCCTTAATTGTTTGATGTCTCAGACCCAACCCCTTGTGTACTTCCAGTAAGAGGAGGCCCCTCCTGCTCCTGTTTGGAATTACTCTGTCCCCCACTCCAGGGATTCGAGCAAAAGGAACGGAGTTTGCATCGATTACGTATGCATAATTGAGTGGATAGTTCACGGGTAGTGCTGCACAGTTTTACGGTCGTTTTTACTGCCAGCATGGTTTCCCCGTCTATATATTTTTCTGTACACTTCTTTGTGGCTACGGAAGCCGGTTTAGTTGCTTCCGCTGTGGCTGTATTAGCCAATGAATTCCCTGCAACGTGAACGCCATCACGTTGAAGACTCTGTGCGTGAATCACGTGAGTCTTTCGTAGTTCTTTGTGTAAAAGAGCTACCTGTTTCCAGAGCAATTTATGCTTTATTGTGGCACCTGTGTCATCTTTGTAATCGTTTTCAATCCACCTCTGCAATTTATTATTGTAAGAGTTGACGCAAAAATGAGAATCGCACACGATAAGTGTCGGGAATTCACGTTCTGCATTTTCGAGCGCCATCTTTAAGCATCTGATTTCAGTTCTCTGAACCGAACAGTTTTTACAGATTCAGTTTTTATTACTATCGGTCTGAATTTACCGCACAGCCAACGACCTTTAATAATCGCACATGCTGCATCGTAGGATTTTCTCTCTACGTTGAAATGCTGTACAAATCCATCTGTATAGATTATACAGGCGTATTGTGGGAGAGGCAGAAGTTCGATTGGCAGAGGATATTCTTCTTCATATTCTAAATCATTCAGTTCTTCGAATTGCGGGGCGAAATAGTATTTCACATCTTCCGCTCCTAGAGAATCTACACACTGTATCCATTTCGGATCCAGTGATACTGTAGGCAGGTTTATTGGGCTGAATAGCGCCTCGAAGGCGGGTTCCGCTGTGAGGATATTAATCCTTTTGCCATGTGCTAGTTCTCGTTCATTTGCTAATGCGATTTGCACTGCTTTCACAGTTCTTTCTGTGTGACTGAATGTTTTTTCTACTTGTGTGTACAAGTGAGATTTATATGCTATTGGTACCTTTTCACCCTCATTAGAGGTTAGGTACGTGAATCCGCATCTTCCTGGGATGACTCGGATTACAAGATCACGTGTGTTGTCATGTGTATCTAATTTAGTTTTTGCTAACATGTCTGTTTGCAGTGATCTCAAAATTTCTGTGTGTTTTTGAGTCCAATTGATTTGTTTAAAATCAGGTTTAATTAGTTCGTAGAGAGGTTTAACCCTCTCTGCGTAATTTAGAATGTAAGTTCTTCCGAAATTCAGAAAACCTAGTATGGATTGTAAATTCTTCAGGGTTTTTGGAGCTTGGAGTACAGCGCACTTCTCTAAGAAGTTGTCCGCTAGGCTTTTCCCTTCTCTTGATAATTCGTACCCTAAAAATAGTACTGTCAGATGGGCAATTCGGGACTTTTTAAAGTTGAATTTGTAACCCTCTGCTGCGAACCCAAGTATAATGGTGTTCACTCTTTTCAAGTGAGTATCCAAGTCGTCGTATGTGAGATAGATATCATCTACGTAAGATAATGCCTCATCATCATATATTTGTAGTAACTCTGTTACCCTAGCTGAGAATAGTCCTGGGCTGTTCTTGAACCCCTGTGGGAGTCGACAGAATTTTTTCTGCGACCCAAATGCGGAGAAAGCGGTCAAATATCTGCTTTCTGGTGCAATGTTTTGACAAAAGAAACCATTAGATATGTCTAATGTTGTTTTATATTTTTTCCTAACTATGTTATTCATTAGGGCTGCACTATGCAAGTTTTGTACTGCAAAAGTTTTACAACATGTATTAAGATGTCTGTAGTCCAAAACTAGACGATATGAATTGTCTGGCTTGGAGACAGGAAACAAAGGATTGTTCATTTGAGAGGTGCATGTTTCAATCACCCCCTGGTCTTCAAGTTGATCTAAAATCTCCCTGACTTGTTTTTTAGCTCCTTGCTTAATGGGATACTGCCGTTGGGCAGTTGATTCACTTTTTAATTGGATTTTGTGAGGCGGTGAGTCCTCATTCCATCCTACATGATTTTTATACAATGCCGGTGCCTGGGCTACTGCCCATTTCCTTGCATATGTATACTTTTTGTGAATCGGAATGTGATTCGAGAAGGCAGGCATAATCACTTCTTCGCCAAGAGGGCACTCCCTGACAAACTCTGGAGGCCAATCTTTTTCAGCTAACAGAATATCATAGCCATTTGAGAGCTTATCCCAAAATAGACCTCTAATTTTCCTAGTCTTATCACCCTCTATACGCAATGTTATTTCGTATATTTTATGGGGCTCGCTAAGTCTGGTGTCGGCAGTTTCAACCTGAATGTATTCATTTGTGTCCACTGTCTCCAGATGACTCATCAAGATCTTGCACGCTATACTGATTTCTGCTGCACTGTCCAACATTGTCAATGCCCACTCCCCGTTTTCCAACTGTGTCCTCAGTATTCTCGGCATGGTTGATTACTCTAATACTGGCTACCTTCTTTTTTGGAAATTGAGATTTTTTACTCTGAGCAGGTTCCTTGTCTTTGGACTTGGTGTGCTCTCCTGGGTCTGACCTTCCTCTTCTTTCCGATTTCCGCTAAAAAGATCGAGAGGGACGTGTATCAATACTTTGATATCTATCAGGTTTTTTCAGATTATCCCTATTTCTAAGGTTATATCTTTTCTCAGAGGGCTCCCTCTGGGGAGACTGGTGTTCTCGAGTCGGAGTTCTTTCCCTCCGTCGAGGAGACCTTCCTCTGGACTGGAAAACTTTTTCCTTGGGAGTGGATTGTTTATTTCCATCCCAGCTCTTTTTAGGAGTGTTTGAATTATTTTTAATAAATAATTTTTCAGGATTTTCGAGCAGTTGGGGCTATACTGGTTTCCCACCCAAGCTGTCTCTACCTAATTCTTCATAGCATTTTTCTATGATTTTGGCAAGCTCAATTGGATCTTTTATATCTGTTTCCTTCAACTTCTGGCGAATCGCCACAGATGCTGCTTCTGCTTTAATGTTGGCTAGTAATATAGCCAAGACCTGCTTGAAGTCTTTCAGTAATTTCATACCTAGATTTAAAGCGGGCTCTGGACCGTATTCAATTTGAATCTGTTTTAGCACTTCTGGTATTACCGCCATAGACGGAACACCGTGTGTTTTTGTGTAAATGGAAGCAAAGACTGTACCCCAAGTGTCACAGTCCTCCACGTGTGGTGCGATTCCCATAGGAAGGCAGATGGTCAAGATTCTGTGTTTCTCTATAGGGGTAGTATCAGGAAATACTGCCTCTATTTGAGTGATTTTCTGTGCTAACCTGAAAGGAATTTGTTCCCGTTTTACGGGTGTTTTACCAAGACATGACTGTATGTTCTGTGGTGTGATTTTATTAGTGTTCCCCAGATGAGGGGTCAGCTGTGGTACATTAACAGCTGGCTGGACTGTTGCAGTCCGCATTACATATTGGACTAATTGCCTATGTATTTTAATTAATGTTTTTAGCTGTACTAACAGCTCTTCTCTAGACATTTTTGCAATGTCAGGATGTGGTGTGTAGCTGGCTAGAACCGGCCACGTTGCTCCTGGTCTACCTAGTGGACCGAGCCTGGTAATATGATCATTGTGTTTTAGGGCGCCATTAAACCAGAGCAGGTGCTCTTGGATTTTTAGTGGGATTTCAGTCTCCTCGAAAGGAGCGTACTCTTCCGGAGGTTCCTCTATTTTGTAATAGTGAAACTCTTTTGTTGTAGCGTTTGCCGCTGGAAAATGTATCCATGAATAGAATACCTCTGTCTGCCGATATTCGTGAGCCTCTATCACGAAAATTACTGTACCACCTTGAGGTGTCAGTCCGTTCTCTATAAGTTTTAAAGTTATAGATTTTCTTAAGTGGACCGGGATGATAATTGCATCCGGGTCTGTGTGTTCGGGACCCTGCTGAGTCGCATTTACTGCGCCCCCAGTGGTTCCGTTTTCTAAATCTGACATTTTATAAATGCAGGTTTTGCAGAGTTGGTCTCCAAGGAGACAAAGATTAGGTGCACAATATTTTGGAACACTATATCCTTCAACGTTGAATAAACAAGAGCTTTACATAAGAATCTCTTCCTACTGAGTTCGGGCGGATTTTAACCTTTCACCCACTCCAGACGTCTATTGGAGTATTTACGGGAGAAAGGGGTCTGTGTGAAAAATGCACGACTGAGTTACTCTAACGTCTTGCGTTAGTTTATCGCCTTACCAAACGTTGGGCGCCATGTAGTGTAGTTCCTAGTTTCCCACTAGGCCCTGCGCATTGGAATAACATAAACAGTAGTATCGACGTAGAAGTGCGGATCTTCCAGGCCTCTACTAACTATGCTAAACTTAATTGGGTTTGTTACCAACTAGCTCAGAGGTCACTGGAAACTTTCTTCTCTGCATGGGAAGTGATCAGCTTCCCGGGCACAGACCAGAAGGGATTCAGTTTTCCAACAACCGTGCAACATGACAACTTTGCTCCTCAGATCAAGAGTCAATCTCTAGGGTCGTGTGAAACAATAGACATATATTTCACTCAATCAGGTTAGTGCAGTTTACTTTCACGAGATGTAGAGAATAGAGAGACGGGCGTTTGTCAATAAAGGGTTAACATTTATTGAACAGTCTTTCTTCTCGTACAAGAGAAATGTATTGCCACAATTGCAAGACTTGTTATTATAAAAAGTACGTACAGTAAGATAAGTATTGCGAAATAATACTGTAAAAGCATTGATATGGTTTCTTAGCCATACAATGGTTTAAAAGTAATAAAACATATATACATTCATATATACATTAGGCTAAAATACTCAGCTGGTGCTTCTAACTACGCCTACCCCAGTGTACCTGACCTAAGCCTAATACTTGGGAGGGGAGTAAGTAAGTAGCTTCAGTTTAAGTTGGTTTTGCCAAGGTTTGCTTCAAGAATTCTCACTAAGGGTTTAGTCAACACCATACCTCTGAATAGAATGATGGAGGTCTGGTATCTCCTTCAGGGGAAACTCGGTATCCCAGTCACCCGCGAGGGCAGACTAGAAACGCTGGAGCTGGATTTCTCAGCAGGAGAAAGACAGCGTCTCTCTTCAGCGCGTCGAGGAGGAGAAGGAGGGGGGACAGCGTCCGCGGGCAGCTTGGCATCTGCTGGGCTCTTCGCAGAGGGACGGCTGTTCAGCTCCTAGTTACACCACACCATCGTTCGCGCTTTAGCAGCGATAATGGTATCAGCAGCTTCAGGCAACGGGCAGCAGGCTGCAGCAACAGGGTGCTAGCTTCACCAACAACGGGGTCTTGCAGACAGCTAGCAACAGGCAATTGCTTAAGGCAACGTTGGTAATATTTATACCTGACAGGTGCCTGGTTTGACGCAAGTTTGCTGGACATAAGACGTCAATTAAAGATGTCACTAGGAAGTGATAGCTATCAGTTGCTCATTAGAGTTCCATTACTAATCAAAACACAGCAAGCGGGGATTTCCAGGTTTGCTGAGTTTTTATCTTGTTGAAGAACTCGGAGTGTTAATCTAGGAATATCAGATAGTGACTTCTGCTCTGTCATTGCACTAATTGGTTGCAAAGGAAGTGGCAGAGAACTATTCTGGAATGTGGCTCTGTTCGTGTGAGGCCAGAGATGACTTTCTGAATATCGCACTTTAACGGTTATGCCAATATAGGGAATAAATGAATTTATAGCCGAATAGGGGCATAAGGTCACAGTATCGATCAGGAACCTAGATAAACACGCAACATTATGAGAAGAAAAAACAAAGCCTATTACATAGGGAGGCTTTACATCAGTATCACCAATGACAAATCTAAAGATTCGGTACTGAAAAGGAAAGCATTTTCATCCAGGAGGAATACTCTCAGATCGTTATCTGTACAATTCTCCATCATTGACCCTGAAAAACTATGTACAACAATGAAGGGAAAACAAACAATCTTTAAGGGCCGCACAGAGCTGGATAAGTATATTGCTGATCGCAAGGACTCAGAACTGATCACCTTAAAGGACTACTTTGCAAATATACCTGTTAAATTTGTATTGTAAAAAGAACATTAAGAAGTACTGCTGCAAGAAATGCAGTAAGACCTGCCCTTCTCTAAGGTAGTGTTAATCTGATATCCTCCAAAAGAACTACTAAGCCTAATAAGAGCCATATTCACAAGGAGCCATCACCAAATTAACAGCACTTTTGCACACCCAAAGTCCTGATAAATTTACAGCGGCATTCACAAGCTGGTGCTAACAGACCCCTGCAGCAGTTTTCCCGCGATAGCAGCCACAAAAAACATCACCACAGAGGACCCCCGTAACCATCGCTAATGAGATGCAGAGTAGGCGTTCCTGCGCCAAAACCCGCGACAACACCACACCTCAATATTCACAATGACCAGACAGATCGGCGATAAGAACACAAAACTTGCACTAAGACACATTAGCAGCAAGAATTTTACACCTGCTCTGACCTGTGGTAAAGTCGGACGGCAGCCTGCACCACAATAGAGAGCCCTGTCCACAGCTTCATCGGAAGGGTAACAGTTGCCATGAAGCAACTGAACATGCAGCACGGACACCCAAGAGGGCCACAACACCCACCCGGCACCCCCCCTTGGACCACCACAGAGGCATCGCAGACAAAGACAGCGGCCCCCCAGGAAATGTACCTGGCTCACAGGGACAACATCTGACAATGTCACTGTCCACTACAGGCTGAAAGGAACAACCAGCCTACGTATCCTAGCCGTCATCGCCCAACAGGCGAACTTCACCAACAAAGCAGACAACCGACATCCCACCCCTCAGCAAACTGCTGGCTGTGTAGCACCTGATGGCCCCTGGCAAACCTCAACTAACACCCGCCAGAGTTGGCAGAGTCTCACAGCCAGCCACATCCAAGACCCCACACAGGTCCTGGACATCACCATCACCCTGGCACCCAGTCCCTGTACGGCCAACACAATGTGCAGGAACCGCTGGAGACTAAGCAAGGACCATACGTCATAGCCGATGCACGCACATGTTGGGGACAATCCACTGCACACAAGTCCCACTTGTGCCCCCTGGTGACACAGCACATAATCAGCACAACAGGAAGAACACGTCACACATCAATGTGCAGGCAACATCAGAACACTGTGGGACCTACAAAAATCTCGCCTTCAAATACACAGCCAGTGTGCATGATCCCTTCAACCTCCGACAGTCCAACAGCAACCAGCCATCCCAGGATGGCACCATGGGAAATGCACAGCCACTTTGCAAGTTCCCAATTAAAACTCCACTCACCTCAACTCCACAACCATGCAATCCACAACTCTGGCAATGCACACGTCACACGTCCACGGCCAATATGCACAACCACATGCGCACCCACAGACACAATCAAACAACTCACAATGGTAAACTGGCCAAGCCGTGAACATGACCAATCAATGGCATGTCACCTCAGCCACACAATAGACGAATGTGGGGAAAGGAGGCAACCAGGCATGTGTGAAGGATGCAGTAGAAGCATGAATGGGAAAGTACACAAGGCCAAGAGTGGCGGTGAAGTGCTGAACAGACTGCATTCTGCAGAGTACACTCATATCCACGGCGACATACACCTCTGGTGAATCGAGTGTAGTGGACAGTGGATGCAACCATGTCATCCCGGCTAGTGGGGGTCCTTGCAGAAATGTGGCCTGTTACACCCCCCTGTAAGCATAAGCAGAGTTTAATGGGCCGGCATACGCCAGGCCAGGGTAGGGTGTGAATAAAAAGCACGCAGCACTGGGTGTTGTTCTCTTCCGGAAAGCCCAACGTCTCTGCCAGGGCAGCGCTTCCCACCCCGCGATGAGGCCGACGCCGTCTTCATTAGCGGAGTTGCTTGAGATCCTGTGTGTCTGCCATACCCCGGCCCGGTGGACCACAAACCCGTCAGGCCCAACCCTACACAGCCAGGCCACACTAATCAGCATCCAACACCGGCATGTGTCATGGAGGGCCCACCACGTGCCTATGTAAGCTACAAGCCTGAGGCCTGCGACCCAGCCAGCCATTCAGACCGCTACTGTCCTCCGACGCTGGCCCACATTACTCCTTCCTCGCTGACATATTCTACCAGCAACCCTGGCAGCCCAGTGGGTGCCAAATGTGAGACTGTGTCCTGGCTCCTGAATAGCAGTGACCCCAAATCCGGGACAGTGGCCACAGCACCAGACCCCTTTCGATCCGTGAGGCATAGTTCCATATGCACATCTTTTGACACATGCTGCCACAAATCCTGTCCAACACCAGCCAACAACACATGCTGCCACAGGCCCTGTCCAACTCCAGCCATCGACACATGGATGAAGGACCAGGACTACACTGCGGACCAGTAGGTCTCACATCCAGCACCTAGTCGTGATTCACGAATGGCAAAGTCCACACTAGTGGTCGTACAGGGAGTAGTAAGAGGAAAATGCGGCTCAGTCTGGATAAAACCAGGGTCACAGTGACCGAGGTGACCGAATGCGTGGTGGCACTGAACCTGAACTACGCAGGCCGGTGGGGCCACCAACCTATGCTGGCGACATTCGGTGAATGGCCCATGCTGCTGCTGCCTCCCACCTACACTGCCCTTGGCCTAGGCTACGCTTGAGTAGGTCACAGATTCAGAATGGAACATTGAGTATGCAAAGGCAGATTACATATCATTGCACGCAAGGAGAGGCGTAAGAGGTTGACGCCTTGCATCTTGGCAGAGAAAAAAAATGGATTATCGGTATGGAGGTGGTCGTACACTACCGACAACTGCCCTGGTGTCACTTGATCTGTACATCGCGAGCCAACGGCACATGGCTGTGAGCCACTGCTGACCGCTGCCTACAGCCTACACTGCAGTCTAGTAGGTCACAGAGTCATGATTTAGCAATGGCAGAGTCCATATCAGTGTACCGGCATCATCGTAGTCTGCATCCCCACTCAGCCCAGGTGCCACTAAGTCTGTTCCCCGACATTCATAGACACTCTCTGGTTGAACAGTGCTGGAGTCTGAGCCTATGGACTAGGGGGCAGTTTTCATCTCCATGTAGCTGATACAGAATTGGTGGTGGCAATGGGCTGTCACATTCCACTCCTCCATTTTCTGCTTCTGGATAAAATCAAACCTTTCCTGGAGAACACCTTCCACTGTCTCCCGAAACACTCAGAAACATACACCTCAGACAATAATGGTTACCCGCTCACTCGCATGGCCCATCTGACTGCACCGCAAGTCACCGTCCCGTGACTGGGTGCCTGTGCCAGCCACTGTGCATCCGGGGCCACTAACTCTGTGCTGGTCCTGTCCGGGACCATTTCTCCGGAGACATAGGCTGGCCCCTGAAGCATAGGCCTTGGGGTCATCAACGCCATGACTCTGTGGCCTTGTGCTGTAAGCAGCCTCCAGGCCCAAATGCATCACACCAGGGCTCACGCACCAAAGCAAGTCCAGACCGGCCCGGACGACGCATCACCGCAAGAGGCACACACCACCACCACAAGGAACACCTCCAAACACAATCTGAGAGAGTTGAAGCGGTGGTCCTTACAGACTTCAGGGTTGCTCACTCCTGTCGTGGATGCCATCATCGGCCTGATTCCCTGCTCAGCACTCCAGCCGCCAGTGACTCAGTGCATCGCAGGCCATTGACCGTTGCTGATTGTGTTTTGTGCTGTGGAGCTGTTGCGCAGGTATGTCTCCTCGAACAGTGTGGGGGCCCTGAGACATTGATGGTGAAGATGATGCAGGTCTGACAAACCACATTGCATGTGTATCAGGAATGTATCAAAGGGACATAATCTTTTTCTGCACATGAGCGCTTATCTCTAGTATCCACAGCCCAGTGCACTGCAACTCGCGGACACTTCTGTTTGCATGTTGGCTGTCCTCTGGACTTTATCCGGCTCACCTCATGGTGCTCAGCAGTTGACTTTGTATTGCATCAGTTTTCTGTTTATGTTGCACTGGTGTCCAATGTTCAAGTGGTTGCCAACACCAGATTTTCCTTGCAGGTTGGCTTACACTCACCCCACACACATCCAGCGCAGGTGTCACTGTCCATGTGGCCCTGCCAATAAAGGGGCCAGGCGCATGTGCCCGTAGCCAGTTCAACATGATCTCTGCGTGTGTCCCTGTGGTCTCGTAGTAGGCATGTGGGCCCTTGGACCTACGACTTTACATTGTGCTGTGTACATTGGATGCAGGTTTTGTTCCTTGGACATGTAGCTTTGTTGTCACACACTCAATTTTGAGGGTAGTGGCCAGGGCCGTCATACTTGCAGCCAACTTGGTGGTGTTACTACTATTTGCACCCCCCGGGCATGCTTCTGTGCTGTGAATGTGCAGCTGCATGTGTCTCTATGGCAGTGTGGGGGTCTTAGTGGGGTGTGGGTGGGCCCTGAAGGGTGATAGACCTCTATGTATGTGTCCTTGTTCACATCCCATGGGTTCGGCCCCCACCCACACCTGTCGGGCCACTTCCTTTTGGCGTGCTGACAAATGCCATTGGGGTGCCATGTGTGGGTGGGTGAAGTGTTGTGAGCCAGCTGTGCTTGCGGGTGCTTCCTGCTGTGTGGTCTGTTACAGGCTCGATGTTCGCCCCTGAGTTGCTTGGCTGTCTGGGTCATGGCGGGGGGTTGTGTGAGATGTCCAGGTGCTGTTGTAGTACGTCGGTGTCGACAGTGTTGTGGTAAATAATTTACCGTACAATTTTTGATTACATTAAATTACATAAAGGATAGCTCAATCAAATGAGAGTCAGAGTCTGTGGTATCTGAGTCATACGGGCTTTAATGAAATGCTTCGAAGCATGGGACATCGGGTTCCATCACCACTAAGGTTCAGGAAGGGACATTCAAAATTTTATTAACATCACACATTATATATAGTAAAACAGTATACTTGAATTGAATACAGTAGGCGTAACAGGTGAAAAGAGAGAGATAAGAACACATGTGCGTAACAGGAGGCGTGTAAGAAGGCGTACACATGGGCGTGCACTGGACATGTCAGAGAATCGTCACTAGAAACGTCACATGTGGGTGGATGCTTTGGGGTAGATTTGCAGAATCAGCAGAAATTTGTTATTACAGATGCGCGCACAACTGAGCATGACTGGGGGAGCTGGGGCTTTGACTTTAGCACTAGTAGAGGAGACTAATGTCTGGGATGTCAGAACGACCTGCACATACAGCATATCTGATATCGTATGTTTTGAGGATGTAGTGTCTGGAGTAAAAGGTCTCTCGGGCAGGGGCCGTTCATCACTGAATGCTAGTGCGTGCATATGGATCTTCATGTAGGGTGCGGGGGCCATGGGCCTACCATGGTAACGGGAGCAGTAAATTACTTGCATAGAGACAGGAAGGCAGGACCCTTTGCTCTGTAGCCGGGAATATGTTTACCTATTTCACTAGACTGGAATGTGTTTTCGAGGAGGCTGAACAGATAACTTGTAGGTAAAACATCGTCTTGGCAAGCAGACCAGGCCGAGCCGGGCACCGCTCGTCTGAGCAGGAAGTAAGGCAGAGGTCAGCGATGCATACCTAAACGGCAGCTTTCAGAGGCAGAAAAGTACTTGGAGCCTCGATTAAGGGTCTGGCTCGACTGGGCCAGAAAACATGGAGGAAAAACGTGTGCGAGATTCAAAAGTGCACCATGTAAAGACGTTGGCACCATAGGCCTAGAAGCCTAATTAACGTGATTTTCTTGGAGAACTGTATAACTGACATGTTAACGTTGGACGCAAATGTACTTGCGTCTTTCAAGCAGGCACGGAAAAGGAATTACATGACATACATGGGACACGAGTGCATGGATGGGGTGCGAGTGGGGGACACATAGGTTTACCTAAAAATTTCTATTTCCTCATTCCCTCCTTGGCCCCTACTACACCCATTATGATACATCTATTTTCATGAGACCATCTATCTGTTCATATAACATCATTTGTTCATCTTTTATCATTTGGGAACGGGAACTTGGACCTGGAATACAAGCTGTGGCGCACAAGCCACAAATCGCTGGCCCACATTGCAGACAGAGACAACAACTGAATAGGATAAGCAGTATTATTCCTAGGAATGATAGCAATTTCCATCCCCAGGCAGCCATTACACTCCAGAGCCAACCGGACCAAGTGCAGGTGCCTGGATTCTGGTGTATCAGGTGAGCAATTTCGTGAAGCCGTGTTATGGCCTTATACACGGAAGGCGCGTTATTAGGAATAAACACGCAACAACTAGATCCGATCACTCTACAAGCCCCGCCCCTATCGGCCAGGATGACGTCAAGGACAAGGAGATTTTGAAGAACAACAATTCTCATAGCAGATTGCTCTTCGGTCAGGTTACCTAAAGCAGAAGTAGTTTCATTCCCTACCGCTTCCAGTGTTCTAGTGAATTTGCGTATCAGTTTACTGTTTTGGACAGGACCTACAAAGAAAAAGAATCCTTTATTGAAATCTGTATATTGTTCCCATGTTGTCTCAGTCTGATTGACTATTGGGGACTTGATCTCCCTTCTATGTCTTACATGCACAAGGCGTGAATTCCGATGATGATCAGGTGGGGCTAGGAAAACAGGTGGTAATAGGAACGCAATGTAACACGTCCCATCCCAATCAGGGGGCAGATGTACATAAGAGGTGTGACCACAAATGAAATAAGAATGGCGAGAGGCTTTGAACGTAGACTTTCCTTTGTCACTGAATTCGACCACAGTATTACAATCACTGTGTCCTAAATGTACTGAACCATTCTTTCTAACACATAGTTCGCCTTTCACTGGCAAAACTGTTATAAACGGCAAGTTCGAATTAGTCTCGGACTGGACGTTCAGGATCATGAGATTGAGGGAAAAGTTACCTAATTCATACACTTCATTTTCTAGGTCGGTCCCTCTCCTTTGGGGAAGACCGTCTGCGTCTGGGAAACATGCTTTATTCATGACTGTATTCAGGTTCCCCCAAATCCAATTGCCTTGGGAAACTTTGGACTTACTGTCTAAGGAAGACATTAAAGCAAACCATGCTCCACATGAACCATTATGTGTAAACGGGTAGGGAAAGAGGGGCAGAGCTCCCTTGTATTTCTGATAAGGTGGGAGTCGGCCACATACCCAGCAATTGGTGGCATTGCTGGTCTGGTGAGTGTGGTGTAACATACGAATGAATGTATTGTTGCGCATTGCTAGTCGATAGGATAATTCATGAGGGGGCAGGTCACTGAAAGTGTGCTCTACAGAGTCATTAGAGGAATTATGTGCGCTTGAACCAAAAGAAGGAAAGAAATCAAGTAACATGAAACTTATACATACAATCGAAATGCTCAGAATAAACATGAAAATTAACGTTACGATACATCGGCTGTGCAAGTTTTTGCAATATTGTTCTCTCTTTTTGATACGCCTATCTCTCTGACTACTTGGATCTATCTTATTCATGTCAGAAACCTGTCTAACCGCTTCACCCGAGGGGGACTTAAACAATTAAACGCTGTCTGAATTACTAGACCTCAACTTTGCTTGGTATTCCTGTTGGGGAGTTTTCTCTAACAGGGGGAGTTTAGAGTCAGTGTCCGAAAGGGGGCAGTCTTTGATTTCAGTTCCTGGACACAGTCCGTAACACCGTTTAACGTGGCTCGAGTGTAACCACCCCTTGCGACCTTCTAGCTTCACTGCGGTCCTTGTCGTCATCAACACCAGCTTTGGCTGTTTCCACCTCGGCTCCAGAGGTCTTGTGCGGTCGAAATTTCGTACGTAGACATAATTCCCAGGAACGATTTCATGCGGTTTTACTTGGGTGTTGTCCGGGAAGGCAGCCGCGACCTGTGAACGACAAGATAGTAGTGCAGACATCAAGGAAGCTAGGTAATCGGTCAGCATAGTACTGTCGACATCGGTAATTCTACGAGGCATAGGCGTTCCCCACATATTGGGAGGTCGGCCGAAGACTACCTCATAAGGAGATAGTCCGGTTCTAGAATGAGCAACCATGCGCATATAGAAGAGGGCAACTGGCAAGGCTACTATCCAATCTACACCTTTTTCTGCACAGATCTTGGCTAATCGTGTTTTCAGAGTTTGGTTGTGACGTTCAACGAGACCTGCTGCTTTGGGGTGTTGTACACAGTGAAATTTCCACTGGTAACCTAACAGGAGTGATACCTGTTTCATAAGCTCGGACGAGAATGGCTGTCCATTATCTGAGTACACAACACGGGGCAAGCCGTATCGCGGGAAGAATTCACGAACCAGCTGCTTGACAGTGGTCGCGGCAGTGTAATCTGGGACTGGATATGCTTCTGTCCATCTGGAAAGGGCACATACAACTACGAGGACATATTTAAATCCTCTACATCTGTCCATCTGGATATAATCCATCTGGAGGACTTCAAAAGGATGGTCAGGAGGATGGAATCCTCCTTGTTCTACGGGTATGCCTTTGCCTGGATTGAACTGACAACAGATCATACAGGTACGCACTTTCTGCTTTGCTGCTGCACGCAAATGCTTGTTGAACCAGAGGTTTTGAATGCTGTCTAACATGGCTTTTTCTCCTAAATGTGCTGTATTAATGATAATTTGAACCATAGAGTCGGGGAGGAACCATTTGGCTCTTCCCTTCGTCATCCATCCCTGATCTGTCTGGATCCCTCCTTGTTCAGTCCATCTCTTGATTTCGTCTGGAGTAGCATGTGTCTGTATGTCGAGTACATCTAGAGTGGGATCCTTCACTGTCATACAATGTGTCTGTGATGATACTTCAGTCTTTGTCATGTCCGTTAGAATGTCTATTTGAGTCTGAGCTGTGAGTTTAGCTGTTCGATCTGCCAGGTCGTTACCCTGGGAAATGGTGTCTGTGACTTTCGTGTGTGCTCTGCACTTCATGATAGCAATGGATGCAGGTAAGTGTATTGCTTCTAACAGAGCTTGAATGAGGGGACCATGCTGTATCTTGGCGCCATGAGAAGTTAAAAAACCTCTTTCTTGCCAGAGGATACCGAAGTCGTGAACAACTCCGAATGCATACTGTGAATCTGTATATATGTTTACTTTCAGGTTCTTGGCTCGGATGCAGGCTTGGGTCAGAGCAATGAGTTCTGCTGCTTGAGCAGACAATGTGTCAATACGATGTGTTTCTATGACTTCAGGTTCAGTGGTCACTGCATAGGCGGCCACTAACTCTCCTGTGCTTGTTCTCATGCATGAACCATCCACGTAAAGTGTCAGGTCTGGGTCGGGTAATGCAATGTCTGTCAAGTCTTGTCTGGGTTTCGTTACAGTATGCATGACGTCTAAGCAGTCATGCGGTGTCGGGTCAATTGTGCTCAAGGGTAACAATGTGGCAGGGTTTAATGTATTGCAACGTCTGATCTCTATGTGTGGCTGAAACAATGTCAATTCATATCCTGTCAGTCTTGCTATAGTCAAGTGCTGTGTCTGGGTACGGTTCAGAAGAACTTCCACTGAGTGCGGAACTTGTACGGTCAAGGGATGTCCTAACACTATTGAGTCGCTTTGTCTGATTGCTAAAGCTGTCGCTGCAACTGATTTGAGGCACGCAGGCAGAGCCTGGGCCACTGGATCCAATGTACTAGAAAAATAAGCACAAGGCTTATTGTGTCCTGCTTGATCTTGTGTGAGCACAGATAATGCTGTGCCATCGCGTTCTGTGACAAAAAGTGTAAAAGGTTTGCTGTAACATGGTGTCGCTAAAACAGGTGCTTGACAAAGAGCCTTCTTTAGCTCGTCAAAAGCTTGTGTGTGTTCCTGAGTCCAAGGGAGGACAGTCGAAGTCGCTGCCTCCTGTGTTGTCAACTGTATGAGTGGTTTAGCTAGATATGCGTACTGAGGGATCCATTGTCTGCAGTAAGAAGTGAGGCCAATGAAGGCCCGTACCTCCTTTTGTGTCTTGTGTTGTGGTAGATGTGCAATCAACTGGATGCATTCTGGTGTCAACTGTCTCCCCCACTTGGACAGCAAGTGCCCAAGGTATACCACTTGCTGGGCACAGAATAGTAGCTTCGAAGGGGACACTTTATGCCCCTTTTGGGCCAAGAAATACAAGACAGTCAGTGACGCGCGCTCGCAGTCACGTTCGGTCCGTGCTGTTATTAACAAGTCATCAACGTATTGCAGCAGAGCAGTGTCAGTAGGCATGTGGATACTGTCTAGTTGTCGTTTCAGGGCCTGACTGTAAATACTAGGACTTTCCGTGAACCCTTGAGGTGCTCGTGCAAATTTGAAGCTTCGGCCATTTAAAGAGATTCCGAAAAGATATTGACTTTCCGGATGAATGGGGACACTAAAGAAAGCGTTCTTGAGGTAAATTACAGTAAAGAACGCAGCTTCAGAATCAATGGCAGTCAATAAGGAAGAGATGTCTGGCACTACTGGGTACTGGGGAATGATGCATTTATTCACTTCTCGAAGGTCAATCACCAATCGGTAGACTGGTGGTGCATTTGGGTCAGTTCGTTTAAGAATTGGAATGATTGGAGAATTACATACATTGGAATCAGTTTCTATAACTACTCCTTGGGCAATCAGTTCGTCAACAATTTTCAGTAAGGCTGCTACAGCCTCAGGGGGCAATTTGTATTGTTGGATTCTGGGTAGTACAACTCCTTGCTTGAGTGTAACACGATAAGGTGTAATGTGCATACAAAAACACACTACTTAAAGGAGGGTCTAAGGGCTAGTTTTATGACTCTAAACTGGACACATGCCCCACTCGTGAAATTACAACAACAGAAAGGTATCCAGGAGTCACGACTTAGTGTTTTAACTCGAGACTTACCACCATATGACTTACAAATTAGACTGTGTATTTATTCAAGTGTAAACCAACATTCAGTATGCAACTAGGGCAGGAATTTTTTCCCATCAGTTGCTGCTCTGTACCACCATTATCACATCATTTGGGTCCTCCTTACCCAGGAGTTAGTACACAGAATCGGTCACACTGTGAATGGTGTGAGGACTATGTGAGTAAGGAGACTGATGTCATAAGTGTTTGTAGGATGGTATCTTAAAAGTGATGTCGAAAAGGTTACACCTGAGGGAAGCAGTGCAGTGAGGATGAAGTGAAGGTGAGTAAAATTAGGTAGAACTGAGTAGAAGAAGTGATTTATTAGTTTCTCTCAGACCCCTAAGACTAAAAACAAGTCAAGAAAGTAGATTTAACAAAATATCTACTGGCAAGTGGTGGACATGTTTCTGCATTAAACTGGATGGCTTCCTATGCATTCGTCAGGACCTAGATTTTGCTACTGCTTGCTTAAATAAGTGAGATAAAAATAAAAGGGAAAAATTTCACCTGAATATCAGGTGTAGAATCTCCGCCACAGTCTAAAACAAGTCATACAGGAGAAAAAGAAAAGAGAAAAACAACTTGTAATTAAGGAATACACTACAAACATTGTGCTATTCTGGTGTTCACGTATATTCATCTTAAGGCAAACATGATAACACTCACCCAATACTTGTGGGGAAGGCGCCTCACCTCACCTCACCTGGCAGCAGCTCAGGTAAAATAGGAGCACCGCTCTGTTAGCAAAAAACAATCACAGGGACACTCAACCGATCCAATAGAACAAAGCAAGAGAAACTCAAATGTTAACAGTATACCCGGTAACAAACCGAGATTAAGGTTTTCTACGTATAACATTAAAAAGCCACGAGATCGTAGCGGGATATTATTGTTTTTGCAGCCAGTATTGCTGCTCGTCAAAGTTTCTTACACACACTCACCTCTCCGTCGGTGTCTCCAAGCGTCCCTCTGGGCTCTTCTGGGGAGGCACCGAGCAAGGGAAATGGGCGGGTATATCAGTGGAGATTATTGACCGAGGCTGATGTATGATGGGAATCGTAGTTCCAAGAGGAACGATAAACAGTGGTTGTGGTTTTTTGAGGAAAGCTCTGTTATATTATAATGACATCCATGGTATCGGTTCGTTAAGACCATCTTTGTCACTATTCAATTTGTACACCCATTTTTGTTCAATTCTGAATAGGAATTTTCCGACATCCGGACAGTGATCCGGTATCGTAGGCTGTTCTAGTATTGTCCATTTGAATTCACTTGGACCATGTCCTTTTTCCAGGAAGTGTGCTGTTAAGCGAGTCGCTTGTTTTCCACCAAGGAATCTTTTGAAAAACACTCAGACACTCTCTGAATATCTGCGAGAAAAGAAGTATCCTGCCAAGATCATTCGCCAGTCCAAGAAAAGGGCCTCTAACAATAATAGAGAAGCCTTGCTGGACGTTGCCATTCAAAAAGAAAAAACCAATAGAATGACTTTCGTGAACACCTTCCATACAAGATCGAATGAGGTTCGGAAAATTATAACCAAACATTGGTCCATTCTAAACACCAGCGGAGACACTTTACCGCCGCCCCTTTTTGCCTTCAAAAGAGGACCTAATATAAAGGACCTCCTAGTCCATAGTAGACCGAGGAATAAGACACCAAGACAGATCGGTACCTTGTGGGACCTGCCACCTGTACAGGGTCACCACCCCTGTGGCAACTGTTCGGCATGCCCCCAAACCACGAAGTCTACCAGTGTTGACATCGGAACCATGCGCCCATGGCAACAGCGCAAGTTCACCAATTGTAACAGCGAGAATACGATCTATATGATCACGCGCCCATGCTCAAAGAGGTACGTGGGGATGACAACCCGAAAAACCAAAATAAGAATTGGTGAACACAAGAGCACAGTCCGCTGTCGAAAACAAGCGACTCGCTTAACAGCACACTTCCTGGAAAAAGGACACGGTCCAAGTGAATTAAAATGGACAATACTAGAACAGCCTACGATACTGGATCACTGTCCGGATGTCGGAAAATTCCTATTCAGAATTGAACAAAAATGGGTGTACAAATTGAATAGTGACAAAGATGGTCTTAACGAACCGATACCATGGATGTCATTATAATATAACAGAGCTTTCCTCAAAAAACCACAATCACTGTTTATCGTTCCTCTTGGAACTACGATTCCCATCATACATCAGCCTCGGTCAATAATCTCCACTGATATACCCGCCCATTTCCCTTGCTCGGTGCCTCCCCAGAAGAGCCCAGAGGGACGCTTGGAGACACCGACGGAGAGGTGAGTGTGTGTAAGAAACTTTGACGAGCAGCAATACTGGCTGCAAAAACAATAATATCCCGCTACGATCTCGTGGCTTTTTAATGTTATACGTAGAAAACCTTAATCTCGGTTTGTTACCGGGTATACTGTTAACATTTGAGTTTTCCTCTTGCTTTGTTCTATTGGATCGGTTGAGTGTCCCTGTGATTGTTTTTTGCTAACAGAGCGGTGCTCCTATTTTACCTGAGCTGCTGCCAGGTGAGGTGAGGCGCCTTCCCCACAAGTATTGGGTGAGTGTTATCATGTTTGCCTTAAGATGAATATACGTGAACACCGGAATAGCACAATGTTTGTAGTGCATTCCTTAATTACAAGTTGTTTTTCTCTTTTCTTTTTCTCCTGTATGACTTGTTTTAGACTGTGGCGGAGATTCTACACCTGATATTCAGGTGAAATTTTTCCCTTTTATTTTTATCTCACTTATTTAAGCAAGCAGTAGCAAAATCTAGGTCCTGACGAATGCATAGGAAACCATCCAGTTTAATGCAGAAACATGTCGACCACTTGCCAGTAGATATTTTGTTAAATCTACTTTCTTCACTTGTTTTTAGTCTTAGGGGTCTGAGAGAAACTAATAAATCACTTCTTCTACTCAGTTCTACCTAATTTTACTCACCTTCACTTCATCCTCACTGCACTGCTTCCCTCAGGTGTAACCTTTTCGACATCACTTTTAAGATACCATCCTACAAACACTTATGACATCAGTCTCCTTACTCACATAGTCCTCACACCATTCACAGTGTGACCGATTCTGTGTACTAACTCCTGGGTAAGGAGGACCCAAATGATGTGATAATGGTGGTACAGAGCGGCAACTGATGGGAAAAATTCCTGCCCTAGTTGCATACTGAATGTTGGTTTACACTTGAATAAACACACAGTCTAATTTGTAAGTCATATGGTGGTAAGTCTCGAGTTAAAACACTAAGTCGTGACTCCTGGATACCTTTCTGTTGTTGTAATGTGCATACAACCTACATCAGTCGGACCTTGCGCCCATAAATGCTGTGGTATATTCTGCAATCTTGGATCAAAATCTCTCAACACATAATGACCTTTGAAATCACGTAAAAATAATCTCACTCCTTCCGGAGAACAACATATCACTGCTCCTAGTGCTTTCAACGTTTTAATACCAAGCAGATTTTCAGGACATGCTTTCGTAAGTAACAAGTCAGTAGTACGGGACAGTGGACCAACTTCCAAGGAAACTGGCTTTGACACTTCGTTAACAATAGGCTTTCCTGAAAAACCCAGGGAAATAATCTGTGAGCCTGAGAGGGGTGCCCCTGGAACCTCGTCATGACTGATGGTAGTTCTGCTCGCCCCGTGTCAATCAAAAATTTTCTGTCTTTCCCTAATACCTGACTATGTACATAGGGACCCTCTTGATCTACAGGAACCTCGATAAGAGGCAAGCCAACCTCCCTCTCTAGGCTGTTTCATGAGTACTGTTGATAATCGGGGTAATCTGACTGTGCATATTGGTACATTTGCTGAGTGACATGTTGCATGGCAGCAATTGGTTGGGGTTGGGGTACAGCTACTGTTTGTTGTGCATGCTGTGGAGGTTGCGTATTCTGTGGAATATTCTGTGGAACATGTTCTGGTCTGGGAGGACGCGGTCTTTCTTTCGTCCTGCCTTTAGCAATATTATATTTCAGAACAGTACATTCGTTTATATAGTGACCTGGCTGTTTACAGTAGTTGCAATTCCCTTTAACGGGAGCTGCAGAATGACCTGGCGGTGCTGTACCCTTTTTCTGACCGTCTGCTGGAACAGACTGAGCAACTAGTACTTTTATTTTCGTGTCTTTCATACGTCTCTGTTCATGATCATGTTCCTCTCTAATTCGGTTCTGGTGGTACTGTAACATTTGTAGCATTTGAGAAGGGGTATTTGCTTGCCATGTGCTCTCAACTTTCAGAACTCTGGGCCATATTATCAAGGAAGCTGCGGTATTTTATCGCCGCTTTACCGGCAGGAAACTGCCGATAAAGCGGCGATAACGGGCTTGATAATATGCGATTCGAATTTCAATCGAAGCCCAGGTTAGATGTGTGAACTTTTAACCTGGGCTTCGATTGAAATTCGAATCGCATATTATCAAGCCCGTTATCGCCGCTTTATCGGCAGTTTCCTGCCGGAAAAGCGGCGATAAAATACCGCCGCTTCCTTGATAATATGGCCCTCTGTTTTTAACTTGTGGTAAGGAATTCTCGACTAATTTGGTCACAAAAAGATGTGGATACGATTCACTACTTGTTTTCAAACCGCTATTAATAATAAAACATTTCTCAAATCTGGAATAAAAATCACTAGTGTCTTCGTCTTGTTTCTGTTTGCAGGCTGAGATTGCATCCCAGTCTTCCTTTTTAATTGGCAATAACCTCGGCAAGACCTGTACTAATAATCCTGGTAATGCTTTAGCTTTGTCCCCAAGACCCGTACCTGGGGTTTGTGGGTTTTCTTCGTCTTCTAATTCAGTCCAATTAATCTTTTTATCTCCCACCTCCCATTCTTTTTCTTGAAGCTTTTCGTAAATGCCAGCGGGCAACAGTACTTTTAACATTTTAAGAATATCGGAATATGTATAATCCCCCATGAGTAACATGTCTTTCAATTCACGGTGAAACCCTGCTGGATCTTTATCGTGACAAGGCACTATTTTCTTCATTTCCAATAGTTCCATTTTGCTTAAGGGTGTGTATACGAATACTCGTTGAAGCACACCCCCTGGGGCCTGGACGGGGTGAACTTCTCGTAAGGGATTCTGTCTGTCTATGTAAAAGGGTTGTCTTACTGGAGGTGGAACAGGAACAAAATGTGGGGTCAGAAAAGTTCTGTATTTGTGTCGTTGTTCTAGAATGGTATTAATTAAGTCAGTACCTAGGCCTCTCCATCTTTTTAGGAGTAATTCTTCTAATATATTATATAGGGGACCTGGATCAGAATGCTGACTCTCATATAGTGTAATGAGATGCTGGATCATGTACATACCAGCTAGTCGCTGTTCGTCTGGGGAAAGAGTCAAAAATGTTTGCGCTACTGAATCATCTTTATATACACAGTTATTTCCAGCCCATTGTACTGCTGATCTGGCTAATTCTTGTTCACGCATAGTACTAAGTTCACTGTAACCTATTCGTTGTTTCAGTATTTTATCAGTGCCTTGAAATAAATGTTCAAGAGAACATTGTTCTGGTATGGGAGAAAGAAAACGTTTCTTGCTTTCTAGACGAATGGGTCTGTCAAAAGGTCTTGCTCTACCTACATACGCTATTGTTCCTGGTGTTTCCTCTGTGTCTAATAAATCGTCCTCTTCCTCTGTGGTGTTATCTTTCTCAGCTTCCCTAGCTGCGTTTTCCCTTTCGTGTATCAATACAATTTCTTTACGGATTTTTCTGTACATGGCTTCTATACAACCTTGTGTATTATGTTTACCGTCAGCTATATTGTTACTCCACTTAATCAGGCCATCGATTTCTTCTTTGCTGTGGCCTGGCCGATCTTGTTCCCTTATCAAACAATTTATCAAAAACTGTAAAATCATGCTTTGTGTCTCAACCTTATTGTGTGCCATGGCCTCTTGAATGCATTCTGGTCTCCCCCCTGTTCTAATGAAATTATAGATGTTATATAGATGTGTTTTCATATGTGGTAGAAGAACCAAATAGTTTGCAACTCGCCGTAAACGTAGTGAGTATAGTACCATCCCGTCTTCGCCTGGTACTGGGTCATATCTGCAGTCTGTAACATACTCTTTAAGGGCTGCGTATGTCGCTGCCCTGGGTGTATGTTGTAATGCTAGATCTCTAAGCGTCGTTCGTTTCACTTGAGGCGGGGTGACAGGGAGACCTCCTGTTGCGCCTCCTGAAGCGGAAGCAAAAGCATGAACTGGCTGTGTCATCGGTGGAAATGTTGGAACTGGTCGGGTAGGTGAAGTAGTAATAGGAGCAGACAATGTTTGTGGCAACGCAAGGTGGCCAAAAGGATTACTAGGACCAGTGGCAGGAGGAACAGTAGCAAGAGGGACAGTGGGAGGGGTTGTGTCAACCTGAACAGACTGTTGAGGAACATTATTAGTAGGAGCATTATTAGCAGGTGCAGGTGGTACACGTACATTGGTGTACTCTGGAGCTACATCATCTAAATAAGAGGAAAGGAAAATGTCTGCTGCGGTCTGTTTATGACGTAATTTAGTCGGAACTAATGGTGGTGGCAAGTTACGGGGTACTTCCGGGGTCGCCTTGGGCCGGCCCTCGGCGAGAACAGGATACATGCCTGTAATAAGGGCATTTCTTTGTCTGTCTTGTTGTTCTATTCTGACTCGTTCTCCTTCTTCTAGTAACTCTTTTTCTCTAGCTCTTTCGGATTCTTCTCTACTTCTCTCTGCTTTCCTGAGTTCTTTCTCTGTTCTTCTATGCGCTTCTTTATGCCATAATTCTATGGCATCTTTCTGGGATTGCCTGGCTTTCATTTTCCATAATGCTTCTTCTACTCTCATGATGCAATCAGCATCCCATGTCCCTGAGACAGGCCATCTATACTTCTCTTCCAGGTCTTTTGTATAGTCCACCCACAAGTCTAGGTACAGTATGGCATCTAAGCCATGCTTGTGGTACATAAAATGTCCAGGAGTGTCCCTAGGCGGGACAGGAACTGCTTCTTCGAGTATCCCTTTCCTAGTTCCTAACTGACGTTATTTCGAGAACAGTGGCATTTTCGGATTGCTTTAAACGTGAACACAATAAACACAGTAATAAATAGCAAAACAGTCATTCATACCATGACATTAAAACCACATTAAAACATTTCAGACGGATATTACCTGGTACATAGAAGACACATGAATACTGAAATCTCGAGATACAATACCAGAATACTGAATCACTGAATTTCTAGATGCACTGCTAAAACAGTACAGACAATACCGGTCCCATAAAGAGACACGTCATACTGTGTCCACTGAAATGAACACGTCTGGACCAGGTCTGTGTACCCAGACCTGTCTTGACCGAGCACAAATTAATGAACCCGTCTAGATGCGTTCCCAACAACGGTACTCACCGGGAAGCAACAACTGAAGGCCTCGGAAACTGGACTGGACTGGACTGGTCTGCTACGACATCTGGCTGCTACTACGCCGCATGCGCCTCGGAACAGGTGGGCCTCCGGATACCTCGGACCTTGCTCTCTCGAAAAGGGGCTCTGGTCGGGATCCTCCGCATTCCTCACCGCCTCGTCTGGATGCCGGGTCGCAGTCTCCGTCTCCTCCGTGGGCCTGAGGGAGATAGCAGGCGAGTGGGGAAGGGGGGGTCCCTATTCGGGCGTCAAATTATGTGGTAAATAATTTACCGTACGATTTTTGATTACATTAAATTACATAAAGGATAGCTCAATCAAATGAGAGGCAGAGTCCGTGGTATCTGAGTCATACGGGCTTTAATGAAATACTTCAAAGCATGGGACATCGGGTTCCATCACCACTAAGGTTCAGGAAGGGACATTCAAAATTTTATTCACATTACACATTATATATAGTAAAACAGTATACTTGAATTGAATACAGTAGGCGTAACAGGTGGAAAGAGAGAGATAAGAACACATGTGCGTAACAGGAGGCGTGTAAGAAGGCGTACACATGGGCGTGCACTGGACATGTCAGAGAATCGTCACTAGAAACGTCACATGTGGGTGGATGCTTTGGGGTAGATTTGCAGAATCAGCAGAAATTTGTTATTACAGATGCGCGCGCAACTGATCATGACTGGGGGAGCTGGGGCTTTGACTTTAGCACTAGTAGAGGAGACTAATGTCTGGGATGTCAGAACGACCTGCACATACAGCATATCTGATATCGTATGTTTTGAGGATGTACTGTCTGGAGTAAAAGGTCTCTCGGGCAGGGGTCGTTCATCATTGAATGCTAGTGCGTGCATATGGATCTTCATGTAGGGTGCAGGGGCCATGGGCCTACCATGGTAACGGGAGCAGTAAATTACTTGCATAGAGACAGGAAGGCAGGACCCTTTGCTCTGTAGCCGGGAATATGTTTACCTATTTCACTAGACTGGAATGTGTTTTCGAGGAGGCTGAACAGATAACTTGTAGGTAAAACATCGTCTTGGCAAGCAGACCAGGCCGAGCCGGGCACCGCTCGTCTGAGAAGGAAGTAAGGCAGAGGTCAGGGATGCATACCTAAACGGCAGCTTTCAGAGGCAGAAAAGTACTTGGAGCCTCGATTAAGGGTCTGGCTCGACTGGGCCAGAAAACATGGAGGAAAAACGTGTGCGAGATTCAAAAGTCGTAAAGACGTTGGCACCATAGGCCTAGAAGCCTAATTAACGTGATTTTCTTGGAGAACTGTATAACTGACATGTTAACGTTGGACGCAAATGTACTTGCATCTTTCTAGCAGGCACGGAAAAGGAATTACATGACATACATGGGACACGAGTGCATGGATGGGGTGCGAGTGGGGGACACATAGGTTTACCTAAAAATTTCTATTTCCTCAGTGTGGTGGTACTTTCCGGCAGCACTGATGTGTTGTGTTCTGTGGTCTGCTGGAGGTGTGTGCCCCTCTGCGATGTGAAGGGGAGGTGCGTGTGGGATTTGTGTTGACTTATGTGTTGGTGCATTGTGCTGCATTGCATGCTGTCCGCATGGCAATGCACATTGTGACTGTTTGGGGGTGCTGGAATCTTCTGCGGAACAGTGTACAATTGGACTACATGACGGATGTGAGGTCATACGCGTACCTTTCCATTTCCCTGTTTCTGGCACTGTCAGATGTAGTGGGCATGTTTGTGTGCATGTGCGGAGCCAGTTGTGTCCTCTGATCTGAGGTGTCGCTATACGCATTGCTACACAATGTCATTAATGTGGGTGTGCTGTTCATGCTTTGTGTGTGTGCTGCAGTGTGCCAAGGGGATCTGGGACATGATCCTGAGTTTTTGTGGCTGTGCATTGCGCTACGCCTTGTTGTGCATGTATATCATTGTGCCCATCTCCCCCTGCCCCCCCAGTCCCTGTTTATTGCACACCCTGTTGATGTTGTGTCAGGTCCTGCTCTGTGTCTGTACTCCCTACTCCTTGCACCGTCTCCACACTGATGACTGTGGCCTGGGTTTCCTCCAACTCCTCCAGTGGCACTGGACTGCTATCTCCTGTCGCTGTTCCTGACTTCTTGTTGGCAGCCTGTTGCTGCCTGGTTTAGGTGGTCACATCATGCCGGTGCCTATTGACCTCCTGGATTAGCCTGATAACTGAGGAAATATAAATTCTGGTCAAGTTGTGTTCCCTAGCGTGTACCCCACCGTCTCCATGTACGAGTTAAAGTGCATGTAACTTCCCTCCTGTACCAGCTATGAAGACGCAAATACATTTGCGTCCAACGTCAACATGTCCTCTTTCAGACCCACCCTGAATGGGTTGAATGGTCCGTTCCTAAGTATGCCATGCCAACGTCTTTTTGTGGTGTACTTCTCCGTTTTTCAGCTCTAGCTGAATAGGCCCTGAATTTCTGCCACCGAACCTCTTTTCTGGCTTCTGACTCCAAGGGCCTCTGCCCAGGCTGCCTCTGTACCCGTGAACTCTGACTTACTTTCAGCGCGGCCCCTCGCGCTCAGCTCAGCCTGCTGCCTGCCAAGATTGACTATAACCTTCGAGTTATCTGTTCCGCTCCCCGAAAATACATTCCTGCCTGCTAGCTTCAGTAAACATCCCCCTCAGCTGCAGAGCCAAAGGGCCGGCCTGTCTCTGTGCAAGTAATTCAAGTAATTCATAGCCTCTGTTACCATGCTCCCATGGAAGGCCCATGCCCCCACGCTTCCCTTGCAGACACTTAGGCGCTTATACACGCATCCACAGTTAGTATAGAATAGCTTCTGCCCTAGAGACCTTTCCGCCCAGATAGCTTAGTTCCTACAACATCAGATATCAGATATGATAAAAGTACAAGTTGATCTGACATGCCAGACTTCTGTCTCTTTCCGTCAGTGTAAATGTCAAGTCCCCTGCACCCTCCGGCTTCATGTCATTCACACGTCATGCAGCTGCGCGCGCATCCAAGTTTCCAATTTCTGCTGACATTGCAACATTTCTGTTAGTGCCACCCCTTCTGTGACACCTACCTGTGACGTTTCTAGCACATACCTCCAGTTCACGCCTAGTCCACGCCTTCTGATTACGTACTAGTAACACGTGTATACTGTTATCTTGTCTTCTCTCAGCTGTTACGCCTACTATAACTGTTTCCTATGACATGAATTAAGTATATAAGCTATGTACTGTCAATAAAATGTAGCGCTCTATCCCTTCTTCCACCCCTGCGGTGGGAAGAACATGATATTATGGTCCTGACCATTCCTTTTTAAGGAATAAAACCCCTAAGAACTCTAACACCACGGACTCTGTTTTCTTTCTTTCCGATTGAGTTATTATTGATTAAGCACTTACCTGCATAGAAATTAAGATAGTAAATTAATTATTTACGTCAACTCCAACTGCAATCCAGGTGGTCTGCTAGTGTGTCAGTTGCTGGTAGTGTTCTGTCACCTCCCTGACATTGGTCTTGATTTCCTGAGGTCTGCACCTCATCTTCCTCTTCCTCTTCTCCTTGGCCTTCCCCGACCCCTTTGTTCCTTGCTTGTAGTCTGCGGGGGTTGTGTGGTTTGAGTTGGGTTCTGCGCTGGGTCAGGGTGCATCCATGTTGCAACGTGCTTTGGCTTGTTTCTGGTGTATTTTCCTGAGGTTTTCATGGTGCACTGTCACACCAGACGCATGGAATTTGCATGCCTGTGGCTGATTTTCGCTACTTTTTGTACCGCGTTTGGCCTCACCGCATTATAGCGGCGTGGCATTCATTTTTACGCCGACATTTGCTGCGTTATCGGGTGTCTATCGCATGCTACTTTTATTTGGAGATTGGTCGTTTTCTTCTTACATTTTTTGCCACTCCTTTGTTGTTCTTTAGTATTTGATTGGGGAATAGGAGTGTCCTCTATCCCTACCTCTCCTGTTTGGATATCGCATGCTACCGCCATGTTGTGAATTCCACGTTGACACAGGGTTATTTTCCCGCGATGGGCTGCGATGTTGAAAATTGTGTTACGCTACTCTTGCGGTAGTTATCACACGTTCTTGTGAATATACCCCTAGGTTTACTAGCTATATTAATCAAATATGCTAATCCAACACCGTATATTCTCACAAAATCATCATTATTAAACCTCTTCGTAGACTAATATATACACACAATCTTATACATACACACTAAATGTTCCACTTATGTAGACAATCTACCTTTGTTACTATAGTGATTTTTGCCATGTTAGCCTGTCACTCTCACTCCAAGGTAGGCACAGCATATTTCTCACAATTACCCACAAGCATAATATACATTGTAACCAGCACCAATAACCTTCCTTATTAAAATACTCTTAGGGGACCCATTTTTAACTATGCACCATATGCTTATTAACAATCTTCTCTTATACCTTTCAGTTTACTCACACTCCCAGGCTACTCTTACATATTAACCGCCTACAATACAAAAACGAATTTAGAAAGCAGAATCTTGTACTCTCCCTGCTTTTGAACAGACTACTCTCTAACATCTCAAACATGTTAGTATTATTTCAGTTGTTTATGAACAAGTTCATATTCAAAAACAGTTTACAATTGCTTATTCACGTCTCATTAAGGGCATTCCTTGGTCCGCCTACACTGTACACATTGTGCATTTTTGTCCCTAATCTCTGTACATATCTTATATTTGAACAGTCAACATTCAAACGACGTGTATCAGTTATAACCTCACGCATATAGCATACATTTCTCTAATTTTTTATACTATCACTACCACTTTTGGTAAGGCCTAACGGTTCTAAATGCAGGTCACTTGTGGTCTCCACTGTTTCACTCAAATACTAACTAACCACCAGCACTGTAAAACCGAATTTAACAAATAGAATCTTGTACTTCCCATACTTCAGAACAGGTTCTGTGATATTGATACTCTTTGTTAACTGAAAAAATGTGAACACATTTGATTTATCTGTGAATAAGTTCGAATTATAACTGCTTATACTTGTCTCATTAAGGGTATTAATATGCGTGTCTCTGTTGTACAAGTTCTGCATTTATGTGACCCTGGTTGCTGAACATAACTTGCATTTGATAAGTCAACATTTTAGCAACATGTAGTAGACCTACCATAACTGCTCTAAATTATAACCATATTTTTACCACTCATGGTGTGGCTAGACGGTTCTAAATGCAGGCCACTCGTTGTTTCTACTGTCTTACTGTATTCTCAGCAATAGATAGGGTGAGTTGGGGTTGGTTGGCTTTTCAAATAGGAGGGCTTATATTTGTCCTTTTTAATCTCTATTTCTTACTCTAACCTCTCCTTATCTTCCCTAACCCATGATGGGCAACGCAATTTCACTTTCAGGATAGCTCATCATAATCCCAGAGATCAACCACATACAGTTAACCTCAGTGAAACCTAGCACAATACACACTTTATAAAAATGTAATTCAGAATACAGACGATCTTTACAATGCTCAAATAAATAATATAAAAATGTTGTCCCTTAATACAAAGGGATTAATCAATCTAATTAACCACCAAATAGTTTTGGACTATTTTTATAAGCTGAAAGGCAATATTATCCTTCTTCAGGAAATGAGAGTTCAGCTAAAATAGGCTAACTTACAGAGGAAGGGCTGGGTCAATGACATAGCCTATGCAGCACAGTTAAGAAAAAAACTGTTTTATCACTCTTATATCTAAAAGGACTAAACATTACAACTACAGAATCAGATGCTAATTGTAGATGGCTTCTTACCAAACTACAAAAAAAGAATATCAAGTTTTATCATATGAACATTTACAGCCCCATCTCGGAGTACCCAGACTTTTGGATTCAGGTAAATAAGAAACTATCCCTGATAGTTTTAGACTCAATTAGTCACTCAAACAAATGCTAATTATTTATAACTTTCTTAAACTTAAGGCCTCAGCTGCCTAGCCAAACCTACGTATAAAGTATTTATGCAACACACAGACACACACACACACACAGTAACACAATGAAAACACCACAAAAAGACTCCATACGGGTCTAGAAAAATAGAGAATATTTATCTGAGCAAAATGGGACCAATACGACAAACATCCAATGCGTAGACGTCAAGATATGAATTTTAAAAAAATGAACCAAAAGAAATACTTTTAAGTCCGTAGCGATCAAAAGGTTACTAGAGGTTGCAAGGACCGCTGCAGGTTGGCTACAGGCTGAAGAAGTACATTGGATGGGGCAGAGTGTCAACGTCGAAGCCTCAAGCTGAACAGTTAAGAGGTGCTGCATTGTTCGTGATCTGTGGATGAAGATGAGCATTGGAACCAATCCACGCTGTCAATGGAAGCTTTGATGTTGAATCCTTTGTTATGCATGTGCTGCGACGATGTCAAACTGTGCTGTTCATTGGTGTCGAGCTGCACCGGCTGTAGAATCGCTGTTGTGGAGCAGCCGCTGCTTTGGCGTTGAATGCGATGCATGGTTCCAATCAATGCAAAGTCACCATTGCATCAATATCAATGTAGAAAAACTGCAAGAACCCACTTCTGAGTCCCTGAACTTGGAGAGGACACCTCAGGCAAGGGTAGGAATCAGAGAAGGTAGAGTCCAGCAGCACCAGCAGAATGTCAGGAAGTTTTTGTATTCCTTAGACTTCAGAAAACAAGAGGCAAGCCAGAAGCCACTTGGACGGAAGTTATAGTCCTTGCAGCAGAGTCAGGGATCAGCAGGCAGCAAGGCAAGAAGCAGGAAAGCAGTCCTTCCAAAAAGCAGTCCAGTTGAGTCATTTAAGCAGCACACCAGTCCTTCTGACAGAGGTTCAGCTCAAGATCAAAAGTGTGTAATTTTAGGGTGTCAGTGACACAGTATGTATGCCCAAAAGTGTATTTGATGTAGGTATGAATTTAAAAAAGATCTCTCTGAAGTTTTCAAGGATCCCTTTAAACCTGAGTCTATCTGCTAGGTTAACCCTGAGAAGTATATCAGTGCTTGGTGTGTGGACAGGACACTACCTATTGAAGTGTAAGTGTCAGTCCCTCCCATTCCTCCCAGCTCAGGAAGACCCATCAGAATGCAAATGAATGTAGATGAGTGCTCTGAATGCAGATGAGCCTTACCTTCCTGTGTTTGTGGCAGTCTGCAGGGAACGCACAAAAGTGTTGAGATCACCAAACTCAAACGTGTATTGGAGATAGGCTGTCAAGCACAAAATGAAGTAGGTACAGAGAAAAGTGGCATTCTAAAACAGTAAAGTTAAATCCAACTTCACCAATAACCATTCAAAACATATCAACCATGAAAAATCTACTCCTCTATGATCAGGAATTACAGCTTAAAAGTGTATTAAGGAATACCCAATGCTAAGCTATGAAAGAGGTAAGCCTCATAGTAGTGAAAAACAAACTAGGCTGTTTGTCAGTACCAGGACATGCAAAAAATACATGTCCTACCTTTTACTTACTTAGAACTTATGGCCTACCTTAGGGGTGACTAATATAGTAAAAAGGAAGTTTAAAGCTTAGCCAGTAGTTTTAACTGTGAAGTCAAAGTGATAGTAAACTGCACACACAGGCACTGTAGTGGCAGGCCTGAGAGAGGTTTGAAACTACTTCTATGGGTGTCACAATCATAACTACAAGCCACTTATAGCATTTGAAGTTCAGGCTCTGGGTATATGGTATGTCACTTTACAAGTGACCTACCAGTAAGATAAATATGCCAATCAGGTATACACCAATGTCATCATGTTAAGGGGAGAAATGCATGCACTTTAGCACTGTTTAGCAGTGGAAATAAATGCTCAGAGTCCTAAGGCCAACAAAAAGAGGGTCCAAAAAATCGGAGGAGGAAGGCAAACATTTGGTGGGACCCCTTAGAGAGGGTCACTCCCAACAAACAAATTCAAAATTAAAACAAAACTTGAGTATGAATAATGAAACATTGAAGAAACAATGTCTCAAATTGCTTCCTCCTTTAGTGCAATGGTTACATTATCCTGAAAGAAAACAGATAAAGCAGAGCTGTTATAAATATTTAGCACCATTTGCAGGCTAGAATGCATACAGATTTCATCCTAATTGGTGTCTTGACATTTCAGCTGATTTACATCCTCAGCTCCTCAATCTGTACAGCATGTTAAATAAAATTACAAACATTAGTTCTCTGATGCATTCAAACACTGAAAGGTGCAGGCAAAAACATGGTGAACTGGGATAGTGATTGGAATTGGTTGGTCATGTTTCAAAAAGCTACAATTCAAAGTAAATTAAATGATCATTTTAAACCAGAGGTGATCTACTGAACTTAATCATTACTAGGGATATCCGCTGGCATTTATTTATTTGAATGTTTTTATAGCATGCTTATGGCCACAGTGTTTCCAAGTGTCTTGGGCTTCAATGCGGGAGAGGTGGGTGGGTACCTTTATTAAGAGGGCAGGGGAGCAATTGTAGTTTTAAAGTAATTTACTTATGGAGTACTATAGCTTAAATACAGCATCCCTCTAATATATGTTCTAGTTAATAGTATCATGGCCCAGGAAGAGGATGGTTCTGACTATTCCCCTGAAGTATAGTGGAGGTGAGGGCTTCAGCTATGATCCAAAATAGTGTTCCATACATTAGCAAGTATGCTTACAAAATGAGGGGGTTGCGATATAGTGCATTAAGGACAACTTAAAACTCTTTGATATGAAAAAGAAATCCAATCTCTAGTCAATATTTACTCCTCAGGATGATGGGAACAAGTTTTTGTCTAACGTTGACAATGATAGTGTGGTGTGTGTTTTTCTGGATGTAGCCTTTGGATCTGTACCAGCATAGATTAAATTAAAATACTCAGTTCTTGGATCTAAAACTCCTCTTGCTGTAGAACAGATTACTCAGTGGCATAATGCAAAATGACACCCCACCCACAGAATCGGATGAGGGGCTACTGCTTTTCCTATATCTTACAGATATTCATTGACTTTTGGTTTAATAGGGGGCCCCTAGATAGTTGCCCCCCGCTCTGCAGGACTTGCAGTGGCCTGGATCATGGTATCCATGGGACACTTATCTGGGCACTGTTACTTTATATATATAATGGATCTAAATGGAAATTGTTGCACAATCATTGGTCATCTGATAAATCTATCATTTGTGATCACTCAAGTACATACATTAAAAACGCTTGCTACCGAAACTCAACACTTTTTGAAATTGCAGACTTACTTTAAAACTGAAATCTACCATTCAGCTTAGGTCTAATTAACATACATTCTCTTTTTCCTCTTTATGTGCCTTTTAGGGATTTATACTTGTCAGACCATTCTGATAACTAAGACCAATCTCAGTGCCAGCACCTTTGTTCAACCTACAGATTTACCATTGTATCTGTACAGGTGTTTGAAGTATTGACATCCTCTATGTCTACTCTGTCCCTTCTCAGTGTATAATCCTACATCTGTGTTTCCATTCTTAAGAACATCCTAGACATTTATTGTTAGATGAGGCTACTTGATAGAAGAGAAACACCTATGATACATGAAGTTAAAGACAACTCCTAGAATTGAAGAGCTGTTGTAGAGTAATAGAGTTAACAGTGAATAATATGTGTCAGTACTTTGCGTTATTCGTCTGCTGTTTATTGGTGGAAGCAATTGAAAAAGCTAAATTCCAACCTCAATTAGCCTATGTTAGGCAGTTGCACTTTAGGCCCTCCTAGGACTGAATTTTCTTGAATGCCAACAGGAGATGATTTGAGGGATTTATAGAAGATTCAATTAGCTTAATACTATTTCAGTGTTATTGTTTCAGTTCTGCAACTGCACACCCACATCTTCTAGAAGTGTCATGAAGGGTAAATGTGTTGATTAGAAATCAGGGGTCTAAACCAGGAAACTTGTCTTTTGGTGATCTCCCATACTAACCTGCCAAGTGAAAGGAAATTAAGGAAAACTACTCTGCTGAGGCGAAGGACAAATATAAAGTTGAAAGGTCTGTTTATAAAAAAAAATGGTTGCAAGAGACCTAATACTCGGGTAAAATTACCTCTGCTGGTAACCTGCTGCTTTTCCAATTTTTTTGTGAATCCACTCTGCTGGGAGTTTATATGACATCCCTCCCTCTCAAGAATGGTGTGACCTACTCAGCCATTCATTTATTGGAGTGATCTCAGCCATTGGTTCAGAGTTACTTGTGATGTACCTTACGGTGTTTAATTTTCCCCCACGTTTCCAACATATACATTTTCTCTCTTGCTGAAATGGCTTTCAATGTATACACGAAAGCTGATGACATTCAAATATGGTTTGATTAGATAATCCTGCTTCCTATCAAGCATTCCAAAAGTGTGAAATCCACCTGTCTATGTATGGCCTGCAATAAAATAAACTTAAATGTTGGCAAATCTGAAGTGCTAGCCATCAACATAAACAAGGGGCAAGTTCCAGGAGGCTGGGGTAGAAAATTAAAGAACCATGGCAGATTCAAAAAGATTAAGTAATGTAGAATAATAACAACAACCAGAAGGCTCAAATTATGGGCTGCACCTGACTGTTGATATAAGGAAGAAAGGTAGTAAGGGAAAAGCAAGTTTTTGAGTAATCTGCAGCAAATTTCACAAGATCAGGACACAGGCTCTGATGAAATCAAGGCTAGAATCAGAGGGAAAAAAGGCAACAAGTGTTCTGGTACACCAAGCTTCAAACTTCAATGCACAATTTGGAGTTTCAGGCAATGGCAGCTTATAAGCAGTTCCAGGCAGCAGCATATGACTGGGCTGCACAAGGCAATTCTAACCTCTCACAAGTCTTGGAAGAAAGAATCCAGTGCTCACGAACAGCAGGACTACCCGAAATTAAAGTATTGCATAGTAGATGTCGGGTCTCTATGAATAATCAACAGTGCATTCTGAAATAAATAGTCCATGTAAGCAAGCATGGAATTTCCATTCTGCACAGGATTGAAATGGGAAACAGGCAGAAATTGTACAGGGATTTTAGATGCAAAATCCTTATCCTCATTGAAAAAGTACCATCGCATCTTCCCAACCTCTTAGATGCATGAAGTAAGTTCAAACTAGATGTCTAATTTACAATACCTTAACAAACCCTCATGTCTGACACATATGGGAACTAATCAAAATGGACACAATCTATCATTATCAAAGGTTGTCGATTCAGAATCTATGATGCTCAACAGCAATTATTTTCAGGGGCCTGTCCCACCTTGTTAAAGTCTCTTTCTAGCAACCTGAACTTGATCCCCAACTTCTTGTCTTAGTGCAGGGATTCTGCACATTCACTGAACTATAGCACAGGATTATGGGACCTTGGTGTATAGGGGCTAAGCCTTCCTATCACCTTAGTACCCACGAGCCCAGGTCCTACTCACAAATGTAGAAACCAATGATTAGACACACAGAACACAACACTCTCAGATCTCCCAGGAATCGCAGTAAAAAGAAACACCTTTTCGCTTTCACTCTCGTACTTGTCCACAATAAGATCTGACAGAGACACAGAAATAGTTTAAATATTTATTTTAGCTACCATGCTCTAAAATGAGTACCACCAGCAGCAAAATGCATACTATCAATACAGTTAGCATTGCAGCAAGGCCATGTGTCATAAAGGGAAATGTCATTTTATAAAGACAGTGGATAAAGGACTATATGGCGTAAGCACCCTCCCCTTAGTAAGCATAAATAGTATTATATAGTAGAAGATCCCTGGGCTTTTTCAGCAGACCCCATACCTCAGGCCATAGATCGTATTTCTACATCACAGGTGTGGGTTGCTCTTCTTCCTGGAAAGGTCCCTCTCCAAGTGTGTATTACCTAAACATGCATCCCCATAATATCAAAGTACGAGTCTCCAGCAAAAACAGCTGCATTGGTATGTTTTGTCTAAGTGCTAGGGCCAGAACAGAATAACAAGAGTCCGTGTTTATCGACCTTGCTCACAATGTTCAGACTAAACTCCAGGAACAGACAGAGAATGAGCACAGCCGCGAGTTCTCATGTGAAAGGCATAAACAGAGTCTTGCAAAAATAAAGACAAGTAGTGTTGTGCACACAAGCAGCATCATGGCTACCGGGCTTATGTTAACTTAAAGATGTCAACAATGACTCTAGCAACCATGTGACAGTCAATCTGTTGACGGTTAAACCAATCAATCAGGGTTCTTGTAGAGTGCGCCTAAAACCCATTAGGGTCTCATGGTGATGGGGTGGGTGTTATGCTGTTTATTCAAAGAGCCAGGTCTTGAGGTCCTCCCTGAATTGAGGCATTGAGGTTAAAGACTTACCTGTTCATATTAGACTTTCCCAACATATAACCCCCTACCTCTTACGCTGTATGTTTATTCTGTGAGTTTGTCTTATTGGCTGAAGGATGATGATTTCTCCGATGGTAATTGCTGTTGACTTGTACTATATTCATGCGTTTAAGGGACAAATCACTGTAGAAAACAGTAATATAAAATAATGAAATAATATGCCTGTATTCAATTTTATGGAACCTATATGTGAGTTTAGAGAGTTGATGCACTGTAGAATGTATCTATGCAGGGCAGTTTTAACCCTTTTTGCCAGATAATTCTGATGATATTATTTGCAGTTTGCGAGAGCCCTGCCACATATTCCTGCACCATATTTTGTTACAAAAAGGGTGAACCTAATACAAACCCTTTAAATTAAATGTATGCCCAGCATTTGCAGCATAACAATTTGCCATTTTAATGGAGTTGGACCATATGCTAGCCCTCTCAGCCTCCTGAAAAGGTAGCTTCAATTGACGAAGTAAGTCACTTTCTCTAGATGAGAACGTGATGAACAATCGTGAATTACCTCATGAGGCAGGTGCAGTATTCTCTATTCCAGTGGTAATTCCCCGTTTCCCAGTGAATTCATAGAGGGACAATTGCAACGCTGCAATATTTTTACACCCCGAAAATAGAGATCCACTGAATTAATTAATATTACAGGTATCCCTGGAATGATTGTAATTTGTTGGCCTGGAACACTGATGTGGTATTCTGGGGGGACTAATCATAGGTCCTTATTGTTTTTCTCCTTCACAGTGATCTTGTCAGTAGAAAATCCCCGTTAGGGCCGTTTCTAGGTGTTTTGCTGCCCTAGGCGAGAATTGAAAAATGCCGCCCCCTCTCTTTTTCAACCATCACTCTCTCCCCGTCATCCAGGAGAGAGTGGATATCTGGAGCTATCTCCAGCAACGCCACTGCGAATCACCCACCTTAACATCTCTTCCCCTCAACATACCTGGGGCAGTGCAGACTTATGCTTTCCCAGCCTGCTTGGGGAAGGGAAGGGCCCAGTGGGCGGGGGCCTCTTCTTCTCAAGGTACGAGGGCTTGCTGGCTGTGGTGAAATGCTGTGGCGCTCTTGACACCAGGCCCAGTTCCACCGTCCACGCACTGCTGTACTGCACCACGCAGCTCAAGTTAAGGGGTCTTCTTCTTCAAGGCACACTCTCTTCACGCTTCCTTGACCCCCTCTTCTGTGTCCTTCTACTCCTCCAGCCTCGCTCACATGCAGGGAGATTCCATCACCTCACCTGACCCCAGTCACAGGCCGGAGGCCTGGACATGGGGCCGCCACCGCCCACCATCTTATGATCTTTAGCCTGCCTGCCTGCTGCAACAAACACACCCGCCCCGCGCCACCATCCAAACCTCACTCACCCAATACCTGTCACCCCTCACAGTGCTGCTACCAGGCCTGGCTGCTACCCAGCTTTCACTCAGTTAGTGTTGTGGTTGTGCGACAGTCCGGCCGTGAGGACGAGCTCGGAGATAACGATTCACACACAGGCCTCATTTTACAACATTAGCAGGCCTGAGTGAACATTATTACATTTAGATTGCATCCGAAATATATATTTAGATTTATTTTACATCCACATTTACAGCCAGCGGCCTCCGCTGACTGTGCTGACTGACTCACCAGTGCACTGCTCTGCTCTGAAAGTCACGTACGTTCACGACCACCACGGGTCACTGCTGTGCTGTTTGCAGGCTCATGGTGCTGCGTGCTGGAGTCGGAGACAGTAAAAAAAGAGGGCCAGGAGTCGGGACAACAAGACTGTGTGACACTGGCAGGTGGCAGCTGCAGTATTTAGTAATTAATTCACGGCCAGCAGTGCGCCAGCCGACACACACAGTCCATCCCCCGCGCGCCGAGAGAGATGGTGGCACTGGTGCGTCGTGCGCGTCACCGTCACTGAACTGCCCTCCCTGGCAGAAGCACTGCTCACAGATTGGCCAAAAATGTTGCCCAGGGCCGTCATTGGTAGCGCTATCCAGCGCTACAAGATTGATGGCCCTGGGGACTCACACTTACACTAGTGTGAGTGTCCCGCTCCACACACGCCACTTATCTAGGGTGCGCGCCGCCCCCCGACACTATTCTAGGGTGTGCGCTCGGCTCTAAACTGCGCAACATGTCACAAGCAGCAGGTGCGCTTGCACAGTGCACTCCACTGCATGATTTTTGCCACAACACAATGCCACCCTCACCATTTTGCCGTCCTAGTCCTAATGGCAGAAACGGCCCTGATCCCCGTAAAGGTACTATGTATAAACGAGCAGAGCAAAGGGTAAGTTGCAGGGAAAATGTCCAAATACATTTTCAAGCTGCGCGATGTCCATTAAAGTGACAATTATTTCCCTAGGTTTAGAAGCCCGTTGCATAGGTGACGATAAACTACAAAAGTTCACAAACCTTTCAAAGAGGGAAAACTAGTTCAACTTAATTCTTTCTCCAAAAACAGATCAAAATGTTCTACAAATTATACACTAGCAATTCGATGTTTTCTCGAAAACTGTAGTTGACTTTTGAAATAAAAGTGACAAAAACACTTGCCAACTTATTCTCAGAGCCAATACTCCGACTTTACCAATGCAAACATTTACCTTAGTTGCTTGTTAATGCGATCTAGAAAATCTGAATAAGGTATCTGTCTTAAAATGTCTCAGATAGAAAATAAAAGTTATATTAATTCTTCAAACTGCTCCTAGAGCTCAGTTTAAACTCAAACCACAGCCATATGTGATTGATTAATCACTTTGCAGATTATTTCGACTGTTTACAATCTATCATGATGAAATAGCTATTGTTGTCTTGAAAAAATAACTGCTGCAGGTCTGCCTAGAGCATCTTAATCTTTGAAACATTACTCAGAGGTGGTTCCTCCATTGAATCGCAAGAGCGTCGCCACAGTTATATGCCCCCGAGACGAAAAATAAAATGATAATTCATTTCCGGGTTATTTTTCATCCCCCTCCGAGCAGAATGCCAGGATGGAGGCAGGGCCGGTGCTGAGTGACAGGAGGGTGGGCTGTGTATGCTCTGTTTAAACTGCGCATGTCTTTTTGGCCAGCAGGTGTGAGACGCCACTGGTTACCTTTTCCAGAATGTGTGTTCACTTTCAGGCTAAACATTTTCTAATGGAATGTATGGCTCTATACATTCCCATTTCTGATTATAGTTCAAGTTTTTAATTGGGTTAGGCACATCTTTACCCTACAATGTCCAGATATTACAATCATCTAACAGAAGTTGCAGCATTTTGGGTTATGATCTTCACAAGTGGGAATCACAATTGTCATAGGGCATTGTAACAAAGAACAGAGTATATAAAAATGAAGAAAACATGACAATGAATACAACAAGAAAAATGTCGGGTGAAAAAGTTTCATTAAACAGCTCTCCGTGCAAAAGGGATAGTGTGATGAGCCAAAGGACTGTCAAACTGACATGGGAAAATAAATTACAACGCAGAGCACTTTGCAGTAGTTCTTCATCATCTGGAAAAGTCAGTCTTTCATAGGGTTATAAAGGTTTCATAGGGTTTCTTCAGCTTGGTGTGTATTTAATTAATTATTGGTAAGGGCATAGGATTTAGCTTTTATGTCCTTTTAAATACAAACAAGTGCCTTTATAGATGCCTCTCATTGCAAGGCCCCAGGACATTAGCACCATAATATTAGGGACTAAACAAAACAGCAGCCCAGTAAACTTGTACCATCATAAAACAAGTCCCAGACACAGGAGGCTCAGAAAGGAAGGGGAAAATTGCAGAGAAATATGGCACAATTAGTGTATGCTCATTTGTGCATGCATTAGCACATTAAAGTCAGACATATTGACTTTGCCAATGGTTGGTAGTTTATGACAAATACTTTGGAAACTGTAGCCAGATTTATTAAAGTACTAAAATTCAGTACATTTTTTTTAGAGTATTTGACACCGAGCACCCTTGCTCCAACGAGCAGCGGAGTACATTTTTATTATAAAACTACTATGGCAGTTATGAAATATGTGGTGTGTGATTTCAGAGACCTCTTCTGTACAAAATCCGTTCCTATGTTGCCTATTAACCGATGTCAACACAACAGTTTAACTGCAGGTTTAGAGTGTAGCTAACATGAAAAATGATTACTCTTTGTAGGAAGGGAAACATACTTATTTGCTCAATGAATAAGAAATACTTTTGAGTTGTGTCTAAAGAATATTAACGTGAAGCAGTAGAATAGTTACAATTCCTCTTCTGACCTTCATCACGTTCTATAAAAGGGCAGGTATTTGTTAGCCCTATTTGGCTCTCCGTTGCTGTAAATCTCTGCTTTTAGAAAATGCATCTCATACACCTTCAACATACAACTATAAACCCAAGAAGTAGCTAGGCTCGATTCGACAAGCTAGCCTGCTGAATGTATTATATCCTGAGAAAATAGCAGAGTTAACAGGCTCAAAGAAATGTCACTGGTTGAAGATGCCAAAGGGTGCTTATATTGTAACATAACACATAAATCATAATGTATTTCTGCTAATTGGCTCAACGTTTGATATAAAGGATAGATGAAAACTGAAGCACATGAGTGACAGCACTGGCAATTGATCAGAGGAAAATGTTTAAAGCCCTGTTACAGAATGTGGTATGTGCTTTGTCAATAGTTGTACAGGCTCAGGTGCCCTAGCCAATAAGACTTTCAAGTTAGGGAAAAGGGCTAGCCTCAAGAACTACAGCATTATTAATATTGAAGGCGTTGCATCAGTTATAGATATCAAACTAGAGTGCCACATTGAAACTGACTAGAAGTCTTCAGTGGCTACAATATTACTTGACATAATCCTGTAATATTCCAGACAGGTTGGGCTGTAGATTGTCATGTATAATTTCTATGTACAAAGAATAGAAATGCAATTAAAATCTAAAGGGAGCACTTTGATATATTTTCCCTTTCTCCCATAAAAGAAACATCCAAAGAGATCCTCAAAATTCCCCCATGCAGTGGTAATGATGATGAAAGAGTATAGACATTATCGGCCTGATTTAGATCTTAGCTGAAAGGGTATCTCTGTCACTTTTCCATCTGATTCCCAATCCGCCTACTAGGTTGTCAGCCCGCTCTATTTAGATGCTGGCGGGTCCAAAGACGAAAGACCTTTGGAGTGCTGCAGACTCTACCAGGTATGTTCACCAACGTCTACGACTTCATAGGCAAAAGCAGCTTTGGGAGGGCGGACAGCCAGTTTGGATTCCCGCCAATATGACTGTCAAACCTCCACACCTGAGTTGGTGGATTGGAAGAGATATAAGGCAAAAACTCCCCTTTTCTCACTTTCACACTTCTTTTTCCATCATGAACCCAATCTTTCAAGTGCTGCCTCTGCTGCTGCTGCTCAATCACGAAGCAAATCAACTACGTCATGGCCGGAATCAATGTTAAGCTCATCTGTTACCTGTTACCTTTTGACTTGTCTACTAACATTTGCACTGGAATCATGCATTTTTAAATCTCTCCGACAAGCAATAGCGTACAAATGTGCAATGCATATGTGTGTAATGTTATCATTTAAGAAAGCTAAAGAAACACACCTGCATGATTACATTGGGTTCCTAAATATTGGTGAAAGCTGCCTTCCGAAAAAAAAACAGTTGCAAAAAAAACATCAATTCAAAGATCTAAAAGGGACCATACAGATATGTTTAAATAATTTGTGTACAATAGAATAAAAACATATTTATTGCACATCTCTGGGATAAGTAAAATGCAACATGATGTAGAAATTGCACCAGACATGGTGGAACATTCACTTTTTAAATACCTGTAAGATCACTATCAGTTCCAAACTGTAATCAGTTAAAATATTTATCCATATAACATTTCCTCTTGTCTTTGGATTTGGGAGGGGTGGGTTAGGGAGGGTGGTATTGGTTTTGGAAGCAGTCAAGGCCAGGGTAAATAAAACATCTTCTTGAGGATGAAATGCAGGATGGGTGGGAGAGGGTTGGGATTGTGAGATATAGGGAGTTGCAGAGTGTGCTGTGTGTGTCTGGTGGCTTTGCTGGTGCATGTGGGTCTGGTGTCTGTTGTGTACATTGGGTGAGTGTTTTGGCAGGTGTATGTTGCTCAATTGCGTGTGGGCGGTTGTGCGTTGGGGTGTTGTTTTGCATGTAGGTGTGTGTGTGGATGATTGTGCTGTTGATGTGGTTGGGGTGGTTATTGTGCTTGTGGATGTGTGGTTCTTATGACTGTGGTGGTGGGTGTGGTGATTGTGTGTGTGTGTGTGTGTGTGGATGTGGTGGTGTTTTTGAATGTGGTGGTGGATGTGGTGGCTGTGTGTGGGTGTTGTGGTGGTGGTGGATGTGGTGATGATGTCGTGGTTGGTTTAGTGAGTGTTGTGATGGTGGTGGGTGTGGTGCTTGTTGGTGTGTAGGTTGTTGGTGTGGTTGTAGGTGTAGTGGTGATGGTGCATGTGGTGGGCGTGGTGTAGTGGTGGTTGTTCTGGGTGTGGGTGCAGTGGCTGTTTGTTCTTTGGATGTGTGCTGTTTTTTTTGCAGTGTGCTTCTTTATGTGTGAGTGTGCTGCTTGTGTCTGTTGTAGTGAGTGTGTGCAAAGGAGTAAGTGTGCTTGGGACAGGGCTAACAATTGGAAATTGGGATTGAGTAGGGGTCTGAGTAGGGGCACAAGGTTGGGCTAGTTGTGAGGCTGTGGTCAGTGAGGAGGCTAGCTCTCTACAGGTCAGACAGGGCACTATGAATACCTTCCAGGTGTGCTACCATTTAATGCATGTGGCAACAAAGCCCCTGGACAGCATTCAGGAGTGCAGTCTGTCTACATAGATGTTTCATAGCAGGTCAATAGCCTTCTCACTCAGCGGAGCCAGGTGGACAGGGGAAGGCAGTAAAGGAGACGGCACCCATTTAAGGGGTGCAGTTTTGGCCAACTGGGGGGAGCAAGAGGGAGGGTGGAGATGGGTCTCTGGGTCGTAAACAAGGATGCAGTTGGTATAGTTCCTGTAGGGTCCACCAGCACTAGGGACTGCTCACTTGTGGAGGCCTCTGAAGAGTATGTTGGTGAGCTGGTGCTCTCAGTTGCAGTCTCCTCACTCTTCGTGCCACTGAGTCCCTTGGTATTGATGGTCCCAGCACCCGAACCACAGTGGCCAGATGCTTCCCCGCCTAAGTCTCCTTCGCCTACTGCTTAATAGTTTTATTGTATCTGTGTAAATAGAACGGATCATGACGTTTGATCACAATACATTTTCCACGTTTTCATATATCACCTGCTTAAATCAATAGGGCTTGCTTCCTTAGTGCAAAATCTGGTCAAATGGACAGTGCTGTGTTGGGATTATAGCTATGCTGTAGGGCATTTTAGTTAGTCTCTACCTCATAACCCAAGTGGAACTGTATTGTCTGTCATATCATAAATAAAAGTGTTCATTATTTGAAAAGAAATTTCTCCCCTGTGACAGAATATTGATCTTCAAATGTGTGTCAGGAAAATTATCTCACTTTGCAGGTGGTCAGATGTTTGGAGACTTGAGATGGGAACAGTTTAATTACTACTCTAAAACAGGACCAGTAAGAGGGTAGTGGTATTGGTAATGGAAAATCTAGAAGAACTGGAAGACTCTCAAACTTTGCTTCTACATTATCATAAGCTCATGCATGTAGGCAACATTTTCAGAAACGATTTGGTCACAGTTTTGTTATTAATCATGATAGCTCCTATATCATATATGATCTTGTTTTTTATTCATTTTAGATTCTTTCCAGGAATTGTTTAACTGTTCAGAATGGTTGGGCTGTGGGGTTTAGAATAGTGTACTCATGTTACCAGAAAGGATATACACTAAAAAATACTTTTGTACAGTGTGTTTACAAGGCCAAACAATCTGCATTATTTTCATTCACAAAAAGTAAACTATGAATCGATGTGTGTCCACAAATATTGCAACTCTGTACCAATATTTGTATAAACTGAAAGGTAGTTTCCTTTGTTTGGACATTTCACAATGGTAACACTTACTTCAAGTAACTAAAGTATGTTTCAAATGATAAAAATATTATCGGGCACATGCATCAATATTGCATTTTGCGATTCCTTAATTGTGAAAAATAAGGAATCGCAATTAAGGAATTGCAAACTGCAATAGGATTGTGTGGTGAAATACCGACTCTTAAGGGCCTGTTGTACTGTAAACTGTGCCACCTACATTTGTAATTACAGAATCGGTATATTTACCGATTCGGTAATTTACCGAATCGGTAATTTTACCGAATCGGTAAATATACAGATTCTGTATTTTTCAGCCCCCTACATCTGAAAACCCTAATACCGGTCGGAAACGGCCGAAATAGGCCGTTTCCGACCGGCATTAGGGCTCCTACATCTGGCCCTAAATGAGCATTTAAGACAAGCATTAAATTGACAAAGAAAGCCTTTTTAAACCAATTGCCCAAGACCATTTTAGGAACTTGGACACGCCACAGGCAAACAAAGTGCGTGTGTCTGACATTAAAATTCGTAATGCCGCTTTGTGCTGCCGAGTGCCTAGTAGTCGGCATAATGGTTTGAGCCAGCACCGCCTCGGCGCTAGATAAGCCGGACATTCAAAGAGAATGTGGGCAACCGACCCAACGCGTGTTAGGCATGTCACGCAGAAAGGAGATCGCTGGTGGGAAGTTTTCCAGCGGGCAGTCAATTCACTTACAGGCAAGGTACCTATTCTAAATTTAAAATACAAAGCCCGGTCTGCAGGGTTAGATTTAATATCGAGGTACAGTTCATAGGCCACCACATCCTTGATCTTCATAAAGTCAGTAGTGGATTTGCAATGTTTTGACTCAGTGGAGATTTTACAGGAGATCCAGTTCCAATACAGCTTCTTCAGAACGGCTTGGGGGTGGGGCGGTCCTGGATTCCCACGCATCTCCAAGACCTAGATACCCTAACAATCATTTCACATCCTTCAACCACTTGATCTTAGACCAGCCCCCCATTAGCATAACCTCTAACAGAGCCTCAGCATATGAGGCTAGCTCGGGCACACTCCACAACCGCGCCCAAAGTAGCAAGGGGCGTAATTGGGCTTGATCCTTGATCGATCTACATCACAGATCTATTAATACGGGTACTCTAGGGGTGCTCTGCGGAAGGGCCATCAAGGTCTTCAGAAATGTAATCTCTGATATTGATAGCACTTCAAGATTACATGTGCCCCACAACTCCGCCCCATACAAAGCAGCACTAACCCCTCTTGCTTTGTAAATCTCCAAGACTGGGGCAATAGGCTTAGTTGTAGAGAAGAGTTGCTCTTTGAGTAGGGCACCACCCACCCTTTTATGGCCAAGTAACATCTTTTGGATGTGCAAATTCCAGTGCATTGAACCTGTAAGACGGATGCCTATTTAGTCAAATTCGGCCACCCTCTCCAGGGGTACGGAATTCAGCACCGGGGGACGGCCCAGTTTTTTGGGCGGGTTCAGAACCAAATATTTGGTTTTGTTGATGTTAATAATCAAGCACCTATGTGAGAAAAACACCTGAAAGCTATTTAGAAGGCTCCCTAAACCCATAGGGGTCTTTGAGATGAGGAGGGTGTTGTCAGCGAAGACCAATGTGGGGATGCGCTTGCCCGCCAGGGATGGTGCATCTGCAGGTATTCTTAGCAGGTGCTCGACCACTCCGTTCACATAAAGAGAGAACAGAGTGGGGGCGAGCACACAACCCTGGTGAACGCCCCTTTCTACTGGGATCCTATCAGTTTTCTCACCTTGCATGCCCCACCACACCTGTGCAAAATTATCAGCGTGGAGCCTCACCAGTAGGGACAAGATGTATGGGGGCAACCCCATCTCGGACAGAACCCTCCACAACCCCTCCCTCTGTACTAGGTCAAAGGCAGTCTTCAGGTCAATAATTGCCAGATAAAGACTGTCTTTCCCCAGCACCACCACCTTCCAATAGAGGAGGACCAGTCTGAAGGCCTGTTCTATAGTCCCTGTTCCAGAGCGAAAGCCGGCTTGGAAGTCCGATAAAATGGTATTATCGTCTACCCACTGAAGCACCCTCCCCAGGATCACTTTTCCCGCCACCTTTTCCGTTGAGTCAATAAGGCTTATAGGGATATGGTTGGCAGGGTCGTCCCCACACCCCTTTTTAAATATTGGGACGGCCTCCGCCCCTTTCCAAGATTCAGGAACAGGTGCACCATTGTTGATAGCATTAAGTAGAGATGAGACCAACTTCCCCCACTCTTTGTGGTTAGAGCACAGCAGATCACCCGGTAACCCGTCAGGCCCAGCAGCTTTGAGGGGCACCAGAGAGTTTATTACACTCTCAACTTCTCTTGGGGTGAAGGGATCGCCAGATGTGTCCCCCAGAGTTTCAACTCGGTAAGGGCTACTATTTGAAATTGTCTGGGTATTCATCTCATTGGAGGTGTAGAGGGAGAGAAAATGGTCATACCAGGTTTGGGCTGGGATGTTACATGTAATTAAAGTGCTATCTGGTCTGTTCCTAGTTTGAATTAAATTCCAGAACCCTTTGGAATCTCTACCCGCACTCGCTTTCTTGAGGTCAGACCAATACCTGTCCTCCCACTCTTTATTGGCTGCAATGATGGTCTGGGTATACTCTTTCCTAGCATGCCTGATCTCTGACGAGGATTTACTTTTAATGGCGGTGATCAAGGCAGATTTTTTCCCCCTGCATTTTTTAGTAAACCAGCCTGGTTGGTTCTTAAAACTCTTATCTTTCCCCCCTGGAGGATCCCTGCTTTGGAGAAGGAAGAATTTACCCAGGGCCTTGATTGTGTTACAAAAGAGGGCTGTCACATCGCTAAATGTCTGGGTGGGCGAGTCCAAATTGATCTGAGCTGTAGCTAAGAGGGCCCCCATGGCTAGCATTTTCCCCTCGTCCATAGTGACCCTGCACCACTTCAGACGCCTCCCACAGTTGGAGGGACGTACTTCTGAAGTAGAGGCTGGATTTGGGGACATACGCACACCCAATTCCCCGAACCACAAGGGGAGCAAAGTCAGAGAGAGGGGATTGTGGTCACTATCGATTGTGGGCAGAACCTCCATATCCCGCATGGAGCTCCATAGCTTAACGTCGAGGATCATGAATGAAATAGTATTTTGTAATCAAAATTCATCTGGGATATATTTTGATACTAAAATGTAGCCATTAAATCTGATGTTTGTAGCCATTTTGGCTCACTTGCTCACTTTTGTTTTGTATAAAACATACTTACCAATGTGACGATTGGAACATCCACTATATCATACGTCTATTGTATGTTATGTCACATGTAATAGGGCTAACCTTACATCATTCACAATAGTGAAGGAGCATCACATCTGACACAATAAAGACTAGTGGCCTGTTTAGTACAAATGTCCATTATAACATAAACAACCGGATGCACTTTGTTGTTTAGGCAGGCATGTGTCTGCTGAAACCAGTCCTTTTGGTAGTGAACAGAAATCAGGCAGTATCCTTTTCCACAAATGCATCTACAAAACACATCCTCATATACCTTGTGCAAAAAGTACACCTTCAAGAACTCTTCTTCTGCATTGGACATGTGTCAACCTTATTGTTGATAGCAAAATGAGTTGCTGTAGAAAAAATAATTATTTAACATGTTCTACTCACACAAGAACTTACCCCTTTGATGCTGCTATAGGGCTCTCAACTGCCTATCAAGGTCCAACTAGGCCACCACAAGTATGCAGGCCATTATGGGGTAAGGGTGCGGTGCATGTGCTTTCCACATTGAGAGGACTTGCCGAGCTGGACTTCTGATGACTTCTTGGTCAAGTGTTGTAGGTCCTCTCACCTCTTCTGACAGTGAATGCTGGGTTGCTTGTAGACCCCAAGGGTCTGCAACTTCTTTGTGATGGCCTTCCATATCTCTTTTTTCTGATGGGCATTGACCAGTATGGATACAAGAATGCTTAGTAACTTGTTGTTTGTCTGTATTGATGTAAAACATTTTTACTACTTCAATCACAAGCATAACTCAAGAGCTACTACACAATATATTTATGTTTATCATTTTGCCAAAATAAAACTATAAATAATACTTTTGTTCAAAACTGTTGACTACCCTTATCCCCTGTCATTTCCTAAATTCTATAACCCAGGCCAGTGATATTATCTAAGCCAGGGGGCTCCAACTCTTTCTGTAATGAGAGCTCCTTCTCATTAGTGAATGTCATGGTGAAATACTAAAGGCTAAACAATTTGCGCATTGTAACCAAACACTTCCCCACCTAGCTACATTGATTTGAAGCCTGATTGCCATAGAGCCAGATACTACTGTTTGAACTACATACCATGACTATTGGCACCATGAATGGGCTGCCATGTATGTCAGTGAGAACATGTTCTTTGGCAATGTATGAACATGTTTGCATATGAATGGGATATATTTGTATGAGTGGCTGACAGTCGGAGAAATTTAAACTGTTTGTTTAATAAATAGCTCTCCATTTAATTTTCTGCCATTTAAAAGCATTCAGAATCATCATTTTGTTCACAGATCTAATTTTGCTTCAGTGCATCAGTTGTTCACCTCTGTGACTAAGTCACAGCCTAGCCGCAAATCTGACAGTCCACTGCTCATTGTCATTCCACGCTATCTGCAGCATGATGAACATGATGTCAGATGAAAAAAAGCCTTCACTTAAATTAGAAATGAAAATATGAAGTTGTGCTCATTTTAAAAAGAACTCAAGGATTTGAGCTACTCAGAAGATAGTAATAAATACGATGGATAATAGTAATCCCCAGAAAGGGATAAGCTGCACCTCCAGATAGAAAACAATTCAAATATTTCACTAGTAATAGCGTTACTGTAATTAACAATTGGGGTGTTGGATAAACTAATTGCACCAATTACACTACAGTGCTGTTGGCAGGACACAAAACCGGCACATCCAAATGCAAAATATTTAGTATTAGCACTCTCTAATTCAGTCACATTTGGTTCTCTTCGACCAAAATCTATGATAATGGTAAATTGAATTACACCGCTGACACAATTGAACAGTTTTTTAAGTGATGATATGCTTTAAAATGACCAATAGGTTCTCATGGATTCTCCACACCGGATGTCAGTTGATCTTTATTTTTCTATAGCAAATTCCCTGCAATGGATACAAGCCAACACGTGTTTCGTCTGTACAGTAATACGTATTCAGACTTTTTCAAGGCAATCAAGCAATTCAAGTCAGAATTCACTGAAGACATCAAGGAATTCAAACTCAGGTGTCCTAATATAAAAAGCAAAGTATTATGCACCGTCAGGAAGTAGTTTGCAAGCCGATCCTATTAATTGATAAAAACACCTGACTCGTTCTCAATCGTGGCCCAATAGAATCAGAAAAGTTTCACTGTCCCCGCCAGATAAATTATGACAGTTCGCTGTATCTTAGGAAAATAAATGGTGTACAGTAGCGTCAAAGTTAAACTTCACCGGGCAGGCAAACCATGATAAGTTGTCTCAGCAAGTAAACTAGTTCCGTCTAGATTGCTCTGTGCCGAACTCAGAAGATGTCTGGGAGCTACTGGTAGCTCCTGAACAGCTAGTTGGAGACACCTGATCTAGGTTGAGTGATTTCTGGGATAATGCACAGAGCAAACACCATTTTAATTTAGTATGTAAAAAATTACATATATACGTACAGTTGTAAATAAGATATATTGTGTTTTCAATTTTTAGATGATGTGAAATTTCTACATGTATTTATTTATTGTTGTGTTTTTATGGCGCAAGCTAGACCGAGAGGTATCAGAATACTTTACAGGTTATGTGAAAAGTTCAGTCACTACATTCGAGGCTTCGTCTGGGTCAAACGGTTCAAAAGTGTAAGACAACGCAGCATATAGTAGTAGCTTAACGACAGTCAAAGACTTAGTAATTTGTACGACTGCAGCATGGATTCTGTCTTTGGGGGTTGGATATTTACAAATACATAGATATATCTCAAAATACACACCAATAAAATGTAGGGATCAAAACACACAACGAATACTAATGTTGTTGTTTTTTCTATTATAAAGTACTTTAACACCTTGGCTGCTAATGGTTTTCCCCTTGTGTGCTAACATTTTATGAATTCCTCTATTCATGACGAGCTCAGCTCGTCATCAGCCCAGCTCAACTGTGCCTCATGACGAGCTCAGCTCGTCATGAGCATCGAAGGGGTTAAAATTCAGACAGTCATTGTTTTATATAATGTAAAAAGTAGATGACACTTCACTTCAATCACTATCCTTCACTCAGGAAATTAAAAAGACATTCAAGCCTTGTTTAACAAAAAACTTACACAGATTTACTAAAGCATTTTAAACATGTAGCTGTTATTCTGGAGAACCATAGAGCTGGCTATAGAGGGACAGGACCTTTGTTGCCAGCAACTCAATCTCTGCTAGCAAGAAGGCCAGGACTGTGTCATCCTCTTGCTGGTCTCCTGACTCCCAGAGGTCAGAAACAGCAGCAAAAGTAGAGGAGGTCTTGTTGGCTGTAGTGTTAGGAGGCAAGTGAGTTTTTTTCAAAACGTGGTGTACATATACACGACGTATGCATCCTCAATGGAGAGGGACACGGAGTTTAGCTTTTGTAGGTTGCTTTCACTTATGTTAGCTTATGGCAGTGTCCGCAGTGGTGTTTCCCACCCACAACTTGGCCAACTTCCGGCATGGCTGTCTAATTCTAAGTGTCCTGATGGCGAGGTAAGGCGCCTGCCATTTTAGATAGTCAAATATTGTGTTTGTGAATGTTTAGTGTGTCATCATCACTAGAAATGGAGGCTAGCCTGTTTACAGATACAAAATGCAAATATCACTCATTCATTTTTCAAATAAACATTTGTAAATAGATCCTTACTGTAGTAGTTGTGCGGTGTTGTTTGCACTTCCGTTGACGGTATTTTGGATAGAAAAAAAGAGGATTATATAATTGATACATTTAAAATGTATTATTCCCACATTGTTCTTTTTTAAAAAACAGACAGGTAAATTTTTACCTAAACAAAAATAAATGTCAATATTACATTCTCTGTTAAATTATGTTAACACACCGTATATGTTTTTAGCAAAATATTAAGTGTGTGTTCTATTAAAATAAAACATTTTGTTAATGTTTTAATATGTTGACTTTTTTATTGCAGACAAATGAACCCAGGGAGAGTGGGGCGATGACAGCCTCAAGTGCTCCGATGATTTCCAAACTTTGCCACCATGGAAGATTGGGATATTATCAAAAAATTCTGAATAATTAAGCAAACAATAGTGGATTTATGTGATCAGCTGGAACAAGATTTTCTGCCTCACAATACTAATCCCACATATATTATACCCATTGTTAAACTCATGGCAGGACTTTATTGTGTGGCCACAGGATTATTCCAATACAGGATGTGGTGGAATGTGATGGAATGTCACAACTAACTTTCAGTGGTATGCTACAAGAGGTTTTGTTTTCAATGATGAGACACATCAACAGCTTCTACCAGTTTCCATGACATGAGGATTTGGCGAATGTGAAGTTCGAATTTTAAACGCACAGGGTTGCATACCACATGTGATTGGAGCAATTGATGGCACACATATTGCCTTAGTGCCACCACATTGCATGGAACAATTTTGCTGGAATCAGAAGCCCTTCCATTCAATCACTGTGCAAGTTATCTGCTTAACTGATTTGTACATCACAAGTGTTTGTGTGTGTTTCCCATGATTCCTTTGTACTACCGAACAGCAGCATACCCTTGCAAATGTCACATCTTGGACCTAAGAGTGGCTGGCTTTTAAGAACAATCTGTTAATATATGTTGTTTAATTTCAAGTTTCATTATCAACAATAGTAATATTTTATTTGGGTCTTTTTTGGCATATATCAGAATCAACTTTACCTAACAGACCATGGTTGTTGGCACCGCTGAGGAATCTAACGACGCCAGAGAAAGTCTCTTTCAATGAGGCCCACTGAAGAGCACGGAATTCAGTGGAGCAGGCTTTTGGATCAGATTTTCTCTCTGGATAAGACTGATGGAGCACTCCTCTACTCATCCAATAAGGTGGGACAAATCTCCCTGGCCTGCTACATGTTGCACAACATAGCTCTGCGACAGAACATCCCATACATTGCAGAGGATAGAGTTGTTGAAGAGGCAGTGGATGAGGATGTTGAAATGCCAAATTAGGATGAAAGTGTTGAAGAGGATGGAACTGACTTATGTCAAGATGTTAATGACAACTTCTCCACATGAGTGTGAGTATATATTTAGTTTTCGAAAATAAATGGGCACTAGGGGTGAGTGTCTGAAAAGTTTTAGCTCCCCATCTATCATCTCCTTGTGTTTGCTTTGTTCGCCCTAAGTTGGCAGGGCATGCCCAGACATGGGTCCCTTGCTCATTTTGCCATTGGATTCAAGCTAGCCTGGCTGATGAGGGTTGTTATCCTGAAACCGGCCGCACAATGCTTGTTTCTGGTCCAGGGGAGACCTGGCTTGGCAGTTCGGGCTGGACTGGGGAGCAATCTAGCCCAAACTGCCAGGCCAGGTCCTCCCTAGACTAGAAGCAAGCATCCTGTGACCGGTTTTGGGGTATCACCCCTCATCAGCTAGGGTAGCTTGACTCCAGTGGCATGGAAAGCACAGGATGGTTCACCAAGCCGCGTGGTTCTCCAACAATCTCAAAGACTCCAAGAAATCCTGCTGTGACCTCAAGAAAGCCTGGTGCCACAACCAGTCAACCGATAACATGACAGCCCTCAAGAACGCCACCCGCAAACACCACCAGCTGATTCGCACCACCAAAAGGTCATCCTTCAGAGAACAACTGGACAACAACACCCACAACAGCAAGGGACTCTTCAACGTTGTGAAAGAGCTCTCCAACCCCAACGGCAGCGACAATGACATCACGCCTTCTCAAGACCTCTGCAACTCTCTGGCCACCTTTTTTCACCGTAAGATCGTCGACATACACGACAGCTTCGGCGCTCAGAACACGTACCCCACCACCAAACCTACACCCCCCACCACCACCATGTGCGCCTGGACTCGGGTCAGCACGGAAGATACCACCCACAGGATGAACACCATCCACTCGGGCTCCCCAGTCGATTCCTGCCCACACCACATCTTTAACAAAGCCGACTCCATCATCGCACCCATACTTCGGGACATCATCAACAACTCCTTCATATCCGCCACCTTCCCGGAGAGCTGGAAGCACGCAGAGATCAGTGCCCTCCTGAAGAAACCCACTGCAGACCCCTCAGACCTCAAGAACTTCCGCCCCATCTCGCTCCTCCCCTTCCCTGCAAAAGTCATTGAGAAATCCATCAACAAACAGCTGACAGCCTTCCTGGAGACGAACGGCTCCCTCGACTCAACGCAGTCCGGATTCCGAGCGAACCACAGCACCGAGACCGCCCTCATAGCGGCCACCGACGACATCCGGACCCTACTGGACAACTGAAAAACTGCCGCCCTCATCCTGCTCGACCTTTCGGCTGCTTTCGACACGGTCTGCCACCACACCCTGACAACCCGCCTCTGCCATGCCGGGATCCAAGGAAAGGCCCTGGAATGGATCACCTCCTTCCTCTCCGACAGAACCCAAAGAGTCCGTCTCCTGCCCTTCCTCCCAGAAGCCACCAAGATCATCTGCGGCATACCTCAAGGCTCCTCGCTCAGCCCCACCCTCTTCAACGTCTACATGAGCCCCCTCGCAGCCATCGCACGCAAGCACAACCTTAACATCATCTCCTACGCCGACGATACCCAACTGATCCTCTCCCTCACCAACGACCCCACCTCCGCCAGAGCCAGCTTTCAGGACGGAATGAAAGACATTGCAGACTGGATGAAGCTCAGCCGCCTGAAACTGAACTCAGACAAGACGGAAGTCCTCATCCTCGGCCCATCCATCTCCGCCTGGGACGACTCCTGGTGGCCCCCTGCTCTGGCCCTCCCACCCAAGCCCACGGGCCACGCATGCAACCTGGGCTTCATCCTTGACTCCTCCCTCACGATGGCCAGGCAAGTTAACGCCGTTACCTCCTCCTGCTTCAACACACTCCGTAAGATCTTCCGCTGGATCCCCACTGGAACCAGGAACCAGGAAAACGGTCACCCAGGCCCTCGTCACCAGCCGTCTGGACTACGGGAATGCCCTCTATGCTGAGACCACCGCCAAACTACAGAAAAGACTCCAGCGCATCCAGAACGCCTCAGCACGACTCGTCTTGGACATCCCCCGACACAGCCACATCTCCGCCCACCTGAGGGACCTGCACTGGTTTCCCATCAGCAAAAGGATGACGTTCAGACTCCTCACCCACGTATACAAGGCTCTCCACGACTTGGGCCCCGAATACCTCAACAACCGCCTCACGTTCTACACGCCAACCCGCCAGCTCCGCTCCGCCAGCCTCGCCCTCGCCACCATCCCACGGATCCGCAGAACCACCACCGGAGGAAGATCCTTCACCTACCTGGTAGCCAAGACCTGGAACACCCTCCCCACCCACCTACGACTCACCCAGGACCATCTCTCCTTCAGGAACCAACTCAAGAGTGGCTTTTCGAGCAGTAGCAGCAAACCCCCCCCTCCCCAGCGCCTTGAGACCCTAGCGGGTGAGTAGCGCGCTTTACAAATACTCTTGATTGATTGATTGATTGAGGATCCACGTCTGGGTATTCGTATCTCACTCTGGATGACAAATGCGAAAAGAACTATGATGGACGGATGCTGAACAATGTCAAACATTCACCCCCAGTATCTGGGCCTTAATCCATTGTTTTATTGCTCACCATGCCATTTCTGTTTGGACTCAGCCAAATGCAAATCTGTCTTGAACCTGCTACCCATGGAAACAGTCCAGCCCGAACTGTCAGGCTAGGTCCTCCCTGGACCGGTAACAACCATCCTGTGACCAGTTTTAGGGTATCACCCCTCATCAGCCAGGCTATCTTTACTCCAGTGACATGGAGAGCATGGTACCTACATCTGGGCATACCTGACCCACTCGGGGTGACAAATGCAAAAAGAACAACTGATGGACAGAATGCTTAACAATGTCAAACATTCGCCCCAGTACAGAGATCTGGGCCTAAATCCATCATTCTGTTGCTCATCATGTCTATCCAGTTTGGACCCAGCTGAAGGAAGTGAATCACCTGGGGCCACCTGGATCACCTCTCAGACTTCTGTACCAAATGAAGAGTCGGTGAGACGTTAGAGAATACAATCCAATAAGCACGGCAAGGATTACTGCTGCCTCTAACAAACAGAAAGAGGCTTTCAAAATATCGAGAGAACTTAGCCAAAAGCCGAGGTGAAAACTACTGAAGTCTCTTTAGACTGTATTCCTTCCAGTCCTACTTCCTGTAAAAAGCCAAGGACATCATCATTGAGATTGACAACATCCCAATCAATCAAAATGTGCCAGACCACTTTCAGGCAGATCGCCCCACTGGCCATCAAGTTACGGCTTTCCCTCCATTGGACCATCCCTCACTAACTCAATTAATGAATTGCACTAAATCAGGTTCCCCGACCCCTGCCCCCCAAGGACCTTCCGGATGGCTGCTCATGGCTTGGAAAACCAGCTTCTGGCACTACTAAACAGCTCCATGAAGATCGGTTACCTGTCTTCCAACTTAAAGGAAGCAATAGTAACTCCCCTCCTAAAGAAAACGGGAGCCAATGCGGCCAGCCTCAAGAACTATAGACCGATTTCCCAAATCCCCTTCCTTGCTAAAGTGATAGAACAACAGGTTCTAAAAACACTTTCACTTTTCCTGGAGGAATATCAACTGCTACAAATGCAACAAGCGGGCTTTAGAGCACACCACAGTACTGAACTAGTGATGCTCTCGGTCCTTGATGACCTAAGAACTATGGCTGATAAAAAAACAACCAAGCTCCCTGATTTTATTAGACCTATCAGCGGCGTTTGATACGGTCAATCACACCCAGCTCCTGGACCATCTAACAGCCTTAGGTCTCCAAGGATGGGCTCACCGAAGGCTGGAATCCTTTCTCACGTGGCGATCCCTGAGGATTCAGCTGGGGGAACGGGTATCGAACGGGAGTGCCCTCACCTGTGGCATCCCACAAGGCTCTGCCCTATCCCCGCTCCTTTTTAACATCTACCTACAACCCCTGGTAACAGCCCTGGCCCACATGGACTGCCGTGTCTTTAACTATGCAGATGACACCCAGCTCATTTTTCGGATTGACAGCACCGCCCGCCAGGAAACGGCACAAAACATTCTCAGATTCACCATAAATTGGATGACCAAAAATTCACTGAAAATTAACCCCGAGAAAACTGAAGTTCTTGTGATCCCCACAAAAAGCAATCTGTGGAATGATTTTTTTTGGCCCCAGGCGCTAGGTACTAACCCCACTCCTGCCGCCGCCGTAAAAAACCTAGGCATTAACCCCCTTCGCTGCGGCGGCTTTTCCGCCGCTGCGCTAAAGGGGCGGGGCGGCCGCGCGGCGGCCGCATGCTGGTGACGGAGCCGCTCCGTCACCAGCCGTGGTTGAGCTATGCTGGTGACGGAGCGGTTCCGTCATGACCCGCCCCGCTCATTAAAACGCCCGTGCAGGCGCGAAATCAGCGCCGCGCAGGCGCGGCGGCCGGGCCATGACGGAACCGCTCCGTCATCAGCACAGCTCAACTGTAGCTGATGACGGAGCGGTTCCGTCATCAGCATGGAAGGGGTTAAACTGGATCAAGAGCTTTCCACGACCAACCAGATCACCACGGTGGTAGGCACCTATATAGGGCTTCAAAGACAACTACAGAAACTTGCCCCCTTCTCTCCACTACTTCCCTTCAAATGATTGTGCAAGCCACAATTATCTCTAGACAGGACTATGGAAATGTGCTATATCTTGGCCTTCCTCAAAAACTCATTAACAAACTCCAAGTAGTGCTTAATGATGCAGCCAGGTTGATCTTTTGGCTGCCCAGTTGAGCCCTATATTACACAGGACAGTAGTCCCTTTTAGTGGACAGAATAATGTACAGAAACAATAATCATACACCTGATAAGTGTTATGTCTTTTGTCTAGCCGGACAAGAAATTTATTTTTAGCCTTCTAGTTGATTAAGCACGATGTGAGAACAAATTAATAACAAGTGGGCACAGCCGTGACCCACAACATTCAATACAGAACAACGAAAAGAATGGCCAAAAAGGGCAAACCAAAAATCTGTCTGTGTACTTGTAGTCAGTGTTACAGACTCAAAATCTTATAAACACACCATTGCATTTTACAATATTACATTATCATATTGCATATGGGGTTTTATGGTCGACGACGTTTCGATGCCTTTTTACATGTGGGGCATCATCCTCAGGACAAGAAATGTTATCATTGTTGTCTTATACATCAATTATTTACACTATGCCTTTTATTGCATTAGTGCATGATTTTTTGTGGACTCAGCAGTTCTTAAAAAATGTGGCTGGATGAGCTTTAAATCGAGCCGCGTACAGAGCAGTTAGTGTCTGGATCCATCTGAGTGCGAGCGTAATAGCTCAATTTTAAAAAGCCGGAGGCGCTGTGGCAGATACGGCAGTCTGATGGATCAGCCCTAGCCTCCCCTCTGCTCCACAAACTTCACTGGCTTTCTATCAGGCAAAGAATGTTTAAAGGCCTTTGCATTGCCCATAAAGCGATTTATGGCTAAGCTCCGGCCTACATAAAGGAACGCATGAAGATCTACGTACCAGGGCGCACACTGCGGTCAGCGGAGGCCTGTAACCTGGCCACCCCTAGATGCACCCTGTCATCGAAAGGGGGTACAACCTTCTCCGTAGTACTCCCACAACTCCGGAAACAGCTACCAGACCATCTACGCAAAGAACCTTTGCTCCTCTCATTCAGGAAACAAATCAAAACGCTTCTGTTTAGGGAAGCACCTATGGCTGATAAAAAAACAACCAAGCTCCCTGATTTTATTAGACCTATCAGCGGCGTTCGATACGGTTAATCACACCCAGCTCCTGGACCATCTAACAGCCTTAGGTCTCCAAGGATGGGCTCACCGAAGGCTGGAATCCTTTCTCACGTGGCGATCCCAGAGGATTCAGCTGGGGGAACGGGTATCGAACATGAGTGCCCTCACCTGTGGCATCCCACAAGGCTCTGCCCTATCCCCGCTCCTTTTTAACATCTACCTACAACCCCTGGTAACAGCCCTGGCCCACATGGACTGCCGTGTCTTTAACTATGCAGATGACACCCAGCTCATTTTTCGGATTGACAGCACCGCCCGCCAGGAAACGGCACAAAACATTCTCAGATTCACCATAAATTGGATGACCAAAAATTCACTGAAAATTAACCCCGAGAAAACTGAAGTTCTTGTGATCCCCACAAAAAGCAATCTGTGGAATGATTGTTTTTGACCCCAGGAGCTAGGTACTAACCCCACTCCCGCCGCCGCCGTAAAAAACCTAGCCATTAAACTGGATCAAGAGCTTTCCACGACCAACCAAATCACCACGGTGGTAGGCACCTATATAGGGCTTCAAAGACAACTACAGAAACGTGCCCCCCTTCTCTCCACTACTTCCCTTCAAATGATTGTGCAAGCCACAATTATCTCTAGACAGGACTATGGAAATGTGCTATATCTTGGCCTTCCTCAAAAACTCATTAACAAACTCCAAGTAGTGCTTAATGATGCAGCCAGGTTGATCTTTTGGCTGCCCAGTTGAGCCCTATATTACACAGGACAGTGGTCCCTTTTAGTGGACAGAATAATGTACAGAAACAATAATCATACATCTGATAAGTGTTATGTCTTTTGTCTAGCCGGACAAGAAATTTATTTTTAGCGTTCTAGTTGATTAAGCACGATGTGAGAACAAATTAATAACAAGTGGGCACAGCCGTGACCCACAACATTCAAGACAGAACAACGAAAAGAATGGCCAAAAAGGGCAAACCAAAAATCTGTCTGTGTACTTGTAGTCAGTGTTACAGACTCAAATTCTTATAAACACACCATTGCATTTTACAATATTACATTATCATATTGCATATGGGGTTTTATGGTCGACGACGTTTCGATGCCTTTTTACATGTGGGGCATCATCATCAGGACAAGAAATGTTATCATTGTTGTCATATACATCAATTATTTACACTATGCCTTTTATTGCATTAGTGCATGATTTTTTGCGGACTCAGCAGTTCTTAAAAAATGTGGCTGGATGAGCTATAAATCGAGCCGCGTACAGAGCAGTTAGTGTCTGGATCCGTCTGAGTGCGAGCGTAATAGCTCAATTTTAAAAAGCCGGAGGCGCTGTGGCAGATACGGCAGTCTGATGGATCAGCCCTAGCCTCCCCTCTGCTCCACAAACTTCACTGGCTTTCTATCAGGCAAAGAATGTTTAAAGTCCTTTGCATTGCCCATAGAGCGATTTATGGCAAAGCTCCGGCCTACATAAAGGAACGTTATTGAAATTGCTGTAATTTCGACCCTTTCCTGCATCAGGGAATGTGACATGATGATGGCCTTAATGGTTTATTCCATGAGAGGATCTCTGTAGAATCGCTTGGTGTACAAACGTATTGTGCTGGTTATATGCAACATCTCTTTTTGTTCTTAACTTTTGGCATTTTGGTAATGTTCATAATGAATATAAGTCCCTTAAAAAAGGGCTGTCATGTAACGTCTGACTGTGGTATCAGGTTCCTGGATACAACTATTTTGAAATCTGTCAAAAATAACACCTTAGCTGCTTCGCAAACATCCCTCCCCAGTGCTGCGCTGTCCATTAGAACTAGTGCTGAATGGACGTCCAATGGTCGTGCGCAGCCTGGGGAGGTAGCGCTCGTGACGACCGTTGGCCGTCAGCAGCTCTTAAGAGGTTAAAGAAGCTTTTTTCATGGTCGGGTAAAACACTATGGGCCATATGTAAGATTTTTAAGAAATCGCTATTTCAGAATCGGAAATTGGTATGTATGCACAAATTCGCTTTTTTTAAGGGAATTCTTAGTATTCCTTAATTGCGATTAGCAAATTGTGAATCGCAATTAAGGAATACTTTCCCATTCATTTCTATGGCCCAGGAGGCCCATAGGAATGAATGGGAAGGTATTCTCAATTTTGCGATTAGCAATTTGAAAATCGCAAATTGAGAATAATTTCAAGGGTGCAGGGGTGTCCATAGGATACCCTGTTGCACCCCTGAAATATGCATGGGTGCACATGTGCCCTTAAGGCATGTATGTGCGTCACATGGCACTTTGAAAAATGCTGAAATGTGCATTTTTAAAGGAAATCGCATCTTACCACCAACTAGAAGTTGGTGGTAAATTGCGATTCCTAAAGGGCATTTTGGAATTTTTTTTGGCTTCATACATTGCATTTAAGGAATCGCAAAATTTGCGATTCCTTAAAGGCAAATGCAAAATAAGGAATCGCAAATTTTGTGGTTCCTTATTTTGCACCAGAATTAACTTCATACATATCATTTTCTTAATTCGCATTCGCAAAGGCCGAAATTCTGCGAATTTCGGCCTTTGCGAATGCGAATTTGCTTCATATATATGGCCCTTAGTCATTAGTAGGGGATTTGATGTGTTACCAAGGCTTAATCATACTTTTTTCGACAGGATGGGACTTGGTCTATAATTTTAACCCTGTTCAGATTTGGCCTACTTGATTGAAGGGCTATCCAACTTAAACAAATTTTCCTTTCAATTTCGGCTGGTCAATGTTTATCCATTGTTCTCATTGGACTTTGGGTACAATGAAAATCTGTGCTGAATATTTGGTGTATACATATTTTGAATGAAATAATGTCTAAAGTTATTGGGAGACACATATTTTCATTCTGTTCCAGTAAGTACCCTTGTGAAACACCTGGTCCAACTCGAATATGGCCAAACCGTTTTTTTTCTTATATATTCTGGCCAGTGGTTGATAGAGAATGGTTGATCTGTTGGTGAACAGGTATGATGTGTTTTGAGGAAAATATGGGTAACTGACAAATGAGGACATGACTTGGATTCTAACATCTTTTGAATGAATTGGCAATCTCACTGTCAGGAGATAAACATTTTTTCAGTTCCAGTATGCTGGCGAGGCACGTAACTTAATTTTAAGATGACCAATGCAGTTTCCCACAGAGCCACAGGGTTTTGATTAATTGCAGATACTGATTGGCTGGCTTGTTAATGAACAGGTGTGATGCGTTTGGCGGGAATTATGGGCTTCCTTAAATATGGATGGGTACCAACGCTTGGGATTCCTTGCTCTTTCACCTTACGGGATGTGTAAAGGACGAGTCCATGCAGCCATCAGCACCATTCCAAGTAAGTACCAGCCGAGTACCAGTAGGTTGCTGGTACTGGGGCTTTTTAGCAACCTGTTGTCAAACTTAGATAACAATATACATCCCCTGGGGTATTTAACCATTATGTGACTGGCTGTGACAACATTGCGATGGATTATTTATCATCGCTTTCGCTGCACATGATTATATAATGCTGATTTGCCCCAATATTTTTTATAATATACTATGTGGTCATAATTTACACTGTGGTATTCTGTCATCCACGATTTTCCTCATTTTGTAAAGCAAATCACTTTGAAAAGCTTGAAACATTTAAACCTGGTAAGGTTAAAGTTGTGCTCACACCTTTCTAATGTGAGCCCTACTGGCTTTACCAGTCAGTGCTTGTTAAGTTTTACAGTTGCTTGCATAATTCTTTTTTGTCTGGAGCCCTGAAAAACACGCCCAAAAAAAACTAACAAAAAAAAAAGATAATTATATGTATTAATGCAGTTTAAAGATGTAATAATTAAAGTGACAAGGTATCCTGACATAACACATGTCCAATCATAATTGCCTAATCCTTGTAAAAAAAAACAGGCCTGTGTAACTTTGTAGTGTTCTATCAGTTGAGATTAAAAAAAACTGTAACTGTGAAATGCAAATGCAGAAGATCGGCTGTTTTCAAAATCATAAGATTTTGAGTTGTACATAAGCATTGGTTTCTCAAGGCATGTAGTAATCAAATTAGACTCATTGAAATGTCCTCATTCAGTAGCAGTTTACCCACTGCCTTTCTACCAGCATTCTTCTGCCAAAAGGAGTGCAGGGTGAACAATTATGCTTTCAACTTCAAAAGCAAAAAGCTTTTATGAAATTCCTTTAATGTACTTCACTGTTTTGTTTACCCTCGAAAACATGTTTCTAGAATATGAAAAACAACTTAATTGCAAAATTCCCAGCAGGTAAAAAAAATACTGGCTAACATTTCACACGAATGGTATTTTGTTTAAAGAACATAAAGGAAAACATTGGAGAGAAAGAACACAGACTGTCTTCTTGAAGAGAACATTTTGCTACATGAACCGCGTTAAGGTGCATGGTAGTGCTTGAGGTTAATGCGTGCCGCTGTTATTTTTAACAAAACAATTTAATAATTCATCACCATATCTTGAGTCTGTTGTACTCTTTTTAAACGGAAAATCAGTTTTGTATTGTTGAGACGTGTATGATTTTATAGGATGTTTTTAATATGGTGTATCTTTTATGACCTGTCTTCGGAAGGATGAATCAAGAAAGAATTGAATTGAATTGAGTCTGTAATACTTAAATATGGAGGAGGGATTTGTCTGCAGTTTTAAGCCAAGCAAGTAACAACAAATTGGGTTGAAGAAAAATTACTACAAAATAATTTTTTTTGTATACTGCACTGCTCAGTAGATCAAGTTCTCCACTTTGTTTAAGCTTCGTTGTGCCACCTATACATACTTTACATTTCTTTGCAGGCCTGATGCATCTCTCTGCACAGGATAATTTAGAACGTGTTTTCTTACAATACAGTGGCTCCTATTGTGTATTGATATATTTTTGACGTTACTCATTTCAATGTGTAATTCACAATTGATTGATAATCTGTCTATTTCACCCTTCCGTTCTACTCCACGGGCTGTTCCATTGACATCAGTGTGGATAAAGTGGAGAGTTGATACTGTTTGAACTCAAATAGTATCGTAAACTATACTTTTATTCTATATTACCATTAGACTGTAAAACATTTCCTCTGACGTCTTCCCATGTTGGGCCTAACTTCTGGTGTCTCTAGCAGCGACGGCCCGTGGAGGGAGTTACGGTGGGGCAGGAGGGCGGGGAGGGGGAGGGGCAGGGTGGAGGTTGCTAAAAACCGGCATATGGATAATTGCAGGTAAGTAAACAATTTAATTAATAAAACGAATTTCGTAGTGCGCCTTGCATCGCAAAATGCAATGCAGTGCGAGCTACGAAATTCGTTTTATTAATTAAATTGTTTACTTACCTGCAATTATCCATATGCCGGTTTTTAGCCACCTCCACCCTGCCCCTCCCCCTCCCCGCCCTCCTGCCCCACCGTAACTCCCTCCACGGGCCGTCGCTGGTCTCTAGTATTACATTTTTTACTAATTTAGTCTATCCTGCACTTAGTTCTTTCGCCATTCAGTCCCTTCTTTCCAGGCCTGCTGGTGTATCTATGTTAGACTCACTGGTTCCTCTGTGGCTTTTCAACAAAATCTCACACCAGCCTACAGTAGGTGACAGGCAGTGTTATATTTCAGGGTTAGGTCCATATAGCAAAGCAGTTCATTTCTTACAATGCCCTCACACATAACATTTTTAGCTGTGACCTTTGTACACATTTGCACACTTGACAATGTTGGATTAGTTTCTCCGAAATTAAACTTGATTTTACATCTAGCTTCCAACAACATTATCACAATGCCCTGAGCATCATGTACAAGGTCTCGTTTCTCACTACGTACAAATGTCATCACTATCTTCATCCATAGGGCGCCAGAGCTCTCTATATATCCAGAACTATTTCTACTATTTACACTTTTGGTGCTTGTAATCACATTTATCTGCTTCTGCCTACTAATCATTGCAGCACATGTATTTTATGCAAAATGACATTGGTTATATAAATATTGTTGAAAACGTCCCACTGTGTATTCTCTGTATATTTATCTGAGAATAAGTGAGCACTAGTGACTGGGCGAAATGTTCTGTACTGTTTTCACTATTCCTGAGGAATTAGGTTGTCATGTTCAGTGGTTTCCAGAAACTATTTACTCCCTGGAAGGGTAGGGGGGCTTATGGTGGCATTGTGAGCTAGCTGGTCTATTGACCAACATATCCTGTGGGGGTGTCTGCAATCAGTCTTGACACCAAGCCCTTAGTTTCTGTTGTCTGAACAATGTGCAGGTCATACGGATTGCTAGAAACTACACAACAGCAGAATGAGTCAGACTTTTCATTTTTTTGGTCTGGTTTTACATAGCTTCTAACTCATCATAGCTTTATATGAAATACATAGTAGAAACAAAAAGAATTAAAAGGAATGGCAATAAAATAGAGGTCATGGTAGCGACATGCACACAGAGATTTGGGGGGACTCAGAAATACCTAGATGTTTCAATGATGGCTCTGTGACTTTCAACTAGGCATACTCTGTATTAAAAAAAACTCTCTGAAATAACCAAAAATTTACAGAATACAGAAAGGTGAGGGAAATGAAACCTATTTAGGTAATTTGGACTTTTTGCAGAATACTACAAACCAGTCTCCTGTCGCCTTCGAGTTTGTATTGGTATCTCTGCATATAATTTTCATGCCTTTAAAATAGGTACTCCCTATCAGAACCTCTTTGAAGTAAATATGAAGTTTATTCATGAATAGAGAATTGAGGTCCCAAATATTAACTTGGTTTTTGGTATAATCTTTGCTAGACTTGGCATCTTTGGCTTGGTTTCTTCAGACTTTTTGCCTCTACGTCTTGTATTCTTCATGCTGTGCAGGTGTTCGTTTTTGCTGACTTAGAGGCTTTGGGCACTTTAGGACTGCTGAGCAGTGTCAAAGTGCAAGTGTTCCCTGTGTAAATTGTTGCTACAATTGGGTCTACCTGATTGGCATATTTGATTTACTGGTAAGTCCCTAGTAAAGTGCACTGAAGTGTGCCAGGGCCTGTAAATCAAATCCCACTAGTGGGCCAGATTGTGCCACCCACATGAGTAGCCCTAAAAAGATATCTCAGACCTACCCCTGCAGTATCTGTGTGCAGTTGTTACCTGCCATGTCGACTTGGCAAGTACATCCACTTGCCAGGCCCTAACCTTCCCTTTGGCACCACTATGGTAGGCCCAGGGTACACCCCTGGGCAGGGTGTAGTATGCCAGAAAGGTAAGACATGTTTTTCTCTATATAAAGGGTATCCTCCCCATAGGATAGCATTGGAAATGCTTTGTAAGTATAACTTACCATTGGGAAAATATAGCGAAATAACGTTTAGGTTCTCTGAACTGAGAATTTAATAACACAGCATTTATTAAAGATGGTTTTTAAATTGTGTGTTTGAAAATGCCACTTTTAGAAAGTAGGCATTTTCTTGTTTACCCATTCTGTGTGCCTCTGCCTGTTTGTGTATTAACTGTCTATTTTTGGAGGGACAGGGGCTGGGGATGTGCTTTCACTGTAGACAGCCACTACAAGGGTTGAGGTGTGCCTGGCCCTTCCGGGATGACTCAGAGCTGAGCTGAATGGGTCTTGGCTGCATATAGAGTAGTGGGATTAGAGTTCTTTGTACCTGAATAGGGCCTGTCTCCCTTGCACAATGCTGTCTTCAACCCCTGTGGTCATACTAGACCATTGAGGACAGAACTGCTTTGGACTGGGCTCAGAGACCCTTGCACAAAGAGAACAAAGAACTTTTGGGTATAAGTATTATACCTAAAACCCCAGAACTTAAGACTACTTCTGGAATCAAGAGGAACCTTTGCCAGGGAGAAGAGCTGGAGAAACTGGAGTGGGAGAACTACCCCTTTGCTGTGTGCTGTCTGGGGTTGGCCTGCAGTAGCTGCCGAAGAAAGGACAAGGACTTTGCTGTGTCCCCCTGCTTGAGGAAGATCTCCAAGGGCTTGAGTAGAGCATGCCTCCTGTTCTGAATTTTCAGGGATACAAAATCTACACCCCCGGCTCCCCTGAACTTCCTTGCTGGGAGTTCTGACCTACCAAGAGGAGCCTGTGACTGTGTTGGCCGCTGGAGGTTGTTTCTGCTGTTGGGAGCTGAAAAAGCAATGCAACTACAAGAAAATTGATGCATTGCTATTCTTGTAGCTGTTTTTCCGATGCAGGGCCGCTGTGGAAGAAGAATCTCCACTCATCGCAGTGCCACTGCCGAAACCGATGCAGCACCTGTCGCCGCTGCAAGAATCGACGCATCAAGGGATTGTGGCTGAAGAAACCAATCTAGTGCCGCTCGAGGCTGCCGCATTGATCGTTGACGCATCCCAAATTTCCACGCATTGTACCTGTGCAGCAGGTTTTCCCGACGCATCACCCGCAGACCAGAACCGTCTTCGAATCAACACATCACTTCCCCCTACAGACTGGATACGACACATCAATTCTCCTGCATGCAGCAGAACTGTAGCATCAACTCCTCATGATCTCAGGAACTGATGCATCCCTTTGTTTTTTCGACGCCTCCTATCTCTGTGGCTGTTTGGCCTTGTAAATTGTATTGCAACTTCAGGTCCTTTGAGAGAAATCACGCATCCATAGTTATCTATCGGGCAAGTTTTTTGAAACCTTTTTAATGTCATATTATTATTACATGTTTGTTGGATTTTTATTGTTTAGGTCTTGTTGAGTTTAGATAAATATACTTTATCACTGTATTACTGGGGGTTTTGAGTACAAATACTTTACACATTGCCTTTGGGATTAGTCTCAATTAAAAATGAAGGTGGCTGGACTGAAAGTCAAGCATGCAGCAGATATGTAGGAAATTGCTTCTGAGCATGGAGTGGGCTCTGGCAATGCATGGCAGCATGACAGAAGTCACAGTAGTTTGCTGGAACCTGATGGACTGTCTGGTGGAAGTAGAGTTGAATGACAATATCCAGGTAGGAACACTGGAACCAGGGTGAGTGTCCCGCATCATTTACTAGAGATGCAACTCCAATTGGAGAGAGACATACCAAGAAACATGTTAGTCTGCTTGTGCCAAGCTACCCAGGGAGTGAGCAGGGGTTATCTAAAGTGTGTATCCCCTTACCCTGACTAGAAGCAAAGGTCCCTGTTTGGACAAAGTTACCTACAGCTGCCAACTAGAGACCCCCATTTCTAACACACTCTGAATGAATGAATGAATGAATGAAAATATCAAATTTAAAGTCAGTCTTAAATTCTAGAATGCTTCATAATATCTTAACAACAATTTGAAACATGTAACAAATTGTCTCTCATCCCAGCAACTTGTTGCTGGATAAGGTTTCTTTTAGGCAAACTTGAAGCAGGACAACTGTAAGGTTTTGCAAGTGTTCAATTAGAGGTCTGAGATAAAGTGCCAGTGCTTTTGAAATGTCCCATATACCATTTGAAAGGCGACTTTAGTTTGCTATGTATATGACTGTGCAGCCATACATGGACTGTGTGGAGTCGAACACCCATGATGGCATTGGTTCTTGTCAGCATTTGAGGGTCATACTGTTGTTGGAACGTGGGGTTCTTCTAGCATTTGATCGCTCCCTGCTATGGCTGTTTTGTCTTTCAGAAGGGAGCATGTGTGCTGTACAATTTTCTTAAACTTAGCTATGTCTGCCACAGTGTCCAAGGTATAAAGTTAGCTGATATATTTAATGCCTTTGCGAGTGCCCTGATGGAGAAAAATTGGCATGAGAAGTGTTTGATGAGCCTGTGGCAATGACGGGCAGCATAGAAGTATATGGGCCAATGATTCCTTTTTGTATTTGTGCAGTCTGCACTCTGTGATGCATCCAAGGAACTTCCAGGATGGGTAAAGTTCTCTTATGGGAAGCTGGGACAGCCTTGCTGCTAAGAATTGAATTAAGGTTGTTCCCCCCCCCAGCCTGATTGAGATGAGGCTTTGTTGTTTGGATTATTTGCAGCCGTTTCTTGGAGATCCTTTGACTGGAGAATTTCCAAGTCTAGATCATGAGACCGAAGACGTAATTGTTTTTTTATTATGGTTTTCATGGATATATTGTCAATTATATTTGGGTCCCAGTTCTCCATCGCCAGTTGCAAGGATTCCTATGCTGCTGTAAGGTTTATGAACCAGGGTTTGTTTGATCTGCTAAAAATGTTTTTATGAGAGCTTTCATGGAATTATCATTGGCTGCAATTGCCAGAAAAAAAGTACTTTGCCAGAGGGGCCAGCCCTTCTAATTTTTGTTGAACTAGATCGAATTTTAGGCTGATCAGGGTGTTTCTTGTACAAGAAGCTAGGTGGAATAATCTCTTGTCGGCTGAACATTGTATTTTTTACAAGTCCACTGCTAGCATGCTGGGGAATGCAGGCTGCACATCGTTAAAGGAAGGGAGAAGATTGGCTCGTATCACCCTTCGTATGGCCCTTGTCATTGGACTATCGAGGATAGCATTTAGCTTACAAAGGGCGTGTTTAACCATCTTCCCTTTCAACCTCATTTTGTGTAGATGGAGCGAGGGTCATCCTGATTCACGCAACCAAACATCCAGGTAGGTGTGGCATTGTAGACATTCCAGGTTCAATGATTCTAGCTGCCATTTAGTAAAACTTTTTTGTTGGGTAGCTGCCAAAAATTACTATCTTGGATAAGTTTGCATTGGCAACCAGCTTGAAAGTTTTATTTTGTCAGAGCGGTGGAGCTTTTTGTAGGCCTACTTTGGTGTGGTCCAGAAGGACTAGGTCATCTGCAAATTGCATCAGATGGATATTTTAGGTTCCAATTTTTGGTGTGGCAAACGAGGCTTCACACAAAGCTGGGCCCAAGTCTGCAGTCTATAGGTTAAATAGTAGTGGGGCCATCACGCACCCCTGCTTTAGCCCTCGGTCCATAGCAATTTTCGGGGTGACAGTCTCCTCGTGAGTTTAATCCTTACACAGGTCCTGGGTTAGAGTGACCTAATAGTACGCTGTAGTTTATGTATTTATTTGAGTTGTTCTGTCTCTTAATTACAAAATTATTTGTATTGAAAATAATTTTAAAAAAACAATTGGACGTGCAAATGTATGATTTTAGAAAATGCCAACATGTCTTTTGTGATCAAAACAATTAGTATACTGTTTCTTCAAGGCTTGTAAATGACCTCAACGGTAGAAGATTACATGGTAAATATTAAGGGTCCTATTTCTATTATGAGATATGACCGTTTTCAATTACAAATTATGAGAATGATAACTGGATCTCGTCAGTTCTAGGTACAGTGTCCTACCGTACATATAATGACGTTTATTGTAGTACGTGACAAAAACTACTATGTCTATAATAAGCACAATCAGAAGTGACACGCACATTAAAATCTTGTGCCAATGGTAGCCAGTTAATGCCTTATGTTATTCTGTCAGTCAGTTGGGGTGTTTTTTTGCAATCAGTGTACAAAACACACGCCCAAAGGTACAGAGTCAACTAGTCATCTAGGTCTGAAGACTATAAATATTCATATCAGCAGAAAATATTAATGCAACACAGATGAATAAACTTAGATGATGATTTATTTTCATATAAAAACAATCCCAACAGTATATTAAAACCTCAGACGGTGTGAAGCAATTACTAGAAGTCCGTTTTCAATATATACATTTTATGGCGAACATAACAAAACAAATGTATTAGAGTCAGAGTTTTCCAGGAGCTTTAATGAAAAGGTTGTGTGAATTGCTAACTGGGTTTAATAAGAGGATGTTTTGTGTACGTAATTCTGCATGAAACAATGTCTTTGCCGTGGTATAATTCAATATTTCAATTGTGTTTTCTTCAATGCCAAAATATGTTTCCTCATTGAAAATTCCATCCTTACATCATCATCAAGTTTGTTGATGGTTCACGCCCATTTCCCCAGGAAAGGAATTTGCAACTGCCTTGTCAAATCCCTTATCGGCGTCTGGAGCAAATTCCAATAAAAAACTGGGACTTGATGGCTAAAATGTTTATGACGACTCATGATTTTGTGGGTCCTCCCAAACTTTCCCGGACACCCTTATAGTTGAACAAAAACAGATACAGCTTTCCTGGAGTACTCCTTGAAAGTTTCGGAATTAAAAAAAAAAAGCCTAAAGCTACTCCAAAGCAACATGAAATGAAAGAAGTACGAATTTTATTTCTTTAGAAAAATTATTTTGGCGATGTAGTTTTCTTGATGTGACTTTTGACATCCCCTTTTGTCTGTTTCCTGATGTTATTGTAAGAAGTAGGCATTTGATGTAGAAGTCAGTCAATAGCAAAAATATCAGGGATGCTTAGTCTTTTTTTAAATGGACTTTGGCAATATTTGTCAGTTACAGGAGTAGGCAATTGACGGAAATCTTCTTACAGTGCTGCCTGTCTCTGCCTGCTGTGATACCGCCACATACCTTATAGCTTCCCACCCTCAAGACTCTTCTTGCAAAGTGAGAAGAAATTGGTCTCCTGATTGCTTTGGATAGGTCTACTCTGGTAACATTACTTGGCTTTGCTTTTTGACGGGACAGGTAATGTTAGATGTTGATACTGGTGACATTCCTAATAGGAACTAATACAAGGCTCCCCCACTTGGGGAGGGGCACCTCTGAGCACAACTTCGGGGGACTCAGATGGTCTTATTCCATATATCTGTGGATCAACATAAGTTAATTCCAAAAAGTTCATTCCAAAAGTACCATGTAGTTCATCCAACGTGTGAAATTGTAGCAATTGTGATAACAGCATCCAGGGGAACACTACCAACCACCCGATGAAAGGCTACCCGATTAAACTCCGAGTCAATGCCACCTGTAACAGCATAATGTCATATACCTACTGAAATATCCCTGCGGGAAATGTTACATAGGTCACACCGAAAGAAAGATCCGTGTGAGGATCCTAGAACATAAAAGTAACATTCGAACCTTGAACTTTAAGTCAACAGTGGCGACACATTTTCATGAGAACAAACACAATGCTGCTCAGTTGAAATTCCAAGTATTGGAACAAGTGAAGGTTACCCAGAACAACAAGAACACTTTACTTAAAAGAGAGAACTTTTGGATCCGATTTATGTCCACAATGGTGCCCAATGGGTTGAACGACCGTATGGAATTCTTATGTTACCTGTAACATGCTCCCATCATTTCTTGTTATTATTATTTGTTGATTACATGATTACTTCTGATATATGTTCTACCTTTTGGTTTATTTGGTTCTCTTTCCCTTCTTTTCACGTTCCGTTTTTCATTATCTTGCCCGTTACAAGATGGCGACCACCTACAGGCTATACTTTGTTAGTCCCTCTTCGGTGTTGATCACCCTGTACACCCTTACACGCCCGCGTAGTTGTGGGCTCGGTTCACCTTTCTGATGCGGAACTCCGCGGAGTTCTAACGAAGTTTTGACACTGTAAGTACCCTTCCGGGACTTCATAGTTTGAATCGTCACATTTCACGATTGGGTGTGGGTCTGTTGTTTGTTTCACACTGCTAACACGCTATAATGTTTTTAGACACTGGGGGGTTATTTTCACTGGGTGACCTCTCGTCAGCTTGGGATTCATCGGCGTCAGTTATCAACTCAGATCTCTTGTTATTTCACGGGCTAGTCAACATTTTTCCTATCTTCGATTCACGTCTTTACAGTTATAGCACCGTCTTTTTCTTTACCTTATCTGTCTGATTACTTTTCGTTTGATTGGAGACCTGTTAATTGCTTCTGTTTTAATGTGAAGATGAGGTTATGTAACTGATACGTAGATTTTTGTGTTTGCTTGTAGAGTAATCCACTGAGGAAGGGCGGTGTCCGAAATGCATCGGGATTTGCTAATATGTGTCACATCGCATTATTCATCCAGAATCTTTTGAACATCGTGATGCTACTTAAACTATGAATTTGCAATAAGTTTATTTAAATTTCACACTTTGGATGAACTACATGGTACTTTTGGAATTAACTTATGTTGAATCACAGATATATGGAATAAGACCGTCTGAGTCCCCCGAAGTTGTGCTCAGAGGTGCCCCTCCCCAAGTGGAGGAGCCTTGTATTAGTTCTCACAGATTCTTTCACTGTTTGGCCAGACAGTGTTACCTTTTTGAGCACACTACAGAACATTACAAATCTACAACTTTTTAGATTTACCTGCTGTGCGAGTTCCATTCCCTTCGTGTTCCGACATTCCTAATGGCCCAGAATGTTATTGTGTGATGTAAACACACCCAATTCTGTTTTCTTCATCACTTGCAAAATCCTATTTTGATTGGTTACTAATTAATATGAGTCAGAATGAACAAACCTGGAAGTACGGAATGGAATGGCGTGAGGATATTTTAAAAGCTTTGGGAAAACTACAGCCAACTCTCCAATAATGTACTTAGGTCACATGCAGAAATATTCTCAGTGGGAGACAATATATTGTACAGCTAAACAGTGGGCAGTGGAAAGGGGGACTGGGAAAAAGAGAGTAACATAGATGCTGGATATTGTGTCTGGTCTCACAGCCGGGTTTAATCTACACTACCTAAGCATTAATATCTGGAACGAAAAAGAGAGTTTTAGTATAACTATAGTTGGAACATTGATGTTTTAATCGCAAATTGCCCCTTCATTCCTATGGGCCTCCTGGCATTTCCTAAATAGCGATTCCTTAAAATTCACTATTTAGGAAATGCAAATTGGTTTGATGATACATATCGCCCTTAGTCACATATGTATTCACCAACTTTGATAGCATAACATACAAGAATACATCTGTACTATATACTTCAATTGATGTTTACAATGGTCATAACCCACATGGTCAGGTCGTTGCGGGATAAACATATAAATAGCCATTATAATCCCCTAGGTGACTCTTTTGAGATAAAAAAGTGGCAAGGATTTCAATATTCCTTGGGACAACACTTTCACAAAAAAGTTGCTGAAGAGTTTCCAAACCCTGTGGATGATTTCATAACTAAAAAGCGTTATATGGAAGACTCTTTGAGAAACAAGCAAGTGCAAGTATTCTTGGCAAGATACTTCTCTGGTTTCCAGATGTTTTGTCGATTAAACAGAAGTACAGATACCAGAATTCCAACACCAGAAGCAATTATATATGATGATTGTCTAACAAGCGTACTGTGGACCATTAGGAACTTATACTACATGCTTCAATATGGATGCCAAAGTTGGCAAGTCTGATCAGATTCTCACAGCCTCAGGGCCATGTAAGTTTCAAGTTTATTTTATTTTTGCATAGTTAATTAAAATGTGGTTTTCTAGCCTTTACTCGGGTATTTCATGTATCGCGTTCTAAGATGGAAGGCTTCTGTTCAGGCAGGAAGCAGACCCTGCGCACCTCTCCACTTTTCTCCGCACATGCAGACATGTATGCTCATGAGTACCCCGAGAGCATGTCACGTGGGATCAGCATGAAGTGATAAGCACATTCTAAGCTGCATCCCAACATCATGAGATGGCTTTCATGCTCTTCAAAAAGTAACTTTGGTTGCATCTGGGCTAGAGAATAAGAAACATTGAAACTCCATCTTCATGCATTCAGTACATCTATGACCTACAGATAAATCCATTTTACAACAATGTCAAATAATGCAGTGGGGTAGATTTAACAAATGAAACATGGTTTTCAATGACTTATCAGTGGGGCACACCAAGAATGTAAAAGAACACAAACATGGTATGTAAACATGAATGAAGTAAGAAAAAGTAGAGGCGAAATATTTCTTGCTCTCAGGGGAGCAGACTAAAGGTTAACGAGCTGAAGGACAGAAGTGGAGCGATAAGGATCGATTTAGAGCTTTGAGCAGAGCTTTGAGCAGAGAGTTTTTGTGCATCAAAAATTACTTTCTCATCAATAGCAAAAGGGAGCCATTCGTAGGTTTGCTATTTTACCTGCTTGACAAGTATTTAAAAACAGGCCAACACTTCTAACTTGTGTAGGGAATTCAACACTGTCATGTATTTCTCCAGAGAGGTAAACTCAGGAGTGGCATTGAACAAGATTTATAAAGTAAACAGCACAGGATACAAATCCAGAGGCCAAAATGGAAATAGGAACAGCATACCTTCAAAAAGTAACGCATCAATAATTCTCATGGTGTGACCAGAGGAGAAAATTGACATGGAGCATAAAAGTCAGCAGGAGTGTGAAGCAAAGACTCTAAGCAGTCCAATACATTTTGGACAAAAGTAATTTGTTTAGGAAATAGAGTCTAATGTTCCACTTCATCCTTGAAAAGATCAAGAGCAACAAAAATAGAGGTTGGAGCATGCATGCTTTCTTCTGCAAGACCCAATTTACCATAAAAAGCAGGGTAAGTGGAGCAAGTGAGACAATCAGCAGGTCTGCAGGGCGAATATTTGCAAAAGATAATTAACGATTGGAGAGAGAATCATTTTCATGTCTTGCGTTCTGCCCCAAAAAGATAAGTGCCTTTGTGACCAATTGGTTGCTGATAACTCCGTGAACATTTTTGACTGGAGTTTTATGGACTTTTGATTCAATAGATCCCTGGACCAGGGTTTTTTACCATTCACTACCACTGATAGATGTTGGTAAACACACACACTCTAAGAGAGGGTCAATAGATAGGCAATGGATCTCTGTTATGGAAGGACAGCCTTATCCAAGGAAGTGCAGTACTACAGAGAGGGGAAGCATCAAGGACCTCATCTAAACAATCCCATATAACATCCTTTAAAATGTGCAGATATCAAGGTAGAAACTCAACTTAAAGTCATGCACCCCATGAAGGAAAAGTAATAATGCTGAGATGTTCTGCTTCAATCAATTTGTGTTAACGATTTGTCAACGTCTTCAAAAGGTCCGACTTATACATAATAGATGTGAATATCTTCTACAAACCGTGCATACTTTGAGACTCTGCAAAAATGGGATATGAGACGATCCAAGAGTTACCCTTTTTCCATCTGGAAATATGAAACATAACCCCATCTGGGATGATACTCTACCTATGATGTCCAGAGCTCTGATATCCGAAACTTGCCTGCAGGATACCAGACCTGGTCACCAATATTGACGAAAGGCTCTTTCTGGACAGATCTCTATTCTGAGGACATGAGAGAAAAATATTAAGCACCTTGTTGACATCCCACAGCACAGAATATATCAGTTCAGGGGGTAATGATAGTTGAATGCCCCTCAGTAATTTCCGGCCAGCAAATGTTCGCCCACTGAATGGCCTTCAATTGGGGTATGTCCTACGTAGAGTGCTGAACGGAAGGCATTGACTGACCTGTAAGCCATACCCTTTGAAGCTAGTGATATTAGGAAATCTAGGATATGGGCAATTCCTGCCCCCATGGGATCCAGGTGCATCTGATGATATCACCCTATCCATCCGAACCATGACAATCTATAGCGTTTGACAGTATTACCTGCTCATGCCTTCAAGAGTAGGTCTCCAGCCTGGCTCGAAAGTCATCCTGGGTAATCCTCCATGTCATAAGCTGCAGAGAATCTTATAGAATCAGATGGCGGGGATTTCCCTGAGGGAACACAGAGGAAACGGGAAATAGGAGTAGACTGATTAGAAAATCCTATGAAAGTGCCCTCAGTAAAAGACACCAGACTTGAAACCGCCAGGTCGGTCCCCCTTTCTGTCTCCCCAGCTCTGTTGAAAGTCTCATTATCATGAAGAATGGGGGAAACGCATATCCTGCCCCTGCTGCCCAAACCTATAAGAAGCAAAAGACATACAACTGATGGATGGAATGCAGAACATATCAAAACATTCACCCCCAGTCAAGAGATCTGGATTCAATCCATCATTCTTTTGCTCACCATACCACCCCAGAAGTCAAGCTATCCTGACTGAAGAGGGGTGAAACCTCGAACCCGGTCTTAAGATGCTTGTTTCCAGTCCAGGGAAGACCTTTCCTGGCAGTTCGGGATGGATTGTTCCCATTAGGCGCAGGGTAAAGACTGATTTGCATAGGACTTGGTTCCAACTGGAATGGCACAGGGATTGAAAAACAATGGATTTAGGCCCAGATCTCCGTATTGGGGTGAAGGTATGACATTGTTCTTCATTCTGTCCATCAATCGTTGTTTTTTGCATTTGTCAACCCGAGTGGGGCGGGTATGCCCAGACATGGGTCCCGTGCTCTCCATTCCACTGGAGTACAGCTAGCTATACTGGATGATGAGGGGTGATACCCCGAAACCGGTCCTAGGATGCTTGATTCCAGTCCAGGGTGGATCTGGCCTGGCAGTTTGGGCTGGACTGTTCCCATTGGGTGCAGGGCCAAGACTGATTTGCATATGGCTGGGTTCAAACTAGAGTGGCATGGGGAGAAACAAAAGATGGGTTTAGGTCCAGATCTCGGTACTGGGGTGAATGTAAGACATTGTTCTGCATTATTTCCATCAACTGTCCTTCTTGAAATCCTATAAGCTGAAGTATCTGTCCATTTGGTGGTCCAGTCTGGATGCAAACAGATCTACTGTGAACGGACCCCATTTGGACTCAAGCACCTGGAAAAGAGAATGATCCACTTCCACAGGCTGATGTCCTGGAGATATTGTGACTACCAGTGGGCCACTTGTTTGGCAGAACCCGGAGGTGTTCCACCATGACCGAGAACTGATTCCTAAGGCAGTAGTCTAAGAAGCTCTGGGCCAAGTCCAATAGAGGCTTGGACTTTGCCTCCCTCAATGCCAATAATTGATGTAACAGAACGCAGCCAGATTTTCCATCTTGTGGGCAAGGAAGGAGCCCATCAGTAACTCCAGTAGATGTAAAAAGCACATTCTTTATCGAACCATTTTCCGCCGCTAGAAAATTCCCCAGACCTTGCTCCCCAGCCTGTGTCACTGTCTTTGAATTCTTTGTGTCACTAAGAGACCGGTTTGGAACCGTAGATGGATCTGCCATTCGAGGCCTCCTTATGAGCCAGCCACCAGCGAATTTCTGCTTTGCCTAGTCAGAAAGTGGAACCCTCTTAGAGTGCATGAGGTCTTTCCAGATTTGGCAGATCTTTAGTTGTCGCAGGGCCCAATAATGATGGAGACCTTAGAAACGGCCTTAGTTGATGAAGAGAGGAGACCCACATCCCTTTAAATTTGCTGTAGGGGGCGTGGCCAAGATGGCGGAGTGAGAGGACGCTTCTTCTCGATGCTCCCTGGTCCGACTAGGTCCGAGCCCTGAAATATAGCTCTTTCTCCCCCCCCTGGAGCTTAACGGCACGGGGAGAGGTAGCGGAACCTGCAGAGACGACGTTGGTCGAGTCCTAGCCTCCGTTTAGCCTCAGGACAGCCCGTCGGACGGTGTTGAAGGTCCGGCCCGGGAAGCGCGCAGAGGAGGAGGCCGACCCCAGAGCACGTTGGCCGGACGCGCGCCGCGCCCAGTGCCGCTTAGAGTGAGCAGCCGGAGGAGATACCGCAACGCCTCAACCGGGAGGTACTGGGAACCTAGAGGGACCATCGTATTGGCCCCGTGAGAGCAGCAGAGTGTGGCGCTTGAATCCCGACATATGCGTCTGGCCGCCCACCGGGAGGGCATCGAAGCAGCAACGGTGCAGACTCGAGACCTTGTGCGGAACCCTCCCCTCCGGCCCCTCCGGTGGCGAGTCTCCGCAACTCAGTGGACGCCGAGGCTCACAGCGACACCGGGGTCTCTGGCGGTCCCACAGCTTGTGTGGGAGGACCCGGAGCGACTCTCCGCCATTAGCACTGTGACGCACGACGAACTTCGCCGAAGGTGGGAGATGGCGGAATCACCCTGAGGGACCTCTGTTGACGGCGACGGCTAGAGAGTCCTGCGCATTCCCGGAGGTGTCCACAATGCCTCCCGCCTTGGGAGAGATCTGAGGCAGAAAGAGGGGATGGTCGCAGGTGATACTACCCGGGCCTAGTGAAGGCCGCGACGGACGGAGGCTGCTGAGGCCCATGGGAGGGGTGTGTGTTCCGCCATAGCGACCGTGGCTGGACCCTAGCGTGACGGACCCAAAAGTGTTGTCCCCAGACGATGTGAGGGAAACTGGTTGTGACATCTATAATTGCCCCATTGATCGCTAGATCAAATTCAGCTGATCTGGTAAAGTAGTTGGGTGTCCCTTTCCCTCCTCTCTGTGGCAACCTCTCAATATGCTTTGCGCTCAGGAGAGACGATTGCTGCCATAGTACTGGAGTGCTGCTCATTAGCAATGGGCTGTAACTAACTGCTTCCCCTGCTAGTTGTCCCCAGACGGTGCTTGGTGCAGTTGCCGGTGCCGATCACCGGTCCCTTGTCTGCCACGGGAAGGGAGACCTGGCCCGCACTTAATCCAAGAGGGCGTCGAGCAGAGGCACCAAGCGGGGAGAACGCACTCTCCCCGACATGCTCAGCACAAACCAGCAAAGAGGAGATAGAGGGCCGCTAACAGCAAGCCCGGCCGGAAGCTCGCAGAGTTCGAATGGAGGGGATCCACCGGTCACCAGATCGTTCCTTGAGTCGCTGTTTGGCACCCTCAGAGATGATTTTCAGACACTGAAACAGGAAGTGGCGGGCAAAGTTCGGGAGATGCGCAGAGAGGTGGAAGAGATCGGGGAACGAGTCGCCACGGTGGAGAGCACGAACCACCGTATCGATGAGGAGTTAGTCCTGCTGCAACAGGAGGTGTTGCGACTCAGAGAACAGCACCTAGATCTGCAAATGCATAATGAGGACCTTGAGAACCGCTCTCGGCGAAACAATATCCGAATCCGGGGGGTTCCGTCCTCGGATGAAGGCACAGATGTGACTGGCTACCTGGGAGACTTGTTCAGGGCTATCCTGGGTGAACCGCCTGAATTCCCGGTCAGGATTGACAGGGCGCACCGAGTGGGCCCACCACGGCGGGCATCAGCACCCCCCCCCGACATCTTGGCCTTCCTTCTGGACTTCCCACTAAAGGAACGCATCATGGCTGAGGACCGGAAACAATCTGCGTTCACTTTCCGTGGCCATTCTGTGGGGCTGTATCAGGACTTGTCCGCCATTACTCTGCAGAAACGGAAATCTTTCAAGATCGCCACAGACTTTCTGAGAGAGCACAAAACACCTTATGCCTGGGGCCACCCCTTCCGCCTCATCTTTAGATGGAACGGCACGATGCATCAACTTAGATCGCTCCAGGAGACCTGTGAGGTTCTGGGGATCACGGCGGAGGAGGAAGACACAAACATGCCAAACCGGAGGCGCGGCCCCAGAGACGGATGGCAGAGGGTGTCACGGAGACAAGGATCGGCCAACCCCAGAAGGCCAGACTCACCCACCATTAGAGCCAACATGGCGGATGCAGTCTCTAAGGCGGCCAGAAGCAACGCCTCTACCGGTGAAGTGGCTCTTACTGCATAATGACGCTCCGGGGGGAGAACGCCACAGCCTTACTGGAACAGCAGGTTTGGGTCTTGGAGGGCGGGGGGCGGAGGGAAGTGTGGAAGGGGATAAGTAGCTGGACGTTCACATTGTTACCTTACCGCAGACTTGCCCGAGGGCATTACTGGGACTGACATTTGTTTGAATTTCAGGGGTTTGTTGGGGGGGTGTGGGGGGGTCGTTTGGTTGTTTGCATGAAGGGTCTGTTGGGGAGTGGAGGGTGTTGGTGGGAGGGGGAGGGGGAGGATGGGCAGCTTGGAAGACGGGTGGGGGGGTTGGGGGGAATCACGGGGTCCGTCCAGTGCTACTATGCCACTCACCACAGCCTTGCTGTGCTTCAATACATCATCTACACTACACCCACCTGTCTCAGGCCGTGACACACTGCGTCTACCTTGGAATTACCCTCACAGATGGCGGCTTTCACAGTAGTCACCCTTAATGTGAAGGGGTTAAATAATCCTGTCAAGAGAAGGGCGGTTCTTTCCTTACTGGAGAATACCCACGCAGACATCTGTCTCCTACAGGAGACAAATCTCGTAGCCAGAGACTGCCAGAGGATGCGCTCCCATAAGTTTCCCATTCAACTCTTCTCCTGCAATACTACTAGGACCGCCGGAGTCGCAATTTTTTGTATCCCGCACGTTTAAGGGAGAGATCCTCCATAAGTTTGCAGAGCAGAAGGGTAGACTCCTGGCTTATAGGGTCAAGTACGGGGGACTGACCTTCACTATTGGATCAATGTATAGCCCTAATGAACACCAAGAACGATTCCTACACTCGGTTGTGGTAGATGTCACCGCCACTCCAGATAGACACGTCATCATAGGGGGGGATCTGAATATGGTCTTTGACTCTTCCCTGGATAGGTCGGTGCAACGGTGCCTGCAGACTGGGGAGATCTCGCAGACAGGCAAACGCCAACTGGAGGACTCAGATCTACATGACCTTTGGCGTTGCTTACACCCCACCACTCGGGATTACTCCTATTATTCGCACGCCCATAAGACCTACGCACGCCTCGACCATCTCCTGGTCTCCAAGCCGGTCCGCGACTTAGCCATAGCATTAACGATAGGGGTTCTTTCTCTATCGGACCACGCCCCGGTTATGGGAACGTTTCAATTGCCACCGATGTCCCCGAGACGCGGGGTGTGGCGCCTCAGAGATACCTTGCTGCATAAACAGACGGTGGTAAAGCATATTCAAGACTCAATTCGGGAATACCAGGAGCACAATGATAACGGTGACACTTCCCTAGCAATGCAATGGGCGGCGTTAAAAGTGGTGCTCCGAGGGGAATTTATTGCCATCTCCTCAGCTGAGAATCGGGAGCGACAACGGAAGCGTGAGGAACTCACGGACAAGGTGCGAGAACTGGAACAGGTTCACCAGAGAACGGGGGCTCCCAGAATCTGGAAGCAGCTTAAAGCGGCGAGGAAGCTTCTGGCAGCCTTGGATATGGACAGGCTAGAATATGCTGCATTGCGCCTGAAGCATGCATATTATACAGGTGGGGACAGGTGCGGGAAATCCCTGGCGCACAAATTTAGGGAAGCACACCAGAAGCACTTAGTGAAGGAGCTATCGACACCCTCTGGGGGGTCAGTAACGGAAGACGACCAAATAGCGGAAGGCTTCCGCCGATTTTATGCTGCTGACCTCTACAAGGGCGAGCCTCCGTCGGCACAAGCAGAGGAGGCCTACCTGGCCTCAGTTGACCTTCCCTCCCTCGCTCCGGAGCAAGCAGAATATCTCAAGAGGGATATTCGAGTGGAGGAAGTAATCACAGCCATTTCCAGGCTTAAACATGGGAAGGCCCCAGGACCAGATGGTTATACTTCCCTCTTCTATAAGACTTTTTGCCCTATGTTGGCCCCGATCCTCACACGCCTATTTAATTCCTTCTCCGATCCTGGAGCTATCCCTCCGGATCTGCTTAGGGCAACGGTCTCGGTTATTCCCAAAACGGGGAAGGACCGGTCGCAATGTGGCTCCTACAGGCCAATCTCTCTCTTGAATATTGACCTTAAGTTGTATTCGGGGATTCTGGCGGCCCGTCTGGCGCTTCACCTTCCGGGCCTAGTAGAATCAGATCAAGCCGGGATCGTTCCAGGGAGGCAAACGGTGGACAACACCAAGAGGGTGGTTCATGTACTGGAGAAAGCCTCCAGGATACCCGGAGAAAGGATGTTACTGGCAGTCGACGCGGTGAAAGCCTTCAACAGGGTGCACTGGCCATATCTAGAGAAAGTTCTGGCGAAAGTTGGTGTTGGCGAGAAATTTCGCACTCTGGTGTTTAACTGCTACAAGTTTCCATCAGCAGTGGTGCTGGTTAACGGCTGCAGCTCCCATCAATTCGCGATATAACGGGGTACCAGACAGGGGTGTCCATTATCCCCCCTCCTATTTGCACTCTATATGGAACCCCTGGCCCAAAGAATACGTCAGAATCTGAATGCCCTGGGAATTAAGATGGGGGAGTACACCCACACTGTCAGTCTGTACGCAGATGATATCATTCTGACATTGGAAGATCCGGGGAGGTCGCTCCCTGCATGCATCGATGAGATGGAAGCCTTTGCTGCCGTAGCGGGCTTTAAAATGAATATGGGGAAATCGGCGGCCCTTGACGTCTCACTCACCGTGACCACCTGGACTGACTTGCAGAGGCGATTTCCCATGCACTGGCCGAAAGATCTGGTGCCCTACCTGGGCATTCTTCTGGCACCTACATTACCCGCTATGGTGTCCGCGAACTACACTGCCCTAGGTTCTAAAATTAAGGAGGAACTGGGCCGCTGGAGCAAGGGCACATTGTCCTGGCTGGGTAGGATTGCCGCGGTGAAAATGACCATCTTGCCGCAGGCGCTCTACCTCTTTCTTGCCTTGCCACTGCAGCCCCCGAAAGGATGGCTGCTTCAGACTCAGGCGGACATTGCACGCTTTATATGGCAGGGTCATAAACCCAGACTCAAGAGGACCTTGGCTACCCTGGCACCTGAGGCCGGGGGGCTAGGAATACCGACCCCCGCAAATATTTTCAGGCGGCCCAGCTGAGGTATCTGGTGGAGTGGAGCAAATGGGAGACCGACAAACACTGGCTTTTTCAAGACCAGGCAGTGGCAGGCCGAACGCTGCAGGAGGTGCCCTTTTTGGGGTGGATACATCGACCTCCGAATTTATATGCATCTTATATCACACAGGTACCCATGAGGGTGTGGGACGCCACGAACTTGACTCACACACTCACCACCTTCCCCTCTTCGTTCACGCCCTTGATCGATAACCCAGAGTTCCGCCCTGGCGCGGAACCGGGGGATTTTGCACGCTGGCAGACTGCTGTATGCAGAGCCCTTTTCCATCTATATGGCCCAGAGGGCGTAATTCCGTTCCCTGAGTTCAGGGAAGAATATCAGCTGCCGGAGGTAGAAAGGTTGCGCTATATGCAGGTGCACCACTGGGCGCTGCAGCCACAGACACGGGAGTCGGCAGATCGTAAGCTCCTTCCATAAGAGAAATGGCTTATAACAAGCACTTCAGACAAAAAACTCATTTCAGACTTGTACAAATTCTTACAGCCCTCCCCTTTTGACATCTATAACCCGGGTAGGGAACGTTGGGAAAGAGAACTGGGGAGATCCTTAAGCAGTAAGGAATGGGACAGCATTGCATATAGGGCCCGACACTCCGCATATCACACTGGGCTTACGGAAACATTTACAAAAGTATCCACATATTGGTATTACACACCCTAAAGGTTACATGAGATGAATCGCAACATTGATGCCACCTGCTGGCGAGCATGCGGGCAACCGGGCACCCTCACTCATGTTTTATGGGAATGCCCGATGCTGTCCCCTTACCAGAAAGAGGTCTTAGACTTGATTGACTCCAACTTTGAGATTGAATTGCCCCGCTTTCCAGCATATGTTCTGTTGGGCTTGCCCAACGGACTGATGTATCCTCTGAAGTCTCGTAGAGGGAGACAAATTGCGATAGCACTGGGTTCTGCTGTACAAAATATACTCATTCACTGGCGCTCTACCACACTCCCCTCCACCACAGGGTGGTTGCATAGACTATGGCATGTCCTGGGAATGGAAAAATTGTCGCTCATGGTGGCGGGGAAGGTGGAGCAATTTAATGAATTATGGCAACCGTTTCACTCATTGCTTGTAGGGGAATTTACAGAGCTTACGTGCCCCAGATATCTCCGCCTGTTGAGGTTGACTAGATCAGCAGACTCGGAGGGCCAGCGAGCCTAGACGAGAGGGCATCGGGGAGTGAAGAGCGGTTCTTGGGGGGGGATGGGTGTTGTTCTGAGGCACTGGACGGGGCTGGTGAGAGGGGGCATAGTTGGGTTTGGGGAGGAGGGGGAGTTGGGGGATTTTTTCATATTGGAGCGCTTTGTGGTAGCATACGCACCAGCCATTGCATCTGAATGTACACTGCTTTTTACAGGACCATAACGCGCTGGGGCGCTATTATATGATTGTATCAGACGCCTTGCTCCTTTGTGTCAACTGTTTGCTTTTTCTTTTCCTTTTGTGAATGCTCAATAAAATGCTTTAAACCTAAATTTGCTGCAGAGAGGTGGACGGTCTGGCCAGCATCCGTCATAGCTCACCTCTCAATTTGGATTATTCCCGAGATAGAAGACTCTAAGAGGCTTGAACTGAGTCCACTACAAAGCCCAAGAAAATTAGTGACTGAGTTGAAGTCAGGACCGATGTTGTCCTATTTGTGATAAAGCCCATGGATTGGAAAAGGTTGACTGTCATCTGCAGCTGTCCCTTCAAGATTCTCGGGCATTGATCCATCGGAAGGAGATCAGCCAGATATACAATAAGATGCATACCCCTTGCTCTGAGGTGTTCCAACACAGGTTTCAGAACTTTGGTAAATCATCATGGAGCCAAGGACAGCCTGAAATGAGGAACCGAAACACCAATATCTCTTGATGGCAAAAAGAACGCTGATTTGGTGGGAAAAACAGGATCATCGATATGCGTCTGTAGAATCCACACTCACCAACCAATCTTCAGGTCATAGGAGGACCCACAGGAGATGAATTCCCTCCATCTTGAAGTGGCGAAGACCAGTCACTCGTTGAATTCTCTGAGGTTTATGACTGGGTGTTGGCTGCCATCTCGCTTTTTTTCCAAAAATAGCTTGTTGCTAAAACCCCTTGGGTAAGGGATCGTAGCAGTGATAACTCCTTTAGAGAGAAGGTTCACTACCTCTTCATCAACTAGAGCAGCCTCCTCATTGGAGAACCTAATGGGCAAAGGAGGAGGATGGATTTACATGGGGTACCCATAAAACTGTATTCTGAACACCTGAATCATTTGAAGGACCCAAGAGTCTGACGTCCCTGTCCTCCATTTGTGGGCAAAATCTGACAACCTCTTCCCCAATCGTACATGGGGAAAAAGGAGTACACTGACTGTGAGAGTAGCTTTAGATATGGCCTCCTCTGGGCCTGCCTCTGTGGCAGGGATATCCTCTGGAGGGGTAGAAGCCCTTAAATCTGTAATGGTCCTGCCCCTGTATTTGTTTGGAGGGTTGGCCACTGGAGGGAACTTGGTACTGGAGGCGGCCAGCTGAGTGCCCCCTACCATGGCAGGCCCTGGTAAAAACCTGAGAGTTGAAAATCTTTTTGATGGATGACTGAGCCTTAGCTAGAAATTTGAAGGTGACCTCAAACTTGCTCAGCTCTTTTATTAAAGGGTCAACAAAGAGACCACCTTGCGCAACCTGTCCAGCTTATGAGATGGAAAATTCCCCTTATTTGGGGTCAATCCTAATTAGGAGGGACCTGCGTCGCATCATGGAGAGAGCACACTTTGCCTTCCTCATGAAGATAATGGCCATTTGGGCCCATCCCAATACAATGCCTGTGGATATAAGAGATCTCAAGGATTTGGCATCCTCGCCAATGTCCAGAATCTTAGTCAGAGGTCCAGTAATGTCAAGGAGTTTGTCTTGCCAAGACCACCAAGAGTGGTCAATTCCTTTCTTGGTATCCCAGATGTATTTGGTTAGGAATTTAGGAAATCGGCCATCTGCTTTGGGGGTATGGACCACTATGCCATCCAAGAATAGACACGTGCATTCTGGTCTGAGGTGGTTGCGGACCTCCTTATCCAGGGGCTTTCAGAGCATCCCAGCAACATAGGTGGCAGCGTTTTCTGCTGGGCACATTTGGATGAGAGTGGGTGTAATATGCTTTCTGAGTTTAGCATATCCGACCCTGGATCCTGATTATCTTTGCCAACACTAGACGACTTAGAATCAGAGGAGGAGCACCAAGGCCCGATCGGCTCAATATCCTAGGGAGTCATCGCCGTCTAGCGGGACTGGAGAGGTGGGGGAGTCTGCTGGAGTTTTCAGGGTGCCCTACAGGTGGAGGGGGGCAGTTCTGGCACAGAAGGGTTAGTGTGGTCTACCACCATGCATGTGAGCTACTCAAAAGCATTCAAATCAACCCCTGGGTCATAGTGCACTTTCCTTTTGACGTTGGGGGTCCTGTGTCTCGCTGCCCTAGAGGTAGAAGTCTTGAAGGCCCTGGCAGTTCCTCCCTCAGAAAGACGGGTTTAAGCACTTCCCTGCCATTTTATGGAGCTTCTGTTATAAGGGCACCACAGAGTCAGAGACCTCTTTATATAGTGAGGCAGTGATCACCTCACAAATGTTATCTTCTTTAGATAAGTAAGAGAGACACTCCTCCTCCGTATATGAGTTCTGGGACTCTTACATGCTAAGAGCAATTTTAGCTAGGGGTTTCCCAGGCAAGTATTTTATTTAAATAGCCAAAGTGGCCAATTGAGGGTCAGTAACCCGGGGACACAATACGCCTTCCTATAGCAACAGGGCAATTCTGTCTACAAATTTGTATGTATAAGCGTGCCTGGCTCCATGTCCCCACCAACTCATTAGAAAAAAACACTGTAAATGAGGAATTTTAAATGTAAACTGGAAATGCTCTGAATGAGGTGGCGAAGGCCTCAATTACAGACCCCTTCCAGGGGCTTTGGCAGTGTGCTATGTGAGGTTCTAGCAAGACATGCTGCTGCAGACCCCTTTTTGTGGCATTAGACTCCATGCGAGCAGAGCGGGTAGCAGGGACTGGCACGCTTTTCCAAAGGATCAAAAGAAATTGATTTGAGTGAGCACACCAATCGAGCAGCTCAAAAGATGCCATCAAACCAGGACCCGACATGAGGAGTGCGGCCGGACTCTAGCAGTCAGAATACCGTACCACATCAAGCCCCGACATGCTTGAATAAGGCACAGACCGTCAAAGAGCCTGAGCAGTTGCATGAGGAGTAGCAGAGCGTTGCGTGAAGAAAAAACTGATTAGGACATAATTAACATCATACTAGCAAAATGCACTATGAAAAGAAGAAAAAAATAGAATAACAGGTGATGAAGTGACCTGGAGGCCACAAGCAACTATCTGTTGGCTGCTGGAGGAACGAAGAAATAGGTGGCAGGAGAGTCAACCAGGGGCTATGAAGGGGCCCCTGCATGCTGATTGGATGAACTGAGAGTTACATTTTTTTCACTGTGGTCCATGGGATCTGATGTTTTTTCATAGTTAGAAATATTGCTGTTGTATAAATAAAGTGGAGAAAGATGACCATAATCCCTGCCTCCAGTCTTGACACAGAATTATATAAGAACGCTGGCTGTGATCAATTTGGGCTTTGGCAGCTCATGCCCTGTGTTTGCCTTTCAGAAAGCTTAAGCTTTCCGAAAGGTAAGAAATTCAGGCACAGATCATACTAAAGCATATCAAAGAGGAGTGCTGGCACCTTCTTACCTTGGTGGATTGAGACGCATCGAAGTAGAACCACAACAGAATGCTTTAAGGATTGGACAGCTCCTGCTACGAAAGACATTGCCTCATCTCGTTTCTCTGCATGTAACACCTCTACCCTGTGGACCTGTGAGGCTATCTGCAGCGTTGATGTTGCTTTCCACCATTATGATGTATCACCTTCCTTTTTGGCGTGACACAGAAAGACAAAATAATTAAAAAAGCATGTTTCTCTTTAGAACTCAACTATGTCTGCCATGGCAAAACATACAATATGTGGCGTTCCTGTTTGAGCTGGCATTCTTTTTAGCACTAAATTATGGGCCTTATTTATGAAGGCCTTGCGTCAGTTTTGCGCCGCCGGTGCATCACTTTTTGTGACGCACCAGCGGTATAGAAAATCCGCCTCGTTGCGCCATATTTAAAAAGTGACGCATCTATGTAAATGCGTCACTTTTTAAACCCCTGCGCCACATTATACCTGCGTCAGGTATAATGTATGCAGAGGGGGCGTTCCACCGCAAAAAGCCTCGTAATAGTGATGCAGTGAAATCTATGAGATTTTACTGCGTCACTTTTAGGACGCGGTTGCGTCAAAATCTTGCGCCTGCCTCACAGCAGGCGTAAGACTGACGCAAGCCCTTTCACATGGGGCTTTCCCCATGGGAAAGGACGCATTGCTGGAGTTGCGTCACTTTTGTGACACACTCCAGCAATGCGTCACTTTTGCGCTTACAGATACGTCAGCAATACTGACGTATCTGTAACTCCTTGCGACATGATGCGTCATACATTAAATATGACGCATCAGGAATGTCGTAAGGAGTGCGCAGTGAAAAGTGACGCATCGCTGTTTTCACGCAGCGATGCGTCACTTTTCATAAATGAGGCCTTATGAATTTACTAGTGCTCCTATTTTCTAAACCAACAAATTCACTGCAAGGCAGAGAGGAAGTAATTTACTAACTCCAGTGGGAAAAGTGTCATCTTTAAATTTTTAAATATCACGGTTCCATGAAATTCGAAATAAATGCGCACCAAACAGAAAGCTTTAGTATTTCAATTATTAGAGCTATGAAACATTTGGGATTATAAAACATTAGTCAAATTACAATTTAATAATTAATGCTGTACTTGAGAAGGCTGACATCCTTCCTAGTTCTGACCGGCTAAGATCTCACCCTTCTTGAAGATCAAATACATTTCTATTCACATGCAATACAATAAAAGCTCTCAAAGCTAAATTTGTGTTTAATGACACAATATATTGGTAGGAGTGTCCACTGGAGTCTTCAAACCTAGGAAAAAAACATGAATGTCGTAAAAAATATTTTTTGAAGCTGGCAAAGGGAATATCGACCACTGCCTACTCCTAAAAAATGTTTGTGAAGTTATTTTCTTTTTTTAAGAACATCTGTTTCTTTGTTTTGAAAGAAAATGGGCTTTATTTTAAAAAATGCGTTATTTAAAAACGATCACAAACATGGCGGACTGCTGAGTCCAGCAGGCCATCATGCCTGTGACTCTAACCAGTCATAAGGGATCTCATGTTAGGACCAACCTCAAACATAATAATGAGGTAGGTTGATTTGTGACCCATTAGGAATCGATATTTAGTGAACCAACCTATAAATACATAGGTTGGTTTACAAACCCCCCAATAGATTAAGTAGGAGTCGGTGTGAAAATTGCACCCACTTCTACAGAATCATTTTTCGTAGATTCCTAATAAGAAGTTGGAAACCTTTATTTGATGCAATTTACGATTTTTATCAGGAATCTTTGTACATCCATCCCAAAGCTTTGTCTACCTAGTCTACAGTAGAATACAGATGTAAATTGAGATGTTTGGAAGACCTCTAGACTTATCTTGGTATACCCCTTATATGTAAGATCTAATGGAACTCTTGTAGTATGTTGCCCAACTTTCTTGGCTTCACTGTTCAAAGATAGTGATATGCAACAGTTATAAAAACTAGCAGTTATCAGCCTTGGAACCATACAGGTACCTTTGTATATTAAATAGACTATTCACAAACTGCATGTTTTAGAACAAAAAGAAGTACTGCAGTAGTACTACTTACTTACCACAAAATGCTACTCACAAACGTCCAAATGTATATCTGCAAATCCACCTCAAATCTTTTTTATGGGGGAGATCCTCCCACCTACTTAGGGCTCTAGTACGATGTCAGTCGATAAACCTCTGACCGCTCGTCAGAGGCTCACCGACTGGCACCGAAAGTTTACAGTCCGACTGGCGAATTACAATGTCGGCGGGTGGAGTGTAGACCGGCCGATCAATCTGACTGGCTTCTGATGAGCTCAAGGATCCCGATGGCCATTTGGAAACCTCCACATAATCCCTTACGGATGGTGTTTTCACTGTTGGGATTATGATGTCAGTCTCCAACAGCCTTTCAATGTCAGACTTTCCGGCTGTCGAAGGGCGACTTTGGGGCCCCTAACAGGGCCACCTTATACCTTGGCTCTCCAGTTGAGGGCCTGTTAATCCATGCACCGTGTGGCAGGCACCATGAGGTGCTTGCCACATGGTGCAGGGATTTACAGAAACTACCATTTCTCTATGTGAGATTGTGCTGTGGCCAGTTTCCAACCTTTTTTCTATGGGAGCTGGCTGAGACCCATCGAGAAATGGACGTTTAAACCGCACCATCTGCGGTCACATCGTAATTGCAGTTTCGGGACCGCCGACTGGAGGTCGGTTGATTTTGCAACTACAGAGATGTTTTCATGCTACAAAATGCAACATTAGAGCCCACCACAAGGGGGGGCCCAGTATTCCAGCTGAAAAGCTCAGAGTTCTTGAAAAAATATGATATGCTGTCCTGGGGTCATGGATTCAATAATCCAGTAGACTTACTGTTTTTATTTTTTTAATGTTGCTGGGTGGCTGATTTGCTTCCTGCAGCCCTCCAGAGCATTAAACAATGCTTGCTGGTGCTCCATATATAACATGCTATTCTTCGATACCTGGCCCACCCTGAGGTGTGGGGGCAGGAAGTTATATGAAAAAAGAACAGTAGGACCCTTTTTTTTCTCTGACCCAAGAATCTACATGCCGATAAATACATTCAGTTTTTGGTCACTGAAGGTCCTACTGGGGTGCCCGCCACCATGCCGGGGGCAGTGTACCACTACCATACCCCTTGTATTTTGTTTTCACATTTTCCCAGGACATGTGACTGAACCCATGTGTCTTAAAATTGCTGCTGCCACATCTTTGGTGATGTGCTAGCAGCCAATCAGACAATATTTTTTTAAATGTTAGATTTGTGGATCCTTTGCATCGTGAACTATAAATAAACTTTGAGCCTTAATTTCTCAAAAACTACACCAATTCACAAAAATCAAACTTTCTGGACCAGGAACTAGTTTACTGCCAAGTTTGCTGAAATTCCATTCAGCTGTTTTGGCTGTAGCTGGGCCTAATTTTCTGATGGAATATTTTATGGTGGAATTGTGGTTTGTGGCCCCCTTTTTGTAAATTTCATGCCACTAAGGATCCGTAGAACTAACAGATCTAAAGAAAAGATTTGACTGGCTGCTATCCAATCAACAAAGAGGTGGTAGTAGACATTTTAGAAATTGGGATTCAGTCTCATGTTCTGAAAATAAGGTTACAAAAAACATGTAGGGGAGAGGGTAGGAATATCCTAGGCCTGGTGGAGCAGTCCAAGAGGGACCTCCCCAATAAAAATGTTTTTGTTACATTTTTACTGAAAATTTACTGTGGATATAAATAGTAGAATTAAACAATGCACTTAAAAAAAAACACCCCCTGAGTAGGCAAGGACCCGGAGGTCAAATATTTGACCATTTTAGGGGAGTAGGGATGCTGCTCCCCCCCAAGCCTTTTTGTGGCCTCGGGTGTGTGTGTGCCACCTCCCCTTGCCATTGTATGGCCCCAGAAAACCCATTCCATGGAGCTACCTCCATGACGGTGGCCCAAGGACCCAAAACCCTCCAGATACCATTGGTTTCTTTCCCATAGGAGCACAGGTGGGAAAGTCTTATGTGTTCCCACCTAGCTGTAGCAGAAAGCTGCTCACATTAGGGGCAGCACAAAATCTTTTTTCTGCTGATGCTCTCACACAGGATAACCTAGAATTGGTTCAGCTGGGTGGGAACAAAAGGAATTCCCTGAGACTGAAGATTGGGAGAACAGCAGGATTACTCAACGCCCTGGGTGGGTGCTGGCAGAGCAGTCAGTAGGGCTGCGGGGACCTTTGATCTCCACCGCTAACCCCCAATGTGGGAAATGTTTTGGGTGACACGGATGGGCACCGAAGTACACAGAAGTGATAAATAAACAATGATGTTCCTGGTTCCTGTCTTGCCCTTGGATCTGCTTTCAGGGGGCCTGAAAGGTCTAAGGGGACCATGGGGCTCCCTCACGGCCTGCAACAGGAAATACATATGTGGTTATCCTTGGTGGGCACAGAGACAACATCAAAACAATAAAAATAAGAATGAGAATGATGAATGAGTGTCAGGAGCCACTCATTTATTATACACTGCACCGGATGGGAGCATCTCATGAACAAGCTACATTGTACATAAAGTGAAAACAGTTCTGGCTTTCCAAATATTATATCATAGAGGCAAAAGCAATTTTAAAGCCAGAAGCCAATTTCTTTAACTTAATGCTCTTTAAGAACAGATGATATTTTCCCATCTTGATATAAATTGAGTTGGGGGTTGACTGGGGTCCAAATCCTAAGCAAGCAACAATCACAATCCAAATCAGGGTAAGAGGCAGACAAACTCTAAATTAACCAGTGCCCACCCTCTGGTAGCTTTGAACAGTACAGTCAGAATTTACTTTAGAGGCAATGTGTAAATTATTAGTGTAGTGCTTTAAACAGTAACATAGTATAAACACCACACAAAAAAATCCATACCAGATTAGAAAAATAGCATTAATTCAACTAATAAAACAGACTAAAATGACAAAAATATGTTATGTAGAACCTGAGATTTTGAATATGAAACTGTTTAAGCAAAAATTGCGCCTAGAAGCAAAAAGCACTATTCAGAATATCTGGTCTTGTTGGACCGGGATAAAGTCAAAAGTTCAGGCCAACCTCGATGGAGCACTATTTGGATACAGTGACCCAGTGAGGCCAGCTGAAAAAAAGTACTTGAAACTTGGGGGCATTAACATTGAGGATTTGTGGTACCTTTGAGGTAATGTGCCGGTGCCAATCTATATAGTGGCGACGATGCACTGGTCCTGATCCACTCAGTGTAGGCTCCAATGAGCAATGAGCTGTGATGAGGAGGTTCATCATTGTTGTTGAGACTGCCATCAACAGAGATGCAAGGACTTTGAGAAGGGAAGAGTGTCACAGATTTGGTGGTTTAGAAGGTGATATGTTGGGTCTGCTCCATGCAGCAGTGGCGATGGGTCAGTGTGAAGGAGGATGCTGTGGTTCCACTAGAACAAACAACCTAGGCCCTCTTCCAAGGGTCCAGGACTAGGACAGCACCACTTGACTAGGCAGACTCAAAGATGGCAGAATCCAGATGCAGAAGCAGGGTGGATGGAATTATTTTGTATCCCTGAAACTTCAGATAATGAGGTCAGCCAGCTAGCCCTTTGAGTCACTCTGGGTTCAAGTGATGCTGGTTCAGTCCTTCTCAGCCAGGCAGTGGAAGAGCAGGCAGTAGGGCAACACAGCAAAGCAGGAGCACAGCAAAGCAGTAGTCCAGGAGTGTGGCAGTTCTTCAGCAGCACAGCAGACCTTCCTCCTGGCTGAGTCTTCACAGGTCTAGAAGTGCACTGAGCTCAGTGATATCTGAGGTCTAGTACTTATAGCCAGTTATGACTCATAATTTCAGGAGACTTGCCTTTTAATGCACATACATCCTCCCTTTCTACCCAGGCTCCAGGCTCACTACAGGGGGGTATGCTACATTTGAGTGGGGCAGGACACAGCCTATTCAGGTGTAAGTGAGAGTGGGTCAATCACCTCCCTTCCATCCAGCAAAGATGGCCAATCAAGTAACACTTCAACATCCATTGCATATGGCTTTCTTTGGGGAATACACATAGCCCAACTGTCACTCACCCCATATGTAATCAGAGACAGGCAGTAGGCACCAAATGGATAAAGTAAGAAAATGCCAAATTCTAAAGCTGACATTTTCAGAACTGCTGTTTAAAGCACAACTGCACTGTAAGTTGGAATTTTAAATTGAAATTCCAGAAACACCAAACCTGGAATGTTTGTTACTTCAAAATTGGTAATTACACTTAGACAATTGAATAAGGTAATCCCAATGCTATCCTATGGTAGAAATAGGCCTTGAATTAGTGAAAAAAGCAATTTTAATATTTTTCACTACCAGAAAATGTTTAACTTAAACGTACATATCCTGCCTTTTAAATACATTGCACCCTAAACTTTTGGGTTGTCTAGGGGCTTCCTCAGAGGTGACTTGTATATATATAAAAATGGAAGGTTTGGGCCTGGCAAGAGGTGTATCTTGCCAGATGAACACAGAAGTGTTAACTGTTCACCCAGGCTCTGCAATGGCAGGCCTGAGCCTTAGTTAGAGGGTTACTTAAGTGAGTAGCATAACTAGTGCTGCTGCCCGCTAGTATCATTTATTTTACATGCCATGGGCACATATACTGTACTTTACCGGGGACATAAAAGTAAATTAAATATTCCAATTAGGGATGAACCAATATTACCATGTTTTAGGGAGAGAGCACATGTACATTAGCACTCATTAGCAGTGGTAAAGTGCAAATTTGTTTCTTTTGCCTCTATCAGAAACTACATTCTTGGGGAACTCAACATGGGTAAAGATTCCCATCAAAGCTCTAGCCACCACAGGTGCTGTCACAAACTTCAGAGGGATGGCCTCTGTTTAGCGGGTGGCATGGTCCACCAAGAACAGGACAAATGATTGCCTAAGGCTGTCCCAGGGTACAAGGGTCCAATGATGTTGATGCCCACCCTTTCAAAGGGGGTGCCAATGTCTGGTAATGCGATCAGGGGAGATTTGAGCTTTTTCCCTGATTTCCCACTGGTCCTGCAGGTGGGATAGAACCTTCATAAAGCATCTGAGGCTGTCTTCATTCTGGGCCAATAAAAGAGGGAGACAAGCCGGCGATGGTTTTGTCTTGCCCTAAATGCCCAGCCAGAGGGATATCGTGAGCCATACCCAGTAGGAAGGTCTTATACCACTGGGGGACCACAAGCACACAGGCTGTCCCTGTACAAGGAGCCTTAGGTTCACTATAGAGAGATCATTCTCCCAGTAGATTAAGTGATCCCCAGTGGCTTCACCTGCTGCATGGACAGAGGTTAGCCACCTCATACCCTCAAGAGTGGGACACTCTTTCTACATTTTGCAGAATTCCTCCCTGGTGGGTCCATCCTCAACATGCCACTCAGCAAGCTCAGTTAGGTCACCTAAGGCAGCAATGTCCTCCCCGGTTAGTTCAGGGACTTCCTCCTCAGGGGCCTCCTACTCAGGGGGCCCATCAACATCAATTCTGGGAACTTTAGGGGCGGATTTCCCATGCCCCTCTCCTTGACAGTTGTCTGGGCCATTGTTCCAGGCGCCCTTGACGCCCCTCGCGGGCAGTCATGGATCGTGTGGTCATACAGACCCACTCAGGCAATCTCAACATCTCCAAGTGTGACCTGAGCTCTACCTCTCTCCCGGCAGTGTGCTCCAGATCGCTGCTTAACATACACTCCATAGGTATGGCAGGGCTCACAACTACTTTCATAGTACATAAGACACCCGGCGCACTCAAAGGAAACCAGATGGCTCTCACAGTTGTCGGCGACTTTGACTTGCTGGAATGTGGTGGGGCTTATGTCGGACATTGATAGCGGCCCAAGTCTGCTCGCAGCCCCCCCACAACCCATCAATAGACCATTGCAGAAATAAGTTGGTTACTAGCTAAATCATGGCAAAAAAGAAGGAAACTAGTAAATCCCAGCAGGAAAAATTGACTGATATATTAAGGTAGTGGCCCTACAGCCAAACTAAGGGGCAGAAGTGTCTCCTCTGTCTGATAATACGACGCTGCTCTAGGTGATGCAGTCCTCAAAAGAAGTGTTGGAGGGCAAGATTGGATGGGTAAGCACGGAGGTAGCCGTTTTGTGTCAAGATTTGCGCACTGTATCCGTGAGGGTGAATGTAGTTGAAATCCGGCTCTCAGAGGTTGACGATGTGGTCCATGGCTTCAAGAAGGGAAGTGGTCCGCACAACTAAAAGTGACATTGTGTAGTGGCTCAAAGACGTGGAAAATCAGGCATGCAGAAAATACCTCTGCATTGTAGGTTTTCTGGAAGGTATTGAGGACAATAATACAAATTAGTTCTTGGCGACCTTCCTAATGAACACTTTCCCATCTGATCTATTCTCCACATGTTTTGTTGTGAAGTGAGCGCACAGAGCCCTTGGCACAAGACGTCCTCCGGAAGCCCCACCTTGGCCCATCATAGTGAGTTTTCTCCACTTTTTAGAGTGGGACATGATCCTTCATAAGGCTTGTCACAAGCAGGAGATAAGATGCAACAATTCTAAAATAATGGTTTTCCTTGAATTTATCACTGCATGTTTGTCTCAGTTAAAACAAAGTTGAATGCCCTTCAACTGCAATACATAAAGGGCCTAGAAGAAAATAGTGAATCCCTATCTGTAAACAGCTTACCAGGGAGGATGGTGTAGCTGTGCACATTTTAAAATCAGATACAAGACCTCTGTTTGTTTGCACACTTGAAATAGTTTTGGGCCATGTGTGGGGAATCAGAAGGAAGGCTCAAAAGTCAAATTTACTATCTTTTCTAACATGCAAATAGTATACCTTCTACTAGGCATTACTGGTAGGGAAACTGATCTATGCTTTCATGAAGAGTAGTTAACAGAGAAATCCCTTAAGATCTTAAGGTCAGGTCCCTAGCGAAGGCTGAAGTTTTATTTCACCAACTAAATGAGAACTTTTTACGTGTTAAGTTATATGAACTGATTAGTTACTATTCTTTTATGTGAAAACAATGCATTTTTGTTACTGTAATTTTTTTTAGATTGTATATATGTCTTTTTCATTTTTATGGTCTGACGACAGAAATAAAGTTTGTTAAACTGGACTGACCTCTCCATTGCGATCAGGGGAGGAGGTCCTATCCTCAGATAAGGACAGTCTCCATACCTTGGCAGCCGAAATAGCGACCCTAGAAAAAGAAATCAATTACCCGGAGCAACAGCCACAGGAACAGGCTCTGGATCCAGGGCAGAAGGACCCTTGAGAAAGCACTGGAGAGCCGTAGAGTGGAGCAGTGGTCCAGCAAAAGAGGCTGCAACCCCCCTGGGAGGACATTGTTGAGTACTGACTCTTTATACTTACTCTTTTTCCACATGGTTCTGTTCTCTCTCTTCCCTTTCCTTATTTTCCTTTCCTCTCTGTTCCTTCCATAGCTAGTGGATCAACCTCTCTTTCTCCTTCCTCTTCTTTCTTCTTCCTTGTTTCTTTGTGAAGAATATAGTTATTGAGGGTTCCATAGTTGCAAGGTTGGAGGGTGGGCTACAAACCTCTAAAACTCCCTTCAAGAATGGTCTGGTATGAGGTTAGTTGGAGTTGCAGCAGGGGTGTAAGGGTTGAGTTTATTACCTGTTTGGTTTGTTAATTCTGAGGGCACATTGTCACAATGACAAGTACTTCGACGCGCATGCACCCACATGGAGACACAGTTTAGATATCATATCTGATGGCTCAGATTATTTTGAAGGGAGCTCCCCCCTAAAGATATTGACCTGGAATATCAATGGCCTTGGCAATTACATTCAGAGGGACCTAGAAGCACAATATATTAAACGTCTGCAACCCGATATAGTTCTCTTCCAAGAGACCCATCTACTAGCCAGACAATGTAGATTTCTGGGTAGAGAAGCCTACACCATGCTCAAACATGCCAGATTCATCAAAGGGGCTATTGGGGGAGCAATACCGGTGAGGAAAAGCCCCTCCCTTTAAGATCATGAGAAAGTGGTGGACCCCCAAGGCAGATATGTGGGGGTGCAGTGCCTTTGGGGGCAGACTGAGATGACACTGCTAAGTGTTTACGCTCCTCCGAGACTCCAGGAGTCCATAATAGCTAAAATAACCAATATTTTACTAGTCTCCACCTCAGGGTTACACATAGTTGGTGGTGACTTTAATGGCGTAATGTCCAGAGCTCTCGACCCCCAGGCGACTGCACTGGCATAGTTCACTGATAGGCTGGGTCTGGTGGATATGTGGAGCAGTCTGCAACCTGCTGAAAGAAGATACTCCTTTTTCTTGGGGATTCATCGGTTCTATTCACACTTGGATTATGTCTTTGTGCCCAGGAGAGAAGTGGGGGAGATAAGGCAAGGAAACTACCTGGCAATAGGTCTCTCTGACCACTTAACCCTATTGGTCCAAGTGGGATGTTTTCAGGGACAAGCAGGCTAATGGGAGGTACCTGAATGCCTGAGATTTGAAAGACCGGCAAGTAGACATTGATCTATATTTCAATGAAAACATGGAGTCTATGGATTCTAAAATTGTGTTATAGGAGGCATTTAAGGCAGTCCCCGGAATAGGGCCCAGAACTTAATTGCTCAGAAAAAGCAGAGGGAGGAAGCAGAGCTGGTGGAACTGGAACACCAGATCTTGCAGCTCGAGTGGTCACCGGGGAGAGGAGACAAATCCCATTATCCTTAGGCAAATAGCTTCCTTACAGACGAAGTACAGGGATTTAGTGCAAGATAGGGCCAAGAAAAAGATGATGGCCATACTACACCATCTCTATGAGACAAGAAATAAATCTGGCAGACTCCTGGCATGGCTCAGTATGAGGGATCAGGAATCTCTGTGGGTACATAGTATTCGCAGCCTGATCGGGATAGTTTATGACACTGATGACCACATTGATGGGGAATTCGCTCACTACTACGAGAACTTTCATATGGTCCATATGCTGCAGGGTTTGGACACAATAGCAGACAACCTGTCTATGATATACACCCGATACTAGCAGCAGAAGAGAGAAACCTCTTAGAGGAAGACCTAATGTTAAATGAAGATCAGGGAGTCAAAGCAAACCTGATAATGGGGAAAACCCCTGGGCCCAACTGCCTTTCAGCTGAATTCTACAATAGGTATGTGGGCCTCATTGAGACCCACCTGCTGAATTTGCACTTCGAGGTGGGAGAAGCTGAAGAACTACCCCCGGATGTTCAGAGAGCTACCACCATTGTTCTCCCTAAAGAGGGGAAACTGCAAGACCAGTGTGGTTCCTATCACCAGATATTCTTTGCTCTATATGAGACGAAACTATTCTAGCAACCTGAATATTCCAAGTCATTCTCTACATGATACATCATGATCCAATAGGCTTCATGGCCAGAATGCCGAAACACCTTAACCTGTGACGCACACATAATTGGCTCAACATGGTGTGGACCCTCAGGGAACCACATGTCTTTTTTGTTCTTAGAAACAGAAAAAGTGTTTGATGTGGTTCACTGGCCCTTTTTGAATAAATGCTAATGAAATGTGGCTCTGACCCCACTTTCAGGACATGGGTGGCTGTTCTCTAACGAAGCCCTGTTGCAATGGTGAGTGTGAATGGCAAGCTGTCCTCCGAGTTTCTGTTAGGCAGAGGGATGGGGCAGGGCTGCCCCTTGTCCCAACTTCAGTTTACCCTCTTCTTAGAGTCCCTAGCATAAAAGGTGAGGAAACATCCCAGAGATAGAGGGGTTACTAATTGCAGAGGCTGATGATGTGAAGGGGAAACCTTACCCCGAGGCAGCAAGTTGCAGGATCGTGGGACACATCGGATTGCAGACTTTGACCCCACCTAAGAGGATTCCTCGCTCCTGAGGCGCTGTAGCTGCAAGTGTTGGAAGCGCAGCCAGCGCTTCGAACCTCGCCGGACCCGCTTCGCGGGTCCCGCAGCGCTGTGTCTGTGGAGGTGTCTGACAGCGTGGGGCTGCTGTGCTAAGGAGGAGGAGCAGGCAGGGCAGAGAGTCGGCGGGGCTGCGAGCAGGCAGGGACTCCAGTCTCCAGGAGCCCCTGCGCGCCCATTGAACACACCTGGGCTGCTCTCCCCGCTGGACACACCCCCCTGTCCTCCCACCAAAGGACTAGCGGCATCACTGTATAAAGCTGAGCACACTTCCCGCTAAGCGGGAGCGTGCCGGGAGAAGCCCGGGACAAGGGCGGGACCGTCTGTGGCCGTCAGCGGCCGATAGAGGCTGGGCTGGGCCAACCCTCTTTCATCTGATTCTTCTCACGCCAGCCGAACTGAGGAACTGAATACGGAGATGCCCTCACCGGCACCTTGTGAAACCCCTTCAAGGGCGGGGGGAAGCAACACAGGGACGTTGGATAACTATTTTAAATCCGCCAAAGGAGATGGGGGCAAAGAAAACTCCTTGGAGAGGCGTAGGGCGGAGCGCCGCCGCTCAATTGAATCTATGAAGAGCAGACCCCTGACCGAGATTATCCTGTATCCCATTTCCCAAGAGGAGGGTACCCCTACTGATAGCCAAAATCTACCAACTTTAGAGGACTTTCCTCTATTACTACGGGAAACCCCAAACATACCTGGTATCCTGCCTGAAAAGATCATAGAGATCACCCCATCCTTATCATCCCATATGGCAGTGGACTTGGTTACCCAAACCCCGCCACTGAACAAAAATAAGAAAAGCAAGCCAAAGCACAGTGTTGTGCTGGAGCTGCATGGGCCTCCACCTAGCAAACGTAGAAGGAAGACAAGGGGGGGGGCAGGGGAAATCCAAACTATCCCATTTAGATTTTGGCAAAAAACATAAAACCGCACCCTCCCTTGGCAGGGATAACGATATGGCGCCTATCGATATCCTCTCTAAGGTTACAAGTTCCAACACAGATACTACCAACAGTGACTTAGTGGCTAACACGTCCAACACAGCACCCTCTCTTACATCCTCAGGGAGTATAGAATTCTTACTTCGTTCACTTTTGCAGCCCATTAGTGACAGCTTGAAAAAAGTCGAGATCAGGCTTACCATTCTAGAGGCATCTCTTACTACCTTGAACACCCTAGTTATTAAGCAATCCAAAAGTGCGGGGTCCAATCCTCCTACAGGTAACCTTCCAAAAACCGGAGTCTCGCAGGGTCCTACCAAAGTCCCTACTCAGGGCGCTCCCACTGCCCCCCCCCCCTTGCAGCCACTTATGGCTATTCAAGTTCCGGCACCACGTAACAACTTAACCAATATGCCTTTAAAACCAACAGACCCTGTCCCTCATAGTTCACAGACAGGGACCAACTCTGGCTTCCCCCAAGCTGTTAGCACTTCCTCTCCCTCTCCGGCTCGGCCCGCCCCAAGACCACGGAGACCAGACTTGCCTCCAGAAGCCAACAGGCTAACAGTGGTGTTAGCAGGCGCCCCTCAATTACAAAGAGGAGAAAATGAAGATTTCCAATCCCTGAAGAAAAAAGTCATCAAATGGCTGAATTGGAATCGACCCCTACCACCACCATTTAACAATGAGATTATTATGGTCAGAAGGGTCCCCTGGCTAGGGAAGACGAGAAAAACAATAATAGGGAATTGTATTTTGGTAACCTTCAAGGACCTGGGTACTGTTCTGCATATCTGTGAAGGGGTGAATCGTTCACTGGATTCTACCATTCAGACCCTGCCAGTATCCTTTTTCTTTCCTCCAATTTGCATGCATTATGATCTACCGCATGAAGAATGGACAAGGGTGGAACGTAGACACAGACACAAAGATCATGCCCGACGCTCAAATTTCCAATTACCTGATACACCCTATTTTCACTTTAACCGCTTTAACTGCCTGAATGGTCTGGATGGGGTCGACTGACTGCCTACTAACAACCCTGTGACTCTGGATAATGGCTCCTCCAGACTCCCTGAGCCATCCGCCCCCACTGTTGGCAATGCTCTCGAACAATTGACTGATCCAGTGTTTGAAACCGTCTCTGCCCATCTCCCTGGCACGGCAACCGACACCCCTGAACATTTGAGATTAATCTGGTGGAATGTTGCCGGAATGGAACTGGGCAAACTACATTGAGACTGGAGATGTTTGTATGTTTCAGGAAACCTGGGCAAGAGAAGACTATGGGCACCAAGGCTTTCAGTCATTTTTTATCCCAGCAAGGTGGGAGGGCAAAGGCCGCCCGTCAGGCGGGCTCACAACTTGGGTCGCATCTCATCTAGGCTGTGAGGCAACAAGGCTACCAGTCAGCTCTGATGATATTCTTGCGGTCTTACTATCCTGGCCAAACCAAGCTAAACTTGTTTTAATCAACATCTATTCCAGGCCTGTGGGAATTGCCAAGGAATCACCGACCATAGATGAACTCACGAACTATCTATCTGAGCTACCAAGTGACTTATCCTATGTGGTGGGAGGGGATTTTAATTCTCACTTTAAGCCATTACCAGGTCTTCTAGAGGGATTCTCAATGGAAGAAGAGGCCAGATGGGCTGTGCCCACGGTTGAAGCTCCCCCCCCGAAGGCATGGACCCCACTTGCATTACAAATCACAGCCCTCACCCTAAAGTTCGGACTTAGAGCCTGTAATGGGCGAATGAGATCTGACATACCCAGCAGAACCACCTACAACAGAGTGGGAAGAGAGTCTCGCTTGGATTATGTCTTGGCCCAAATAGTGAAGTGGCCAACCATTCGGGACTTTAGGGTAAAGGAAAGGGTAGACAGTGACCATAATGCACTCGAGCTCGACCTGGCCCACCCTGGCCTCCAGACTCCAACGACCGCTCTGGAGGGGAGCAAACCTGCGCTTCTCCTGGAAAATAGCAGGAGAAGAATTAGGTGGGAGCATCTGGCTGCAAGTGAGAAGAAACTTCCCATGCTCTACGACGGGATAATTCCCATCTTGGAAATTGTGGGGAGTTTGGAGGCCGAGGTGAATAACAAAGACGCCCAGGCTAAACTATGTAAGGCTCATGAGGACCTCATAAAAGCAGCGGCCCCTAACCTCTTCAGTAATTCACGGAAACCAAGTAGGGGGCGGCAATGCAAATCCTCATGGTACAACCCAGCATGCAGAAGGGCAAAAGGGGAACTTGTCAGATCCATCAAGGAGGGTCTAGGGGGGGATAACCTAAGAGAAAGCAGACGGGCATATAAGAAACTCGTTGCCCACGCTAAAGCCGAATAGGAGGAAAACCAGTGGGAAGAACTCACTAAGGCCCTAGCGACTAAAGACCACCGCCTGTTTTGGAGGATAGTGAGTGGGGGGGTCGGGAAATCTCCAAGTGGCAATTGAGCCAAACATCCCTCCAGGGGTGTGGCAGGCACATTTCCAGTCCCTATACAGCTCTGAGCCGGGAGAATTTATCACTGACACCGGGGTTGGTTGGCCAGATTATGAAGGGGATCCAATAACACTGGGCGAGGTTACGGCTGCCATAGCAGGACTTTCCTCGGGAAAGGCGCCGGGATTGGATGGCCTACCCGGGGACCTGTTTAAACAGGAGCCCATTGTTTGGGCCCTCTACCTTGCCGCTCTCTTGAATGGAGTTCTTAGCGGCATGGAAATCCCTAGTACTTGGCTGGGGGCGGAGGTGGTGCCCATTTTTAAAAAGGGCTCGCCTCTCCTCCTAGCCAACTACAGACCCATCAGTTTAATTGATGTAGCGCAGAAACTGTTTGGCAGGGTCTTGCTGAATCAGCTCCAGGACTGGGCGGAAGAGGTGGGTGTCCTTAGTCCCTACCAGGCGGGATTTAGGAAGGGAGTTTCCACAGTGGACCAGGTTTTTAGATTGAACATCATCTACTGGAGGGCAGCAATATTCGAGGGCGGCAGTCTCTACACAATTTTTGTGGACTTACGGGCCGGCTTTGATCTGGTGCCCAGAGGGAAACTCTGGAGCGTCCTGGCAGAGATGGGCGTTCCCCCAGACATCCTATTAATCTTGCAGAGTCTATACCACAATAATTATGCTCGAGTGAGGTGTGGGAGGTCCGGGGAACTCACTGAAAGATTCCCCGTTGACCGGGGGGTAAGACAGGGTTGTGTGTTTTGCCTCTTCGTCAACGGGGTAATCGCCCACCTGAATGCCACTGACTATACCGACGCCCCCAAATTGAATGGCAGCAGGGTGCGTGCAATTATGTTTGCAGATGACACCCTGCTGCTATCTAAAACCCCTATGGGGATACAGAGGATCCTCGATTCATTTGTGGCCTTCTGCACTGACAGGGGGTTAGAAATTAATGCGGCCAAAACCAAGTTTATGGTCTTGAATCCGAGCCAAAAACTGCGGCCGAACCCGTTATTAGGAGCAGCACGGCTCGAGAGAGTCTCCACTTTCGAATACCTTGGTGTGACTCTTAATGAAACCATGTCTTGGGGATCCCATCAGAGTAGGGCAAACCTCAAATTGACACAAACTACTGGGGGTATTGCCCGGATGATGAATGGTTCCTCATACCGTCCGCTGGGGTCGCTCATCCAGATATACAAGGTCCAGGCCATGGGGGCGACCATGTATGGGGCGGAATTGTGGGGACATACATCTTGTCGTAGTCTGTCACTAACTGAGAATAATTTCATCAGACAGATAGCTGCACTTCCGCCCAGCACCCTGCTCCTCCCCTTGAGGCTTGATCTGGGCCTGCGACCAATAGCCGAAGAAATAGGTTTGAGACCCATAGCCTTCTGGCGTAGGCTGTGGAGTAGTAACAATCTTGCAGCCTATAGGGCGGAACTGATGGAACTATTGACCCATCCAAAAGCGCTTCGGATCCCCTGGATAAAACACATCCAAAATACTTGTATGGAACTGGGGTTCTCTGATTTATGGACTGATCCTGCCAACGCCGCACTAAATATTTCAAAAAGATCCCTGGCCAATGCATACTATGAACAAAAACGAGCTAGGGCCCTAGATAGCCAGGCTGAAGGGTCACTATCCTCTGTATTTGTACAAAGTAAGGACCTATATAGGTATGAGGGGGTTTTGGATGCCATTTCCCCAGTGCTTGCCAGAAAGCTGTTCCTCCAATGGAGATACGGTACATTGCCCTTTCGATCTTTTACTAGCTCCTGGTCATCACCTCCCTCCACCAAGCAGTGTCCGGCCTGTGACGCCACGGAGGAAACTGATTTACACGTGGCCCTCTTTTGCCCAGCTTACAGGGTCGCGAGGAAATACTGGCTTCTTCCACTGATTAGAAACATGGGCTGCAGGGAATATGCCCCAATGTATAGGATCCTAAAATCTGATGTCTCAGGCCCAACTGTGTTTGTACTGGCAACATTTTTCACCAATGTCTGGCACACCCGCAACCGCATTTTAAAGACGCTGCTTTCCTCCTAATTTTAAGATTTACAGTTTTAAGGCATTTTTAGCAATATGTAATTCCAATGTTTTATATTGTAAATGTGCTGATTTACTTGTGATTGTATATGAGTATTGTTTATCTTTTATGGCCAAATGGCCGAAATAAAGATTGGAAAATGAAATGGAAGGAGAAAATGTCATTGAATGCCAACAATATGCTTCTGTATATTACTGATCCTGTGCACACCAATCCAGTGTTCTTCCAGCTTCTGGGAGAATATAGGGACCACTACAGGTGCATGATCAATTGGGACAAGTCAGTGCTTTACATCCTGGAGGTGCGGGTAAAGTTTCCACTCCGAGGAGTGCTAAGGAAGGTGACGAAAGGCATTAAATACCTCAGGATATTTGTAATATCACAGAAGGAGCTTTGCTCTATCCACAATATGGGGAAGGTCTTGTCGGACTTTCAAGCTGATGTGGTTAGATGAAGGTGACTTCCCCTTTCTTTGATGTGAAGGGTGGACCTATTAAAAATTGACATGCTCCCCAAACTTATGTATGTGCTCTACAACACATATTATCAAATCCATCGGACTGTGTTTGCTAGAATTAATTGAGGCCTGGAGGTCGAGCCTTGGGATGGGGCACCCGAGGATTTTAGTAAATAGTTTACAGTGTACTCAATATAATGGAGGGCTGGCCTTGCTGCACATAGAGGGATATTACTGGGTGGCACATTTATTAAACATTAATGACTGGATCTATACCCCGCAGGACCACCCAACTTTGAGGCTTGAGCATACTGTTAGGACGTATGACACACCTACATTATGTCATAGTTACTGCTGCCTGCGACGCAGGTCGCACTGAAATTGTGGGACAGGGTCACAAAGACAGCAGGCAGGCCCCACAAGATTACACGATGAACACTCCTCTGGAAAGGGACTTGGCTGTGGGAGCTTTGAAAACTGAAGGGATTTGGTGCATGGGACACAATAGGTATCTCCACAGTAGGTGACATTCTCTCAAAGGTGAGCATCTTATGCCTTTCTCCTCACCGCAGAGGGAATGCAAAATACCTCCAACCCAATTCCTATAGTATGCTCAAATCAGACATGCATGGAAGGCTGAGGGTCTGGCAGGGAATGAGATACCCAAATACTCCCCTCTAGAGGGAAGTATCTGGATGGATGAACTAGAAAGAGGCACAGTTTCTACCACGTGTCGAACGATTAATGCCAGATACACAACTTAAACTGTGGGAAAGGTGGCAGAGAGACCTAAATGAATTAGAAGATATTGAATAGGAGGCAGCACTGATGCACCCTGTGAAGTCACTATTAAGTTCCACCTTCACTGATGCAGTTCAAAATGTTCCATTCCATAGGGTCTAGTAAGACCTTTGCAGGCTGCACACAGTGGGGAGAGCACCTACACCAGACTGCTTGTGCTGTACTGAAGCGGGTGTTTCTTTTCTACACAATCATCTAGGAGCTACTGATAGTTCTCGAAGTGACCCTCCAGCGAGAGCCCAGTTTTGTCCTGTTGGGGATCCCAAATGATGTGGATGTCCCACTTTAAGTTTGTCTTCAATGCTCTTGGTTTAGTCTCTATACACTTTATACAGTATATTCAAGTCTGTAGCCACAATGTATTAACTATAACTCGCCACTCTACCTTGCACTTTGTTTTCACCAAAGATATGGTTTGCAATGTTATAACTGTCATTGTAAATATTTTTAGCTTGTATATCTGAAATAATTTAAAATGGTATAAGCAATGTTTGAAGAAGGTGTGTGTTTTAGCTAATGTAATCTGGCTACCGAGTTGAATACACTATTCATGGAGGTGTGCGAGTTATAATATTTTGAAGGTGTTGCGTTAATTATAAATCAAAAGGTATAAGTATCATTTTAGAATTACATTTTTTTTTGTGTATTTTAACTTTTGTTTGTAGATGAAGAATAAATAAAGTCATTTTAACTTAAAGGTGGTGCATAAACTATGAATTTAAAGTACCCATAGCTGAATAGCTTATAATGTTTGCATATTTTACATCTGGTTTGTACAGAAAGAAGAAGTAAATTCCTTCTAACTACAACAAAGGTTTAACCTTAGTTTTGAATGTTAATGTTTTGTTATTTAACTTTTTGAATTTGTGGATTTTACTGTTGTCAAGTGTAGTATCATTAAGTGGAGTGTGGTAGAGTAGAGTGGAGGAGAGTGTCAAAAAGTGTGCTGTCATACAGTACAGTGTCATAGAGTGGAATAGAGTAGAGTGGAATGTGGTTCAGTGGAATACAGTACAGGGGAATAGCATGCTGTGGAGTGGCGTAGAGTAAAGTGTTGTACAGTGGAGTGCCATTGGGTAGAGTGGCATATAGTGGAGTTGTGTAGAGTCTAATAGTATGGTGTGAAGTGCTATAAATTGGAGTGGTGTGGAGTGGAGTGGTGTGCAGTAAAATACTGTACAGTGGAGTGGTCAACAGTGGAGTACCCTGTAGTGTAATGTGGTAGAGTGTAATGGCATAGAGTAGAGTAGCGTAGAGTGCACTGACATACAATGGAATGAGGTACAGTGTATTGTTACACAGTACAATAGCAAAGAGTGGAGTGGCGTTGAGTGGAATAGCACAAAGTGGTGTGTTGAACTGGAGTGTTGTATAATGGAGTGGTATAAAGAATAGTATATAGTGTAGTGGTGTATATAGTGAAGTGACATAGAATGGAGTACCGTTGTGTAGGATAGCGTAGAGTGTAGTGGTGAGAGTGAAATTGCATCCCGGTGAATAATGTAGAGTGGAGTAGCGCTGAGGGGACTAGCGTATGTAGTGCAGTGGCATAGTTGGAAGTGGCATAGAATGGAGTGGCATACAGTGGAGTGGCATAAAGTGGAATGGTAGAGCAGAGTGACATAGACTGCAGTGGCAAACAGAGGAGTGTCTTATAATTGAATACCATAACACAGAGTGGAGTGGTATAGGGTGGAATAGCATAGAGTGGAGATCTGTACAGTGGAATAGTGTAGAGTGGATTGGTGTACAGTATAGTGGTGTACAGTAAAGTTGCAAAGAGTGGACTGGCATACAGGAGTGGCATAGAACTGACTGGGGTAGATTGGAGTGAAGCACAGTATAGGGGAATACAGTGAACTAGCGTACAGTGGAGTGGCATGGACTGGAGTAGTGTACAGTAGAGTGGTATACAGTTGAATAATGTACACAGGAGTGGGGTAGAGTGGAGAGGTATTGAGTGGAGTGGGGTAGAGTGGAATAATATAGAGTGGAATGGCTTACAGTAGAGTAGTGTACAGTAGAGTGGCAGACCGTGGAGTGAGGTACTGTAGTGCCCTACAGTAGAGTAACGTAGACTGGAATGACAATGCTTGCAGTGGAATACTGTGTAGTGGTGTACATTATAGTTTTCTAGAGTAGTGTTAAACAGAGGAATGATGTACAATTCAGTGGTGTACACTGAAGTGGCATATAGTGGAGCGGCACACAGTGCAATAACATTGAGTGTAGTGTTGTAGAGTGGAGTTCCATGCAGTGGAATGACATAAAGTGGAGTATAATAGAATGTATGGGGTTACAGTGTATTGTTGTGTACTGGAGTGTCATGAAATGGAGTGGCTTATAGTGTATTAGTGTACAGTGTAGTGGTTTAGTGTGTAGGTCTGGGTGGACTTTGCAGATTTCTGCAAGCAGCGGAGTGAGGTAAGTCATACTGCTTGCACTGATTTTTAGCACTGTGCTTATGTACCAGGCAGTAAAATCAGTGCAAATAGCACCACATTCAGTCCCAGAGGGCACAGATTCTTTCTGCCCCTCAAGCAGATGTTCTACTCAAGCGGCAGCTCCTCATCGCGAGTGGCAGGTTTCTCAATGTGAGCGGTAGCGACCTACTGCGACCACCGAGTTGAGAAAACTCGCCAGGAGGTCTGGCATTGGATTTTCCTCACTTGCCAACTTAACGTTGGCCAGCCACATGAGAGACAAAACTCCGCTCTGTGCAACTCCGTCAAATTTTTCAGAACTCCACGCCCTACATGGAGCACAGAGCGGGAAAAACTCTGCAAGCACCGCTAGCGGAGTTTATCGCCCAGGCCTAGTTGAGTGGGATAGAGTGTAGGGGTGTACAGTGGATTAGTGTAGAATAGACATATACTGGAATGACAAAGAGTGTAGCTACAGAGTATCGATGTGTGACAAATCCATTTCACATGCACTTTTTTTGACAATGCACTCACTTTTTTCTCTCTCCGTGTCGCAGAGGTTCATTCTGCTCGTGGCCTCCTGCCTGGATGGACACCTCATTTCCTGTTAAACTGTCTTTGTGACTTCCTTCCTCACTGCAAAGGATTCTGGTGTTTGTAGGCTCTGGCTTTGTTGAACCTTGGTTGATAATGTTTTACGGCATGGTTGTCTTTGGGTCCAACTGCAGTCAGATGTGATGGTAATATCAATGAGGTACAGAATTCCAGTTATGCTTTCAACTATTAGGAATCAAATATGCCTCAAGGGAAGGGGGCATATTTGACCATTAAATTCAGTAGCACAACTCATGGCTTGAAATGTCTGAAATTAGAAAATCGTAACTAGACTTCTGTACCTCTTGGCTGAGGAACATTCTTTTTCAAACCAAGGGTTGGAAGATTGGGTCTTAGACCTTGATTTACAGTCTCCTGCCTGTGGTTTAGTTAAATAAGCTTTTATGTTCTCTGCCAAGCAGCAATGTAGTTGTGTAATGGGTATAGACTCTAGTCCTGTATCAAAATAAGGGATTAGAGCTTCACAAAAGGCATTATAGATTTTTGTTGGGGGCTCAACTTGCTCAACTGTGGTGGACCATTTAACGGATCTCTGGTTGTTACTTACTAACAATTGCGGAAACCTATTTCCCACGTCAATTGGATGAATTAAATGGGTGTTGATCAACCTCATGAACAAGGATAAACATAGTAGAAAGTGATCACTCTCTCCTCTATTATCTACCTTAAAACCCTGTATATGAGCCCAATGTGATATGGTTATCATCACGCAATCTATTTGTGTTTCAGATTTTCCACTAGCAAAAGTATTGGAGCATTCGATATCCTTAGGCCTTTTTCTATAGTGAGATGGACTAATTGCATTGCAGAGATGGAACACAACACCCTGTCGTTTGTGGCTAGGAGGGGAATCTCACTGGCCAAATCATCCGCCCCAAAAATAGATTCAGTACCTGCCAGTGGTTTGTAACAACAATTAAAATAAGACCCCACTAGAACAGCTCCATTGGGTTGAATAGATTCAAGAACTTCTTCTAACCGATGGATGACAGATGATTCTTTCGAGAGCTGCCTTGGTCTTATATACATGTTAAAAATATATATCTGTCTCAAATTTGAAGGTTTCAATTTTAACCCTAAAATATCTGGGGAGGCAGTATGTCAAGATAGTGACATTTAAATACATTTTTATCGATATTGTCAACTACCCTGAAGGTCTCCCTTTTTTGAGGGTGGAGCCTCTATACTGAACATCATGTAACCTAGATTATGAGGTGGCTCTCTAGCCAGGTCGCCTGGAAAAGACAAAGGTCAAAGTTACTGATGCATTCCTGCCAGTCTAGCACTAAACGTTTTTGGTTGAGCCCAGCTATGTTCCAGGATACCATTTTCAGATTTTCTGGAAATAGATCGACAAAAAGTGTTCGAGGCACGTTCAGTTATAGTTCCGCAGTCAGTGCTGTCAGTTGAATGGGTGTTGGATACCTGAATGTCATGTAAATGTGAGTCATGTGGGTGAGCATCATGTGAACCGGATATCCAGCTGTTAGTGGGAGGGAGACATTATCTGTGTACATAAATGTGCTATTAGCACTTAAATTCGCTTTGCCCAGCTCAGTCAGTCAATCTATTAGGTGAGAATTGTTAGTACTCTCTGTGGCATGCAGAATACTATTACACTTGTCTGTAGTGGCTGTGTTCTGTCTAAAACAAATTCTGGATTTGAAAATAAAATGGGTTCGCATATTCACGACTACCAATTTGTCTGCAATGAATTTTGAATAGAAGGTTAACTTTATTTTATCCATGTTTCCTGTTCTTGATGGAAACGTTCGACTTTTATTATGTTGGATCTTACAACGGATAGACATTGATGCCTACTTCTGATCAAATGTATCACTTTGTTTTGTAATGAGTCCTTATCATCTCTAGTACCCTGGTTTAGTCTAGGGACATTTGTCATAAAGACATTGTAGGTGTTCATTTTGCCCTGATTTGAATATTGTAGTGCGGGGTGGGATTTTAGAGGCTCTGGATTACCTATATCCTATTCTTGAACTCTGCCATAATCCTTCATGTTTTACAGGATTAGGCCTATTTAGGATATAGGTGCCTGGGGACATTGCATAGGATCCTTTGTGTCTCGTGGGAGGGGACATTCGGGGCCTAGGGTCTATATAGCGTAGATGGTTGCCTAGCGTAGGTGGACAATGATTTGTGTTGGCCAAGTAGTTGTTACTTCCACACGCCTTTAAAGAAAGAGGGAGAGGTGGACTAGGTGAGCGCCTGTCCCAGGGGCTGTCAATCTGGATGCAATTTATTTTTCCAGTAGGATATTTGTTGTTACTTTACGCAACGTCAGTCTCACTCACAGTGGTGTTAATTCAAAATGTTCAATCCCTAATTATCTTTTTCAAGGCCAATACCTCATCTTGTAATGATTTTAGATTTTAGCACAATTCTGCCATATATTCTGGAGTATCTATACTATCGGTCTGGAACCCTATATGGCTACTACTGTTTGGCAGCAATTTGTTACATTGAGCCGGCTTTATTGGTCTTAGGTAGTCTTGCTCTTGCAGTATTGCTAGTGGTGTACATCTGTTAGAGCAATCTGCTGTTATGAGCACATTATTGGTGTGCCTGGCTTGACTAATTGATAATATACCAGGTGTAGGAGAGTTAATTCGAGCAGGATTACTCGTCATGTGCTTTGTTGGAGAGGTTAAGATTTGTGAGACTGCCTAGCCATGATTATGATGAACAATAATACTGGAAGTGGGGTGTTGTAAACAGTTGTACTTATCCTGTTTTCTGTAATAGTAGGAGATCTTTTTTGTGCCATTATTTGTTAGCTCCTTTCCATTGTCTACTATTGTTTCTACCTCCTCGATTAGATCATCAATTGCAGCTCAGGTGCAATTGTCTGCTTCTGATTTGACTGATTTATTAGTCTTTTATACTTTGTTCCTTCCCACAACAGCCTCTACGGCCTTCCTCTTTCCCATTTTCTAGAGATGGTACAATAAGATTACTGCATACAAATATTTTAATACTTGGGTTTGGAGCTGAGGGAGGAGACAATGCTGATGTCTATATATCATTTGAATCTAAGCTAGTGGGTGGCCTAGTGTGAAGCTTAGGCAAACAAACCCTCTCGGAACATAGAAAGCAATTATATCGACAAAGGGTAAAGATGACTGTTCAGTTAAAAATTTCGTCAAGAACCCAACATCAAGTTTAACTAGCAAGAGTGAAAGTGAACACAAAAAAAGGGCATCTTTGCCATAGTCTCGATTTCTCACGTGCCCACTTACAATGAAAGAAGGATATCAGTAGTCTTCTTTAGGTCAAAAATAAAAGTTGATCACCTAGTGGTAGGCTTTAAGCATGTAGTCTATGCAGGCGAGTTGAATCAAGGGAGTGGCCCAGCCCTGGCTCTCCCTGGCTATAACACGCGAGCTTCTATCACTGCGGGGGAGAGGCGACGTGTAAAGTGTATTAAGATCACTTCCCTCTCGCTAGTAGGTGCAGACGGAATTGCGGATTGGCTCTAGGGCCTACAATCTCGCCAGGGTCAAGGGTGAACCAATGACATTACCGGGGCATTTGTACAAAAAACACACACTAACACAGTGAAAACACTACAAATGGTTACCACAACAGTTTAGAAAAATAACCAATCTTTATTTAAACCAAACAAAAACAAAACAACAAAAATCCAACATACAAAACAAAGATATCACTTTTCAAAGGGTTAAGCAAGTCTGTCCATTGAAATCTATGAATGCGTTGATCTTAGCACAAAGCACCTTTGATGTGTCAAAATCCAAGGCAGAAAACAGCCACCTGAGGAGGGAAGCGTTGAAAAGTACAAGCGATGTATCGATTCCTGAATGCCACAGTAATAGAGGCATCAGTTCTGCTGCATGCAGGGAAAGTGTTGCATTGATTCCTTACTGGGAGGAGATGCGATGCGTCGAATTCCAAAAGCAGCCCCGGGAACAGGGTTCAATTCCCGACGTGGCAGGGTCTTGGGCTCAATGTCCACAGACTCGATAATTCTCGCCTAGGTGCCTACTCTAATCATGGGGTCCCACTCTGCAACTCTGGGCAATAGCTTGCTTAATCTCCACAATGGCCCTGAAAGTGCTAGGATGCCTGGCCTCACCTTGGAGGTGCTCAGTAAGGGGCATCTCACAGGGAAAGCCAGGAAGGGTTCCACAGCGGTATGCAGTGCCAAGATACCATCTAGGTAATAGTGCGCTTTACAAGTATACAAATATACAAATATATAGTACTACGGTGTGATGCACTGGAAACTTGGTTCGCAGGATTGATGCATGGAAAAGCCAGAAGCGCTGGGGTTTATGTGGCAATGGAATAACAGGTGCTGCATCGATTCTTCCAGCTGCGAGAAGGTGATGCATGGATTCCTTCAGCTGCACAGCAGGGCCTGCGTTGGAGTCGGTACCGTGGTCTCGAGTGTCAGAGGCACAGTGTTCTGGATGTGGACTGCAGCGGTTATTACAGCGGTCAACAGGTGATGTGGTGATTGTTCAGCCACACCGCAGCGATGCATTCGTTTTTGAACCACACTGTAAGGGCACAGAACTGGAGTTGGCACCACTTGGCAGGTCAGAACTCACAGCATAGGAGTTCAGGGGAGCTGCAGATGAATTATTTGATAGACTTCCACCAAGAGGCAAGAACGCACAAGTCCTTGGAGAACCTTCATAAGCAGGATAAGAAAGTACAGTCAGTCCTTCCTCAGCCCAAGACAGGAGCAGCAAGCAGTAAAACAGCACAACAAATACATGAACCCCTTTCCCCCTTTTAAGTATGCATACTTCAAAGCATAGTCTGTGTAGTGCAGACATCCTGCCTTGCCCTCTCCTAGCTCCAGGCAAACTACAGGTGGGTGGGGACAGCATTGTGAGATGACAGACACAGCCCTATTCAAATGTCAGTGACAACTCCTACCACCACTCTAGCTCAGGAAGGTTCCATCAGCCTGGTGATGGCAAATCAGGATATGCAGAGCACCCCTCAGCTCCCTTTGTGTGGCTGTCGAGAGTGAATGCTCAAACGGCCTAACTGTCAGTCTAAACCAGATGTGCATTCCACTGGCAGGCAGAGATACAGGATGGTAAAGGAAGAAAATATCAACTTTCTAGAAGTGGCATTTTCAAACACACAATCTAAAAGCCAGCTTAACAGAAAGATGTGTTTTTTCAAATCCTGAGTAGGGAACGTAAACTCCAAATCTTCATCTCTTACTAACTGAATGTTACACTTGTAAGGTGTAAAAAGGCAGCTCCAATGATAACCTTTTGAAGAGATGGTCCTTGCAATAGTGAAAAACAAAATTTGCAATATTTCACTATCAGGACATGTAAAACACGGATCACTGACAGAATATCAAGGAAAGAAATATGGACCTGGCAAATAATCGAGAAAAAATATAGAATGCCATAATATCGAATTCCTATCTACAAACAGGTAAGTACAAAAATATTGAATCCAAAATATTGTTGTAAATAATATAGTTTGTTAAAATATCGAATTTTTTAAATGTCTTAAAAGTAATGTACAATTAATGAAATAATAAATATTATTAACTACAACATACTTAAAAATACTTGAATAACCTTAAAATTAATAAATAATTAATGTAATAAATAAATACACGCATTTTTATTTTTTATTACATATATATTAACGTAATATTCATAAAAAATATTCAATATTTTTAGCGTAGGATAGCGGGAGGGTAAAATTCACTATTCCCACCCCAGTGAGTGCAACAGTAGGGAAAGCCAGTAGGAAAAGCGTTGGATAGCCTGAGGGTAAAAATTACAATTCCCACTCCAGTGAGTAAAACAGTAGGGAAAGCTTTGGATAGTGGGAGGGTAAAAATTACTATTCCCACTCCAGTGAGTGCAACAGTAGGGAATGTGTTGGATAGCATAGGGGTAAAAATGACTATTCCTACTCCAGAATAGTATTTATGTTTCTCAGGATTAGTACTAATTCAAGTACTCATAAATGCAATGCATACTTTTACCACCATGGAGCTACTACTATGGTTATCCTATGTCTCATGTGCAAAGTTCTCAATCAACAGTGCAGAGATATTCTGATTAGTCATAAATGTTAAAATCGAGAAGGAAATATGGTTGGTAATGGGGAATATATATTACATAGTGGGATGAATAAAGGGAATGTCAAGGGGGGGACTGGGCATGCAATGGAAATTCCAAACCACATCCACAAAAAGAAAGATAGTTGCAATTTAAAAACAATATACCCTCATTTACAGAAGTTATACAATAGCAAACAAAAGCCCAAATATTTTCGAACCCAACTTTAGAGTAAGTCACACTCCACCCATGACCGCTCACAGGCACTGTGAGGGAATCGCATAGAAATTCACAGGGACAGACAACACTAAAAGCACAAAGCCAACCATCCCAAAATAAATCGTCCAAGCAAATTGTCAACATGTACACATTCTCTACATGTACACATAACATATTTACATATTCAGAAAACTAAACACATGGATATTTGTAACTGTCTTTAATATCATAATATCATAAATGTCTGTTTTCATCAAACACAACTCTAGTACTCAAAAATACATGCTGCAGAACATTACATATCAACATTGCAAAATACCCTGATGGAATCAATTTGCTAATAATATCACTTATTTAAATGCATTGCTATAGAAGTAATCATATATTATGAACACAATCTCAATTTACTAATTTCAGTGTAAAAATACTAAGAAACAGAAAAATTAGGCTACATATACAGAATTACAAAGAAGGTAATACAGGCACAAATCATAACCACATAGAATTTAAAAGTAATTGTTGGAATGTTACCTAGTTTAGAGTGGTGGGCACTTGTATTCTAATATAGGGGTAATTTTATATTTTTACTTCTTCATTGCTCCAGAGCATAGAGTTTCTCACAGTAGTAGACGTACTACTGTATGCCCTTACTTCTATGCTTAGAAAATTATCTATGGAAATGAAGACTTCCACATTTTAAGATTTTATTTGTAGAAAAGGGCCCTCCCCGATTTATAACAATGGTATATCTATCCCCCATTTTAAATACGTTGCATTCAAGTTTTTAGGAGGTGGTTCAATGTTATTTACCCATTTATGAGACTCCTTGCACCTCTGGAACGTCACTTTTTGTGACGTTCCGTGGCGCAGAAGCCTGCATGATATTTATCCAGCAGCATTAAGCCACTTTTTTGGGCTTAATGCTGCCTGATAAATATCAGTCCCTTTAACACAGTGTTCTGCATTAAAGGGGTGTGCAATGGGTGTTGCGGGGGCGTTCCCAGAAACATCCATTGCCTTTTGACACTGCCACAGATTTACGAGAAATCGTAAATCTGAGGCAGCGCCAAAGGCTTACGCCTCCCAAGGGAGGCGTAAGGGAGGCACAACGGTGAGAAATATCTTTATTTCTAATCGTTTTTCCTTTTCTTTTTCTATGTGTGCTGCATTCTGCAGTACACATAGAAAGAGGGAAAAGCCTCATTTGATTATTTTACTGTACAGAAATATTCATTACCGCAACGCAGGCACCCTTGCACCATGGTGCAAAGGTGCCTGCGTTGGCACATGGCAGACCATTGTGCTCCGACGCAGGGGAAAAGGACAGGAATGCACCATATCTCATAGATACGGCGCATTCCTGCTCTTTTATTTTGCCGTAGAGAAGTGCAGCAGGAAGGCCTTCTGCGCTGCCCTATGGCAAAACCGCATAAATGAGGGCCTAAGGTGGCAGATGGTTGATTTAATCCAGCACACTTGGGCATCTTGATATTCCCTAAGATCAGTAGCATTGAGATGCATTCTTAAAGTTCAACTTTGGTACTGTGTGTTTCTTATGATGCAAGTTGTCTACCCTTCCAAGCATTTCCAAGCAAGAAATCCCTAGAACTCTATTGGGAAAAACTATTTTTCTTATGTCCCTTATAAAAACATTACCTATTCTGCATCTCATATTTTCTTGTTTAAAAGGCAGGTATGTCAATGCCATTAAGCTGTCTGGAGAGATTCACGTTTGTTATGTGTTGGGACTGTACCCAGCTTGTTATTTTTACTCCGTTTTTGTTTGGGAGGAGAATAAGGGCATGGACAAGTATGTTCTAATGTCATGAGTTTGAAACTCCAAGCCTCACTATGTAGGATGAGGCTGGTGACCATAAAGCAAGAGTGTAGGACAATGGGTCATCAGTTGTGTGGCCTGCACAATTAATGGGTCCACACTTATCGACCACTGGGAACCAAGCACCCCATTATATTGCTTGACTTTCATAGGGTAGAGTTACAGAAGAGTCCAAGGAAAATCCAATCTCCTTTCACAGATACACAGCAATAACACTCAATAAATGATTGTCCAGTCTGTGCTTTTTCTTTTAAAAAGGAACAAGTACATTTATTACAAACACATACCACTCACCAATTTACAAAAATACACAAGCTGATGGAAATGCTTTTGGATCATTTTGTGCATACATTCTTACTCCTCCCAAAGGGAGGTCTGGAGCAACAAATCACATGTTAGAACATTCACTTGTATTAGAAATGCAATGGAATATCACTTTGAATGAGCACATACTTAGTATGGGCAATAAAGCATGTTTGCTTGGCATATGAGTGGTTGTTAGTTCCATTACTTAATTAAAGCATTCTTAATAGAAAATGTCTATGCATGTTTAGGTGATTTATGTCATTAAAATGACTTTTAGCATGAAATGCACACTTTTAGCCTAGCCCTGAACGCAACACAAGTACAATCACAACATGTATGCCATTATAGTTCTCACCCCTAGAGGGTGTTTGCAACACCAACACTTTTACCAAGAATAAAAATAGTGCAAGATTTTTCTTACACATCGTCCCTAAAGGACAATAGATTGGAAAATGCACATGTATAATAATCACCAGCCAGGATGTACACTACTTTCTGCATAGGTTTACTGTACATTCTTAGATGCCTCACTCTCTCCGCATAAATTATCCATCAAGTTGATCAATATGTATGCCCACAATTATGCAAAAACAACTAGGACGTACATATTGTTGTATATACCCAACATCGATAGAAATATCGTGCAGTATGCTGTATATACCTATGTAGATATTCTCTTGTATAATGCAGGATGTTGGGACGTTTACCTATATGTCCACATTTATGCACAACTAGTTAGGATGTATGTGGATTTGTACATAGCAGGACAAGTTTAAGTCATTTCAGGACTTGTAAATAGATTACACTGTATGTTTTTTTGAGCACTTGTATGAATAGGACAACACTGACACTGACATGTAATGTATCTTTCTGTTTGCATAGGTTCACTTGAGGAATTTCATGCCTTCCTGATGAAGGCTCTCAGCCGAAACGCGCGTAGTTGTTGTAACATCTAGCCATGTTTTTAGATTGTAATTGATCAGCACCACTACTATAGTCTCCGAATTGTGAAATGTCAAACTGTATTGTAAATTAGAAATGAACCAAACAGTTTAACATATGATATATGTAGATCAATTGTCACATATAAAGAGGAGACAACAAATTGTGTGGCTTTTAACTATAAAGAAATCTTTAAACAAAATAATAATAAAAAATATATATTTTTGTACCATGCATGGTGTTTAATCAGATTTATTACTGTCTGATGTCAGGTTTTGTCCATCTACTAAATATTGTTCCTAATTACCTGTTTTTTCAAACTAATAATCACCTTTCACCTCTAGAGAGTGTCTCTTAATATGAAAACTCATATGAACTTTTTTCAGGACTCAACTGGTTGCAGACATAACCTTGCCCCCAGACAGCATGCTTTTCCCCAATGATGAAACAAAAGTTCCAAAATAGACAAGCTTGAAGAAGACTTGAAAACCCTTGAGGGGTTATCTTTTTACTGTCCCAGCCAAGTTAGGATGAGGTCCTTTTAACTGTGCTTGGGGGAGGCTGTGCTGCTCCTGCCCCGGGGGCACAACTGATAACAGCAGCGGAACATCAGCTTTGTTGCTGGTGCCCCACAAAAGGTCAAAGGTCACCAAAACTTCTCCAGGGTCCCATCGGCCCAATGTTGCTGATCGTGGTCTCCTATTTCTCATGGTGGCAAGCCTTTGCCACCCGGAGTGATTTCTGCAGGCCTCCTGGCAGGGCACAGGAATCACTGAATCCCTGCACCAGCCTATCACTCTGCTTTCGCTGGGACTCTCTCCTACTTGCTTAAGGCCCTGCCTTTACCCCAACTGGTCCTCAGGTAGTGTAAGGAGTCCAGCTTGCTTGGTTCAAAGGAGTACCCCCCACTGGTTCTGGGCTCAATCAAAGTCAGAATCCTGGGACTTAATGGCAGTCAGGGGGTTCCTCCTTTTAATTGTCCATGGCGTATGCCTCCAAGTCCAGAGTTCAGCAGAAAAGCACAACTAAGAGAGCTCTCTCCCCTGTGCTGGACCTTTTATGTTGTGGTGGGAGTGTCCAGCAGGGCTGTACCTCTGGTCTATCCTAATGTGCCACATCATCTCTCTGCCCCTGTTCCAACCTCCCTGCACAGTCTTCTACCATTGCTCAAGATGGCGACACCCAGGAGTAACTTGCCACATGGGCTCCCGGAGTCTCAGCTCCAATCCTCGCTGACATGTGGAGAAGTGTGGCTCAGGGGTTAGAGGCGGCAGACCCGGAAGCTGAGATCGGCCCTGGACCAGGGTTCAATTCCCCGCCCCGACGGGGGTTGGCCTCAATAATTCCACAGACTCGATAATTCTCACTCCGGTGCCTACTCGACTCACGGGTTCACACTCTGCGACTCTGGGCAATAGCTTGCTTAATCTCCACAATGGCCCCTCGCGGCGGGATGCCTGGCTTTCACCTTGTGGATACCCTGCCGGGGTATCTCACAGGGGAATACCAGGACGGGTTCCCTAAGCAAGCGCATAGATGCCTGCGATGTGGGCGATTTGCGCTATATAAATACATGTACATTTACATTTACATTTACATCACTGCCAGGGCCTTCCCCCAGCAAACCATCAAAGGAGCCCCCCCTCTGGATTGGCTCCAGAGGTCTGGACTCCTTCCTTTGTAAAGTGGCCTGGGGCAGGTCATCTGCCTGGCACAGGATAACAGATGATTGATTGATGCAGAGTAGGTCACCCAATCCCGCACTCCTTCAGGGCTGTCTTAAGAACTGTTGATTGCTTCCTCTCAGGTGTGAGACCTTTTTCCTGCAGTTAAAAAGAAATGTAATTGACCCAGCCCAGCAGGGTGACAAAAAGACTGGGTTCTCATCCAGAGCTGAGTCAGAGAATTATGACATTCCTGGATGACCCATTAGCTGTACAGATATGCATTTGGACTCAACAGATTTGTTCTTTTACACATGTTGCAGTGTACATCGGTATGACTCTGGAGTCTCTACCCCAAAGACAACTGGTTCTGCACCCTAAGGCAGCCTTTCCCATAGGAGTATAATGGAGTATCTCTACAAACGACCTATAAAGCACACTCACTATTCCTTGCATGTGTACACCCACATTATAAGGTCTATTTCAAGTCACTACTCAACTCTGCACAGTCCTTTCTGTGCCAGCCTACTGGTGCATAGTTCCTGGGCTACACATGACAGGAGTCTCCCACGCGCGGCACTCTCACGTGTGTACACGCATGTGCACATGTGTTCACATGTAACTAGCCCAGTGCCCCTTTCCCTGGCTGCATCGCAGCAGTCTTAGCTTAAAAGGCAGACACTGGTGGAAAACACATGCTGTCCTTTTTACCATGAGTTTACCATGGGTGAGGCATAAGTTATGAGGCTCCCCATAGTAAAAGATAAAAAAACAGGTAATCAAAAAGCCAAAAATCCAGGCGCATAATATGGTCAAAATCAACTTCTCACAAAGGAGAGTTGTTGTTTACAGACATTTTCTTAAAGCAGTGGCACAGTATGGTACGGTCATATGGACATTGGCATATTCCAGATACATTTTTGTGCATGGGAGCAGGGAAGGTTTATGGCCATGAACATCCTTTCAACTACAATTAGTTTTGCTAGTAGGTGATGCCTCCTCAATATTGTTTGTTTGGGGCTTAGGTGGAGCTTGTGGTCAGGGGTATGGTGCCTCACGGTTTTCATGACAATGCCAAATACTAGATTGTGTTATCACTGGACTTGCCCGTAAATAAACAAATCTTGAGATGGAATTTAATTTTCTTATAGTTTTCAAGATATCAATGCAGGAATATTTATATTTAAAATTAAGTCTACCCCTAATAAAATAAAGAAATATGTACACCTACTGCTTGGTGAAATTGAATTAATTTATGGTGATTATCCTGCTTAGACATACTGTCTCTGTAAAATCAAAAGAGAGTCCGACACAATGCACACAGGAGAAAGGAGCTGGCTGAGCATCTCTATCCTTAAGTTATTTTATTTTATTTCACCTTGTTCAGTTCAGCTTTGGATCACTTACAGACTCACTGGGACACTTCTGCAAGGGTGATCTCTTTAGGGATGTTTGTAGAAGGTGCTAACATTTCTCTGTAGTTGGCAGGCTCGATTTAGAAACCAAGGGTATATCCTAGAGATTGGGGAGTGCTCTAGCCTTAGGGATTGGGTAAAAAGATGCCCACCATCTTGAATTTTGCTGGCAAAGGCACCCTTCCGAAGCAGTAAACACATTACAATTAAGGAAAGCAAGTGCGAAAACAACTTATACACACGTAGGATTGTTTGACAAAAAGTATGCAAAGTCACTTAGACCTGATAAAAAAAAATTAATTTGAAAAGGGCAAGACTTTCTTGCTGCGTCTGAGATAAAATGATGCTGCGCCAACTGGGGTAAAAGATGTGCAGTCATAATATCGATTTTTTTTTTCGACTGGACAGAATATCGACTACAGAATATCGAGATGGCAGTAATATTGAGGTAAGTAATATCGATGTCATTTATATCGATTTTTAAGTTTTGTTAAAAATATCAGAGTTAAAAATATCGAGTTATTAATATCAACTGTAAATAATATCGACTCTTTGTATTGGCAAAAAATATTGAAAGTCAAAATATAGAATGTTAGAATATCGACTGTCATAATATCGAAATTTTAAATGCAGACTGTTTACAATGTAGAATTAGTTATTTAGTTGTTTTAAATGTTTATAAATGTAGTTAATTTAGTGTTATTAAATATATAAATTATGTTTTTTATATTAAAAAAATATATTACAAAATGTATAATAATGTTTAGTAGCGGGTTGTGGGTTTTTAGGGGAATAGGGTGGGATGTGTTTTAAAATATACCTAATATTGTACAAAAATTTTTGTTAAAAATTTAATGTAGCTAAAAATGTATAATAATTTTTAGGAGTGGGTTGTGGATTTTTAGGGGAATAGGGTGGGAAGTGTTTTAAAATTTGTAAAATTAAATATTGTTAAATAAATTTAAAATGAAAAATTGAAATAATATTATAAAATCAACAAAATAATTCCAAATTAATTTCAAAATAAAAGTTTACAAAAAAATATATACAATGGGTATTGTAATAAATTTGCTTAAATAAATTTCAAAATTAATTTCAATTTAAAATTTCATCAAAATTCTTCAAAAAATATTGGGTATGGCAATACATTTGCTAAAGTATATAAATGTAATAAAGTGAAAGAATTGTAAATTTGAATGTTAAAATTAAATTTTTTTAAATTTTACATTAAAAAAATATGTACACATTATTTTTAAAATCAAATTTCACAGATTTATTTTTAAAATATTAGGGTATGGTAACAAATTTGCTATTGTTAAAAAAACTAAAATTTAAAATATTAATTATACATTTTAATGAGTGTATGTATTGTTTGTAATAATCTAATGTTTTTGTATTATAGGGAAATATGTGGGGAATTATTAAATTTTAAAAAATATAAAAATTAAAAATGTTAATTTGATATTGGAAAACATTTGGAAATTCTAAAAAGGATTTAAATGGTAACATGTATTATTAGTTAATACTTGGTGGAGTGGGAATAGTAAATTATATGGGTTTAGTGTCCAGCAACTTCCCTGAGTTTATACTTGATGGTGTGGGAATTGTAATTTATATGGCTTTAGTGTACAGCACCTTCCCTGAGTTTATACTTGGTAATGTGGGAATAGTAATTTGTATGGGTATAGTGTCCAGCACCTTCCCAGAGTTTATACTTGGTGGTGTGGGAATAGTAATTTATATAGGTTTAGTGTCCAGCACATTCCCTGAGTTTATACTTGGTGGAGTGGGAATAGTAATTTATATAGTTTTAGTGTCCAGCACCTTCCCTGAGTTTATACTTCGTGGAGTGGGAATAGTAATTTATATGGGTTTAGTGTCCAGTACCTTCCCTGAGTTTATACTTGGTGGTGTGGGAATAGTAATTTATATAGGTTTAGTGTCCAGCACCTTCCTTGAGTTTATACTTGGTTGAGTGGGAATAGTATTTTATATGGGTTTAGTGTCCAGCACCTTCCCAGAGTTTATACTTGGTGGAGTGGCAATAGTAATTTATATGGGTTTAGTGTTCAGCAACTTCCCAGAGTTTATACTTGGTGGAGAGGGAATAGTAATTTATATGGGTCTAGTGTCCAGCACCTTCAAATAGTTATGATTAGTAATTTATATTGTTATAGTATCCAGCACCTTCCCTGACTTTATACTTGGTGGAGTGGGAATAGTAATTTATATGATGTTAGTGTCCAGCACCTTCCCAGAGTTTATACTTGGTGGTGTGTGAATAGTAATTTTTATGGGTTTATTGTCCAGCACCTTCCCTGAGTTTCTACTTAGTGGAGCGGGAATAGTAAATTATATGGGTTTAGTGTCCAGCACCTTCCCTGAGTTTATACTTGGTGGAGTGTGAATCGTAAATTATATGGGTTTAGTGTCCAGCACCTTCCCTGAGTTTATACTTGGTGGTGTGGGAATAGTAATTTCTATTGTTATAGTATCCAGCACCTTCCCTGAGTTTATACTTGGTGGAGTTGGAATAGTAAATTATATGGGTTTAGTGTCCAGCACCTTCCCTGAGTTTATACTTGGTGGTGTGGGAATAGTAATTTATATAGGTTTAGTGTCCAGCACCTTCCCTGAGTTTATACTTGGTGGAGTGGGAATAGTAATTCAAATGGGTTTAGTGTCCAGCACCTTCCCAGAGTTTATACTTGGTGGAGAGGGAATAGTAATTTATATGGGTCTAGTGTCCAGCACCTTCAAATAGTTATGATTAGTAATTTATATTGTTATAGTATCCAGCACCTTCCCTGACTTTATACTTGGTGGAGTGGGAATAGTAATTTATATGAGTTTAGTGTCCAGCACCTTTCCAAAGTTTATGCTTGGTGGTGTGGGAATAGTAATTTTTATGGGTTTAGTGTCCAGCACCTTCCCTGAGTTTATACTTGGTGCAGTGGGAATAGTAATTTATATGCGTTTAGTGTCCAGCTTCTTCCCAGAGTTTATATTTGGTGGAGTGGGAATAGTAAATTATATGGGTTAAGTGTCCAGCACCTTCCCAGAGTTTATACTTGGTGGAGTGGGAATAGTAATTTATATGGGTTTAGTTTCCAGCAACTTCCCAGAGTTTATACTTGGTGGAGTGGGAATAGTAATTTATGTGGGTTTAGTGTCCAGCACCTTCCCAGAGTTTATACTTGGTGGAGTAGTGATATTAATTTATATGGGTTTAGTGTCCAGCACCTTCCCAGAGTCTATACTTGGTGGAGTGGGAATAGTAATTCAAATGGGTTTAGTGTCCAGCACCTTCCCTGAGTTTATACTTGGTGGTGTGGGAATAGTAATTTCTATTGTTATAGTATCCAGCACCCTCCCTGAGTTTATACTTGGTGGAGTGGGAATAGTAAATTATATGGGTTTAGTGTCCTGCACCTTCCCTGAGCTTATACTTGGTGGTGTGGGAATAGTAATTTATATGGGTTTAGTGTCCAGCACCTTCCCTGAGTTTATACGTGGTGGAGTGGGATTAGTAATTTATATGGGCTTAGTGTCCAGCAACTATCCAGAGTTTATACTTGGTGGAGTGGGAATAGCAAAAGATATGTAGAACATTAATTTTTGGTTGCTAGAATACCACAAGATTTATTTGTTTAAACTATAAAAATTATAGTAGAAATTCTAATTAATGTTCCTTTATTGATAAATTGAAACATGAATACCAATAATTATTAATTATTAAATTAAAAACATATCTCAAAAGATTAAATATAATATTTATATAATTTTTTTATTACAAAAAAGTAAACACACAGAGGGTTCAATGGAACAATTAAAATACAGTTTATTGAGATTGAAAAACAAATGGGAAGAAGAGTAAATAATTTTATTAGCAGTATAAATGAATAAGTAGATAGTGTTTATTATTCAAAAAAATATATACATTTATAAATATATTTAAAAATTAGATTTAAATAATGTTTATGTTTATTCACATTTATTTTAAAAGAAATTTTTACTAACAAACATAATAACATAGTGTACAATTTATTTAATAAGAATTCTTTAAATCACATACAAATTAGAAATATTTTAATAATAAACATGTTGCAAATAATTGTTATATTTCTTGTACATACATTTGTTTAGTTTTTAATGTACAGAATATTGATAGATTCAGTTTTTATAAAGATTTTACAAGACTAAAATTTTTTTGGTTTTCAAAATGGCAATAGGTTAATTTGAAAATTAATAAAATTAATATTGAAAATATTAATAATATAAATTTTTACCTAGGTAAATAATACAAAAGGTATTAAAATACATAGGTAATTGTGAAAATAACATTAACATATTTATAAAAATTATGTTTAACCGAAAGTAACATATAGAAGAAATTTTTACATTTAAACTAATTACAAAGTGTACATATAAATAATAGTTTCTCTTTAACAGTTAGTTAAATAATAGAGGAAAAATATTTTTTTTTAAACAAAGGAGATTTTATAAATATGTAAAAAAATATTCATCAGTAATAACATATAATGTAAGGCGGTGTTTTTAAATTTATAGTGTTGAAAAATAGAAATTAAATAGCCTTTTCATATTTACAGGGACGATTTTTTTACCGCGTAATGTTACTTTGGCTCATTTGGTGCTTAAACAGCTCGCGGCTGGATGCTGCTTCGTGTTGGAGAGGGTAAGTTTGTTTTCATTATATTTTATAACTTAATGAAGTTATTTGAAGTGTATGTGTCGTGTGTTTAGGCTAGTTAGATGGTATTATCGATCCTAGTGTTTTAGGTGTTAGTTAGAGTGTACGATATTTGATTTTTACTGCGTTTCAGTTCTAGGTGTGTGAGGTATGCTAATATATTTAAATGTTTTCAAATGGATATGATTTGAGTATAATTATGTGTTTTTATATCTGTATGGGTGTATTTGTGTGGGTGGGTATGTATTTTTCTATTTTTCAGGTTATCGTAGCAGTTTGAGGTTTAGGAGGAGGTCGTTTTTTTTAAAAGTTGTGTGACGAGTATAATATACTCTTATTTTTACACACATACTTTTATTTTCGGGTTTTCCAGGAGCGTTTATTTTTTTAAAGTACTATTTTCGGGTTTTGAAGGATACATCCTGTGGATTACATTGTAGAGGAGTTACCATGGATTTGCTTGTATTTTTTCATTTTTTTGGGGGCTTACTTGGATTGTATGGACATTTTGAACTCTTTCGTATGGATTGTTTGACATTGGATTTCTTCTCAAGCAGCTACGGAAATGTAAGTATTAAAAAAAATGTTTTTGGGTGGGAAAACTATTTATTTGTTATATTGTTATGTTATATGTAACATTTGGTAAATAAATTATCATAATACATTTAATATATGTTTTTACAATGTATTTGATAATTTAATTACTATTTGTTACATATAACAAAGGTAGGAATTTTTATATTTCAAAGTGGCTAATGTTGCATGTATATTTGTTTTATATTTTATAGAAGAGTTTTAGTGATCATTGAGAAATATTCCAGTCCTTTGCTAGTTGGATAGAGGGTAACTTGGCTTTGGAGTGTGTTATACATTTTTTTGGTTTCTTTGCTTAATTTCGGTCCAATCAGGGTTACTGATTGCTCCATTCTGAGCTCTTGGTAACTCTGCTCTTTTTGCAAGGATTGTAGTAATTTGTGAAGGGTAGGTGTCCCTCTGCCTGTAGTTGATTGGAAGGCATTATGCCATCCTTCAACTGCGTTGTTTGTTTTTGCTTCTTTGTTTAGTGTGCTAAGGTATACATTCCACCAGGCAATTTGATATTTTGGTTGTCTTCTATGGCCAGATCAGTGTAGCCTGCCTACCCATGTATCCTTGAAGTAGTCAAGCATAGAGCTTAATCTTTCTTCATTTCGTTTATAGTAGGGGCTGTCTATTAATAAGTTATAGTGTTCATCAACATCTGTCACAGGTACATAAGCTAGGGAAATTAGTTTTTTTATTTGATAAGCAAAAGTGCTGTCTGTGGCGTATTGGACACTTAGGGGTCCATTAGGATGGCCCGCCCGCCACCCTATCGGTAAAGAGCGGGGGTCCCGACACCAGCATTAGGATGTGCCCGCCACAGTGGCGGGCAAATCCTGAATTTCTAGCATTGTGGCCGGCGGTGCTCTCAGCACCGCCCGTCACAATGCTAGAAATGCATTTCTGAATTTGCAATAACAAAGCGTCAGGCACCGCGCGGTGCCTGCCGCTTTGTTAATGCAAATGAAGGGGGGTACCACAGGTACCCCTCCATGTGCAATACCCCCCCTCCTTCACTCTGAGGGCCCGTAGGGGCCCCCCAAAGTGAAGACTGCATGCCGCCACGGAAAGGCATCACCCTCAGCCCATCATAATATGGCTGGCAGTGTCTGCTTGACACCGCCACCATATTAATCATTTTCCTCCCCGGCCGCAATGTGACCGGGGCGGAAAAGTGGCGGGCGGTGTTTTGCTCTTCTGTGGTCCCCCCCACCTAACATGGCGGGGGGGAATACAGGGAAGGATGACAGGCGCATTGCCCCTGCCAGGCTGGCGGTGGCTACCGCCAGCCTGGCGGGGGCAATCCACCCGCCATCCTAATGGGCCCTTTAATGTTGATGTTTGTAAGTGTCGCCATATACACTGATTGAAATGATAGTAGCAACCTTGTATTGTTGGGTGTGGGTATATTTTAAGGGTGCTGTTTATCATTTCTTTTTCAAAGTCTATGATTATTTTTTGTGGAAAATAGTCATTAGTATGTTGTTTGACTTGGGTTAGTAATTCCTGGTAGGTAGCTTGTTGTTTGTTTAGTAGGAGGGCATATAGGAAGGGAATATTTGCATTTTGGAAATGACCGTGGATAGTGTACAATTGGTAAAAAGGTTTAGGGCAAACTGAAAAAGTACCGTCAATCATCCAGGTTTGGCATAGCTTTAGTTTAGTCATGTTGTTTGCTGTGGCAAACAGTATCACTCTTTTATCATTAGAGTTGTTGTCATATAGTATAAATGGGTCTTTATTGTGCGTTACAGAGTTCAGGGGGAATTTCCACTTCTTCAAAAGTTGTAGGTGTGGGAGGAGGAGTTGATGTAGCTCTTTTTTTGTCTAGCTATAGTTCTTTTAAGGGATTCTATAGATGGTAGTTGGCTAGAAGCATGTTGGGGCAGTACTCTTAAATGTTCTTTCAAAATAGTAGTTGATGGTTTATCAGTACTAGTACTGGCTTCTTTGAGGGAATCTAGCATTTCTCTAATCTCTATTTCAGTTACATTGGGTGGATGATTATGTTCCTTAGTATAAGTAACAGTGGTCTCCTGAGAGATAGCTCTACTATAACATTTGCTAGAATAATATTATGTACACTTCCAAAAAACTTTCATATCTTTCTGTTTCTCTTGAGTGTAAACATATCCCATATAACAAAGAAGCATTTTCCCTTTTTGAGAATAAATAAATGTAGCTCCTTCAGTCATTCTTGGTTTTTTGGTGCTAGGAGAAATTAAAATTAAAATTTTAGAAAAGTATTTAAAATGTGCATGTTGTATTCTAATTACATATTTTTGCACATTTGTTATTTTCCTGTATATTTGTATGTTGATTTCAGGTGTTGCTTTTTTTTAAACTGTTCTTTTCATGTGTTGCTGTTCTTCAAACTGTTCTTTACTGTGTATTTCTTTTGTACCTGTGGACATTGAGAAAATGTGTTACAATCTTTTTAAAGCAGTTATGTTTCTTTGGTTGTGTTCTGCTAGCTAGTTTGTACTTTGCTACCTATCTATTAAGGTTTTAGGTCATGTTTCTAAATGTATACTTACTTTTTATCTTTTTTCAATGAAGTGCAGATATTGTGTAGGTATTCTGTATTTTCTTTACTTCTATAGAAAATAGAGCAGAAATAAAAGACATGTTTAAGATATTTGTTTTTTAAATAAAGGTTTGAGGAGTTAGAGTTAGGTTTTGGATATATATCAAGGTGGTAGTACTTACTTTAGATAGGTTTAGCTGGTTTTCAGTTGAAGTCAATCAGTTTTCTTTTAGCAATCCTGCAGAGTTTCTCCTTCCTTTTGTTTGGAGGTATTGTCAGCAATTTTAGCTGGTTTAATTCTTGTTTTCATAGCATTAGTTTAATTGTTTCTGAAAGTTTATTGGTTGTTTAAATTGATAGCTTATTCTAATTTGTGAGTTTGAATTTTTTTTTAAATTTATGCTAATTAGTTTCCTTATATGGGTGACACCAATTATAATTTTTTTTTAAGTGCAAGGGTCTTTTTTCTATAGGTAAGGCCATTTTAATTATTTAAAGTGCAATATTCTTTATTATGTGCGGTAAGCAATGTTTTATAATTAGCAAAGATTGTTTTTTTGTTTTAAAATGTTTGTTTGATGTAAATGTTTTATTTTTACATTTAGAAATATTTATTGTATGTTGTATACATTTTATAAAACAGGTTATGTTTTTTGTGGAGAATGTAATAGTTATATTTCATTTAAAGTGTATTACTTATGTTATTTCTAAAGTCGATAATGTTTAAATGACGATATTTTTGTATTCTATATTTTAGTATTCAATATTTTGGCTATGTTTCACGTTAAGATGTAAAAATCAAGGTTTTTAAAAGCGATTATATTGTTGGTCGATAATGTTGTAGTCGATATTTTTTATTTACGATTTTGTGGTTTCGATATTTTTGTGTTTTCTTGGTTAAGTATTGGGAGTCGATATTTTTGTGGTCGATAATTTGTCACAGATATTTTGTCTAGCCGATATTCGGTCAGTCGAGGTTATGTCAGTGATCCGGGGTAAAACTGAAAAAGGTGTTCTAAGATCTGATTTAAATAAGAGCTTCAAGGACCTGCTCCACTAACTCGGGGAGATGTTTTCTTGGAAAGGCTTGCAGGGACATTTCAGCATAGGCCTGCTCAGAAGACCTGCTTGTCTGCTGCCGTATTTGTTTCATGGTAGTTTGTGGATTAAAAAGCAGACAAAGGCCTGTAACCAGAGAGAATCTGCTGACAAGATGGGAATAAACCCAAGATTCCTGTTGAGTTTCTAGAAATATCTAAAAGATTTCTGCCAGTTTTGAGAGTGGGATGGACTTTAGATTTCGTAAACCTGCAAAGAAACATGGCTCATTGGAAACGAGGAGGTTGAAAAGTACTGCATCCCATTTGAAAAATATCTCAGTTCATTGGAGTGTAAGGACAGCTTTGAAGATTTCTTTTAAGATTTAGAAAACTGCAACAGCTTTTTGTGAGCGGATTTGGTTTAGTGGAACCAGACCTGGAGGTACTTGAAAACCATCTTAAATCGATTGAGGAAGAATTACTTTTTTTTCCTATCCTTGAATAAGAGAGGGTCCAAGAAAATCATTATGGTACAGGCTCAGTCTTGTTAGATAACCAATCCGGGTTGTCCCACTCTGAGCTTCAGCTTTTCCTGGAAGAATGGAAAATGGGCCTTCAAGCCAATGGTATCAGGCATAAAACCCACCTCTTGGAAGCAACGTCACTATCAATCAATCAATCTATCAATATAAACTTTATTCAGATAAAAATACATATCCATAAAAGTGCAACAGGAAAACAATTAGGGCATCTATTAAGATTAAAATGGGCCTCCAGTAATACAGTGCACAATCTAGTAATGAAACAAATCATTAAAAAGACATTTGAACATGAAATAAAGTGCTATAATTCAGCAGGGGCACATAGAGTTAAGGGTGCCCACAGCCACCTTCAAAAAAGAGCCGACCCGGAAGGGTAATTCTTCATCATTTAGAGCAATGACCATCCCATAAGCTGCCTTATAATCAATCTCACATGAAGCTTTGAAATAAGGGATCAAAAACCTTTTGGTGAAAATTAAATAATAAGAACAGAAAAATAAAAAGTGCAGCATTGATTATTTGTGTTAGGTATTGCACGGACAGGACAGAAGGTCAAGATTAGGTATAAAACCCAAGGGAAATGAGAGCATAAATTTCATAGTGTCAGTCCTCAGCCGGAAGATTAAACCCCTTTCCCAATGGCCAATTGGTTTTAACAGATACGTTCTCAATATGCATATATCTGGTGGCTGACGTTTTTTTAACGCTCTATGACCAGTCTAGTACTTTTAAACGATGCATAGAGGGTCCTTGAGAGGGATTTACTACTAATGGTACCACGGTCTGAGGGATTTAGGAATACGGATTCATGGTTCACACTAGCTAAACTTTTGTGAACCGCAGCCAGCCATGGTATGTCCATCCCCCTGTCGCATTTCTGACAATCTAAGATTATCTCTCTTTTGAGTTGAGCCGCAGGGTTTTTCCAGATTCTCAACCAAAATAGGGCTGGGCGAGCCTTAATGTAGTCTTCAATGTATGGCAGATTTAGTTCACAACGCATAGCATATTTGGATGATGAGATGGGTGCACCCAGGATTTTACGACAAAATCTAATCTCTTCACCCAGGATGCTAGCACTGTTAGTATGCCCCCAGACTTCGGCACCATTAGTTTCAACTGGTATGCATTGGAGTCTGAGGATCTTACAGTTGCGGACACCACCTCTATATTCCTCGGCTTAGGAAGCCCAAATATTGTGTTAATAGAATTTGTGAACTTCCTCCCACAATAAGCCACATGGTCAGTCCACAACCCATTAGATGCAAATACCAAAGCAAGGTATGGGAAAGTGCGAGTGCTCTGTAAACAATTAAAGTTTAAAACTATAGATGAGTTAAAATACTTCTTAGACCCACACGCCGTTAAAAAAGATTTTTTTAAACTGGTGCATAGATCCAGAGCTGCCATAAACTCTACGAAACCACGGACCAAGATGCTGAGAGCTTTTGGGGTACGCCCCTTCAGCACCGATTCGTCGGCATATAACAATGCAGGGAGTTTATTATCGTTGATAAGTGGAATGTCCTGAGTAAGTGCTACCAGAGACATATTTAAATCATTGATGTGTAAGATAAATAGGAGGGGGGCCAGGACGCAGCCCTGCCTGACCCCCTGCCTACCTCAATGGCTTTGGAGTCCTCACTATCCCTGCTAATACGCACCCGGGGGTGTAGATCTTTGTGCAAATAAGCTAAAAAAGAAACAAGGGACTCTTCCGGTCCATAATTTAAATGAGTGGCTCACAGCCGAGTTCTGTTAACAAAATCAAAGGCCGATGTAAGGTCCATGAATGCCAGATATACAGATGTTTTCTTGGCTATTTTGTATTTGCTAATAATCAAGTTGAGGTTAAGATATTGTTCGACAGTCCCGATGTTACTCCTAAACCCCAACTGACATGGGTGTAAAATCTGCCATTCTTCAGCCCTTGACCTAATTTTATTATACAGTACCCTCCCCAAGATTTTCAAAGTATTATCGATCAGGTAGATCGGCCTGTAGCAACTCGGATTTGAACGGTCCCCCTTCTTAAAAATCGGCACTATAATACGGGAGGACCAAGTGTGGGGTATAGGAGAAATAGTTATGTTATTAAAAACATTTAGCAATAGTGGCGCCCAAAAATCTGGGTGGCTTTTGATAAGTAACTTACAAAAGGTGCCGGCAAGGGGTTTTGTTTGAAGGTATTTCTCTCAGATGACAGACAATTAGTTTTGTGTCTTAGTTAGCCTGTTCCAACCAATTGGGTTGGAACAGGCTAACTAAGACACAAAACTAATTGTCTGTCATCTGATAAGTAACTTACAAAAGTTGCCGGCAAGGGGTTTTGTTTGAAGGTATTTCTCTCAGATGACAGACTATTAGTGTTGTATCTTAGTTAGCCTGTTCTAACCAATTGGGTTGGAACAGGCTAACTAAGACACAAAACTAATTGTCTGTCATCTGTGAGAAATACCTTTAAACAATACCCCTTGCCGGCATCTTTTGTAAGTTACTTATTCAGCCCAAGCCCACAAGGGTATATTGGGTCTCCTACCCCCTTTCTTTTGGCTTTTGATAAGGTCAATAGGCAAACCATCAGGCCCGGGGGCTTTGCATCCCAGGCTCTGGTCAATAGCCTCCTCTACCTCCGATAAAATCAATTGGGACACTAGAAATTGGTGTATTCTCTTTAATAACAGAGGGGGAAGCCGGGGCAGCATAGATCATGCTGAAATGAGCCTCCCAAGACTCACTGGAAATATTACAGCTGATTGACGACATAGAGTTTCCCAGAGACCTTATGCCTTTAACAGCCAGCCAGAAATCCATGCCATTTTTTAGAGTGTTGGCCTGAACGAGGTTATCTCAATGCTCTTTTGTAATCTCCTCCTTTCTTTATTTTCTTCATATAGTTACAATCTATTTGTCAAACATTTCAACTTTAATTTTAATTCTTCTATTTTAGATTGCCTATGTCATTGTACCATCCTTCACTTTGCACTTTATCTTTATGTATAATCTGTTGTTATATATTCTGCTTTAGTGTATATTTGATGTTCCTTTTACATTTTGTTACATTGTTTATTTTGAAGCTCCGTTTAACTCACCTTCATGTCATATCACTTTATTCTGCTTCAAGTTCTCGTTCAAATTATTCTCTATGATTTATTTCCACCTCCCGTCTGCGCTTCTTTGACCAGTACGATCCATTCTGCTATCCATCCCCTATCTCCCCCTTCTCCAAACCATGCCTTCACTCTCTATTCCACCCTCTAACTCACCCCCTCCCATCTCTAAACTCAGGCCCAAACTCTTGGTCCATCATCTACCCCCCCATCTCTCCAAACATGGTAAGATGAATTTCAAACAGAAAATGCTCTGTCTACACCCAGAAACCTTATTTGCAGATCACCATAACAACCTTAATTCCTCACTTACCACCAACGTAGTCTTCTTCACTAAACGTCCATCCAAATGGAAAAGCATATTCTTACGCCACCTCCCTATCTCTAATTCACATAATATCCCTTACGGTCTAAAACTCTCCACCACACCATCCTCATCCTTCCCAGGCGAAGTAGTTATCTCCCTCTTCAAATCCGGAACCATACTCATCCAAGCGTCTGAAAACCATCTTGACACCTTTGAACAACACTTTTGTACGTTTTCCCAAACCCTAACTCAATCCCTGAACACCCCCATCTCACCCCGCTGCCCTCTTCATCTCCTCCCATCACATCTCCCTGATTTATCCCAACTCATTTCGCCTTCTTCACCATTAATTCCACCCTCCCTCCTATCTCCTCTTCCGGACCATCCCTCTCCCTCTATTACTCTCAACACCGTTTTTCCCTCACATCCTCAAATGACTTCCCCCACTTTCATCTCCAGTATGAGCTCTGATCCACCACTCCCTCACCCCATTCTATCCCCTCTCTCTATCTCCCCCCACCCACTCTAAATGACAATTTACACCCCATTATATCCCCTCTCTGTTTCCCCCCTTCTCCCTCTCCCTCAAACAAACTGACTATTCTCAATCTCTACTTACCTCTCTCGCTCTCAACATTATAACCTGCCACGACTCCCTTATCTCACAATCCTCTAGTGTTCATCACCCACCCCCTTCTCTACCTCCGACTCTCCCTCCCCCCTCCTTAAGTCCTTCACCCCCTCTAATCCTCTGGCTACCCACACACCTCCACTTGCTCCCCTATCAATACCTTATGCTCTAAGCTCTATCTCACATGTCTCTCCTCTTACCCCCCTCTCCCACATCCCTCCCCCATACACATCACCACTCACTCCTTCTATGACACCTCCTACATCCCCTACTCACCCCCTAGCCCCCCCACTTCTAACTACAGGCTCTCTCCCACACTCCTCCCACCCCTCGACTGCCTTACTAACTCTCCCTCTGCCCCTTACCTCCTGGTTGCCCCATGCTCCATTAATTACCCCCCTCCCATGCACCTCCCCCCTTAACTCTCTCCTCACCTCTCCCACTACCATGTACCCCCAGATTCTACCCCCCTCCTTACACACTCCCTCTCCTTCACTCCTCCCTCCCTACGACTCTCATACCTTCCCTCCCTCTGGCTCACATCCCGCACCCCCTTAGCTGCCACCTTTTACCCTCCACAACCACCTCCTCTCACTTCCCTACTATCTCTGATTACCCTCAATCCAACAGGTCCACCTCGTCCTACTTCCCTGATGCTACCTTCTTCTAACTGTCAGCCTGAAGAGTACAAGTTTCCCACATTCCCCTCGTGTCCACTTCTGCCCTACAAAAATGATATCCCCCCATATTTTAATCCCACCCCCTCCCCCCTCCAGGTTTTCTCCCATCCTCCTCATCGTCCCCCTCCACCACCCAACATTAACACGGTCATCCTTCTAATAAATACAGACCCACCTCTCATATCTAACCATACATTGGCATCCCCCAATATTGAACTGGTCCTCACATCCCTAGTCTTAGAACTCTCCTAACTCAGAAACAAAATCTCCCTCCTTACCAAAACCATCTCCTCACACAATGACACTCTCTACAACCCTTCCACTTTCTGTCCTCTTAACACGTTTACCTACAGCAACACGCCTACCCACTCCAATATTGACACAACCAGTCCCATTCACACCCATCCTTCCCAAATTATCCTGCCCGACTTGGACAAAAGGCCCTCACCGCAGCATCCTGGTACTCACCCACCATCCTTAGAAAGTAACTTATCTACTAATGCTCCCAACTCGCCCTCCCCACCCTTGCCCACCTCTCCCCTGATTCATCAATCTAATATCCCAGTCCTCCTAGGAACTAGAAGACTCCCCCCTCCTTCGACCTCCCCGAGACCTCCCCAACAACTTAGACCTACCCCCCTGTCCTCCCTCACAATCACCCGACCCCACTCCCCTATGTTGCATGCTGATCAACTGCCGCTCTGCCTCATGCCATGCCACTGAGATTGCTGAAACCATTCTCAACGAAGACATTGACATCGCATTCTTAACTGAAACCTGGCTCACCGCCCACTCTACCCCCATCCTTGACTTACTTATTCCCCCTGGCTACTCTATCATTAGGAAAGATAGAATTGAACAAACAGGAGGTGGACTCGCCTTAATTTTTAAAACTGATACCTCTGCGCCGATCTCACGATACCAACTCCCCCTCCATCCGGCTGCACTCGATCTACCATCCCCCGGGTAATAACATCCCCTTTACGGAAGAGATGACTGATCTTATTATCCAAGCGTCACTCTCACACCCTAACAATCTCTTCCTCGGTCACCAATATGACCCAAATCTGCCATTCTCCTACTGATAACAATGGTGCCACCCTTGATGCTATCATGACCAGCGGTGATCTGTCCTCCCTATCTAACATACTTCCGGTTGACTGGTCTGACCACTACCTAATCCTTTTTACCATGAATAGATCCATTCCTCGCAGCACCCCCATCATCACTTTACCTAAAAAACCCACACGCAACCTTCACCTCATTCCTCCTGGACAATTGAAATCGACAATTAAGAACCACTTACTTCTTCCTCCACTCTCTGATAGCACCAACGATCTAACTAACCACTATAATAACTCTATTCGTGAAGCCCTCGACCAAATTGCTCCAATCAAATTCAAACAACAAAAAAATATCCCTCCTAAGTCTTGGTTCAATACCGATCTAAATAATCAAAGACGATCCCTTAGACATTCTGAAAGGGTCTGGAGGAAGCATCCGACCATTGAAAATCTGGCTCTACTCAGAGCCGCTAGAGCCCAATACAAAAAACATATCTTCAATGAAAAAGCCTCCTTTCTCCGGACTCAGCTTGATCAGGCGAGAAACCGCCCGAGAGAACTCTTTAACATTGTAAAAAAACAAACTTCCACTGGCCCTCCCAAAATTTTAGCCTCTACTGACAGATGTGAAGAAATCGCTAGCTTCTTTACTAACAAAATCAACTTGATCGAACTATCCTTCTCCTCCCTCCCGCTCTCACTCCAACCTCCCCCCACCCAACACACCCTCTCCACCTCCTCTAACTCACCTTTGTTCTCTATATCAACTCCTCTCAATCCCTCTCAAGCCCTCCCAGCTCTCTCCCAACCTGACCCCGTTCTGGAACTCATCACCCCGGCTAAAAACAATGCCTCGTGGAGTGACTTTAGTCCTGTATCTGAATCTATGATCACTAATATCATTACCAAACTCAAACCTTCCTCCCACTCCAAAGATCCTCTTCCCGCACACCTGGTTCAAGAACTTAATTCTATCATCGCACCTATATGGACCAAAATCATCAACTCCTCTCTTCCCACTGGCTGCGTTCCCGCCTCTCTTCAACTTGGTCAAATCACACCTATTCTAAAAAATCCCACGACTAACACTAATGACCTCAGCAACCTTCGCCCTATCTCTAACCTTCCTTTCCTCTCTAAAGCCCTAGAGAAATGTGTCCTACTACAATTAGATAAACACATCATCACCTACAATCTACTTGATGTTTTCCAATCTGGCTTCAGAAAAGGATGTAGTACCGAAACTGCTATGCTAAACATTACTGACGACATCCATCGCTCACTAGATAGGGGGGAATCCTCAATACTAATCCTCCTTGACCTCTCTTCTGCTTTTGATACTGTACACCACTGCACCCTTCTCAACATTCTTAAAGCTCGATTTGGCCTTGAAGGTAATGTTTTAAATTGGTTCTCCTCATTCCTTCATAACAGATCACAACAAATCAAGCTCAACCACTTCCTCTCTAAACCCCAACCCGTCTCACTCGGCATCCCTCAAGGATCCATCCTCTCCACAACCCTATTCATTCTGTTCATGGAACCACTCACGCTCATCCTCAAACAAGCCAATATCAGTTACCACCTCTATGCCGATGACACCCATCTATACTACAAGATCAAATCCCACAAAGACATACTTCACCTCAATGACACCCTGACTAAAGTTCAAACCTGGTTCCATCAGAACCATCTCAAACTTAACCCGAAAAAAACTGAAATCATACTGTTCTCCCCCAAAAACAATTCCCTTCCCATCCAACTCTGGATCAATGACATCAAAGCTCTTAACTGTTCACTCTCCACTTCTAATTCCGTTAAATCCCTAGGCATCAGTATTGACCAGAACCTCAATCTCATACCCCACATTAAAAATGCAGCAAAAAGTGCCCTTTTCACCCTTCTACAACTCAAAAAAATTAAACCATTTATACCAGCAGCCGACTTCAAGCTTGTTGTGCAATCGCTGGTCCTTTCTAGGATCGACTATGGTAACGTAACTCTGGCCGGCACACCTAAAATCCACCTTGCTCCGATCAAATCTGTCTTAAATCTAGCTGCAAGACTCATCTCCGACTGTAAAAAATTTGATCACATCTCCCCCACCCTCAAGATCCTCAAATGGCTCCCAATAGAAGGAAGATCCACCTATAAAATCGTTTGCATCACACACAAGGCTCTCCACCAAAACACACCTTCTTACCTTTCAAACAAACTACACAAAGCAGGATGCTCCAGGTCCTTGAGAAGCACAAACTCCCTTGTCCTTATCCCTCCTAGACTCAAATGTCAAAAGACCCAATCCCGGGCTTTCTCTGGCAACGCTCCTGCAATTTGGAACTCTCTCCCCAAAGATCTTTGCTGCAACCCCTCTTACTCTCTCTTCAAAAAAGAACTCAAAGTACTTCTTCTCAACAAATACTGGGGTAAATAACGCAAGGTCTATCGATTACACTTTCATTATGTGTTTTGCTTTATTATGTATATTTGATTCCATTACGTATAATTTGCTTTTTGTTTCTCTATTTCTCACTCAAGCATTAGTTGATTCTCACCTCCATGTAAAGCGCTCTGATACTCTTGGGTCCAGCAGCGCTATATAAAACCTTTGAAATAAATAAATAAAATAAATAAATAAATAGCTCTCTTATAACTCAACCTAAGTGAATTAATAAGAGAGCTGTCTCTAGGTTTGTTGGCAAGCGCCCTTCGAAGGGCTCTATTAGCTGAGGAGCAGTCAGCATTAAACCAGCCTGGATCTAAGTGAGTTTTCCTATTGGGCCTGGACAACATGGATTTAATACCAGTACAAAGCTCTGAAAAAGCACCAGCTACCTCCGGGTTACATTCTCTGAACGTCAAGCAGGTGTTAATCAGGTCAGGGTAAGATCTTACCATCCTATCAAATACAGCTTGTTATCTATACCGCGCCAAACCAGTCTAAGGTTGTCAGTAATGGGAGTCAAATCACTGGCACCCTGCACATTGTCATAAATTGGTCTGGACGTGAGACTCCGAGTCAAATTAATCGGGTTGTGCCCCCCCGAAGTGTAGGAATTACCTCTGCTTTTAACGCACAGTTTTCTAGACAAGCGGTGATGAAAATGTAATCGATAGTAGAGGCTGAACCCCTACCTCTATAGGTGGGTTCTATGTGGCCATCCCTAGAGGGCAGAGCAGCAAGCTCCATAACGTCTAAGAAGTTATTGGAACTTAGAAGATCTAGTAACGGGTCCCCTCTGTGACATATCGGTGTCGTGTCAGTGGGGTGAATAGCTGAATAGATACCCTTTGGGATTTTTACATTGAAATCACCACCTAAGCAAATGCCCTTGACTTTGACGCCTCAATTGATTGTTTGTAAATTAGAAATAAATTTAAACAACTTGATAAAGTTCATATTGGGTACATTTTTAAAATCATTATTATAAAAATTTATCAAATAGAAGAAATCCCCTGTGTGTAGATTGTGGCATGGAATTTATCGTTGTTGGTATGGAGAACCCTGGCCCGGCCCCCGGCCCTAATATTAACCCACATTGAAAGGCCTCCAGCTGGCTGTCCTGAATCTGGGGTAGGGGATACGATGGTATAACATTCAAACCCCTCCAAGAATAACTGCAGGGTTGCCCAGGTCTCTTAAAACATTACGATGTCTTGGCTGTGAATTAACTCCAACCAATCTAGTAAATTTAATTTAGATGCCAGACCCGCAACATTCCAACCCAATATTTTGAGAGTAGAATCATCATTAGGTACAGTCGGAGTGTCGGATTCACAAGACAGGGGGCAAATTTGGCAGGGTACTGGCTCTTCTACCTCTGGTGGCTCTGGGTTTATGAGGAGAATAGGCAGTCAATCCTGACAATCCAAACCTGATTAGGGCATAAATCTATTAAGTAGGGGAAAAGGGCGGGGGTAAAAGACGTATCAGAGCGAGATGCCTCTGGTGAGGGCTTATAAAAATAACCCAGTGGCAGGGCCCAAATACTGGTAGTTAAATTAGCTTCCTCCTCCTGCAGCAATAGTATTGCATTTGCCACAGATGGTCTGTGAAAGTTAATAACTATACAATCTCCCTTGATACATTTTGGGGATTTACCGGCCCATTACTCTCCGTACCATAATAACATTCTCTATTAGTGACGCCCTAAACCTTTTATGTGTGGTGAGCCAATCCAAGTTCTTATAGCGTAATTGCTCCCATGATTCTGCTTGGTCAGGCCTTAAAGGGGGCACACCTGCTAAAACCACGACATAGGTAGATTTAATACCTCCCTATTGCCCCTAAAGTCTGACAAATAGGTGGAGTCAATAGCACCCTCTCGCAGTGTGTTGCCAACAGCGTGATTGTTAATTGAGACCGCAGAGGGAATACTAGTGAATGGCATGATTTGAGTCGCATTTCCATCAATAGTTCGAGTTATGCCACCATTCACAATATTCATACTTGCACCACCAATACCCCCAGGTTCAAAACACAACCGAATTTTGTTACACATATCACAATGAGTAGACCCTGGATTCAAATTGGGGACATCAATTGAGGTCTGTTGATGAGTTGGGCCGTTATTAGGTGGCATAGTTAGCATTCCCAAATCTTTGGACACAATCGTACTAACATTTGTGGGTGGAGCAGTATTAGAAATCGCAAGCTGAGGCATAGGGGGCACAAGTTGTGGCACAAGCAGACAATCCCTCAAGTGCACTCTTAACACTATTAGTAATGGTATCCACAATATGGCTGATGGCCACTTCACTGCAATTGCTGCTATCAATAAAAAACAGGTCAGTCTCAGTCTGAGTTCCAATGGAGCAACAGAGGGGGTTGATAACTGATGTGTGCACCTTGGCCACAACTGTTGTATGATTAGAAGGAGGGCGTATCCAAGAGTTCAGTGTTGTGCGAGATGAACAAGGACGAGTCGGTTGCTTCCTCTTGGCGCTTACTGCCTTAACTGGCTTCCTTTTATGTTTCGCCCCAATAGGTGCATCAATGTTCGTTAGACTAGCTGATGTGTTAATGTCTGATGCAGGGGCATGGGATATGGTGTCATCTCTGGGGTCCGCACAAGTAATGATGGAGTTATCTAAGTCAATGGTATTCAAGTTGATGCCTTCCACTGTTGGAATTATGGATGGCTGTGGTACCCCCAGGCCAAGAGAGAGGCTCCTCTCGTCAGTTCGATTTAATTTCTGACAATGCTGACCGCTCTTTCTAGCATACTATCAATGCTTGTTGTGGCAGGCCTAAATGCAGGTTGTCCCAAAGGTGCGTGGCGTGAGTGGCGTTTCCTGACACTGTAGATGCTGGGACTTGTGGTCCCAGCTGGTTACCTCCGCTCCCAGTCGGAACCGGCACTGCGGGACTGCCCAGCTGACTCTACTGGCGGTGGAAGGCAAATATGCAGCGTTTCCCCAGGGTAAGTTGCGCTGTGAGAAGGACTCCCGTGCTGCGGGAGCCCTACATTGTTTTTAAGCGCCTCCTGGCACTTTTCAACAGCGTGCGTGGCGTACACGGCGTTTCCTGGCGGTGAGGATGCTGAGACTTGTGGTCCCGGCCGGCGACCTCCGCTCCCAGCCGGAACAGGTACTGCAGGACTGCCCAGCTGTCTCTACTGGTGGGGTACGGCAAAGATGCAGTGTTTTCCCTGGGTAAATTCCGCTGTGAGAAGGACTCCCCACGTCACTATCAAATAAAGTCGCTGCCACTGTCAAGTCAAAATTACTTAAAGGAAAGTATGTATGTCTAAACATAGAATTTCTATTACTGAGAAACCACACATATGACATAACCTTCTAGATCTATGCTTTCACAAAAACCATTTCTAAGTTTGAAAATGTTTAACCTTTGACTGTGGAAAACTAACAGATTCATCGAATTGTTTTCACTTAGGGATTGCTCTAATCTAATGCATGGGTCCCAGTCAAGCCTCCTGTGTCACTTTCAATCAGGATATTTCGCCTTACCTTCCATAGTTTGAACTTTGATCTTTATTTTTATACATATTTGTATTGTTTTAAGACATACAATACATCAACAGAAAAGACTGCAGTTTACCCTAACAAACTCTCCCAAAGAACATGGCACTTGTAGAGATACCTAAGCACAAGGATCACAACCTTGCTATAGGTTTCAAGGAAAAAAAATCCCTACTACCTGCAAAGTCATTTTCTTTATTTTTCAGATAGCTTTTAGCATTTAAGTTGAACCTTCTTTGGACGTTGCAAATGTTTATTTCCTATACTGCAATGCTGTTGGGGTGGTTTGCCGTACACAACTCATATACCGTTTCTGGGGATTGGCTTGCCCATCTGGAGAAGAATACTTATTGAAATCTGTTTGTCTATATAAGACCTGCTCAGTCAGCGCAGGGATTTGGAAAGAGGATAACAGCTCATATGAAGATTGTGGCATCTCCCTCACCTGGAGCATGTCAGTTGGAGTTCTTACACCCTTAAAACAAACACCGGCAGGCACTCCTAGTTAACCTTGTAGAATTTTCCAGATATTTTTCAAAATTCTTCGCTATTAATAAAAGTGAAATTAAATAACTTCTTTCAGTCATCAGCGAGTACATTGTTTTCAGGCACAAGTCGATTATATATATATTCAAAAAGGAGCAACAGAGGAAAAAGAAAACCAGGTCACCCTCCACTCAAAAATCATCAAAACACCAAAACCTGGTTTCTAAGGCGCCTCTTTTTAGATTCAATGCTTTAAAAACGTGTGCGAGGTACTATAATTTTCTAAATGTTATACACTCCTCTTCTTTATTTTTTATAAGGTAGATGCAAACCGTTTTCTGCCTTTCATTAAAACCCAATTTTTTACAACTGACAGTCTCCTGAATGTTAAATGCTAGAGTCCTTTTAGCTTAACTCAGTATACATTGACAATCAAAGTGATTTCCTCAGTCAGCAGGAAAAATGTGGTGAACAAAAAATGTGAAAGACTAAATGACCCCTCACGTGCCCACCACCAACCGGGTCACGGGTTGGTACACACCAGTTGTATCCACTTTTATCATCATTGATGATGATAAAGAAAGAAGAGGAGTGCATAAAATTTAGAAAATTACAGTACTTTGCACACGTTTTTAAAGCATTGAATCTAAAAAGAGTCGCCTTAGAAACCAGGTTTTGGTGTTTTGATGACAAGTCGATTATAGACATGGGTGTTTGGTGTCCCATCACTCATTGGGTCTCACCTGCATTGCAGCGCATGCGCTGCACGCCTTGACAAGACCTATAGTCGTTGGTTTTCTGTCTGTGTTCTTCGGAAGCAGGGTTTGTGTCCACCCTGTTGCCCTTAGGCCCTCCCACTCGCCTAGCCTTGCAGCTCATGCTCCCTGCGGTCGCGGTAATTGGAACATGGGCAGACGCAGTGCTTTCACTTTCGCTGCAGAGGGCACAAGCGCGCTCGAGTGCGCACCACTTCTGGGCTTGTCATGGCATTTAATTAGGGGTATTTGTACATGTCTGCCCACCGAGCGCGCACATCTCTTTACCAAATGTCTCTCATCTGCTTCGACAGACAAGAGCTGTTTTCTGAGGGTGGGCCCGCTCACAGGGTGTTTCATCTCTGTAGTACAGCAGTGATCATTGCAGGGTAATTGTTGCAGTGCTGCTGAAGTGAATAGGTCGGTGGTTTATGTGAAGTCATGCTGGCTATGGTTGGTATTTTCAGCAGTTTCTGTCTTCCTTTCTCTTCCGCCTCAGCAGTCCTTCTTTGCTTTTCAGTGCTGGTCTGCCTGTCTGGGTTTCTAGCTAGTGTCCCTGCTGTTTCCCCTTCCAGCATTAATTGTTGCTCAGCAGGAATGGCGTCTGAAGCGGAGGTGGACGTACCCGATGTAAACACTACTCTGCAACAATGTTCTGCGCGTGAGGTTGTAGGAGGGATCGCTGCGCTGTAAATAACCTCAGGAGCCACTAGTGAGTGTTAATTAGGCTTTATTTATCGGAGCGCCGGAGCCGCGCTCTAACTCTCCCTTCGGACCAGCGCCTTCTAAAATGGCCGCCTTCTGGTTCCGGATAAGCCCCTTCCATTTCCGCCTTGGTGGCGAATGGCTAGACCGTCACTACATATCTCCCCCCTTTAAACATTTAACCAAATAAGGTGACTCGCACCAATAATCTTACTATATGTTCATATCAAAGTTCTCGAACTTCTTGGGTATACTCACAATGCGTCCTGCTCGTGTCCTCACGCCTTCTGCTTCCCTCCTGCCTCTCGGGGTCGTCGGGATGCCTGCTGCTCTCACCTGTCACTCACTTCACATCCTGTACCGTCCTGTCTCTCTCTGTCTCTTTCCTCCTCATGTCCCTTCATTGTAGACTCACTCCCAGCCGCACCTTCCTCAACTTCTGCAACATACTCGTTCCCAGTCTCTTCTACTTGCTCTTCCCATCTTCCAACTTGCTCTAATGTCCTTCCACTGACATCGCTGCGCTGTGCTCCTTTCTCACATATAGTCTCTCCTTCTGTTTCCCACCTAAAGATTTTGTTGCACTTCGCCATTTTGTCTTGCGACCATACTTTCCCATCACTCAACAATGCCGACCTGGCATATGGTTCCAGGACCTGAAGAGGTGGTGTGAGTTTGCTTTCTCCCTTTCTTTTTAATGTGGCTAATTTCACTCTCACCCAGTCTCCCTTCTCCAGAGACACTGTTTGTACATTTTGTCGCTTGTTGTAATGTTCGGTATATGTCTCTTGCGCTCTCTCCAGATTTCTCTTCACAACCGCCGGAGACCATTTACTCTGCACTACCATCTGTCTCCACACCATGTTGTCCTTTGTGAATGGCTCACGACCTCTCAAAATTGTGAACGGACTGTACCCTGTGCTTCCCGGTGTGATGCGGTATGCCCAGAGCATCTTGGGTAGTTCCTTTTCCCAGTCCTGCCTATCACTTATGGCTGCTTGTATTGTCCCCATTATGACGCAGTTGAACCGTTCAACCTGTCCATTGCCTGCCGAATGGTATATTGAAGTGTGTTTCACTTCAATCCCATTTCTGGACATGAATGCTTCCCACTTGGCTGAGACAAATTGTGGTCCATTGTCACATGTACTGACTTTGGGGATTCCTTCCTTCACGAAGAGCGCGTTTAGGAACGCTAGTACCATTTCCGTGTCCACTGCCTCTCTCACCTCCACCTCGGGCCACTTGGAGTACTTATCCACCAATACTATGGCATACTTTTGTACCCCCTCAATGTTCAAAATGGGCCCTATTATGTCTATGGACACCATCTCCCAAGGACTGCTTGGCACCGGGAACTTGCCCAGTTGAGGTCTCACGAGGGTCTGTGTCTTGTCTGCCTTCGCACATGAGTCGCATTCCCTCACGTACCTCTCCACCTGGGCATCAATGGCAGGCCACCAGTATGCTTGTCTTGCCAAGGCCTTTGTCCTCGTTATCCCTTGATGTCCCTCATGTAGGATTGCTAATAAATGTCCTACTAGTCCTTGGGGAGGTATGATCTTGTCTCCTCTCAGTAAGAAAATGGGATTCTCTCCTAGGGACATTTCTTCTCTTACCTCCCAGTATTTCTTCAATTTCTCATCTAGGTGCCTTTTCTCTGGCCACCCATGTGTCACGTATCCCTTTATGGCTTCCAAGTTCTCATCTTGTTGATACGCCTCAGTTCACTCTTGTTCACTAATCACTGGCTCCACGTCTTGCATGGTGGCTACCATGTACTCCTCCCATCCAGGGGTGTCCTGCTCCTCTGCCTTCTCTTTAGCCGCCGCTCTACTCAAAAAGTCTGCGACTTTATTCCTGGGCCCTGGTAGGTATTCAACCTCATATTCGTAATCTAGGAGTCTCAATGTCATCTTAGCTATCCTTGGGGTGGCATGCGCATGCCCGCTTGATGTGAGTACTTTTATCAACGGTTTATGGTCAGTGCGAACCAAGAACATGGCTCCCCACAGGAACTGCCAGAATCATTCCATCTCCCACACCACCACCAGCATTTCTTTCTCGATGACACTGAATTTTTCTTCGTTCGGTGCCAATGTTCTTGATGCAAAGCAGATAGTGGATACCTCCCCGCTGTACAACTTTTGCATCAACACCGCTCCTAGACCACGGTCGCTGGCGTCTGTAGTAAGTATGGACTTAGCTTCTTGGTCGAAACCCTTGAGTGGTATGGCCTCGCTCATTTCCTTCTTCAGGGCCTCAAATTCTTCTTGTTCTTCTCTGCCCCACTTGAATCCATTTCTCTCTTTCAACAGCTGACGCATGTGATGTGTCTTGGTGGCGAAATTCGGGATGAACTTGCTATAAAACTCCGCCATGCCAAGGAATGACCTGACGTCCTCCTTCTTCCCAGGGGCTGGTGCTTTCCGTATCGCCTCCATGTTTTCTCTCTTGAGCTCTATTCCCTTCTCACTGATTTCATGCCCCAAGTATGTCACTGACGGCATCCCAAATTTGCATTTCGCCCACTCCGCGTTGAGACCGTTGTTCTGTAGCACTTTCAGTATGGTGTGTAGTTTCTCATTGTGCTCTGGCTTCGATTTCCCCATCATAAGAATGTCATCTTGGAAGTATTGGACTACTTCCACTTGTTTAAAAAGTTGGTGCATCAGTTTTTGGAATACCGCCGTTGCCGATGCTAGTCCGAACGGCATTTTCGCGAATTTATAGCACCCGAAGGGTGTTATGAAGGACGTGAGGTGATTGCATACAGGATGGAGTGTCACCTGATGGTATGCTGAGGACAGGTCCACTGTCGAAAACCACTTTATGCCTTTCGTCCTCGCCAGCATCTCATTGATTCGTGGAAGTGGGAATTTGTCAACTGTAATGTTCTTGTTTAGTTCCCTGAGGTCCACACATAGCCCCACCTTGCCATTTGGCTTTTGCGCTACCGCCAAAGGCGACAACCATTCTGCACTTTCGATTGCTACAATTACACCTCCTTTCTCCAATCTGTCCAATTCCTCTTGCACAGCCTCTCTGCAGCGGAACTGAATGTTTCGAACCTTGTGGCTCACTGGTGTGGCTCCTTCCTTTAACCTGATCATATGCTTGAATTTGGCCAATTCTCCTATCTTCCCGCTGAACACTTGGGGGTATTCTCTCTTCCACGCTTCTCCTTCTTGTTCAAGTTCCATGTCCATCAACAAAACTTTCTCTATTCCTCCAGGATTGAGCTGGATACCTAGCGCTCCTTGGTCTTTCCATCCAAGCACCACATATAGCTTACAGTTCGTTCGCCTTCCTCTAAATTCAAATGGCAACGGGCAATACCTCAACATTGGTATTCTTTGTCCCATGTAGGTGACTGGTCTCAGGTCCATTGGCCTTAGTTCCACCTTTATTTCTCTCAAGAACTTCTCTTCCCACACTTTTCTCTGTACTATTGTCATGGGAGCTCCGGAGTCAGCTACGATGTCGACCTTCACGCCTCCTATACAAATGTTGAGTATTGGTTTGTTTGACCCCTTGCACTCCACGTCCAGGACTTGGGCGTCTATGTATAAGACCTCTTCCAGGTACTCCTACTCCGCTTGTGCTTCTTCCTCCTCCGGGCTGCCCTGGTCTATATACTTGACCGTTGCTCCTTTGGGCTTCCGCCTGCACACCCTTTCATAATGTCCAAACACGTTGCAGTAGGTACATTTCGCTTTAAACGCAGGGCACCCTCTGTCGTTGCCTAAGTGTGACATGCTTCCACACCGGTAACAACTTGTCCGTTTCTCTCCACTCGTCTTCTGTACCGCCCCGGTATGCTGTTGGCCTCGCTTTGTGTACTGGTACCTAGGTGATCCTTGTTGCTTGGTTTTGTCACTCTTGTTATGTACCATCACCCTACACACGGTTTGAGTGCCCCCGGTCTCCTTCCTGGCCGCTTGCGCACATCTTTTGGACAGCTCTGCTTTCTTGACCAAGGCCCAAACCTCTTTGATGGGGGCATCGCCATTCACCCTCAACTTCTCTTGTATCGTCGTGTTGGATTTGTGCATTATAATTTTATCCCTTACCAACTGGTCGTGCAGGGTGCCAAATTTGCAGGTTAAGGCCAGTTTTTGTAACACTGCAATGTACTCGTCTATGGTCTCTCCGCTTTCCTGCTTTCTTTGGAAGAAATTGCTTCGATCAATGGCCACACACACCACCGGCCGGTAGTGCGTGTCCAAGTCCTCTATCGCATGCCTGAACACATCCGTGTCTGTTGCATCCCTCGTGGCTTTCACCAAATTGTCAAACACCCTTAAGCCTTCTGGACCTAGATTGTGCAGGAGAATTTTCTTCCTCCTCGGGCTGGAGTATTCTGCGTCACTCTCTTCCTCCAGAGCCTCTAAGTAATTCAAGAAATATCTCTTCCAGTCCTCCCACGGCATCGTGGGTTCCCCTTTCTTTGGGAGGAATGGCATCATGTTTGCTAGGGAAGTGGACGGAGTGGCCATCTTTTCGTTTCCCCTCGGGGCCTCCTGGGCGGGAACGTTGCGATTGGGCGGGCTTCCTGGTGCTTGCCTTGCGTCCATGTCGTCCCTTTGGTTTTGTCCGGTATTTACTCCTCCCGCTGCACCCCTGGCATCCAGGGTTGCCAGCTGACCTGCTTTGTCCCTGCTGCTGGGCTCCTCACCTTGTGCTAGCCGATCTGCCAGCTTTTTGTCGCAGTGGTTCTATGGCAGTTGTGCCTGTGCGTCTGCACTCCTTCTCTCTTTCACGCAGTCTTAGTGTGGGGCTTCTATTCCTTCCCCTGGGGTGCTTTTGCACCAGTGGCGTACTTTTTCCCTTTGTTCTGCCTCCTTCCACGGTGTGGCCACCATTGATTCACTTGATGGCCCCTTACTTTGCCTGCACAGTTGTGCACCAGATTATTTTGCCGCTTTCCGCTCTCTGCCGTGCTCCAAATTTGCCTTTGTGTGCTCTGTGGTGGCTCTCTCTCCTCCTTATATAATCTGGCTTTATTTTGCCATGTATAGGGTTCAAACAGCGTGTGCTCATATTCTTCGTTATATATATTTTTTCTTTACTGCTTTTCTGCCGTGTCCCGCCTCGTCGCCATTGTAGGAGGGGTCGCTGCGCTGTAAATAACCTCAGGAGCCACTGGTGAGTGTTAATTAGGCTTTATTTATTGGAGCGCCGGAGCAGTGCTCTAACTCTCCGTTCGGATCGGCGCCTTCTAAAATGGCCGCTTCTGGTTCCGGATAAGCCCCTTCCGGTTCCACCTTGGTGGCGAATGACTAGACCGTCACTACAGAGATTGCCACTGTATTTTGGGGGGGAGGGGAGAGGGGTGTGTGGAGCTGTCATAGCGAGGTGCAGCTGTTAACATGTTGTTCTAAATCTAGTTATTTGTTTGGGGTCACGCTGGACTTAGCGGGCACCAACCAGAGCGTTGACTTCATATGCACATTAGCACGAAGCTCGGATTTAGGGAACGCAGAGTAACACTCACTGGAGCATATGTTCGATACAAGGCACTTGTGAGCTGTTGAAGGCGGGGAGGCGCGCGTTGTGGGACCGGGGTGTGGATGGCTCAGGCTCTGTTTATCAGTAACAAGGAGCCCCCAGAGGCCCCTAAAGAGCTCCAGCTCTCAAAGGGCTGTGGGTGTGTACAGCTAAACCCGTTGCACCTGCGGCTGGGCGTGGCTGTTCCCCAATCCGTCACAAGCCTGACATCTTTGCATTTCATGCTGCACTACCACTCCATACAATGCAGAGGCCTCCGGCACTTCTGTCACTGACGCTCTGTAGGCCCCAGGGACACCTGCTCAAACCTGTCAAACCTTTTCTCAACTGAAATAAGTGTGACATTTCTGTTTGTGATGCGTTATATACCCCCCTCAGCGTGTTTCGGAGCAGAGGGTTCCCATGGTGGAAATGTTTTAAAAAGAATGCATTTTTACCAACACTAAAGTAAGTCTAAGGGAACATTTTGTTAGACCTTCCACATTTATGTTCAAAGCTCCCACGTTTCAGTTCCGTTCATGAGTTGCTCACCCGCTTCAGTGTGTTTTTTTTAAAATTTGATTTTTGGGTTTCAAATCTACAGGTTCCCTTTTTGAAATTAGATATACAAATCCGTGGACTAGGTGTGCTACTCAAACATGAACATGAAACTTTAATTTTTTTGTTTTATTCTAAAAAATAAAACGTTCTGTATTATTCACATGCATATCCCACACTACAGAAAATGTATCTACGCCCAAGTAGAAGACGCCCATCTGTATTTATATGTTAAGGCACCGTAAAACGAAACAAAAGACATTTCAAAGCCAGTCCGTACATGTGCAGGACTCCAGTGCTTAGTTTGTAACAGTGAAAGTTCATAGGACGAAGGTTTTCTTAGGATCCTGCCACTGCTTCTCCCGAAAACATAGCATCAGAAAAAAAGGTTATTAATTTTAGAAAGGGATACCTTTACCAACTTAAACAAGCATTTGCAATGCAATAGGTCTCGCATTTACACAAGTCTGAGCTATTGACATTGCAAATAACAATGCCTTTTATTTTAATTTTTAAAACATAGATAAAAGGCATTGTCATTTACAAAGCCAATAGCTTAAACTTGCGTGAATGCGAGACCTATTGCATTGCAAATGCTTGTTTTTTAGGGTCTCCGTAACTCGAAGCTGAGGGTGGTTCGGCATCTTCCATTGTGTTATAAACTAAAAACCATTGGAGTCACATTGCCTGTTCAAGGTGGGTGCCAAGTGCAAAGGTATGCACACATGAAATGCAATTAACACAGTGTTAGTCAACCCACTGAACATGCCCCTTTCGAGAATAGCCCAGTAGGGGGTAATTAAGGAAGCAACAGTCCAGAATTGACCATTCACGCTCAACAATGTAGGAATGTGTTTCTTGTGCTTTGCCCTGTAAAAAAATGAAGAAAAGCATGAAACAATTACATACAACGAACAATGGAAAAAATACACCAAATACATTTTATATATTAAGTGGAAGCTGCAGTGCTTGGATATAACTAACCAAGTGTTTCTTTACAAATGTTGCCCATTTTGAGTAGAATAGCACTAATATTTGGAAAACATACATGTGGTTGCCAAATAGTAAAATATAATCAAAAATGTTCTTTTCATGTAAGAATAACTAAATGTGTTGCTTTTAAAACACTGAGACACTCAATAGACTGCTGCAGAGCACTGATAAAATCTATTATGATGACAAGCATGGTTGGTCGATTTCACTTACTTACATTATATTATATTATAATTGCATTTAGCTTCATATGTCTTCCCTGGTCCCAATTGGGAGAGATAAAATATAATTTAAAGCTTTAAGGCTGCAAAGCTTATGAAATATCCTCATGACTTAATGTATGTTTAATTGCACAGCTTATATATATATATATGTATATATGTATATATATATATATATATATATATATATATATATATATATATATATATATATATATATATATATATATATATATATATATATATATATATATATATATATATATATATATTCACTGAAGAAACCATAGGTTATAGACCATATATAGTTAGGAATTAGCATTTACAAAACCTTCATTTACTCGCACAAAACCATAGAAATTCGCATATATAGTTAGTTGCAATAACTATATATCACGCACCCGCAATCCACTGCTGATGATGTCACATATTACATCATTAGTGACATCACTGATGACATCACTGATGACATCATCCAGTGACTGTATGTTTCTGTAAAGTTAAAATATGTCTTACATATTGAAGAATGAGTGGATGTATAAGTGTCTGGATGAAGGATTTAGTAGGTGCATGACTGACTGTATGAGAGAGTGATTAAATGTGTCTCACTGAGTGCATGGGTTAGTGACTAAACTGTCTTAATTTGTGCATCATTATATCTGTTGTTCTATGAACTGCTGCATGTGTTGATCAGTAGCTATATGAGTAACTATATGGGTTATTGATTGGTTGCCCAAGTATTTGTATGGGAGAGTGAGTGTGTGTGTGGGGGTGGCTGGGAGGTGTGTGACTCTGTGCATACATGTGTGAACAGTTGATTCACTAGATCTATGGGTTCAAAACTGCATGTGGAAACAGCTGTATGGGTGGTTGACTGTGTACGAGTGTATTGGTGAGTGAATGGATATCTCAGTGCTGCATGTCAAAGTAAGTACATATGTAAAACACAGTACATGTGAGAGTTCACATACATAAATTACTGTGTATAAGAGCCAGTGAATGTGTGAGTGGCTGAATGGATCATTGAAAACTTGTATCAGGGATTGTATAAGAGAGTAAATATGTGTTAGTATATGTTTGAATAAGTAAGGCGTGTATAACTGTATAGTTGAGGAAATGGAGGTGTGATTGATTCAGTGCATGACTGACTAGGTGTGTGAGTAACTCCATGGATGAGTGACAGTCTGTGAGTGTCTGTTTACTCTGAGTGTATCTAAGGTTATATTAGAGTCTGAAGAGGTTGATCGTATTATCACATGATTGATGTCATCAGTGTTGTTGTCAGTGATGTCATTTGAGTTGTCATCAGTGATGTCATTTGAGTTGTCATCAGTGATGTCATCAGTGATGTCACTGACCATGTCATGAATGATGTAATATGCGACATCCTCAGCAATGGATTGCGGGTGCGCGATATATAGTTATTGCAACTAACTATATATGCGAATTTCTATGGTTTTGTGCGAGTAAATTAAGGTTTTGTAAATGCTAATTCCTAACTATATATGGTCTATAACCTATGGTTTTTTCAGTGAATTTTTTAGGTTTTGTAAATGCTAATTCCTAACTATATATGGTCTATAACCTATGGTTTTTTCAGTGAATTTCAATGGTTTTTTTAATAGCAAATATCAAAAGCTGTCAAATGTCAAGTACGTGATAGGTAAAAACATTTTCGTGTTTATGCACGCTGATGTGCTTTGAACGCTGCCCCCCCTCCCCCCCCTCTTTTCTCTTAGGAGTACTCTCTCTTTGCAGATAGTGAAGGGTAGTTAACGCAGGCCTTTGCCCCCATTGTAATCCGTCGTGCCTGCTTCTCTCTCCATTTGATTGATTGTTATCCAAGCATTTACTGTTTTAGAATTGGTTCTCTTTGGTTCATTCTCTATTTACAAACAAGCACAGAGTCGCAATACTCTGTTTAGTCTTTGCAGATAGTGAAAAATCGTTTAAAAAACAAAAGGAATCGAGCAAAATCAGTAGGCCACTAATGGGATCTCTTTTTGACCTCGCTAAAATAGAAACATTAAGAACAACCCCTCATGAGAAATACGAAACTAGTGAGATGAACTGAGCTCCACACGATGATGGCTGCAAGACAGCTCGGCTCCGCCACCCACCCCACCCAAAATAACGACAAACCCTATGCAAATATTATAAATATATACCACACACCAGCAAAGTAACAGGGTAAAACATTCGATTAAATAACTATTTACATAACTATTTTATACTTTTTGTTGCCCCATCCGGCTAGCTCAATCGATCGAGCATGAGACTCATGCACTCTGATCTCCTTGGCCTCAGTCAAGCATCAATAGTAAGATTTTCATACATGAGTGTACGTTCATGGTTTTGGTCCCTGAGTTGCTTCGATGTCACTGTCTTGCACAAATGGCATAAGTCCTGGATGTTGGGTGCCATAGTTCAGAGTTCTGAGCAGCACTTATAACACTGTCTGAAGCTTATTTGCACCTGCTGCAGCTTCACTATTCTCAAAGTAAGTGGGGGCCGTTTGTGGACCTGACTGCATTTGAAAACAATGTGATACGGTGCCTCCCTAAACCGCTTGACGGAGGCCCCCGAGGGGCGGTGTGATGGCGCGGACTCGGAGGGGGCGCTTGGCTCCGACCGCCTCCCCAAGTCTTGTTGCCCTGGTGTGGCCTGAGATCGCCCCCGACATAGGCGGCCGGCTCCCGGGGTCAAGCTGAACTTTTTGCCTTTTGGTGACTCTTCCATTCTGAACATTGTCCCACAATCCGTTTGACCTGAAACGATTACACAAATGAAACATTTGTGAGTTTTAAATTTCCGGAGAAGTATAATTCACCAATAGCTTTCTCTGTAGATCTTTTTCCATTAACAATCCCAGTTCCATCACCCGCCCAGGATATCACTACTGTTAGTTGTCATTGTTGCTTCTGTTTTAATAAAAAATGTTTTAAGGTGTTTACTGTTTTTGTTGCGATGTATATATTTATAAGTTATTAAAGTGTTATAATCCTACTAATTTTTTATCGATTATTGCTCTTTGAGATATTTCCTGTCTACAAACAGAGAAGAATAGGAATATTCTGTCTCCCTTTGCAGATAGTGAAGGATAGGTAATGCAGACTTTTGTCCCCCGTTGTAATCCATCATGCCTGTTTTTCTCCCCACTGATTGATTGATTGGCTGGACATTTATTGTTCAAGGAATAGTTCTTTTGAGGTATTCTCTGTTTGCAAATAACGTGGAATAGAAATATTATGTCTAGTCTTTGCAAGTAGTGAAGGGTGGGTAATGCGGACCTTTGTCCCCCGTTGTAATCTGTGATGCCCATCTACTCCCCACTGATTGATAAACTAGTTCCACCCGGACCATTTATTAAAGGTACATCATCTGGCTCAACCGGAGGGTACCCCTAATAAAAAAGACATATGTAAAATACGAAGTAATCACTGTATCCTGTTAAACAGAAACTTTAGCATGAAACACACTTCAAAAGGAAGGGAAAGAAATCGAACAAAATCAGTAGGCCACTGATGAGTTTTTGACTTCGCTAGAAATAAGAAACATAAAAGTGGTGAGAGAAGCCAAGCTTAACATTACGGCAGCCACGAGGTAGCTAGGCTCCGCCACCCCCCCACTGCTCCAAGCATGTCTGTCCCACCGCCCACCACGCCCAATAACGGTAACATGAAATAGATACAAATCAGCAGATACCTACCCCTATTCCGGAAACTCCCGAAGTGCAACAGGTTCGCGGCTACGCCCATCCGGAAGACAAGGCCTTCGGGACGTGTAGGGCGAGTCCTGTTGGCAGCTGTCGGCCGGGGAGGTCATCGCCTAAGGTGGGCCAGGAGAGGAGCCGAGGCCGATGGGATCCCTCTTCTTTCTTCAATAATTTCTGTGACAACGGGGGGGGAATGTCTTGCACATGCCACCGACCCCCCCCCCCGCTGGGCCAGGAGAGGAGCCGAGGCCGACGGGATCCCTCTTCTTTCTTCAATAATGTCTGCGACAACGGGGGGGGATGTCTTGCACATGCCACCGACCCTCCCCCCCTGGGCCAGGAGAGGAGCCGAGGCCGACGGGATCCCTCTTCTTTCTTTAATAATGGCTGCGACAATGGGGGGGTGTCTTGCACATGCCACCGACCCCCCCTCCTCCTATCTCCTGGTCTGGCCTCCCGTTCGGTCTTGAAGCGGCGCCCTGCAGGCCACGGGGGGATGTCTTGCCTCTGCCTCCGACCCCCCCCCTCTTATCGCCTGGTCCGGACATCACGGATATCAACGCCAGGTGTCGGCGTGGGGTGCGCTGGGAGGGAGAGGCGGCACGAACGAGCCTCTCCCACCCCCCCAGGTGGGGGCCCCTCAGCTGCACCCCTAACGCTCCACTCACCCAACAAAAGGTCTCGTCCACTATTGCGAGGCAATAATGCTCCGCTCACCCAGCGGGGGTCTCGTCCACTGTTGCGGTGCAACAACGCTTCTAGTTTCCTGCGTCCAGAAACGTTCTCCTCAACTTTGAAGATTCTATAAGAGCCACGGGGGCCCCCGACCCCCAATGGGGAATGACTGCCATGATCACCCACGGAACGACCGCGACGTAGCCGAGGGACGTCGGCGCGCTCATGCCGGCGCCGGCCTCAGTCTTGAAATGACCATAATCCTGCAAGACTACCAACTTGATCAGTTCCGGTGGGACACCAGTATGACCCGGTAGGAGAGATTGTTGCCTCCCACCCCACTTTGACTGATGGTTCATGTCGCCAGTCCCCTCTGCTACCCTTCAACGAAAACTTTTGGACTGCCGAAAGAGGTCCCGGTCCAACCACGAGTTGGTGGAGACATTTTGACTATACTTGGACCTTCCTGACCTCACCCAAAATGGCGCCGGTACAAATGAAACTCTCAACTCTTTGTTGTGCCCCGATTGCTCAGCCTTGATATCATGAGATATGTATGCAGTTTTTAGCACATGAATTGATATGGGATAAGACTGATTATATGTTCGGACAATGAATTGATCCGGGATGGGTATTGAATATACGTTCGAACAATGAATTGACATGGGACGGGTACTGATTACACGTTCGGACAATGAATTGATATTAAATAATGCATCATTGATTACTGTATTTATTATTGAAGGTTCGAATTGTCGACACTTTTGGTACTTGCTCACAATGAATTATCGATATGATTTTGTTGCACTTGTCGCACTTTTTACTATGAAATCAACGACCACTGACTCTGTTATGTTTTCTACAAATAAATACCCCCCCCCCCATTTACAGTTCCAGCCTGCTCCGTGGCCGGCCCACGGGGTTGTAGGCCCGTATTTGTGCACCAACATTTTTATTAAAGGTTTTTGAAAAAGCAAACGTAGTTGTAACGCGTAGATTGGTAAGTTTCGAATAAATGGCCACTGTTTCCGATTTTAAAAAAAATTTTAAAAAAAAAGCAGGTGAAATGAAGCAGCTCAATTAGTTACGGGTTAAAAAGTATAGTACGCAGAAACATTGAAAATATGAATGGTCCTGGTTTGTTGTATGTGTTTTTTATTTTTGTACAGCATAAAGCAATCGATAAAGATCCTGGTATTTAGCCTCTACTTTATATGCTACCTGTATCAGGGAAGTTGTTTTAAATGCCCCTAAGCCACCCCGAAGGAATGTCACCTGGCCCCCCTAGTACGAACGAAAACGACCCCGTACCACTGTAGGTTATCTCTCTTCCTCAAAGGAGAGCACAAGCTCGCCCCCACTTTACACCGACTGCACTTTGTTTTGACCCTCCCCTGCACACGATCCGTAATGCCACACTTGGGCGACCTATGCTATCCACAGGCCTCCGATAATTATCTCTCCCACATTACCGGTCCCCCCTGGGCTTAAACGCCGAGATGGTAGATACTGCATCCCGTGGAGATAGGCCGAGTATGTAGTAAGTAAAAACCTTTTCGGGTTTATGCGCACTGATGTGTTTTAAACGCTGCCCCCGCCCCTTCTTTTTCCCTCTTTTCTGCAGGTCACTTCGGAACGTCGATTATAGTACGGAAAAATGGTGACTTAACGGCCGATGGGATGAGAAAAAGGGTTTGAATATGGTGCCTATACACGACGAGCAAACAATGACTATGTCTCTCTCTGAACCCAGCGCTTAGGAGGGCAGCCTGAAGCAGAAACTTGACGGGTTATTACAGAATGACAAAATATGACTTCGCTTGGCACCCCGAATAATACAACCAAGAATGATGTGCACCAATGAATAAATTCCTACGTTTAACTAAACAGGGAAAGTTTAAGGAATATTCCGAGGTGAGGTTTACCCAAGTACCCTCCGTCTGGAGGACTAGGAATGTTGCCAATGTTTAAGATTTACCACCTCCTTCTCGCACCCTCATAGACATGAAACTCAAAGCTGCCCCATTGTTCTCCCGACTGACACCTACCGTTGCCTCAGCCTGGAAACCCATTCGCTAAAAATGATTCGAAGATCCCCCCTGAGTATTAGCCCGACCAGGTTGGTTCCCGACCAATTGGCAAAGGTGTAAGTATTTGCAACCAAAGCCACCAGCGAAGGCAGCCGACGATAAGAGAGAAGAAAAAGGTAAAAAGAGCTCAGCCCCCAGATGAATTAAGTAGGATGCTAAGGATGCGCAGCATGCAGGAAGAGATCTTTTTGGCCAGCAACTGTTCTATGTTTTGTCTTGGATTTTTGTATATAATACATGTACTGTCTCCCCCCACCCGAGTTTGTGTGTATGTATGTATGTTTTGAAATGACAGGCTCTCCTCATGAGAAATAAAACTCTGTTCTTGTGTTCCTGCTTCCAGCACCCGTCTCTTTATTTGGTAACCGTTCAAGATGGGAACTAAGTGGCGTCTTGTGCCAGCAGCCTGGGCATCGGTTGTAATCTGGCCTTAATTTTCCTCAGCACGGGGTGTGATTCTCAGGGAAGAGCAGCGCATATGGGAGGAGGTTTATGGCCCATGCATGAGAGAGAGAGCGTGGGTGACCAGTGCATGGGGGAGATGCTTGCGAGGGTGGGGAGCCATGCTGAGGATCGGCGGCGTGCAGAGAGTGGGTCTGGTCAAGGCATCTAAAATGGCTGCCGTGCACGACAAATGTGTGGCATTGGAAAAAAAGCAAGATGGCGCAGACAATGTTTATCAATACGGATTAATTTATAACAATTTTTTTTAACAATATATTTTCTCGCACTGACAAAATGGCGGTCAACACTTCCTGATTTCCTTCGAATCGAAAGTTAACAGACGTCACGATCGGCGGCGTGCAGAGAGTGGGTCTGGTCAAGGCATCTAAAATGGCTGCCGTGCACGACAAAAGTGTGGCATTGGAAACAAAGCAAAATGGCGCAGACAATGTTTATCAATACGGATTAATTTATAACAATTATTTTTAACAATATATTTACTCGCAGTGTCAAAATGGCGGTCAACACTTCCTGATTTCCTTCGAATCGAACGTTAACAGAAGTCACGCAGCAAAAAAAATAAAACACGCTCACGCGCAACTGCTGGAAGACAAGTATCAACATATATGAGCCTCCTCAACCACCCTCAGAAAACATAGGGGGTCAGGATACGTCTCCCATACCCCCTTATACCCAATACTCACATTGTTTTTCCTCCATCTTGTAATTTAATCAAATCGAAACACAAAATGGCGAATTCCCGTTTCGCTACCAGTTTGCGACCTGGTTCGCGAACTGAGAAGCGCTTCTACCGCGAAAAATCAATTTTTTTTTATTTGCCCCACGGGACCCTTTAATAACCCCAACATCATTCCTAGGGGGTCAAGAGGGGTCTACCTTGCCCCCTTTCATTAAATTCCCCCTTCGTTTTTCTCCTCCTCTTGTCTCTTGATCCTACCGAGAGACAAGATGGCGGCCGCACCGGACTGTTTAGAATGTTGACAGACACCGGAGAGCCAATCAGCTTCGCTTCGCAAAGCTCTGTTACGCGAAAAGTACGCGATCTGGTGCGCTGTCCGGGACGCTGTCACAGATATATCTGTTTTTTTAAACGTTAATTTCTCAAAATCCACTGGAGCACATATATTGAGAACCAGCAAAGGCACATCGGGCTAACAGTCCCTACAATTTTGCCAAGTTTCGTGCAAATCCATTCAGCCGTTCGAGCTAAAAGTGAGGCCAAACGCCCTATGGAAAAATGAATGAGAAAAACGTGTTTTGGGACCCCCCTTTTTTCTCGGCCCCCCCTTGACAAAACCCCCCCAAATTTTCAGGGGCTGCTCAGAAACAAAATGTGCCATTTTCCTGAAAATTTCAGCCGATTCCGTCTACAAACGCCAAAGTTATTAGACATAGAATTTTCAAAAGTTCCATAGAGAAAAAATCCTAACTACATATACCTACTGGCGACCGCCAGTAGGTAATATATAAATATATATATTCACTGAAAAAACCATAGGTTGATGTCATGAGTAATGTAATATGTGACGTCATCAGCAGTGCATTGCGCAAGTTATAGTGAGTCCAACTAACTATAACGTGGGAATTTCAATGGTTTTATGTCAGTAAAATTTCCAGCTAACTATAACTGGTGTGAAACCTATGTTTTTTTCAGTGAATTTAATAGGTTTTTTAAATGCTAATTCCTAACTATAACTAGTGTGAAACCTATGTTTTTTTCAGTGAATTTCAAAGGTTTTTTAAATGCTAATTCCTAACTATAACGTGTGTGAAACCTATGGTTTTTTCAGTGAATTTCAAAGGTTTTTTAAATGCTAATTCCTAACTATAATGTGTGTGAAACCTATGGTTTTTTCAGTGAATTTCATAGGTTTTTTAATAGCAAATTGTTGGGCTTCATTGGGCTACATTTGTTTTTTTTGTCTCTGGTGGCCATCTTTGGGCTACATTGGGCTACATTGGGCTACAATGGGCTACATTTGGGCGCTAACATATATATAGCCCAATGAAGCCCAATATATATTTTTTCAAAGTTAATTTTTGTAAAAACCACTGGAGCATATATCTTGAGACATATCAAAGGCACATCGGGGTACCAGTCCCTAAAATTTTGCCAAGTTTGGTGGAAATCCATTCAGCCGTTCGGGCTAAAAATGAGTTCGACCGCCCTATGGAAATTAACATGGGGAAAACACGTTTTGGGACCCCCCTTTTATCTCGGCCCCCGCTTAATGAATCCCCCCCACATTTTCAGGGAAGGAGCGGGCCACGAACTTTGAGAAATTCGCGAAGATTCGTCCACCGGCGCCAAAGTTATTCCCAATACAATGTTGCGGATTTCCTATGGAAAGTAGATCCTAGCTATAACTACCTACTGGCGACCAGTAGGTAATATATATGTATATATATATATATATATATATATATATATATATATATATATATATATATATATATATATATATATATATATATATTACCTACTGGCGGTCGCCAGTAGGTAGTTATAGTTAGGATTTTTTCATGTTAAATCTCAAAATTTTATTTGGAATAACTTTGGCGCCGGTTGACGAATCTGCCTCAAAATTTTCTCAAAATGGCCTCGCAGCGTTCCGGTCCTTCCCTGAAAGTTTGGGGGGCCGAGATAAAAGGGGGGTCCCAAAACGCGTTTTCCCCATGTTAATTTCCATAGGGCGGTCGAATGGATTTCCACCAAACTTGGCAAAATTGTAGGGACTGGTAGCCCGATGTGCCTTTGCTATGTCTCAAGATATGTGCTCAAGTGGATTTTGAGTAATTAAGGTTCAAAAAAATATATATATCTATAGCCGCGCTCCGGTACGCGCACCGGTACACGCTCCGGGCGCGCCACGCGACTTGCGCGCAGAAAGCTGATTGGCTCTGGGGTGTCTGTAAACATTATTATTATTATTATTATTATTATTATTATTATGTTTCTTATATAGCGCCTGAATCGACCCCCGAAGGGGTATCTCCGCGCTTGCCTTGGGAACCCGTCCTGGCTTTTCCCTGTGAGATAGCCCCTACAGGGCATCCCCAAGGTGAAAGCCAGGCATCCCGCCGCGGGGGGCCGTTGTGGAGATTAAGCAAGCTTAATGCCCAGAGTTGCAAAGTGTGAACCCATGATTAGGTCAGGCACCGAAGCGAGAATTATCGAGTCCATGGACATTTGAGCTCAAGACCCTGCCGCGTCGGGAATTGAACCCTGGTCCCGGGTCTGACCTCTGCTTCAGGGTCTGCCTGCTCTAACCAGTGAGCCACACTTCTCCATTCTAAACAGTCCGGAGCCGCCGCCATCTTGTGTCTCGGTAGGATCGAGACACGAGAGGTGGCCAAAACCAAGAGGGAAATGACCATAAGGGGGCAGAGTAGACCCCCCCTTGACCCCCTAGGTTTGATGTGGGGGCCATAAAAGGGCCCCGCGTGGCAAAAAAAAAAAAAAAAAATTGATTTTCGTGGGGGGAGCGCCTGGTACGCGCACCGGGGAGCGTACCATGGGGAAAAAGAATGACAGTTTAAAAAGTAGCTGTTTAAAAAAAAAAATGCTATGTTGTTTTTTTTATACATACATATATATAAATGCATATATATATGCATATATGTGTATATTAGTGCGTGTAGAGAGAGGTAGAGAGGTAGAGGTGTAGAGGTAGAGAGGTAGAGAGGTAGAGAGGTAGCGGTAGAGAGGTAGAGATTAGGAGAGAGAGAAGAGAGAGGTAGAGAGGTAGAGAGTAGAGAGTGAGTAATAGAGAGTAGAGAGTGAGTAGTAGAGAGTAGTAGAGAGCAGTAGAGAGAGTAGCAGAGAGTGAGTAGTAGAGAGTAGTAGAGTGAATAGTAGAGTGAGTAGTAGAGAGCAGTAGAGAGTGAGTAGTAGAGAGTAGTAGAGAGTGAGTAGTAGAGAGTGAGTAGTAGAGAGTAGTAGAGAATGAGTAGCAGAGAGAATAGTAGTGAGTAGTAGAGAGTGAGTAGTAGAGTGAGTAGTAGAGACTAGTAGAGAGGGAGTAGTAGAGAGTGAGTAGTAGAGAGTAGTAGAGAGTGTGTAGTAGAGAGTGAGTAGTAGAGGGAGAGTAGTAGAGAGTGAGTAGTAGAGAGTAGTAGAGAGTGAGAAGTAGAGAGTGAGTAGTAGAGAATAGTAGTGAGTAGTAAAGAGTGAGTAGTAGAGAGAAAGTAGTAGAGAGTGAGTAGTAGAGAGTAGTAGATAGTGAGTAGTAGGGAGTAGTGAGTAGCGAGTAGTATGGAGTGAGTAGTAGAGAGAGAGTAGTAGAGAGTAGTAGAGTAGTAGAGAATGAGTAGTAGACAGTGAGTATTTGAGAGTAGTGGAGTAGGAGAGAGTAAGTAGTAGAGAATAGTGGAGAATATTCCAAAGTTTGGCACAGCACCACTTTCACAATGAGTCCAATCAAATCATATCACTTAGAGTCCTTATTGAAGCGCTGAATCTTGGTGTATATTCAAATGCTTTTATTTTCCTTAAGTTTATGTACCACAGCCAGCCGAAACGTTTCATTCTGTACAACAGAACTTCTTCAGGGCGTTCTTATTTCCTTCAAGTTATGTCGGTATCCTGTTGTCATATAACTAGATATTTATTCCAAATGTTAGACGAGACATAAGTATATTCTTATTCAAAGTGACTAGGTATCAATTTTACCCACACAATTCGGGCAGACTTGAGTAATTTATAGCATCCTCAAAGTCAGTCTTTCAAAAATTCCAAAGTATAGGACATGATAATCCAAATCCAAATGTTTCTCAAGAAAAGTCATTTACAATCGTTCGGAATATCGGTGTTTGGGCAGATATGATCCAGGGACCCCCAGTATGCAAGGGGAATTAGTCCCCCCTCTGCAAACGCGCCAGTGGCCTGCATTGCAGAGAGGTGTAACAAGGGTGTGGCCTCATTACACTTCTCTGCAATGCAGCTCCCTCACGCATACTGGAGGCTCCTGGTGGACTAGTTGACCCCAGGGACCCCCAGTATGCAAGGGGAATTAGTTCCCCCTCTGCAAACGCGGCAGTGGGCTGCGTTGCAGAGAGGTGTAACAAGGGGCATAGTCTCATTACACCTCTGCAATGCAACCCCTGGCGCATACTGGAGGTTCCAGGTGGGCTAATTGGCCCCCATGGGCCCCCAGTATGCAAGGGGAATTAGTTCCCCCTCTTCAAACATGCACAGGGGCTGCGTTGCAGAGAGGTGTAAAAAGGGTTGTGGCTTCATTACACCTCTCTGCAATGCAGTCCCCTGGCGCATACTGGAGATTCCTGGTGGGCTTTCAGGTCTTATATAGTTAGGAATTAGCATTAAAAAACCTTTGAAATTCACTGAAAAAACCATAGGTTTCACACCAGTTATAGTTAGGAATTAGCATTTAAAAAACCTTTGAAATTCACTGAAAAAACCATAGGTTTCAAACCAGTTATAGTTAGGAATTAGCATTTAAAAAACCTATTAAATTCACTGACAAAACCATAGGTTTCACACCAGTTATAGTTAGCTGGAAATTTTACTGACATAAAACCATTGAAATTCCCACGTTATAGTTAGTTGGACTCACTATAACTTGCGCGCCTGCAATGCACTGCTGATGACGTCACATATTACATCACTCATGACATGGTCAGTGACATCACTCATGACATCACTGATGACACCATCCAGTGAATGTGTGTCTTTCTGAAAAATAAATTTGTTTTATATATGTATTTGTAAAGGTCGATGGAAGAATAAATGTTTAAATAAGTGTGTAAATGGATGTTTTAAAAAAAAAAAAATTGGTTGGTTAACTGGCTTATTAAGTGTATCTTAGTGAATACATATATTAGCGAGTATTGTTTAAATATTTAAATGTTTGTATCAGTGTTTCTCTTTGTGTATAAGTGGCTGCAGGGGTTGGTGACTGACTCACTGTTTGTATGTGTTTTGAAGACAGCATATGTGCAGGACTGTATGGGTGGATGAGTGTGTATATGTGTGTGTTAGTGAGTTAATGACTGTCTCACTAGTGTCTTCATTAGTAACGACATATGTTTTAATCTAGTATATGTGAGTATTGATGTATATGAGTGAGTATAGTATATATAGTGAGAGATTGTAGGAGTTCCTGTTTAAATAAGTATGTGTTTCTATAAGTGATTGTTTAAGAGAGTAAGTATGTGTAAGTTTCCTTAGAAGTAAGGTGGTAGTGTGTGTATAAATGTATATGCAAATAAATGGATGTTCAATAGTTTATTTGCATGTGTGAGTATGTGTGTGAGTAACTTTTGGATGACTGCTGATGTGTAACAGGATGTATAGGTGTATCACTACATATGATGATTGAGTATATATATGAGTGACTATATAGAACTGTTGGTGAATGAGTGGATGTGTATATAGATGATGGAATTACTGAATTGGTTGTTGTTACTGGTTTGGGTATCTCCATTTTTTTGAAAATGTTTGTTTCTATTTTTGAATATGTGTTTCAAGCATTACATTACACTGAAATTAGGTCTGTCACTCTGTCACAAGGATGGTGTCATCAGTGATGTCATGAGTGATGTCACTGACCATGTCATGAGTGATGTAATATGTGACGTCATCAGCAGTGCATTGCAGGCGCGCAAGTTATAGTGAGTCCAACTAACTATAACGTGGGAATTTCAATGGTTTTATGTCAGTAAAATTTCCAGCTAACTATAACTGGTGTGAAACCTATGGTTTTGTCAGTGAATTTAATAGTTTTTTTAAATGCTAATTCGTAACTATAACTGGTGTGAAACCTATGGTTTTTTCAGTGAATATATATATAGATAGATATAACCATAGTTTGCTGCACCTGGCCGTTCTCCTTCCTGCGGTGCCGGTGCCAGCAACAGCGGCAGCTGCCTTCTACGTTTGACTGCCCACATTACTTCCAGATATCCAAGAAGGAACAAAGCAGCACACCTTCGGACTACACAATACTTTATTGTGCACAAAAACGATGCATTTCGGGGAAAGCCTTTTTCGAAAAAAAGGCTTGTGCCAAAAGACGTCGTCTTTGTGCACAATAAAGTATTGTGTGGTCCGGAGCTGTGTCGCTTTGTTCCTTCTAGGGTATCTGGAAGTACCATGGGAAGTAAAAAAATAAAGAAAAAATAAAAGAATATATATTTATATTTATACATATATAGATATATATATGTATATCTTCCATTATTTTTAAAGTGCAGATTCTTTTATTTGCAAAAACATTAAGTGCTTTGAATTCACAGCCAGCAAGTCGATGTGCATGCATTTTCTATCTACATATGAATGCATACATTTGGCCTTATTTAAAAAGCCATTGTGCCACCGGTGCATCACTTTATTTGACACACCGGCGGCATAGTTTGCCTACCCATATTTACAAGGCTTTGTAAAGTCACCCTGCGTGACTTTTCGAGACGGTGTAAATATGTGCCCCTTTCTCACATTGCACTGCGTGAAAGGGGTGTTACATGGGTGTGTCTGTGGGTGTTCCCATGCAATATCCATGGAACCCGACACATTCCCAGATTTACAAAAGTTTGTAAAGCTGGGAATGCTTCAGAATCTGCACAATGAGGAGAAATACTTGTATTTCGTCTTGTTTTTTTCCTCTTTCTATGCCTGTTGCATTCTGCAGCACATTTAGAAAGAGGAAAATTCCATCAGTTGCTTTTGTGCAGAAAGGTGACCCTTCCTGCACAAAAACAATCATACCTGCAACACAGTCCCCATTGCAACATGACGCAGGGTGCCTGCACTTGTGCATAGCAGCCAATTGTGCACCAGCGCAAGGGAAAGCACATGGAGGCTACTGGAGCTTGCACTACCAATTGCTCCTGCTAGCCCTGCCAGTGACAGTACCATCACAACTGCTAACCATCGCACGCCTCCAAGAATGACAATTCAGACTATTCAAGGCCCCCAAAGCGATGAGAATGGCTTGGGCAGCAGGTATTAGTCCTTTATTTTTTTTTACATTTTAAGTAATAAACAACTGTTTGATTCACCTGGCAGTTCTCCTTCTTGTGGTGTCGGTGCCAGCAATGGCGGCAGCTGGCGTCTACATTTTACTCCCCACATTACTTCCAGATTTCCAAGAAGGAACAAAGCAGCACACCTTTGGACTACACAATACTTTATTGTGCACAAAGACGATGCGTTTCGGGGAAAGCCTTTTTCGAGAAAAAGGCTTTTGCTGAAACACGTCGTCTTTGTGCACAATAAAGTATTGTTTAGTCCGGAGCTGTGCCACTTTGTTCCTTCTAGGGTTTTCTGGCAGTAACATGGGGGGAAAATAAATAAATAGAAAAATAAATATATATATATATTACCTACTGGCGTCTCGCCAGTAGGTATATATAGTTAGGATTTTTTCCCTATGGGATTTCTGAAAATTCTATGCCTAATAACTTTGGCGTTTGTGGACGGAATCCGTTGAAATTTTCAGGAAAATGGCACTTTTCTGAGCAGCCCCTAAAAATTTGGGGGGGTTTCGTCAAGGGGGGCCTGAGAAAAAAGGGGGGTCCCAAAACGCGTTTTTCCCATTCATTTTTCCATAGGGCGGTTGGACTCACTTTTAGCTCGAACGGCTGAATGGATTTGCACGAAACTTGGCAAAATTGTAGGGACTGTTAGCCCGATGTGCCTTTGCTAGGTCTCAATATATGTGCTCCAGTAGTTTTTGAGAAATTAACGTTCAAAACAAGATATATATCTGTAACAGCGCTCCGGGCAGCGATCCGGTCCGCTTACTTTTCGCGAAACGGAACTTTGCGCGCAGAAAGCTGATTGGCTCTCCGGTGTCTGTCAACATTCTAAACAGTCCGGAGCGGCCGCCATCTTATCTCTCGGTAGGATCGAGAGAGAAGAAGAGGTGAAAAACGAAGGGGGAATTTATTGAAAGGGTGCAAGGTATACCCCTCTTGACCCCCTAGGATTGTTGTTGGGGTTATTAAAGGGTCCCGTGGCGAAAATAAAAAAAAAATTATTTTTCACGGTAGAAGCGTTTCCCGGGCCGCGAACTGGGCCGCAAACTGGTAGCGAAACGGGAATTCGCCATTTTGTGCTTCGTTTTAATTGTTTAGAGACAAAAATTATCGCCGCACATCGGCCACAATGCATGAATATCGTTGAAAAGTCAGCGATATTCATGCATTATCCAGCAAATGCTCTTAGCCATGTTATCCACCTTCCATTGGATAACAGAAAGCTGATTGGCTCTCCGGTGTCTGTCAACATTCTAAATAGTCCGGAGCGGCCGCCATCTTATCTCTCGGTAGGATCGAGAGAGAAGAAGAGGTGAAAAACGAAGGGGGAATTTATTGAAAGGGGGCAAGGTATACCCCTCTTGACCCCCTAGGATTGTTGTTGGGGTTATTAAAGGGTCCCGTGGGGAAAATAAAAAAAAAAAAATTTTTCACGGTAGAAGCGTTTCTGGGGCCGCGAACTGGGCCGCAAACTGGTAGCGAAACGGGAATTCGTCATTTTGTGCTTCGTTTTAATTGTTTAGAGACAAAAATTATCGCCGCACATCGGCCACAATGCATGAATATCGTTGAAAAGTCAGCGATATTCATGTATTATCCAGCAAATGCTCTTAGCCATGTTATCCACCTTCCATTGGATAACAGAAAGCTGATTGGCTATCCGGTGTCTGTCAACATTCTAAATAGTCCGGAGCGGCCGCCATCTTATCTCTCGGTAGGATCGAGAGAGAAGAAGAGGTGAAAAACGAAGGGGGAATTTATTGAAAGGGGGCAAGGTATACCCCTCTTGACCCCCTAGGAATGTTGTTGGAGTTATTAAAGGGTCCCGTGGGGAAAATAAAAAAAAATTGATTTTTCACGGTAGAAGCGCTTCACGGGCCGCGAACTGGGCCGCAAACTGGTAGTGAAACGGGAATTTGCCATTTTGTGCTTCGTTTTAATTGTTTAGAGACAAAAATTATCGCCGCACATCGGCCACAATGCATGAATATCGCTGAAAAGTCAGCGATATTCATGCATTATCCAGCAAATGCTCTTAGCCATGTTATCCACCTTCCATTGGATAACATGGCTAAAAACCGCTCTGTGCGTGAGCTTTTTTTTTTTTTTTTTTTGCTGCGTGACGTTTGTTAACGTTCGATTCGATGGAAATCAGGAAGTGTTGAACACCATTTTGTCACTGCGAGTAAATATTTTGTTATAAATGAATCCTTATTGATAAACATTGTCTGCGCCATCTTGCGTTTTTGTCCAATGCCACAATTTTGTCGTGCACGGCAGCCATTTTAGATGCCTTGACCAGGGCCACTCTCTGCACGCCGTCGATTCTCAGCATGGCTCCCCACCCTCGCACGCATCTCCCCCACGCAATGGTCACCCCCGCTCTCTCTCTCATGCATGGGCCATATACTTCCCCCATCTGTTTGCTCTTCTCTGAGAATCACACCCTGTGCCCGTTCGACACCTCCCTTTCACCCTATTCACTACCGCACCCTCTGACACTTCTCTTCCTCTGTGTCCGATTGTCCAGGCCGGACCTAGGCTATCCAGACATGGCAACCCTCCCGATTCAGGTGTGAGACTACTGATTTCAGTGCTTGTCTTTCGCTTCCCGATTCCTGCAAGGAAAAACCCGGGGGCATATTTCCAACATCTAGCGGTAATTTTTGTCTCTAACTTGTTTAGAGACAATAATTATCGCCGCACTTTGGCGAATTTTATCGCACATAAACCTTGCTATTAGCAAGGTTTATCGCAAATGCGATAAAAAACGGCCGCAATGCATGAATATCGCTGAAAAGTCAGCGATATTCATGCATTAGTCAGCAAATGCTCTTAGCCATGTTATCCACTTCCCATTGAACAAGCGCATGGTCTTTTAAAGATTTGTGAAGTACTCGGGGCGGCGGTGTGTGTGTGTCCTCTTTCAGGAGCGGGCGGGGGGGCATTGGCAGCAATTTGCAGGCCAGGCAGTGTTCAACACGTGCATCACCTTTTCTCTGCCTGCTATTGCGCTCCATGCTTCGGAAAGGTAAGAAAAAGAACGTGCATTTGAGTTTGAAATGTCCGATCTTGTAGTAGTACACTTGCAAAGCCCACACATGACAATAACCCGATTCAAGGCCCCATTCACCCGATTTTTAAAAAAAATATAGTACTCCAAGACAGTTACATTTTAAAACTTTATTAATATTTAAATATAATGAACGCAACAAAAACTGTAAATATATTTAACCATTTTTTGAAATTAACCAGAACTATAACGATAATAACAACAACAACAATAATATAACTTTTATGCCTAAATTACGCAAACATTTAGCTAATCTGCTAAAGGGGGGAGTCGCCATTTCTTTACAATAATCAATAATGAAAAATCCACATCAATAGGGTTGCCCGTTTTCTCGATGCAGCACTATAGTGCAATATACACAGCACCTGGGGTGTCAAGAGTGAACAGGTCTTTCTTTGTTCCTTAAGATTCTCCGAGAATGCTGATGCATTGGTGTCTGTACACTTCTTTGTCAATTCTGTCAAGATGATAACTGCTTTATAAACAGACGATATCTTTGTTTCGTCATTAGTGTTAAGTGTGTCTGAAACTACAGTGCCCTTCTGTTTTTTTTTCTTCAGGCTCTACAGAGTTTTGTGTGTTGTTCTTTTGAGCGACAATTATTCCAGAGGTTTCAGGTTCACTTGTTTTGTTCTGCAGTGAGTTAACAGCTTTAGAGAGTTCATGTTTATTTGCTATGTCCTGCTGTTCGTGAACTGCTTCAGAGACGTCAGGCTCATTTTTTATGTTTCAGTAGATCCTGGACCTGCCCGGCCGCGCCCAAAATGGCGCCGGTGTAAATGGGACTCGTAACTGCTTGTTCTGTACTGGTTGCCCAACCTTGATATCACGAGATACATATGCAGTTTTGAAGCACATGGCGGAGGCTTGTCTGCTGTAGTGGGGCGCCCCTTTATCGTTTCATATTTACAAAAAGGGGTGGTGAGGGACAGAGTCTCTGAATTAAGCAGAAAGCTCTCACCCAGTCAAAAGATCAGGGCTAGATCCAACACCGTTTTTTTTCACCACCACCCCCTTTTGTATATCGATTTTGGCCACTATAGGTGTGGCAGGGTATACTCAGACATGAGTCCCTTTCTCACTGCTCCATCAGGATTCAAGCAAGCCGGGCCGAAGAGGCTGAAATGCCAGAAACCGGTCCCCGGTAGCTTGTCTCCTTTCTGGTAAAGAATTGGCTTGGTAGTTTAGTCTGCCCTGTTCCCATGATGCACTGGGCCAGGGACAGACTGATTTGCATATAGCCAGGTTCTGAGCTGGGATGGGGCAGTGAGATAAATAACGGTGATGGATCAGGCCCTGATCTTTGGACTGGGTAAGAGTGGTCTGCTCAATTCAGACACTCTGTTCATCACCACCCCCTTTTGTATATCGACCTTTATCGTTTCAGTCGCCATTCCGCCCGCTTTTGCTACACTGTGCCTCATCCGCCATTCAGCTGTTTACCGCCCGCTCTTACGGCTACAGCGTCTCGCTCACCATGTAGTTGAGTTGTTCCCACTCTTGCGGTGCAGCGGTAGGCGGCTGCCACAGGACTCTTAAAATGGCGGCCGGCTCTTCGGATTTGGGCCTGGTCCAGTAAAATGGCCCTGGGACACCTTGGAACTCGGACGCTTGTCTGCCAGGGCTTGGGTTCCATTCTCGAAAGCGTCCCCTCAGCCTTGAAGATTGTACAAAAGTCTTGGGGGCCCTCGACTCCCGCAGGCTTCCGGTGGGGAGCGGCTGCCATGATTGCTTGCGGAATGGCCACGACGGAGCTACGAGATGGTGGTGCTCTCATGGTGACGCCAGCTTCAGTCTGAAACATCCAGAAACAAGGTGGGGCTTTCATCGTTTGGGGAAAAAAAATGTTTTAATCCAATGAAAAGTGTTATTTTTAGGTCACATGACCTAGTCTTACATAATTAGGAAAAGAAAAGTAAAATGAACCAATGAAAAGTTTTATTAACAAGTCACATGACCTGTTATGCTTACGTTACGCGCTGCGCGGCGCGCTCTGGATCGTTTCCGGGAAGCTGCGCCTTGCGCACCGGAGCACTTCCGGGTGCGCTAACGCGTCGCGTCATATGACGCATTACGCGACAATGCAGGTGCCGAATATAGTCAAAATGTCTCCACCAACCAGCGGTCGGAATTCCACCGCTTTCAGCAGTCCAAAAAGTTCGGTCAAATCTTAAGAGCGGGAGCAACTCAACTACATGGTGAGCGAGACGTTGTAGTCGCAAGAGCGAGCGGTAAACAGTTGAATGGCGGAAGAGGCACAGAGTACCAAAAGCGGGCGGAATGGCAACTAAAACGGTAAAGGGGCGCCCTACGACAGCGTGTCTTCAGGTGAAACGGATTGTGGGACAAGGTCCAGAATGAAAGATTCTTCAAAAGGGAAAAAATTCCGCCGGACCCCGGGAGCCGGCCGCCTATGCCGGGGGCGATCTCAGGCCTCACCAGGGCAACACGACTTGGGGAGGGGGCAGGAGCCAAGCGCCCCCTCTCAGTCCGCGCCATCTCACCGCCCCTCGGGGGCCTCCGTCAAGCGGTTTAGGGAGGCACCGTATCACATTGTTTTCCAATGTAGTCAGGTCCACAAATGGACCCCACTTACTTTGAATAGTGCAGCTGCAGCAGGTGCAAATAAGGTTTAAACAGTGTTACAAGAACTGCTTAGAATTCTGAAGTATGGCACTCAATAACCAAGACTTATGCCATTTATGTAAGGCAGTGACATGGAAGCAACTCAGGGACAAAAAGCATGAACGAACATTCACGTATGAAAATCTTATTTGGAGAAGGGGTAGAATCCAAACGCCCCCTGCCAGTTCGCGCCACTACACCGTATGTGGAAAATCTGAAGCCATCATTCTACAAACTCTCAACGCTTGTTATCAGTGCATGAGTTTCATGCTCGATCGATTGAGCTAGCCGGATCGGGCAATAAAAAGTATAAAATAGTTATGTAAATAGTTATTTAATAAAATGTTTTACTCTGTTTCTTTGCTGGTGTGTTGTGTATATTTATAATATTTGCATAGGGTTTGTCGTTATTTTGGGCGGTGTGGGTGGTGGAGTCGAGCTGTTTTGCAGCCCTCATGGTGTGGAGCTCAGTTCATTTCACTATTTTCGTATTTCTCATGAAGGGTTATTCCTAATGTTTGTATTTTACCGAGGTCAAAAAGAGATCGAATTAGTGGTCTACTGATTTTGCTCGATTACTTTTATTTTTTTTCACGATTTTTCACTATCTGCAAAGACTAAACAGAGTATTGCGACTTTGTGCTTGTTTGTAAATAGAGAATGATCCAAAGAGAACCAATTGTAAAACAGTAAATGCTTGGATAATAATCAATCAAATGGAGAGACAAGCAGGTACGACGGATTACAACAGGGGTAAAGGTCTGCGTTAACTACCGTTCACTATCTGCAAAGAGAGAGTACTACTAAGAGAAAAGAGGGGAGTGGGGAGGGGGGGCAGCGTTTAAGGCACATCAGCATGCATAAACACGAAAACGTTTTTACCTATCACGTACTTGACATTTGACAGCTTTTGATGTTTGCTATTAAAAAACCATTGAAATTCACAGAAAAAACCATAGGTTATACTCCATATATAGTTAGGAATTTGCATTTACAAAACCTTGAAAATTCAATGAAAAAACCATTGGTTTTAGGCCATATATAGTTAGGGATTTGCATTTAGAAAACCTTATTTTACTCGCATAAAACCATTGAAATTCCATATATAGTTATAAGCGCTAACTATATATCGCGCACCCGCAATCCACTGCTGATGATGTCACATATTACATCATTCATGACATGGTTAGTGACATCACTGATGACATCACTGATGACATCTCAAATGACATCACTGATGACATCACTGATAACATCTCATTTGACATGACTGATCACATCACTGATGATATCATTCATGTGATAATACCATGAACCTCTTCAGACTCTAATATAACCTTAGATACAATCAGTGTAAACAGACAGTCACTCATCCATGGAGTTACTCACACACCTAGTCAGTTATGCCAAAAATCAATCACACCTCCATTTTCTCAACTATACAGTTATACACACCTTACTTATTCAAACATATACTAACACATATTTACTTTACTCTCTTATACAATCTCTGATACATGTTCACAATGATCCATACAGCCACTCACACATTCACTGGCTCTTATGCACAGTTATTTATAGATGTCAACTCTCACATGTACTGTGTTTTACATATGTACTTAATTTGACATGTAGCACTGAGATATCCATTCACTCACTAATACACTCATGCACAGTCAACCGCCCATACAGCTGTTTGCACATGCACTTTTGAATCTATACATATAGTGAATCAACTACTCACACATCTATGTACAGAGTCACACACCTTCCAGCCACCCATACACACACACTCAGTTTCCCATACAAATACTTGGACAACCAATCAATAACCCATACAGTTACTCATATAGCTACTGATCAACATATGCAGCAGTTTGTAGAACAACAGATATAATGATGCACAAATTAAAACAGTTTAGTCACTAACCTATGCACTCAGTGAGACACATTTAATCACTCACTCAATCAGTCAGTCATGCACCTACTAAATCCTTCATCCAGACACTTATACATCCACTCATTCTTCAATATGTAAGACATATTTTAACTTTACAGAAACATACAGTCACTGGATGTTGTCATCAGTGATGTCATCAGTGATGTCATTTGAGATGTCATCAGTGATGTCATCAGTGATGTCACTAACCATGTCATGAATGATGTAATATGTGACATCATCAGCAGTGGATTGCGGGTGCGCGATATATAGTTAGCGCTTATAACTATATATGGAATTTCAATGGTTTTATGCGAGTAAAATAAGGTTTTCTAAATGCAAATCCCTAACTATATATGGCCTAAAACCAATGGTTTTTTCATTGAATATATATATATATATATATATTATCTACTGGCAATAGCCAGTAGGTATATATGGCACATTTTGTTTCTGAGCAGCCCCTGAAAATTTGGGGGGGGGTTCCGTCAAGGGGGGGCCGAGAAAAAAGGGGGGTCCCAAAACGCGTTTTTCCCATGTTAATTTCCATAGGGCGTTTGGCCTCACTTTTAGCTCGAACGGCTGAATGGATTTGCACGAAACTTGGCAAAATTGTATGGACTGTTAGCCCGATGTGCCTTTGCTGGGTCTCAATATATGTGCTCCAGTGGATTTTGAGAAATTAACGTTTTAAAAAATGTATATATCTGTGACAGCGTCCTGGATAGCGCACCAGTTCGCGTACTTTTCGCATAACGGTGCTTTGCGAAGCGAAGCTGATTGGCTCTCCGGTGTCTGTCAACATTCTAAACAGTCCGTAGCGGCCGCCATTTTGTCTCTCGGTAGGATCGAGAGACAAGAGGGTGTCAAAACGAAGGGGGAAATAAAGGAAAGGGGGCAAGGAAGACCCCTTCTGACCCCCTAGCATTGATGAGGGGGATATTAAAGTGCCCCGCGGGTCCCCAAAAATTTTTTTACAAAAATTTGTTTTTTTCGTGGGGTGCGCCCGGTTCGCGTACCGGAAAGCGGTCTGGGGAGCGTACTATAAGGAAACAAGAATGATTGACTTTTAACTTATTGTATGTTTATCAATTGTTCGTTTTGTTGTTTTTTTTTTTTATTTTTATTTACGTAGCTACATGTAGGTACCAATGCAGAGTCTATAAATTTATAAACGCCGTCTCTTTTGTAGATATCTTGCCTGTTTTTAAAGAAGTTATTGTGGTATATGGAATTCATACCATAGTCTGTCTATAAAGCCGAAACAACATAGTGGCAGGAGATGATAAAGAGATGTTAAATACACATTGGGGATTATATAGTGGGAGAAAGGAAGTAACTATGAACAAAGCTAGTATGTAACACCAAAAAATTGCACAGTATATTTTAAGTCTGACTTCACGTTATAATACATTTGCTACTAGTTTTCAATATACATATAAAAATAAATAATGTGTCAAACAATTTTTGAATTAAGAAATTAAAATTTATTTTTCATTTTGTTTTTCAAAATTTAAAAGAAAATCTAAAAAATCGTGATCATTTTTTTCTTCATTTTTTAGTAGAAAATCTACTGCATCTACACATTGCACAAGTTCATTATTTATTGTGTCGTCATAGAAATCCATGTCAACTTGTGTCTCAATTTTTTTTTCTGTTTCAGTTTTCATGTTGTTTTGTTGTTCTTCCATTTTCAATTCTGTAAAATTAATTTTTTTAAAATATATCAGTACAGAAAGGGCATTGTTGGGTTTCAGTACAGATTGGCAGTTTGGTTATTTATATAGTGTTTTTTTCTTTGGGCAGTGTATGGTATCAAATTAGAAGTAGAAATATGAAGAAAATTATCAAATAAACTCTTCGTCAATTCTGAATTATACTATAGAAGTCTAACTCTATCCTTAACTCAGGGCCGGCGCTAGGCATGAGCAGCGTGGGCTGCCGCTCATGGTCTCGCACTCAGCCCACCAGCATTGGGCCACGCACAGGTGATGTGTCCTTTTGTTTTCCTCGAGATCTATCATAAAGAAAGGTGGCGCCTGCAATTAAGGTCCATTGGAGGGGGCCCCCTCCTTGGGCCTCCCATGGATGGTGTCAGGAGGTATAGGGGAGGGAGAAGGAGACGCTCCTTCAATTGCAAGGAGAACATTCACAGACACTGAGGGGGCCCCATTGTCCAGCATTTTTGCGCACCCACAGTTTTAACTTTTAGACCACAATCAATTCTCATACCTATGAAGGTGTGAGAAATGCGTGTGGAGTAAAAGTTAAAACTGTGGGGGCGTCAAAATGCTGGACAATGGGGCCTCCTCAGTGTCTGTGAATGTTCTCCTTGCAAGGGGCCACTTATGTAAATTGGAGGGGGCCTCGCGCACTTTCCCTTTTAGCCCATGGTCTTGCAAATCCTAGGACTGGCCCTGCCATAACTAAAACAGAGAAGTCTATTTTTTTCTATAAGTATTACAGAGTGATAGAATATGATTGTCAGAAAATGTTTTTCTAATTAGCTTTCAGTACAGAACATACTTCAGTTTTATAAATAATATCTTACCTTTTAAATATAAGTTGAAGTTATCAGTTGATTTTTTGTTGTTATGCACTTCTCAAAGTAGTAGTCAAAATGGGTGTGTTTCTCTCTCTTTGTATATATATATTCAGGTACATAACCAATGAAATGTCATGATATAATAGTAGAAATTGAAAGTAATCTTTTAATTGGTTGTCATTTCCAACACTTCCGATATGTTTTGTGAAGTAATTTACCTCAGGGATTTTAGAGAGTTCTACATGCTCAATGGCTAAATGGTATTCCAACAATATTTGTGAAAATGGTAGGGATTGGTATGTAGTATGAGCTAATGTTTAATTGGTGAAAGTGTCTCCAGTTGTTTTTCTGTAAATTACTTTCCCACCTTTTTTGAGCGAGTGCTTGTCAGTGCGTTTCCCGGTACGCGAACTTGCAGCGTTACGGGAGTCCTCCATTTTGTGTTTCGGTAGAATTGAGATACAAGATGGAGGGTAAATAATGTTCAGAATGGGTAGATTGGGGTAGTTTAGACGTATCCTGTCTCCCTAAGTTTTCTGAGGGTGGCTCAGGAGGCTCATATTTGTCGTTTTAAATTTTTTTTTTTTTTTCGCGTGGTTAGCTGCCGGTACGCGAACTAGTTAGCGTTCCGGGAAGCGAATATAGGTGAAAATAAGTGGAAAAAAGGTACATTCGAAATTTCAAAAGAGTACACTAAGTTAAGGTAGCTCTGAAAAGAGCTTTTTGGTTTTGTGTATGTTCTAGAAACATATAAGTAGGAACCAATACACATTCTTAAATTTAGTATGAAAACTTTGTTGCCCTCATCTGAGAAAAGCACGCCATCTCCTCTGTAGATATCTTGCATGTAGTAACGCAAGTTATTGTTGTAGATGCAGCCCATTCCATGGTCCCTCATGTAAGCTGAAACAGACTTATTTACATGCTTCCTCGATTTTTCTATTTGTGGACAAAATTGATTGGACCACCTCCATTTTTGTCTTTGGCATATATTGGAATATACCAAGGCAGTTTGAGGAAAAAGTGTCATCAAATGCTCAAAGGTGTCCTTTAGGAGCATTTCCAGACCTACCCCAGTCAAAGTGCCTAAATCGTTTCCGCCACAGTGCACTATTATGAGGTCAGGGTTTGGCAAATGTAAAAAGGTTTTCACCAATGGTATCAATTGGTGACATTTCAATCCTCTTCGACCAATCCATTTAATTTCCACATTTTGTAAATTGAGGTTGTGTAAATTTCTGTTATCAGCATACCTGTGAGCCCAGTGGATGTAGCTATGTCCAAGAATCCAGACTGAAAACATGGCTAGAGGAGTTTTTGCTGCAGTCAGATGAAGTGTGGGAATGAAATGGCAGTTGAAATAGTGAAGTTTGTAATGAAAAAAAACTGTGGAGTTTAAGTGCAAATGATTCATTAGCAGTGATTGGTGTATTTCTATTGCTGAAAACAGAAAGTTAGGGTGCATGGATGTGTTCTTTGAAAGATGTAATTTGAATGGTTAATAAAAAATGATGTTATGAAAGATTTCAGTGGATTAGCAGGTGTACTGAGAGTTCAGAGTTCATTTGAAACATTGTTGTGTGAACTTGTAAACCTGAGAGGTCTGGCAGGCGGTAGTTGCTATGGAAAAGAGGTAGAAAGGGCAGAGGGGGGAAGGGTGTTGATTTGAAAATAGTGAGGGAAGAGTTTTGATTGGCTGACATGAGAGATATGTGTGATGAATATCAGCGTTTCAGTGCCTTTGTTGGTTCCAGCCTCTGGAGTGCATACCTTTAATTCTGCTAAAGAATAATGGGTGTGTTTCTGAGTCTGTTTTGAATTTCAAAAAGAATTTGTAAAGGTGAGTTATCGTTTATATATTTTAGATAAAGACTAGTATGCTTTTTTGCGTAAATAAGAAAGTCAGCTGTGTATTTAAAATGATGTTTTGCATCAAGTGTTTTGTATTCTGCTTTCAAAGGTGATTTTGGATTCTTTTACCAATTGTAATTGTAGATAATGTAAATTATTAGTACTGACAAGGTGTGTATGTACATAGGAGCTGTGCTGTGTTTTCAAATTATGATCGGAAAATCGTTTTTAAGGAAAAGGCATGCTTTAAAAAATTATGAGAAACTATGTACTTGTGATGTGACTCCTGCAATGCGTCGCTTTTGCGGAACAGATATATGATGCATTTGTGTTGGTATTGTTACGGTGTATGTGTAAAAAATGATGCATAAGTGTTGCACGGACATTGTAAATACTCTCATATGTGTGCTTAGCAATTTCAAGTCACTTCCCCCGGGTTCAAGGCCCTTGTAAATACGCCCCCATGTGTGCCTGAAAAATTTTCATTTTGATTGTTTGAGTTACATAGCCATGTTAAAAGTTATTGAAAAAAAGGTGCAAGTTCCTTAAAAAAACTTTTTGATGTGTATTAGGGCATCTTAAGTCTGTTCCGCATGAATGTAGGTGTATTATTGTTTTACTTAAAAGGTTTAAAAACTTTGTTTGAAATCAAATGCATGCATACTTAGGACCCGATGTAGGTGATTGTTTCAGGCCATTTACCGACCGGTTACGGCCGATTTTGGCCGTTTCCGACCTGTAAATGGCCAATCGGTATGTAGGGGCCTAAATCCAAGGCCACATGTAGGTAAATCTACATTTACAGAATCGGAAAAATTATCGGTTCGGTAAAAAATACCGAATCGGTAATTTTACCGATTCTGTACATTTTCTATGTAGGGGGGACTCTTCTGAGTCTCAAAGGCCTTAACGAATCGGTATTTTAGCATGAAATCCAACTTCATGGTAAAATACCGATTTCGGTGTGCATGCACATGTGTGCATGCACACCTATGTCATGTGAAAGGCAGACCTGTCCTTAGGGCAGGTATGCCTGCCACATGGCACCTGTGCCTGTTTTGAGGGTGCCAGAGGGTGTCAAAGTGACACCCCCTGCACCCTTGTGAATTCTTTAATTACCGATTCGGTAAATACCGAATCGGTAATGCCTAATCATTCCTATGGGCTTCAAAGCCCATAGTAATGATTAATTGTTTGAGTTACATAGCCATGTTAAAAGAAAATGATGCATAAGTGTTGCAAATACCCTCCTATGTGTGCTTAGCAATTTCAAGTCACTTCCCCCGGGTTCAAGGGCCTTGTAAATACGTCTCCATGTGTGTCTGGTCATTTGAAGTCACTTTCCCCGTGCTGCAAGGCCCTTGTAAATACGCCCCTATGTGTGCCTGTAAAAGGGAGGGAGTTACGGTGGGGCAGGCATGCAGGGAGGGGGAGGGGCAGGGTGGAGGGACATAAACACTGGCATATGGATTATTGCAGGTAAGTACACAATTTAATGTGTGTAAAGTTTCATGTGGGCTTTTTTTTGCAGGGTGGGTAGTCATTAGCATGAAAGCCCTGTAATACTATCACTATCACAGTAAAATTTAAAAAAAATTAATGAATCATCTTTATAGCGTTGATGAATCAAATTCTTACTGTTCATTTACTGTTTGGTATTAGTGGTTAATAGCATTTTTTATTATATTTTACCACAGATTCAACTGCAGATTATTGAAAAATTAGACAATGCCATCTATAGATAGAATCCAAAAGTATACGAAACGTCAAAGACAGCAGATTACTACATTTTTGCAGCAGTCCTCTACATTTAAATCATCTCAACGCACGAAGAAAACTTCGGGTAAGCGAACGAAATCATTTCTTAGAAACATTTGTAGAAACAAAAGTATAACTACAGATCAAGTTTTAGTGCCGAAAAAGAGAGCCAATTTAAATGGAAAGGAAAGGCCAGTCAAAAAAGTTTCTGCTACAGCTGGAGATAACTCTGTGCATGGCAGTAGAAGGGAAAATGTATTCAGGGACATTCGTAGGCGAATGTTTCTCAACAGGGTAATTGTCAATTTGCTAAAACAATTCAAGAAAGGCCATCAGAAAGCGGCATTTTATAAGAAAAAGAAAAATGTAGAGAAAATTATTGATCAGGCTTTCGAAATCAAGCGAAAGTTATTTATTTTGGTAATTAATAGAATTAGGAAACTAAACAAGGTAATCTATGTTTTCAAATCTAATAGTAGATGGAAGAGAGAAGTAAATCGAACTAATTTTTGTGATGTTTTCTCAGGAGAATGGATGCATAGTTCAAATAGTGAGGCATTTTTTAATGAGGAGAGTTATTTTCAGGACAATGATTTGGTGCATGCAGTTGACACCAGTGGTCGAGCTTATGAGGTGAAAGACGGTCAACCGGTTGAAAAAGAAATACTTGTGTCTGCAGATGCAGAAGAGGCGTTAAGTGATGAGGTTTTAGGGAGACGTCCTAAGGGACCAGTGCACATCTGGAAGTGTAGTTCTATTTGCAGTGTGCGACAGGATTCCATCAATTTGCTTTGTGATTTTATACGGACATTTCAGAAGAAAAGTGTAAAGCAAAAAATAAAGATGTTGCAAGAATTAGATCCTTGCAGAGTGAGAGAAGTGACAGGTTTGCGTGGTCATTCACTGGCTTGTCTTTCCAGGAGAGTATGCCAGAGTGTATTTCATCATTTCAGGATGCTAGCAGTGCATCATAATAAAGTGAGGAAATTAGTGAGAATGTTGTATTATGCTAAGAGTCCAGCAATTATGCTTAAACAATTAAGCAGTGCTCTTTTGCATGGTTCTGAAGTAGATGTGAAGAATATTTGTCAAGAAATTGAGTTCTGTTACTTTGCTGGTAAAGAGAACAATGTTGATATTGAATCACTAGAAGAAGGTAATGTGGAAGACAGTGTACAGATTTTCAGTACAGATAAGTTTCATAAGGAAATTTCCCCGTTTATGGTGAAATCAAGTGAGAGGCCTAATTTCACTTGTGTGTGTTGTCGACAGACTTATTATAAGAATCAGACTAAGTTAGTGGATATATATGCAAAAAGTGATATGGAAAACAATAGTGAATGGAAGGATTTTGCCACATACTTGATGGTAGAAAATTGTTTTGATTTAGGAGCGGACCAACGTATGTGTACTTATTGTTTTAACAAATTAAACCAAAACCAGATGCCTGCTAGGGTGGTTCATAATAATCTGGAATTGGTAGAGATTCCTTCAGAATTGAAGGATTTAAATACTTATGAATCTATTTTGATTCAAAGTGTGCATCCCTTTCAAGCTATTGTAAGAATGGAGCCAAAGACAGGGAAGTTGCCTCCATCAGATTTACAGAGAGGATTAAAGGGAAGAGTTGTTTATTTGCCTCTAGATTTGAACAAAAACATTAACACAATTGGAGTAGAGACAGTGGAAGAGGAACCTCTAGTTATCATAGTTAATGGTGTTCCGACAAAGAGTAAGAAAATATGGCAAGATTTAGTGGATGTTAGGAAAGTCAAAAAGGCAACATTGTATTTAAAAAAAAATAATAATACTATAAGAATGTATATGTTGCAGAAGAGGAAGTAAGTGAGGAAGAGGATACCGATTTGTATCCTGGTCAAATTGAAAAAGTAGAAGCCTCTAAAAAGGAAGAAATTTATGAACATTATAGTGTTCATCCTTTGCATTCCAAGGAAGCTATGGGGAATGCTATTGAGTTGTTTCAAATGAAACAAGCCAAAGGGAGTCCCATTAGTGTTTGGGAGGAAAGTTTGGAAGCTCGGTGTTTCCCACAGCTATTTCCCACAGGTCGAGGAGGACGATATGATGAGCGACCTGTTCAAATTCCTGCTTCAGAATACCGGACTTTACGATTGTATGCAGAAGATGCTAGGTTTCGACAATGCATTCCCTATTTGTTTCATCTCCTGTTTGAAAGCGATCTGTCAGGACTGTCATATGCAGTGAACCACATCTTGGAAAGTGGTGTACAGATGCGAAACATCTCGGCAAGGGACTTTATGGATAAAGTCAATGTCTAAGGCAGTATTTTGGATTCTCACCTGATTAATCTCATGGCTTGTCAGCGTGGTACTAATGAGTATTGGTACCGTCGTCATAGTGATTTAAAATGTATGCTGAGGAACTTAGGAACTCCGACATGGTTCCTCACTCTCAGCTGTGCCGAGTATAGCTGGGAAGACTTACTTGAATTTCTACGAGAGGCAAATGGAAACATTGAAAATATTGAATTCAAGACACCCGGAGAACTGTGCTCTTTAGATCCAGTGAATGTATGCAGGTACTTCAATCATAGATTTGAAGCTATGATGTCTTTCATCATGAATAAAAAGAATCCACCTCTTGGAGAGGTGTTGGATTTTTTCTGGAGAAAGGAGTACCAAGCAAGAGGTGCTCCTCATATACATATGCTTCTATGGATCAAGGATGCACCTAAATTTGGAACAGATCCTGATGACTTAGTGATGAGTTTTATAGAACAGTATTCTACGTGTGCTGTTCCAAACGCAAAGGAGAAGAAAAGCCTAAGAGAACAAGTTCTACGTTTCCAAAGCCATCGTTGTGGAAAGTACTGTCATCGTAAATTCAGAAACAAGGACAAGTTCTACACCAAATGTCGTTTCAACTTTCCACGACCGGTGATTTCTAAAGGAAGAATAAACAGTTTGATGTCTTCACTGCGACATAATGTGACGAGGAAATCACCCAAAAACACATACAATTTGAAAAGAAACGAAGAGTCCAAGTACATCAACGACTACAACCCTGTGATTTTGTCCATGTGGAATGCTAACATGGATATACAGTTTGTGGCTGACAACTGTATGGCTGTGGCTCGTTATGTGACATCTTACATCACCAAAAAAGAAAAGACAGAATTGAAGGATATGTGGGAGGATATTACCCATGAAAAGAGCCTCAGCAAGAAGTTGTACAGTTTCAGTTTGAAGATGTTGTCGCATCAAGAAATCGGAGCTTACGAATGTTCTGACCGCTAGTCTTCAGCAAGTCTCTATGCCAAATCCAGGAGTATCGTTTGGGCGAGTCTTGGTCTTGCTGCAACGCGAAATCGAGTTCTAAAACCTGTCCGGGAAATTGAGTATTTGGCAGAAAAGGAGCCAAACAGTACCGACATTTTGAAGACCAACATGTTGGATACATATTATCCAAATCGAAGCAGTCACCTGGAGAATGCTTGTCTGTATGATGTTCTTCAAAATTACGTTTTCAAAAGGAACATCAAAGAAGATATCGATAAAGGAGTGTATGCTTTAATTGGAAGTGAAGGATGTCTGGTCAAGCAAAAAAAATGTCAATTGATAAATCATCGAAAATTGGATTGTGAATCTTCCGAAAGAAAAGAGTTTTTCTATTTAGCTCTTTTGCAACTTTTCAAGCCTTGGCGTGCAGAAGAGGAACTGCTTGGGGATTTTCTCTGTTACGAAGACTCCTTCAATGCAGCCAAGGAGTCCATAGAATGTCCTGTTTTTCCCAAATATCTACAAATGTTGAATGCAGAAATTGAGCAGGAAGCAACAATTGCAGCCGAGATTGCTAGAGACAGTTCTCAGGACAGTCAGAGTTCTGTTTCATTGAGTCAGGATCCACTAGGAGGACCTGTTATCGAAAATGAAGCTACCACTGCCATGATTGAAGTGGAAAGAGCCATGGCACATGCTCAGAAGGATGCAGTTAACTTAGAAGTATTGGAAAGACAACTCAACGTTGAGCAGAGGAAAATATATGACGAAGTTACCAGCCAAATTGATCATGGATTAAGTCATGAGAAGGAAGAGCGCTCATGTACGTCGTTGAAGCCTGTCCGACTGTACGTGAGTGGAGAAGCAGGAACTGGAAAAAGTTTCCTCATTAAAGCAATTTCATGTTATCTGCAGAAAAGGACTGAATCATCGCTGTCTTGTGTTGTGACCGCTCCAACTGGACTGGCAGCACATAACATTAAAGGGATTACTTTGCATCGGCTACTGATGCTGCCAGTGGAGCATGATAACAAATTACAATACCACAAGTTATCTGGAGATGCTTGTTGTGAAGTATCTAGAGTCCTGAAGAAGATGAAACTTCTTATCATTGACGAAGTAAGCATGGTTTCAAATGTCATGCTTGCTTTTGTGCATCTGAGAATGCAGGAAATTCTTAAAACAGAGTATGATGTGTTATTCGGTGGCAAACACATCATTGTTTTTGGTGATCTTCTGCAGCTGACACCAGTGAAAGGACAACCAGTGTTTAAACTGCTTACACATGAAGATACCAAGAAGTGCCTAGGGAGCATTGGCAACGTTAACATATGGTTAAACTTCAGTTATGCTGAGCTGCGTGAAAATATGCGTCAGGCGAAGGACGAAGATTACAAGAATATTCTGCAAGATGTTAGAATCGGGAAAGTGACTGAGCGTGGTAAAGAAGCTTTACATGCACGCTTACTGTCAAATTTATATCCAGAAAAAGACGTTTTGCCAGAGGATATTTTTCAGAAAATTACTGAGAAGAAATCTGGAATATGTTTGATGCCAACTCTTGCAGAATGTTCCATCTTCAACAACAAAATGTTGAATTTAGAAAAACAAGACATTGTAAAACTTGAAGCTATTGACAAAATAGAGCATATGGGAGCAACAATTATTTTGTCAGAGAATTTGAAATCTAAATTGGATTCATTAGAGAAGACTATATCTAAAACTGCGGGTTTTGAAAAGACTTTGAATGTATGCTTAAATTGCCGAATCATTTTGAGAAGGAATTTACATGTTGAAAGAGGTCTGGTAAATGGATCAATGGGTAATGTTGTTGATTTTGAGAGATACAGAAGTAGAGATGGAATTGAATTTTTAAAAATTAAATTTGATGGCATTGAGGAAGTACAGCTAATTGGTCGTTGCTCTGCTAGGTTTTTGCTTGTTAAAGACTTATATGTTCGCCGTAAGCAGGTTCCTGTTTGCTTGGCATATGCGGTGACAATCCATAAATCGCAAGGTTTAAGTGTAGACAGTGCATTGGTGAATATTGGCAGTTCTGTGTTCAAGGAGGGTATGGCATATGTGGCATTGTCACGAGTTAGAAGTTTATCGGGATTGTACTTGATTGACTGTGATGTCACAAACATTTGTGCCGATCTAGATTGTGTTAAGGAATACAATAGGTTAAGAAGAGAGTATGCGCCACATTTGCCTCAATATCCTTAGTTTGAGAAACGTGTGGTAGGCCGGAAACGAAGAAATATCAGCAATAGTAGGGAGGTTGATGCAAAAATACCAAAAGTCGATGAACCCAAAAGTGGAAGCAGGAATAAAATGAATTCTGTTGAAAATGTTGTTGGTTTTAAATTTGAAAATAGTTCTGGTGTCAACTGCTATGCTAATGTAGTTGTTAATGTTCTCTTTTCACTAGAGACTTTCAAAGAACAGATTGTGATCAATTCGGAACAAAGTTTATGCTGTTTGTTGAATTCTGTGATAGAGAAATGTAGTGCTGATAAAACGAGAGTAGAAAGTGTGTCTGAAATTCGTTTTCTGTTAGACGAATGTTCAGGTCAAACAGAATTCTCTGAAAATATTCAGCAGGATTGTCAGGAGTTTTTAAAGTATATGCTTGATGTATTGCAAGATGAAGGTGTAGATGTAGATTATCTATTTGGCCTTTCGTATCAATGGCAACATGACTGCGAGAACTGTAGGCTATCAAGTACTAATAGTGTAGACTCAGAAAGATTTATATATTTAACTTTGCCTGACAGTAAATCAGTATCCTTCAATAAGCTAGTAAAGGCAGCCGATCAAAATATGGAGTGCAGCCAATGTAAGTCTGGAATGCTGTCCACGTTAATTTTACGAAGTTACGGCCAGTATGTCATTTTAATGTTCCAACGATGTAGGCCTGATGGAACTAAATTGGCAACTTTAATTAATAATTTTGTGGCTTCGCAGTTGTCAATATCAGGAAGGACTTTTAAAACTACTGCAATTATATTTCATAATGGTCCTTCAACTAATTCAGGACATTATACAGCTTATTTGAAATCTGGAAACGGTTGGTCATTCTGCAATGATTCTGTTTTAACTTAAAAAAGATTGCCTTTCCACCTTCAAAATTCTTACCTGGTGTTCTTAACAACCAAAATTTTAGGAAAAAAAGCTTGGGATTTGTTCAGAGGAATTTCAAGATGTTCTAATGGCTCCTACTCTATATGGCCTTGTGGATAATTGTAGTACAGATCGAAAACTGTTTGTTTTTTTAAGCAAAGTCAAGTAGCCGATCAAAATAAGGAGTAGATTAAATTTAAGTCTGCAATGCTGTCCACATTATTTATGGAAACTTATGGATGAAATGTCATTTTACAATTTCAACTACATAAACTGGAAGAAAATAAGTTGTCCAGTCTAATTAAAAATGTTTTGGCTACATAGTCATCGATTTCAGGAAGAACATTTGCAACTGCAGCTATTATATAATATACTGGTCCTTTGACAACATCTGGATATTACACAGCTTATTTAAAATTTATAAAATGGCTAGTCTTTCAGCAAACATTACTAATTGACTATGAAGCAATGTTGCCTTTTGACTTGTTTTTTGAAGTCAGAATTTAGGGTAGGTAATTGGACTAGAATGATTCTAGGTGTTGCTGTAATTTAGTGTGCTGTTTCAAATTGCTTTGTATGTCTCAGTTTTCTTAAAACAATTGAGTTTATCTTTCAGAAAGTGGCGGGCAGAAAATAGTAACAGCACAACAGAGTATAAGCTGTTCATAGGATATCCTTTGACGTCATAGAAAGTAAGTTTCTTTGGAGGAGTTCTTGTTTCTGCTTATTTATATTATTTGGGTTTTTTAAACACAATCATTTTGATTGTGTTTTTTTTCCCTGCTGTTATATGATGAATACCTTCAACTCACTGTTTTCAGTGAAATTTGATATTTTCTGATAACAGCAAAAATAAACCATTAAATATGTTTAATTAATTTTCTACTTTGAATTGTGATTTCTAATATATATATGGATTGGTGTGGCTCACTGGTTAGAGGTGGTGCACCCGGAAGCAGAGGTCAGCCCGGGACCAGGGTTCGATTCCTGACGTGGCAGGGTCTTGGGCCATGGTCAGCGGTCTCGATAATTCTCGCTTCGGTGCCTACTCCAACCATGGGTCCCACTCAGCAACTCTGGGTAATAGCTTGCTTAATCTCTACTAACGGCCCCATCAGCGCCGGGGATGCCTGGCTTCACCTTGGGGATGCTCAGGAGGGACCATCTCACAGGGAAAGCCAGGATGGGTTCCCCAGCGGTATACAGTGCCGGGACGCCTCTTTGCTGGGTCAGCTGTACGCTTTACTAGTATACCACATTTAACATTTAACATTCATTTTGTCTTATGCTCACTCTTTTTTTACCATCTTGTATTAATTTAATTTTTTTTGTTCTTTCTTACACAGATTAAAAGTATAAAAAAGATAATTTAGTACGGTAATGACAATTAAAAGGTAAGTGTTTAGTACTCTTTACGTTACATGTCTATCAGATTTAACTTTTATTAGTTCCACTGCCTCTTTTCTTTAACCCTTAGTTTCCTGTCTTTGCTACTTCCTTCATTTCTTTTTCTTTTACTTACTTATACTACTCTTTTCACTTCTTCTATCAGTCCCTCTTTCAACAGTTATTGTGTGTTACTCCCTCTATTTGTCTTTCTTTTCACATTACTCTCTGTTTATTTATTCGTCTTTTTTTAAAAAATATTTTTTTTAGTTCGCTCCCGGTTCGCGTACCCGAACGCTAACCGGGAAGCGAATCAAAAGAAATAGAGGATGCTAGAGTGCTAAACATTCCAGCATTTTTATTAAAAAGGGAAGGTAGTTCTGAAAAGAACTTTTTTTTATTCTTTAAAGGGCTCAACAGGAGCAACAAAAAAAAAATTACTTTCTTGGACATTTTGGACATTGATGATTTTCAAATTATGTATTTATTAAAGTAATACTCATCTCTCCGCATGAAATTAATTTTCCACATGCTAGACATGTAAATCTCATCTGCCCAAAGTTCTTTTGGAGATTTGGGACCGTTTCTCTTGGCTCTGACTCACTTATTGCTAAGTCATTGGTGGATATTTTAGCCGGTCGGGGGTTATCCATCAGATCTCGAAGTTGTGCTTTAGAATAATTAAGAGGGTGCCACCTCTCCATGTGCCGATGCATGGTATGATTACCATAGCTATATTTTTTTCGGTCCCTCTCGAGAGTTTTTTTTGCAGATGAGGCAGGTAACGTATCTGGCATTAACTTTCTTTTCATGAGAAGGATGAGAAAAAAATTGCCAGATAAAATTCACTTTGATATGGGACGTTCTTGGCATTTCTTTCAGAAAGCCACTTGTCCCTTGCTCCTGTTCCTCGTCTTCCTCTTCTTCTTCTTCCTGGTTGAAGATGACCTGGCTAGTCGATCCTCTCTTCTTTGGTGGTGGTGGAGGTGGTGGAGATCCACCAGCTGCAGCTAATACAAATGCCATGTCTTAGCAAACAAAAGCAGGTCTTTCTCTCATAAAAATGAAAGTCGGAGTGAGGAAAAAAGGTGGGACTTTCATCATTTGAGAAAAGAAAATGTTCTAGACCAATGAAAAGTGTTTATTTTACGTCATATGATCAAGCGTTCCATCATTAGGAAACTAAAAGTAAAATGAACCAATGAAAAGTTTTATAAACAAGTCACATGACCTGTTATGCTTACGTTCCGCGTTCCACGCTGCGCCTCGGATCGATTCCGAGCCTTTACGTTTCGCGCCTTGGTTCGCGTTCCAGAACGCTTCCGGGTGCGCTAATGCAGAACGTCTTAAGGGACATTACGTAGTAACGCGATATGTTGCGTTTACGGGACGCATCGCGATGTGCCTTTCTAACGCGGTATTTGCACTAACGGAACGTTTACCGTTTCGCGGATCGGCAGCGAAACAAGAAAAAATAATTTAAACTATAATATAAATTGAATTTAAAAAATATAATACAAATATATATAAAATATATTTGTGAATTAGAATAAGAACATATGTTACAGCTATAGATATTTGCTATTAAAAAAACCATTGAAATTCACTGAAAAAACCATAGGTTATAGACCATATATAGTTAGGAATTAGCATTTACAAAACCTTGAAAATTCATTGAAAAAACCATAGGTTATAGACCATATATAGTTAGGAATTAGCATTTACAAAACCTTATTTTACTTGCATAAAACCATTGAAATTCGCATATATAGTTAGTTGCGCTAACTATATATCGCGCACCCGCAATCCACTGCTGATGATGTCACATATTACATCATTAATGACATGGTCAGTGACATCACTGATGACATCATGGATGACATCTCAAATGACATCACTGATGACATCACTGATGACATCTCAAATGACATCACTAATGACATCACTGATGACATCTCATTTGACATTACTGATCACATCACTGATGACATCATTCATGTGATTATACGATGAACCTCTTCAGACTCTGATATAACCTTAGATACACTCTGTGTAAACAGACACTCACAGACTGTCACTCATCCATGGAGTTACTCACACACCTAGTCAGTCATGCAAAGAATCAATCACACCTCCATTTCCTCAACTATACAGTTATACACACCTTACTTATTCGAACATATACTAACACATATTTACTCTTTTATACAATCCCTGATACAAGTTCACAATGATCCATACAGCCACTCACACATTCACTGGCTCTTATGCACAGTAATTTATATATGTGAACTCTCACATGTACTGTGTTTTACATATGTACTTACTTTGACATGTAGCACTGAGATATCCATTCACTCACCAATACACTCATGCACACAGTCAACCGCCCATACAGCTGTTTCAACATGCACTTTTGAACACATACATCTAGTGAATCAACTGCTCACACATCTATGCACAGAGTCATACCCCTCCCAGCCACCCACACACACACTCAGTCTCCCATACAAATACTTGTGCAACCAATCAATAAACCATATACTTACTCATATAGCTACTGATCAACACATGCAGCAGTTTACAGAACAACAGACATAATGATGCACAAATTAAGACAGTTTAGTCACTAACCCATGCACTCAGTTAGACACATTTAATCACTCACTCATACAGTCAATGATGCACCTACTAAATCCTTCATCCAGATACTTATACATCCACTCATTCTTCAATATGTAAGACATATTTTAACTTTACAGAAACATACAGTCACTGGATGTTGTCATCAGTGATGTCATCAGTGATGTCATTTGAGATGTCATCAGTGATGTCATCAGTGATGTCACTGACCATGTCATGAATGATGTAATATGTGACATCATCAGCAGTGGATTGCGGGTGCGCGATATATAGTTAGCGCAACTAACTATATATGCGAATTTCAATGGTTTTATGTGAGTAAAATAAGGTTTTGTAAATGCTAATTCCTAACTATATATGGTCTATAACCTATGGTTTTTTCAGTGAATATATATATATATATATATATATATATATATATATATATATATATATATATATATATGGCAGCAAATTTCCTTACAAAAGCCGACGCGTTTCGCCGTAAGGCTTGGTCACAGTAAAGTTAACACTTGTTACTCCCCTTTACATACACACCCAGTGATAACAATAAACATAGGACTTGCAAAGTTAAGCAACCAGAGATTCGCCGCCATCTTGTAGTGGCTCAGATAATGCGCTATTGTATACAAGTGTTCAGTTATAATGTTCCTGTATTGCCCAAGTGGGCATAATGAAAGTTTGAATTCTCAACTGTCAATGATTGTGTTCAAGATCCTGCCCCAGTGGGCATGTGATGGAATTGAAAAGAATGGTGTTCAATTCTATTTTCATCCTTTTTCATAGTTTATACACAATCTTGCCAGACGGTTGCAGTCAATTCATAGCCATCAAAGAAATAGCACAGTCCTAAAAAAATGTGAAAGAAAAAGTGCTCACATACAATTGCAAAAGAGTTAAAAGTTCTAGAATATATGTACAATTAAAAACAATGCATATTCATCAATGTTATATACAAGGAGTCTCATAGATTTAGCCACTAATTGTCATATACTACAGTCATCCAAGATGGACTGCCAATTCCTCACTGGAATTCAGGCCTACTGGTATTAGAGTTTCGAAATCTGTAATAAATTTAGACTCTAGCACCCTTAACTGATGTTCCCTATCACCCCCCCTTAATTGAGGTTTGATTGCATCCAGAACAACAAAGGCTAACAGTTTGTCATTTTGGTTATGAAAACTCTTGAAATGACGAGCTACCGGATACAGTTCATTATTGTTCCTGATTGCTCGCTTGTGCTCCAAGATCCTCAATTTAGCCTTTTTCTTGGTGCTACCAATGTATAGTTTCTGGCAAGGACAGATTAAACAATATACTCACATCTCTGTATTACAGTCAAAGGTTCCTCTAATCTCAAATTCCCTATCACTATTAGGTACTTTGATTTTAGAACAGTTTTTGCTATATGCACAAGCTTTGCAGTGCATGCAGCAAGAAAACCCTGACGTTGTCCTGCCTCGCTCATTGGTAGAATTCACTGTCTGGTTGCGACTCAGTTCGTCTTTAAGTGACAGGCCCCTTCTGAATGTTATTTGTGGGGTTTCGTGTAGGCATTGATCCAGAATGGCATCTGTTTTTAATAAATGCCAATTTTCCTGTAGAATTTTGCGTACCTGAAAGGCTTGACTGGAATACGTGGTGATGAACCTGTTTAGATTTTCATTCTTGTCCTCTCTGATTTTAGGATTTAAGAGTGCTGTTCTGTCCAGCTCATCTACCTTATTTACAGCTCTCTTGATATTCTTTTGGGCATATCCTCTCTGTCTAAATCTCTCACACATGACCATCTTCTCTTTGGCAAATTCTTCCTCAGTGCTGCTGTTTCTTTTAGCCCGTATCAGTTCCCAGTAGGGGATACTCTGAACTAGGCTATAAGGGTGTGAGCTAGCTGCACACAGCAAGCTATTCCCTGCTGTCGCCTTTCTGTGAAGTCTAGTTCTTAGATGACCATCTTGCACCTGTACTTCCACATCCAGAAATATTATGGACTCTCAGCTGATTTGGGAGGTTAGTTCAAAGTTCAATTCATTGGCATATAGCGATTGAATAAACTCAGTTGCGCTTTTACAATCTCCTCGCCAAATGACGAAAATATCGTCAATAAACCTTGTCCATTGGACAATGTGGTCATTGAACTCTTCAAAGGAAATGGACACTTGCTCCTCCCACCACCCCATGAAGAGGTTGGCATAACTCGGGGCGAAGCAAGTGCCCATTGCCGTCCCTTGTAGCTGTATATACAGTTGCTCATCAAAGAAAAAATAGTTGTTAGAGAGACAGTAGGCTACCATGTCCACCAACATTTCAGTATGCATCAAAAGAGAAATCGATCTGGCTTTTAGAAAATGTCTGATAGCTTGGATTCCCAGATCGTGTTTGATAGATGTATATAAACTGGTTACATCTAGAGTAATCATTAAAAAATCAGGTTCCCAATTTTTCTTATTTTATCTAAGTTTGCCATTTCTCAACGCATCATCAATCTGATAAAGAATTCGTTTGTGGGCGCTAGCGCAAACATAATTATTAATAAATCATTAGCAGGCTCAATCGTAGTGCAACGTGGCACTAGGCAAGGCTGCCCTTTATCAAACATTCTTTTTGCTTTTTTTATCGAACCGTTAACCATTGCTATCATGAATTGTTTTCAGATCACACCACCAGTTACCTCCATGGCCAAAATCAAACTCTATGCAGATGATATTATGTTACTTATTAAACCTGATTTGGAATCACAGATATATATTTTTCAAATTTTTGAAGAGTTTGAATCTCTGGGAGGTTATCGAATTAACAAAAAAAAGACTGAAATTTTGGTCTGTCGGGGTGCAGACCCAGTTTTACACAAAGATTTGCAAGGTTGTATTAACTCAAAACCAGAAAGATATCTGGGGATTCTGTTCTCTTCTAATATTCTGGATTTACATACACTCAACTTCGTTCCATTAATAAAAAAAGTTCAATCAATGTTTGCTCGTTGGGACCCCCTGCCTTTAACTATTCTTGGCCGTATCAATTTAATTAAAATGTCAATCCTTCCTCTTTTTAACTTTTTGTTCGCATTAATTCAAGTCTATTTGCCTGGTACTTTTTTTTCTAAAATAGAAACTATGTTTTCCAAATTTATTTGCACGAAAAAAACACCCAGATTAGACATACGGACTTTAACTGCAGAAACTGAATATGGCGGTCTTTCCCTACCAAATTTGAAAGATTATTACTATGCTTATTTTGCGCAGTACTTAGAGAGATTTAAGAATATAAATGCAGCAACTGGTTGTTTTATACATTTTTTCTTTGATTTGATATGTTTAGAAATTCAAATTCCATCCCCTTTGTCTGTGCCGAAATCACCCAAAGTCGTGCGGTATAAGATACTAAACTGGTTTTTTAAACGACGTGATGCAATGCTCAAGAGATATTCACTTCCTCCCTTTCATTTACTAACTCCTTTAATTGGCATGTTTTCCTTTTTAAGGATTAAAATCGATCCCATTGTTATAGAAAATTGGGGCCGGGCAAGGTTTCAAAATTTAGCTGATTTTTTGTTTAGGTCGAATTTTTGGCAATTTTTTGCTAATTGGTTCCTACACTAATTTAATTTATCCTATGTTGGCGCAATTAGATCCCGGCACCATTTCGAATTATACTTCTACTCTTGTATTAGATCTGTATGTTAATAACTTGGAGAAGAAACCTGGAGCATGGAAACAGTGTCTGATACAAAGTCGGGAGGTAGAGCTGACTTCTAAAGCTATCCGTAAATGGTACACTCAGGAAAATGTAATATTGTCATCGGAAATATGGAAAACTATTAATCAGTTTAATTTCTGTGTACTGCGTGGTGCCAATTGGCGCCGGATGTTGTATTTTAGCAAATGGCTATTATATCGTACACCAGTAATAATTGCTAAAATGTATAACAATGCGTCTGCTATTTGTTTTAGACATTGTAATTGCGAACAAGCTAATTGGTCACATATTATGGCGTTTTGTCCTAAAATTAAGCATTTTTGGGAAGAAATTATTGTTTTTTTTAAAACTTACTGTATGTTATCAGTTCCATACAATGCAACAATGTTATTATTTGGTTATGATCCTGAATGTACATTTTCAAGTCACTTGGCAAAATTGATTTATATTATAATGGCCGTTGCTAGATCTTTACTATTGCAGAATTGGCTCTCAACCTATGTCCCGACGTTGCAGGAATGGTTGGAAAAAATGAAAAGGGTTAGGAAAAGCGAACTGTTGTACGCTCAAAGAGTTGGGTGTATTAGAAAATTCGATCAAATTTGGGGGTGTTATTTTGAGTAAATTGGTTTGATATTACGTTAAATTGAAAATGAATGTAATTATACTTTGTTGCAATATTTTTACTTTATGATTTATGCTGCATAAATCTGAATACAACTTCAATAAAAAAAATTAAAAAAAAAAAAAGATGGGTGCAAAAAAAGGATCAGGGGTTCAGAAAGAAGCAAGACAGGTGCAGAAAGAGGGAAGAAGTGTGTAGAAAGAAGCAAGAGGGGTGCATAAAGAAGCAGGAAAGGTGCCGAAAGAGGCAAGAGAAATACAGAAAGAGGGAAGAGATTTGCAGAAACAGGCAAAAGAGGTACAGAAAGAAACAAGAACAGTGCTGAAAGAACCAACAGAGGTTCAGAAGGAGGCAAGAGTGGTGCCAAGATTTTCAAGACAGGTACAGAAAGAAGCAAGAGCAGTGCAGTAAGAACCAACAGAGGTGCTGAAACATACAAGACCGGTGCCGAAAGAGGTAAGAAAAGTGCAATAAAAAGTAACAGATGTACAGAAGGAAGCAGGAGAAACAGGCAAGAGAGGTGCAAAAAAAGGAAAGAAGGGTACAGACAGAGGCAAGAGGGGTGCATAAAGAAACAAGAGAGGTGTAGACAGAAGCGAGAGACGTGCAGGAAGAAAAGACAGAGGTGCAGAAAGAGGCAAAAAAGTGCAGGAGGAGGCAAGAGAGTTAAAGAAACAGGCAAAAGAGGTACAGAAAAAGGGAACTGGGGTACAGACAGAGGCAAGAGAGGTGCAGGAAGAAACAACATAGGTGCCGAAAGAGGCAAGAGGGGTGTACAAATGTGCAAGAGAGTAGCAGACAGAAGTAGGAACAATGCAGAACCAACCAACAGAGGTACAGAAAGAGGCACAAGGGGTACAGAAGGAGCCAAAATAAGTGAAAAAAGCAAAGGAGGTGCAGAAAGAGGCAAAGGGGTGCAGAAAGAGGCAACAGAGATGCAGAAACAGGCAAGAGAGGAGCAGAAATAGGCAAGAGAGGTGACCAAAGAGGAACAAGGGGTGCAGAAAGAGGTAAAAAAGGAGCAGAAAGAAGCAACAGAGGTATAGAAAGAGGCTCAAGGGGTACAGAAAGAGGCAAGAGAGGTACACAAAGAGGCAAAAGGATGGCAGACATTTGCAAGAGAGGTGCAGAAATAAGCAAGAGAAGTGCCGAAAGAAGAAACAGAGGTGCAGAAAGAAGCACGAGAAGTACAGAAAGAGGCAAGAGATTTAGAAGAAACTGGCAAAAGAGGTACAGAAATAAGCAAGAACAGTGCAGAAAGAAACAACTGAGCTGCAGAAGGAGGCAAGAGGGGTGTAGAGAGAGGCAAGAGGGGTGGAGAAATATGCAAGAGAAGTGCATAAAGAAACAAGATCTGTGCAGAAAGGACCAAAAGAGGTACAGCAACAGGCAAGAGGGGTACAGAAAGAGGCAAGAGAAGTGCAGAAAGAAGCAAAAGAGTTACAGAAGGAAACAAGAGAACTGCAAAAAGAGACAAGAGAGTTGCAGAAACAGGCAAGATGGGTGCAAAAAAGGATCAGGGGTTCAGAAAGAGGCAAGACAGGTGCAGAAAGAGGGAAGAAGTGTGCAGAAAGAGGCAAGAGGGATGCAGAAAGAAGCAGGAGAGGTGCAGAAAGAGGCAAGAGAAATACAGAAAGAGGGAACAGAGTTGCAGAAACAGGCAAAAGAGGTTCAGAAAGAAGCAAGAGCAGTCCTGAAAGAACCAACAGAGGTTCAGAAGGAGGCAAGAGGGGTGCCAAGATTGTCAAGACAGGTACAGAAAGAAGCAAGAGCAGTGCAGAAAGAACCAACAAAGGTGCTGAAACAGACAAAACGGTTGCAGAAAGAGGTAAGAAAAGTGCAGACAAAAGTAACAGAGGTACAGAAGGAAGCAAGGGGGTGTAGAAAGAGGCCAGAGAGGTGCAGAAAAAAGGAATAAGGGTACAGACTGAGGCAAGAGGGATGCAGAAAGAAACAAGACAGGTGTAGACAGAAGCGAGAGACGTGCAGGAAGTAGCGACAGTGGTGCTGAAAGAGGCAAGAAAAGTGCAGAAGGAGGCAAGAAAGTTACAGAAACAGGCAAAAGAGGTACAGAAAAAGGGACCTGAGGTACAGAGAGAGGCAAGAGAGGTGCATGAAAAACGAACAGAGGTGCAGAAAGAGGCAAATGGGGTGTACAAATGTGCAAGAGAGTAGCAAACAGAAGCAGGAACAGTGCAGAACCAACCAACAGAGGTGCAGAAAGAGGCAAGAATGGTACAGAAAGAGCCAAAATAAGTGCAGAAAAAAGCAAAGGAGGTGCAGAAAGAGGCAATGGGGTGCAGAAAGAGGCAACAGAGATGCAGAAACAGGCAAGAGGGGTTCAGAAAGAGGCAAGACAGGTGCAGAAAGAGGGAAGAAGTGCACAGGAAGAGGCAAGAGGGGTGCAAAAAGAGACAAGATAGTTGCAGAAACAGGCAAGATGGGTGCAAAAAAAGGATCAGGGGTTCAGAAAGAGGCAAGACAGGTGCAGAAAGAGGGAAGAAGTGTGTAGAAAGAGGCAATAGGGGTGCAGAAAGAAGCAGGAAAGGTGCCGAAAGAGGCAAGAGAAAAACTGAAAGAGGGAAGATATTTGTAGAAACAGTCAACAGAGGTACAGAAAGAAGCAAGAACAGTGCTGAAAGAACCAACAGAGGTTCAGAAGGAGGCAAGAGTGGTGCCACGATTTTCAAGACAGGTACAGAAAGAAGCAAGAGCAGTGCAGAAAGAACCAACAAAGGTGCTGAAACAGACAAGACGGTTTCAGAAAGAGGTAAGAAAAGTGCAGACAAAAGTAACAGAGGTACAGAAGGAAGCAAGAGAAACAGGCAAGAGAGGTGCATAAAACGGGAACAGAGGTGTTGAACGAGGCCAGAGAGGTGCAGAAAAAAGGAATAAGGGTACAGACAGAGGCAAGAGGGGTGCAGAAAGAAACAAGAGAGGTGTAGACAGAAGCGAGAGACGTGCAGGAAAAAGCAACAGTGGTGCTGAAAGAGGCAAGAAAAGTGCAGAAGGACGCAAGAAATTTACAGAAACAGGCAAAAGAGGTACAGAAAAAGGGAACGGGGGTACAGAGAGAGGCAAGAGAGGTGCAGGAAGAACCAACAGAGGTGCAGAAAGAGGCATGAGGGGTGTAATAATGTGCAAGAAAGTAGCAGACAGAAGCAGGAACAGTGCAGAACCAACCAACAGAGGTGCAGAAAGAGGCAAGAGGGGTACAGAAAGAGCCAAAATAAGTACAGAAAAAAGCAAATGAGGTGCAGAAAGAGGCAAGGGGGTGCAGAAAGAGGCAACAGAGATGCAGAAACAGGCAAGAGGGGTTCAGAAAGAGGCAAGACAGGTGCAGAAAGAGGGAAGAAGTACACAAAAAGAGGCAAGAGGGGTGCAGAAAGAAGCAGGAGAGGTGTAGAAAGAAGCAAGAGCAGTGCTGAAAGAACCAACAGAGGTTCAGAAGGAGGCAAGAGGGGTGCCAAGTTTTTCAAGACAGGTACAGAAAGACGAAAGAGCAGTGCAGGAAGAAACAAACAGAGGTGCTGAAACAGACAAGACGGGTGCGGAAAGAGGTAAGGAATGTGCTGAAAAAAGAAACAGAGGTACAGAAAGAAGCTCGAGAAGTACAGAAAGAGGCAAGAGAATTGGAAGAAATTGGCAAAAGAGGTACATAAATAAGCAAGAACAGTGCTGAAAGAAACAACTGAGCTGCAGAAGGAGGCAAGAGGGGTGTAGAGAGAGGCAAGAGGGGTGCAGAAATATGCAAGAGAGGTGCATAAAGAAACAAGAGCTGTGCAGAAAGGACCAACAGAGGTACAGCAACAGGCAAGAGGGGTACACAAAGAGGCAAGAGAAGTGCAGAAAGAAGCAAAAGAAGTACAGAAGGAGACAAGAGAACTGCAAAAGGAGACAAGAGAGTTGCAGAAACAGGCAAGATGGGTGCAAAAAAGGATCAGGGGTTCAGAAAGAGGCAAGACAGGTGCAGAAAGAGGGAAGAAGTGTGTAGAAAGAGGCAAGAGGGGTGCAGAAAGAAGCAGGAAAGGTGCTGAAAGAGGCAAGAGAAATACAGAAAGAGGAAAGAGATTTGCAGAAACAGGCATAAGAGGTTCAGAAAGAAGGAAGAACAGTGCTGAAAGAACCAACAGAGGTTCAGAAGGAGGCAAGAGTGGTGCCAAGATTTTCAAGACAGGTACAGAAATAAACAAGAGCAGTGCAGGAAGAACCACCAGAGGTGCTGAAACATACAAGACCGGTGCCAAAAGAGGTAAGAAAAGTGCAGTAAAAAGTAACAGAGGTACAGAAGGAAGCAAGAGAAACTGGCAAGAGAGGTGCATAAAGAAGGGGGTGCAGAAAGTGGAAGAGAGGTGCAGAAAGAGGAAAGAGAGGTGCAGAAAAAGGAACGAACGTGCAAAAAGAAGTAAAACAAATGCAGAAAAAGGCGAACAAGGGGTAGAAACAAGCATGAGTGGTTTGCACACCATTAGTACCAATTTAACACCCACATTTAGCAATAAGCAAGCTGTAACCATTCTAGGTTTGCAAAGGGCCTTCCAACACTCTATAACACTTGTTGCTGCATTTTTGGTAACGTTTGAGCCTTTTGAGCTAGAAAAAAGGTTTTTTGTTCAAATCTGAAGAATATGCAGCAGATGATGGATTAAGTGGCAAATGCAGAAAATGTTTAATAATGCGAAAGTTGATGCAGTCAAACAGTTGCATAAATCCAGTGGCCCTGCTCATACTTCTGACTTGGTCCAGAAGTGCTCCTCAGTGATTCCTTCATTTCTTGTCTCATTGAGTTTGTAGTTTAGCTTCTATGGAAATGAGGAAGACTAAACCTGAGGTTACCGATCCACAACACAGAATACCATACCGCCATAATATATAATCTAACTCTACATACAGCCTGATTCATCAAGCATAATTGCGCTCGCAAACGCCAGATTCTGAGAATCTGGCCCTTTGCAAGTGCAATTTTTGCTTTTGGGATTCATCATCCTAAAAGCAAAAGTCTCTATTTAAGAACTCGCAAATTTGCAAGGAATAGCATTTAAGGAATCTCTATTAAAGATTCCTTAAATGCTATTCTTGAAACATTTAAAAATTGCGATTTCGCAATTTTGGGCCGCTATTTACCGCGAGGTCAAACCTTGTGGTAAATAGCGAAAACTTAGAAAAATGCTTTTAAAAGCATTTTTCTAAGTTGCATGTTACACACACACATGTCCTTTGGACATGTGTGTGTGTAACATCTGTGCAATTTAACATTTCAGGGGTGTTACAGGGTGTCCTTTGGACACCCCTGCACCCTTGAAATCTCAATCTCATTTGCGATTAGCTAATTGCTAATCGCAAATAAGGAATGACTCCCCATGCATTCCTATGGGCCTTTAAGCCCATAGGAATGAATGGGGAGTTATTCCTTATTTGCGATTAGCAATTAGCTAATCGCAAATAAGGAATCAATAGGACTCGCAAAAAATATTGCGAATCCTACATGAATCCCGTTTTGCGATTCTGGAATAGCGATTCCTTATGAATCGCTATTTCAGGCTCGCAAAACTTCACATTGATGAATCAGGCTGATAATTCCTATACACTAAATACCACATGCTTTCTACCTACATATTTTCACTGTACAACATACCACATAATTTCACTACACATAACTTACATCCACTCCACTCCAAAAAATATTAGTAAAAAACTTTTACGTTCACAACGCCAATAGCTCTAACTCTGGCAAATGTGAGACCTATTGCACTGCAAATGCTTCTTTAACTAGTAGTCAGTTAGGTAGAGAAAGGGGGCTGGGCCTCCGACAAGCGCTCAGGAATTCCACTGCGTAGGACTTACAGGAGGTACCAGGAGGACTTCTTGGCCCCCAAACTTCCTCAGGATTAAAGTGGACTTCATCCCCCAACATCTAGTGTGCCAGGAGTTGCGTTTGCAGAGTGGTGGAGGAAGTGGGGCGTGGCCTCCAAAGACCTCTTAGCAATCCCACTGTGTGGGACTGACTGGAGGTAACAGGCAGGGTAGTTGGCCCCCCAAGCTCAACCTTGGGGGCCAACTACCCCTCCTATTACCTCCAGTAAGTCCCACACAGTGGAATTACTAGGTTGTCATAGCAGGCCATGCCCCCTTTCCCCACCACTCTGCAAACACACTCCCTGGCATGCTCTTGGATGGGGATTAAAGTCTTCATGTTGCTGGGGATCCTTAGGGGCCAACAAGCCTACCTGATACCTCCTGTATGCCCCAGATAGTGGGATTGCTGAGAGGTGGACATAGGCCACACCCCCTTTCCCCACCACTCCGCAAACGTCCCTCCTGGTGCCATCTCGGTTGGGGGATGAAGTCCCTTTACCTCCTCAGGGTCCCTGGAGGCCAACTACCCCTCCTGTTATCTTTAGTAAGCTCCACACTGCTGTATTGCTGTAAGTGGTCCAAGGCCACACACCCTTTTTACACCACTCTGCAAATGTGCTTCCTGGCGCACTGCTGCTCGGGGGATGAAGTCCACTTTAGTCCTGCGGTCCTCAGGACACAAGAGGACCTCATCAGCCCACCACTAGATTGCCAAGAGGAGTGGTTCATGGCCTCAACCACCTCACAGCAATACCACAGTGTTGGGCTTACTGGAGGTACGTGTGGGCTAGTTGGCTCCCTGGAGCCTTAGGAGAAAATAAATATATTTTTATTACAGAAGGGAATCACGTGGCTTTCTTTCCCTGGGCCACTTTTGGCCCCGGGGACCTCATCCTCTAGTGCATGGCCTCATGTTCGGTACCGTGGGGGAGCCCCAATGCCTCCATGGTCCGAGCCGGCTCCCCACCTCCTGCAGGACCCAGCATTGCTTTTGGAATCTGCTTTGCTTCATGGAAGCGAGAGCAGGTTTCCTGCTCTCTCTTCCATGAAGCGAAGCAGAAGTTTGCAATGGTAGGGCAGGAGCAGTGCCATTGCAAACTGCAATGTCCTGGGGTTAGGCACCCCGGGACATTGCTGGAGCAGGCCCTGGGTGGTGGCAGTCCCCAAGGCTCCAGGAGGGGGGCTGCATGGCCATCCTCCCAACATATACATAGCCCCGGGAGGTGGTGGTCCGCGGGGGTCAGCAACAGACCCCTGTATTTGCATACAGTGTGCTCCGGGGAGGTGGTGGTCAACCGGTGAGTGTGGGGTGGAGGAGCCCCCCATACATTTTTTTAAAAAGCCCAGGGGAGGTGGCGGTTACCAGGGCTGCAGTGGGTCTGCGTACCTCCGTGCATTATCAGTAAAGCCCCAGGGAGATGACTTATGCATTTCACAATGTGAAGTAAGGTGACAATGTTTTTGATTTCACTTATTTTTCTAATACGGAAAACGGGGGCACATTGTTGCTGATTGTAGAATTAAAGTTGCCGCTTTCGTGGTGCGAGGAGGATTACCAATTGGCACTATTTCTCTATATCGAAGCTTCTTGTGTGGCAGAAAACCGAGGAGTCGAATCCCGCGGCAAACTAAAGAAAGCGGCAGTCCTCCTCGCACCACGAAAGCGGCAACTTTAATTCTAAAATCAGCAACAATGTGCCCCCGTTTTCCGTATTAGAAAACTACGTCAAATCAAAAACAACATCACCTTACCTCACATTGTGAAACGCATAAGTCACCCTTAAAAAATGGGAGCGCAGACGGTAAAACGTGCACAAAAGGCAGCATCCATGTTTTTACCGAACATCGTTGAAGACCCGTTAACAAACATGGGAAACATTCAACAACCCATGGCAGACTCAAGCCTTAAACAACTCTTTTTTGAAGTAGAAAAACAGTACAAATGTGAGAATAATAAGAGTTGGGAAATACTTACTCTACAGAAATACCTAGAAGTGGACAGAGTGCCGCGAGGGCAACGGATATTTACTATGCCTACACATCCAGACATGAGGATAGACATGCTGGAAGAATGGGGGATTAATAATATGATGTGTAGCAAAAACTTTGATGCCCATAGTACTTAAATATTCAGAAAAAGACCTAGAGGACATACATGCCTTGATCAAAGAATTAGAAGATAAAATATCAAAAAAAGAGAAAAATGATTCAGACAAACTGCGCAAGGAAATGGAAGACCGTCTAGAAAAATATGAAGACGACATCCAACATCACAAACAGAGGAAATTCTTAAAAGATTAGACTGATTACAAAAATGGCCGAATATTAACCTTTGCCAGGAGATTTAATGCTCTAAAAAGCAACTACGCCAAAAGACAACCACAAATCGAATCAGGAAGCGAGTCTGATGTAAGTGCAAGTGAAAATGACGCCACCACTAGTAAGAATACAAGAAGTACAACTCCTACTCCTTTATTTTTTTAGAGGAAATGCACCTGGTCAACCTAGACAATAACATCTCTCGATATCGTGGACAAGGCAGGGGCAGAGGACGAGGCAGCGGGTATGGCAGAGACACTTCAAAACTTCAGAAGCCACATAAAAACCTGAAGATCAAAGCTTAAAAAGATTCTATCCACTCAGAAAGCGCACAAAGAGGAACTAATATCAGAAGATCTAGTAATCAACCAACAGAAACTCCAAGTTGGCTAGAAAAACAACAGAATGGCTTTACGAAATGCAATATCTGTAAAGCATGCAAAATTGGTGTAAACAAAAGTAACATTAGGGACCCAGAGGGGTGACTGATTGAAATCAACAAAATAATCACATGCTTAACGAAATGTGTGGTATATGCCATTCAATGCAACTGTGGAATGCTCTATATAGGAAGCACCATCTGCATGCTAAAAAAGCGAATCTTGGAACACATTAGAGCAATAAAAAATCGAGATCTATCTTATGCAACAACGAAACATCTTCTAACGTGTCAAGGCGGCAACTGGCGTAATATGAACTATTTTGCAATAGATACGGTAGAACAACACGAAAGACTGGGTGATCAGAGAAAGAAATTGCGACAATTGGAATCTAAATATATAGTATGACTACGGATAAAAAGCCCAAGAGCCATGAATTTTGATGAAGAACTTTATGTCCACCTAGAATAGAACAATGCTACCTTATCTCAAATATGAAATAACATCACTCAAAGGGGAGCCTATGCCAAAAAACTGAAATGGATAATGACCTGTTGGGCTAGGTACTACACCAAGACTGCCCCCAAAAACAAGAATCTGTCATTTATATAGGAGTTAAAGAATTTACTGTACTGCACAATACATCCCAAACATTGATTTCTTATTCCTGGTTACATATATTGAAAAATGACATCATATTTATTTATCCATTGTTGATAAGCAACTTTTGCTTAAAAAAATGTGAAATATGAAGTGCAATGACGTTATTTTCACTTTGAAACAGGATAATGTCTGTCATAGGGGATCTGTTATAATGAACTTGAAACTACATGTCCCAGAATTCATGGGAGTATTAGACACAGGAAACAGTATAAACAGTTGCAAAAAACTAGTGCCACCTACCGTGAGCAAGGCCGCAAGGCTGAAACGCGTTGATGTGTCAGACTGGGCACTGAATAATTCCTATATATATATACATATATATATATATGAACACCACTTTCTCCCAGCATCTAGAAGAATAGTGCACATGCTCTATATATACACTAGCTGTACTTGCTGTGGCTCAGTATGGTTAAATGGAAGACAAAGAAAAGAGTAAGCGCACATTTCTAATATGTTTAATTTCGCAATGCTTGTGGGTATACAACATGTTTTTGTCCATCCTAATATATGTAGACTATTGTCTATATGTGTCACTTGAATTTGTAGTGCATCAACCCAATCGATAGGGTCTGTTTGGGTTGCAAAGTGAACTAACTCCTCCCCCTCCCTCCACCCACTTCCCGGTCTGCAATCCTGACACCAAATGTCCATCCTAATATATGTAGACTATTGTCTATATGCGTCTCTTGTATTTGTTGCACATCAATCAAATCGATAGGATATGTTCGGCCTTTCGAATAAAAACACGTGCGTATTGGACACGCGCGTATTGAAATCCAACATTGTGTATATATAAACACGTGCTAATGTTGCAAAGTGAATCAACTCCACCACCATCCCTCCACCCACTTCCCGGTCTGCCATCCTGACACCAACTGTTCATCCTAACATAAGTAGACTATTGTCTCTATGCTTCCTTTCTTAATGTTGCCAAGTGAACCAACTCCTCCCCCCTACCTCCACACACTTCCTGGTCTGACGCGCTAATGTTGCAAAGTGAACCAACTCCTCCCCCCTCCCTCCACCCACTTCCCGGTCTGCCATCCTGACACCAACTGTCCATCCTAATCCATTGAGACTATTGTCTCTATGCGCCCTTTCTTAATGTTGCAAAGTGAACCAACTCCTCTCCCCTCAACCCACTTCCCGGTCTGCCATTCTCACACCAACTGTGCATCCAATTCTATGTAGACTATTGTCTATATCCGTCCCTTGTATTTGTTGCGCAGCAACCAAATCGATAGGGTCTGTTTGGGTTGCAAAGTGAACCAACACCTCTCCCCTCCATCCACTCCCTTCCCGGTCTGCCATTCGGACACGAACTGTCCATCCTAATAAATGTAGACTATTGTCTATATGCGTCCCTTGTATTTGTTGCACAGCAACCAATCAATACGGTCTGTTCGGCCTTTTGATTAAAATCATGCACGTATTGGACTCACACGTTTTTTAAATCAAGGTTGTGTATATATAAACACATGCTAATGTTGCAAAGTGAACCAACTCCTCCCCCCTCCCTCCACCCACTTCCCAATCTGCCATCCTGACACCAACGGTCGATCCTAATATATGTAGACTATTGTCTCTATGCGTCCTTTCTTAATGTTGCAAAGTGAACCAACTCCTCCCTCCACCCACTTCCCGGTCTGCCATCCTGACACCAACTGTCCATCCTAATATATGTAGACTATTGTCTCTATGCGTCTATTTTAGTTGTTCCGCAGCAACCCAATCGATAGGGTCTGTTCGTCCTTTAGATTAAAAACACGCCCGTATTTGACACGTGCATATTCGCATCCAATGTTGTGTATATATAAACAAGCGCTTATTCTAATTCAACGTTGTGTCAAAATTTTAAATCAATCGGTGACAAAATTTCGCAGATTTAAGATTCTTTTCAAACGCACATTGACATTTTTATGTGTCTGTGCTTTCGATTAAAAATACGTTTGTATTCGACACGTGAGTATTCGAATCCAACGTTGTGTATATAAAAACAGTTACGTATTCAAAAGCAACGTTGTGTCAAAATTTCAAATCAATCGGTGAAGAACTTTCAGGGATTTGAAATTTTTATCAAACGCACATTGACATTTTTTTGTGTCTGTTTGTGCTTTCAATTAAAAACACACGCGTATTCGACACACGTGTATTCGAATCCAACGTTGTGTATATAAAAACACTTGCGTATTCGAATGCAACGTTGTGTCAAAATTTCAAAGCAGTCAGTGAAGAACTTTTGGAGATTTGAGATTTTGAACAAACGAACAGTTACCCTTTTATTGATATAGATTATATAGATATATATATTCACTGAAAAAACCATAGGTTTCTGGGTTGTTATAGTTAGTTGGACATTTCACTCGTACAAAACCATAGAAATTCCCCCGTTATAGTTAGTTGAACTAACTATAACTCGCGCCCCCGCCATGAACTGCTGATGACGTCACATATTACATCATTCATGACATGGTCAGTGACTTCCCTGATGACATCTCAAATGACATCAATGTTGACACCATCCAGTGAATGTGTGTTTCTATAAAGTTTAATGATGTATTATATATATGCCAAGGAGTATTGAGGAATGACTGTTTGAATAAGTGTCTGGATGGAGGATTTAGGTATGTGACTGACTGTTTAAGTGAGTGATTACATGTGTCTTACTGAATGCATGGGTTAGTGACTGATACAGACATTCACACACTTTAGTTTGATAGTTGGTGTGTAAGCGGTTGCATGGGTTGGTGAGTAGCTAAATGAGGATAGATATGGGTTATTGATTGGTTGTCCGAGTATCTGTATGGGTGCCTGGGTGTGTGAGTGGGTGGGAGATGTATGAGTCTGTGCATAGATGTTTGAGTGATTTATTCACTGTGTGTATGGGTTCAAGAGTGCATGTGGTAACAGCTGTATGAGTGTGAGTGTGTGTATGGTGTGTTGGTGAGAAAATGGATGTCTTAATGTTACATGTCCAAGTACCTACATATGTAAAATGCTGTGTATGTGAAGGTTGAAGTATATAAATGACTATACATGAGAATCAGTGATTGTGAGAGTCGCTGTGTACTTGTATCAGTGATTGTAGAAAAGAGTAAGTGTGAATTTGTTTCTGTGTGAATAACTGATGTGTTGTGCGTATAACTGTATAGGTCATTAAATGGAAGTGTGATTGATTTTGTGCATGACTGACTAGGTGTGGGAGTAAGTCTGGCTGGGTGGTGGCGTGTGAGTGTCTGTATACATGTATGAATGCATATGATAGTGCTGTATTGATGAGTGACTACATCTATGAGCCATTTTACGGGTGAATGAGTGGATGTAAATGTAGACTTAGGAGTCAGTGAGTGTGTATGTAGTAACTGGTACAGTGGGAGTATCAAAGGCTGTATTACAGTGTGAGGAGGTGGATAAGATTTTCACATGGATGATGTCATCAGTGATGTCATTTGAGATGTCATCAGTGATGTCACTGGCCATGTCATGAATGCTGTAATATGTGACATCATCAGCAGTGCATGGCAGGGGTGCGAGTTATAGTTAGTTCAACGAACTATAACGGGGAATTTCTATGGTTTTGTATGAGTGAAATGTCCATCTAACTATAACGTCCCTGAAACCAATTTTTTATTCAGTGAATTTCTAAGGTTTTTCAAATGCTCATTTCTAACTATAACAGGCCTGAAACCTGTTTTTTTAGTGAATTTAAATGGTTTTTTAAATGCTAATTTCTACCTATAACGTGCCTGAACCCTATGGTTTTTTCAGTGAATTTTAATGTTTTTTTAAATGCTAGTTTCTAACTATGCCTACGGAGGTAGGATATGTGAAGAAAGAAGAAAAGAAATGCGGAAAGAAGCAACAGAAGTCCACAAAGACGAAGAAAAGTGCAGGAAGAAGCAAGACATGTGCAGAAAGAACCAACAGAGGAGCAGAAACAGGCCTTGTTTCAAAATCAACCTGTGCTCACAACTTTTTCAGACGGGTACTGGTGGTAACTGACTCTGACTAACCAGGCCTAGAGCCAGAGCCATGCAAAAGACACTTAGAATACAGTGAAAACACCTACATACACTAGGGAACACTATTCATTGGGGTACCCCTGTGATTAGCATGACCTCCTCTGTAAGGCCCCAGTACATAATAGGGCAGGGGAATTAAAATGACCTCTAAGTCAGAGGTGCAGAAATATGCTACTTTAACTAGTAGTCCCGTTTGCAGAGTGGTGGCGAAAGGGTGCTGGGCGTCCAACCAATGCTAAGTAATTCTGCTGCTTAGGACTTACAGGAGGTACCAGGAGGGATTATTGGCCCCCAAACTCCCTCAGGACAAAACTGGACTTCATCCCCATTCCTTAGTCTGACCTGAGGCATGTTTGCAAAGGTATAGAGAAAGGGGGCAATGGCCTCTGAAGACGTCTTAGCAATCCCACTGTGTGAGATTTACTGGAGGTAACAAGAGGGGTAGTTGGCTCCAAGGACATCCTTAAGGGCCAACTTCCCAAACTATTACCTCCAGTCAGTCCCACACAGCAGCATTGGTAAGTACTCGTACCAGGCCAGGCCCACTTTGCCAACTACTCTACAACCGCGCTCCCTGGTATGCTCTTGGATGGAAATTGAAGTCCCCTTCACTGCTGGGGGTCCTTTAGAGTCCACCTAGCCTACCTTTTACCTCCCATTCGCCCCACGCTGTGGCGTTGGTGAGAGGTAGACAAAGGTCATGCCCCCTTTCTCCACCACTCTGCAATCGTGCCCCCTGGCCGTTGTAAGTTGGGGGATTAAGACCCCTTGAATCCTGAGGATCCCCGGGAGCAAACCAGCCCACCAGGTACCTCCAGTCAGCGCCACAGAGCTGCATTGCAGAGAGGTGTAAAAAGGGGGGTGGCCTGGACCACCTCTCTGCAAGGCAGGTCTGTGTTGCTTACTGGAGGTACCTGGAGGGCTAGTTGGCCCCCATGGACCCACAGGATAGAAGAGGAAATAATTCTCCACCTTAAAACGTGCCACAGGGCGTGTTTGCACACATGTCACCTCAGAGCCCGCCCCCTCCCTTCACCACTGTGCAAACACACCCTGTGGCACATTTTAAGTTGGGGGATTAAATCCCCTTGAATCCTGAGGGTCCCTGGGGTCCAACTAGCCCACCAGGTACCTCAAGTAAGTACCACAGAGCTGCGTTGCAGAGAGGTGTAAAAGGGGCATGGCCTTGGACCACTTCTCTGCAACACACCCCTGTGGTGCATACTGGTGGTACCTGGTGGACTAGTTGGCCCCCAGGGACCCCCTGAATTGAAGGGGAATTCATTTTTCAACTTAAAATGTGCCACAGGGCGAGTTTGCAGAGTGTTGCTGGGAGGGAGCGGGGCCCTCGGCACAATGGCAGTCTTTTTGTAATTTCTTTTTTTCAGAAGGGTCCCCCCTTCTTTTTGCTTTTTGTGGGCACTGGGGACCCCATCCCCCAGGGCCTGACCCATTTTTAAGAACAAAAAAACAGGAAGGGGCCCCCCTCCCATGGCCAATCCGGCCCCCAGGACCCCATCCCCCACGGCATGACCACATTAATTTACTTTTTTATGGAGGGGGACTGTGAGGGGCCCCCCTACAGAGGCCTCAATTGGCCCTGGGGACCCCATTCCCTGGGCCCTGCCTTTTTTATTTATTTCTTCTTAGGGAGGGAGGCCGCGTGGCCCCCACCCCGGCCAACTTTTGGCCCAGGGGACTCCATCTCCTGGGGCCTGGCCATTGGTTTTTAATTTATTTTTCAGAGGGGGCCACGTGGCCCCCCTCCTCGGGCCAATTATGGTCGGGGGACCCCACCCCCGTGGCCGGCCTGCTTTTTTTTTTTTTGTAAAATATATATATATATATGTCAACGAACAGTTTGCTTGAAGGCAAAAGACACACTCAGGAATACTGCAGCAGATAGAGTTTATTGCCCAGTTAACACGCTACGCGTTTCGACAATAATGCTTGTCTTGATCACACGTGAACAAACCCCTGCAGGGCAAAACATGATATACCCATTCTAAACACATTCATTAACATAGAAGACGGTTGCCCTTAGCATTCACTACTAGATCTAAAACGATTGTGTATTTAGGCGCCATCTTCGAATGGTGTCAATTCTAATGTTTATACATGTTTTACAGAGCATAGTGGTCAAAATTAATGGTCAAGATTAAACGACTAAACTTTCGTTCATATATAGGATCATATTTTAAGTATGTTGACCCCTATATGGTCCTTGTCATACTCCAAACAAGCGAATACTATGGGTCTAGTGCCAAACCTGTAAACGCCTCTAAAAAGGATGGGACAATGCAAGTATTAGATAATAAAACCATTGTATGTATATATACCTAATTTCCATTAACATTTATAAAAATATGTTTCACTTTAATAAACCTTTTTAAATGTTCCCATAATTTACCATATGGAGATCTCCATCCTGACTATAGTCAGAAATGAGTTAATAGGAGCAACTTTATGGCTGTATACAATATTTTTAGTGACTCCAACCCTGTTTTAGAGTCAACTGTTTGGGCCAGATACTGATGCAGTTTGGAAAGCTTCCCATCCAAATCAGTTAGGAAATGGTTTCTGACCCATTCGGATCGGGAGAGTCCGACTGACTGAGTACGATCCATCTGGATGCTTCCAGATACAATTTGGTTGGACTGTAATCAACTTGACAGATCTACAGCTAACAGATGAGGAGACTCAAATATTATCATTGGGTCTATCTTTCTTCATTCGGACAAACTTCAACAATACCCAAACCAGTATTGACTTCTTGAAATTCATAAGGAAGCTAAAGCTTTGAAAATTCATTTTCAACAAGAGGGAGGATTCAAAGAAAAAATATACTGACACACAAGAGGTGATGAATCTTGAAGTTGTCGACTTGGAGGTACTGCATGATTTACAACAACTAGAATATGAGTGTGAGGGTCTTTCAGCACCTTTGACTGTGAATGAAACTGCTGATCGATTGTGTTTAGTTATATATGACAGCACAGCAACAGTTTTTAAACCTAAATCAACATTCACCCCTAAGAACCCCAAATATGCAATTGATGTATTTTTTGAATTGGTAATTGAAGACTTAAAACAATTGTCAAGATGGTCTAGCAAGGCATTCCTGAAAAGTAGTAATCGACAAGATAACAAGTACTTCACCCTTGTCAACCAAATTCAGAACAGAAAAGACATTGTAGTCCGACAGTTGGACAAAGGGGGCAATGTGGTCCTTGGAGCACTAGATTCATACAATGAAGACTCTAGAGTGCAGCTAAGAGACCCTCAATGCTATCCTAATGTGCCTCAAAGTAACCTAGCGGAAGTCAAATATGAATACCTGAATATGGCGGGTTTTAGGCTTGATATTACAAGTTGAATATTTATTCATGAAAGTAGAGAATCACATCACACCAATCCTTTACTTAATCCCTAAGTTTTCATGAAAATAAGGAAGCCCTGCCTGGCAAGCCCATCATTTCAACAATGGGCAGTCTCTTTGATCCTACCTCGAGGTACTTGGGCTCCTTTCTGCAGACATTTGTAAACAAGCTCCCAGCATACATTCAAGATATAAGAGAAGAGAATTCTTGAATAAAATCTCCAATGTGGTATAGAGAGACTCCTACCTCCTAATGGCTGGAGATGTGAGCAGCCTCTTCACGAGCATAACACAAAGGATGGACAGCGTGCAGTTTGTCATTTCCTCAATACTCGGCCCACCTTGTTTTATCAACATTCAGGGATGCTCTTGGAGATGTGCAGACTGTGTCTACACAATAACTATTTATTGTTTCGAGGAGACACGTATAAATAGCTACAAGGAACAGCGATGGGTACCTGCTTCGCTCCCAGCTATGGCAATTTGCACATGGGTTTATGGGAGGAGCAGGTGCTCAGAGTCTAATATGAGAGGGATCGGAAGGCCAACATTGTAGCTTGGATCAGGTTCATTGATGAACAGTTAGTGGTGTGGGATGGCCTGTGGGATGCAGCCAAGCAATGTGTACAGGAATTGGATGAGAATGCTCTGAATCTCAGATTCACAGATAACATCAGCCAAGCTAAGGTATCTTTTCTTGACCTAATGGTATATATCAAAGACATTGCAATCCACACCCATACATTTAGAAAGCCCACAGCTGGGAACTCCATCCTGCATGCCAGGAGCTTTCATCCTCAGAAACTCAAAATGAGCATCCATCATGCCGAACATCTGAGGATGAAACGCAACTGTAATGAAGCATCAGCTCTTACAGAAGCCCAGACATCCCTAATGAAAAATTTGTGAAGAGGGGCTACAATCCTCAAGTCTTGGATCAGGCATTGGAGAAAGTTACCAGAATTGACAGGGACACATTACTCAAGCCCAATGAAGAAAAAGCCAGTCAAAAGTGGAAAACAACAGGAGATAAACTAAGGATGATCAGCAGATGGAGTGCCTACCAGTCTAGGGTGGGAGACAGTCTGAGTAGGCACTGGCATCTGGTGAAAAGAGACTCAATCTTAAGTGAGATTTTACCACACAGACCTTTAATGACTTTAAAAAAAGCAAAATCAATGAGGACTGATCTAGTGAAGAGTAGGCCAGATGTGGGAAGTGCAGAAAGCTGGTTGATAGTAAACCCTGGCTTTCACCAATGCTTTAAGTGCAAAGCCTGCAAATTGCATGCATTGAAAGACAGGTAATAAGACCCCTCATGACCAGCCCTTGGAAGATCAGGTGCACACTGAATTGTAGAAGCGGCTACGTTGTATACATTTTACGATGCACCTGCCCGAAACTATATGTGGAATGCACCAGTCACATGGTGCATATCCGAATACTACAGCACCTGAGGGCAGTGGAAAACAATGACCAGAACTATGTAATAGCTCACCACATTAATTAATTCCCTAGAGGTAACACAAATGACCAGTCTTATTTTGCGGTAGATCAGGTGCCCAAACGAAGAAGGGGTGGAGAACATGAGGCCAGATTACGCCAATTGGAGTCAAGATGTATAATGCTGTTTAACACAAATATCCCATTTTGGTTGAATGCTGAAGAGGATTTAGATGTCCATATGATGTAGTGAGGGAATGCAGAAACAGAGTTTTTAAGTATTTACTTTTATAGCAGGGCAATTGTTATTGTATGGATGGAGATGGACGGAATTGGAGGTTTTAGTGAAGTGAATTGCTCCTATTGGTTTTTCACATCATGATTATGCAGAGCATCTATTGATGTGATGAGGACATTGGGATGAATGTACATGATAAAGTTAGACTGATTGATACACTTAGAGTCCCTAGGTAGAGTTTAAAAAGCTTCCCTTTTTAAACTCTAGGAAAAAGGTTGTTTGCATTTGCACTTTATTGTCCATGAAGAGGTTATATACTTTAATTGTGAGTAAGATTTTTCATGCACTTGCACTTTCATTTTATACATTTTGAATTATTTATGTATAAATGTGAAAACTGAGGGAACTAGAAATAAGGCAGTGCATAATAAAAAGTAATATTATTGAGTGAACCCAGTAATTGGCAGTATACCTGAGCATTTGGCTGCACTGATAGATTTTGTGGAAGAATAGGCATTCCAGTATCTGCCAGGGTTTCTTTTGCACTAGCACTTTATTGCATCAATTTTGAGATAGTAAATGGCTCCTCAGTCCTTCTATTTATCGATTGTTGCTAAGGAAATTGGATCGTGTCACAGTGAAACAAGAGCCCAGAGATTGAAATTTGTAAATAATTTGTGACAATGTTGTTTTAATTGTCAATATATTAGAAAATGAGATTTTAATTCAATTAGGAATGATATCTTTAATTTCTAAGTGCAGACGGTATTTGGGATGCACTGCTATCCATGTTCACTTCCTTTTCGCAACTTAAACTCCATTATAAGTCTATCTTCTATATCCATACTGAATTACGAATAGTGTGACTCTGCTTTTTAATGGTGCAGGAAAGTGACAATTCATAATCGTAATTGGGCCCTTGGTGGGAATGCTTTCCTAACCGCATCAGAATCAGGCCGTAAGTGGTAAAATTACACTCAGATATGCTGAGTAGCCTAAATTAGTAAAGTTACTACACTAAACTGTAAGAGTAACTACACACAAATAAATGTACTCACAAAAAGTTATATATGTGAATAGTCCCCAGTGTATATTGTGGAAAAACGAAAATGGTCAGGTGAAAAATATCAAAGCTGTAGTTTGATTCTTGGAGAATTGCCAAATTTATTATAGAGATGCTCTAAATTAACATTTACCTGACAAGGGTGACAGCGGAAATCCTCTCCAAATCTGTACTTTACTACAGTACATTAAGGTGACAAAGTGTGATTAATGTGTCCATTGATAGGGCTGAGGATCCTACAGGATATCCAGAGTATTTACAAAATTGTGTGTGGGCACTTGTGTGGTGTGGATATACTTACCATTAGAAGAGCCCTCGGGAGCAGCACACAATTATGTAGTGCATAGAGGAACGTAAACAACCCTTAGTTAATCTCGGTCTAGACTTTTCTGAGTACCCCAAACGTTTTTGAGTGCAGTGATATAGGGGTGGCGGACAAGAGAGACTTCACTAGACAGTATTGATTTTTTTAATTTCTTCTGTGAAAAATTCTTGTATTTTCTGGACTCCCTATAGGATGAGGTTACACATGCTATTCTTGAGGATTGCCTGTGGAAGTTACGGAATATTTGCTGTTTAAATAGCATCAGAATGGAAATGTGAATTCTTGTGGCACTGTTTAAGCAGCATCAGAATTGCAACAATCACCCTTGCCATTTGAAAAACACAAAATATTGTTATTTTCCTTTGTGCCAGGCATGTCCAAATGTCGTGTGGTATATGTTCAGTAAATGTCCATGTGCGCCTACCTATGGTGAGGTATTGATTCATCGTGTTAAATTTTAAAACATAAAAAAAACATAAGCTTCATTCGTATTTCTTTCCTCATTACTCAGTGGAGTACTTTTTGTGCATAGTAAATGTGTTTGTATTTATATAGTGCCTTCTACCCAGAAGTCACGTAGCACTGTATTCATACCGCTATGGAACCCTTCCTGGCTTTCCTGTGAGATGTACACTCCTGGGCATGCAAGCGCTGCTGGGGCCATTGTGGAGATTAAGCAAGCTATTGCCCAGAGTCACAGAGTGGGCCCCATGATTAGACTAGGCACCGAGGCGAGAATTATCAGGTCCAGGGAGATGGAGTCCAAGAGCCACTGAGGTGGGAATTGAACACTGGTCCCGGGCCAGACCTCTGCATCAAGGTCTGCCGATCTAACCATTGAGCCACACTTCTAGTTATGGATTCAGTTTACTGTGTCAGTAAGAGTAAGCGACCACCCCATTATACCCAATCGTACCACTACTCCATTTGCAATTTATGAACTATGACCTCATATAATGTTAGTGTCGAATAAATATATATTTAGTTAATAACTGTCGGAGTGAGCGAATCTCCAAAAGTTGGCGACAGGAGCTGAATCCACGCCAATATTAAAATAAAAAATTGAAAACTCATAAAAAATGCAATACTAAAGAGGTCTTAAAATTGAATGCAAGATTAATAGTGACCCATGTATCCGATAAGCTGGGTGCATGGTTGCGCAGGCATTTTGTTTTCAGTCTTCAAAATAGTCCTGGCTGTTGTGCCCAAGGCACGACATGGGGCGAAACAAATAAAATAAGAAGCTAAGTGAGGGGAAGGTATTAGCAACAAAGCAGTTTCCTTGACAACGGCCATTATCACAAGCTTTCAGTACGGCTCTTTCTGCACTCTATGCAGGTTGTTGCTATCTTGTTTTCTGGTCCACCTGGCAGAAAGTGGGAGCATCAAACAACAAACTGCATATTGAAGAGTAGACATAAAGATCTAAGTTGCCAGCTGCATCATGCACTAGAGACATTATGCAGGTGTTCACTTAGCACAGTTGCCTCAATTTCAAACACTTCTGTTTTTAAACCATGCTTCCAAGGGCTCCAACGAACTACGCTATGACTGCGCTCACTCGGTCCAAGGCAAGCAAACATGTTTACGTGTAATTCTTACTCACGTAAAGAACAAAAAACTAACACGAGTAGTATGCAAAAAAAACACGAAAAAAAACCTAGAAGAATAGAAGGAGACAGCTATTCTAACAGCAAAGGTGAAATAATTAGATGGCTTCAGAGCAGAGTGAAGGTTTGTAATTGAGGGCATTCATGAAGGTTAAAACACCTCCACGAAAAGCAAATCATACTCTGCGAGGCAAATATATGACTCATACCTTGTCAAAAGTTACACTTAAAACAGCTCTTTGAGTTGCTATGGTGTCATTGTATAGCCGGGGTTGGTTTTACCTATGTTATTTTTCTGTTATTTCTAGAACAAACATTTAAAGCACATTCTACGTATTCTTCATAGTCAATTTAGAAGCGTATTACTGGGTGTCGAATTTTTGCACAAGCATCATATTAAGTAATAGGAGCGAGTGGTGCTAATTGAGCGCCAAATTACAGCCAAAATAATCGTTTTAATTTTATCTAGATAGAAAAATATAGCCTTTTTCACTTTCACAAACTTCATCCCAGCAAAACCAAAAAACAACAACCCAGGCCTTCGGGGTGTATATATACACGCCTCTAGTGCCACCGGATCACCACATTTTTTGAGGCTCCGGTGGCGGTTTGCTGTGCACCATATTTTCAATGTGGCGATAAAACGCTTTCGTGGGGTCATGCCACTTTATAAATATGCTACCCTTTCACACAGGTATCTGAGTGGAAGAGGTGCGCAATGGGCCATGCTGTGGGAGATTATCTACAACCCTCATTGCTTTTTGATGCTGCCCCAGATTTACAAGGAGCTGTATATCAGCGCCAAAAACTAAGGTCATGCAAGAGCAGGGTTTAGAATGGCGCACAAGGAGAAATGCTTTTATTTCTCCTTGTTTTTGCTTTTTCTATGTGTGCTGTATTCTGCAGTACACACAGAAAGAGCAAAACGCCAATAATGATGGTTTACGTGCAGGAAGGTGTAGCTTCCTGCGCATAAACAATCATTAAATAATGACAATTTGCTACTTCTATCTGTGCTGCAGAATGCAGTACACATAGAAGTAACAAATAGCCATTATGGATTGTTTGTGTGCAGGAAGGTCCAACTTTCTACACATAAACAATCATTCCCTGTAACGCAGGCACCCTTGCGCAATGGAACAAGGGTGCCTGTGTTGGCACTAGATGGTTCAGTTTAGCGCTAAGGAAAACACAGTGGTGCACCATATTGTAGTAAATATGGTGTATCCCAACATTTGGAAAATGTCGGAAAGCGGCGCTGCCAAATTTGGTGCAGCTCCGCAGTCCGACATTTTGTTTTATATATATATTCTCCTCACTGGAGTAACATGGTGCAAAATGGCAGTTCTGTGGAAAATAAAGCCACTCCTACAGTTTATGCAATCCACCATATCATAACCCTCTTAGCTCCAGGCTGATTCTTTGTGAATCCCACCTCTACAGTGCAAAAATGTCATTTTAGGAAAAATAGTATGACTGAGCTAGTGAAAGGTCACAAAAACAATGCAGTACTGATATAGTAGTCACTTTCCTGCATAAAACATTATTTGCACTAGAAGGTAGCCTTAAATTATCTCAAGTAGCATTTTGCACTACTTATATTGAGGGGCTATACCATGGGTGGAAGATGGGTGTTCGTATGCTATCACCCATGGTTTTTCAAACCAAAGCCCTATCAAATAACAATGGTGGCCAGGACTTTGCACCTAAAACAGGGACACAGATAACCACATTAATACTAAAACAAATGTAAGGTAAGGCACTCCACACGGTAATAATGAATCTAGGTTCATCACCAATATTGTGTTTTTGGAAAGTGTCTTCAAAAATCCAAATGTAGGACGTATGTCCAAGAGCCGGGTTTGTGGCACTTCTAATTATAGTGCTATTAAAACAGGTAGGGGAAGGCACTACTGAATATGTACTGGAAATATTTAGGTTGACAGCTTTGCCCATGACAGTAGTGATCACACACATGCATGCCAGGCAGAATGAGCACGGATGGGGAGTTTCAAACACAGTCATTGTAGACAAGGAGCTAGATATGAATAGTGCTTAACAAGACTGAACTTAAAACATAGGCTACTCTTAGTAGAAAGCAAGAAGATTTATCACACATCGGAATTGACGACTAAGGCAGAAGCCCTAGGAACAAATAACACTGGGAAATAAGGAAAATGTGAAAGAAAAGCAGGAACTGAAAAAAGAGTAACCGCAAAATTGTTTGGGAAAAATATAGAAATAAGGTTGCTCTGCATTAGTGCAATGTCAGAAAACAGGGAAATACTGCTGAACAATACTGGCTATGGAGGAAATGATTGGCTATAATGCAGTGTGTTTCAGGTAACAAACATGACCTGAGAGACAGTGTAAGTTCAAGAAGCAAGGATACACTGCTAATCAATACATGTTCAGAAAACAAGGAGGCAGTGACAGACAGCTCTTGTCAAGAAACAAGTATACACTGTTAAGTGGTGCACTTTCAAGAAACAAGGGGCCATATTATCAAGCATGGGCGATACATTCTCGACGCTTTTATCGGCAGGAAACTGCTGCTAAAGCGGCGATAATGGGCTTGATAATATGCCCTTGTGAATTCCCATAGAAGCCCAGGTTAACACCACAACCTGGGCTTCTATTGAATTCACAAAGGCATATTATCAAGCCCATTATTGCCGCTTTAGCGGCAGTTTCCTGCCGACAAAAGCGGCGACAATGTATCGCCCATGCTTGATAATATGGCCCTGAGGGTTATTGAAGCACAGGAATCTGGATTCTCTGTAAACAGCCAAACTGAAACAATGACCAATGCTTGAATGTAGCAAACAGAGGCTTTCAAAGAGCTTATTAATAATCACATTTCTCAAGCATAAACAGGCTAACAGCTCCATGTCACAGATACGTTAATTCCTCCACCCATATCTGGTCTACAATGGTGGAGACAAAGCAGTAAACAAGTGTGTTTAGTAAATGTCATCTGTGGCAGGAGCAGCTTAAGAACTGACACAAAAACCAGGATGGAACTGTAATGCAAGTGAATCTTTCAATCGAAATGTATATTATATTCTATTTTAAAAATAAAATCATAAAAACTAAACACAGTGAGATACATTACATACATGATGACATCAACATGACTTATAATTTAACTTGCTGTAAAACACCAGAAAGATACCATGATAAAAAATAACATACTATGGGGGTAGTTAAAAACTGTAAAAACAGTAACTCAGATCTCACTTGATAAAGAAATAAATAAATAAAACAAATTGCATTGTGCGCTGCATCACCGTTTTGGCATTGCAGCGCGTGCAATGTAATACAATAATATGTTTAATTTGATGCGGTAGAAAAGTGATGGATAGCAGAGGGGTAAAAATCACTATTCACACTCCAGTGAGTGCAACAGTAGGGAAAGTGTTGGCTAGCGGAAGGATACAATGTACTATTCCCATTCCAGTCAGTGCAACAGAAGGGAAACTGTTGGGTAGCGGGGGGATAAAATTTACTATCTCCACTCCAGTCAGTGCAACAATTGGGAAAGTGTTGGATTGCGGAGGGGTAACATTTACTAAAAAAAATATCAGCAACAAAATAAATATTTTTAAAAAAACACATTAAGTAAAAAAATATAAATATGTTGACAATTAAATTACAAATATATTTAATATTAAAAATAAAAACATATTATAATGTTAAATATATCCCAAATACCTACAGATATTGCAATACAATTAAAAAATAATTTTCAAACAAAGACATATTTTTATTTTTAAACTATTTAACAAAAATATTCATTATTACATACATTATGTTTATTTACTTCCTACCCAATAACACCACACAATTCACAACCCACATCTAAAATAAAAAACATACTTGCATAATTAACATAATGAATTATCAATTAACTAAATATTATTAATTAAAAACAAATTAAAACAAAAAAAAATTATTAACATACCACCCTTTACCCCTATGAACCCCACACCTAAAATTAAACTGTAGAAAAAATAATTGCACAATACAATTTCTTTTCAATGAAATATTTAATAGTGTTTAACAACTAATTATCAAGGAGTAAAATTAATTTACTCCCCACCATTTACCTCAATAAACCCAGAGGCCACACACCAAAACAATGTAAACAATTACCCTAATTATCAATTAAAATTAATTAGCAACTGATTAATAATTAATTAAAAATAAATTACTTCCCACCCTTTACTCCTATAAACGACACAACCCACACCTAAAATTAATTAAACAATTTCCATATTTAATTGTCAATTAATTAATATGAATTAATAACTAATTATCAATTACTTACAAATAAACATCTTTCCACCTTTTACCTTTATAAACCCAAAACCCACACCCCAAAATATAATTAAACAATTAACAAATGTAATGAACAATTATTTGTTATTAATTATCAACTAATTATTACTTAATTGAAAATAAATTACTTCCCACGTATACCCCTATGAACCCCACAACCCACACATAAAATGTACCCCAAACAATTAAAAACACAATTAACTCTATAAAATCTCCATTAAATAAATATTAGCACATACAAAATAATCATAGATTTATTATAAATGAATTAATTCCCTCCCTATTCCCCTATAAACCCACAACCCACAACAGAACCTAAAAAATGCAAACTTTAATTAAAATAACTACAAAAAAGTAACACATATATTAAAAAACATAAACAATATGTATATAAAAACATTTAAAATATATACTAAAATACATAGCACTAATAAAAAAAATTGATATTTTAAACAACTATATTTTTGCAAATTACATTAAAAACTTCCATATGTTTTAAATCAATATTTCTTACCTTAAATTCAATATTCTGGACCATGATATTCTTGCTTTCAATATTTCTGTGACACGATATTTAAATCTCGATATTTGTGTAAGTCGACATTTCCAACTCAATATTTTGTCTGGATACCATGTCAGTAAAGGCAAGAGTCCAATTGAACACAACACCCAAATATCGAAAGTTATCAAACTGGCTAATGTGATGTCCCTCAACTACAAATGTCATAGTTTTAGTCTTGGACAGGCCAAATTTCGTCATGTGTGACTTGGAGAAATGTGTGGACAAGTCAAGACAAGTCGTACAAGTCATAAAATCAATAAAAAAATCTGAAAGTTGCTGTAACCCCCGGCAGTCCGTGCAGTTAAAACTGGAATGGAGACATCCAGGGAGAATCCCATTAAAACAGATTCCAATTGATGATATTAAAAATAAATAAATAAGGGCGCAATTCAAGTCCTGACTGTTTTCCGGAAAGCTGGAACTCAGTGCTTAACTTGTTCCTGCGTTTGCCGAGGCTTTAAACTGGAACTTACTTCTTAACACTGGAGAATGTATATGAAATTCCACCACACAGTGGTGTTCCCTGTCTAATTTAAAAAAAGCATAAGCAACGTTGTCTTTAACAAGTTAAAGATTTTGCTGCTAGGCCTTTTATGCCCCCCCCCTCCAGTGCGGAGCCTTTCTTTGGCTAGTTGGGATAGTTCCGGCTTTGGCCTCCATAACTTTTTGTCCACATAAGCTATCCAACCCAAATGTGTGTCCTTTTTTTCAACATCTTGTGGATTCTAAGGTACCCAGGGTTTGTGAATTCCCTTGCAATGGCTTGAGAAAGTAGCCAAAAGGCAAGAAACAAACCTAGGTAAATGGGAGTCTTGTGGAGCAACTCTCTGGTTTAATGTGTGTCTGTTGAGGACACTAGGCCAAGCCACACAAGTAGGGTAGCATTTGTATTGTGACAAGTGGAGGTACAGTGGGTGGTAGGAATTTTGTGGATTTCTGCTGGTTCCTCAAGTTTACATCATAGAAATGCAAGGTCAATTTGCATTTAGAGGTAAAGTTTGAGGTTTGCAGTGCATTGTGGGTAAAAAAACTTTGTGGGATCCATTCCATGCAAGGCATACCACCCTGGACTCCCCTGGGTGACCGCCTTCATGGAAGAAAACTTCATCCTAGATGCCTCCCAGTCAGGATTCCGCAGCAACCACAGCACTGAGACCGCCCTCCTTGCGGTAACTGACGACATCTGCATGCTACTCTACCAGGGACACACTGCGGCCCTCATCCTCCTAGACCTCTCCTCAACCATTGACATGTCTCACATCGCACGCTCGCAGCCAGACTTCACAACGCGGGGCTACGAAAAGCTGCCCTTGACTGGATCCAATCTTTTCTCTCCGGTAGAACCGCGAGTTTCAGACTCCCTCCCTTCCTCTCCAAACCCACCGATATCAACTGTGGAGCACCCCAAGGATCATCTCTCAGCTCCACGATCTTCAACTACATGGCCCCCTCACCGCCATAGTCAGACAGCATGGGCTAGGCATTGAATCCTACGCCGACAACACCCAGCACAATCTCTCGCTCACTAAGAATCCTAAAGACACCAGACTCTTCTTCCAGGAAGGAATATATAACGCACCAGCCTGGATTAAAGACATCTGCTTGAAGCTCAACTCAGAAAAAACTGAGTTCCTCATCCTCGGACCTTGCACCACTGCCTGGGACAACACCTGGTGGCCCTCCACCCTTGAAAATCCACCCACCCCTACAGACTATGCACAAAACCCCGACATCATCCTCGACTCCTCCCTCTCCATGAACCGACAGATCAACGTCCTTGCCTCCAGCTGTTTTAACTGCCTGCTCATCCTCTGTAAGACCTTTTAAATGGATCCACTCTGACTGCAGAAGGACTATCACCCACGAGCTAGTAACCAGCAGACTCGACTACGGCAACGCACTATATGCTGGAATCAACAGAACTCTTCTACCCAAACTCCAAGCCATCCAGAATGCTGCAGCCAGACTCGTCCTTGGAACACTGCATCACGAACACATGATCAAACACCTTCGAGACCTCCACTGGCTCAGTGTCGAGAAGAGGGTCACCTTCAAACTCCTCACTCACACCTACAAATCCCTTACCAACCTAGGACCCAAATACCTCAATGATAGAATTGCCTTCCACGCGCCCAAGAAGAACCTCTGCTCTGCCGACCTTGACCTAGCAGAGGTCCCCCGAATCCGCAAAAACAATACTTGCGGAAAAGCCTTCTCCTACATCACAACCCCTGATTGATTGATTGATTGATTGACTGTCTAGTTTTCAGAAATATCTGGGTTTGTTATATTTTGCCAAGTCGCAGCTGATCCCATTCAGCATACAAGTAGGACACTATTGTGATTTAGCCCAAATCTGGTACCCGTATGTTTGAAAAATTTCCTTTTGCCAAAAAGATGGGAATACTTTATTCCCCAGGGGGGCAGAAAGACTGTTGGGGTCATATTGGAGGTGGAGGCTAGGCCCAATGTGTGGGTGGGTGGGCAGGCCATCCCCACACCTTGTGGCAATAAAAATTCTCACTGGTGTCCAGTGAGATTTATGCTCCTTCCACTGACGCAGGTTCGAGTTAAAGACCTTCCTCTTATCTGCCCATGGTGGGCAGAAAGGCTGTTACAGGTAATTTGAGGGGTGTGGTTAGGCCAAATACCTAGTTACAAGCCAACTCCACCCATTTCTCCACAAAAGAATATCCCTGGTGTCTAGTGGGCTATCTGCTCCCTTGGGGGTAGAAGATTGAAGGTAAGAACCGCCCATCTGTCCCCAAGAGGGCAGAAAGACATTTGGGCCTAAGGGAGGGGTGGCACTAGCCTATTGCTAGAGTGGACTCTCTCCACCTCCAGATATATTACCTGGTGGTCTAGAGAGCTTTCTGCTCGTCACAGGGGGAAGAAAGACTGCCTAGGGTTGCATGGGTGGGTGAGGGCTTGTTCAGAGGCCTGGGAGGGCCACCCCACCCATTTTGCATTAAAAAAAAGAGAATGTAAATGACAAAAATATCAGAAAAAAAGATAGTGGAGAGTAATATTGTTCAAAAGCATTAAAAAATTGATTTATAATTTAAAATAGTAAATGTTAAAAATGATTTCATTTAATACTATATAAGCTAATGCTAATAATGTATGCTGTATACAAATATATATGTATATACAGACACAAATATATATATTTATATGTGTGTGTGTTAGTGCCCACCAGACCTATAGTCTCAGCCATTACCAGATTACTACAACACAAATCTATGTCTTTGGATCAATTTCCCTTTCCATCTGTCTTTAATCTTCTATCCTACTGCAGAGACAGCACAGATGTTATAAACAAGATAGGGGTGCTCCCCTGGCAATCAAGTTACTATTGATGTAGTGTCCCTGTACACTTGTATGGAACATAGCCTGGGGACCCAAGCATGCAGGTACTTTTCCAAAAACAAATTTATCTATTTGCACGAGCACTCTATGATGTTGTTTGATATACTAATGTTTTGCCTACAGAAACATGTTTTCCTGTTTGAGGAGAGATAGTATAGGCAACTGGTTGGGACTACAATTGCTTTGCCGCAAGCTATGTTGGAATTTTTATGGGGGGTGGTGGGAGCAGTGACATGTAATGATGAACGAGAATGAAAACATACTCAAACATGTAGAGCCTAATTACAATGTTGGTCAAAAAGCCTCTGACCTCTGGTCGGAGGCGGTCGGAAGCTTTCTGACCGACATTGTAGGTTTAAAGCCTGAAGGCTGTATTATGATGATACCGGTCAGAGTTTAAAGCCGGCCGGGGAATTAAACGCAGTTCAGGTGGGCTTGTGGAGCCCGTCGGCCAGTCGGAAAGCCCCTATAATTCCTTAAGGACAGCATTTCCACTGCCTGGGTTATGAAGTTGTTTTTTAAAAGCCAATCCATTTGGGCCTGTCCGACATGGATTGGCTACCAGAAACTGACCTTGGGGGTCCCTAGCAGAGCCTTGTTCCCCCGTGCCCTCTAGCCTTCTGAATTTGGTCATTAGGGGCACAAAGGTGCCCCCTTAACATCCCTGCCCAGTGTGGCAGGCACTGTAAGGTGCCTGCCTCACCATGCAGGGGTGTTTAAAAATGTAAATTTTTCAATGGGAGCTTATGCTGCAAGTGGTTTCAGCCATGTGCGGCCGCATCCAAATAATGCGCTCGGAACTGCCAACCTGATGTCGATCGATTCCCAATCCACAACAGTGTCAGACTGAGGCAACTCCGACCAACATTGTAATGAGGGCCTTAATTTTGGGGATGAGATATATTGAAGACCTGTTTGTGATCTGGGATGGGCCCACGCAGGAATTGGACAGATTCCTCACACATAAATCCTCAAACAATCTCAATTTATGCTGTACGCACAAGACCCATCAGTCAGAGATAGATTTCCTGTATGCTTGTGTCAGGGTTGAGAACAATTCTATACAAACCTGTCTTTATAGAAAGGCGACTGCAGGTAACAGTGAGCTGCATTCTAAGAGCCACCACCCACGAAAACTGAAGTGGAGCATTCTGCTTGAAGAGCAACTGCAAGCCAAACATAATTGTAGCACACAACAGGTCTATGTAGCGGAAGTGAAATAGATGACCAGGAGGTTTAAGGCTAGAGGCTATCAGTCTAAATTTCTTATAACAACCAGTACCAAAGTGACTACCTCTCCAGGGACTGCCTCCTGGTTAAGCGGAAAAAGGACACAACTGAAAACCACAACTACCTACAATACAGAGTCCCCATCCATTAGGCACATGCTTAATAGACACTGGAATTTAGTCCAGAGAGACCCAGCAATTAGAGGGCAGGTTACCTCTCATCCCATGGTGACGTACCATCAATCTAGATCTCTGAGGAATATGCTTATAAGGAAATACATGGGCAATCAGAGACAGAAGGGGTGGTTGCAAGGAGAATGAGGCATCTACAATGCATGTAGAATGAGTACAAATAAGAGGACATACCCGTTACCAACAGGCAACACAGACAACATACAGAAATGTATCACTTGCAGTGACTACTGTATCTATGTTTTGCTGTGTCCCTGTGATCACCAGTATATGGATAGCACAATCTTTATGATCAAAAAGAGAATTCTGGAACATCCGAGGGCTACCAAGAATGGTGTTTTCATTTACTCTACGGAGAAACACTGGAGTAATTGTCATGCTAAAGATCCAGACACTATGATTTTCTTTGATGTTAACAGGGTTGCCTTGAACCCAAGAGGGGGCGACAGAGAGAAATTGAGGATCCTTGAGTCTGAATATATTATTCTCCTCAACAGAAAATCTCAACCGGTTTTGAAGGAGGTCAAAGAACTCTTCGTGCATATTGGATGGGTACAAGTTAACTTTGTCCGATCCAGGACCTTCCAAATGATCCATGCTATTTTACTGCTCTTACTCATTTTTAGTTAGGAATCCTCCCATTTCTTCTACATTTACAGTTCCACCAGCTAAAATATTTATGGGAAGTCCTTCACATATGACCTGTACTCCCTATATATATTTTCTATTTTTATGCCATTCGATTACAGTGAACCCCCTTGTTTTCTTTATCCTTTTCCCGAAAACATGCACAGTGCCCCCATTCACATTTTAGTTAGTTGCACACAGAGTATTTAGAATGAGCAAGTTGGTTGTACTCTGACAGTTACTGTTCTTGTCTCTTTCCTCACTAGGGGGGTCATTACGATGGCGGGAGGCCCGCCACCACATGCAGTGCGGTTGTGAGCCCTCCACCATTGGAAAGCAATTTTCCCCACCACATTACGATGGTGGGGGAATTGGCGTCCAACCGTGGCCGATGCAAAGACTGCCCACCACACTTCTGCCACAGGCAATTGTACTGATTGCCTGGCGGAGTGGTCAGCATGCCTAAAATGGTGGTGGTGCCTAGCAGGCACAGTCTGCCAGATTAGGATGCAGGTCGCAGCCAGCCTTTCCGTGGTGGGTAAACCGCCATGGAAAAGCTGGCAGAAAGGCTTTAAAAAAAGGGCCAGTTGCAGGCCACCCTGGTGTTGGGGGGAGGTGGTGGTGCACTGGGGGCATACCCATGGTACCTGCCTACATTTCCGTGCACCAAGAGGCAGGCAACGCATGGTGCCTGCCACATAATGCAGGGAAATGCACTACATACATTTTAATGGTAAAGACGTAAGATGCAACCGCCATGGTGGCGATTGCATCGTGATTCTACTTGCGGGACTGCAAAAATATATGCTCCAAACTCCAGCTGGAAAGCTGAATAGACGGCAGGCACACCAGGATGCGATGAAGAAAATGTACTCCACACGGACGCCATGACGCTTTTCAGTCAGAGGCTTTTTCAAAGTGAAATCCACTCCATCCTTGTTTTTTCATTTAAGTGTGTGCACGTCATCATTGACATAGAAAAAATACATATATCCATTAAATCCTGCACTTATAGCTGCGTGCAAATATCAAGTGTCACCCATATTTACAAAAATACAGTAACAGCAAAAATAAGTGACTGGTTAAAACACCATTGAATTGTGCAACAAACTAAAAGGACCAGCTAGCTTCCCTTACCTGATTCGTTTTCCTTTTGTTTCCATCGTTCCCTAATTAAGTCAAGTAAGGGCAAGAAAATGTGTCCACAAATAAATTGAACTCATTCATTACTTCTAATTCATATTCCCAAATATGTACATTTTTAAAATGATTGCCTAACATCTGACAGACATGACATGCCTTTCTATATAAGAACGATGTATCAATGTTCGGTAAAAGGAAAGAAAAAGGGAAACGCAGATCCCACAAATGGATTTAGTAACCTTTATGGAGAAGAAGCAGAAAATATAGATAGTCAGATATATTGCACAAGTAGCTTTAACGTGAAAATTGGGTCATAGTGGGCCAGTGCCCTGGTTCCACGAATGTCAAATCAGAGGTAATTCAGACTACAATTGCACATATGTTCTAAATATCCTTACTTGAACTCTGCTGTAGACTGATAACCCTGTATAGCTTCAGAGATAATAAGACAAAATACAATCAAATAAAACTTGAAGAAATTGACTTAACTAAATACGACCAAGACACCAAGACGTGATAATCCACCTTTTCAGCAAATACAATTTTAAGGTAATATTGAGTTATTAACGTTTAGCATCATATGACCAAAATAAACTTGGAATCACAATCACATCATGTGTGTAGATGTAGGTAAAAGGATTGTATATGTTCAATTATAACAGTCCATATTTGAAAATGTCAGACTAATTTGTATATTATTCTACATGTACTTCCATCTCCTCCACTGTATTGAGCCCAGCTAGAGTTTTCATATGAAGTTCTAAAATATGTTGTGATTCGACGCGTCTTAGCTCCGCTACCCTGTTTCCTACCCTTTGATTAGCGGGGATTCTATCAATAAAATTGAACCTACGTTTGGACATGTCACCATCATATTGTTCCAAGAAGTGGTGCGCCACAGGGTACACAGAATCTGCTTTTCTAATGGCTTCAAATACATACGCTAGTAAAATATAAACAATTTGTTCATCTAATTTATTAAGTTAGCCAATATTTAAAACATTAAAAGATAAATCCCACATATCACATTTACAAAAAATACTATCAATATTGAAATAATTAATATATAAAAATAAAAATGTAATATTAGAAAAAATAAAAAAATATTAACATACATTCTAGTCTAAGGAACAATAGGGAAAGCAAAGTGTTGGACTTCAGCAGGGTTACAATTACTATTTCCACTCTGGTCTAAACAACAGTAGGGAAAGTGTTTGATTTCAGAGGGGTTAGTTTTACTATTCCTACACTAGCGTACACAACAGTAGGGAAAGTGTTGGTCTTCAGAGGGGTTACATTCACTATTCCCACTCCAGTCTAAACAAAAGCAGTGAAAGCGTTGGACTTTGAAGGGTTAAGATTTACTGTTCCCACTCCAGTTTTGCAAACAATAGTTAAAATCTTTGACTTCCGAGGGATTAGATTTACTATTCCTACTCCAGTCTACACAACCGTAGGGAAAGTGTTGGACTTAGGAGGGGTTCGATTTGCTATTCCCGTGGGGGGTGTGGCTTGCACGCCAACGGGAGAGGACGGCTTCTCCGTGAGCTCCGCTACGGATTCGACCCGCAGATGCCATGAGAGCCCCTTTTGCCGTTTGTCGAACGGCTGAATTTGCTGCAACATCAGCGGAAGATGCAGAGACCCCGAGGACACCAATATGGGAGGTCTAGTTGCAGCGTGACTACATTAATTATCGGCGGTAATTTTCTTCTCTCCTGCGACGCGGGTGGCCGCCATTTTGGCCGCTGAGCCCGCGTTTGTGTTTTCACATTCATTTCTTCCACCGCTTCAGCTGCAATGCTTCTCATACTGCTTGGCATGACTGCGCTGCATGCTTCAATGACTTTTCAACTGTATCCTTGATGTTCTTTGTGGGGTGCTCCATGCCATTGAGTGTGCACCATTTTACCTATACTTTATGTGAGGAAACACGGCCGCCATTTTAGGAATGCTGGTCTTGAAGAGACAATTTATTTCTACCAGGCCTTCGATGACACGGTGAATTGCAAAGTGAAATGTGCCTTTATTCTCTCCCAATATACTGCTGTTTGGATCAGGCTGGTGCTTCCTATGATGTTTTAAGACTATTCTATGTGCACCCCTGCGTCATTTACTAGTGGTCTCTCAGCATAGTGCTCAGTCAGCCATTCAAGTTATTTTTGGTCATCTACCTTAGCTTCTTTTGTCAAACCTGTTCATTTGGCGCATACTTATTGCTTCTTGAGCACCTTTGAGCTGTGTGGTCACGTCAGGTTTATTGGCAACCTCTGTTTTGCGTTGTGCACGTCTTGCTCTGCTTTTGGCACACCTCTACGTTTTCACTATGGCTAATGACTCACATACTCCAAAATTGTCGCACTCTGGTGCCAAACCTAAGAGACCTAAAAATGACCCGCCTTCGCCCATTCAATCTTCCTCAAATCCTGTCCTGGATTCCATTCTTGAGAAGGTGTTTGGTCTCCAACCGTTCATGACCGCTACCAATGAAAAACTTAAGCAAATTGAGGAGCGTTGGGTGATTATGGAGGGCAAGGTTTTGAATCTGGAACAGCGTCAGGGCGTTATTCAAGATGCCTCAGATAAAATCCATTACGGGAGCAAGAAATCCACAAACTCAAGCTACACACAGAGGATTTGGAAAATCGTAATCGTAGGAATAATCTATGCGTTTATGGTATTCCGGAAAATTTGGAGGGTCCAGACATGGTGTCTTTCATACGTAAATTCCTACAGGAACTTTTGGATCTTCAACCTGCGTCTCACCCTCTCAATATACAGAGAGCTCATCGTCTGGGTGGTATAAACTCCAACTCCTCCAAGCCTCGCGGCATCATCTTGCTTTTTTTAGAGTTCACAGAGTTAATGTCTGTTCTGAAAGCCGCCAGGCTCAAGCAGCATTTCCAGTGGTCTGGCCATAACATCTTTATCTCATAAGATCTTTCGACTGCCACGAACGCCCGACACAAGGAATTCCTGAATCTTCGTTCTCTAATGAGACAGCTGAACATTCAATATGGGATACTGCATCCGTGTTTCTGCAAGATCACGTATAATGGCCGCACCAGATCATTTGATGATCCACAAATGCTTTGCACTTACCTACAGAGTGTCTCTCCTTCGAATATGGACACTGCTACCTAATGTTTCTCTTTATCTGGATCTTCGTTGTGGTTCTTCTTGCTGTCATTTTGGCTTCCCTTTGTCTTTTTCCTCCTAATCTCTGTTCGTCTTCTTGTGGTTCCGCTCTTACTTACTTTTCTTTTTTTTCCCTGTTTATGTACCTTCTTTGGCAGCTCGTGGGGTTGTGTCCCCTCTCTGGTATATTCTCGCCCCAGATGTCTTGGTTGTTCTTCTCTTCTCCGATCAGGCTCCTGTGCCTTGATCTGTCTACTTTTTCACGTATTTTCTTTCTTTCTTACCCTTCTTCCTCTCCTATCTCCTTTACTTCTTTTACCTGGCCTCTTTGCTCTCTCTCTCTCTTTCCCTACTACTCTATTCCTAAGTGGTCTCTACTTTTAATTTTTTTCTTCATGTTGTTATTTTTTTTTTATTCAGATGTATTATGCCTCAGTAATATGAGTGTGTTGGGAGTTCCCTTCTCATGTAACGTATTTGTTTGTTATTTCCCTTTTTGTAGTTATCCCATTGCCATGTGTCTGCTCCATGTGTCGCCCTTCCTTCCTTCCTACCATCATGTGTAACTTTGTTTCGTGGAACGTTCGAGGTCTTGGTCACCCTGTCAATCGTCAAAAGGTATTGTCTCACTTATCTAAACTTAATTCACATGTTGTTTTTCTTCAAGAAACGCATTGTTCTGATGTTGACTCTAATAAGCTGAAAAGGCAGTGGGTAGGTCAGGTTGTGTTTTCACCTGCTGTTCATAAAAAAACGGGGGGTTGCTATCTTATTTCATAAAGCTTTAAATGTTCAGTTTGTTTCTTCGCAGAATGATGATGAAGGGCGTTGGGCCTTGGCTAACGTTTATGGCCCGGTCCATCCGGATCTAAAATTTTGGAAAGATATTAAAGTCCTGATTTTGTCCATAGACTGTCCTGATTTTGTCCTTGCTGGTGACTTCAACCAATGGTTAGACTCATTTTCAGATAGATTATCCTCCAGTAAATTTCAACCTGACAAATCTCACAAGAGTTTTCAATATGCCAGTGCCTCACGCCCTTTATGCGACTCATGGAAAATGTGAAATCCTGATTTGTTAGAATATACTTTTTTCTGGAATGTGCATCATACACGCTCGAGGATTGATTATATTATGGTTAGTAAATCTTTACTCTCTTCCCTTCAAAAATCTGTAATTGGCTCCATATTTATTTCCGACCTTGCTCCTGTTTCCACTGCACTTGACCTCTCCTAAATTTCATCTAAATTTAGTCGTTGGAAATGTAATTCCTTTCTTTTGTCTGACACTGTTTTTATGAAAGAAAGTATGGAGTTTTTTAACAAATGTTTCTCCTTTAATAATCCCTCTGAGACCTCCATTCCCAATAAATGGGATGCTTTTAAGGCTGCTTTTCATGCATTTACTATATCTTATGTCTCCAAGAAAAAGAAACTTAATAGGAAAAAATATGAAGATCAACTCCAGGAAATTAAGCGCCTTGAACACTCTTATTTTTCCTCCAAGTCCTCCTCTGCCCTACAGGACCTAATCCTAGCCAAAATGGATCTAAACAAAATTATCACTAATGAAGCTTGCAATACTCTCCTCAAAATCAAATCTAAATTCCATGGGGGCCAGAATAAAGCAGGGAATATGCTGGCTAATTATTTTTTACAAATCAAATCGGAATGTAAAAATGTAGGTACTATCTTTAATGACTCTGGTAATAAGCTTGTCTTGTCGGATGAAGATATTTCTGAATTAGTCCATAATTATTACCAGTCCTTATACACTGATGATAAGCACCCTTCAGAATTAAATTTAGCGTCCTTTTTTGAAGGTCTTCCTCCTCCCCCTTCCCTTCCAGATGATTTTGCTTCATTGGAAAAAGATACTACTCTTCAGGAAGTAACTCGGGCCATTACTTCTCTCAAAAAATCAAAGGCCCCCGGCCCAGATGGCCTACCTGTTGAGTTTTATTCTTCTTTTCATACTTTTTTTGCACCAAAAGTCCTACAATTATTTAATTCCTTTATTTCAGATGCTAAGGCCTCTGGGTCTTTTTTAGATGCTCTAATTATCATAATTCTAAAACCCGACAAAGATCATTCACAATGTAAAAATTATCGCCCTATATCTTTAATTAATTATGATTGCCAAATTTTTGCAAAAATCCTGGCTTCGCGTCTTGACTCCATTATTCCCCAGCTAATTAAAACAGACCAAGTGGGGTTTGTGAAAGGGAGACTTGCTGCTGACAATGCTCGGTTATTATCCAAAGTCATTGCTCATAGTAAAAATCTTAAAGTTCCGTTGGCAGCTCGATCCCTAGATGCTGAAAAATCTTTTGACCGTATTAACTGGCAGTTCATGTTTCGTACCCTAAAATAGTTTGGATTTGGTCCCTCCTTTATCCCCTTGGTTAAACTCCTTTATTTTTCACCCCGTGCCAGTATTTTTCTTAACAATCAATTCTCCAAATTTGTTTCCTTATCTAGAGGCACACGACAGGGATGCCCCCTCTCCCCATTATTATTTATTTTATGTCTGGAGCCTTTTTTAGAAATAATTTGTTCAAATCCTAGGATTACTGGCTTTAAAATCTCTTCTATTGAAACTAAATTGTCTGCTTATGCGGATGATGTATTGGTCTATAAGTCTAACCCTGAATCTTCCCTTCCACATTTACTGGATAAGGTTCGGTTGTATTCCTCTATATCGGGATATAAACTCAATCTATCCAAAACTGAAGTTCTTCCCTTAAATTCGATTTGTTATCAATACATGTTCAATAATACTGACTTTGCTTGGAGTCCCTCCAAAATTAAATACCTTGGAATATGGTTCTCATTATTCCTTGTTGATACCCTTAAATTTACTTTTGATTCCCTTTTAAAGAATCTCCGATCTCTCCTTCAAATTTGGTCCCCCTTACTTCTTTCCTGGTGGGGTAGATTAGACACGATTAAAATTATGATTACCCCTCACGTTCTTTATACTGTCTCCATGCTCCCTTTTAAAATTCCTAATTCATATTTTTCCTGCATAAATTCTACTTGTACTAAATTCTTATGGAACAACAAGCATCCCCGTATAGCCTTGCATAAGCTGATTCGTCCTAAAACTGAAGGTGGTGTTCGATTTCCCAATTTTAAAACATACCACTCCGCCTTCCTGATTAAACAATCCTTTTCCTTGGCATATGACTTTACAAATAACCCTATTCCTAAATGGGTTCTCCTAGAAGGCTCTCTCTTGAAAAATTTCTCATTTCAACATACTGTATTTATGTCAAATAGTTATTTTTTAACTAAATACCCTATTTTAAAATACTCCCAAAGAGTGTTACACAATGTTTTCTCTTCTACTCTTTCTCCTTTACAATGTTTTTTTATCATCTGCTGTGTGGTATAACACATTTCTTAGATACATTGGCAAATTGTTTTACTTTAAACATTGAAAAGAAAAGGATATTTTGTTTGTTCATCAGTTTTTTGTTGATGGATCTACCATTCCGTTTTCAGTAATGCAAAATGTATTTCATTTGCCTTCATCATTTACAAATGAATATACCATTATAACGTCTGCCATTCAATCTCATTTATCTTCTCTCTCACTGCCTGATATCTTTCTCTCTTTCATCCCTACCTCTCCACTTTATCCTCTATTTTCTACTCATCAACCTAAGACTGCTCTTGTTTATTCAATTTTGTTGTCAACTGTTAAAGATCGTCCTAAATCAACTATTGCGACTGCTTGGGAAACTGACCTAAATGTTTCCCTCCCCGTCTCGTTGTGGGATCGTTTATGGTCCAAATTGTTTAAAGTATCTATTGCTGCTCGTATTACTCAATCTTTATTTTTCATATATCATAGAGTTATTATTACCCCTGTTAGTATTCATAAGTTTTCTCATACTTCCTCTCCACTTTGTTGGTCATGCTCTAAAGAAACTGGGATGCTTAAACATCAATTATATGAGTGTTCCTCTGTTTTGTCATTTTGGAATGAAGTTTGGAATGTATGCATGCCAATGTTTTGTTGCTCAGCTTCATTATCTCTACAGAATGTTTTTTTAGGATCTTTGTCTACTGATATTGATATTGTATCATCTTCTGCGAGATTATTGGACCTGTTTATTGCTCTGGCATTCAAAGTTATTTTATCGTGTTGGAAAGATAACTCTAAGCTTTCTGTTCATACTTGGTGGAATTTCAATTGTGATGAACACAGGATCGCTATTGCTTCATCCTCTTCTGTTCCCCTAAAAATCAAATCCGATCTCCTCTGGCTCCCCTTCACCACTTATCTTTCTTCCAACTCTACTACTTGACTGCTATATCTTATTCCCACGTGTTACTCATGTTCTCTCTTTCTTCTCCTTTCCTCCTTTCATTTCATCCTTTCCTTTCTTCTTCTATCTTTTCTATCCCCCCTTTATCTTCCTTTTCCCACTCTCTTTTCTTTTCTCAATCTTTACTTATTTCTCGGTACATCTGTTTTATAATACTTAGTAATATGTACTTTTTCCCAATATTTATGACATATGTATTGTTTCCTATTTCAAAATGATTAATAAAAATGTCTTAAACAAAAAAAAAATTTGCTATTCCCATTCCATTCTAAACAACAATGGGGACAGTCTTTGATTTAAAAACGATTACATGCATGTATCCAAATCCTATCAATTTAGCATACATTTTTTAACACAAAACAATATTAAATTGCAGTATTCATAAATACATAAATATATTTAATAACAAAACTAAAACAAGTTAACCTATCAGTTAAAAAATAAAAAACAAATAATAAAATTACATATAATATCACCTTCACTAAAAAATAACACAATAATGAACTCATTGCTTTATTTAATTTCAGTTTATACATTAAAAAAAATAATTTAAATACAAATATCATCACAGTAACAACATTACACTAACACTTACCATTAAGGAAAACAAAAAATAAATATACAAACATAAATTACAAAATACATGTTTAATGTATATATAAAAACTAAAAGGCATATAAAAATAATTGAAGCATTACACCAATTCAATAATAATGAATGCATTAATTAATTTACACAATTAGCAACTAAATATTATTCAATTATTTTAAAGAGCATTACATTAAAAAACATATATTTATTTCAACTCCACTCCATATTCTCCTATATTCCAACAGCCCTCAACTCAAATATACCTTAAATAAATCAATATTAAATTATTAACATAATTAACAATCAACACAATTGTTAATTAGAAATTAAAAACAAATTAATAATTCTATTTTTTACAACTTAATTACATTTCCACCCTATATTACTACAAACCCAACAACCCAAAACTAACCTAAATTTTAACTTACTATTACTAATAATAAGACTAAGTAAAAAAATTAAATATCAATTTTAAATTCAACATATATTATAACTATAAAAAGGACATAATAGTCAATTAAAAAATAATGATCTTTGAAAAAACAAGAAATTAAAGCTGTTTAATTTAAATAACACCCACCCTATCCCCATCCAAACCCAACAACCCTCTACAACAGAAACACATACTAATAACATTTAAAATATATACATATTAAACCACTTACATTTTTAACTGCATTTCATAAAATTACTATGAACTATACCAACAGTACTAACACCTAAACTAAACACATTAACTAAAACACATTAACCCCTTCCATGCTCATGATGGAGAAGTTCTGTCATGAGCCACTCTGGGCATGTGCTCATGACGGAACCACCCTGTCATGGCACCCACCCATGGAGTAAGCGCTGGTGCTCCCCACATGGGCAGCCCATCAACTCTCCTCAAAAGGGGTGGCCGTTTCAGCTGCCATCCCCAAGGCCCCGGGGCAATCCCATAACATCAGCATAAACAGCGCATGTCTACATCATCAGGAAGCCCCGGATACCCTGGAAGCCTTTTGCTTCCAGGTGTCCACGGAGTAAGGCAGGGTTCCTTGCTCTTTGGGGGTGTTTCCACCGTGGACAGTGGCATCGGGGAGAGAAAAGAGCAATGGTCGCTTCCAAGGGGGTCATTTATTGTGCATGTTTTTTCTGCCCCCTAAGGGCAGATCGGCCCATTTATTTGGCCTTTCTTCCCCCCGGGGGGTCAGAAAACCCCACTAGGCCACAGGGATTTTCTTATTTATGTAAAGGAAGCAGCCCCTTCGGCAAGGGTCACTTCCAAGGGGGTGATTTCTTGTTAATGTTTTTTCTGCCACCCGGTGCAGATCGGCCTGTTTTTATTGCCTGTCTGCCCCCAGGAGGGGCTGAAAGCCCCACTAGGCACCAGGAATTTTGTTTTGTGTGTACTGGAAGTGACCCCTTGGGCAAGGGTCATTTCTAAGGCAGGTAAAAGTTTACTTAGGTTTTTTCTGCCCCCTGCCTGCAATGTCACAGTTTTTGGCACTTCTGCCCCCAGGGAGGTGTGGGGGGAACTCCTCTAGGCACCAGAGATTCTTTTTTACTGTAGATGGAAGCAACCCCTTGGCCAAGGGTCGCTCTCAAGGGGGGGTTAAATTATGTTTATGTATTTTCTGCCCCCCTGGAGACAGATCTGCCCCTTTTTTGGCCTTTCTGCTGCTAGGCAGGAGGTAGTAAAACCTATTAGGCACTAGGGATCTATTTCTTTTGCAAGGGAGACATATTTCTGTCAGATGTTTTCTGCCCCACCTGGGGCACAGATTGGCTTGGTAGAAAACCCCACTCTATCCCTGTGGCAAGATCACCCCCCCATTTTTCTAGACCTTATTTGAAGGCACATCTGGCAGATTGACCATTTGGGTAGTGAAATAGCGTGTTATAATGTTAATTGTTTTATATCTTATGAATTGCAATTGTAATGTTTTATTTCTTCATTTTATTCTTGTTCAAGTATTTTGCCCTTTAGACTGTTCCAGGTTGTGGTTTTGTTACTGGTGGTTCTGCAGTTTGCGTAGTTGCATGTGTTTGGTATGTGAATTTTTTTGATACTATTTACTCTACATGAGTTGCATTTCCCTGAATGAATGTGTTTTTTGCAAATGGTGTAATAATAGCAGTATGTTTGGCTTCTGTTTTTTGAGTGTCAAAACCTTTTTGCATTTGTGCTTGATGTGCATTTTGTTGCCTTGTTAGTAATTGGTTTTGTTTTTTCTCTGTAGTGGGATATCATTGCTTTTTGCTGTGTCCATGCAGAGTAGAAGCTGGTGATTGTAGCTATCTTTGGCAAGTGATTCATATTGTTTTTGAGTTTATAGATCTCTGTGATCAAGTCACACTTTGTTTATTATTTATTTTGTACATTGTTGGTTGTTGTTGTCTTGTTTGTGAAGTCTCCTTTCTTTGTAATCATTATAGCTGGATTCAGGATTACTGTTCAGCAGCTTGTTGGTATGCTTTTTGAGTCTTCCTCTGACCATGGTTCAGAGACTGACTCTGCATCTGTGGCAGAGGAGGCAGTGGAAGATTCTGGCAGTGAGTTTTCTGTCCACGAGGTATCATCGTACGATGAAGCCACTCAGTGCAGATGAAGTGCCTATCTTAGAAGAGGACATTGATGTGTCGATAGTGCAGCAAGAGGCATCTGAGTTGCAGCCTGGGACTGCAAGGCCTCCCATTGGATGTGCTGACCTCTGGGTTGCCCCAGGCATGGTACAGCCGACATTGCAAGACTTAATAGTGTTCCAGGGCGTAGAGTGGATACTGAAAACTTTTTGCCTATCAATTTATTTCAGTTGTTTATGAACAATGTATTTTTGGCAGAGATTGTTGAGCAGACTAATTTGTATGCTGAACAGTATTTGTGGGACAACAGTGCCAGCCCTATGCCCCACTCTAGAGAAACCCTGTGGACTCCCACAAATCTAAAAGAGAGGAAGAAGTTCTTGGGTTTAAATTTTTTAATGGGCTTGCTAAGGAAGCCATTGATGTCTTCATAATGGTCTACTAGTCCTTGATTGGCTATATTTACAGCAGTCATGAGTTGCGATTGGAATTTGCTTCTGCTTCGGATGCTGCATTTTGTCAGTAAGGGTTTAGTGTTGCCACGAGATCACCCTGATTGTGACTTTGTAGATCAATTTTCTGAGATCTGTGCTCCAGGGAAAGAAATTGCTGCAGATGAGTCTTTGGTCTTGCTCAAGGGCCGCTTGGCTTTTATGCAATATATTCCTAGTGAAAGGGCACGCTGTGGAATTAAGAAGTATATGATGTGTGAGAGTAGAACTAGATATATCTCTAATTTCAGGGTGTACATGGTAGGGATTCCAGGATTCACCCCCCTGGTTGTCCGCCCACTTTTGGAGTGACTAAGAAAATTGTGTGGGATCTTGGTAGAGGACCTTTTAACAAAGATCACCATTTATATGTAGATAACTTCTACACTGGTGTGAAGTTGTTTAGGGAATTGGCCAAAGTAAACACTGTTGCTTGTGGCACAATCCACTCTAACCGTAAAGGTTTCCCTAAAGAACTTGTTTGTCAAAAGCATGTGCAGGGACAGTACAGTACATTGCGCAGCGAGGAACTTCAAGCTGTGACGTTTGCAGACAGGAGAGATGTCTACATGGTGACTACCATCCATGATGAAAGCATTTCACCTGTGAATGTTTAGGGTCTGGTAGCTGAAGTGCGCAAAGCTGTGTGCATTTTAGACTATAATAGGCACATGGGTGGTGTTGATAGAGTAGATCAGAAGTTGGAACCTTACACTGTTCGTCGTAAGGCTTACATTTGGTATAAGAAGTTGGCTATCAATTTTTTTCATTTGACAACCTTTAATGCTTTTGTTGTACACTTCATCACTCGTGCGCCGGATTATTGCTTTACAGACCACCTGGACATGCTGGCTCCTTTCACGACGAACTTCATACTGCTATTTCCCCAATAATTATGAAATTTGAGCATTGTCTGCTTCTGAGTGATTTTAACATCCATATGGATGTTGCGGAGGCAACTGATACCATTAAACTTCAGGACATTACTAGTCCATTTGGTCTGTCTCCTTTTATCTCTACAGCCACTCACAATAAAGGCCATATCGTCAACCACATTTTTTCATCAATTCCCATCACTTCTTTCCCTCCTCTATCTCTGACTTAGTCCGATCCCTACCTATTTAACTTTGACATTTTGCGCGTGTCCAAAACTGCCAGTGCTGGCTCTGGCCCGCAGCCTACGGCCGCTCGTTCTTATCATCTTGTCTCTGCTGACATGTTGGAGCAATCTTTTGCTATGCACCCTGGCCAGCTTACAGGTGAGCTGGCCAGTGACTTAGTTCTCTTCCAGTCATGGCTCACGCATCGTCTTGACGAGATAGCACCTCTCTCTATCCGGTCCAAGAGAAATTTGCGTGCTTCTGCACCTTGGTTCACCCCTGCGCTTCATGAGAGTAGAAGGCTTTGTAAGAAAGCCGAAAGAGCGTGTCGTAAAAACTATGATGCCTCATCAAAAGAGGAACTCATCAAAACTTACCATAAGGATATAGTTACAGAGAAAAATCTAATTTCTCTAAAAGAATTGAATCAGCAGCTAATATTAGCAAATACATTTTTACAATAGTTAAGGATTTCACCTCCCCAGCCTCTCTAATTTCTGGCTAGTTTCTTCGCCAATAAAATCAAAAGTATTCAGGCTTCCTTCTTGCCAATTGGATCAATAAGCGACGCTGGTTCAAGTCTCCCCGCGCTTCATTCTCTCCCGGAGAGCCATACGCTCTAATTTTTTCCTCCCCTTTCCCCACAAACATCACTGGACTTACTATCTAAATTAAAGTCCGGTTCTCCGTCGGATCCCTGCCCTGCAAAGTTTTTGGCCAAGATGGCACACATTATCAATCTTATCATTAATCCGGTTCTCAACTCCTCTCTTAAAACCGGCATTGTCCCCAGTACATGGAAAATGGCTCTTTTCCTTCCGTTATTGAAAAAACCTAATTTGGACCCCCTCGCCCACGCTAACTATAGACCGATTTTGTTACTCCCTGCTTTCGATAAAATTGTGGAAAAACATGTCCACTCCACCCTCTCGAAATTCCTCGAAACCCGTGATATTCTCTATCACACTCAATCCAGGTTTCGCTCGAACCTAAGCACGGAGACTGCGTTGCTGGAGGTTACTGAGTCTATAAAGGAGGTTTTGGACAATGGAGGGAAGGCGATGTTGGTTCTACTCGATCTTTCGGGGGCTTTTGATACCGTCCCTCACAGCCGTCTTCTTTCAAGACTCCAGGAGATTGGTCTGAGAGGGACGGTATTCAGTTGGTTAGAGTCCTTTCTATCTGGCCGCCAACAATCGATTTGGGCCCCTCCTTTCTCTGCCTCAGTTCCTCCGCTGGAGGTGGGAGTCCCACAGGGATCGATTTTGAGCGACACTCTTTTTGATATTTACATGTCTCCATTGGCTGATTTGATTGAATCTCATGGAGCTCTTATTGTTTCCTACGCCGACGATACGCAGTTTCTTTTAACCTGCGATAAGAACCTAGACTTCGCCGGCGATACCATCATGAGCTGCCTCGAGGCTGTTTTCTCATGGTTCCAACTGAAATGCAGCTTAGATGCAACTCGGATAAATCAGAGGTCCTTTTTTTCGGCTGTTCCGCTGATGCCAACTGGAAATCTTAGTGGCCCGCCGATATGTATCCTCCATCGTCGGCTACTTCTATGACGAAAAACTTGGGTGTGAAAATTGATAACGGCCTGACCCTTAAACCCCAGATTCTTAGTGTAGTCGACCAATGCTTTGGCCTTCTAAGAACTCTTAGGAAATTTCTTCCCTTTCTGTCTCATGCCCACAGGAGGATTACAGTACAAGCTCTGATCGGCTCACGGTTGGACTATGCCAACATACTTTTTCTAGGCCTCCCGGAATATCTCCTTACCCATCTCCAATCTGTTCAGAATTCGGTGGCAAGAGCCATTTTCGGCCTCAGTCAAAGGTCTCACACCTCTGCTCTTCTGAATTCACTCCACTGGCTGCCGGTGCGCAAACGCATTTATTTTAAGACTCTCATCAGGGCTTTTAAATCTCTCCATGGCACCGGTGCTTTCTATCAAAGGAGAAGAGTGCGGTTCTATTTTCCTTCTAGATGTTTACGATCCGCCTCTCAAGCGCTGGCTATTGTACCTGCAACCAAACGAGCAGCATTGGAGGACGCTCATACAGACTGCTGGCACCTCAAATATGGAACAAACTACCTCTCTCCCTAAGGAAACTAGACAACCTGCTCTCCTTTAGGAAGGGGCTTAAGACCTGGTTGTTTGGACAGTAGTTTGCCTGTTTTTTGGCCCAGCCTCCGCAGGTCTGTATAGCGCTGGGACACTGTGCTCGAGTAGCCGAGCGCTTTATAAGACCACCTTTAACATAACATAACTTAAGGATTGTTGTCCTGAGTCAAAGACTGCCTGTCTTGTTGTAGTGGAACAGGCAAGTATTCCTAGAGTTGCAGTGGTGGAGGATGTGGCTAGTTTGGAAGATCGATTCAGAAAAGGGGGTGGTGATGAACAGAGTGTCTGAATTAAGCAGACCACTCTTACCCAGTCCAAAGATCAGGGCTTGATCCATCACCGTTATTTATCTCACTGCACCACCCCAGCTCAGAACCTGGCTATATGCAAATCAGTCTGTCCCTGGCCCAGTGCATCATGGGAACAGGGCAGACTAAACTACCAAGCCAAATCTTCACCAGAAAGGAGACAAGCTACCGGGGACCGGTTTCTGGCATTTCAGCCGTCTTCGGCCCGGCTTGCTTGAATCCTGATGGTGCAGTGAGAAAGGGACTCATGTCTGAGTATACCCTGCCACACCTATAGTGGCCAAAAACGATTCAGAAAAGGGGGTGGTGATGAACAGAGTGTCTGAATTAAGCAGACCACTCTTACCCAGTCCAAAGATCAGGGCTTGATCCATCACCATTATTTATCTCACTGCACCATCCCAGCTCAGAACCTGGCTATATGCAAATCAGTCTGTCCCTGGCCCAGTGCATCATGGGAACAGGGCAGACTAAACTACCAAGCCAATTCTTCACCAGAAAGGAGACAAGCTACCGGGGACCGGTTTCTGGCATTTCAGCCGTCTTCGGCCCGGCTTGCTTGAATCCTGATGGTGCAGTGAGAAAGGGACTCATGTCTGAGTATACCCTGCCACACCTATAGTGGCCAAAAACGATTCAGAAAAGGGGGTGGTGATGAACAGAGTCTCTGAATTAAGCAGACCACTCTTACCCAGTCCAAAGATCAGGGCTTGATCCATCACCGTTATTTATCTCACTGCACCATCCCAGCTCAGAACCTGGCTATGTGCAAATCAGTCTGTCCCTGGCCCAGTGCATCATGGGAACAGGGCAGACTAAACTACCAAGCCAATTCTTCACCAGAAAGGAGACAAGCTACCGGGGACCGGTTTCTGGCATTTCAGCCGTCTTCGGCCCGGCTTGCTTGAATCATGATGGTGCAGTGAGAAAGGGACTCATGTCTGAGTATACCCTGCCACACCTACAGTGGCCAAAAACGATTCAGAAAAGGGGGTGGTGATGAACAGAGTGTCTGAATTAAGCAGACCACTCTTACCCAGTCTAAAGATCAGGGCTTGATCCATCACCGTTATTTATCTCACTGCACCTTCACAGCTCAGAACCTGGCTATATGCAAATCAGTCTGTCCCTGGCCCAGTGCATCATGGGAACAGGGCAGACTAAACTACCAAGCCAATTCTTCACCAGAAAGGAGACAAGCTACCGGGGACCGGTTTCTGGCATTTCAGCCGTCTTCGGCCCGGCTTGCTTGAATCCTGATGGTGCAGTGAGCTAGGGACTCACATCTGAGTATACCCTTCCATGCTTATGGTGGACAAAAATGATTCAGAAAAGGGGGTGGTGATGAACAGAGTTCCCATGATGCACTGGGCCAGGGTCAGACTAATTTGCATATAGCCAAGTTCTGAGCTGGGATGGTGCAGTGAGCTAAAAAACGGTGATGGATCAAGCCCTGATCTTTGGACTGGGTAAGAGTGGTCTGCTTAATTCAGACACTCTGTTCATCACCACCCCCTTTTCTGAATTAGTTTGGTAGATCGCCACTTTCCTGATCACATTCCTCCCATGCCCTCCAAAGACTTTCCCAGTAGGAGATGTAGAGTCTGTTGGCGAAAAGGCACGTGGAAGGAGACTTGTATGTACTTCCCGAGTGTCCCTCTAACACTGGGCTGTGTGTGCCTGCATGTTAGAATGTAGCACCTGTAAAATAATTTTTGGGAGCATCTATGAGTGGTAAAGTGAACTACCTGATCTATATTGTTTTATATATTTTGTTCAGTTTCAAGGTTGAAATTAGTGCAATGTATTACATTTCAGATTTTGTGTTAGTAGATTTGTATCTATTTACAATTTTTTTGTGTTTTCTTTTTTATATAAAAAAAACTTAAATGTGATGGAGGGGTGTGTAGGCTGGCGATACGCTGGTGGTGTGCATAGACTGGCACTTGGCTGGCGGTGTGCATGGACTGGTGCTTGGATGGTGGTGTGTGTGGGCTGGCACTTGGCTGGTGGTGTGCGTGGACTGGCAATTGGCTGGTGATGTGAATAGACTGGCACTTGGCTAGCAGTGTGTGTGGACTGGCGTTTGGCTGGCGGTGTGCATTAACTGACGATTGGCTAATGATGTTCATGGACTGATGCTTGGTTGGCAATGTGCATGGACTGGTGCTTGGCTGGCGGTGTGTGAGTAGTGACTTGCTGCTGGTCACTAGCCTTAGTGGTAGCCAAACGCCAGTCCACACAATCCATCAGCTCGTGTGATTGCTGTGTGAGGCATGTTAGTGTATGAAAGTGATGGGCCCATGAATGGCACTGTCTGCTGATGTGAGTGTTGTAATGTGATGGTCCCGCGGCTGGCGGTGTGAATGGTTTTGTATGTTTCACATGAATGAAAGGTGTATGAATGGCCTGTAAAGAGGTGGTGCCTTGTCGTGGCTTTACGGCTCACAAGCTGTGAGTCAATGGTTCAGTTTCTTGTACTTTCAATTATTAACAGTGCATTTCATTTTTGCGAAATCTCTTGTTAATAAAATTGTCTATACTGAACCATCACTCACCCACATGCCAAACACAACCAGTATGTATGTGTACTTGAGGAATAGATGGTTGTGTAGTAATATTTGTCTTCTCTGTCTTTCTCAAATATACCTGGCCCCTTTTTTTTAATGTTGTAATGTTTTGTTTCTGTGCCTGGTGGTGTGATTGGTCTTGTGTGTATCACGTACAAAAGGTGTGTTAATGGCCTGTAAAGCGGTTGGGGTCTTGATACAGCTTCACAGCTCACGAGCTGTGAGTCACTGGTTCCGTTTTTTGTCCTTTAAATTGTAGACAGTCAGAGGCTTAGCTAGAGCTTGTGGCGCACGGGGCTATCCCTCAGATTGCAGCCGGGGGGGCGGGGGTGCTGGGGAATAAGGACGGTGAGCATTTGAAAGAGGTCTGAGAGACACGTCGTATCGTCGCTAATAGTTGCCTCGATCATGCAATTTACATGCACATACATGACACGGTGCAAGGCTACACAGTGACTGACAGTGACTGGCAGTACAAAGGAAAACACACAGACTGCATGGTTTATCTAGGGGCTCGGGAAAACTGCATGTGACATCCATCAGAGAGCTGCTTGAACAATTACCTGGTAATCCCCTAAGCACAATGCAAACATGCACATACATGACACTGTTCAGGGATCTATCATCTACAGCTGACATTAAATGACCATTCATCATGGTCCCCCCATTTAAGCAGTGCACTTTGTGTCTGTGTGGTACATGTTCTTTGCAGCAGGCACATTAATCCTCTGTGCTACCTTTCCTGAAGTTAACCGTTCCACTAGACAAAACTCCAATCTCTCTTTGGGAAGAACATTAATCGCCAAAGTTATCATGACATTTTTATTGATTCTGAAAATTGCTGGAGGCCAGGAAGGCAGCAGCAAGTTTTTTTTAAACCATAATATACCACCCACTCGAAATAGGTACCCAGTGCAGTCACACCGTTCGCACTGCCCTAAACTGCTCAAGGTTCATGTGACCTTAGTGACAGACTCACAGTGACTGGATCACTGTTGCTCTAGGGTGTGCTGCTTCGTAGGCCTGCCCGCAAGACTGGAGATAAACTTCAGTATGGATTGTGGTGGAAAGGCCTTCAAGGTTAACCCACAATTGACACCTCTAGGGTACACCTGCTTGTGCTAAGACATCAAGCCTTCTAAGGTCTAGTGGGGCCTTCTAAGGTCTGGCATGGGAATATGCTCCTTCAGTAGAGTGGTCTGGTGGACTGGTCATGAAGGCTGAACCCGGTTCCCCAGTTCCAAATTAGACAGCTCTGGCCATAGTGCCACATCTTCTACCCCACCGAACACCATACTGCCACATTGAGAGAAACTCGCACTCCCTTCAGCTACAACCTAATTGTGCCCGCTATAAACACTTGGATGTGGCTCAATTCAAATTATGCACTTGATAAGAGTAATCTGCTGCCTAAAAAAAAGGAAAAGCAAGCACTAATAGCGAATGCAAGATTAAGTAAAGCATGTGAAATGTAAGTAGAAACGACATGGTTCCCTTAACAATCTCTCACTCACTATTCAGAAATCCGGGAGTGGTTTTACCTGAAAAGTTAAGGACATGACTACAGGGCCCTAAACTTAACTGTTTCAATGTCTATTGCTTATATCCCTACAAAAAGTAAGCAGTATGGTTTAAAAAGACCACATCCATAAACACAGAGCCATGGTACACATATTGTTTTCCAATCTACCCATCAATCAGGTATTGCAGTACCTCAAGAAATGGTACACTTCCCCTCCTCGGGACAACAATGCTGTTAACAATGCTGTTCAAAGAAAGAGGAGAAAACAAAAGTAGCGCTTCACTGGAAAACTCTGTAGTGAGGCTGATGTATTTGGATGTGAATAAAATAAATCTGGTCACTTTGCAACCACTCTGTCTTGCTTTATTTAGTTATGTATTTATTTTTCATATTTAAAACCTTCTATTTCTCTCCATTCCGCTGCACTTTGGAATAGAAAAATGTCAGAAAAGGAGCATTTCCCGCAAGTGTTGAGAGGTTGTGAACCTTTTCTTCAAGTTACAGTTTTCAGTAAGCAAGGAGCAACACAGAAAGAGAGGGAATAATAGGAAGGGGGGACAGCTACCAGCACAAAAAAGAAAAGGACCTTGTGCGAGTCCTATTCCTTCTCTGCTTGTCCCCAAACGTCCATGAAAGCAAGCCAAGCCTTATCTGAATGCCTTTGTCTGCCGCTAAAATAGTGCCGCCTGGGGCGGACCGCCCCCACCGCCCCCCTCCCCTAGCTACGCCACTGTTGACAGTGCATTTCATTTTTGTGAAATCTCTTGTTAACAAAAATATGTACATTCCATCTAAGAAAAACCTATCAACTCTAGATATTCTCGTAAACTAAACACCCAGGGAGTACATGGTGATGTCTCTCTCGTGGATCCCAACAAGTTCTCTTACCCACAATGTCTTGCAAACCTCAAAATGTTATTGTCACATTTTATTTCCATTACTGTGCCATAATTTTCACACTTCAGAAAGAAACAACAAATTTCCTACCACCTAGCATTTCTTTAAGTCTCCCGATAAAAATGGTACCTCACTTTTATCGGTGGGCCAAGTACCTGCAGCAGGGAAGGGCCCGAAACGTATTGTGGAGACATCAAAATTTCCTATTTTGAAACAACCTGGTTTTGCAAGGGGGGGTCACCTGAGTTTTTGGCCCGGTTTCATCGGCCATCTAGGGAAACATACCAAACCCATATGTTTCTGAAAACTAGACACCCGGGGGAGTCCAGTGAGGTATGGCTTGCATGGATCCCCCAACGTTCCCCTACCCAGCATCCCCTGCAAACCTCATACTTTGCTGAAAAAAATGGAATGTTTCTCAAATGTTTGTGTGGGAAAGTTGTAGGATCACCGTACTGACACATATTTCCTACCACCCAGCATTCCCCCAGGTCTCACGATAAAAATGGTACCTCACTTGTGTGGGTAGGCATAGTCGCCTCAACAGGAAAAGGCACAAACCTTACTGTGGAGACTTCAAAATTACCAATCATAAAGCAACCTGGTTTTGCAGGGGGGGCACTGGATTTTTGGCCCAAGGCTTAGCGTCCATCTAGGGAAACCTACCAAACCCACATATTTCTGAAAACTATACACCCTGGGGAGTCCAGTGAGGTATGGTATGTGTGGATCCTCAACGCTTCACCACCCAGAATCCCCTACAAACCTCAAATTTTCCTAAACTAATCAAGTTTTTATCAAATTGTAATGGCGGAATGTTGTTGGATCACCAGGCTGACACAAATTTCCTACCACCCAGTGTTTCTCCAGGTCTCCTGATCAAAATGGTACCTCACTTCTGTGGGTAGGCATCGTGGCCCCAACAGGAAATGCCCCAAATTGTACTGTGGAAACTTCACAATTACCTATAATAAAAACAACCTGGTTTTTCAGGGAGGGCACCAGGTTTTCTGGCACCTGGCTCAGCAGCCAAATAGGGAAACCTATCAAACCCACACATTTCTGAAAACTAGACAGCCTGCGAAGTCCAGTGAGGTATGGCTTGTGTTGATCCCCCTAAACTTCCCTACCCTAATTATCCTGCAGACCTCACTATTTCCTGAAAAAATCCAATTTTCTAATATTTTTGAGGGGAAAGTTGTAGGATTACTGGGCTGACACAAATTTCCTACCACCCAGCATTTCCCCAGGTCCCCCGGTAAAAATGGTACTTCACTTGTGTGGGTAGGCATAGTGGCCACGATAGAAAATGGCCCAGATCATACTGTGGAGACATCAAAATTACCTATCATAAAACGACCTACTAGTTTTGCAGGGGGGGGGGGGGCACCTTGGTTTTTAGCACCACGCTCAGCGGTCATCTATGGAAACCTACCAAACCCACATGTTTCTGAAAACTAGACACCCTGGGAAGTCCGTGAGGTATGGCCTGCATGGATCCCCCAAAGCTTCCCTACCAAGAATACCCTGCAAACCTAAAAAATTTACAGAAATAAATCACTTTTTCCATACGTTTTTGGGTGGTATCACCATGCCGGCACAAATGTCCTACCACCCAGAATTCCCCTTGTCCTCCTGAGGAAAATGATACCTCACTTGTGTAGGTGGGCCAAAGGCCTGTGACTCAGAAGGACCGCGTATGGCCCCACAAATTCTAAGAACTACATTTTTGAAAAAATACGTTTTTAGCTGATTCTGCATTGGACAGCCATATAGAGCCTTGCTGTCTTCTAGCAGAATGTTACACTATGTACACTAAAATAGGCAATAGAACCTGATCCTTCCTCCCACTCCAGAACAATTAAATTCAATGCCTGGCAAAATGGTTGTGCTATGTTTGTGTTATGTTTCTGGGTGCCATGCATGTAACATAAGCATGTCCAATTCCATCTGCCAAGTATGTGGACCAACAACAGGACATTGTCCATCTTGTTGGAATTCTACAGTGGGCAGAGCTGAGATTATTAGCACATGTCCACAGCCTATCAGTGCCACGTTTTGCTCTGGAACCAATATTATGGTGCCTTTTAAAAAGTTGGAGCCAAGTCTGTAAGTGAATAAAAAAGAAATTAAAAACCATGTATTGTCCACACCTGTAACACACTTTGCATCAAGTGCAAGTGGGCTGCAAATCTGTATCAGTGTCTAAGGTGAGCAGGTCACCTCTCTGCCTAATTAGTGAAGTTTTGGAAATGCCTTTGGTGTGAGTAAATGCTTCATTGTTTGAATTGTAGTTATAGACATGTAGTAATAGATGATGTATGTCAGACAGCTGTATATTACCAAATGCTGCTCCAAGCCAGTAACGATCAACCTAAGTGACTTGTAGCCAGAACCTTCATTCATGCGTCATTACTGTCAAACCTATCATCATGCTGTTTTGCCATAGCCGTGGAATGTACATATCACAAAGTACTAACAAAGAATTCAATGAATGTGCTCGCACTGAGAGACATATTGCTGGATAAGACAGATATGGAATCCTTCACTTTACTAAGAAGGAGGCTGAAAATGTACATACAAATGGTTCTCTGCCGCGCAGAACTGCAAAGGTGATGGGTGGAACACTTGCAAAGGTCTCAGTCACTGGTAATTGCTCAAGGCCAGATTCCAGTCCATCATTGTTTTGGCCTTTATACCACTCCAGATTGGTCAGACTTGATCATCCATTCCCCAGTGGGAAAATTACAGGCTCTAATGACAGGCAAGTTCTCTTCTAAAAGGGAACACAAGCAACACTAGTCCTGTATCTGCCTTGTGTGGACTATCAGTGAGGAGCTGCTTAGGTCCTGTGGCTCAGCAATCACAGAACTCAGATATGGGCTTATCCCTCATTTGGCAGTTATGCATCAATTTTCTTTTAGCTTACAAACAAGCAATGTTACTCTTGTAGTATGCTGCATTTTAAGTTTCCAGTGCTATGTTTATTTTGTGTTATTCAGGCATGTAAAATGTTTTGTTCCATGACTGAATGTTTGACCAAGAATCTCACTTATTTTATAAATAAAAATACTTACTTTTGAATGGTACCATTTTAAGGAATTCATAAAATTAATGTTTTATAGACAATAAATGTACAATTTTTTTAATGTTTTTTTCTACTTGCTTTACACTTTAGTCACAGCAATGATTTTGAAGCCAGTGAACTTTCCTGCAGAGTGATACAAAGGATAGAGACTAAATTGTGTCAAATTACTCCTTTCAGCACGAAGGTAGCCATTCATTTCAACTATGAGCTATCTATGTAATATCTTACTGCCACTCTAAAATATGTACTCCTCCGTATAAAAATGGAAAATATAAAACCATCATAGGTAATATGTCAGTGTTTTAAAGTCAAGGAGGTGTTGAACGACATGAGATGATGGATAGTGATAGATGGTTTGAGAAAATAGATATGGATTGGGGATGCTGTGAATAATTTGCCAATTGTTAGCCCCTTGCAAATATACTTTCTCATGAATCGGTAAAAACCTATCCATCCCTTCGGTGCACAGACAGAATATCAAGTTTGAAATGTCGACATACACAAATATCAATTTGGAAATATTGTAATGCGGAAATATCAACAGCAACAATATCTTGATCAAGAATATTGACTTGGAGGTATATCGTTTTTGAAAATAATGAAATCATTAATATTGTTTGCAAAAATCTAGGGGCCTATTAGGATGGCGGGCGGATCGCCACCGCCCGTTTTGCGGTGGCGATCCGCCCGCCATTCTTGTCCATCCGCCTGACATTTCCCCCTGCCATTTTACGATGACAGTGGGGACCCAGGCGGACGGAAAGACTGTCCGCCAGTTTTCCGGTGGTCGGCAATCCGCCCGATTGCCTACCGTTCAGAAAAGGCCTGCAATATGGTGGTGGTACCTTACAGGCACCGCCATCCATATTATGAAGATGGCTGTCCCATGCCTTTCCACAGAGGAGAGTCTGCCATGGAAAGGCATGCAGTCTTTTCATTGGGGGCCTGTTGCAGGCCCCTAGGAGGTTTGGGGGTGGTTGGCTGCACTTGGGAGGTACCCATGGTACCTCCGACAGTTGCATGCACAAGGTGGCAAGCACTGAGCGGTGCCTGACACTTGTTGATGCAGATCCACAACAAGCCTTTTAAGATTTTGGCGGATACTGAATATAGCACAGCCTGCCACAATGTTAAATATACAGGATGTGAGTTCCATGGTGGCTGTAGCATCCTAATAGGCACAGCGGGACCAACACACCTCTTGCGGTCGGTCCCGTTTACCGTTATGGTGTCCGCCCGCCATCGTAATGGGGCGGCTAGTTGTTTTCAAATATCGATTTATAAATGTAAAATTAGTTATGGAAATTGTGTAATGATTTTTAGGTGTGGGTTGTGGTGCTTATTGGTGTAGAGGTTGGAAAGTAATTTATTTTCAATTAATGAATAATTAGTAGATCATTAATACTAATTCATCAAGTCATAAATATTTATGGTAATTGTGTATGGGTTTTGGTTTTATAGAGCTAATGTTTGGGGAGTAAAATAATTTTGATCTGTTTTAATTTGTTTTTTAATTAATAATATTTCTTTAATTGATCATTAATGCTGTTAATTATTGAGATTATTTTAAATTTATATGTATGTAGTGAATTGTGTGGTGTTAAAGAGTAGGAAATAAAAAACGATTACATTTATTTACTAATGAATGTTTCTGTTCATAATAATTTATATTACAAATACTTATTTGTTTGAAACTTGTTTCTAAATTAAAAAAAAATTCTTTCTAGGTATTTGTTAAGATTTTTTTAACATTATAATATATTTCTATCCTTAGTAACTGTTTAATATTTTTATATATGTTTTCTTATTTTGTTTTTCAAAATCTTTTGTGTTGTAGTTTTCATTTCAAAATACTTTATTCGGTTTGAAAATTAGAAAACCATAAAAGTTGCAAATCTTCTTCAAAATATACGAGGCACATATATACATTTCAAAACATACTGCATGGGTAGCCATTTCTAAAAATATGAGGGGGTATAAATACACCATAGTCAATTATCAAGAAAGAGCTATATATACAGAAAAATAGGACAGCTGGCTAGAAGAACATGTGTCCTCATAGGAGATAGCAGCTAAAACAACTGTCAAATAGGTATAAAGAAAATGTAAGAGTTCCATACACTTTCTGTAGCTCAGAGAGCATTTCAGGAAACTAAACCACAAATGGGATAAATTTTGGCTTTATCAATTGTAAAAAGTAAAGGGCTGGGCGGACCTGAGTAAAATTTAACTTTTTTAAAAGCGATTCTAAAAAGAACCTCCGGGGAGCTTCAAAGAAGCTACAAAAAAACATGAAGTGCAGCAGATCCTGTGGAGACACTCCGTCACAGCCACAGGGTGCTAACACTTATCCTCTATGGCACCCCTTTGCAACAGCAAGTAAAAAATTGAAATAATCCATTCAGAACCTGGTTGGTAAAAACAGCTCATGGGCCGACAAAGGCCACAGAAGATATGGCTCCATGTCTGGGGTAGTTTTGAGCATCACAAATTTACGGACGCTAGTTTTAGACAATTCTAGCCATCTCTATTTGATTTTTTAAGCAAGACAATACATTTATTCACAAAAGCCACATCTGCTGCGGTAATAAGATCAGGTCTTTTTAAAAACGGTCCGGGCGCCCGAGCTCTCCAAAACAGCCCTTTAAATATTTTAACCACAGGATATTAATCATGTGGTCCAGGCTCAACATTTCTTTCAGTAGCTTGTGGTTAAGGCCAACATCTTTCTTTAGCCAGCAGTTGAGCCAGAAAAGCAATGGGTGCATGGCCAATATGTCACAAATGAATGTTAACCCAGTCTCTTCATGTACTGTACTATTAGAATCAGAGGTTCCTTAGGTACCCCAGCAGCTGTTTTAAAAAATTATTTTCTGCCACCAGAATTCCCTCCGATGCTGCATGTCCCCTCAGATGAAATAGAGGACTTATTGAATACGCGTCCACCTCCCCCGTACGCTCCGCAGCTAGTATATCCTGCGGTACCTCTTATTACAGCCCCAGCCCCGACAGCCCTGCAAGCTTCGGCATCTGTTGCACGCTCGGCCCCCGCTTCTACGGGACCTACTCAGGCCCCTGTTACCTCAGTGCCTGCCACGGCCACTTTATTGACTGGTACTGTATCCCCCCCATTACATCCCCAGTAGTTTTGATTTCGCCGGCCCAAGCTTGGTCGTCCTTGTCTGCCAGGTCGACCCCAGTAATGTCTGATTCGACTCCCTCCCATGTTCCCGGTGCCCTCAGTGCACGGCGATTGTATACCCGATCCACGGTTGGGTACGAGGAAAAGTAGTCAGTATTAACCCTTTCGATGCTGATGACGAGCTCAGCTCGTCATGATGCACAGTTGAGCTGTGCTGATGACGAGCTGAGCTTGTCATGAATACATAGTAAGAGCAATTTCCAGCACAGGGGGGGAAAACGCCTAGCAGCCAAGGTGTTAAATCATCTCAGTGGGTACGGAATCCTATCTATAACCTTATAGATATCTGGAGGACCCTTAAGGACTACGAGCCGGTCATGCAGCAATATGCTTTGGAAGCCATGGCCAATCGTTTGATCTCCCTATGGGAACAATGTATCACAGATGGAAGAGCCCCTCAGGCTGTCTATGACATCGTGGATCGGGCGCACAAGTTCGAGTTAGGACTGGAAGATGTGTATAGAAATGTTGAAACTATAACAAAATACCGGGAACGATTATTTTTGAAATGCACAAACTGGGACTCTCAGCACCTCATACGAGAAGTCCATCCTATTTATCATCCTGAACTCCCAGAGTTAATGGACGCCAATGATCAAGTGACTATACCTCGTGTAGAAGCATGATTCCAAGAGCAGTGGGTATATACTCCTTGGAAAAGGAGTGAGGTCCCGTCTCTGAAGTCGCAATTACCTGACCCTCAGAAGAATCCCACTGCTTATTACAAAGAGCTCACTGAGGCTGCTTCATAGGCCGTCATGACATTCGCTGATACAGAACTGTTTTTCAGTTTACTAGTCCCTGTCGATGTGTGGCGACAGGTACACGATCAAAATCATGCCACCAAGTTAGGGGGAACCTGGGAGCAATTTAAAGATTGGTGCAGGGATCGGAAACCTGGAGATAAACCGAGACCAGAAATTCTGGCATTACCGGGCCGGATCATCACGTATATGCATTCTCTGATTCCTCCCCGCAAGGTGGATTGGGATAAGTTAACTGCTTGCAAACAAAAGAAGGATGAGAGCGTTTCCGTTTCTTTACTCAATTTGAGGGGGTGTTCAGTGACTTCAGTGGACAAGATCTGTGAGTGGAAGGAGGCATAAGATTGTTTGTTAATCGTTTTGTGACTAATTTGTTACCTGAAATCTCTGCACAACTACAAGCGACAGAGAGTACCTGGACTACCTCCACTCCTTCCGTTATTCTGAGTATGGCTCAATATTATGAGCGTAGAGAGAATGAGAGTAAAGACAAATCTGACAAGAGAACAAAGGACCTCAAGACCCGAGTACTATTGCAGCAAGTAATTAGAGGACGAGGCAGAGATGGAGGAGGGAGAGGGTTTGTCCCGAGTGGGGCGGGAGCAGGAAGAGGCGGCGGTCCAGCTATTGCTTTGGGAGTAAACCAATGTGCTTACTGTAAACAGGAAGGGCATTGGTGAGCTCAGTGCCCTCTGTTATTAGCTCAAAACGGAGCAGTAAGAGAAAGAGGAAGAGGTTGAGGTGGAGTGGATCGGAGTGATATGAGAAGAGAGGAGTTGGTACGAGGTGAGTCAGGAGGAAATTGCTTTGATAATCCGAGAGGGAGACAGTACTATAATGAGGATTATGGGACTGATGGAACAGATGGGTATAGTTATGCATAGGATAGCCACGGACAGAGTAGGGGCCAGGTGTCAGTACACGTTGATCAGAGAGGGCCTTATTTTCGAGGGCAATTAATGGGGACTGCCGAGAATTTTCTAGTAGATATGGGTGCAATGAATAGTTCGATTGCTCGTTCACTGGTCCCAGGGGCTGCTCTGTCCAGGCAAAATAATGTCTCCGTTGGATTCTCTGGAATCCCGGTAGTGAGCCCCATTTCTAAACCTCTCCCACTCATCGTAGGTCCATTTGCAGTGGACTCTCCATTTTTGTTGATGTCGCATTGTGGGGAAAATCTATTGGGGCTGGACCTGTTGAAGAAATTGCATGGAAAGATTTATTGTTCCCCTGACGGTGTGTATTTAACTATTCAATCACCTGATCAGCCTGCTCGGCAATGTTTTGTGCAAAATGAGCCCCTCCCTTCCGAGTTTGCTGCCATCCCGCCTACATTGTGGGCAACGGGTGATACGGATGTTGGTCTTTTAAAGATTCCGCCAGTCTCTATTACCCTGAAACCGAATGCTCGATTACCGCGTATTCCGCAGTACAACATCTCACCGGCTGGTGAGAGGGCATTGTTAACAATAATAGAGGATTTGATTGACAAAGGCATAGTGGAAGAAACAGCTTCAAATATTTGTAAAAGCCCTATATTACCAATTTTGAAGAAAGCCCCTACAGAAAGCGGTCCTGATTATGCTGATACTTACCGTTTTGTAATTGATTTGTGAGAAATTAATAAAATAGTGGTACCCCAATATCCAGTGGTCTCGGACATCACGACGATCCTTACTATGATTCCCCCCACTGCACTGAGACTAACTTTATGAAATTTCGAAAAGCCTTAAAAACCTGGTTATTCGACATCTAGACACTCCCCTCATCCTTAGCCCTACTTTAATCTTTCACAATTTCGCGCCAGGAAACCCTCTGTGGGTAGCTGTTGCGCGTTAGAAATGCAAAAACTAAACTAAACTAAACTAAGTATTTCTCCATTATAGATTTAAAAAATGCTTTCTTCAGCATTCCAATCCATTCTGATAGCCGTCATATTTTCGGCTTCTTGTTATCTGGGTGCAGCTTTAGATTTTGCCGCGCTCCTCAGGGGTATACTGAGAGTCCTAGTATTTATAGCCAAGCTCTGAAAGCAGTATTAGATGAATTGACCTTGCACCCCGGAAATGTTCTCCTTCAGTATGTGGTTGATTTGTTTGTGGCTTCGGATACTGAGGAAGGTTGTAAGGAAGCCACGTTTAAATTATTGTCTCACTTGGCAACGAATGGTAACAAAGTATCCCTTTCTAAATTCCAATATTGTCAACAGGAGGTGACCTACCTTGGTCATCTACTGTCGAAAGAAGGGAGGAGACTAACTCCTGAACATGTGGCTACTATTTCTGACATGCCTGTACCTCGTACTCAGCGTGATGTTCGTGGATTTCTCGGCATAACTTCTTACTGTCGCCAGTGGATTCCTAATTTTTCCCTTCTTACTAAACCTCTCTTGTACCTAACTACTAAAGATGTGCATGAACCTTTACCTTGGACTGATTATTTTCAGAAGGCTTTTGACTATTTAAAGTCTGCACTTTGCTCTGCACCTGTTTTAGGAACTCCTGACTACCGGAAGCCCTTTGTGCTCTATGTACATGAGGTGGACGGTTGCTCGCTTTCTGTGTTAACACAAGGATTTGGTGGTAAGCAGAGGCCTTGTGCTTATTACTCGGCGGTGTTGGATAATGTCGCCAGAGCACTTCCTAGCTGTTTAAGGGCAACTGCTGCAGTCGGGTGGCCATTCGACAGTCGGAACGGCTCGTTTTGAATTCTGACCTTGCAGTGATGGTACTGCATGCTGTGGATACATTATTGAACAAAACAAAGACCCAGCACCTTACGAGTGCACGTCTTACTGGATATGAATTGACTCTATTTGCTCCTCACATCACTATTAAGAGGTGTGCCACTCTGAACCCAGCCACGTTAATACCACCTCCCTTCGGATGAGCCAAACAATGACATACATGATTGTATGTTTTGAACTGAGGAAGAAACGAAGGGACGGGTGGACCTCACAGATACTCCCCTATCTGACCCTCAAGGGGAGTTGTATGTGGATGGCTCTTGTTTCATATTAACAGATGGCACAACAACAGCTGCGTATGCGATAATTACCCTCTGTACTGTAGTTGAGACTTCTGGAGTTCCCTATCAGTCAGCACAGGCAGCTGAACTGGTAGCAATGTTACGAGCCTGTGAATTAAGTGAAGGATTGAGAGTAAATACTTATACTGATAGCCAATAAACCTTCATTGTGGCTCATAGTTTTGGCAAGTTGTGGGCAGAGAGGGGTTTCTTCACTTCCCATGGTCAACAAATACAACATGGCCCTTTGGATTTTACGATTGCTAACTGCTTTGACATTACCTGAAAAAATTGCAGTAGTGAAATGTAGTGAGCACAAGGCAATAGTGGATGCTGTGGGAGAAGGGAATGCTTTAGCTGATCAGATAGCGAAGGAAACGGCTAGTTCTAAAATGTCTCCCATGTATATGAGCTCAGCCAGATAGATCGAGGAGACAGATATGTTTGATAACACTATGGAAAGTGTCCGAGAAATACAGAAAAAGCTACTCCTGCTGAATTGGCCCGTTGGGAAAATGAGGTGGGGAGATTAGATGATAATGGTTGTTGGACAGATCTGAGTGAAAAGCAGAGATGAATGCTTCCCAATGAACTAGTTAACGCTGTAGTGACCATGGCCCATGGGACAGCCCACGTGGGAGCAAAGGGTATCTGTGCCTTGTTAGATCCCGTTTGGAATAATCCTAATATTTCCAAAACTGTAGCCCATTTAGTCGAGTATTTTATGGTCGGCCTACGACACAATCCAGGGGGAGGGAACCAGATGGACTATATCCAATTAGAACGGGTGAATAATTTGACATATATTTTGGTGGTGGTTTGTGCTTTTAGTAAGTGGGTGAAAGCCTACCCCACCAAAGAAAATACTGCTCTAGCAACAGCCAAAGCCCTGATAAAAGAATACTTCCCTCGATACGGGTTACCTAGTGTGATCTGGACAGATAATGGGGGGCTCTTTAATGATGATCTTATCAAACATATTTGCAATGGATTACACATAAAACTGAAATTTCATGCTGCTCGACATCCCCAGTCAGCAGGGTTGATGGAAAAATATAATGGAAGTTTGAAATTGAAATTGGCGAAAATCCAAGAAAGCACTGGGATAAAATAGGCTGATGCTTTGCCTTTAGCTTTAATGTCTCTTCGCATTACCCCACATTCTCGATCAGGATTGTCACCATATGAGGTTTTTTTTGGACGACCAGCTATTATTTGGGGCGTTCCAACACCTAGAAACTTTTGAGAGATTGATTACCCTATGATGACAGACTATTTGTATGCTTTGACTAAAGACCTCCGTTCTATTCATCAACTGGTCACAGCTGTATTGCAGCCCCTGCCGGAGGGTCCTGGACATCGTCTGGAACCCGGACAATGGGTACTGGTTCGGAATTATCAGCGGAAATCCAGTTTGGAGCCTAGGTGGACTGAACCTGTCCAGATTCTATTGGCTACGCGGACAGCGGTAAAGGTGAACGGAAGGATACATTGGATACATGTTTCCCACCTGAAACGCATACCTCTCCCGCTTCCTTTTGATCAACCGAACCAGGAAGGAGTTTTGACCCAGGAAAGTGAGCAAGCGCTTCATTTTGTTCCTTTTTCATACGCCCAGGAAACTGAAGAAGGGCAAGGAGAAGGAGCATTGGGCACGGAAGGGGCTTCATCATCTGTACTGGAAATTGCTCCAGATTCTGTTGCCCCCATGGAAGAGGTTCATGATAAGTCAATTGCTACGAATGCATCTTCACCTGTTTTGTTCACCAATCAGGAAGTGCCTGGTCATGCTTGATACAACCTGCGGCCCAGAAAATTACATGGTACTCCAGATGAAGATGGTAGGAGATAGGGAATGACTTGAGTAATAGGGTTTATTAGAATGAGTCTGGGGTGCAAAGCCAGACACTGGACTGAACCCGTTCAGAGCTTGGAACATTACATTGCTCTGTTCAGAAAGAAGGACTGAACTACATGCAGGAAAAGAGCCTAGGTTGTACAATTCCTTCCTAATTTGTTTGTGGAAAATTCTCGACGCAAGGATTTGTTTCTCTTTTGATGAATGATAGGAGCCTTCCTGTGAGGCTCTAGACAGACACAGGAAAGAAGCACCATCTGGCAGGTTGGACTGCGTTCCCTTAGTATAGTTTGGACTTTTAGTTAGGATGTATCCCTTTGGTCGTTTTTTTCCTGAGGAGGAACCCCCCCTTGCTCCTCGATATATGCCGACTTATGTACCTATGTTTTCTTCTTGGACTACACGTGTAAAAGTAGCTTTTGTGATTACTATTGCAGTTTTCTTGATTATAGTAATGAGTGTATTTGTATATCTAGAATTTCATCATCCTATGCATACTGTATTAGGAACATTTTTTTTTCACTTTGGCCCCGCATAACGAAAGGCATCGTCAGACTTATGCTAAGAATGAATTTGTTGAAATGTTGCATCAAACTCACTGAGCTACCAATACTACAAACTGTTGGGTTTGTGGCCTTCTACTGTCAGTAATGCATAGACATGATCTCTTCATTTCATTACCTTTATCGTATCTCAATGATGTATATGCATTACACGGTAGACACATCTCGATATTCTGAAAAGGACTATGAGATGATTTTGGCCTATATTGAAGGTAAATCAAGGTTTTAACCCACAGGGAAACATTGGAGAAGGGTCACTTGATCCAGATGCTTGTATGAACCTGTACACTGAATAAGAAAACATTACTTGGCTGCAAAATGAAATATTAGACTTTGCGAAATTTTATTTTACCCAGTATTTTCAGCAGTTTCGAGATCAAAATGCTACTGATGACAAGGCCATTCCAGTTCCTACATTAAACAGTACTTCTGCCTTTTGTGTACAAGGAGCTGGACATATCTCAGTAGGAGATAGTCATTGCAATTATACCTATCGGCTGCATACTTTTAGTAGCCCACCTTTGTTGACACCTCCAAATGTTTATGTTGTATGTGGTGAGAATGCTTACACTTGGCTTCCCTGAGGTTGGACAGGCCGCTGTTATTTGTCCTTCCTGTATCCACCAGTTTATATAGCACCCTCCAATTATCATAAGGATCATTGATTGGATGGGCAGGGTCTGTCTGTGGTATGGGAGAAAAGAGAGATTGATATCACTGAAATAGATCAAATTGATACTCCTGCACAGCACGTTGTTGACATTGTAAAATTAGTATTTCCTATCTGGGGTCCCATTATTACTAGCAAGGAAGTAAGGCGCCTGTCTAGGGTAGTTGAAATAGTAATAAATACCACAGCAGGTATACTAACTAATTTGACAGTAGAGCTTCAGGCTACGAGACTCGTCTCATTTCAAAATCAGAGGGTGTTAGATGTTATCTTAGCAGATCGAGGAGGAGCTTGCTGCGTGATCGGCAGCTCCTGCTGTGTATACATCCCTGACTCCACCCCATCTGTTCATTTAGCTATTCAAATGTTACACCGTCTGGCTTCTGAAATACATGCGGATACAGGTACTTGGTCCCTATCTGGGTGGTTTTGGGGTCTGTTGTCCACTTGGGGTTGGGAGATTCTGATGATATTAGCTGGCATATCATAGTCCAATCAGTGCTCCCACGTAACCGTCGGTCGCAGCACGCCACATCCCGTAGAGGGATGCGAGGACCCCGATGATGAAGCATGACACCAAGGGGCCTGTTGGTGTGTGAGGGGTACCCAAAAACAACAAGTGTGTTCCCAACCACAGTAGGGACACTCTTTTCCCACGTCCTAATGGATTCCTCTTGTTAAAAGTGCATATCTTAGGGAGAACGAATCCATTCCACCGGAATACTCTCTCGCTCCCCCTTTTGTTGATACCTGAATCTGATATTTGCCTTGGTATCCCAATGCAAATCCCTCAAAAAGTCAACCAGGTTAGCCTCCATCCCCATGGCCTTCATGGACTGTCACATCTTCCCCTGGTTGACACAATCAAAAGCGGAGGAGAGATCCATGAAGGCCATGTAGATCATCTCCTGGCAGGCAACCGGATACTTTCCGAGGATCAGATATAGGTTAAGGCATTGTGCTAGGGTAGAGTGTCCTGGGCGGAACCCATATTGGATGTCAGAAAGAATCTTATTATCTTCCGTCCAGGCAGCCAATCTGTTTAATACAACTCCAACTACAACCATAACCACAGAGTCGATAAGGGAAATCAGTCTATAGTTCAGTGTGCTATTACGATCGCCCTTTTTAAACACTGGTACGATTGTAGAGGTACCCCAAGACTCCAGACACCCTGCCTTTGCCGCCGCATTGGGCACGGCCACCAAGACCGGAGCCCAGAGGGAAGGATTTGATTTGAAAAGGTCCGGCGGAATTCCATCCGGACCTGGCGCCTTATCACATGACAGACCGACAATACCTTTCTCCACTTCACTCTGGGTAAATACAACCATAGCTTCATATTGAACTCTAGCTTGCGGATGAGATAAGGTTGTGGCACTCTTAAAAATAAGACTGAAGTGGGACACCCATTACTCTTCCGTTATATTGGAGCCTAAATCTTCTGCTCTGTCCCTTTCAAAAAGGGGTGTATTAATAATACCCCAAAATCTTGTGCTACTGCATAACATGCTTGGATCTATTAGTTCCCGACAGGTTGCTTCCTTCAATTCCGTCTTGCGGCTTGCCAATAACATTTTATAGTTAAGACGGAGAGCACGGATCCTGGGTTGATCCCTCGGCTTTGCTTTCAGTGCGGCCTTTAAGTCTCTGGCAGCTTTGGAGCATAATGGATTAAACCATTTGGGATCACCAAACGACGTTCTTTGCGCGGGGACTGATTATAATGCCCCCACCTTGGAGACAATCCCTTCAAAAGCTTTAAGAACGCCCATAGCGGGAGAGTCAGGTTCCACACAAAAAGTGAGTTCTGCAGCACAGGATTCATAGACCTTTTCATAAAAAGGGGACGGGGCTACATGGGACGATTTAAGGCAGCGCCTGCCATTCGTAGATTTCAGCGCGCCCGGCGCTACCACCTCGGCCTGCATCTTCAGCATACTGCCCACCAAAAGTACACACACAGGATTATGATCGCTGTATGCCCTCTCCATGATTATAAATCCCTGAAGAATGGACTAGAGGCTAGCAGAGATCAAAATATGATATATGAAAGACCCTCTGCAACGACCTTTAAAAGACGGGACAGGCTGTTTACTGGACGGTGCTGCAAAAGTCATGGACAAGATCAAATCATATTCGTTGAGCAGATCATTAAGTGTGTCTCCCTGCATAGAGTGCTCAAAATGGAGACCCCGAATCCTGGCACAACCCTTATCGCCCATACTGGTCATTTCAGGATCACCGCACAAGTAAACATTAAAATCCCCGGCTATCATAAGGCTGTTACTAACATGACCACAATATTCCCCAACAAAACTGTTCAGCTGTGTTATCTTACAAACCTCTTGTCTGTTCAATGTATTGTAGAAATAAATCAAACACAGACTAGCGTTTCCATGCTTTAAAACAATAGCTTGGGAGTCCCTTTGAGCAGAGGAAATATCCTTAATCCTGAAGTTCAGGGATAAAGATGTAAAAATGACCAACCACCCCTAGCTCTTCCGCTGACTGATGGAGAGACGGGTACAAAAAAAGCTGTGTACCCCTCCAAGAATAGGTTGCAGTTCACCGGCCAAGTCACCTGGAGACAAATCACAGAGAATTGCCTAATGAATTGCACCCATAACGGGTCTATGAACTTCTCTGCTAGCCCAGCAATGTTCCAAGATAGAACATTAAAGTCCACTAACTTGGATGGATACTCAGATTGTACAATAGGTAAAACCTCCAATAGCTCAGGGTAGGCAATTCAGACATCGACTCTACTTGTGACCCAGCACCAAAAAAAGAAAGATTAGCGAAGGCATGGGGCCGAGCAATTGGATCTAGAGGCTCTGATCTTTTACTCAGTCAATCACAGTCATCCAGCCTCGAAATAACTGCAAATCTTTTTGGCGCCTGCGGGATAGATGAAAAATGGCAATTCCCCATCTACTTTATACCTTTCGCCATGGGGTTAAGATATCTAGCCCTAGTTGGCTTCGCCGGCTTCGGAGACCACATATAATGTGATCAATTCAGGTTATCATGACTTGGGAGCTCCGCCTTATAGAAAAATCCCAAGGGAAAAGTCTAAATACCTTGTTCCCTATTTGCCAATCCAGCCCGGACCTCCCAGAACATCTTCTCCACAGGCAGTGGGTTATTAAAGTTCACCACTATACAGTCACCCCCCCTTGATTTCTTGGAACTTCCCAACTAAGCAACCCTGCATACCATGATAATATTTTGTTCAACCGCCGGGCCCACAGCGGTATTACTAGACAGCCAGTGGGTAACGTTATTCTTAAGTTGTGAAAAGCCCTCCTTTGAACCTTTTGGGAGAGACGGGACGTTCCCTAGGATAACCACCAGCGGTGTTGATTGCGGCAGGAGATCAATAACTGCTAAATTCTGCTGCAAGTTGTTGGGATACCCCTGTGGCATGCCCTCATTCTTTCTTGAGTCACAGGACGCTTGGCCAGGTTGCTTTACTAACGGAACCCCCTTTAACGTCAAACTATCAGATGCCTTGTCGTACAACCCCCCTAAGCTGCTAAGAATCATATTTGCAGCAGGAGACACAATGTTAATAAGAGGGCAAAAAGCCCCAGACACCCCCTCTGAGGGCATAGTGCCCAATACATTTTTGGGCTCTGATGAAACTGAAGCAGCACAGCTTTGGGTTGAGTGGATTGTATTAATTTATGCTGGTCTGCTATACTTTGCTCAATGCAGTTTAGCTTAACCAGAATTGGACATTGCTTTTCTTTCAGCATACTGCACAGGGTAAATTTAAAAACTTCCATCATGGGGAGGTCAGCCACTGAAGGGGCTACTGTCAAGGATGCCCTATTATCTGGTGCTGGTTTTAACAATGAGTTAGATTTAATCTTTTTTGTTTGGCTACCTATTGCTGTACCTTTTCTTTTCATGGTACTGTAAGACCGACGTGCCTCCCCCGATTGTTGTGACGGGTTAAGGTCGCCGGATGCCTCAATAGGAATGCAAGGAGTCATCCCACCTTCCCCACCCTTTCTTTTGGTGACTAAGGGGAGGACCCCTGCCTATTTTCGACAATTACAACAGGATGTTACTTCCACCTGGAATTCTAATACGGGGTAGAGCACGTCCATATCTCAGGTAAAACTACCTAACCCCAGTGAGAGTATAGTACTTCCAGCCTCATCAGCACAGTCCTTTGAATGATTGTTGGTGGAAGATCTAGATAAACACCTATTTACCAACTCGATCTCCCTATCTATTACTGAAGCAGCTCTAGTTAAAAAAGCTTCCATGGTGGTTACAGTTGCTCTAGCTGCACCTAAGACCCCTCCTGGGGTATAGAGTCAAAATATCGAGTTTTTAATATCGACTAGACATTATATTGAGTATAAAATATAGAATAGACATAATATCCACTAGACATAATATAGACTACCAAAAATTAGACTAGAACATTTTAATATCGAATAGAATAGACATACTAGTGAATCACAAATATAAAATGGACTTAATATCGACTAGACAGAATATAGACAACAAAAATATCGAGCTTAAGGTAAGTTAATATTAATTTTTAATTTGTGTGTAATATAATTCTGTAGCGGGGTGTGGGTTTATAGGGGAATAGGGTGGGAAGTAATTTAATTATGATTAATTAAATTAGTATTTTTATTTATTGTTATTTATTTAGAATTAATTGTTAATTAATTATTAATTGGTAATTAATTAAAATATTTTTAGTAATTAATTAATTGATAAATATGTTAATTTTAGTAATTCATTTTCTGTAGTGGTTTGTGGGTTTATAGGGGTTTGTGGGTTTATAGGGGAATAGGGTGGGAAGTAATTTAATAATAATTAAATAAATATGTTATTTTATTTATTGGTATTTTTTCAGAATTAATTGTTAATTAATTATTAATTGGTAATTAATTTAAATATATTTAGTAAATAATTTTAATTGATTAATTGATAAATATGTTAATTTTAGTAATTCATTTTCTGTAGTGGTTTGTGGGTTTATAGGGGGATGTGAGTTTATAGGGGAATAGGGTGGGAAGTAATTTAATTATAATTAATTAAATATGTTATTTTATTTATTGGTATTTATCTTGAATTAATTGTTAATTGATTTTTATTTGGCAAATAATTAAAATATAATTGGTAATTCATTTTAATTGATTAATTGATAAATATGTAAATTTTAGTAATTTATTTTTTGTAGCGGCTTGTGGGTTTATAGGGGAATAGGGTGGGAAGTAATTTAATTATAATTAATTACATATGTTATTTTATTTATTAGTATTTATTTAGAATTATTTGTTAAATAATTATTAATTGGTAATTAATTAAAATATAATTGGTAATTAATTTTAATTGATTAATTGATAAATATGTTAATTTTAGTATTTTATTTTCTGTAGCGGGTTGTGGGTTTATAGGGGAATAGGGTGGAAAGTAATTTAATTATAATGATTTGAATATGTTCTTTTATTTGTTGTTATTTATTTAGAATTAATTGTTAATTCATTATTCATTGGTAATTAATTAAAATATAATTTGTAATTTATTGTAATTGAATAATTGATAAATATGTTACTTTTATTACTTTATTTTCTGTAGTGGGTTGTGTGTTTTTAGGGGAATAGCTTGGGAAGTAATTCAATTGTAAGTAAATACATGTTTTAAACATTTTTTTGGTGTCTCATTTTTATTTATTCTTATATTGTAAATTAATTTATTAGTAATTGGTAAATAATTAGTATTAGTAGGTAATTTTTATTATTAGTTAATTTTTATTTGTAATTTTAATTGATTAATTAATATATTTTATAAAATTGTAAAATATTTTAATTATTTTGTAATTGGTATTAATATTTATGTTATTTATATTTATATATGAAGTATTTACTTACCCTACTATTGCACTCACTGGAGTGGGAATAGTTTTTTTTACCCCTACGCTATGCAACGCTTTCCCTACTGTTGCACTACTGGAGTGGAAATAGTAATTTTTATCTCTACGCTATCCAACGCTTTCCCTACTGTTGCACTCTCTGGAGTAGGAATAGTAATTTATATCCCTACACTATCCAACGCTTTCCCTACTGATGCACTCACTTGAGTGTGAATAGTAATTTTTACTCCTACGCTATCCAACACTTTCACTACTGTTGCACTCACTGGAGTGGGAATAGTAATTTTTACCCCTACGCTATCCAACTCTTTCCCTACTGATGCACTCTCTGGAGTTAGAATTGTAATTTCTACCCCTACGCTATCCAACGCTTTCCCTACTGTTGCACTTACTGGTGTGGGAATAGTAATTTTTATCCCTACGCTATCCAACGCTTTCCCTATTGTTGCACTCTTTGGAGTAGGAATAGTAATTTTTATCCCTACACTATGCAACACTTTCCCTACTGTTGCATTTACTGGAGTGGAAATAGTAATTTTTACCCCTACGCTATCCAACGCTTTCCCTACTGTTGCACTCTCTGGAGTTGGAATAGTAATTTTTGCCCCTACGCTATCCAACACTTTCCCTACTGTTGCACTCACTGGAGTGGAAATAGTAATTTTTATTTCTACGCTATCCAACGCTTTCCCTACTGTTGCACTCTCTGGAGTAGGAATAGTAATTTATATCCCTACACTATCCAACGCTTTCCCTACTGATGCACTCACTGGAGTGGGAATAGTAATTTTTACTCCTACGCTATCCAACACTTTCACTACTGTTGCACTCACTGGAGTGGGAATAGTAATTTTTACCCCTACGCTATCCAACGCTTTCCCTACTGATGCACTCTCTGGAGTTAGAATTGTAATTTCTACCCCTACGCTATCCAACGCTTTCCCTACTGCTGCACTTACTGGTGTGGGAATAGTATTTTTTATCCCTACGCTATCCAACGCTTTCCCTATTGTTGCACTCTTTGGAGTAGGAATAGTAATTTTTATCCCTACGCTATCCAACGCTTTCCCCACTGTTGCATTCACTGGAGTGGGAATAGTAATTTTTACTCCTACGCTATCCAATGCTTTCCCTACTGTTGCACTCACTGGAGTGGGAATAGTAATTTTTACCCCTACGCTATCCAACGCTTTCCTTACTGATGCACTGTCTGGAGTTGGAATAGTAATTTTTACCCCTACACTATCCAACGCTTTCCTCTCTGTTGCACTCACTGGAGTGGGAATAGTAATTTTTATCCCTACGCTATCCAACACTTTCCCTACTGTTGTACTCTCTGGAGTAGGAATAGTAATTTTTATCCCTACGCTATCCAACGCTTTCCCTACTGTTGCACTCACTGGAGTGGTAATAGTAATTTTTACTCCTACGCTATCCAACACTTTCCTTACTGTTGCACTCTCTGGAGTGGGAATAGTTATTTTTACCCCTACGCTATCCAATGCTTTCCCTACTGTTGCGCTCTCTGGAGTGGGAATAGTAATTTTTACCCCTACGCTATCCAACGCTTTCCCTACTGTTGCTCTCTCTGGAGTGGTAACAGTCATTTTTATCCTCTTACTATCCAACGCTTGCCCTACTGTTGCACTCTCTGGAGTTGGAATAGTAGTTTTTACCCTTACGCTATCCAATGCTTTCCCTACTGTTTTACTGACTGGAACGGGAATAGTAATTTTTACCCCTACGCTATCCAACGCTTTCCCTACTGTTGCGCTCACTGGAGTGGGAATAGTAATTTTTAACCTTACGTTATCCAACGCTTTCCCTACTGTTGCACTCTCTGGAGTGGGAATAGTAATTTTTACCCCTACGCTATCCAACGCTTTCCCTACTGTTGCACTCTCTGGAGTGTGAATAGTAAATTACGGCTTCACAATTATGATGGATATTCCTTTTACCAAATATCAATTGCATTTTATCCTATGGCACTTGTAATATGGCGGACAGTATATCCATAACATTTGTGATGGAGTAACCTGTCTGGAAAACTATAGATAGGCCTTTTGTCCCCAAAATGGAAATCAAAAATGTCCAAAGGGCATACCAGCATGGTGTAGCCAAAGTGGAATCCATGACATTAGATAGTTATTGAATGCAGTCCTGCTGAAGCCGTTGGTTTTGGTGAGAAAATCTCTGGGTGGGTGAAATGATGTAAATAAATAATTTACTCTTAATTTCTATGCAGGTAAGTACTTAATCAATAATAACTCAATCGGAAATGAAAGAAAACAGAGTCCGTGGTGTTAGAGTTCTTAGGGGTTTATTCCTTAAAAAGGAATGGTCAAGACCAAATTATCATGTTCCGAACACCACACAGGGTGTCAGAAGGGATAGAGCGCGCTACATTTTATTAACAGTACATAGCTTATATACTTATTTTGCATCATTGGAAACAGTATAGAAGGCGTAACAGCAGAGAGAAGACAAGATAACAGTATACACGTGGTACGTGTGCATAATCAAGAGGCGTGAACTAGAGGTGTGTTCTAGAAACGTCACAGGTAGGTGTCACCAAAGGGGTGGCACTAAACAGAAAATGTTGCAATGTCAGCAGAAATCGGAAACTTGGATGCGCGCGCAGCTGCATGACGTGTGCAGGACACGGAGTCGGAGGGTGCTGGGGACTTGACATTTGCACTGACGGAAAGAGACAGAAGTCTGGCATGTCAGATCAACTTGTGCTTCTATCATATCTGATATCTGATGTTTAGGAACTAAGCTATCTGGGCGGAAAGGTCTCTGGGGCAGAAGCTATTCTATACTGACTGTGAGTGCATGTATAAGCGCCTGAATGTCTGTAAGAGAAACGTGGGGCACGGGGCCTTCCAGGGGAGCATGGCAACAGAAGCTATGAATTACTTGAATTAGTTGCATAGAGACAGGTCGGCCCTTTGGCCCTGCAGCTGAGGAAGGATGTTTACTGGAGCTAGCAGGCAGGAATGTATTTTCGGGGAGGGAAACAGATAACTCGAAGGTTATAGTCAATCTTGGCAGGCAGCAGGCTGAGCCGAGCGCGAGGGGCCGCGCTGAAAGTAAGTCAGAGTTCACGAGTACAGGGGCTGCCTGGGCAGAGATTCTCGGAGTCAGAAGCCAGAAAAGAGGTTCGGTGGCAGAGATTCAGGGCCTACTTCAGCCAGAGCTGAAAAACGTAGGAGTACACTACAAAAAGACGTTGGCATAGCATACTTAGGAACGGACCACTCAACCCATTCATGGTGGGTCTGAAAGAGGACATGTTAACGTTGGACGCAAATGTATTTGCGTCTTCATAGCTGACACAGGAGGGAAGTTACATGCACTTTAACTCGTACATGGAGACGGTGGGGTACTCGCTAGGGAACACAACTTGACCATAAAATTTATATTTCCTCATTCCCTCCTTGTTCCCTACGGACCCTTCATGATATATCGATCCTCATGAATCGATCAGTTTGTTCTTGTAACATTATATGTTCATCTTTTTTTCTTTGACGATTTGAGAGACAACAGGAATGTTCAATGCAGGAAGTGGCACACAGTCCACATATTGCCGGTCCACATTGTAGACACAGGCAGCAACTGAATACTATGACTAGGCCAATGCCTAGGAAGGATAGGATCTTCCATCCCCAAGCTGTTAACGTTGTCCAGAACCAACCAGACCAAGTCCAGGTGCCTGGATTCTGATGTATTTGATTTGCAATTTTATGCAGACGGGTAATAGCTTGATAGACAGATGGTGCATTTTGTGGGATGAAAACGCAGCAACTTGACCCGATGACCTTACAGGCTCCACCTCTATCTGCCAAGATGACGTCAATAACAAGACGATTTTGAAGGACAACAACCCGCATAGCAGATTGCTCCTCTGTTAAGTTACCTAAGGCGGAGGTAGTTTCATGTACTACTGCTTCAAGTGTTCTAGTTAATCTACGTATTAATTTACTGTTTTGGACAGGTCCTAGAAAGAAAAAGAATCCTTTATTGAAATCAGTGTACTGTTCCCATGCCGTTTCTGTGTAGTCGACAAGTGGGATATCTCTTCTGGATCTATTCTTGACTAGATTCGTATTTCTATGGTAATCAGGGGGAGCTAGAAAAACAGGTGGCAGAAGGAATGCAATATAACAGGTACCATCCCAGTCTGGGGGCAAACGTATGTATGCGGTATGACCACAAACAAAATAAGAGTGACTGATAGCTTTGAAAGACGATTTACCCTGATCACTGAATTCGACCACAGTAGTGCATTTACTATGACCTACGTGTACTGAACCTTTCTTTCGGACACACAATTCACCTGTGACTGGTAATACTAACATATGGGGCAGAACTGGAGCGGCTTCGGATTCAACAGTAAGGATCATGAGACTAATTGTGTAGTTACCTAATCCATATACTTCATTTTCTAGATCAGTTCCTATTCGAGTGGGGAGTCCCTCCTTGTCAGGGTAACAGACATCTAACAGAACTGAGTTCAAGTTTCCCCAAACCCAGCCTCCATCGAAAACAGCAATATCAGGATCTAAGGAATTAATTATTTTAAACCATGCACCACAGGAGCCATTGTGAGTGAACGGGTACGGAAAGAGGGGCAGAGCTCCCTTGTAATTCTGGTAGGGAGGGAGTCGGCCACATATCCAGCAGTCTGTAGCATTATTTGTCTGATGGGAGTGGTGTAACATACTAATGAATGTGTTGTTACGCAGCGCAAGTCTGTAAGAGAGTTCATGTGCAGGTAATTCGCTAAAAGTGTGTTCAGCAGAGACATTGTAAGCAGATTGTTCACGCCTGAAAATAGGCCAATAAATGGGTAGCAGAATGCTGGCAATAATAATTAGAACACTTAAGAAAAACATTATTAACAACGTCACTATACAGTGACTACGCAGTGATTTGCAGTATGTACGTTTCTTTGCTTCTCTCTCTCTCTCTCTATCTCGATCTAGGGGATACATGTCAGAAACTATTTAACCGATTCACCTAGGGGAGGACTTAAACAATTAAACTGTCTGACTTGCTAGATCGGAGTTTCATACGATATTGTTCTTGGGGAGTCTTTTCTCGTTCGGTAACGGTAAAGTCACTTGGTTTTATACAGTCTTTGGTGGGGGTGGACGAGTCAGAGTCCTGTTTTAGTTCGTTTTTTAGTTCATTGCAAAGCTTGATGTGACTCGTGTGGACCCACCCCTTTCTCCCCTCTATCTTCACGGCGGTCCTCGTGGTGAGAAGAACGGTCTTCGGGGACTTCCAGCGGGGCTCCAGCGGACTTTTCCGGTCGAAATTCCGGACGAGTACCAGATCCCCAGGACGGACCTCGTGCGGCTTTACATCAGTGTTGTCAGGGAAAGCTGCGGCAACCTGTGAACGACATGATTGGAGTGCAGACATCAAGGAGGCAAGGTAATCTGTCAACATATTGCAATCAACATCAGTGATTTTCTTCGGAATGGGCGTCCCCCACATATTCGGTGGTCTGCCAAAGACCACTTCATACGGGGATAGCCCTGATCTCGAGTGGGCGACCATTCTCATGTAGAATAGTGCCACGGGCAGGGCGACTATCCAGTCGACCCCTTTGTCCTGACAGATCTTTGCAAGACGTAATTTTAGTGTCTGATTATGCCTTTCTACAAGGCCTGCTGCTTCGGGATGTCGGACACAATGGAACTTCCACTGGTATCCTAGCAGTAGGGAAACTTCTTTCATTAATGCAGATGAGAATGGCTGACCGTTATCTGAGTATACGACACGAGGCAAGCCGTATCGTGGGAAGAATTCACGAACCAGCTGCTTGGCAGTGGTCGGAGCAGTGTAATCTGATACTGGGTATGCTTCGGTCCAGCGGGACAGAGCACAGACAACTACGAGAACATATTTAAAACCTCGACAGCGGTCCATCTGGATATAATCCATCTGGAGGACTTCAAAAGGGTGATCGGGAGGATGAAATCCACCTTGCTCTACAGGGACGCTTTTACCTGGATTGAACTGACAACAGATCATGCAAGTACGCACTTTCTGTTTTGCTGCTGCTCGTAAGTGTTTGTTGTACCAGAGGTTCTGTAGACTGTCTAACATCGCTTTCTCTCCTAGATGTGCCGGGCTATGTGCTGTATTTATCATGACTTGAACCATTGAGTCAGGGAGAAACCATATACATTTTTCCTTCGTTATCCAACCTTGATCTGTCTGAATCCCTCCTAGTTCAGTCCATTTCTTTATTTCATCTGGAGTAGCATGTGTCTGGATATCAATTACGTCTAGGGCGGGATCTCTAACTGTCATACACTTTGTCGGTACTATTGTCTTTGTCACATCAGTAATCTGGGTGTGAGTCAGTGCTGTGTGTTTTGCTGTCTGGTCTGCCAGGTCGTTACCCTGGGACACAGAATCTGTAACTTTAGTATGTGCTTTACACTTCATGACTGATATGCCCGAAGGCAAATGTATTGCTTCTAACAGTGCTTGAATGAGGGGACCGTGTTGAATCTTGGCCCCATGAGAGGTCAGGAAACCTCGTTCTTGCCAGAGGACTCCGAAGTCGTGTACAACTCCGAATGCATAACGTGAATCTGTGTATATATTAACATTTCTGTTTTTGGCTAGAATACAAGCTCGGGTCAGAGCGATGAGCTCTGCTGCTTGAGCAGACAGTGTGTCAATACGATGTGTTTCTTTAACTTCAGTTTCAGTGGTCACGGCATACGCGGCCACTAATTCTCCTGTACTTGTTCTCATGCATGAACCGTCCACATAAAGTGTCAGGTCTGGATTTGTCAATGGAACATCTGTTAAATCTCGTCTAGGCTTTGTTACTGCATTAATGATTTCTATACAATCATGTAGGGCTGGATCCGTCATAACTGTTGGTAACAGTGTTGCGGGGTTCAGGATGCTGCAGCGTCTGATTTCTATGTGTGGCTGGAATAGTGTTAATTCATAACCTGTCAGTCGTGCTATAGTCAAGTGTTGAGTCTGGGTTCTGTTTAACAAAACCTCTACAGAATGTGGTACTTGAACTGTTAACTGATGACCTAAAACAATTGAATCACTCTGTCGGATTGCTAACGCTGTTGCTGCTACAGACTTTAAGCACGCAAGGAGTGCCTGGGCTACTGAATCCAATGTACTTGAAAAATAAGCGCAAGGCTTATGTGAACCTGCTTGATCTTGGGTGAGGACAGACAACGCTGTACCATCACGTTCTGTAACGAAAAGTGTAAACGGTTTGCTGTAACATGGTGTCGCTAAAACTGGTGCTTGACATAAGGCTTTCTTTAATTCTTCAAAAGCTTGTGTGTGTTCCTGAGTCCAAGGGAGGGCAGTCGAAGTTGCTGCCTCCTGTGTCGTTAACTGAATGAGTGGTTTAGCTAGAAATGCATACTGGGGAATCCATTGTCTGCAGTACGAGGTGAGGCCTATGAAGGCCCGCACTTCCTTTTGTGTCTGGGGTTGCGGCATATTTACAATTAACTGAATGCGATCGGGAGTGAGCTGTCTCCCCACTTTGGACAGCAAGTGACCCAAGTACACAACTTGCTGAACACAGAATTGTAGCTTCGAAGGAGACACCTTGTGCCCCTTGTCGGCCAGGAAATGTAAAACTGTCAATGATGCTTCTTCACATTCGGGCTCACTTCGTGCGGTGATCAGCAGATCATCGACGTATTGCAGTAAAGCGGTGTTAACTGGCATTTGAATGCAATCTAGTTGTCTTTTCAGTGCTTGACTATAGATGCTGGGGCTTTCTGTGAATCCTTGAGGTGCGCGCGAAAATTTGAAACTGCGTCCATTTAAACTGAATCCGAAGAGATATTGGCTCTCTGGATCAATAGGCACGCTGAAGAAGGCGTTCTTGAGATCAATTACAGTAAAGAACGTTGCTTCTGAATCAATGGCAATCAATAGGGATGAGATATCGGGGACCACAGGATACTGTGGAATAATGCATTTATTTAATTCTCGAAGATCAATCACCAGCCGATATACTGGCGGTGCATTGGGATCTGTACGTTTAAGAATCGGAATGATGGGTGAATTACAGATATTGGAGTCGGTCTCGACGACCACTCCATGGGCAATGAGCTCGTCAATGATCTTCAGTAAAGCCACTACAGCATCGGGTGGTAACTTGTATTGTCTGATTCGGGGTAATACAACACCTGTTTTGAGTGTAACACGGTATGGTGTGATATGCATGCAGCCTACATCAGTTGGGCCTTTTGCCCACAAGTAATCTGGTACATTTTTCAATCTGACATCGAATTCTCGCAAAACATAATGACCCTTGAAATCCCGCAGAAAGAGTCTAACCCCCTCCGGGGAACAGCATATTATAGCTCCTAGAGCCTTCAATGTTTTAATTCCTAACAGATTTTCTGGACATGATTTCGTGAGTAACAGGTCTGTAACACGTGATAATGGACCCACAGCCAGGGGAACTGGTTCTGATACCTCATTTACAATAGGCTGTCCTGAAAAACCCAGGGAAACATTCTGTGAGCCTGAGAGGGGTGCCCCTGGAACTTCATCATGACTGATTGTAGTGCGACTTGCCCCTGTGTCAATTAAAAACTTTCTGTCTTTTCCCAATACTTGACTGTGTACATAAGGACCTTCTTGATCTACAGGAATCTCAATAAGAGGCAAGCCACCTTCCCTCTCTAGGCTGTTTCATGTATATCGTGAATATTCGGGGTAAGCGGACTGGGCATACTTGAATAGAAGTCACTAGTATCTTCATCATGTTTCTGTTTACAGGACGAGATGGCATCCCAATCCTCCTTTCTAGTTGTCAATAATCTGGGCAGGACCTGTACTATCAAACCTGGTAATGCTTTAGTTTTGTCCCCAAGGCCTAACCCTGGGACCCGTTTCTTTTCTTCGTCCTCTATTTCTGCCCAGGCAATCTTTGTGTCTCCCACCTCCCATTCCTTTTCCTTTAATTTCTCGAAGATACCCGTGGGTAATAGTACCTTTAACATCTTCATGATATCATCATACGTGTAATCCCCCATTAGTAACATGTCTTTAAGCTCTCTATGGAAACCTGCAGGGTCTTTATCATGGCATGGTACTAGTTTCTTCATTTCTAACAGTTCTAATTTAGTCAGAGGCGTGTGTACATACACGCGTTTCAAGGTTTTATCCTCACCCATAACAGGGTGCACTTCTCGTAAGGGGTTCTGACTTTCAATACTACCCCCGCATTGCATGTGGTACATTTTCCTTTCTGGAGGTGGGGCGGGAACATATTCAGAGCTTACAAAAGTGTCATATCTATGTCGCTGTTCTAGAATTATTTGAAATAATTTGGTACTTAAGCCTCTCCATCTATCCATCAGTAGTGCTTCTAGTGTTTCATGTAAGGGACCGGGATCAGAGTAATGTTTTCTGTATTTGATAAGAAGGTGCTGAATCATGTATACACCTGCTAATTTCTGTTCGTCGGGGGAGAGGTTCAGAAATGTCTGTGCCACTGTGTCATCATTATATATGTCTGCATTTTCAGCCCATGATACAGCTGATCGGGCTAGTTCTTGTTCATCCATAGAATTGAGTACATGGTACCCAACTCGATCTCGAAGCCTTTTATCAGTTTCCTGGAACTGATGCTCAGCAGAATTCGGATTTGTCAAGGCAGAGAAGAAAACTCTCTTGCTCTCTGGACGGATACCTCCAGAGAGCTAAGGTAAGTTCCCTTACCTACATATGCTATGGTGCCTACATTTCTTTCGGATTCTTCCTGTTCTTCTTCCTCCTCGGAGGAAGCCTCTTCTTTCTCTTTCTCGTGTACTGCTATCACTGCTTTCCTAATCTTCCTGTACATAGAGGCTATGCAAGTCCCCTTGTCGTGTTTTCCTTCAGCTATATTTTGACCCCACTTGTTCAATGCCTCTAATTCACTCTGATCTGTTCCGGGCCTGTCTCGTTCTCTTATCAGACAATTTATGAAAAATCGTAGTATCAGTGCTTGCATGTCAACTTTCTGTTTCTCCATGGCATCCTTAATACTGTCGGGGTCTTTCCCTGTCTGAACAAACTCATATATTCTATCTAGACGCTCCTTCATTCCTACATAGCATAGCAAGTTATCAGTAGCAGATCTTAACCGTAATGATGCCAATATCATTAAATCGTCTTTTCCGGGTACTGGATCATATCTGCAAACTGACATGTTTTCTTTTAATGCGTCAAGGCGGGATGAATTAGAGGAGTGGGGAGACCTGTACGTAAGAGGACTCTGCATACCTCTGAGATTGAATCTGTGAGTTGGTGGCGGGGTCTGAGGACCCGCGGTCGCACCTCCTGAAGCGGAAGCTTGTGCATTACCTCCCTGTGGAGTCTGTATCTGAACTTGAACTTGTCGTTTAGGTGGATCAGGCAAACGTGGTTTCGGTAGGTCAGTTTTTAGTACGGGAAGCGGCGGGGCTGGCGGGACAGGAGAAGTCTGTTGTGGTACTGGCGAGGCATGATCTGGGGGCGGGGTGCCGCCCCCGTCCCTGTCGGTAGGCAGGGCACGAACAGGCAAGTTGGTGTAAGCTGGAGCTACATCTTCTAGGTAGGAATTTAGGAATATGTCTTTAGTAGTCTTATGCATTACTTTAGTTGGAACTAATGGCGACGGCAAATTTTTCGGTATTTCTGAAATGGCGTCAGGTGTACCCTCGGCCATAAGATACATGCCGTTTACTTGGCTATTTCGGATGCGATCTATTTGTTCTGATTTTACTCGGATTCCTTCAATAACTAGTTCGTTTTCTCTAGCTTTTTCTGATTCTCTAAGTCTGTCTTCTCTACGAAGTGCTCTTTCAGCACGTTTATGTGATTCCTTACGCCAAAATTCTATGGCATCTCTCTGAGACTGTCTGGCTTTCTTTTTCCGTAATGCCTCTTCTACCTTCATGATGCACTCGGCATCCCATGTTCCATTAACTGGCCATCTGTGTCTCTCTTCTAGGTGCTTTGTATAATCGGTCCATAATTCTAGATACAATATGGCATCTATGCCATGCTTATTATACATAAAATTGCCTGGAGTGTCCCTAGGAGGGATAGGAATTTCTTCCTCTAGCATCCCTTTCCTAGTTCCTATCTGCTTTAACTTGTTGAAAAACGGCATTCTGCTTACTTGATACTGAAATGCGCAATCCTTGATACTTAATTCTGGATGTAACTAGTTATACAAGAAAATACAATAATGCACAAAAAAACAGTCACATTCATCCCACGACATTAATCACAAAAAAACATTTAAGACATAGATGACTACCCCACTATACTGGATGTACTGCTCAACAGTACAGATACACTGGTGTAACAGTGCAAAAAATTCAGAAATTCGGAATACTAGATATACTGCTAAACAGTACAGATACACTGCCTAAAAACAGTGCAGACCGGACTTGTGTACCCAAACCCGTCTAGATACGACCCAGCAATGGTACTCACCGGGAAGCACGGAAACAGAAGGCCTCGGAAAACTCGACTGGACTCGACTCGATACTTCGGAAAACTTCGGAAAACTTCGGAAAACTTCGGAAAACTTCGGAAACCTGGTGGGCCTCTTGACACCTCGGACCTTGCTTCTTTCGGCTAGGCTCTGGTCGGGATCCTCCGCACTCCTCACCGCCTCGTCTGGGTACTGATCGCAGTGTTCGTCACCTCCGTGGGTCAGAGGGAGATGCAGGAAATCCTGCCGATACGCGTATGTTCCAGCTAACTGACGGCAGGGGACATAGGTTGCAACGCACCAACCGGCGCGTGAGGTGGGGGAGGGGTCCCTGTTCGGGCGCCAAAATGATGTAAATAAATAATTTACTCTTAATTTCTATGCAGGTAAGTACTTAATCAATAATAACTCAATCGGAAATGAAAGAAAACAGAGTCCGTGGTGTTAGAGTTCTTAGGGGTTTATTCCTTAAAAAGGAATGGTCAAGACCAACTTATCATGTTCCGAACACCACACAGGGTGTCAGAAGGGATAGAGCGCGCTACATTTTATTAACAGTACATAGCTTATATACTTATTTTGCATCATTGGAAACAGTATAGAAGGCGTAACAGCAGAGAGAAGACAAGATAACAGTATACACGTGGTACGTGTGCATAATCAAGAGGCGTGAACTAGAGGTGTGTTCTAGAAACGTCACAGGTAGGTGTCACCAAAGGGGTGGCACTAAACAGAAAATGTTGCAATGTCAGCAGAAATCGGAAACTTGGATGCGCGCGCAGCTGCATGACGTGTGCAGGACACGGAGTCGGAGGGTGCTGGGGACTTGACATTTGCACTGACGGAAAGAGACAGAAGTCTGGCATGTCAGATCAACTTGTGCTTCTATCATATCTGATATCTGATGTTTAGGAACTAAGCTATCTGGGCGGAAAGGTCTCTGGGGCAGAAGCTATTCTATACTGACTGTGAGTGCATGTATAAGCGCCTGAATGTCTGTAAGAGAAACGTGGGGCACGGGGCCTTCCAGGGGAGCATGGCAACAGAAGCTATGAATTACTTGAATTAGTTGCATAGAGACAGGTCGGCCCTTTGGCCCTGCAGCTGAGGAAGGATGTTTACTGGAGCTAGCAGGCAGGAATGTATTTTCGGGGAGGGAAACAGATAACTCGAAGGTTATAGTCAATCTTGGCAGGCAGCAGGCTGAGCCGAGCGCGAGGGGCCGCGCTGAAAGTAAGTCAGAGTTCACGAGTACAGGGGCTGCCTGGGCAGAGATTCTCGGAGTCAGAAGCCAGAAAAGAGGTTCGGTGGCAGAGATTCAGGGCCTACTTCAGCCAGAGCTGAAAAACGTAGGAGTACACTACAAAAAGACGTTGGCATAGCATACTTAGGAACGGACCACTCAACCCATTCATGGTGGGTCTGAAAGAGGACATGTTAACGTTGGACGCAAATGTATTTGCGTCTTCATAGCTGACACAGGAGGGAAGTTACATGCACTTTAACTCGTACATGGAGACGGTGGGGTACTCGCTAGGGAACACAACTTGACCATAAAATTTATATTTCCTCAGAAGTTTGAATTTCGCACCCAGGGGAGTCTTCTTGTGCTTCAAATTACTTTTGCAGTCATTGTCCAGTCAAGATTTCTACATTCTCACTTAGGGCCTGATTATGAGTTTAACAGTGCAGGGGTGGGTCTACCCTGCTGCCGCACCGCCAAACCACATGTTATGCCCCCTGTGTGCATACACAGTATGTGAGGCACAATGGGCCCTGAAGTGCCCATTTTTTCCTCTCCCCTAGGGTTTTCATAGAGTAAGAACCATGAAGACTACGAATACCATGGCAGTCCCACCAAGCATGTTGCGGCCTCTGGACTGCCATGCAACCTCCAGGGAACAGCAGTTCCCTGGTGGCGCCAGCGGTCCTATGGTGGTCCCAGCCCCTGACTAGTAATCTGGCAGTTGGGAAACTGCCACCGTCCCACCAAGAGGTGTCTGGCAATCCTCTGTCAGTCAGACTCATAATCAGGAACTAAATCACTTTTTCAGAGCTCGTAATCCCTCAGCTGGGCAAGGCTGCATGCTACGAATGAAGAGAGCTCCACAAGGTTGAATACCTTCTCCAAAAGTTCCATCTTAATTGGATATGCTGCTATGGAAAACTTCAAGCGGGAGAAAACTGCATCTCCAACCAGGCAGCCATGCACCTTGGCTGGTTCAGCTTGACAAGTTGTTCCAGGTCTTCTGGGGGTCGTGAAGTTTACAAAGTTTCCAAGTCCCAGGTTTTCAGGGGTGGTAGGAGAAGTTCAGTCAGACACAGTCAAGAACCTCAGAAGCAACACTTGGGTGTCAAGTCTCACTCCACCAGAGGCAGGTCCAGGACAGGTCCTGATGGAACAGGTCAGATAAGCAATTCCAGGAAAGGGCCTCTTGTAGGTTATTGTGTCTGTGTAGCTTGAACCGAGGTCAGCCTTTTGAGCCTTGGAGTTCAGTTCATGGTTCTGGGTATAAGAGGGAGCAGGCTCCGTCCATTCAGGCTCCTCCATGGTCACAGACAGCATGTCTCAGGTCCAGTAGTGTTCTGATGAGGGTACAAGGGTATGCCACATGTATGCCTGGCACTAGCTTCTGGGTGGGGTGAATCCTGGGCCTTCTATAACCAATGGGTTAATTATTCCCAGGGACAACTCTTCCCACTTTTGTAGCATTTCCTGTTTTCTCTACTGCAATCAAATCCCAAAGTGAACCTCAACAATAAAATCCAAACTACTGAAACCATTTGCCCCTTTTGCAGAGCTTTTGTGCCCATCAGAGGTGTGGTCAAGGTAATGAGCAGCACCTACTCTGTGATCACTTCAAACCCGTTCTAGTGTTAGTTCTCCTCCCACTTGGTGCAATGCCTTCCTGACTAGAGGAATAAAGGAAGGGGGCTGACCAGATGTCAGCTGGCATTTGCGTGTGACAGGGAGGCCTCTTTGAAATAAATTAGTTTCCTGGGATCACCCCAACTAGCCATCCTCTCCGGGGAAAAAACACTGCCACACATCCAGGCCTTTGTCCCTGCTCAAGAAGTAGTTTTCACACCTCATTCAGGGCTGTTCATCAGTTGGGTGAAAGTTGGAAGGTCAGTGTAAGTTAGCCTTTAAGAGTTTTAGGCAGGAAAAAGGTAACTTAGGGAAAAGGTAACTTTCTAAAAGTTACTTGTTTTTATTATTTATTAACCGGTTCACGACGCAGAGCAGAGTTGAGCAGAGTGCAGTAACAGGCAGGATCGTCCGGAGTGGTCGGAGCAGCGGAGTGAATTAGAGTGTCCAAGGAGGAGGCCGCGTTTGTGATCCGCAAGGTCTATCCTGCTCCGCTCTACCCTGCTTTGATTGTGCATCTTGCACCCTCCGTACTCCCTGCACATAGCAACTGGCACACCAGCATTCTGCAGTCACATATTGCTGCATATTTCATACTGCATAGCGGATGCAGACAGCAAACAAGACAGCAACCGGACTGCACAGCAGCTTGTGCTTGGCTTGGTTTGGCTGCTGCTGCTGAATTTCTGAGCAAAAGGAGAGACCTGTGGGGGAGCCTCAGGGAGAGTCTGTGGGGGAGCAGCAGTTGAGGGTCAGTAGCAATCAGCAGCTGCAGCAATTAGCAACAAGCAGCAGAGGGTAGGAGCAAGTAAGCAAGAGAGCATGACCACCATTAGTGGCGGCCGCGGATTGCGTGCCTATTGAGTCTGCGGAAGCGGCCCAACTAATTTGGGTGTGGCTTGCGACTCACCAGTGTGCCCTGCTCTCTTGTTCCTATTCTCTTGCATTTTCACCCCCCGTCTTTCCTTGCTTTCTCTTTTTGCTTTTGCCTTTATGAGTCCTGCGCTTTCTCCCCCTTGCTTGATAAACTTTTAGGCCTCGCCGATTTTACAGCTCCCGGGGCATATAAAGACACAAAGACATAAGAAGCTGCCATAAGAAACTGCTGAACATTAGCCATTATTGGAGGGACAGCCCATAAGGAAAGAGCACTTGGAAGAGCATGGAGACACAGCTAGCTATAACGACTCTGTTACCTATCTCAGGCAGGATCTACTTAAAAGCCCCAGCAGCCCATTGGTTCCAGTTCAGTTCTAGCATGCGATCTGGGAAGCAGAGGGGGTCAGCAGCCCCACCCAAGAAAAGGAAGCAGAGGACGGTCCAAGAGAAATTTACAACATATCCTGACCAGACACTTGATCTGTCTTTAAATACAACAACCAGCCACACTGCAAACACCTTTTACCCTCAAACCTTGGAAGCCAGACCTGTAGGTCTCACAGGATCTAAGCATACTAATCAGCAACCATACAAGCTACAGGCTTGATGAAAGAAGTTACATCACACGAGATACTCTCTATAGAGTTTATCGCACCAGGTCTGGGTCAATCAAACAAATCCACTAAAGTCACTTGGCAAACTATTGAGGGGTGGCGGAGTGAGCTAAAGAATGATGATGGATTAAACCCAGATCAGTTGACTGGGGGTGAGTGCTTGCAATGTTCAACACTCCGTCCATCATACTCTTTGGTTGGAACTATGGAGGTCGCAAACAAAACTTTGAGCCACATGGACATTTTCAAGCAGTGGGGCTTTTTCCTTACTACCGTAAAGGAACCAGGCTACCCTTATATCCTGAATAACATATTGGATATGGTGAATTCAAGTGCACTACCAGGACCGGTCTACTTGGTCTTGAGGTGCCCCCAAAGCGAAACCCCTACACCCAGGCGAAAGAACTTAAGAGGTGGGCAGACTGTCAAATCCGCGGGAGCAGTGCAAGCTGGCGGGGTCATTAAACTCAACCAGAATGCTACAGTGACATCAAACAGGCCACAACAACCAAGGAGGCAGCATATTAAAGACATGTTCTTGGAACATAAACGGCCTAGCAAACAAGCTGGGAGATCAGGGCACAGTACTTGCTCCTTTGAAATAATCTTACTGCAAGGGTCATGGCTTTTGAAACCACAGCATCTAGAAGGATACAAAACCCATTATATCCCAGCAACTAAATTAATGTCCCCTGGCCGTTGCAGTGGTGGTCCGGTAATTTATATATCGGCCACCAGTTCAATTAGTTCCTGAGAAATAGGAAGCAATAGTCAGGGGCTACAGTTAGTAGGTACTTCATGCAGTACCCCCAGTGGGAATCTGAGGACATTAATCTTGATGAATGTCTACATCCGTCCAAATTCGGCTTCCAGGACAGCACTGACTGACGAGCTGACTTCCACTATACTTACTTTGAGAACTGGAATTCCTAACTCCAACATCTTGGTCTCTGGAGATTTCAACATGTGACTGATGTTTAATCTTTAATTGAATAAGGTAACGAAACCGCAGGTAGGCGGCTGTTTTTTTCCACCACAGGACTGCCCCAGGTGAGGTAAAGCAGACCCAAAGGGAAAAATTCTCCATGGCAACTTAGAACATCTCAGCCTTAGAGCTCTCAACGGCCGCTTTTACCCTGACAAACAGCCTGGTCTTTCATTCTTATCTAAAACCGGGGCCTCTCTGATTGACCATTCATTTGTCAGTCTCCCCCTACTGAACCAGGTCTCCTTTATCGGCTTCGGGGACAAAATGGACAATGATCAACGTCCCCATGAGCTTTCCCTTAATCAGGCTGTGGCAACATGATCAGGCAGTGGACCAAGGGTTCGAAATCTTTACCATTAACCTAAAACACATCAAGTGTTCAGCCAATAACTTACAGCTCTTGGCGACAGAAGCAAAGCAAACAATTGTGAACATCGCCGGGCCAAGGGGGGATCAGACTACAAAGTGGACAATGTTCTTGGAAAGTCTAGCTGCCAGGTTTGCAAAACTGATACAGTGTGCAACAAGCAAACAGGCTTAACCAATTTACTTCTTCCGATCGCCAAACGAAGCATAAACCGGTTATGGCGGAAACTGAAAACGACACCAATGGATTCAACAATCATAACTAAACTAAGAGAAGCATGTAGAGATCTAAAGGTGGCCAAACGGGAAGAGCAAAGGAACTCCTGGAATATTTTCTGTGCCAAATCACAATTTGATCAAAGGTTCAGTAACTACGCGAGGTTCTGGCGCACCATAAATAGCCTAGGGGGCAGGGCCCCCAAAAATGCTTTGTCTAATATATTAGAATCAGAGTGGCACCTTTTTTTATTTACCCACTTTAATGATCCTGCACAGCCTAATCAGAACTTCAAACAGACCAATGACATCGAGGGCAGGGATCAACTTGCGTCTCATGACAAGGAATCTCTTAGGCATTCCTACACAGAGCAAACAATTCAAAAGCAGATTGCAAAAGGGCGCAAGGATGGGACCCCAGGCCAGGCGGCATTCCAGCAGCACTTTTTAATGAGGATCCAGCTTTTTGGGCCACTCAGCTAGCCCCGCTCTACCTCTGCATTTTAGAAAAATGTTCAATCCCGCCTTCATGGCCAGGGGCAATTCTCGCACCGATTTTTAAAGGCGGCACAAAAAATCTCCAGGAAATTACCGATTGGTCACCTTAATTGACAATCAAGCGAAGTATTTTGCAGGTACACTGCTTAATTCCTTACAATCATGGGGGACACAAATTCAATCAGCCCACCAAATCAGACCGGATTCATAAGTAACACGGGACAAAGGTCAATCTTATTACACTTTCTTTTTTGATTGACTAGGCGTATTCCAGTCGGAGCTCCATATACATGGGGTTCATCGATTACAAATTGGCCTTTGACAGGGTCAACAGGAAGAAGCTGTGGCAGATACTTTCATTACTGAATATTCCAAATAGTCTACTCAGGGCCCTGCAGCTCCTGCATGAGGAGACATGGGTCAAGATTAAGATTGGGGACGGCTCACGACTGTCGCATCCAATACCAACAAAGCAAGGAATCAAGCAAGGGTGTGTCCTTGCTCCCATGCTTTTCAATCTATTCTGGTCTGACCGTTAAGCAGGCCTCCACCTAGTTAATTCCCACCCATCAAAACTGGGTAACTTTTGTATATCTAACCTACTGTATGCCAATGACCTGGTTCTTCTTAGTCATATCAAAATAGCTTTAAAACGCCTACTGGATGCGACTTTTACATACTCTAATGAGAATGGGCTACAGATTAACAACAAGAAAACTAAAATCATTGTGGTCTGCAAATCTGGTCCCAAAAATCCGGCTTGGTTTTTAAACCAGGAAAAAATTGAAGCAACCAGTTGTCATAAGTATTTAGGTGTTTTCTTTAACAACAGCAGATATGCGAACCAGTTGGGTTAACTAAAAAAGAAAGGAATTGCGCTGTCCTTTGCACTCAGCTCTATTAATAAAAAACTAAATGGCCCAACATTTGCTCCAACCCTTCAGGCGGCCCAGGCAAAGGTCATTCCCACCCTAACTTATGGGTGTGAGGTCCTAAAAGGGCGTGACAGCGGGCAATTGGACAAATCAGTCATAAAAACCTACAGATCAATCTTCCAGCTACCCCCGTATATGTCACCGGCACAAATCAGATTGGAGTTTGGCAGGTGTAGACAGTCATTGAGCAGTATGGCGACTTTTCTAATAAGCTACCATAAACTTAGGGCGTCGAAGGAAGGCAGCTTGGCCCATTATCTATGGTCCCAGATGAACACAAGCCGTTGTCAGGCGGGGCACCCCTATCTGTCCCGTGGCCTTAGCTCTCTCGCCTGAGTAACCTCTGGGCCCTACATGTAAGCCAAAACTAATTCAAGAGGCTAGCAAAACTCAGTGCAAAACGAATCTCCTCAGTAGAAGATAGGGCCTGCCTCTAAGCCCATAGCCATGGTTGGATGACCCTACATACTTATTCACAGTTGAAACCCCAGAGCTACTTAACGATTACATTTAACACCAAGCTCTAGCTCTTAAAGCTGGGAGTGGGGGTGATTCCTATAATCTGTCACCTCCTGAAATGGAAAAGAGAGGGTACCCAGGATACTTGTCGGCTCTGTCGTCAGCATAGGAAAGACATCATTCATGTGCTATGCCTGTGCCCTAATCTCTTAGAGGACAGAGGAACCCTATTACGAAGGGGCTGGATCAAAAAGGACGTTAGATCTTGCAGGGGAGCCGTGCTGGCCTGCTTCGACTCCTCGAATACTTTGCTCAATTGCACCTTGTTCAGATTTTTTCTCAAAAAAGCTAGAGGAGGCGAGATGCCAAAAAGCCAGTCGGCCCAGGACCTAGACCTCTTAGCCTATTTATGGTTGCGGTTCCTAACTGAAAGTAATCTACAGCGGGTCCCAGATAGTGCACTGCAAAAATGTTTTACATATTAAAATGACTTTTGTCTTTTTCTTTTTTAACAGCAGTGCAAGTTCTTTTATCAAATCTCTTATTTTAAATACTGTAATGAATCTTCGTCACTGTCGATCATTGCAAAGGTTTTAACGAATCATGCAATAAAGTTATTATTATTTATTTATTAACCACCCAACTTTTGAACATGAAAAAGAAGTGTTGGAGCACTTTTTTTGCGGGTACCCACCTGGAAATAGCAAAATTAATATTTAATATTGCTGCTGGGTGTTTCTGTATGGGCTAACCAGCCCGACTACAATGAATATAGCTGCTGGGTGGCAGTCACTGTAAGGACATGTTAAAATTATATTTCTATATGTACTTTTTTGATATACTATGCATCCTGCCTTGTGGACTACAACACCTGCCAATGGATGACATAAATATTTAAAAATGTTTAAAAGGAAGGGTTGGAGCTGTCAAAAGTGTTTATTTCGATGGGTTGAATTGCAGTTTTTACACTACTACTGTCAGTCAGGCTACAATGGTAGGACTGAAGTCGTTTTTGCACTACCGCTGTAGTGGAATGTACAACAAGTGCTGCAATCCACTAGAGACATTTAAATTCCAGGCCCAGGGCATACTTTGTACCATATACTAGGGACTTGTAAGTATGCTAAAAATACCAATTAGGTATATACCAATTCAATTACATTTAAAAGGGGTGTAAAAGCAATTTACTACAGTTTAGCATGGGTAGACTGCATAGAGTGGTAAAGCCAGACAAAAAGACAGGCCAAATATCTGTCTAGACATCACACAAAGATGGTCATTTTTTACAATCACTGGCCATATTTTTCAGGTTATCATCATATGCGAAAACTGTTTTTCTGTCAAAGAAGGTCCATCTGATCCAGTCATGGATCAACATTTTCAAACTAGGAAATCAACTTAAAGTTCACCCCAATTCCCAAAATTATTGTGAGAGTGATACATAGTTTAAATTGAGACTAAAATCTGTTATCACTCTTATTCCAGGCACAGTTTTTATGATGTTCAAAAAAAGGCTTTCACTCCATTGCATTACAATTCTTGGAGTCTTATCTTAAATAAAGATGCAGGAGTAGTTCTTCATGGAACATTCTACCTATGAATTGCAAGAACTTAAGACTCAACAAATAAAGTTGAGAAATGCTTTTCACTTGTAAAAGTTTGATTTTCAATAGAAATATTATCCAAGGGGAGTGGCATTTCCATGTAATTAATCATTGGGATTGAGTAGGACACTGAATTTTGCTGCATGCACGCTGACCCCACCCAGGTCAAATACTACCTGGGAGTTCCCTCCCTATTGAATAATACTGCATAATCATGAAAAGGGTTGTTCGCTTTAAAGAGTGGCTACATGACAGTATACAGGGACCACAACATCCATTTTCAACAACAATTGTTTATTTCCGTACCTTAGGTCTGCCTGGTATTTTCTCCTCTTCTACCACTAGGCAACAGCAGGAAGCTCCTCCACACTGGTTTCAAGCCAACAAAAGAAATATAAAAAAACTCATGCCCTTTCTGTTTTCTTTTTGCTTCACTTTATTCTGATGATGTGGTTTCGAATGCATTGATGTAACAAACTGCAATCACTCTCTAAAATGCTGTCTTTCTGTCATAGGTACTTTTGATTCAAACTGAATTGTTTCCTAATTTTCTGAAGGGAGGCCAAGTATTGTCACTGCTTACATTTCTTCAGGTTTTAGGTAAGCTTCTTAAAGGCTGCTTTACTTCAACTCCAGGCTCACACTATTAAGATAGATTTTTATGTTGCTTTCAACCTGATTTTATCCAAAACATAACTTTGACACAACTACCATGCAGGTCATGGAACAATATTTGTGCATGCCACTTAGAGGAGAGGTCTGTTTGCTGATCTTGATCTCTTCATGGCATTTCATACAATCAACTATTAGGCAGTTCTTTAAGTTCTGCCCAATAAAATAGTTGTGGATGGCCATGTCCAGGACTGGTTTAAGAGCTACTTCCCTAGGGATATTCAGTTTAACAAAGTACAGCTCTAAAAGCCCAGTTCGTAGCTCCTAAGTTGCAGATTGTTGCACGATTTTGTCATTGCATTCCATGTAGTTGAACAGCAACATGGAGTAACTGTGAAAGCTCATGAATGGCTCCTGCATCCCTGTCCACCAGTTCACCAATGACACTCACCTACATCTTAAGATATTCTATTTCTAGAATGTTGTCTATGGGACTGTCCTATTCCAATCAAAGGTTAGATTGTCCGTAACTTTCTGAATCTCAAGGTCTATAAAAAGTTTTTAAAAGTGTTCAAGAAAATATACTTTCAGTATAAGACTAATACTTGTTTCTGTAATGAGGATTATGGATTGTATGTTAAAATATTGAATACAGAAACATTGTCTGGTATACACATTCTGTCCTAAATATCTTCTACAAAAATACAGGCTTATTAGGTGTAGAAATGTTACTGCTAACTGCAGTGGCGAGATCTTTGGAAATGGTATTTAGGAGACAATATTTAAGTTAGATGTAATTCTGGATATGATATTCTACGTGCTCACTTTGCCACCAGGTTCAAGCTAGCCTGGCTGATGAGGGGTGTTACCCCGAAACCGGTCCCAGGATGCTTGTTTCCGGTCCAGGGAAGACCTGGCTTGGCAGTTCGGGTTGACTGTTCCCATGAAGCACTGGGTCAAGACTGATTTGCATATGGATGTGTCTGCACTAGGGTGGTGAAGTGAGCTAAAGAACGACAACAGATTCAACCCAGATCTGTGACTGGGAATGAGTGTCTGAAAAGTTTCAGTGCTCCACCCATCATCTCCTTGTGTATGATATTCTAATACCAGACCTGAATGGGCTTTACTCTTGCTTCAAAACATATTTCAATGTACTCACTGATACAATCACAAAATTGAGTTTTTACCAGGACAAATTATAGAGGACAAACAAATTCTTAATAGCCCCTCTGATTTCAGAAGACCTACCCATGGACTATTATTTCACACCCACATTGTATAAATGCATTATAGGTCAGTTTTCCTGTTGTTGCGCTTTATCCCTTGAAATCTGTTTTGAACACTTGATTTGTGAGAAATAGCAAATTTGATCATATTACCACATTACACAATATTTACACTAGGTGTCCTTGTACTACATGATGCATTTCAAACTTTGGGACACAGCCTTTACTGCTCTTATACTTGGTCAATTTGCTTACATGTTCAGCAGGTTAAAGGTTTCAGGGGGGTCCATAAACAAAGCCTAGAATGCTTCACTGAATACAAATTCTTAGCATGTCACACTCTAAAGCCAGACAATTTCCAGCAGCTGGTCCACACATGCGGAATTCTCTGCCACCAGCTTCTTTTCGTTGTGTCAGGACTTAAAAATATTTTGTATAACTTGACTTGCTGGATTTCCTATAAATTAATTGTTCTGAATATTTCACTGATTGCATTTACTTTCTCTGACTTATGTAACTCATGTTTTTTTACTTTATTTTTGTTTCGTACAGCTTGCTATCCTTAGTAGGGTAAACTTTTTAAGTCTCTAAAGAATAGCATTAACAAAGGTATGTGTTGCATTACTTCCTGAGACATTTCCATATCCTAGTGTGTATTTGCAGATTGGCAAACATACTACTTCTTGGTAACATAGTTGTGCAAGTCAAAGAATCAGCGACTTATTTACATATCCTTTGCACCACCGGCGCGTCACTTTCTGTTTGTGAAAAAGTAACGTAACAGCGGTGCAAGGGGCTGGTAAATAAACTACTTAATATCTGACAACTTTGAAAATGTAAACAGTTGCTTTTGTCCAAATATTGCACTTAAAAGGCCCATGAGCAAGCATGTGGGACTTGAATCAAGAAATTCATTTCATGACTGATGTAGAGTTCAGCCGGCAGAGGTGAGTCTGCCGGTATGGCGGTATATTTTTCTTCCACCATAACGAGGGTCCTCTGCAAGCCAAAATAAGAGTTGTCCATCAGCCTTGCAGACAAATAAAAACATTGCCAGGATCCCCTGTCACTGCAATGTATTCAAAGACAATGGAGCACTTTTATATACTAGTGTGAGGCCGGTTTCTCCCCTAGGCTATTGGAGAAAATAACTCCCTCATCCTGGTGGACAGTCCAACTTCTGTATTTAGAAATGACCAGTATACAGGCAGTAATTTCTTAAGCATTGACAGGAACCACCATCACAGTACTGTCAATGCTTTTTGCAGTTTGATACAGAGTTCTGTCAGCATGATGGAGCCTTTCACCAAACTGTTTTCTTTTTTATTTAAAGAAAAATAATACAGATGCAGGATATTCTTTTTTAAAATAAAAAAAGATAAGGTTTCCCCTAACCATGAGAGTGTCTACTGTGGTGAGGAGGCATTTTTTTGTTTTTTTACTGTACCTTACCTTCAGGGTTTGACTGGCAGTGATGCACAGAAGAAAAGGGCTATGTCTGCCCATCCTAATTGGGTGGACGGGCATACAAGCAATTCTCAGACCGGCCTTACTATATTGGCCCATCTGAGAAGTTTGGCTATGGTGGTGACAGAGTAGTGACTGCCGTAGCTAAACCTATGCTCCTCCTGCCTTTAAATCGTGCAGGCAGACCACTGTGCCATTGTGATGTAGTTCCCTCTGCGCAATCATCTAAATTGGGCTCTATGTATAAAAGATTTGATGAGCAGTACAATCAAATTGAAGGTTCCGTCTCACAAACTTTTAACATATATATATATATATATATTTTTGAACTAAATCCCAAAGTGGTATTTTGTCTTTCAAAAAACAAAACCTAATGACCTCCATTCGTTGGTAGTTTTCTCCCATGGCCTGGGAGTCATATACATTTTTTACTGTCCTTTACTGCCCTTTCTCCCATGTTGTGGGAGTCATTTAAACAATTGTACTGTTCCTCACCGTCACGTATTTCATGCCAGTAAGGGACAGTAAAAGCTGGCCCATTCTTCAGCCCACTTTAAATCGGGCAGTCGGTCAAATGGCCAATCCTCAAATGGATCTTACTCTTTGGGGTCATTGCAGGTGTATGTCTGTTGGGTCTTGCCCTATTTGCAGGACTATCCCCAGTTTTTTTGCCTTCCCCCAACTATTTTTCTGACTTTTTTTTAATTGGCTTTAGGACTCGGGGCATTTTACCACTGCTAATCAGTGCTAAAGTGCCTGTGCTCGCTCCTCTAAAGATGGTGTTATTGGTATACACCTGTTTGACATATTTCATTTACTTATAAGTACCTTGTAAAGGGCTATCCAATATACCCATGGCCTGTAAATTAACTGCTACTAGTGGGCCTGCAGCACTGTTTGTGCCACTCAGAGAAGTAGCTTTTCAAACGTGTCTCAGCCCTTTCTCTGCTGGGCATGTGTGCTCAGTTTACTGCCACCTTAACTTGTAATTTAACACTACTTGCCAAGCCTGAAACTCCCCTTCAATTACACACAGGTCACCCCTAATGTAGGCCCTTGTTAGACCTTTGTCAGACTGCTCTGTAAGGAAATGGTAGGACACATGCCTTTATGTGTGACATGTCCTGGTAGTAACAAACAGCCTATTTTCTTTCTCACTGCTTTGAGGCCTAACCCCTCACAAGACTGGCTTTGGGGATTCCCATATATACTTCTAAGTGGTAATTCCTTATCAGAAAGGAGTGGCATTGTCATGCTTAAAATAGTGGTGATCAATCCTACTTACTGATGTAGTTGGATATTACATTACTATTGTAGAAATGCCACTTTTAGAAAGTGACAGACACACAACAGATTGATGATATGCAGAACAAATCAAAACATTCATGCCCAGTCAAGAGTTCTAGGTTAAATCCATCATTCTTTTGCTCACCATGCCACCCCAGTTTAGACCTGGCCATATGCAAATCAGTCTTGATCCTGTGCCTCATGGGAACAGCCCAGCCCGAAATGCTAAGGCAGGTCCTCCATGGACCAGAAACAAGCATCCTAGGACCGGTTTGGGTTTCACCCCTCTTCAGCCAGGACAGCTTGACTCCAGTGGCACAGTGAGCCCGGGACCCACATCTGGGCATACCCGGCGCACTTAGAGCGAGGAAGTAAAAGACTCACAATTGATGGACGGAATGCAGAACAAATCAAAACATTCACCCTCAGTCAAGAGATCTGGTTTAATTCCATCATTCTTTTGCTCATCATGCCACCCCAGTTTAGACCTGACCATATGCAAATCAGTCTTGACTCTGTGCTTCATTGGAACAGTACAGGCCAAACTGCCAAGCTAGGTCCTCCCTGGACCAGAAACAAGCATCCTAGGACCGGTTTCGGGATTTCTTCAGCCAGGATAGCTTGAATCCAGTGGCACAGTGAGCCCGGGACCCACGTATGGGCATACACGGCACACTTAGAGCAAGGAAGCAAAAGACACACAATTGATGGCCGGAATGCAGAACAAATCAAAACGCACCCCTAGTCGAGATGGATTTAACCCAGATCTTTTGACTGGGGGAGAATGTTTGCATTGTCAGCATTCCGCCCATCGTTTGTTTTCTGTAATACTTTTTGCCCTAAGTGGGATGGGTATGCCCAGATGTGGGTCCCTTGCTCATTGTGTGAGGGAAATTCCTCCACCTTACTAGAGGCAAATTGGACCCCAGGTAGACCTTCACTCATGAAAATGTCTTTGAGGATAAAAAAAGCACAGCTTTGGAGCCAGGTTTACCAATAAATCTGACAAAGGGCCATTTTGAATAGTAGTCCATGAGGACTAAAGCAAAGTGACAATTGTATGACAGACATTGAATGATCCTACCAAATGAATGCCTAGTTTCTTCCACAGTCCAGAGGGACAGTCAATAGGCACCGTAGGTGCACGCGGTACCGGAGGGACGGAATTTCACTGCAAGAGACGCTGCCCAATAGGTTACTGCTTAATATGGTGGGACCTGGGTAAAATTTGAACAGCATCGGAAATAATTATTGTTTCGCACCTGTGACAGCATTAGAACAGGAGTAGCCAGCGACTCATACTGGTGAACTTTACTGATTGGATTTGAAGGAAAGGAGCGATAACTATCTCCTGTAGAAAGGTCAGCGACTGTGCATCACAATAGGTGTGAACAGCCACCTATTTTGGTAAATCTCATCTATTGGACTTGAAGGAAAGGAGCGATAAATTTTCCCTTTAGAACACTCTGAGACTGCATTGATTGTTTTGGAAAATCATTACTGCCAACTTTATTGGAACTTACTGGTTCGACACCCAAGGTAGTGGGACTATTCTTTTGCCTCTGAACCGGATGCGAATATTGGGGTATCATTATTCATTGGGAGATCTGTGAACACACAATTTGATTGTGGTGTGACCAGACTTGGTCCTTACATGGTTCCTGATTTCTATAGTACATCATTTGGGCCTGATTTTTGTGATACGTGCTAGTCTTATGCCTTGAAAAGTCTTTTGTAAGACAAAACACGTGCCGGCAAATCATGTGCTGGGCATTTTTATAATGGAGAAACTGATTTTGGAATAAAGGCTAACGACCAGCAAGATCACTACTTGTTCAGAATTTTCTATTTTGGATTAGTGTTGTTGAGAATGTCCCTATAGCTGATTTAATGAAATTGTACAAACACACTGACGTAATATAAGTGTATATGACTTAATAATTCATATTAGATGTGATGGTAAAGCCCTACAATTTTCCTTGTATTGTTGCACATCCAGGTGTGCGAATAACTCCTTTAGGTAGTAGGTGTTTTGGGCGAGCTCAGCACCCATACCCAATATTCTAAAACTAGATATTTATATTGCTCGCTTTTACTGTATTTCATTACAATTTGTTAACAAATATGCAGATGTTTCCCTGTTAGGGAACACTACTACCTAGTTCTACTAATCTGCTCCTGTTGGAGTCAGAACTCGAGGTGCTTTTCCTCACGGAAACCAGGCTTAGCACAGCATTGGACCCAAACATAGTTCAAACACTGCCACCTGGGTACCTAATTAAACATCACAATAGACGATCTGGGATATGGGGGGGGAGTCGCGATTATTTTCAAAAACAATCTGTCCTGCCACCTTAAGGACAGCCCGATTCAGGACTGTGAAAACGTTCGCTTTTCTATCCAACTATCCCCCTTAAAAACACTCTCGGGCATCCTTGTCTATCACCCACCAGGACCGCAAGGCCAGTTTTGTAACTCCCTAGTGGAAACTATCTCCTCCCTCGCTTGCCTATCCTCAAACTTTACTGTCTTAGGAGACCTAAATGTCCACCTTGATGATCTGTCTAACAAAATAGCAGATGACCTCAAGGAAGACTTAGCCTCCCTCAACCTTCATTTGAAAATTAATCAGCCTACCCATTCCAAGGGCCACTTGTTGGACCCTATCTTTACGAACATCCTCGAAGTGGCAGTAGACGAGCCCCTTCCTATGCCCTGGTCAGACCACCACCTAATCCCCTTCAAGCTTCAAATTTCCACCGAAGCCCCAGATAGACCCCCCCCCCCAGGTTCCTTTCCGACCCCGGCCAAAATTAGATACGATAGCCTGGACATATGAACTGGCAGCCACTGCTCCTGATCTCGACTCAGATCCATCCCTGGTGGACCTCCAACTCCGATCCTGGATCGAAAAATCCCTTGACTCAGTCCTCCCCAATAAGCCACTCCCTAACAAGAAGGGAACCTTCAAATCGCCATGGTTCACACCAGAGTTGCGTGAACTTAGAAAGAAATGCAAAAAGCTCGAACGCATTTGGAGAAAGGACTGGGCTACAAAGAGTAAAGGTGAATATAGGTCAGCTATGAAGGACTATAAAACCTGCATAAAAAACACTCAAGCAGCCTTTTTCAAAGGAAAAATTCTAGCCGCAGCCAACTCCTCTAAAGAAACATACTGCATTATCCACCTGCTGACGAAAGCCCCGGAACCACAGCCCACTGTGGATCCTTCAGGCTTCAGATGTAATCAGTTAGCCGAGTTCTTCTCCTCCAAAATTAACAATATTCTAAAAACACTTCCAACCCATAGCACTCTCTTAGATTCACTGCCTCCGCCAATTCTCCCTGATGTCCCTCACCTCAATTCCTTCTCCCCGGTACCCACAGAGTTGTTTCTTGCCACTCTTAATTCTGTGAAGAGCGGAGCCCCAACAGATCCAGCTCCCATGAACAAGTTAAAACTGGTTGCCCCCACGGTGTCTCCCCTCTTTACCAAACTAATTAATGCGTCTCTCACCCAAGGCATTGTCCCCACCAACTGGAAAAAAGCAACAGTTTTGCGCTACTGAAAAAATCCCACCTTGACCCCGCTGACCTGGCTAACTTTAGACCAATCTCACTCCTCTCTGGTATTAGCAAAGTGGCTGAAAAGATCGTAAATCAACAACTCTCCACCTTCCTGGAATCCAATAACCTCCTCCGTCACTCCCAGACAGGGTTCAGACCAGGACAGGGCATGGACACCGCACTCCTGGCCGTGATCGAAGAAGCAAGAACCATCCTAGATGCAGGAGGATCAGTGGCAGTGATCCTCCTGGACTTGAGCGCTACTTTCGATATGGTGCACCATGTCATCCTCATCCACCGTCTTAACATGGCAGGAATTTCTGGTACCGCCCTGACCTGGCTCAAGTCCTTTTTAGAATACAGGACCTTCGAGGTGGCCGACGGTTCTGTCCACTCCAGAGTTTTCCCCCTTCAGTGTGGGGTCCCCCAAGGCTCCTCCTTGAGCCCCACACTTTTTAACGTATACATGTCCCCCTTAGAAGATATTGTGGCACCTTTCGGCATAAAGATAGTCATGTACGCTGACGACACCCAACTGGTCATCTCCATAAACCAGTAGACCAAATGTCTGGATAACCTGGCCAACTGCCTCCAGAACATATCAAAATGGATGTGCGACTCTTGTCTTAAACTGAATGGAGAGAAGTCAGAGATCCTTCTACTTGGCGACCCATGGAAACTTCCTTCCTCTCTCTCATGGCCACCCTGTATGGGGACTCCCCCCACCCCAAAAAGGGAAATTAAGAGCCTTGGCATCTGGATGGACCAAGACCTCAACTTTAAAGTCCAAGCAAGGAAAACCGCCGGTACATGCTTCGGCCTTATACGGACAGCACAGAAAATCCTCCCCTTAATTCCCTTCCAGTCCAGAAAACTTTTAATGCAGGGCCTAATTATCTCAAGACTGGACTACGGAAACGCCCTGTACCTAGGTGCCCCAATATCGGTCATCAACAGACTACAGTATGCCCAGAATGCCGCCGCAAGGCTCCTCACCGGGACAAAGCCCAGATGCTCTGCCAAACCTGCCCTCAAATCATTACACTGGCTCCCAATTCAAGAAAGGATTACCTTTAAAACCCTCTGTATCTCACACAAAATACTCCATGGCAGAGGCCCCCCCATCCTGAGACCTCTCATCAACCTCACAAATCCAATAGACAGTTGAGATCAGACACTCTCTTCCTGACCAGTGTCCCCAGAATAAGAAAAGCACGTTCAGGGGGACGCCTCTTCTCATATAATGCCCCTAAGCTATGGAATGCCCTTCCACTCCCCATCCGAATGGAAACTAACCTACTGGTTTTCCGTAGGTTACTGAAAACCTGGCTCTTCCCATAAACACCCCCCTCTCTGGATCAAGTAGGCCGAGTATCAGCGCTGGCACGCCCTTGGGTAGCTATGCGCTTTACAAATCCGAATCAAATAAAATCAAATCATAGGCGAGGTGGAAGTTTTAAAAGATTTATCAGACGTTAAACACACAACTAAACTACTGACCAATTAGTCAATTTTTGCATCCATCTGGGGCCACCAAAATGACTTGCGCACCCTGGGTTTGGTCAACGTGGAACCCAAGTGACCTTCATGAGCTTTAGACAAAATATTGCACCTAAGTTCTAATGGAGGAATAAGTTTGTCACCTCTTAAAAGTAGGCCATCCTCAAAAGTTAACTCTTCTGACGCCTTGCAATAGGGCTGTAAACTCAATTCAAGTGATTTTTCCCTTGGCCAGCCTGACTAAACATTCTCCCAGATCATTTTCCTCATAACGTCATCACCCAAGATTTTCCTAAACACATCTACTGTGAAATGACTGTAATTTACAACCTCCATAGCAGCAATGTAACATCAATCATCATCAAACTCATCCACCACTTCATCCTTCAATACAATAGGATTTCTGGTCAAATACTCAGCTCTTATATTTCTTCCTCCAGAAATATGTACAACTTCAAAATTGAACTGGAGCAATCTTGCTGCAAATCTTGCAATTCTCGGAGTACTAGTCTTACAATTGGTGCCTTTAAGAATAGAGACTAAAGGTTTATGATCGGTTTGTAATATAAAATTTCTTCCTTTCTCGGATCTAAAGTCAAACAACATTTGAGATTTTGATCAAAAGGTTTTAGCGTACATGCATTGACAAGCTGCTGTTTGATGCCGGAGAATGCGGCTCATCATCCCACAAAAAATCAGACCTGTCTTTCAACAGAAGAGAAATGGCCCTTACCCTGGATGCAAAATCCGGTATGAAACGTGAATAGAATTCACAAAGGCCCAAAAAAGGTTTGACTCCTGCTTTATCTACAGGGGGAGAGGCATTCAAAATGGCTTCAATTAAGCCAGGCTTGAGACGAACACCCTCTTCAGACACAACGTGGCCCAGATATTGTACAGAGGATTTCATGAATTTACATTTTTCCCTCTTTAGTACCACACCAGCCTTGTCAAAAGCCAAAAGCACGTTCTTTAAAATCAGATCATGTTCCGAACGAGAACTGCCATGGATTAACACATCATCCTGAAAAACTGAGACATTTGAGATTCCCTTTAGCAATTCAGACATCAGTCTCTGGAAGAACACTACAAGGGGGTTTCCAGTTTTTTTTTTTTCGATGAAATAGTTAATGACATTTACATTTTTTATACATAATATTATATATTGTGATTGTATATCAATATTTAAACACTTTATCTTCCCTGAGTTGGTTTCGTGAGGTAAATGAGGTAAAATGCATAGTGCAACTTGCAGTGTTTCAAGGTCTCTAATCTACATTGATGAGTGAGTCTTGGTGTATGATTTTTTTTCCCTACTCCAAGTCTGAGGAGGCGAAAAGACTCAATAATTGATGCAGCTCAACACATTTCTAGCCATGTAGTGGTGGAGTCGCAATATGATCAAAGAAATATGACGCCAATCAGTTATTGATCAAAGTATACGAATACGTACACACTGGGAACATTTCTGTCACTTTATTGCGTAAATTAGCCCACCCTTCAATGTGGCAGCCCGAACTATCATAATCAATGTTGTCTTTCCTTACCAAAATTTATGGAAAAAATCTATTGACCACCTTACAATCCATTCAGCCCTTTTTCTCCACTTAATGCAAAACAACACCTACAAATGTGCTGCACAGACATTTCAGTAAAAAAAATGACTGAGTCGTATCAGCAAATGTGTAAAATTCCACTAATAGAGTAAAATGAGAAAACACACCAACTGAAATAGGAACTTGTGAATTGCACTGCACTCCAATAGTAAAAGTTTAATTTGCAAGAGCAATATTTTCCCATATAAATATTCCCTGCAGTGAGAAGGGCCAGCACCGTTGCTGCCTGCCCTCTGAGTCATTCCAGGGCAAGACTTTAGGCAGTGAAGATTGCACAGTAGGTGTGCCAATACATCTGAATATGACAAATGATATGGGTTTAAGTAGCTCATCTTCTTTCATAAAAGGTTTTGGGGCATATTATCAAGGGATTTATCTCCACTTTTTTGGCGTTAAAAGCCAAGAAAGCGGAGATAAAATGATCTCCCTATTACCTAGCTGTCGCTAACACCAGTTAGCGACAGCTAGTAGGAGATAGCGACCATCTTGGGCCCCACTTTGCATGTCAGTGATATTTATCACTAATGACATACAAAGTGGGCGTGCCAAGATGTTAGCGACTGGAAACTGTTGCTAACATCGCTATCTCCTATTACCAACTTTTGGAGATATTCGCGCTAAGAGCGAATATCTCCAAAAGCTAACACCTGCCCTGAGCAGTTCTTAGCCATGTTATCCATTGGGAGGTGGATAACATGGCTAAGAGCATTCACTCGGTAATGCATGAATATCGCTGACTTTACAGCGATATTCATGCATTTCCGCCGATTTTTATAGTTTCAGAGATAAACCTTGCTAATAGTAAGGTTTATCTGCGATAAAAATTGTCGCAGCTCGGCGATAAATTTTTATCGCTAACCAAGCAATAGCGATAATTATCGCTATTGCTTGGTAATATGCCCCTTTGTACTCTAATACTGTGTGGACGTCTTTGATGGACGCACAAAGAATGTACCCTTCTGCATGTATTAGATAAACAGTTTTCTATTAGTCACATTTGAATTATTCACCAAGTAATTCTTGGAAGCCTGACATTTTCAGGTTAAAAACCTGTCCCTAATGTTCTATAACAACATGTGATATTTGCTTTGCTGTTACAAAATCTTATAAGCAGTAAAATAGTCTCTGCCATGTACTAGTAGGTACATTGGAGTGTCCTTAAAACATACAATGTAAGGCACTTTATCCCAAATATCATATAAAAAGATTGTATTATATGAGTTAAATTTTTATTTGTGAGCAAAAAATTCTACAACGGTTGATGATAAGCAGAATATTCCTATATATGATGTAAGTTTTGATGTTGCTAGTGGTATTTCAAAAATAACATCTTGCACAGCAAATTGGCATACTGCTAACAGGTTTTACTTTCGATCAATTCAAATACCACTGACACAAATAGGACTACATTGTACGGCTGATACCACAGACAGGTTCATGTACTGCAAACATTTTGTTTTTTTTATGGCAAGAAAAATATGCTTCTCCGGAAACAACATAAACCTACAGGTGGCCCTCATCATCTATATATTCATGAAACAATGTATACACTTATACATTATAGACTCTGTATCGGGAACACAAAGCATTGCCTCAACAGCATAAATGTGCTCTATGTCAGTATTCGCAGAGCAAGCATTCCTACAGTTTTCACTACAAATCACTCACACCACTTTACTGCAGCACCGAAGCAGAAGCGAGGATTTACTGCATGAGTGCAGCTGCATGTTGAGAGGTCAAGATCTGACCCCATCACAACATTAAATGTACCAAAAATTGCTTTAAATGAAGGCACATTGATGTAACGGTCATCCTTAGTGTTATGTATATTGACATATATTCAAGGAAGCATGGATGCACGTCTCCCAGGGGGCAGAGCCCATTGATTGCTTTTTATCTCTCTGACGCCTTCCTGAGATCCACAGTATTAATAATTTGATGTATTCTACATGAGTAGCTATATTTCTCTCTGTGATGGCCTGCTGCGTGCTTGGAATGCGAAAGTGACACTGAAGTATTTTCTCACTTACACATCACCATTGTCAGAGACATTGTTAATTTGTCAATATAGGAAATAGAACTACATTGGAATGTTGTGAGCTAATGTGAGGACAGTGGGTTGGGAGAGGCCAAAAATGTATAGCTCCTCTGCTCCAACATTTTATCTTAATATTTCTCTCTGTTGACATTGAAAAATTGTTCAACTTTCGGTTTGTGGATTGTTCTGATAGTTTCATAACCATTCTAGCTTAGGCTATACCAGTCATTATATTACCTCTCTTTGATATAGGCATTCGTCAGCAGCTCCAGTCTACATCTAAGTCTTTAACAGCTGATATAGTCAGGGGCGGAGCTACCAATGGTGCATCAGGCGCAGTGGCACCGGGGCCCATTAAACCCTTATAATTGCTCTGGTTTACTGCCCCAGCAGCAGCTAAAGGGGTCATTTCCCTTGTGTGGACCAGGGTCCATGGCATTGTTTGTACACCACTGTGTATAGCCTTTGGCTGTGTTCCTCTCTTTCCACCTGCAGACTTGGCAAACCACAGACCTCAAGCAGATAACATATAACTGCCTGGTCATTCAACATCTCCACATTAACACACTATTTTAAACAATAATACTGTGTCTTTATTGATGGTGCATGGTATTCATCCCAGTTATCTGCCGCATCGGATTAATGAGACACAGTGCACATCACACAACCAATGCATGGGATCCTTGTCAGTTTCTCCAGGCATTGGAGTTTGTAGTGGATGGGTTATGCTACTGGTACATATCTTATGCTAGACAGTGCACTCTCACCTCAGCACCATGGTCAAAAGATTGTGCACCGTGTAAGGCAGTCTGTTTGTGTGTCAGTAGTTTGAATATGAGCAGTAGCAGGCCGATGATTGCAGATATGACATCGCGCTGTTTTCCCCCTTGTGCAATGCAGTAGAGCAAATCTTTTAGTGGTTTGGGTGAAAAAGTAACAAATGTGGCCCTAGGTGTCTATGCAAATTGTATTCGTCGTGTCTTTTCTTGGGCAGTCACCACCTCCTTTTACCTGGTTTAATTGTCAGGGATAACCTGTATGCTGCACGTAATGGCAATTGAATAATGGGCACAAATCCTTTCTACCCCATTGTTTTACACACAGAAGTAAATAATGCCTAAAGCACAGCGCACATATTTGTTTTGCATGGTTTTCTTTCTTGTATTTGCATCTATATGCAACCAATATATATGGATAGTATTCCTTTGATCAGCCCTGTTAATTCAAAAACCACTTGACTTACTTTGATGAGTAAAATTAGAAACAAAATATCTGGGGAAATTGTTGCATTGGTTTAAGAAAGTAAATTTTTTATTGGATGTTAAGTCTGGCATCCTTGGCATGGTTTCCTCCCTAAAGTTTTGCATTTAGACCTCCTATTTTGCTGACTTCATTTTGCTGGCACTAGGGCTCTGCACACTATACCACTGCTAGCCAATGATAAAGTGATTATGCTCTCTCCTTAAAACATAGTACGGTTGGCTTGTACCCAACTGGCATATTTAGTTTACTTATAAGTTCCTAATATAGTGGGAACACCTATGCCCAGGACTGTAAATTAAATGCTTTTGGGGGGCCTGCTATAACATGAACAATGTCCAGAGGGGTATCATGTGGAGGGGGAAAGAGCACTATAAATTGCTATGGAGAGGCATAGGGAAACAAAAGAACGTGGAGCGAAACTTGTTTTCAATATTTTTCAAATGCTTTCCACATATATTTAATAAAATGTTATCGTCAACATAAAAATAAATGAAACCAGAATCATAAGGCACTGTGTTACATTAAATGTCATGTATTCTGTGATACTGTGCACAAGTGCTCGTGAAAGTGAGCGCCGATAGTGACACGTCAAAGAATATATACAGCAGAAAAAGGAGGCGCAAACAGGGTTATATATATACTGTGAAGTTGTCTGTGATGCCTGTAGAATAATTACAATTATGTACAAAAATGGATCTCCTGGGCAATCACAGACAAGGCACCGTGAATTACGCTGTGGTGGTTGACAGTGTTTCAGCCTATATGCAATGTTAGGCCATCATCAGGACCAGGTTACAGAATTTCAATACAGTGTGGGTGGGAGTCACGGAAGGAATCCGGACAGGCTGTGTATCCCAATGATAGGCGTGGAAAAGCTCTATCAGGAGTAAATTCTACGAGCCGTGGGTGCTCGGAGGCGGAGCGGGAATTCATGGTGCGGTCAGAGTGAATCTTTCAAGGACCGCGTATGTGCAATCTGGGGGAGTTGCATGTTCCAGTGAGTCACGGGAAACCATAGGAGTCTGAGTCAATCGACGGGAGAATGGAGCAGCCGGGTTCAGTCTGCTTCAGGTTCAAGCCACAATGTCGAACCGGCATGAGTCAGGAGACGACTGAGTTACTTTTAGTCGGCCTTCAGCGCCGATTTTGCCACTCATTTAAGTAGCACTTTAACCTGTGTCAAGTCTACCTTTACAGCCTGTGTGTGCAGTTTTAAACTGTCAATACGACCTAGCAAAATAAACTTGTTGCCAGGCCCAAATCTTCCTTTTAATACATATATGTCACTGCTACGGTAGGCCCTGGACAGCCCAGAGGGCAGGGTGCAGTGCATTTAAGAAGTTGGACATATACTTTTAAGTTTTACATGTCTTTGTAGTGAAAAACCTTTACATTTGTTTTTCACTACTGCAAGGCCTAACTCACCTATAGGATAACATTTAAGTTACTTTATTACATTTAATAAGTAACTTTCAAAAGGGAACAGGTACCTCTCTCATATTTGATGTCTTTGGAATTGTAATGAATAGGGGAGTGGTAGCAGACCTCTATGGGGTCCTTTTTAAAAATCCTATACTCCATCTAACAGCCACTAGACTTCAATGGAAACCACTCCTCAGGAAGGCCTACACCCCGGATGCCTTGAAAATGATATAATTTTTTGGGAGTCCTGCCTGAAATTCTAACATTTTAGGATCCTGAACAATTGCTGGGTCCGCCTGGAAACTCAAATGGGCCAAACTCCTACCCAATTATCTCTGCTGACATTGCAGTGCTGATATCTGTGATTTGTTTCATGTACTGTGGTCTTTCCCAGCTCTTTCTGCCTTCTGGGTTTTTTGGTGGGATAGGGCTCCAGCGGTGTGGCTATGCACAAATCTTGCTCTCCCCCAAGTCACTCTTTTCCATGACCTCTTAGATATTCCAAACTTTTCGTCCTATGAATATTGATGGCTGGCCACCTCACTAGCCACTGATAAGCTAATTATTCTCCTCCGTTGGCAGCAGCCTTCGTTACCATCTCACTGTGAATGGCAGCTTGGACTCCACTGAGTTACTGGTTACAAAAGAATAATGTCCAAACTCATTATTAAACAACACACTTTGAGGCAGTGTGGGGCACCTTTCTTGCTAGCGATTTTGAGCTGCCAGTGTGAGTACATCATATTATTTTCTTTCACTTCCACTCCTGTGGTCACGATATATAACTGGCTGCTAAGGCTCCCAGGACATAAGTAATTGAACTCAGAGGTCAGGACTCACTCCACCATCACTGGTAGGGCCTAGTCCGTATGCAGATGCAGCTGGTAACTCTAGGAAAAAGGATTCTTGGGCCTTGTTGTGTCCCTGTAGCCACTCAGGAGTTCAGCCTCCTGACCCTTGGAGTCAACTCCTTTGTCCTGGGTACAAGTTGGAGCAGGTCTAGCACTTCGGGTATCTTCACAGTTCAAAAACAGAAGGTGCAGTGCTCTTTTCTTCCACAGATTTAGAAAATGTCCTGAGGATTTGTGGGTAGAATGCCAGCTTTGAGGTTTTCGGTAGTCAGTGGAAGTTGGTGACGCCTGGACACTCCCTACATGATGGGGACAAAGTTCCTGAGGGCAACTCTAATCACTTTTATAGCTCATAGTGTATGCATTACTGCAAACTATCCAAGAGAGAACCTGTCTGAAATGAATGTAATGGCACAGACTTTCTGCCCTTGGAATGAGTTAGTGTGCCAAGCAGGGGTGTGTTTAAGAAAATTTGCAGCACCCTCCTCCTAAACTCCACCACACTGGTTCTGGGACCAGCTACATTCCCCACCCAACTGGTGTCCAATTAGCTACCCTAGGTCTAAATAACAAGGTCTTTCCTTAAGCTATAAATGTGCTGGCTTCATATCAGTCCCTCTCAAGTAAATGAATGTCCTTGATCTTCCCCAGCTGCTCTTCCTGAGCTGATTGGGAGAACTTGCCTCCCACCCAGCTCATACTTTCAGCAGACCTAAGCCACTGAGAATAGTTTTCATTTCTCAATAAGGTCAAGCACTGACATGGAAGCTGTAGGCAAGCTATTGCAGTTTAGCCTCGAGAAGCTATAGGCAGCGAAAAGGTACCTTTAAAAAAGTTATTTTTCTTAAGCATTTATTAAAAATCTAACTTCATCACTGAATTTGATTTTTATGAACTAATTAAAATAGCAGTTGAACTATTTCTCTAGTGTATGCCAAACTCCAGATAACTAAATTCAAATTGTAATCTGTACTCTTGTTTCAATAATACTACAGCCGGAGCAGAGCCATCCATAGTGAAAGTAGCTTTTGGCGACTTGTCACTACAGGTTTATGGCAACATCACATTTCTACATGTCCTGCTTTTATTAATATTTAAAAGGAAGCTTGTGTCCTGTCGAAAGGGTTATTTTGACAGGTTAGGCTGCAGGATAAAAGCAGGATACTTTGTTAGCCCTCCAGCAATGTTTTTCTTGACACACTAGTGGATTATGCAATAAGTGCTGCAGTCCATATGCAACATTTAAAGTGCCATGCCATTGGTGCAGTTTCTATACCATGTACTATGGCCTTACAAGAGACTTAAATATGCTAGTAAAATAGGCTAGTGAGTATCCTAATATTCTATGTTTTAAGATTCGTAGTACATATAGTGCGCACCGGACAGTGTGCAAAGTCTAAAGACCAGAAATAAAATTCAGCAAACATTGGGGGTGACCGTGCCAAAAGGGACATGTTCTCACAGTTGGTTGTGCCCTTCCTTTAACAAGTGCAACCAATTACCAGTAAGTAAAGTATACATTTTACAGGCTACCCAGAAAATATCTGAATACATAACTGTGCATAAGATAACCTGCTTCTGGTTCTGCACTCTCAGTGTTCCGTCCCCAGCAACGGGTAATTGCACTATCTATGAAATGTACACATAAAATAAATTAAATAGAACAATAAACTTCAACAATTTGCACAAAACAAGACTCCCATGAACGCCAAACGCTGATATGTGATGTCCAATTTAAAGCCCTTAGCCGGGATAAAGATACACAACATTCACTCCACTCAAGATCACAAGTACGTTATTTAAAATTAATCAGGACGTGTTATCTTCTGTTTCATTTACTATTCACTGTAGTCCTTTTTTAAGTCTCAGAATTATGACCCCCTTGCCAATATTTTTACTTTCTAAATAGCATGCAATCTTAAACCCGTTGTATAGGAACTACACAGGAAGGTGTCAGGGCATTTCAAAAGATAGAAAATATTCATTTAGTGGTTCAGCTTTGTAAAGAAGTTCTTATTTTTTTCCGTTTGAATTTCAACTTTAAATGTGCTATTTTGCCGCTGCCTCTTTAATCTAATAAAATCTAATAAAAGAACGAATAGTACTTGGACTGCAATCAGCCGCCATTCGAACAGGAACTCAAAACCTCAATTTCCCGCATTTCTGCCCAGGTGTCCTTTGCTGTCTTCGCTTTTCCTGGACATTAAATGAAGCAGCACATTGTATTACTGAAACCAAGAAAAAACGCTTTCAATCCGCGCAACGCAGGGCAATGTGGAAAGAGGCTATGTGAAAGCGTTTGGGGTTTTCATTGCAGTTTTCCACTTGACTTACTTTTACATGGCAATTACTTGAAGAAAATGGATTTTCACCTTCCCAGTCCAGATGCACCATTGTATCTATACAAACTGTGGAAGCCAATAGGTGTGTTCATCATTATTGCTTCCACAGCCAATAGTTTGTGTCTCCCTTTCAGCACTGTTACTGTTTACAGATCTTCGTTTGGCAATATGGCTCATGCACATGTCTTTGCTATGGAAGTCAGTTCCTAATTCCAATCTGAAGAAAATGGAAATTTGACAATGATGACTGCATGCTGATAGAACACTTTGATCCCAAGTCACGAAGCCGCCTACAGCTGATTTACAAGGAAGTGACGCATCTGCATAGATGCTTCAGTTTCCTTGCGTCACCTTCAAATGTCCTTGCGCCACCATGGATGCTCTGTAGTTACAATACAGTGCGCTATGGCGCAAGGAATTACGGATGCGTCAAAAATTCTGGCGCATCTGTTAGATGAAAAGTGATGCATTGTTGGGGTTTGCCACAAAAGTGACGCAACACCAGCATAGGTAGGTCCCATGTAAAATGTCCTGCGTCAATCCTTACGCCTGGTCTGAGCAGGGGTAGGGATTTTGATGCACTGAAGGTGTAGAATGACGCAGTGAAATCTTGTAAATTTCACTACGCCAGTTCTACGTGGCTATTTGCATGGGAACGCCTACCCTGCATACATTATACCTGGCACAGGTATAATGTGACGCAGGGCTCCCTTGATGCGTCACGGTGTGAATGGGCCGCAACTTTCACGCCGCCGCTGCATCATAAAAGTGATGCAACGGCGACGCAAAAGTGACGCAAGGGGCTTGTAAATCTGCCCCTCTGTGCTTAATTTATGGCATTTTGGAGTAGGGCATCACAGCAAGGTACCATGTTACTACTGCATATAGCAAACACAAGGTAGCTCCCCAAGACAGCGCTGAGGGACGCCCTGGAGTACCGACGGTCAAAGCGGTGCTCCAATTACCTGCGCCATAGCCAGGTGAGGTGGAGTTGTACTCTCCTGCCAATTAGGAAGGAGAATGGAAACCTAGGAAATACCCAGGTGATATTAATTTTTATTCTTTTTTTGCCTTTTATGAGCGGTAGCGATCTATTTGGTCCTGAAGAATGCAGCGGACACTGACTTGGGTCCTTTTAAATGCAGAAACATGCTGACCTTACATTTGACATGGTAGATATTTGTTGAAACTACTAGACCATCGCACTGATTTTATTACCTTGGAAGCAGAGAGGTACTAATTAAACCTACTTTCCTCTTTCCTCTCCAATTTTAGCTTTTTTCACCTTCACACATTTTCTCATGCACTGCTGTACAGTTACTTACACTTGCCCTGTTACTTTAAACTCACTGGGCCACCCATTACTACAATCGATATTCATATCTGAATGGGCATGAGCTATTACCCTTCCTGGTGGGAAGGATCCCAGATGATGATAAGGGCGGTACAGGTCGTAAACTGATGGGTATTTTTCACACACGGAAAGTATCCAGCTGATCTAGCCCAATCCATTCTCCCTTAGTCAGTTATATGTTAAGTTAATAAAGTGTACTGGTTTGACCCACAGGTACCTTGTGTTTGCTATATGTATTGTAATTGGGGGTTGTAGCTGTGCCAGGTCATTAAACATCGCCTTAGACCCTCCTTTTCACTCTTTTGTTTCTGACCTTGTTACTACTGCCCTATGCCAAAGTGAAAGGGCAGGAATGCACTGTATTTAAGCAATACGGTGCATTTGTTTCCTTTCTGTCTGTTTTGCAATGTTTTGGCAGCCCAGCACAAACATAGTCACTCTTACACCTTGGTACAATGTTGCCTCTGTTGCAGGTGGGTTTGTGTTTGTTTGTGTACGAAGGGATACCTTCCTGCACATAAACAATCCTAAGAGGCATTTTCCTCTTCCTATGTGTTCTGCAGAATGCAGCACACATTGAAAGAGGAAAAACATGAGGAGAAATTAACATATTTCTCCTCGTTATGCCTCACCTTGGTAGGCTTACAGATTTGCTGCTTCTCCAGGTTTACATCACTTTCTAAATCTCAGGCATGGGTGCAGCGTGGGAAATACCACTGCAACGCCCATGGAACGCCTCCTGGGCGCAGAGTAAGGCAACGCTGAGATTTGAGCTGTGCTGCATTGCCTTACTCTTGATTTACGATGCCACTTAAAGCCACGCAGGGTGGCTTTGCGTGGCTTCATAAAGCTTTATGTGAGCCCTGCATCACTTATGTACCACTTTAACCAGTGCAAACATGATGCAGGGTTTTCAAAAATAAGCCCCTATGTTTAAGGCCCAAAATGGCTCCATTTGAACATGTTGGGATTACAACAGTGTAAAATAACATGCAATAATTTGGGAGTGCAAGGTTCAAGGCATGGATTACCTTGAGAGCTTGTGAAAACTGACAAAGTTGTTAGTTTTTGGCTTTTGCAAACTTCTCTCCTACACTTTCCACCCTGAAAATGACCTGTGATTCAAGTAATTGGCTGCAGCAACTACTTACCCAGGTTGGTAAGGAAACAGAACACCTCCAAATGTTGTGGAGCTGTCATGGACAGGGGTTTCTACAGGAAGAAAACAATGTTTTCCATATGGAGAAACACATGAAAAAAATTAGATTTGCAGAGAAGGCTGGAGTTGTACCCTTTTATAAATTTACATTTGGGAAACAGCAGCTAGGAATATGCATAACGGTGCAAATATATGACTTTTTGTGACTAGGGTCTCCTTTATCAGAATTTGTGCTTCTTTGTATAACTGTTTCAGGCAAGTATCAAAATATTAAACTGATTGAAGAAATATATAGTAACATTATACAACAGACAAACATACAATGTTAAACTCTAAAGTTTTACAATTACATTAACAAGACATAAGCCAATATCATTAGTGAACATTGTCATCTCAGCATTAACCCGTGCTTCTTTCAGTTTTCCATGTTCACTTTTAACAGCTGGAACAAAATAAGTGTTATCATTCAACGGAGAGGGGTTGTTTATTTTATGTTTGCAATGAAATGCCTGCTAAATGCAAGTGAGATACTCATTTCAGAAGGAAGTATTAAATAATTATTCTTAAAAGTGGAATGTTTCAACCATCAAAAAATCAAAACCACTGACATTCACCATTTACTTTTATCTTAAGTAACTATAATTTTGGCCCTAAAATAACTATAACTCATGTCCTGGCCGTGCTCCACAAGTTATCTCACATATTACGTCACTCATGAGATGTTCTATGACATCATTGATAACATCACTGCAACATTTGAAATCACATAAATGATAACAACACTGCATGACGGGTGCATGAGTCATATTTACTTTAAGGCACAAGCAATAGTTATCTGAGATAACAATAACTGGTGAATTCAGTTGTTAGTTTAAAAGGGTATTTTTTATGTTTACATTTATTTATTGATTTTTACAAGTTCATCATTCTTTGATAACAATACATTGAATGCGCCTAAATACTACTGACTTTCCCACCAGCGTGGGATGGCTTGTAAATAAAGGTTTACAATACGCCTCCAAGTCCCCTCTCCCAACAAACCTAAGAAAAAGGGAAATATTATAAAGGGATCCTCCCCCCATCCCGCCCCAGTGCTGTTATGAAACCTTTTACTTAGTTCTTGTGTGAATGCACAGGTTCTGTTCTCTTCATGGTGCTGTCTGCAGGGGCTCAGTTAATCGTAATAGGTGCAGATATTTGGGACATGTGAGCTCTTTGAATTCAGATGTTAATAGTGATAGGAATGGTTTCTAGAGGGTTTGGAAGGAGGCTCCTTGATTAGCAAGGGAGAGAGAAACCCTCTCCATCCCTAGTTTGCACCATAAGCGATGGAGCCATCACAAATAAGTAGGAGTGGTGCCTGTCCCCCTGTGAGTTAATATATTCTGGAGGGCAGCCCCCAGCGTCAAAGCCATCTGTCGGCCTCTTCTGATTTATGCGGAAAAGTGAGGGTGTTGGACAGGCCTAGTAGGGTGTATGCAGGAAAGCGAGGGAGCTAAGTGTCAAAACGGGCATCTATGTAGTCCAACATTTGTAACCAGTGTCCATGAAATCGAGGGAACTCCCAAAGTAGATGGGTCAATGTACCCAGTGAGCCACAAGCTTTCCACCACAGGAGTTCTCGGGCTGGATTTCCTCTATGGAGTCTTTGAGGGTTTAGGTACCAGAGGTGGTGATTTTTGTAGCAGTCTCGATGTTGGCAACATTGTGGGCAGTGTCCACTCCTTTCCTGAAAGTGTCCTCCCCAGTTCCCTCTCCCACCTCTGTTGGCCCGGGGAATTCTCACCCTAAGAGCGTGCCTAAGTAGGCCATAATGTTCTGTTATTAGGCGAGAATATGAGTGTTTCGTCACTAGCAATCTCTCAAACAGGATTAGGTGCCTCTGTGCCCTATCACAAACAACTCCTTGCAGTACCCAGTGTCTGATTTGGTGATAGCGGTATCACTCTCCCTCTGGAAGATTCTGTTGTGTGCGGAAGTCACCAAATGTCTGAGGGCAGGGTTCATCAAAGAAGACTGCCCTCAGACATTCTTGGGTCCACTGGTAGTATGCCTTTAAATCTAACCCTGGCATGAATGCAGAGTTATTCACTATAGGGGTTATCGGCGAGAGAAATGTCGTTAGTGCGCGGGTTGTAGCTACTTTGTCCCAGGCCCTGAGGGGGGGCATGTGTGACCCTCAAAAATTAAAAGTTGCAGGGACGTTCATCCTTAGTGAGAAAGGGAATCCCCCACAAGGATTGATTCGCTATAGCTCTCTCCATAAAAAGCCAATGCTTTTCGGATTCTGGACATGACCACTCCACCAGTACTTTCAGTTGCACCACCCAATAGTGGTGCAACTGAATTTTGGAATTGCCATGCCACCCTACGTTGGGGATCTATAGCATAGCTCTCTGCGCAGTCTTGGTTTTTTATTATGCTATATAAAGTGTTCCAAGACACGCTGCATGGAGCGAATCACTCCTGGGTGTGGGTCTAATGGGAGGGTCTTGAAAAGAAATAAGATCTTCAGTAAGAGTGTCATTTTAATCGCTGCTATGCGGCCTAGCCAGGAGAATGTGTGCGTTCTCCATCTACGTAAGCATTCTCGTATGTGTTGGAGTAGTGCTGTGTAGTTCACTGTAGTGGGGTGTTGTATGCTTGGTGTGAGTTGGATATCCAAATAGGATATTGCTTCTTGAGCCCATTGTATTTGGTGATCGCGCTTCAGCTCCTCTATTGTGGTTTGGGTGAGGGACAAGTTGAGAGCTTGAGATTTGTGGACAATAACTCTAAAGCCTGCCGCCTGCGCAAATTGTTCCAATTCAGTCATAAAAGCGGGTAAGGAGACTTCGGGATCTTCCAAGGTGGCAACTACGTCATCGGCATATAATCTAATCTTGTGCTCTTCCCCTCCAAAAACCACTCCGGATATCATCGGATTGTTTCATAATCCTTGGGCCATGGGCTCCATGTACAGGATGAAGAGGAGCAAGGAGAGCAGGCATCCATTTCTTGTACCCTGCTAAATAGAAAAGGTGGTAGATGTGTAGCCGTTTACTTGGACCAATGCTGTCGGTTTGGTGTAGCTGCTTAAGACCCAGCCCAAGAATCTCTCCGGAATGCTAAAGTGTTGCATAGTCGCCTCTAAATAGGGCCAGTGCACCCTGTCAAACGCTTTTTCTGCATCAACTGAGAGTATCATGCGTTCAGTACTAAAGTGCTGCACTTTTTCAATGATGTGTAGGATTCTCTTGGTATTATCAACACATTAGCAGTTGGGCAGAAAAACAACGTGATCCGGGTCAATCAAACCTGATAAAAGGGGAGATAGATTTAGCTCTATGATCCCTGTAAGTAGGTTAAAATCCACATTAAGGAGAAATTGGCCTGTAACATGCACATTGTCGCTTATCCTTACAGGGTTTAGGTATCACTAAGACCAGTGCCTGTAGCATCGTGGAAGCGATTGAGGAGGAGATCTCAATTGAATTGTATACTCTTGTGGGTATTGGACCTAGGATGCGGCAAAAGGTTTTTTAAAAGAGAGAAGAAAAGCCATCTGGACCTTGGGATTTAAGCGATTTCTGTTTGGAAATGGCTGAGATGACCTCCTCTATTTTTATCGGGGATTTGAGCTGTTCGGCCTCTTCAGATGTTAGTTTGGTAGTGTTCGCACCCTGCAGGTATTGGACTGGACCGTCCAGGGGCAGGTGTTTCATATAGTTGCTTCAGGTGCTTCATATAGTTCAGCATAGTATTGGTGGAACATTCTGGCAATAGCCTGGTCTGAGGTCTGCTCCTGCCCTAGCGAGTTGACCACTGTTGAGATGCTGGAGGCCTTCCTCTGCTATCTAATTCTGTTGGCTAGCAGTCTCCCACTTCTGTCTCCCCGTGTGTAAAAGGTATGTCAAAAGGCGCAACATTGCGTACTCTGCCCTGTCTAAATCCAGGCCTGCTAATTGAGCTTGGGCAGCTTCCAGCTGCCTCCAGATCCTAGGGGCACCCATTAGCTGGTGGATATGTTCTAGCTCCTGTACTTCCAGCATGAATTGGTCTAGCTTGTCTCTCCAGATTTTATTATCAGATGAAGCAATGGCGAATAGCTCCCCCCTGATTACTGACTTCAGGGTGTCCCAGAGGATTGCTATGGGGGTTTCGGGAATGTCATTCACCTCTAGATAGCTTATCACATTAGTAATTTGCTGAACTACCTCGGGGCGATGGAGCATTGTTTCTTTTAGACATCAAGTGCGGCGCGCGCAAGTGGTGCCCGAAAGGGCCAGGGTCAAGCTCACTGCCGAGTGGTCTGAAAGGGAGCGGGCAAGTATGTCTACCTGTTGAACCTGTGAGATAACTGCTTCTGTGGCCAAACAATAATCAATCCTGGCATATGTTTTATGGGAGTGGAAGTAGAAAGTGCATTCTCTATCTGTACAATGAAAGGCCCTCCAGACATCGACTAATCCTGTCTCTGCAAGTGCTCGTTTCCCCTCTTCTGTGATGGCTCCTAACTGACCCTGTCATTAAGCAGCTCTGTCGGCTTCATTATCAAAGGCAAGGTTAAGGTGCCCACCCAGTAGCAACATCCTGTCCAGTGATCTGGATATCTCTGCTACTGCCTTGTGTAAGAACCCCTCCTGCCCCTCATTCGGAGAGTACACCAAGTCCACAGTAAAGGTGTGAGATCCTAGTTGGAAGGTGTGAGCTAGTAGCCTGCCCTTAAGTTCTGCTTTCTGGGACCAACCCTACCAGTGAATTTGGAGGAAATAACAATGGCTACGACCGCCGGTTTGGTGCTGTGGGATGAATATAGCTGGTGAGGGAATGCCTTAGAACGCAGTCTATGCGTGTCTCCGGGAGGAGAGGCTTCTCTTGAAGGAGACAGATATGTGTGTCAGTGTTTTCGAGATATGATAGTGTGGCACGCCTTTTAACTGGGCTGTTGAAGCCCTTTACGTTTAATGAGATTATCGTAAGGTGTAGGTTTAGCTGTTCATTTGTGAGGGAAACGGTAGAAGGTTAGTCTGTGAGGTGAAACTGCAGGGCCTATCAGAGTTGTGTCCTGGAGGGTGCCTAGTGCTGGTGATATAGCTATGAGGGGTTTCAAGTGATTAGTATCTTGTGTACCTGAATTGGGAGAAGGTCAGTATAACCCCTTAACATTACAACAAACAGTTAACAGAAATTGACAGACATTGTGAGTGTCCTGAGTAATATAACCCATGAGTGAGGCGTGAGATGTCAGCAGGACCCATAACGCTCCCGCCCCCCGGGCCCCTCCTGCCAATAAGACAGGGAATATAAAAAAATAGGCCTCCAGATCCTGGGACTGGACCCTTTGTGTTGCTGTCGAGCTGCAGCATTGCGTCTCTAATGCTGGGGGGGCAGTATCTTTTCCCAGAGAGGCTATGACTGCCCTCCTCTTTCTGGCGATTGTCTCCTGATCCGAGCAAAGGCGAATGGCCCACTGTCTGCTATCCATGCCACTTTAGAGTTCTGTCCTTGTTCTCTGCCGGAATAGGATCCCCCTGGGTAACCTCCAATATATTCAGCAATTGCCTGGCTTCCAGCAACAAGCGAATCTAGTGAATCTTCACTTCCCATCGAAAGATCAGCCGGAACGGATGGCTCCAGCAATGAGGGACCTCAATTGACCGCAGATAGGCTGTTACTGGCAGAAACCCTCTCCTCTTTTGCAATGTAGAGGATGCTAGGTCTTGATATAGAATGGGTTGATGGCCCCTAAACTCGAATGGGTGCTTGTCTCTTGCCTGCCGGAGATGTTTTTTTTAAGCTGGAAGTCATTTACACAGGTAAGAAAATCAGCCGGCGGGTCCAGGGAGGCCTCCTCGGGCCTACTCTCTATTTGTGCGGTCCAGCTTGAATCTTTGATCTGGTGGGGTATCCAAGATAGAGCGGAAGAGTCCCTCCACAAACAAAGCGATGTCTGGTCCCTCTGCTCACTGCAGAATGCCTCAGATGCAAATGTTATGGTGCCGGGAGCGGTTTTCAAGATCTTCAGCATGCACTTGGAGGTCTAGGTGCTGGTCCTTTAGGTGGAGGACCATCTGTTGTAGTTTTTATATCTCCTCATCCCTGAACGAGCCCTGCATTTCCAGCGTGTCCACTCTGTCCTCCAGCGAATCTAGATCCTTGCATACTTCCCTAATTTCTTGTGTCAACTCCTTTTTCATTGTTTGTAAGTCGTCCTTTAAGGAGGCAAACAGGGTTTCAAGGATTGAGCGAGTAACGGGGGCCTTGGCATCCCCAATGTCTGTGTCTGCTGAGGCCCCTGTAAGGGAAGGCAGTGCTTCTGTGCTGTAGGGTGATGTTTTTAGGTGGAGCTCCTAAACTGAGCGCTCTTTTTTCCCTTGTTGGACGCCATTTTTTTCAGCGCGAGTGTCACACCGAGCTGGGTACTTAGACGTTTCAGAGATCATCAGGCTTGCTGAGAACATCGCTTCCAGAGTGTTTCTTGTTGTTCCGGGGTATCAGCCACCTGCACTCTGTGTTGACCCCCAAATAAACCTTGCCGATGTCTGAGTGGGCCTGAAGGAGTTTGCTATATCCAAGTGTGGAGCACTTGGAGGTTGCCTCAGCTAGTGTCGCGCAGGGGCCCATTGTTCGGGGGCTCAATGGCTAGGTTCCAAATCTGGTCTCTGTGTCACTCCTGTGGAGGGGGAGAGGGAACCCGCCCAGCTGCAGCTCTAAATCATTTGGTGTTGAGAGAATGTTGATTGAAACCCCTCCGGCCAGCCTGCTGTCTTCTTGAATTTACAGGGGAACCTGTCACTTGTGTGGGGAGGGTTCCCTCTATGCTGTCCGCCAGCCAAGTGTGTCAGTCTCAGCTGCCCTCCCTGAAGCAATAGTAACAGAGCCCTTGATGGCCCTCAGCGGTCCTGTGCGCTTACCAGCCTTCTGGGACTCCTCCTCTTGCTCTCCCCTCACCACTGGTCCTTGTCCGTTACGCTCCATCTGTTAGCCCACCTTGGGGCCTCTCTACTCTATGTAGCTGCACCTCCCCAGGGGTGGATGGACTGACCTTGCTCTGGGAGCGGTTCCACAGGAGGGGGACCTCCCCAGGCCTGCCCCCTCCCTCATCTGCCAGGCCTCTCTCCTGCTTGAGTATGATACCTGTGGCATCAGCTTTGTTCTGACTCTGCAACTGCCCTGTCGCCGGCTCTAGGGCTCTTTAAGGGGTTGCAGGCCTTATCTACTTTTGTTGCGTCTTGTTCACTCAATTCTGGTGCAGGCTCCCCTCTGCTCCGGCCTTGCGACCGGGGACAGGATTTGAGGGCCATCCCGCCTTGCACCCCTGTGCCAGAGAGGAATAGCAGGTGGCTGAAACTCCCGCTGCATGCAGTCTTTAGCGCACTACTTTTGCTCCGGGGCCTCCCCATGTAATTCATAGAGGAAACGGGGGCCCCAGGATCCCCATCGGACCACCTATACGAAGCTTAAGCAATGGGGCCCTGCTGACGGGACGGAGCGATGAACAGGCACATCCTACTCAGTCGCCATCTTGGCTTTGCCCTAAAAAAAGAGTATTTTTTAACTGGCGTTTCATCTAACAATACAGTCTGTTTAATCTTTTGTATGTTTTTAACAAATGTGTTTGGTTTTGTAAATGGATGGTAAGATATTATTACTATACCTAACTTCAACTTCACTTTATCCTTTGTATATATATTTATTTTTAATAAGTGGTGAGAGCCACTGGGGAGTATAATTAGGCCAAAGTTACCAAGTCGAATATGTTTTAGGGCTTGCTTATATCTTTGGTGTGGTTTGACAAATCTTCATGAAACTTTCCAAAAACAAAAGTCTCATCAACCTCAGCTCCTTCCTGGATATTTTTGAGAGGGATCTATCAAACAGGGGCCGAGAAAAACCAGATGCCCCAAAATGTGTTCTCCCCATAACGGCTGAATGGATTTACACCAAATTTGGCAGAATGCTAGATCTTTTTCCTGAAAGAGTACCTTTTGTGTTTTGGTGTAAACCTGTTCATAGTTTTTGAGAAATTAAGGTTCAAAATGTCTGTATGCAACAAACCGCAGAGGATCTGTTGACCTTAAAGATCTTAAGATAAGATATGATTGGCTGTCACCCCAATAACAAACATGTGATGGCAGCTGTTTTAGGACTCAAGGACCAAGCCTTGATAAAAGGTTAAAAAAAAACAGATATGGGGGCAAGGTAGGGATATCCTGCACCTAGGCCTGATAGGTAAGTTCCCAAGGGGCCCCCGAGGCCAAACATTTTAATTCTTTTCCTTTTTATATTTTTCAACAAATTTGCGGCGGATCCACAAATCTTCTGTAAATGTATTTATTAAAGGTGAGATGCCTTTAAAAAAATACTCGGGTGGGTCCATACCTGGTGTGGTTGAGGGGGATGGTGCAACATATTTTTCATAGGGAGGGGAGTATGCATCAACCTCCCCAAGCCTTTTCTAGACCCCAGGGATCCCATCCCCTGGGGATAACTCATATGTAAAGGGGAAAGGGCTCATGGGCTCCTTTCCTATTTGGGCCTCGGGACACCATCCCCCAGGACGATTCAGTTATAAAGGGAAGGGAGTATGTGGCTGCTGTGAGGAAATGCCTTAAAGCATACTCACCCTCACTTTTTGTCTCAACTTCTGACTATTGGGCGCTGGTCTAATGACTCTGTAATGCAGTGGACCTTGCTGACCAGGACTCAATGCATGTTGATTGACTCATAGAAGTGTATGCTTAAATGGCTTATACCCAATTGGCATAGAATAACTTACTCATAAGTTCCAATTATATGGTACTAGGGGTCCCAGGGCCTGTGTGTTAAGATGTCCCTCATGGACAGCACCACTTATTGTGTCACCACGAGTGTCTTCCAGCCTGCCATGGCACACTTGTCACGCAGTTTGAAACTGCTATCTGGACTTTCCAGTCTAAAGTTTTTGGGGAGAGAATATGGCCTAATGGCTAGGGGGGGTCGACTTCCACTCTGGGGAACCGGGTTTAACTCTTCGCAATGATGGTCAACATCCTGTGATTCTGGGAAAATCACCCAATCTCCCTGTGCCTACAAAAAATTAATTTGTCCTTATGGAACACAGCTGGTGCTCATGTAAAGTGTTCCGATACCTGATACCTTTGGGTCAAGTTCATGCTATATAAAAAGCCCAAACCTTTCTTTATAACATATATGTAACCCTGAAGACAGGCCAAATGAGCTCTAAGTCAGGGTGCTGTATATCAAAAAGCAGGACGTGTTTTTGCATGTCCTGCCAGTTAAAGCCCCACATTGTTATTTTACTGTAAAAAAGCTAGTATCCCCATTGGAGAGTACTGGGTTATATGCTGAAAATTCAGCAGTGCTAACTTCTGGATGGGACTATTGAATATGATACTTCAAGGTATCAAAAAGATTGCTACATTAAACCTGACTTGGTGCTCAAATCGAATTTATTGTAACTGTTGCCAAAGAGGCAACTTTAGTAAGTTGCCACTATTTTTCAAAAGTTTTTGAATTGTTGCTGGCCATGTGATAACCTTCAGCCCTCCTTGGGAGAGGTGTGAATGACACTCAGGAAAGAACTCAAAGGGTCTGCCGCTGGAAGAGTTGTGGCCTTACCCTGGCAGGAAGGCGAAGAGGAGGAGAAGGTCTTTTGTTTTTGCAGACAGGCTGGCACCTCGGACAGAGAAGGAAAAACTGTTGCCAAGCTGTTTTTCCAAGGGGAATGAAGCCCCAAAGTAGCCACACCTCTGTGATGGCCTTGGGAGCTTCGCACACCAAGAGAAGGGTTCTGCCATGTTGAGAGTTGGTAGAATAGTGCAGCCTGGGATAGCTAGATTTTACACATCGCTGGCAGTTCTCCTCAGGTGGAAGGAAACTGGTAGTCTGATTGGTTAATTAGCTGCCCCAGCATCATTGGCTCCTAATGGACATAAAAGTGGCACCCATGGTATGCCTGTACTGAAGAGTGAACTGAAGAACTTCTCTGTGTTCCCTGGGCCCTGTAAAGTGAGGCTGCACCACGACTGGACTGCACCATTTGCTCTTAGGCCAGGAAAGAGAGGGCTGTGCATGTGGAGCCCTGCTCAAGGAAGTTGTCCCCGTGTCTTAGACAGAACAAGTGACTCCAAGAGCTGAGAAAGCCTGCCTTGGTGATTTAAAAGGCAAGAACATCTGACCTCAGCTGACTGCCAACTTGCAGCCTGGGCACCGAGTCCTGATCCCCAAAAGTTGCACCCGAGTATGTCACCCAAAAAGGAAGTTATCATCAGTTCAGGGGAACTAGCAGTTTAGCTGTAACAGAAGACCAGTAGACCTGTGGCATCTGTTTTCGGCTGGACTTCAACAGGACTTCAAGGGGCATCGACCCCTGAGGCCAAAGTCTCCTCACCATGTGTGTGGACTGCGGAGTAGCGCCAGGAAGGTCCCTGTGACCTGATCAGCATCCTTAACATCCTTCAGCATCCAGTAACCCTTGCATCAGGACCACTACATTAAAGTCTCTGGCAATTCACCCATAGAGCCTGAAACTGGACTGGGCACTGCTTTGATAGCAAGGTAACTGTTCAACCAGGCCTCTTTGATCCCAGTGACGCATTACCTGCTGGAGTTATTCACCCACAGTTAACTGGAATAATAGTCACAACTTTATAAACATTTTCCAAAGTTGCAAAGCTGACAGTGAGCACTTCCATTTAGAATGATTTATTGGGCTCAGTGGAAAAAGCTGTAATTTATTGTTCCTTTGAAAATGTATATCTCTAGAACCCTTCATTGGTGTTTAGTCATTGAGGTGTCTATTTAAAGTTAAAAGTGCAACCTATTTTTATAAATTGATGTTGGGTTTTTATTGAATCTTCTTTCTTTCTTAGTCAACTGTTTTCATACTTTTCCATGCTTTACATGTGTTTCTTTGATGAAGCCTGACAGCTCAGGGTCACAGCTACCACGGCTTAAGCTAGGTATTTTCAAGCAAATCTGACAGTCTCCAGTACAGGCAGTGAGTTTATTAAATGTTGAGATTTCACAACCACGCCATATAAAAAAACCTTTCATCATAGATCCCCACCTGAGCCTTAGCTAGGCCCTAGAAACTCCAACCCCCAGGGCTGAATCAATAATTATGGTGAGTGTGGCATGCTATCCCACTCCTGGTGCCTTAGAGAGGCCCGGGGACCCCATCCCCTTGGTCAATTCATATGTGAAGGGGAGGGGGTGCATGCCCACATTTCCAAAGCATTTTCTGGGCCCAGGGGCTCCCCCCGGAACCCCCAACACAAATCTAAGCTGTGTGTGTCCCAAGTGAGACCAGGAAATCCACAAAAAAAGAGAGAAGAATGATAAATTAGTGGCAGAAGCCGCAAGTTTGTTATTCACTACTTCTGGCAAGGAGTACCCCATAATGCCCACCTGGGCTAATTTACATATGTTGTGCTACATGGTGGTTCCTTTAATGAGCAATGTTGTGGAGCACTGAAGGGAGTGCATCAGCCCCCCGTTAATACTGAAAAAATTAACCCTATGTTTCCTGCGGTCTATAGAATATAACGTAAGGAAGAGGTATTGATATTTGTAATCATTCCCAGAGCTGGAACTTTTGTTCTTCATTTTAGAAATGCAGATATTCCTTGTCGTTGGTTTTAAAGTGACATGATGTGACCTCAGGAGTGTAAAACATGATGAACATATGTTTAATGTTGTTTTGTCTATAAATGCTTTATTAAAACGTTTATTGACAAAACCTATAAACCAGACTTTTGTATATTGACAGTAAATTATATTACAAAAAAACTCTAGAAATTCACTGGAAAAATTAAAGGTAAAGTGAGAGTTTTAGTTATGTATTAAAGAAAATCTTTTAAAATTCCCTGAAAAATCTCATATTAAATCACTCATGGTATGTTTAATTAAATCATTGCAACATTTTAAATGACAATATTGATGGCACTTTGCATGGTGGGGCTGGTGTCATAGTTACTTTGGGGCATGATTTATAGTTACTTGAGATAACTATAACTGGTGAATTTCAATGTTTTTTTAGTTTAAAATGTTATGTTTTAACTGACATTTTCAAACCATGAAGTCACTTTAACATTTGTTTTTTTTATATCCACAGTAACCTTCCTGCAATTGCAAAGGAATCCAAGGCCACCCCAGGAGCAGATGTTGATATGAGGTTTATTGCAGACAAAAAAGATGGGTAATGTGTTTGTCCACTTGGAGTCTGGATCACATAAAAGTATTGTTTACACTTCTCCAACTCAAAAAGTTCCAAAACAAATGAAGGACTTCCTTCTCCTCTGAAAGAAACACCCAAGTGCACAAAATAAGGAGAATAGGTCCACACATCACTCAATATAAACAATGTTTCGAAAAGTAATTCAATATACATTTTTCTTTGATAGATTATTTTAAAACAAATCAATTCATCAATCCCCCTAACCATTACTAATCAGGAAAGAGTTTCTCAGATGAAACAGGAAGAAAAACTACAAGTTATATCAGTGCCTCTCTAAAATATTTTTCATTTCATGTGCCAAATAAAAAAATACTTCATGTTTAATGACTGTAGATCACAGTGAATTCAATCAAAATTATAAGGGTTTTAATGTTGCTTTAGCCATATCTAGATATTGCATTTTTTTTTTTAAATCACAGCTCTAAATATTTCACAATTCCGGCTATAGTAGCCAAAGAAATAAAACTACAACCAAAACATATAGATGTAAAGCTTTTCAAGACATAGAACCATCAATTTCCTCTACTCTATTTTACAATCTTACAAGGGGGCAGGTTAGTGGTATACAGGTTCCCTGGGCCTTGTTGGAGGAGTCCCAGATGTATCCCTGCTGGAGTCAAATGAAAAACAAACAAAAAAAAAAGATTTTTGAGGTGATCTGGTGGACCGGGGAATCCACTGATATGTTCAACATGACACCCCTGTAAAATCGCAGTAAACACACAGATCCACCGAGAAGCTCAGCGAGACACCCCTATAGAATTTCAGAAGTTCCATAGATCCACAGTGCACTCAAAAAACATAAATAGGGGTAGGGGCCTGCAGGGGATTAGGCCAGTCCATGTGTAGTGGGGTTTGGGCACTTAATTCCACACTGAGCACAGCCAAAGGAAGCCTGTGGTATGGGGTTGAGTGCCCTTCGTGTATTGTGCTCATCAATGGACATTTTAATTTAAGTTTATAAAAACATAGGGATTTATTATCAAGAAAGGGCGATACATTATCACTGCTTTTATCAGCAGGAAACTGCCGCTAAAGTGACGATAATGGGCTTGATAATATGCCCTTGTGAATTCCCCTAGAAGCCCAGATTAACACTAGAACCTGGGCTTCTATGGGACTTCACAATGGCATATTATCAAGCCCATTATCGCCGCTTTAGCAGCAGTTTCCTGCCGATAAAAGCGTCAATAATGTATTGCCCTTTCTTGATAATATGGCCCATAGAAATACAATAAGAAAACCAAAGGTTAAAGTGAAACGAAAAAACTTACCTGCATCACGACACAGCTCGCCAGGCTTCACAGCCCACGCCGCCACCGCCGAGAGTCACCTTCCCTGCAGTTTGGACGCACCGCCGCTCCGGGACTACGAATCCCGGCAGCCTACGCGGCGGCGCGCGTTGTGACACCGCGAGGGCGCCAGGGGAGGCGCACAAAAGCGCCGCAGGACCAGCTTCGCGGGACGCGAGCGGGACGCCCGGGGCGAAGCCCGGGCAAAGGGCGGGCCGTCTGAGGCCGTCCGAGGTCGGACAAGGTTGGGTTGGGCCAGCAACTCTGCCCAATCATCTACAGGCCTGCAGACGATCACTGTCCTTCCCATCCATCGACCGCCAGGTAAAACATTAACTATTTATTCAAGCTCTAAGTCTTGTTATTGCATCAAAGCCATCTGCACATATGCCTGGTAAAAAGTTAACACCAGCCACCAACACCATGGAGATCTACTTAGTCCAGGTAGTGGCGAAAATAAATAGCGATAGAAGGTCTTCTTTGGGTTTGGATTCATCTACACAATCCCAATTAGTAGACAAAGAGACAGAGGACTCTTTTGACCTGATAAACAATAGCCTCTCTGGAGTGGCACATGCTTCCGCACAGGACACTGTTACCATTCAGCCCAGTGGCATAGTGGCCAGTATTGAAGACAACAGCGATAATGAAGTAGTGACTCTGAGCTCTATGATCTGTGAGCCCATCATCCCTTCCACTGTTCCGATTCCGGCACCGAGGGTTACAGGGGCTAAAAGAAAAGCTATACAAAAACGGGCGGGATTAAGGTCAGCTAAAAATAAAACTGCAACACCACCAAGGAAAATTACTGATGAGGAGGAGGACGATCTGATGGGGGAAACATATGTGACCTTCTCTAATATTCAATTTCAGAAATTTTGCAGTTTGATGGATACAAAAATCAAAGGGATAGTTAAACATTTGATAAGCAAAATTGATAAGTTAGCCGCTGAGGTGACTAAACTGGAAGGTCTTCTTGGAAAAACTCTGGGTGAAGTGGGGAAACTCCCTGAAGTCATTACGTCCAGTGTACAACCTTTGGTTAATGACATTCTAGCAATTAAATTGCCACCTATTGTTGCCCCAAACCCCCCAGTGGCTCCTCTGATAAACTTACCGGAAAATACCTCTGCTGCTGCACCCTCCGCCCATTTTAATGGTGAACCTAATACCTCGAAAGGGTCATTTGAGCTGGTGGTGGAAGCTTCGCCACTAGTTCTTGTACTAGCAAATGTGCCCCCTCTGGCTTCCGTTGAAGTTGAAACAACATCATCACTTCTAAACAAATCTTTATCTTGGCTAACCAACAACATGGCTATATCTCCGTGGGGGAAACAGCAATTGGCTGAGGAACTGGTAAATGCAAGAAGAGTGGAGTGGATTGGGAACAGGGAAACAAAGTTCAAGGGTGATTGCGTTGTGCTCAATCTCTCTGACCCTGAGGTACTACCAAACATATTGCCTAACATTTTTCCACCACAGAGACGATCTACTTCTATTGTACCACTGACTCTTGACTTCTTTTACCCTCGGAAAGGCAGAGGCCCCAATCCAAGTACCTTAAGAACAAAATGGAACGTTGTAACCAAAAGGGGTAGTAAGAATTTTGGTTCCGTTGAGTGGGGTCTAGGTTTGGAAAACAGATTTTCTGCTTTTTCCAATCTAGATGCTTGTGATTGACAAATAACTAATTGTATGCCTCAGCTGCAAATACCTTCAGCCACTTGCACAATAGGGGGGCATAATCGAGTTATGGGTTCACCAAATGAGTCATGTAATCCAGATGTTTCAGTAGGATTAACATATTCAATAGTAGATGACAATGTTAATGTTGATGTAAATTCGAATGGGCTTGATCACAGTTCTGAAATATGTGTGGAGCATGCCTCCGGGAACTTTCTATCTTGGAATGTAGCAGGGCTCTGTTCCAAAATGGACTGTGGAGAATGGTTTGTATTTGTCAGCAAGTATGACGTTTGCATTTTTCAAGAAACATGGGCCTGTGATCCTGTTTTTGCTTTGGGGTATCTGAATTATTATGTACCGGCTATCAAAGGTCCCAAAGGGAGACCGATGGGAGGACTCACTATATGGGTCCGTCAGTCCCTGAAGATCTTAGTAAAAAATCTAGAGCTAAATCACAAAGATATCCAGCTCATTAGACTTAAGAGGGATCTTCCACCTCCATTGACATTTATAATTTATACGCTAGAGGAGGAAATGCTGGTAAATCAGTGGTCCTATCGTCTCTGTATAATTACCTAGATATTCACTCTTCTGGGAATAACATCATATTGGCAGGAGACCTAAACCGTACTTTTGAACCCCTTGATACTGGTGAGGCTTTTTTAGGTGCGGAGGAAGACAAGATTTGGGAAATCCCTGCACTTGACTTAACCCCAATAACTCGCTGGACCGAGGATATCTTAGGTCTGAATGCTATGTGCCTTGAACATGGGTTAAGGGCTCTGAATGGTCGTACTAAGTCAGACAGAGTATCAGCCATGACTTTTAATAATGGAAGATCTAAGAGTCGTATTGACTATGTTATATGCAGTATGTCCCTATGGTCATCTATTATTGATATGGAGGTTAAGGAAAGGCTCGAGAGTGACCACAATCCTCTTTGTGTTCTCCATAAATGGTGGCTGTCTGATGTAACTGCCCCTAGTGCTTCTATCGATCCCTTACCCCCGCTGATTGTACCTACAAATGACTTACGCAGGCTGAGGTGGACTAGTGTTAAAACAGATCAGCTGGTTCTGGAAAAAATAAGTATGGCAACTGACAAGGCTATCATGGCCCTTGAGGGTGAAGCTGGGCTCCTTCCTAGCAAAAATACTGTCACCAAGGTCCATGAAGTTCTCTTTAATGAAATTAAAGGCCATTTTCTGAAACCGGCAAATAAAAAGATCTGTGCCCACAGACCAGCACGATAGTACAATCATGAATGTAGGCTGGCAAGAACCTCCTTGGGTGATGCTATCAAAAACAAGAATCTAGAGGCAATTAGATCTGCCAGGAAGCAATACAAACAGTGTATAGCAACAGCGAAAAAAGATTGGGATGAGGCACACTGGAACAATTTAAAAAATGCAAGTGATCGTAAGGACTCCAGGTTATTTTGGCATATAGTCAAATGGGGACATGATAGGATAGAAGAAGCAAGCACTAATAATGTCCCCCAGGATGCTTGGGTTAAGTTTTTTAGCGAACAGTATGCCTCTAGAGATCAGGCAGTGGATAGAAGGTGCATGCACTGCTTACCAACTGAGGATGACATCTTCACTAAGAACGAAATAGTCACTGCCCTTAAAACTGTTCGAAGTGGGCGGGCCCCTGGTATTGACGGGGTGCCGGCAGATGTTTTTCTGAATGACACTGATAGATGGTGCAAATATATTCATCTGTTGATAAATTTGATTACCAGAGGGGCTGATATTCCAGTGACCTGGCGGGGTGCTGTAATCATCCCTATATACAAGAAAGGAGATCGGGCACAGCCCGGTAACTATCGCCCCATTAGTTTAATAGACACCATCCAGAAAATAGTGAGGCGAGTAATTGTTAATAGGTTGCTCGATTGGGCTGATGAATACAACATTTTATCCCCCTTTCAGGCCGGATTTCGCAGGGCAACCAGCACTGTGGATCAAGTCTTCCGTTTTCAACTGATACAGTGGAAGACCGTGGTGCTAGGCGGAGGCAGCCTGTATGCAGCATTCGTTGACTTGCGGGCTGCCTTTGACCTGGTACCGAGGGCGAAACTGTGGGAAGTGCTTGAGACACTAGGGGTCCCTGGGTATCTGTTGATTTTAATTATGCGACTGCATGAGGGCAACTATGCCAAAATACGATGGGGAGGATATGGGAACGACACTGCCGAATTTCCTGTTGAGCGCGGGGTTCGGCAGGGATGTTCAATGGCCCCTACTTTGTTTACCCTTTTTATTAATGGTGTTGTTTCCCGCATGCAATCTCGGGCTGTGGACGCCCCTTCTCTCGCTGGTGAAAAAGTCCCCATTTTAATGTTCGCCGATGACACTTTAATTTTATCAAAAACCCCCAGTGGTTTACAAAAAGCATTGGCAATATTTGACGAGTTCTGTGTTGATCACGGACTTAAGGTGAATGCGTTCAAGACAAAACTCATGGCTTTTAACCCACATAGAAATTTTAAATCAAATATTACCATGAGTGGCCGCATTCTTGAAGTTGTAAAATCCTTCACCTATTTGGGGATCCTGATCTCCAATGACAATAAGTGGCAGCAACACCTTAATATTGCTACATTAAGGCACAAGCAGCTATCCGGCACTATAATTAAGGAGCATAGGAAGTCAATGACAAAACCTATTAAACCGCCCCTGATAATATATGAGGCAAAAGCAATTGGGTCTGCTTTGTATGGTGCGGAGCTATGGGGGTATGAAAACCTCCATGAACTCCAACTATCTGAAAATACATTTCTGAGGTCGTTGACGGGTACCCCACAGAGCAGTCCATTATTGCCCCTGCGTTATGAGTTAGGTAGAAGAGAACTTACGGAAAAGGCCAAACTGCGTCCGATATTATTCTGGCGTAGACTTTGGACTACACCAGAGCTCTCTCATTACGCGGAAGGGTTCACTGATGTTATTAAAGCTGACCATTATAACAAAATCAGATGGTTTAAAACACTAAAGATTGTACTGTTTAACTTAGGACTACATGCTTTATGGACAGATCCTGCTGGGGCTTTATTTCCCTCTAAGTCTGTTTTAAAAGACATATTTTGGGAATACGTTGCCAATAGGAGTTTGCTCAATACTAACAGCGGGACCATGGCCACTGGCTACCTAGAAGTTAAAATGTACCCCATTTATGAAAAGTATTGGGATTACATAACGAACCCCTTGGACAGGAAATTGCTATTTCAATTGAGGGTAGGCTCGCTCCCCCTTCGTAACTTAACAGCCAAATGGAAATCAGGGGGGGTAGTACTATGTCCAGCCTGTGGGGCAGGAAAAGAAACCCTAGGTCACTTCCTGTTTTGTTGCCCAGTATATTTTGCCCCAAGGCAAGCCTGGTTGGCTCCTATGTGTAGGAATTTAGGTACAAAAAGTAGTATGGTGGCACTGCGCATAGTAAAATCTACTACTGAAGAATGGATCAATATTGCAATTGCAAAGTACCTGGGGTGGGCGTGGGTTTTAAGGCAGAGACTGTTGGTAAGTTAAACACTTGCCATCAAGTTGATCAGAGACTGCTAGACATTTGTCTATTCTCTGTAACTGCTTAGTAAACAGCCAGAGACTGCTAAACTAATGTTTATTCTCTGTAAATTTTTTAGCTGACCAGAGACTGCTAGACTTTCGTCTATTCTCTGTTTATGTAATGTGTCATTGGCTTGAACGTTGAATTTTTAATGTAATGAATTTTTAATGTAATGATTTTCTGAGGATATTTATATTGCTATTATGAATATCACCCCTCTGGTGTTTCTTTTCCGACGGTAATGATTTTTGCACCTGTACATATGATGTGTCATTGTTTTTAATTCTCTAAATTGTGTATAGTTTTTAATTGTTAAAAATGTGTATGTGCTTGTTTGACTGAGTATGTAAATTTAATTGGTTTTTAATTATATGTTTGTTTGTCTTGCTTTTATGAGTAATACTCGAATAAAGCACTTTTGAAATTGAAATTGATATTATAGTTAGAAATTGTCATAATAGCCGACTTTACATTAAACAAAACCTTAACAAAAAAACAAAGGCTAAAGAGACAAAACCACTGAAATTCACCAGTTAAAGCTACTTCAAATAATTTTAACCCATGCCCTAAAGTAACTGTTACTCGTGCCCTCACCATGCACTGCACCAACCCTCACATGTTACATCACTCATAACATGTTCAAGCTACCATCCCTAATGACATCTGATAGTACATCATTGATAAAAGCACTGTGCATGGCAAGAACACGGTATAGTCCCTTTAGTGCATGACTTATAGTTATTTGAGTGACTATACCTGGTGAATTTTAGTGGTATTCTTAGTTTAAACATTATATTTGAACTGAAATTTGTACCTAACTATAACGTGAGATGAAAATATATATACATATATTCATATATGTGTGTGTGTGTATATATATATATATATATATATATGTGTGTGTGTGTGTGTATTTTTATATATATTCACTGAAATAAACAAAGGGGGAAGTGATTTTATAGTTAGGTATGCTAGTGACATCTTACTTTACGTTAAAGTGATCCTCAGAAATTCACTGACATTATAAGATATGGTTAGCTGTTGAAATAAGTTAAATGCTGATCTTTAAAAAGAAAAAATCCTAGGAAATTCACCAGTCCTGACATGGAACCTGGTCACAATCTCTCGCTTCCAGCCTGCACTTTTCCATATTGCTACGAAATATAATTCCAAAAAATGCTACATGCTAAGTGTTAAGTGCTAAGTGTAAGTTCAAGTGCCACTTGCACCTAATAATGTAGAATTTGGGATATTCAGTACTATATACACTGAGCATTCCCCCCTCACACCATCAATCATTGTCACTAGATCTGTAACAGCAGAGGAAAAAGGTACCTAATGCAAAGACGCCTACAAAAGATACAAGATAAATTCACTCAGCCGTATAAAGCATCCATTTGGGATGTTACAGTGTAACCGTCTCATCTAGATCCCGGATACTGGAGCAAAACACAACAATTTTTAAAGTGCAAGGTGCTGGTATGCGAAAGCAACAAAATGACTAGTGCTCTTATATGATAGAGTAAGCAAAGTGACTAATGCAAAAAGTGACTAGTGCATGATATCCAAAAATGACTTCACATAACATAGTAGCTTAGTACATAATTTCCAATGCCTTCGAATTCTCCACATTTTCCAATACCTGACAATATTCTAATTTCATAACTTTCTGTAAAACCTCTTTGGCTTCCTCCACAGTAACACAAAAATAAAATTGCCCTTTTAACAAAATTTTGAGGTTAGATTGTTGAACAATTGAAGCCTATGATCCAATATTTTTAAAGTGACCAATTAGCCCTTGGAAATCCCTATGTCAGCGTGCCACCAAAGCCGACACATCTGAGATTACTCTAACTTGCGACCCATCTGCTAGCAGAAAGGGTTTTTGGGGATGACTCCATATAAATTAGCCTCCTTATACGGTAGTCCGCCAAATTTAGTATCCTTGATCGTGGGTATTTGGCTTTAGATGAGCATTGTGCAGGAACCAGACGAGCCTGCATTATAGTAAGATCACCAGGGGCTTTCTCCAGTATATGTTCTTTCATCAGTGTTTCCATTTACAACAACTGGTGTGCATGACCATTATTAAGTTCAATCTACTCTGGGATTTCCACAAAGTGCAAATTTGATCTCCTGGTTTAGTTCTCCATTTCGTCCATCTTGATTTGTGAGGCCTGCAGTTTTTTCTGGAAGGATGTCCATACCCTTATCCCTACTGAAAGAGCGTTCTTCCGATTTTGATACTCTCTGTTCAAACACTTTGAGCTGCTCTGGGAATTGTTGCATCATTTCCTCGCTATTATCCAGCCTATGATGGACTTAAGTGATTTTGTGTGCCTGACACTTTTTACTTTCTCAGATTTCAGCAACAATAGTTTTAAAGAAATGCTGGAACTCATGAATAGAGGGTTGACTGGGAGCAACGCCTTGGAACGACCTTTGAACCAATAACACGCTTGCAATATTTTTAGGCTGTGGAATGTCATGGTTAGTAGTTACTTCCTGTCTAGATTTTCCATGTATAGCTGCAGATAGAGGCAGAGAGATCAGAATGCTCAGAACATCTGGTACTCTATTCCTAATAGAATGTGCACCATTTATTGTCGATGACAGATCTACTGAAACGGAAACTGGATTGGATGTCAGTAGTGATCCCACTTTGCCAAGTCCCTCTCCCCATGCAGTTGTGCTCTCTAATCCCACTTTTAGTTTTTTTGAGAATAAAAGATAGTCCTCGGGTTCTTCTCAGCCTTTTTCATAGATTTTTCATTTACATCGTCATTCCTAGTTGAATCAAGTTGACTGTCTACTTTACCACTTTCTCTACTGTCCTGTTGTGGGGGATTTACAGCATTATCAATGTTATTAGCAACGGGAATCATAGCACCAGGTCACATGGGTAGCTGATAAAGCTGGAAACACTGGGGGTGATGACTCCATGGTGCTAGCTGGTGAATTGCCTCTATGTGAGGACGTTTGTTCCCTTCATGCTGCGATAATACATGCCTGCACACCTGCCTTTTAGCTTTTTGGTTAAGTGGTGCAGTATTTGTAACAGGAGCACCTACTCCCCTCAGGTGCACCTGCTGCATGCTCCTCTCTCTGAGGCTTATGATAATCCCCTTTAATGAGTGACTGGACTGTAGTAGCTCCTCTAAGGCAGCAGGATTGCAGTATAAAAAAGAGGTAGGAAGGGCGGCAGAGAGCCTCAACAGGGACCCTCTACTGGGAAGGGTTTGCCTACTGTGTCGACTCCTCGATACAGAGAGTCTCCCTTACCTCATTGAGGCACCTGTCGGCTTCCCACCTCGTCCCTAGAGCTGAATCTGCCGTATGCCAATACCGTCCAAAATACCAATGCAAGCACTGGACCGTAGTTACTGCTTCACTGCTTCATCAGTTCTTCAGCGTTGGTAGAGTTAGTTTATGTCGAGTCCACATATTGAGGAAAGGCAAAATGTGGGCCTTCTTGCATTTTACCCTGATCCGCTCCGCTACAGCAATCCTCAGCCGCATCTCCCCGGCATCTGCACCGGTGTTCTAACCCTGCAACTAGTTTTGCTGTGGTGACCTCTCGTGATGGGTGAAGCCTGTTATGTTATGTTATGTTAAATGACTCTTGTAACGCGCACTGTCACCAAAGGTTTCCTGGCGCTCTTTATAACAGGATGGAAAATGAAGAGTTGACACTGACCAGGTTAGCCTAGGGAGGGGAAGAGAAATGTCTTAAGCAGTTTTCTGAAGATAGAAAGGGAAGTGCTTGACTTTATGAAAAGAGGGAGGGAATTCCAAAGGCTAGGGGCCAGATGAGAGAAGCGGCGGCCGTACTTCTTGGTTTTGACTTTGGGAGCAACAAGCATGTGAAGGTGAGCAGAACGGAGGTTGCGTGATGGGCGATGTGAAGTAATTAAAGATTGCAAGAATGCAGGACTGGTGCAGTACTGGGCTTTGTAAGTGAGGCAGGCTACCTGAAAGGCTGACCTTAGTCCCATCGGCAACCAATGAAGTCGATGCAGCAGGGGTTTTGCCAATTGCCATTTAGGGATTTTATAGATGAGACGGGCCGCCTGGTTCTGAACCACCTGGAGACGATACAGCAGAGACTGAGGGAGGCCATGGTAGATGGAATTGGAAAAGTCCAGGCGGGAGAGAACCAAAGAGATGACAACCTGAGTTAGAGCAGAAGGTGGTAAAAGATGGCTAACTTTGCAGATCTTTCTCAGCTGATACATACAGGACGAGATGACAGCGCCCACTTGGGCTTTCAAGGAAAGCTCTGCATCAATGATCACGCTCAAACTTTTCACTGATTTGACCGACGGTGGAAGGGGGCCAAATTCCGTGGGCCAGAACTGTGGACCCCAGTGAGCAGAACTGGAGCCGGGAAGGAGCAGCTCGGTTTTTCCTTGATTCAACTTTAATTGATTCTCATTCATCCAATGTAGGATGTGAATCATAGCAGTGCGAAAGGTGTTAACAGCATTGGAAGAGTTGAGGGGAAAAATTATCTGCAGATCATCAGCATAATTATATACCGTGATGTCCCAGTTCTTAAGTGAGTGGATAAGTGGGCGAAGGTAAAGCCTTAGAATGTTCGGCATTGAGTCATGTGAGCTGATCCCCCACTGCTTCCTCGTGTGACCAGGTGCCATGGCAGGGAACCCCAAATCAAAGGGTAGGCTGAGGGAGCGGGACAAAGGGTTTTTCTTTCCCAGATGGAGCTGGTGTGGGAGAGGGTAGACTGGGGGAACCATCTGGGGTTGTGGGGAGGGGGTCTGAGGGGAACATCAGCAGTGAAAAAGAGCAGGTATATAGTTAAGTGCTGTGCTGCTAGTTCAGATCTAGAAGGTGGGTTATGTCAGAGAATTACTATGTTGAGAGGGGTGAGCAGCAAGAGTTTTAATATAGCAATGCCATTTAAACAATGTAAAAGTTGAGGGGGATGTCTTGTAATGCCAATGGAATTGCAAATCATTGTAATATATGGGGTACTGCAAAAATGGTTGATGTCATTCAGCCCTGAAGTGATTTTCCGTCAAGAGACTCACCTGAAAAGTAACACGCCAAAAGTTTCTATCCTGAAGCTGTACTCCCAAACATTATTTGCATCTTCATGGCTGGCAAAGAGGGGCGTTGCAATCTATTTGAGTAACAGGGTTGACTGGGACATAAAAGATGTTATTAGAGTTTAGAGATGCCAAAGGTAGATGGCCTTGGGTAAGAGCTTTCGTTTAGGCGCTCCGGGTAACCTCTTATGGACCTGTTAGTTATGAGATTGATCCGCTAACACAGCTACATATTATTGCTGTATGTGCAGTAGGACCTTTATTATAAGGAGATACTTTCTCTATATTTAGGACCTCTCTTTGGATACATCAAACAGAGTCAAAAAACACCTAAACCATAAACATAGATAAATCTTTACTAATATGGAGTCTGACTTCCAAAACAATAGTACTTCCATGGTGGGAGAGCCATCATGGGTTACCTTAGTACACTTGCTACTCCCAGTGCTTTACAGCAGCATCATGAGTTGACTTTGTTATGGTGTCTCAGGTGCTTAAGAAGGGGGATCTGATATCTGGGAAAATGCTTTTTACAGACCACTCAGCAATCTCAAGTACTATTGAGCTGATTTCTGGTATTAAGGAGAGGCCCAGATGGCAGTTTGAGAGGACCCTTCTCACCAATCAGGATTGGGTGTCAGATATGAAAGGTTGTATAAAAGATTTTTGACAGGTGAATTGCAATACAGCATCAGGCTTTGTACTATGGGAGGCTTTTAAAGACAAAGCATAAGGGTATATTATCTCACATAAGGCTAGTCAGAATAAGCGACAGGAGTTACCAATAAAGGAATTACAACTCGCTGTAAATATATAGCCACAGAGGCCTGTATTTAGGTAGGGGGTCTCTATACCACTAAAAAAGAGTTGTAAAGGACCAAGCAAAACCTTAGGGGCTTTTTTTCTTGTAGGAAATAAGTAGCTCAATGGCCTTTCAACAACAAATGCATGAAGTCAATCAACAAATTGGAAAACATCTTGCCTGGGCCACTCAAATTAAACAAGACAAACAACTAATTAGGTAAATTGAGAGCCCCAACACCAATTTCATAGTCTCTCAGGAAGAGGCGGTGTCACAGGTTTCCGTGCAGCACTACTGTAGAATATAAAAAAAATAATGATCCATTTGCAGCTTCTGATATTGAACAATATTATGCCTCTGTTCACCTACTCCGGTTGTCAAGAACCCATCAGGATACAATTGTGGCCATGAAAATGTTCTTTGAGGTAGAAGAAGTTCTTCATAAAATTGCAAATAAAAAGGCCTGTGGGAATGCTGGTTTCCCTTCGGAAATTTATATGAGTTCTACAAAGGAACTAGTATCCTTCTTAGTAGAGTTATTTAATGGGATATTGGAAGGAGAAGAGATTCGCTCTACTTTTAAAGAGTCCACAATAGTTTAATTTTTAAAGAAGGACAAAAGGCAGATCCTACCAGCCAATTGCCTAATTCAGATGACAAAATGCTGACTAAGGTCTGGTCAGCTACAAATACACAAGGACCAAAGCGGATTAGTGGCCTCAAATATTAACTTTTCAATTCAAGGACTTTAATATTTCTCGTGCAATCAAAATGCAGCAGCAATATTAATGTTGGATGCCAAGAAGGCATTTGATTTAGTTTATTGGGCTGCTTTGCTATACAGTTTGGGTCAATTTGGAATGCCATCGCAGTTTATGATTAGGAAATTATATCAAGGGACGGAGGCCAAAATAGTTATTAATTCTAAAGTTAGGGGCTCGCTTACAATTAAAAAGGAACTCAACAGGGCTGTCCTCTCTCCTATTTTATTTGCTCTTTTTATTGAACCACTTGCTATAATGATTCGCAGAACTGAAGAAATTCATCCACCAATTGTGGGCATGCCCAAAATAAAGCTGTTTTGTGGATGATATTATACTGTATTTAAAATCAGATGAGATTAATATATAAAGGGCATTCTACTTGATTAAAGGAATTACTTATTACAGGGGGGTTCAAGATTAATGAGAGAAAAACAGTGATTCTTCTATTTAATGCTTCGGGTAATCTTCCTGTTGGCCTTCAGTAACAAGCTAGCTCACAGTAACCAATTAAATCTCTGGGAATATTAGTGGCAAAAATCTTTGATCAGCCGTTTTAATTAAACTATGTGACAATACTATAAAAGTGCAATTACAATGGGAAATATGATCTGTTCTTCAATTAACTTTTATAGGGAAAGTCTATCTTATTACGATGTCTATCTTTTTCTTTTTTAATAATGTACCTATCAAAGTTGATAGTTCTTATTTTCAGGAACTGGACTCTTTTGTATGGAAGAAGAACGCCCCTAGGGTGAAGTATTCAATTTTACACCTCGATAAGACCCAAATTGGTCCAGCGCTCCCCAATTTTCAAATATATTACTAGGCAACATTGCTGGAAATTTTAGTATGACTGATTGATGGCAAAGGGGTGCTGGAAACTTTTTATTTTAAAAAGATGATCAAGGAATCTGCAATAAATCTCCAAACGTTTATTAAAATGGTGAGGTGCCTAAGAAATCTCAATATAAGTCCATTCAGGAGATGTGCTGCAGTATTTATCTACTTTTTAGAACTCGACTTACGGCAGCTGGCTATAGCTTTTTTAAACTGCAGGTGTGTACGTTTTTTGGGCTAAACCTATCTAGGGCAGTGATAGGATTGTGGAACGCTACAGGATTTAAGGAGCTGAGAGATTTTGTAGTGAGGGGTAAATATATTAAATGGAAAGAGATCTTACTGCGGTGTGAGGGACAGTGTAGTCAGATTTTCTTGAGTTATGGACAGATCATTTACTTTTTAAATACTAATGTACAGTTAACAATTTTAGAAGCACATCCGGCCTGGTATCCTTTAGTCGGGAATAAACTTATAGGGGCCAGCAATTGGTTCAGGCGGCTCTGCAATTACCCGGCCCAGGAATTGACTGCCGATTTTAGGGGAAACATTTTTGCCAAAATGCAATTTAGGTTGTTGAAAGAAGATTGAAAGAAGATTGGCAGTTAAGTGCTGAACTCGGGCATAAATCCTTAAGAGCAGAAAACCATAAAAGTATGTATTTCCTGTTCCACTGGATAGCATATTATAGGCTTCAGGCCATGCACAAAATTTTTCCCTCAGTCACACATCAGTGCTTTCATTGTCATCAGGAAGTGGGGGAAGGAATGGCTTCATAAGTATTATGCATGCCCAAAACTAGCTACATTTTGACTTTAAGCCACAACCTGGCTTAACATAGAGCAGTACATGCAGCCCAACTTGCATCATAAAACTTCCAACAATCACATGTTCTTCAATGACCTACGCTATTTCCAAATGAAAAAACCACATGTGTACACTTAGTAACTCTTTAATGTATATGACAATGGTGTTATTAGTGATGGCATGATATGTCATCATTGATGACATTTAACATGTCATGAGTACTGCAAGATGTGAGGCCATAAGCAGTGCAGGGGGAGGCCCAAGTTATATTGGCTCAGTGAACTATAAACTATTTCAGTGCTTTTTTGGGGCTTATAAATGTTAGTTTGTATCCTATTCCAACACCTACCTATAGTGTCACTTCAATCTTTTTTTCAGTGAATCTTAATATAGGTAGACATTTGTAATACATTCTTGTTGGACATGGCCCTTTTTGCAGGGTCATCCCTGAACTTTTTGCCTTCCTCCTGTATTTTCTCTGACCTGTTTTTGTTGGTTTTATGACTCTGGGCACTTTACCACTGCTGTCAGTGCTAAAGTGCCTATGCTCTCCCTATAGTAAATTGATGTATGGATTAGTGACTCCATGCATGGCTGGTTTGGTTTACTTGTCAGACCCTAGTACAGTGCACTGAGTGTGCCCAGGGCTTGTAAACGAAATGCTGCTGGTGGGTTTGCAGCACTGGTTGTGCCACCCACAGAAGCAGCCTGTAAAATGTGTCTCAGGTCTGCCATTGCAGAGCCTGTGTGCAGTCTGGTACTGCCATGTTGACTGGGCAAGTGCACCCACTTGCCAGTCCCTTAAACTTCTCTTATCTGCATATTAATCATCCCTATGGTAGGAAGGAGTCTTGTCAACAAAGTGTTCCAGGACTGCAAAGAACTGGTTTGGCACAGACACTCTCTGCCTCCAGTGACAAAGGATTTGCTAGTATAAATATGGTGACCCAGACCCCAGAACTTTAGATCACTTTTGGGAAACAAGAAGAACCTTAGCTGAGGAGAGGAACCAGAGAAACTGAGGAGGAGACTATCCCTAAGCTGAGTGCTGTTTGGGGGATTGGCCTGCAGTGGTTGCCTGACTGCCAAAAAAAGGAGAAAGGACTTTGTGCTACTTTCAAATCAACTTGTAAAGGATCTCAAAGAGATTGAGATAGAGCTTGCCTCCTGCTAAGGTCTCAGGGACAACAGACTTCACCAGCCAGCTCCCCTGCCTTCCCTTGCTGGGAATTGAAGTGCCTGCTGTTGAGCTGGGCCTTCTGAGAAACTGTGTGTCGCTGGGAGCTGGAAGCGGACTCAAGATGAAGAAGCGTGTCGCCGCTGCAGCCGTTGTTGTTGCACCACCGGAGAAGAGTGTCGCCATCGTAGCAGACGCCGTTGCATCACCGGAGAAGCTTGCCGCCGCTGTCGCCATCTCATCACCCAAAGCGCCTCGCATCACCGGACCACAGCGTCGCAGCAGAGAAGAAGACGCCATTTTGTTTCATTGACCGGATCTTCATTGCATCATGGCGCTGCTGGTCACATCACCATGGAGGATCACTGACATAATATAGAATGAGAAAATATAGACTTACCAAAATATAGTCACCAAAATATAGAATGACAAAATATCGAATTCCTATCTACAAACAGGTAAGTACAAAAATATCGAATCCAAAATATAGTCTGTAAAAAATATAGTCAGTCAAAATATCGAATTTTTTTAAATGTCTTAAAAATAATTTAAAATTAATGAAATAATAAATATAATTAACTAAAACATACCTAAAAATACTCAAATAACCTTAAAATTAAGATATAATTAATTTAAGTTATTAATAAAAAATGTACAATATTTTACCGTAGGATAGCAGGAGGGTAACATTTAATATTACCACTCCAGTGAGTGTAACAGTAGGGAAAGCGTTGGATGGCGTAGGGGTAAAAAATACTATTCCCACTCCAGAGTGCAACAGTAGGGAAAGCGTTGGATAGCGTAGGGGTAAAAAATACTATTCCCACTCCAGTGAGTGCAATAGTAGGGAAAGTAAATACTTCATATATAAATATAAATAACATAAATATTAATACCAATTACAAAATAATTAAAATATTTTACAATTTTATAAAATATATTAATTAATCAATTAAAATTACAAATAAAAATTAACTAATAACAATTACCTACTAATACTAATTATTTACCAATTACCAATAAATTAATTTACAATATAAGAATAAATAAAAATTAGACACCAAAAAATATTTAAAACATGTATTTACTTACAATTGAATTACTTCCCAAGCTATTCCCCTATAAACACACAACCCACTACAGAAAATAAAGTAATAAAAGTAACATATTTATCAATTATTCAATTACAATAAATTACAAATGATATTTTAATTAATTACCAATTAATAAACAATTAATTCTAAATAAATAACAACAAAATAAAAGAACATATTCAAATAATTATAATTAAATTACTTTCCACCCTATTCCCCTATAAACCCACAACCCGCTGCAGAAAATAAATTACAAAAATTAACATATTGATCAATTAATCAATTAAAATTAATTACCAATTATATTTTAATTAATTACCAATTAATAATTATTTAACAAATAATATAAATTAATTACCAATTAAAAATTAATTAACAATACATTTAAAATCAATACCAATAAATGAAACAAATGATTTACTTAATTACAATTAAATTACTTCCCACCCTATTCCCCTATAAACCCACAACCTGCTACAGAAAATACATTTAGAAAATGAACATTAACAATTAATCAATTAATAGAAATTAATTGGCAATTAATAAAAATTAATTACCAATTAAAAAATAACAATAAATTCAAAATGAATACCAATAAATAAAAATATTTAATTAATTACAATTAAATTACTTCCCACCTTATTCCCCTATAAACCCACAACCCGCTACAGAGTTAAATTACGCAAAAATTAAATAACATAAAATTTGTTACTTAAAATACATTAAACATACATTACAAAAATTAATATACACTTTTCACACATATAATAACATACAAAACACTTTAAAAAAATTGATATTATTAAAAAATCGATATATTTAATGCTTATATTGTATACTTCGATATTTTGACTTCTATATTTTGAAAATCGATATTACTTACCTTAAATTCGATATTTTTAACCACTATATTGTCTCCATTCGATATTTTGTCCATTCTATATTTTTACTTTGATATTATGTCCATTCTATATTTTGGAATCAATATTATGACTGTTTACCCACCATGGAAGCACAGTAAGAAACTGATGCATCACGTCCCCAAGCAGAGAAGAACCAACGCATCCCCTACGCAGCAGTAAGGAACCAACGCATCACCTTCCATGCAACACTTTCGTTGTATAGCGGTAGGCATCCAAAGGAACATTGAACTTAAAGTGTTGCATTTTACATCTATAGAGATCTAAGCTTTTTCTACCATTTTTGAAGTACAGTATTGTGGATTTTTGTCGTTTGTGGTCTTGTGTTAAGTCTATATAAAAATACTTATTTTTATACTACAACTTGTGTGGTGTCCATCTGTAGTGTTGGCACTGGGTTACTGTATGTGTTCACAAATGCTTTACACACTGCCTCTGAGATAAGCCTATCTGCTTGTGCCAAGCTATCAAGCTACCAAGGGGGTGAGAAGGGGTTATTTTGGGGGTGTACCCCTGTACCCTGACTATACGCAATGGTCCCTATTTTGCCAAAGGTACCTACCTCTGCCAACTAGAGACCCCCAAATCAAACAATTCTAGATAAGGAAAATTACCTAAGCCACCACTAGGTGTCACCTTGAAACCAAAGAAGGGCTTGGCATCACGTTAATGGCCTGATCCCCACAAACACTTTTGACATACCCATGCCCCTGTGACATCCTCTTATATTTATATTTAAAGCATTCTAAGAGAACAATATTCCATGGATGAAATTCCAAAAATTAAATGCATCACTATACAACAGCAACAGTCACAACCTAATACTCTATGTTTGTTTCTGAAATTATAAACCTTTTTATTTGTGGTCCAGGATGAGTTAAATGTATTTCTGCCACTATATAAACCATGGACATCAATTCATCAAAATGCCATTGGTAGGGGAAGTGACATCACATGCCATGTTACCCCTTCCTGATCTCACAGGAAGTGACATTACATGAACTTTGACCTGATGACATCACAGGAAGTGACATTACCTGCCCTTTGATCCATCCCAATGATGTCACAGTAAGTGGCATCACACAAACTTTATCTGGTGAAATCACAGGAAGTGACATCCCCTACCCTTTGGACCTCCATGAAATCAAAGGAAACAACATTGCATGAACTTTGACTTGGTGCTATCACAGGAGGTGAAACATCTAACTTTTGGTTACTTCTACCATACAGCGAGGCTGAAAATCTCTACAGATACAAAAGAAGTACCCTATAAACAGAAATTCTTCAAACCCCGAAAATGCAGCTCTCTACAGTGTTTCAGGTAGCATCTTCCGATAATCAATTAAGATAATGTAGAAATGATGAGGAACCTATTAAATAGTGTCCAGCAATGGATTATAAACTAGTCAAGTTTAAGTCAGCCATTATTAATATCAAATAACGTATAAAATGGGAAGGTTGATGGGTCTATAATGTTCAAAATAAGTTCACTTTATCATCTTCTTTAGAAACTAAGTGTATCATGTAATTAAATCTAAGTCTTTGAACTTGAGTCTAGATTTATTTATTTATTTATAAAGTTATATATAGAGCGAACAAGATCATGTAAGGATATCAGAGCGCTTTACATTGGGAAGGAAAGGAAAGACAATAATGCAAAAACAACAACAGGTAGGGATAAAAACAGGACTGATCGCAGATTACACGACAAATGCAACATGGAGGTTATAATAAACAATTGTACATGGGTAGCGAAGGAGGGTCATAGTATGTCATAAAGAAGCGTGGTAGTAAATGATGGTACCATGAAAGTAGGACAATGTCATCAGGCAGGAGAACCTAGCCCACTTACGGAAGGAATTTATTTATAAGGAATCTTTTGACTTCCAGTTTGAACACTGTTGTTAAGGAGATTCTGTTTACTCAGTAGAGAGTTCCATATCTTTGGAGCAGCACAAGAGAAGGCTCTGTGAGAAGTTCTCTGTTTGCTAATGATAAGTGGTTTCAAGAGGAAAGTAGTGGTGCTTCTTGAGGCTCTTAAACCAGAAGATAGTTCAAGTTTTTGTGTGGGGTACCTGGGAGTATTGAAGTGGATGGCTTTGTGTGTCATAACGGCAATCTTTCACTGAATTTGTGCTTCGTAGGGGAGCCAATTAAGAGATTTTAGGACTGGTGATATGTGCTCATTGCGTTTGGTGCCTGTAACCAGTCTAGCAGCAGCATTCAGTGATGCCCTTAGTGGAGCCAGAGTGTATTTGGGAAGACAACAGAGGGTAGAGCTGCCGTAATCTAGCCTCGGCGGGACAAGCACTTGGACCACCTGCTTGAAATCATTAGGTGGAAGGAAAGGTTTGATATATCTGAGTGTCCTCATCAAGTGGTTTGCTCCCTTACATATATTGCTGATATGATTTTTCATATTCAGGTGCTTGTCCATGGTGACTCCTAGAGATTTGGCTGAGTCTACGATGAGAGGAGTGCAGTTCAAAGCAGTGAGGTGAATCAGTCAGAGGTCTAGCTTGGGGATGTGGTTCGGAGGGGAGATGAGCAGGAATTCCGTTTTTGAGGCGTGAAGCAGGAGATGGTTCTCATTTAACCAGTTTTCAGTCGACATTAGGGTAGTGTTGAGTGAGATGATGTATTTCGGAGATGAGATTTTCGAATTGAGTTGCGTGTCGTCGGAATACATGTGGAAAAGAATTCCCGTGGAGTTTAGTGAGTTAGCTAATGGTTCCAGGAAAAGGTTGAAGAGGATAGGCAGATCCTTCGGGGACCCCCATGAGAACTGGTGAGGGCTGGGAGAGAGAGTGATTTGCCCTGACTCTTTGAGATCTGTGGTGGAGTAAGGATGACAACCATTGTAGCACCTGATCACAAAAACCCATCCTGGTTTGCAGAATGGATAGGAGGTTGTCATGATTAACCATGTTGAAAGCGAAGGAAAGGTCAAGGAGGATAAGGAGGCAGGATTTGTTTTGATCAAGCATTTTTAAAGTGTCATCCATAAAATGAGTGAGAGCTGATTCGGTGCTGTGCCTCTTCCGAAAGCCAAATTGATGCTAGTCTAGGAGTTAGTAGTTCTCTATGTGAGCACAGAGTTGGGATTGAACGCATTTTTGAAGGAGTTTGGCTAGGGTAGGGATGTTGGAGATAGGTTGGAAATTATTGAGATCAGCCTTGTAGGATGGCCAGGGGTAACGGGTCACTGAAGTGTTTGGATGGGTTAATATTCAGGAGGATCTTTTTGATGTCTTGTTCACTAAATGGGGTAAAGGTGCCCCAATCCGCATGGTTCTTGGCATTCTGGGGGGTAGAATTGAGCTTTTCTAAGAGATCAAGGGGTGATTCTGTCCAAAACAAACAACAAAAATTTGCAACAAAGAGTGTAAGCAGAAAGCATCTGTCAGCAGACATCCATTTCTCTACGAATAAAGTTTTTGAAGGGAATTGGATGCTGTGTTTTATGAACTAATTTATGTTTTGTATTTGTCACTAGCAGATGCTTTCTGCTTCCACTGTTTGTTGCACGTTTTTGTTGTTTGTTTTGGACACCTTCCTTCTTCTTTCTTTGAGAATCGAATGACAACCGATGATTAGACAGGGGCCTGTCTGGAAATTACATACCAGTTACCCCGTTGGTGGTGTTTCCGTGAGGTGTAATTCGTTTCTCGCACATTTTTTCTTAGCAGAAATTGGTCCAACACTGACGGTGTGGATGCCTGGTACTGATTAGAGGTGTCCGACAACATTGAATTGGTGTTCTGTGTATCTGTCAAGGAAGATAGGCCTTTTTAGCTTGAATTTAGAAACCTATGGGTGAGGTGCAGTGAATTGTCCCCTCAAGAGTATACATAAAAGATGTAGGGGATTATAATAGTTATCAGTACGCACAGACTGTTCTATTATTCTAAGTAACTGACACAAGTTTACGTCCTGTGGACAGGGTCTTTTGTTGTTGGTTTATGTCTGAAGTAGTTAGCCATGGAGTTCTTGATTTGTTTGTAGTAGAGGTTCCTAACAGTTTAAGTTCGTCGGAGGAGGGGTTTGAACTCCAGGAACGTTCAACTGCCCTAAGGTTGCAATGTTCCGTGTTTAAGTTTTCATTATACCAAGGTTTGGATATTCTTGTTGAATCATTTTTATGTTGGATTGGAGCAATGTCATCCATGATGTTGGAGGTGGCCGAATTGTAAGAGTCAGTGAGTAACTGCACCTCTGTCAAGTCTGCTTGGGAGGAGAGGACAGATGTACAATGGGCATCTAGCTCAACATAGTTTATTGATCTGATGTCCATTTTCCATATCTTTGATTTTGTTGGTTGAGCCTTCCTCAACAGTACCTCCTTGTTGATATAAAAGAGGATGCAGTAGTGGTTTGACCAGTCACATGGGGTAATGGAATGTAGGGTTGCCGTCTGCCCTTTTGAGATAATGAGGTCTAGAGTTTCTCCTTTATTATGAATTGGTTGGTCACAGTGCCGAGTCAGATCATGATCATTTAAAAAAGCTTTAAGGCTTGATACCGTGAGGTCTTTGGGGTTTTCCCAGTGAAGATTAAAGTCACCAAGGAAAATTTGAGACACAGCTGAGTCAACATTGCCAGAAATTATTTCCATTAGTTGCTCAATGAAGGGGAGATTATCTCCCGGGGGTGTGAAGTTAGAAAACCAGCAGGTTCTTGCTTGAGATGCTAAGACAAGCATATTCTGTGTTCTTATGAATACAGGCTAAGCCCCACCCAATTTCCGAGCTCTGTCAAACCTAATTATATCATGAGTGGGAGGTACTAGGAGGTCTAAAATAGGAGTGGAAGCGGGATTTAGCCAAGTTTCAGTGAGGATGATAATGTCTAGACTTTAGTATTCGGCTGTCTGCTCATTTCACTCTTGAAGGCTCACTGATTTACAGGCCTCCGGGCCAAGCGGGCCATTCTCCACGAATGGGGTGACGCCATTGCTACCAGGGCAGTCAGATTCTCCCATTTTTTTTATCCTGGGTGGCCTGAATATACATCTGGAAAAGACAGACAGTAAGGACACACAGGACCTGCTTGATGGGCTGCATCTCGCCCAGCTTAATCAACATGTCAGCTTCCCTACACAACAGGCTGGACATATTCTTGATCCCATCTGCACTAATTTTCTGATTTAACTAAAGGATCCCAATCCGGTTACCTGGTCGTATCATTATATAACCCATTTCTCTTGGGAAGTGTCCAAGGCCGAGCCCTCAGCATATCCAAGCCACAAATCAGTCTCTGGTAAAATTGATCCGTTTGCATTGAACACAGTCTTGGAAGCCTCTAAACCCAGACTGGCAGGAAAGCTTGATGTTCAGGTTGCGGAGTTCTCTAGCTGGGTCTCGTCTGCAGTGGCGACGGTGGCCCCTTCTCACTCGAACAGGCTGGCTAGAGAATCATCGTCCAAACCCTGGTTTAATTCCGAGCTTAAAGGTTTAAAACGCGATTGTAAAGTCCTTGAACGGATATGGAGGATATGAAGGAGGGGTGGATACTGCCCAGCGAACAAGAGTAAGCTTACAGATAAGCAGAAGTCATATTATGCATCAATTAAGTTGGCCAAAGGGCAATTCTATTCAACCCATACTGAAGCTGCCAACAATAACTCTAGGGAGATCTATGCGATCGTCTAGAGTTTTATGTCTCCTGTGGCCCAAGCCAGTGTAATGCCATCCTCACACTCATGGTGTGACACTCTTTCTAGCTCTTTCAGAGATAAGATCTTAGGGATTCAAGCAACTTTCATTCCTCGGATTATCCAATCAGAGGATGCCCTGGTTTGCCCCCCAGTAGGCAGTTGTCCCGCAAGAATGTGTTAAAATTCTTTAAGCTTAATCAGGCTCTCCTTCTGACCCGTGTCCGGCTAGGGCGCTGGCAGCTGCCGCTGAGGTGGTTAATGTAGAAGTGACAGCCATTATCAATCTTCGCCTTCAGGAAACAGTGGTCCCCCTGGCTTGGAAGGAGGCTAAGGTCTGGCCTCTCTTTAGAAAGCAATCATTAGACCCCCTTTTCCCAGGGAACCACAGGCCTATCACCCTCCTTCCTGCATTGGAAAAGGTATGTGAAAAGGTGGTAAATGAACAGCTGACCGACTTTGTGGAAAAGGAGGTGCTTCTACATCCAGCGCAGGCTCATCACATAGCACTAAAACAGTGCTGGTTGAAGTGGCAGAGGCTATACTGGACTGTCTGGACGCAGTGCTATGCTTATTTTGCTCTAACTCTCAGCCGCGTTCGACGCGTTCCCGCATCCACTGCTTCTGTCTTGACTGGCCAGTCTCTCGCCGGGACACTCATGAGTAGCAGTGCGTGTAATAAATTCAATTAACATAACACAACATAAGTCCTTGTGTTGGATGAGGTTGAAAATATCAGTGGCGTGTTTACTGGCTGACCAGCAATTTAGAAGTACACATTTAGGTCGTAGGAGATTAAGGCGGGAAGGATTCTGGGTGACGTTCTCTGTTTGGGTTAGAAAGGATGGATTGTATTTGTCTCAGTGGGCTCATGTTGGGGTTGGACCAAATAGGGTAAGAGTTGTGATAGTCCTGTAGATCTGTAGACGCAAGGTAGGTCTCATATCTTCTAAGGCGAGAGGGGTCGTTAGACAGGGGAATGGATTTCAAGATGGAGGAGGCTAAAGGCTTGTCCAGGGGATTTCTAGCACTAGTGGGAGCTTTGGACAAATTTGCAGAGGTGAGGAAAGAGCTTATCAGGGGGAGAAGGTCATTTGAGAGGGCTTTCAGGTCATGTAGCTCAGAAGTGAGAATTTGCAACTGTAGAGAAATCTCATCTAGGAACGCAGCTAAGTTTGCATGTTGGGCGAGAGGTGGAGGGTGTAAAAGGGAATCGATCAGTGAAGGGAGGTCTCGGTGTAAACCTATGGGGTCCACGGTGTGGAGGGTAGATCCTGGGTAGGAGGTTAGTCATTTGGGGCTAGCTGAGTTCCATGTGCTTTTAGATAACAGTGCTATTTAATGCATTTCCAGTTCTCCCAGCAACCTTCCCTTCCATGACATGGTATACATTCTTCTAAGCATGTAGAGTCATTGAACCTTTCCAGGTTTACCAAAATTCATTTCTTTTACAGAAAACATGCAAAACACTGATACAGTACACTTTTCTTGATCAATATATCTTCATTAGCAATCTAAAGAGTATTACGAAAATGTAGCCAGAGCTTACTCACATGGAGGAAGATACTGGCTGTCATGTTGATACTGAATTACTGATATGAAGAAATGCTGCTGCTGAGCTTTCTTTGAAAGAAGAGGGCGTTGATTGGGTAGATAGAAATAGGCCAACAATTCATATGTCCCCTTTAGAATTGCATCTGCTGGTATGAGCAGCAGCTGGTTCTAGTGATGATTGGGGCATCCTCCTATGTAGAGACTGACTTGGGTGTAAGTTAATGCTGATCTAATATGAAATTCAGAATAGGCTGACAGTCACACATATACGGTATGCATATCTCTGAATAGGATACTGGCTGGTAAAAAGAATAGTTGCTGTACTGATAATTGCCAGTCTTGATGAGAGAACAAACAGCTGGAAAGTAAATGCTTGGATACAGGAAATCAAGATGGCTAACAATGCTTTAAAATACTGGTTCCATATTTCTACACATGAGAAGCTGATGTGATTAGGCTGCATATCCACTGTGACAGAAAGAAACAAAATGCGCAGCAAGTTAGTGCTTTGCCAGTAGTGCTCAGTAGCATGGTGGCTGTGCTATTCTTAACCCTGCATAGGTTACGGACTTCTGTGATCACTGGCAGATATCTCCAGGTGGGCTAGGCCTTAAGGGGAATAGAGGGCAATCAGGAAATGTATTGTGTCTATACTTCCTGGACATTTTTTCTTTAAACCTCTTATCTTCATCAGAAATAATTTCTAACAATTCAATTAATTTTCCCCTTATTCCAGAATGCTCAGTTACATCTGTGTCACGGAATGACAATAACCCAAGAAACATACTACCATAGCACCTGCTCCACATGTTCTCTTTTCTCCTCAATTTACTGCTCTGCACCTCATACTATCATGAAAGAAACTGACTGCTGACGGTTTGTAGGCTGCTGTAATCTTTTGAAGTTGGACCAAGCAATAAATTATGATTTAATCTTCTCTGACTATGAATGTTTGGACAAAGAACAAATAAGCTTTTTTACACTTACTGAAGCCAATATCAATAAATGCAACATTGGCAGGTCCAAGTTCTCCTCTTCCCACACAACCAGGTCCTGAATGCCTGCATGCAAAACAATAAACAGCATTTAGGACTGATTACTCTACCCAAGGATGGGTTTTGAAATCTCCATTAAACCTACGGCATGCAGTTAAGGGGAATGTTTGAAGTTTTGTTTGCACCGGGTCGCTATAATGATTTAGTGGCTGGGTGGGATTTTGATGTTAGTGTCTGACTAGTTTATTTGATTCGAGGTGACTCTATTATGTCAAACCTAAAAAAAAAGCTTTCTATATTGTATTCACAGGATTATGAGCAATCGGCAAGGCTGGCCAGCAGGGGAGTACTGTTGTCTAAGCTTCCACCATAAGAAGATTAATCTTCAACCTCAGTGTGAAATGAACACTCAGCATTGCTGGCATGTGAAGAAATATCAGCAATATCAACAATGGTAAAACTATCATCAGCACAGGGAGAAGCAGCAGCAATGGTAGCATATGATGTTTCAGGGATGTCATAAGAATGTGAGCATATACCTTCACTGCTAGACAGAGCAGCATCAGGCAACTCTTTTGTTCTCTTGCCTTCATTAGAACCGGTAGTATGGTCGTCGGTACTCCTTAGTGAACAAATTCAATATTGATCTTTGTTTTGCATCCTTAGGTTTTATAGTAGGGAAAGGTATTTTTCTGTGTGCCTTTTTTTGCAGCTGAACTCAGGAATTCAACTGCTAAAATTTCAAACATACAAAAAAAGAGTTAGGGCATGGTATGGAACACTGCACATAACAGTGAGGAAACATCGGACACCGGACAATGAGGAAACATTGGGCCATGCAGTATAGGAGGGGGGAGGTGCATGGACTTAGACAACAAAGGGCAGGAAGGCAGCGCATAGGGGCAGCTAGCTAACTGTGCAGGGCAGGCGGGAGGGCAGTGGCAGAAGAGCGGCCACAAAAGGCTGGACTTGGTGGATTCATTGGAAAAAGCAAAAGTTAAAGGGATACTATAGTTAGGTGACAACGTCACATAAAACCTACCATTTGAAACGAACAAAATCACTTAAATTTACCCTAAAGTAACTTCTACTTGTGCCCTCGCAATGCACTAGGTTTGCTCTTAACAGAGAAAGGGAGACACAGTCAGAGATAGCCAGAGAGGAGAGAGATATTTCTTAAAGAGTCAGGGGTGAGACAAAAGAGAGTAAGAGATCATTTATCAGAAGGGATCTTGGAAGGTAGGGGTATTTTCAATTGTCCACATAGCTCATACCTTAAAGCGTTATTTTCTTGTATTGACAGGCTGTAGAGTGAGGAAGGTGTTCCAGCCATAGTGAGGTGAGGCAGGAAGCTTGAATGTTCCTTATTGCTGGAGATGGGATGAGAACCACATGCATCACCCAACATTATTAGGAGCCTTACTAGAAATTCATATATTGCCCCATTAAAGTATTACCAATGTTTTTAGAAGTGCCCTTACAGTCCTATTAAAAGTCCCTTTAAAGTGGCAGACAGTGCTACCTCCTCATAAGTGACAGTACTCAATGAATGTATATATGTTTTATAAACAACCTTGGGGGCATGTTTACAAGCCCCTATCACCACAAGAATGTCACTTTTTACAACATTCATATGGCAATATGGGTTTCCCCTTATTTACAAAGCCTTGTAAATAAGTCCCCTTTCATGCTATGCTTAGCGTGGAAGGGGAGGACATAGCGTGTTGCTGTCTGCGTTCCACCACAACACTTATTGATTTTGATGCTGCCCCATATTTACAGGGGTGTGGAAATATAGGGCAGTGCCAAAATTAAGACCAGGGAAAATGTGGTCTTACCCTTGCGCAATGAGGAACTTTTTTTCATTTCTCCTCATTTTTGCTGGGTTTTTTTGTGTGCTACATTGTGTTCAGAAGAGTTGTTATTTCTTTTGGCCTCCTTAATAGTATTTACATGATCACCTTGTAAATGTACGTGTAACTTTCGTGGTTTTCGAAGCTTGGCCGGCTTTAGCACTGGTGGCACCTAGTGTGACAATCTTTGTTGACCCCTCTCCCACATGCATTTCATTGTTTCATAGCACAACTCATACCAGTAGTGTGGGGTGTCAGAGCACTTTACTTCAGACAATACAGAGCAATCATGCATCTGCAAATCAGTCTATAGGCACTTCACAGATGGGCTTCAGCAATGCTGGTCCTACTTGTTGACCTCCCCTCAGTGGCCTCAATCTGCTCAACACAGCCCTATAAACAAATGGGCTGGCCCAGCAGAAGACATGTAAGGATGGTGCCAGCTCGACCTAACAGGTGAAGAGATTCCAAGATGTTGTCAGTTCCTGCTGCAAGCTTTCAGAGTGCATGCTTATGCCCTACATAGCAGCTGGCAATACCAGACAATACAGGCCGGCTCACAGTAAATCTTTTCAAAATGATCACACCACTAGATACAAAACACAACCCACAGCTGGGCCTTGGGCACTGGCCTTTCGGCTGCTGCCCAAATGCCAGGTTTACCAACCCAACCCTGGGTGTCAGGGACATGTGTTAATGGAGTACTGTTTCTTACCTTCACTCAAAACTGTTCATCAGCACATGTCTTGTTGACCAAAGTGAGGGAAACTACAGCAGGAGGAGAGGAATAAAAGTGAGGGGCTGGGCGGGCCAGAACAAATAATTATGCCAGGCTACCAGGGCCATCATTTACTACCACTGGCTGGTGGTTGCTTATGGAATCTACCTGGGCCCGAGCTTGGCTTGGCTGTTGGCCTGGTAGGGAGCCACCTGAACAATGCACAATTATTGCACAGCCTCCAATAGAGAGCCCCGCCACATGGTCTTCTGACAGCTCAGAAAAAGGAGAGACTGTGTTGTGTGATGAGGTGAGGGAGGGTAGATGGAGAGCATGGGGGAAGGTCAAAGAGATATGATTGGCGTGATATTATACTAAGGCTGTAATTGGTAGCACTTTCACATGCTCCTACTGATTGACAGCCCTGTGTGCAAACACACCACTGGGGTGGTCATGTGGGGCGCAAACACACTACTGTTTAAATGGTGTTCATTTTTTTTATTTGTTTTTTAAAATAACCGCTCATTCCATGTATGCACTGCCTCACCGGCTCCGGGAGACTGGAAACAAGAGTGAGAAGTGAGTGCTGATTATGCTGGCTGAGGGGTCGCAATTAATGTGGCAGGGGTCGCAATGGGTGGCCTATGGTTCTCAGTTGTGACTCCTGGTGACCCTTTTCCATGATATAAACCTATCCATTCCTACATCTATTTTAAGAAATACACTAGAACATTGTAACAAGAGCAATGAATTACACAGCGCTCAAATTTCGGGTTCTATTTCCTACCATGATCTAACTGCAATATCTGCCTCTTTTGAGATTTGGGAATCAATTTTCTTGCACTCAGTTGTTCTGTGTCCCATTTAACCCACGAGAAAGAGCAAATGAAAGAACAAAATTGCACTAAAAAGATATAAAAGTATAGCTTCCAATCTCTTTCAAAGCAAATTGTAACCTTTTGTTCTTCTTTGCATAAATGATTCTCGATGTGCGTGATGCTGCACTATTTTTGGAGCACTAAAATTAACATGTTATCAGTCTGAAAGGGCTTGTTAAGGAGACGAAAGTTTATATTTATCAAGAGTCTATTTAAAAATATCGTTTGTTATTAAGAAGGCAAATACTTTAAAACCTTTTTCTCTCTACAATTATCCCAAGGCATTATATGGAGTTAAAGTAGTAAAAGATTGGTATAATTTTGGCTGAGAACAATACAATCCTCTCTCCAAGATAGTAATGTTCATGCCTAGTTTAAAACAGTATATTCAACATAACTGGCAAATAGAGAAATAAATGCAACCTTCTTAGCAACAGGAAGAACATCTTAATTTATGTAGTAAGTAAATGTAGTTCATATAAAATGTCCCTAAAAATATTGCAGGGGATAAAAAAGAGATAGCTAAAATGACACAACATATCTTCAAATACCTTGATTCAATATAACATGTACATTATTTGCACAAACACTTGTTCATTGAGTGAATGTAGTATTCTATTGAAACTGGCCACCACGTTATATACTGTTTAAGCATTTGTATTCTAAAATTGGGTAGAAACACTATAGACATATCGTGTAATAAAATGAATCATGAAAACTGAATTTAAAAGCGCCAACAACATTCCATGTACATATTGATGGAAAGTTTTGATTCTGATTCATGATAACGTTTTTGCCCATGTGTCTTCCCTCGCCTATACACAACTATAAACATTGACACAATATTCTCTTCAGTCATGATCTGACGTTTGGAGATACCAGCATGGCAAATGACCCGAGGAGTGGATAATGTGAATAACTCTAATGCTCTTCAATACAATGTGAAATTGTGACAGAAAAGTAGGAATTGCTTTATTTTCTTCCTCTGAAGGAGCACGATATGGCAATGGAAGACAATACTATCAAATTTTCTTTTGATGTGCTGTTTTGGGAGCCAGCTTATTTATGCCAATTAGTAACTTTAATGATGCCTGTGACTGTAACCAATTCATTAAGGTTTTCTCAAATAAAATGACATGATTATTTTATTTAGAAGTCTGATAAATAATGTAGCCTAGTTATGTCACTTTTTCTGTGTGGGACAACTATTTTTTTTAATGGCTAGAGCTTTTGATGTTCTGTTTGGGAAATGTCCATTTCAACGCAGGAATTACATCATAATGCCTTTAAAAAGCAATGCCTTTACAACACATCCTTTACAACGTAAGTGTCATTAAAACAATGCCATTCCAACACATGTCATTACAACGCTTTTGTCATTACAAGGCATGCCATTACAACACATTGTAAGGTGAGTATGGAGGTAAGTGTTTATTTTTAGGATAGGATAGGATATAGTTTTATAGAGCGCTGGAATGCAGAGGCGTCTTGGCGCTAAGAAGTGAGATAGGGGGATCACAGCGGCTGTAACTGATGTTTAGAGAAGTGGAAACAGCCATGTTTTTAGTGTTCTCCTAAAAAAGAAGCCTTTTAGACATTGATGTCACGGTGATAGGCAGCTGATTTAACAATTTGACTGCACAATGTGCACAATGTGACAGGATCCTGCATCCCCATCTGGCTTTACGAACTTTAGAAATACAAATGAAACCTGCATCAGTGGATCTAAGGTTTTTGGTGGGGATGTACCAGAAAAAAAGATTCCGGAAATCGTCAGCCCCTCCGTCGAATAGTGCCTTATGAACCAAGCAAAGGGCTTTGAACTCCGTCCTTTGCTGGATCGGGAGCCAATGTAATGACCTAATGGCAGCAGAGGTGGAGTGCCCTATAGGCCATTGTTTAACAATAGCCGAGCAGCAGCGTTTTGTATTGATTGTAATTTTAATGTCTGAGCTTTATCAATGCCTACAAAAATCGCATTGCAATAGTCTAGCCGCGAGAGGACAAGGGCAACTACTACTGATTTTTTCAGATCTTGGGGGATGAAAGGAAATATCTTCCTAAAAAGCTTCAGTACCAAGAAGCAGGAAGAAGTTACACTATTAATCTGGCCCGCAAAATTAAGCTGGTCATCAAAAAATAACCCCCTGGTTCTTAACTTTGTTGGACGGAAAAGGACATTCACCTGCCTCTGTCGGCCACCATGTTGAATTCCATAGGGATGGACCATTGCCAAACTCCATCACCTCAGTCTTATCAGTATTGATCTTGAGATAGTTACGACTTATCCATCTCATGATATGAGTCAAACAGGCATGGAAATTGACGGCAGTGGCTTCAGACTGTTTGGATACAGAGATGACAATCTGTGAATCGTCTGCATAAGCAACCAGTGAAAAACCATACGTTCTGATAAGTGTGGCAAGTGGAGCGACATATACTTTGAACAGTGTGGGTGACAATGCAAATCGCTGCGGCACTCCACACGGTATACAGAATGTTTCGGATTGCACATTTTCCCAATATATACTCTGCTCCCTAGAGGCCAGAAATGAAGAAAGAAGGGACAGCGCCAATTCCCCACAGCCCTCAGCCGCCATACTAACATGGTGTGATTCACTGTGTCAAAAGGCTCCCTAGAGGTCTAAGAGAATGAAGATGGCTCTGCCCCCTCCATCCACCTGTCTGCAAACTTCCTCCGTTGCCATAATCAGGGCGGTCTCAGTCAAGTGACATGACAGGAAGCCATGCTGACTAGAGTCAAGCTGATTATTAATATCTAGATATTGCATAAGCTCCTGATTTACCGCCCTTTCGAGGATTTGACGTAAATAATTAATTTACTCTCTTAATTTCTATGCAGGTAAGTACTTAATCAATAATAACTCAGATCGGATGAAAAAAGACAGAGTCCGTGGTGTGAGAGTTCTAAGGGGTTTTATTCCTTAAAAAGGAATGGTCATGGCCAAGATATCATGTTCTGACCACCACACAGGGTGTCAGAAGGGATAGAGCGCTACATTTTATTAACAGTACATAGCTTATATACTTATTTTGCATCATTGGAAACAGTATAGAAGGCGTAACAGCTAGGAGAAGACAAGATAACAGTATACACGTGGTACATGTGCGTAATCAAGAGGCGTGAACTAGAGGTGTGTTCTGGAAACGTCACTGATAGGTGTCACAAAGGGGTGGCACTAACAGAAAATGTGGCAATGTCAGCAGAAATCGGAAGCTTGGATGCGTGCGCAGCTGGATGACGTGTAATTGGAGGGGTGCAGGGGACTTGACATTTACACTGACGGAAAGAGACAGAAGTCTGGCATGTCAGATCAACTTGTGCTTCTATCATATCTGATATCTGATGTTTAGGAACTAAGCTATCTGGGCAGAAAGGTCTCTAGAGCAGAAGCTATTCTATACTTGCTGTGAGTGCGTGTATAAGCGCCTGAGTGTCTGTATGAGAAGCGTGGGGGCATGGGGCCTTCCATGGAAGCATGGCAACGAAGCTATGAATTACTTGCGCAGAGACAGGTCGGCCCTTTAGCCCTGCAGCTGAGGAAGGATGTTTACTGAAGCTAGCAGGAAGGAATGTATTTTCGGGGAGGGAAACAGATAACTCGAAGGTTATAGTCAATCTTGGCAGGCAGCGGGCTGAGCTGAGCACGGAGGGCCGCGCTAGAAGTAAGTCAGAGTTCACGGGTACGGGGGCTGCCTGGGCAGAGATTTCTCGGAGTCAGAAGCCAGAAAAGAGGCTCGGTGGCAGAGATTCAGGGCCTACTTCACCCAGGGCTGAAAAACGTAGGAGTACACTACAAAAAGACGTTGGCATAGCATACTTAGGAACGGACCATTTGACCCATTCATGGTGGGTCTGAAAGAGGACATGTTAACGTTAGACGCAAATGTATTTGCGTCTTCATAGCTGACACAGGAGGGAAGTTACATGCACTTTAACTCGTACATGGAGTCGGTGGGGTACTCGCTAGGGAACACAACTTGACCATAAAATTTATATTACCTCATTCCCTCCTTGTTCCCTACGGACCCTTCATGATATATCGATCCTCATAAATCGATCGGTTTGTTCTTGTAACATTATATGTTCATCTTTCTTTCTTTGACTGTTTGAGAGACAACTGGAATGTTCAATGCACGATGTGGCACACAGTCCACAAATCGCTGGCCCACACTGTAGGCACAGGCAGCAGCTGAATACTATAACAAGGCCAATGCCTAGGAATGATAAGATCTTCCATCCCCAAGCTGTTAACGTAGTCCAGAACCAACCGGACCAAGTCCAGGTGCCTGGATTCTGATGTATCTGATTTGTGATTTTATGCAGACGGGTAATAGCTTGATAGACAGATGGTGCGTTTTGTGGGATGAAAACGCAGCAACTTGACCCGATGACCTTACAGGCTCCACCTCTGTCTGCCAAGATGACGTCAATTACAAGACGATTTTGAAGGACAACAACCCGCATAGCAGATTGCTCCTCTGTTAAGTTACCTAAGGCGGAGGCAGTTTCATGTACTACAGCTTCGAGTGTTCTGGTTAATCTGCGTATTAATTTACTGTTTTGGACAGGTCCTAGAAAGAAAAAGAATCCTTTATTGAAATCAGTGTACTGTTCCCATGCCGTTTCTGTGTAGTCGACAAGTGGAATATCTCTTTTGGGTCTATTCTGTACTAGATTCGTATTTCTATGGTAATCTGGGGGAGCTAGAAAAACAGGCGGCAGAAGGAATGCTATATAACAGGTACCATCCCAATCTGGAGGCAAACGTATGTATGCGGTATGACCACAAACAAAATAGGAGTGACTGATAGCTTTAAAGGACGATTTACCATGGTCACTGAACTCGACCACAGTAGTGCATTTACTATGACCTACGTGTACTGAACCTTTCTTGCTAACACATAGTTCACCTGTGACTGGTAATACTAACATATGGGGCAGAACTGGAGCAGCTTCGGATTCAACAGTAAGGATCATAAGGCTAATTGTGTAATTACCTAATCCATATACTTCATTTTCTAGATCAGTTCCTATTCGAGTAGGAAGTCCCTCTTTATCAGGATAACAGACGTTGAGCAGGACTAAGTTCAAGTTTCCCCAAACCCAGCCCCCATCGAAAACAGCAATATCAGGATCTAAGGAATTAATTATTTTAAACCATGCCCCACAGGAGCCATTGTGAGTGAACGGGTACGGAAAGAGGGGCAGAGCTCCCTTGTAATTCTGGTAGGGAGGGAGTCGGCCACATATCCAGCAGTCGGTAGCATTATTTGTCTGATGGGAGTGGTGTAACATACTAATGAATGTATTGTTGCGCAGCGCAAGTCTGTAAGAGAGTTCATGTGCAGGAAGTTCACTAAAAGTGTGTTCAGCAGAGACATTGTAAACAGATTGTTCACGCCTGAAAATAGGCCAATATATAGGTAGCAGAATGCTGGCAATAATAATTAGAATACTTAGAAAAAACATTATTAACAACGTCACTATACAGTGACTACGCAGTGATTTGCAGTATGTACGTTTCTTTGCTTCTCTCTCTCTCTCTCTATCTCGATCTAGGGGATACATGTCAGAAACTATTTAACCGATTCACCTAGGGGAGGACTTAAACAATTAAACTGTCTGACTTGCTAGATCGGAGCTTCATACGGTACAGTTCTTGGGGAGTCTTTTCTCGTTCGGTAACGGTAAAGTCTTTTTCCTCAATACAGTCTTTGGTGGGGGTGGACGAGTCAGAGTCCTGTTTTAGTCCGTTTTTTAGTTCATTGCAAAGTTTGATGTGACTCGTATGGACCCACCCCTTTCTCCCCTCTATCTTCACGGCGGTCCTGGTTGTAAGGAGGACGGTCTTCGGAGACTTCCAACGGGGCTCCAGCGGACTTTTCCGGTCGAAATTCCGGACGAGTACCAGGTCCCCAGGACGGACCTCATGCGCCTTTACATCGGTGTTGTCAGGGAAGGCTGCGGCAACCTGTGAACGACATGATTGGAGTGCAGACATCAAGGAGGCAAGGTAATCTGTCAACATATTGCAATCAACATCAGTTATTTTCTTCGGAATGGGCGTCCCCCACATATTCGGTGGTCTGCCAAAGACCACTTCGTACGGGGATAGCCCTGATCTTGAGTGGGCGACCATTCTCATGTAGAATAGTGCCACGGGCAGGGCGACTATCCAGTCGACCCCTTTTTCCTGACAGATCTTGGCAAGGCGGATTTTTAGTGTCTGATTATGCCTTTCTACAAGGCCTGCTGCTTCGGGGTGTCGGACACAGTGGAACCTCCACTGATATCCTAGCAAAAGGGAAACCTGTTTCATCAACTCGGACGAGAACGGCTGTCCGTTATCTGAATACACGACACGGGGCAAACCGTACCGTGGGAAGAATTCACGAACCAACTGTCTGGCAGTGGTCGGAGCAGTGTAGTCTGGGACTGGGTATGCTTCGGTCCAGCGGGACAGAGCACAAACAATTACAAGGACATATTTAAAACCTCGACAACTGTTCATCTGGATATAATCCATCTGGAGGACTTCAAAAGGGTGATCGGGAGGATGAAATCCTCCTTGCTCTACAGGGACGCTTTTACCTGGATTGAACTGACAACAGATCATGCAAGTACGCACTTTCTGTTTTGCTGCTGCTCGTAAGTGTTTGTTGTACCAGAGATTCTGTAAACTGTCTAACATCGCCTTCTCTCCTAGATGTGCCGGGCTATGTGCTGTATTTATCATGACTTGAACCATTGAGTCAGGGAGAAACCATATAGATTTTCCCTTCGTCACCCAACCTTGATCTGTCTGAATCCCTCCTAGTTCAGTCCATTTCTTTATTTCATCTGGAGTAGCATGTGTCTGAATGTCAATTACGTCTAGGGCGGGATCTCTAACTGTCATACACTTTATCGGTACCATTGTCTTTGTCACATCAGTAATCTGGATGTGAGTCAGTGCTGTATGTTTTGCTGTCTGGTCTGCCAGGTCGTTACCCTGGGAAACAGAATCTGTAACTTTAGTATGTGCCTTACACTTCATGACTGATATGCCCGAGGGCAAATGTATTGCTTCTAACAGTGCTTGAATGAGGGGACCGTGTTGAATCTTGGCCCCGTGAGAGGTCAGGAAACCTCGTTCTTGCCAGAGGGCTCCGAAGTCGTGTACAACTCCGAAGGCATAACGGGAATCAGTGTATATGTTAACATTTCTGTTCTTGGCTAGAATACAAGCTCGGGTCAGAGCGATAAGTTCTGCTGCTTGAGCAGACAGTGTGTCAATACGATGTGTTTCTTTAACTTCAGTTTCAGTGGTCACGGCATACGCGGCCACTAATTCTCCTGTACTTGTTCTCATGCATGAACCGTCCACATAAAGTGTCAGGTCTGGATTTGTCAATGGAACATCTGTTAAATCTCGTCTAGGCTTTGTTACTGCATTAATGATTTCTATACAATCATGTGGGGCTGGATCTGTCATAACTGTTGGTAATAGTGTTGCGGGGTTCAGGATACTGCAGCGTCTGATTTCTATGTGTGGCTGGAATAGTGTTAATTCATAACCTGTCAGTCGTGCTATAGTCAAGTGTTGAGTCTGGGTTCTGTTTAACAAAACCTCTACAGAATGTGGTACTTGAACTGTTAACTGATGGCCTAAAACAATTGAATCGCTTTGTCTTATTGATAACGCTGTTGCTGCTACTGACTTTAAGCACGCAGGGAGTGCTTGGGCTACTGAATCCAATGTACTAGAAAAATAAGCACAAGGCTTATGTGAACCTGCTTGATCTTGAGTGAGGACAGACAACGCTGTACCATCACGTTCTGTAACAAAAAGTGTAAACGGTTTGCTGTAACATGGTGTCGCTAAAACTGGTGCTTGGCATAAGGCTTTCTTTAAGTCTTCAAAAGCTTGTGTGTGTTCCTGAGTCCAAGGGAGGGCAGTCGAAGTCGCTGCCTCCTGTGTCGTTAACTGGATGAGTGGCTTTGCTAGAAATGCATACTGGGGAATCCATTGTCTGCAGTACGAGGTGAGGCCTATGAAGGCCCGCACTTCCTTTTGTGTCTGGGGTTGTGGCATATTTGCAATTAACTGAATGCGATCGGGAGTGAGCTGTCTCCCCACTTTGGACAGCAAGTGACCCAAGTACACAACTTGCTGAACACAGAATTGTAGCTTCGAAGGAGACACCTTGTGTCCCTTGTCGGCCAGAAAGTGTAGAACTGTCAGTGATGCTTTTTCACATTCGGGCTCACTTCGTGCGGTGATCAGCAGATCATCGACGTATTGCAGTAAAGCGGTGTTAACTGGCATTTGAATACAATCTAGTTGTCTTTTCAGTGCTTGACTATAGATGCTGGGGCTTTCTGTGAATCCTTGAGGTGCGCGCGAAAATTTGAAACTGCGTCCATTTAAACTGAATCCGAAGAGATATTGGCTCTCTGGATCAATGGGCACGCTGAAGAAGGCGTTCTTGAGATCAATTACAGTAAAGAACGTTGCTTCTGAATCAATAGCAGTCAATAGAGAGGAGATATCGGGGACCACAGGATACTGTGGAATAATGCATTTATTCAATTCTCGGAGATCAATCACCAGCCGATATACTGGCGGTGCATTGGGATCAGTACGTTTAAGAATCGGAATGATGGGTGAATTACAGATATTGGAGTCGGTCTCGACGACCACTCCTTGGGCAATGAGCTCTTCAATGATTTTCAGTAAAGCCACTACAGCATCGGGTGGTAACTTATATTGTCTGATTCTGGGTAATACAACACCTGCCTTGAGTGTAACGCGGTATGGTGTAATGTGCATACAGCCTACATCAGTTGGGCCTTTTGCCCACAAGTAATCAGGTACATTTTTTAATCTGACATCAAACTCACGCAAAACATAATGACCCTTGAAATCCCGCAGAAAGAGTCTAACTCCCTCCGGGGAACAGCATATTATAGCTCCTAGAGCCTTCAATGTTTTAATTCCTAACAGATTTTCTGGACATGATTTCGTGAGTAACAGGTCTGTAACGCGTGATAATGGACCCACAGCCAGGGGGACTGGTTCGGATACTTCATTTACAATAGGCTGTCCTGAAAAACCCAGGGAAACATTCTGTGAGCCTGAGAGGGGTGCCCCTGGAACTTCATCATGACTTATTGTAGTGCGACTTGCCCCTGTGTCAATTAAAAACTTTCTGTCTTTTCCCAATACTTGACTGTGTACATAAGGACCTTCTTGATCTACAGGAATCTCAATAAGAGGCAAGCCACCTTCCCTCTCTAGGCTGTTTCATGTATATCGGGAATATTCGGGGTAAGCGGACTGGGCATACTGATACATCTGCTGTGAAACTTGCTGAGTTGCGGCAATGGGCTGTGGCTGTGGTACTGCTACGGTCTGTGCTGGAGTCGAGGAAGCATGCATAGGCAGTGTATTCTGTGTAGACTGATGCTGGTTATGGTCTTGTCTAGGCGGATGCGGTCTTTCTTTAGTTTTACCTGTCGCTATGTTATGTTTCAGAACTGGGCATTCATGTACGTAGTGACCTGGCTGCTTGCAATAATTGCATGTCCCTTTAACGGGAGCGGCAGTATGACTTGCCTGGGTCGTACCCTTTCTGTGACCGTCGGATGGGACTGTCTGAGCTACTAACATTTTCATCTTTGTGTCTTTCATGCGTTTTTGTTCCTGATCTTGTTCTTCTCTAATTCTGTTCTGATGATATTGTAACATTTGTAACATCTGGGATGGCGTATTTGCTTGCCATGTACTCTCGACCTTGTACACTCGATTTTTAACTAACGGTAGGGAATTCTCGACTAACTTTGATACAAAAAGATGTGGGTACGACTCGCTACTTGGCTGGAGGCCACTATTAATAATAAAACATTTCTCGAATCTTGAATAGAAGTCACTAGTATCTTCATCATGTTTCTGTTTACAGGACGAGATTGCATCCCAATCCTCCTTTCTAGTTGTCAATAATCTGGGCAGGACCTGTACTATCAAACCTGGTAATGCTTTAGTTTTGTCCCCAAGGCCTAACCCTGGGACCCGTTTCTTTTCTTCTTCCTCTATTTCTGCCCAGGCAATTTTTGTGTCTCCCACCTCCCATTCCTTTTCCTTTAATTTCTCGAATATACCCGTAGGCAATAATACTTTCAACATTTTCATGATATCATCATATGTGTAGCCCCCCATTAATAACATGTCTTTAAGCTCTCTATGGAAACCTGCAGGGTCTTTATCATGGCATGGTACTAGTTTCTTCATTTCTAACAGTTCTAATTTAGTCAGAGGCGTGTGAACATATACGCGTTTCAAAGTTTTATCCTCACCCATAACGGGGTGCACTTCTCGTAAGGGGTTCTGACTTTCAATACCACCCCCGCATTGCATATGGTACATTTTCCTTTCTGGAGGTGGGGCGGGAACATATTCAGAGCTTACAAAGGTATCATATCTGTGTCGTTGTTCTAGAATTATTTGAATTAATTTAGTGCTTAGACCTCTCCATCTATCCATCAGTAGTGCTTCTAGTGTTTCATGTAAGGGACCTGGATCGGAATAATGTTTTCTGTATTTAATGAGAAGGTGCTGAATCATGTATACACCTGCTAATTTCTGTTCGTTGGGGGAGAGGTTCAGAAATGTCTGCGCTACTGTGTCATCATTATATATGTCTGCATTTTCGGCCCATGATACAGCTGATCGGGCTAGTTCTTGTTCATCCATAGAATTGAGTACATGGTACCCAACTCGATCTCGAAGCCTTTTATCAGTTTCCTGGAACTGATGCTCAGAAGAATTCGGATTTGTTAAGGCAGAGAAGAAAACTCTCTTGCTCTCCGGACGGATACCCTTCCTAAGGTAAGTTCCCTTACCTACATATGCTATTGTTCCTACATTTCTTTCGGATTCTTCCTGTACTTCTTCCTCCTCGGAGGAAGCCTTTTCTTTCTCTTTCTGGTGTACTGCTATCACTGCTTTCCTAATCTTCTTGTACATAGAGTCTATGCAATTCTGTCTGTCATGTCTTCCATCAGCTATATTTTGACCCCACTTGTTCAATGCGTCTAATTCACTCTGATCTGTTCCGGGCCTGTCTCGTTCTCTTATTAGACAATTTATGAAAAATCGTAGTATCAGCGCTTGCATGCCAACTTTCTGTTTCTCCATGGCATCCTTAATACTGTCAGAGTCCTTTCCTGTCTGAACGAACTCATATATTCTGTCTAGACGCTCCTTCATTCCTGCATAGCATAACAAGCTATCAGTAGCGGATCTTAACCGTAATGATGCCAATATCATTAAATCGTCCTTTCCGGGTACTGGATCATATCTGCAAACTGACATGTTTTCTTTTAATGCGTCAAGGCGGGATGAATTAGAGGAGTGGGGAGACCTGTACGTGAGAGGACTCTGCATATCTCTGAGATTTAATCTGTGAGTTGGTGGCGGGGTCTGAGGACCCGCGGTCGCACCTCCTGAAGCGGACGCTTGTACATTACCTCCCTGTGGAGTCTGTATCTGGACTTGAACTTGTCGTTTAGGTGGATCAGGCAAACGTGGTTTCGGTAGGTCAGTTTTGAGTACGGGAAGTGGCGGGGCTGGCGGAACGGGGGAGGTCTGTTGCGGTACCGGCGGAACGTGACCTGGGGGTGGAGTGCCACCCCCGTCCCTGTCAATAGGCAGGGCACGAACTGGCAGATTGGTGTAAGCTGGTGCTACATCGTCTAAGTATGAATTTAGGAATATGTCTTTAGTAGTCTTATGCATTACTTTAGTTGGAACTAATGGTGACGGCAAATTTTTTGGTATTTCTGAGATGGCGTCAGGTGTACCCTCGGCCAAAAGATACATGTTGTTCACTTGGCTATTTCGGATGCGATCTATTTGTTCTGATTTTACTCGAATTCCTTCAATAACTAATTCGTTTTCTTGGGCCTTTTCTGATTCTTTAAGTCTGTCTTCTCTACGGAGTGCTCTTTCAGCACGCTTATGTGATTCCTTACGCCAAAATTCTATGGCGTCTTTCTGAGATTGTCTGGCTTTCTTTTTCCGTAATGCTTCTTCTACCTTTATGATGCACTCGGCATCCCATGTTCCGCTAACTGGCCATCGGTATCTTTCCTCTAGGTGCTTGGTATAATCGGTCCATAACTCTAGATACAATATGGCGTCTATGCCATGTTTGTTATACATGAAATTACCTGGAGTGTCCCTAGGGGGGATCGGAATTTCTTCCTCTAACATCCCTTTCCTAGTTCCTATCTGCTTTAACTTGTTGAAAAACGGCATTGTGCCTACTTGATACTGAGATGCTCGATCCTTGATACTTAATTCTGAATGTAACTATTTATACAAGAAAACACAATAATGCACAAGGAAAACAATCACATTCATACCACGACATTAATCACAAAAACATTTAAAACATAGATGACTACCCCACTATACTAGATGTACTGCTAAACAGTACAGATACACTGTTGTAACAGTGCAAAAATTCAGAAATTCGGAATACTAGATATACTGCTAAACAGTACAGATACACTGCCTAAAAACAGTGCAGACCGGACTTGCGTACCCAAACCCGTCTAGATACGACCCAGCGATGGTACTCACCGGGAAGCACGGAAACAGAAGGCCTCGGAAAACTCGACTGGACTCGACTCGATACTTCGGAAAACTTCGGAAAACTTCGGAAAACTTCGGGAATTTTCGGAAAACCTCGGAAACCTGGTGGGCCTCTTGACACCTCGGACCTTGCTTCTTTCGGCTAGGCTCTGGTCGGGATCCTCCGCACTCCTCACCGCCTCGTCTGGGCACTGATCGCAGTCTTCGTCCCCTCCGTGGGTCAGAGGGAGATGCAGGAAATCCTGCCGGTACGCGTATGTTCCTTCTAACTGATGGCAGGGGACAGAGCTTGCAATGCGCCAACCGGCGCGTGAGGTGGGGGAGGGGTCCCTATTCGGGCGCCAAAATGACGTAAATAATTAATTTACTCTCTTAATTTCTATGCAGGTAAGTACTTAATCAATAATAACTCAGATCGGATGAAAAAAGACAGAGTCCGTGGTGTGAGAGTTCTAAGGGGTTTTATTCCTTAAAAAGGAATGGTCATGGCCAAGATATCATGTTCTGACCACCACACAGGGTGTCAGAAGGGATAGAGCGCTACATTTTATTAACAGTACATAGCTTATATACTTATTTTGCATCATTGGAAACAGTATAGAAGGCGTAACAGCTGGGAGAAGACAAGATAACAGTATACACGTGGTACATGTGCGTAATCAAGAGGCGTGAACTAGAGGTGTGTTCTGGAAACGTCACTGATAGGTATCACAAAGGGGTGGCACTAACAGAAAATGTGGCAATGTCAGCAGAAATCAGAAGCTTGGATGCGTGCGCAGCTGGATGACGTGTAATTGGAGGGGTGCAGGGGACTTGACATTTACACTGACGGAAAGAGACAGAAGTCTGGCATGTCAGATCAACTTGTGCTTCTATCATATCTGATATCTGATATTTAGGAACTAAGCTATCTGGGCAGAAAGGTCTCTAGAGCAGAAGCTATTCTATACTTGCTGTGAGTGCGTGTATAAGCGCCTGAGTGTCTGTATGAGAAGCGTGGGGGCATGGGGCCTTCCATGGAAGCATGGCAACGAAGCTATGAATTACTTGCGCAGAGACAGGTCGGCCCTTTAGCCCTGCAGCTGAGGAAGGATGTTTACTGAAGCTAGCAGGAAGGAATGTATTTTCGGGGAGGGAAACAGATAACTCGAAGGTTATAGTCAATCTTGGCAGGCAGCGGGCTGAGCTGAGCACGGAGGGCCGCGCTAGAAGTAAGTTAGAGTTCACGGGTACGGGGGCTGCCTGGGCAGAGATTTCTCGGAGTCAGAAGCCAGAAAAGAGGCTCGGTGGCAGAGATTCAGGGCCTACTTCAGCCAGGGCTGAAAAACGTAGGAGTACACTACAAAAAGACGTTGGCATAGCATACTTAGGAACGGACCATTTGACCCATTCATGGTGGGTCTGAAAGAGGACATGTTAACGTTAGACGCAAATGTATTTGCGTCTTCATAGCTGACACAGGAGGGAAGTTACATGCACTTTAACTCGTACATGGAGTCGGTGGGGTACTCGCTAGGGAACACAACTTGACCATAAAATTTATATTACCTCACCTGGCAGACAGGAGATGGGTCAATAATTCTTCACTTCGTAGGATCTAGAGTAGGTTTTTTCAAAATTGGTCTTATGCGGGCTGTTTTCTGAACCAATGGGTATATCTCAGACTCAAGCACTTGGTTTAAGAGAGGGGTTGGATATGAACTGATCATCCCGGAAGCCAGGTGCAAGACCATTGGTGGACATGGGTTCTTCCTGGATCCAGATTTAGTAGGGAGTAAAATTGTATTCACCTCTTTTGTGGTAAAGGTGCTAAAGCTAGTTAATTGGCACTGAGGCACGATTTCCTCCAGTACTAAGGGGATAATTACGATGGCGGGTGGACAAAGTCCACCCCCCACCGAAACGGTATACGGGACCGCCTGCCAGGGGTGCGGCACTCCTGCCGTGCAAAATAGGATGCGACCGCCAGGTATAATGCATTGTGGTGGGCGGTGCTGTCAGAAGCACCCGCCGCAATGCACAATATTCATGTTGTGCATTTGCATGCACAACGTGGTGCATGCAAATGGAGGGGGTACCCCCCAAGTGCATCTCCCACCCCTCCCAACCCCTGGGGTCCTGCAATGGGCCCCCAAAAGTAAACTCCACCTGACTTTCCATGGCAGAGTCCCCGCCATGGAAAGCCCTGCACCGCTGGGCATCCTAATATGGACCACCATATTGTAGCCCTTTTCTGCCCGGTCACATATCCTACTGCTGGAAAACCGGCAGACGGTCTTTCTGTCCGCCGGGGTCCCCTTTGCCATTGTAATATGGTGGGGAGGAATGGCAGGCGGGCGGTGGAAAGTGGTGGGCAGATCGCCACCGCCATATGGGCATTTACGGTCTGCCCGCCATACTAATGACCCCCTATGCCAGGGTCATTTTCCGTTGACTTCAAATTGTTTTGCAGATCATAATAGTTTAGTTGATAATTTGTCTGAAAAAAATTTACCATTTTATTGCAAAAGGCTTGGTCTGGTTTATATAAACTGACCTGTTGAGGTTGAAATAGCACTCGGGCGGTTTTACAAAAGCTCCTTAGAGGACTTTCTAGCCGCCTCAATTCTTGCAGTGTAGTATGTATTTCTTAGCTTTTATAATAGGCTCTTTATAAAATTGGAGCGCTATGTTGTATGCAGCCTTATGTTCTGTGCTGTAGTCCGCCCTCCAAATGCACTCAACTCTCCTACACATAGCTTTTAATCTTTTAAGCTCTGGTCCATACCATGGCAACGTCACCCGAAATCTTTTTACTTTGGTAATTCTTTAAGGTACCACCTGGATAACCGCGGTAGCAATCCATTTATTAAACTGGATAGCTGCATCATTGTTATTTATGACCCGCATGGGAGGAAAGATGTTTAAAGCCTTCTCAAGTTCCGCCCCTTGGACTTTATTCCATGTTCTAGTTTTTAAACTAAGAGCTTTATTTACAATGAGAATATTTGTATTGATGATGTTAATTAAAAGTGTTTTTCACTTATCCCCAGGGATGGGATGCTTGGAAAAAAGGGGTTTTGGGTGTGGGAGTGTATTAATACTCAGTTATTCATTTTAATACTTGAGTATTAAGTATTTATTATTCTAGCAGTAAGCCATTTTAAAAATAAAACAAATCTAAAAAATAATTTAAAAGGGTTTGGCACCTATCTGCTGGGATGGGATACATGGGCATTGGGTGGGGAGTGTGTTAACACTCGGGTATTAATTTTAATACATGACTATCAATTTTAACTTACATTAACAATTATTTATTTGTAAAATTGAGATATAATATTTAAATAAATAAAAGGGATTGACATCCATAGACTGAGATGGGAAGCTAGGGAAACATGGGTTTTGGGTGCGGGTGTTAATTCATAAATAATACTACTATTTGTAGAATTAAATTAGAAAATGCAAAAAAAGAGAGTAAAAAAAGAGTTTTGCACCCATCAATTGGGGTGGGTTGGGGGAGGTAATAGAGTTTTTTGGTGGAGTAGTGATTTAACTTCCATGTGTAAATTAAAACACACTGTACAAAAATGTATAGTAATTTAAAATTTACTTTAAGGGAATTAACAATCCTAAAAAAAAAATATTAATTTAGTTAAAAAAAATGCATATGTGCAAAATAAGTTTGCAAACATAGACATACCAAAATGTAAAAAAGTTGCAATTACTAATAAATATGATAATATACTACAAACCAATAATGGACACATTAAAAGTATTGTAAAAAACTGAATTACATTAAAAAAACTAAAAGAAAGTTTTAAAAAACTGCAAACAAATTATTTTAAACAACTCTATTAAATGTAATTTTTTTTAAATAAACATGTATTTTAACTGTATTGTAACATATATTTTTTTAAATTTTTTGTAGGTTTTCCCATAGTTTTCCATTAGAATGAATGAGAGAAATGTTCCTTTTTTTCCTTTTTCAAAAAGAGTTGACGTTGCAGCGTGTACGTAAATTCACCAGTGTGAGGAACGTCATGGTCAGGTTTGGAATCAATAAAGAGTGCATACAGGTAAGGCAAAACATTTTTTTTAAATAGTTTAAGGGTGGCAGAGTTTTTTGTAAGGAGAGAGGAAGGATGTAGTAAGACCTAGCGCAGTTGTTTTTTGATAGTTTTGTATGTTTTAACACCAAAATGTCTTCCTGTGCAGGTGGCAGTTGTAGGCCCACGTTGGGTAGATTGCGTTTGTAACAATTTTTGTTTAGGAGATTAATTTTTAAAGAATGACTACCTTTTCTTTTAATCCAACATGTCATGAAAGCAATATTTTGTAAACATTTTTGATGCAATGTATTTTAAAATTAAGGTATTGCATTCTCATGGATGAAGGAAGGGACATGGACACAGATGCATGGATCGCCGATTTACTATTTCGGACAATTTCTATTTTTGATACATGTTTTTTTAATTTAAGCTGGATTTGGGTCAAGAGAGGATTGCAACGATGGACTTCTCCATGCGATTTTGCCAAAAATCTTTTATTATTTGGGGGATTTTGCAGGATTTCAGTTGAGAGTGGATTGCAGTGATGAATGTCTGAATTTTGCAAAAATCTTGTATTTTTCTGGATGCTTTTTTTGTAGGTAAGCACAGTACAGTTTTCAGCTCCTTTTTAGCTACATAAATTGGCTTTGCTGAACTGAGTTCATTTTGGTTTGTTTGAATCAGGATTTGGTTTGCATCAGGGATTATGGATTACTTACTATGGATTAATGCACTGCACAAGCCTCTTGGTGAAATGTGGGATTGTTCTCAAATCCAAGAGTTGAAAAAAGAAGACAACTGAAGGTAAGGAACCCGACTTTTAATTTAAAACTGTACATTTGAAAACAAAATGGCAATTGAATTAGGGAGATTCATATTCAAAACAGGCAAGTAAGGTGGTTTAGGGGTTGGTGTAAATTAGAAATGTAGGATATGTGAAATATTGTGTAGGTAGTCTGAAGCCACCATCAACGAAAATTGTTGAATTGCACCCACAAGTCGCTCGCACATTTCTTTTGTTCTTTTTGAAATTCGTGGGCTCAGACTACCAGTCAATGACTGCACAATTCTCATTTCTTGGAAATTTTGCTCCTTCTATAAAATTTCCCAAAAAGTTTTGAAGTGAGAATGTGGTTTAACTATTGATTTGTTGAAGGAGTTGGGCCATCCCTCTATGCCATTATTTGTTTTTGCTCCTCCCTCTAAGCATGTCATATAGCAGTTCCACCACTTCATATGGAAACGTAGCTTCCTCCTGCGACCTGACCTGCTCAGATGGCCAAACCATGTATTTTCAAAGTAATTTTAAAGGGGTGCCAATTTGCCCTCGTTTGCAGAAAAATAGTCAGATTCAGAAATAGATGTGTAGAATTCATCTACACTATCAGGAGGAACAAAGCAAAGTTGTGTTAGTTGCTTCAATTCAAATTGCAATTTAATGTCTGATATGTAATCCTCAACTAAGGATGTTTTTTAATTTTTCTCCAATATGCCTGTGAAAAGTGAAAAAAAACATCCTTGAATTTCGGTATCCGTGTACCTTTTGGTTATTGTGTTAATCATAGGTAATTCAAAGTCAATTAACACTTTTCTAGGACTTTTGTTCACGGCCTTAGCTTTTATCACTGACAAAAAGTCTGTGTATGTTGAAGTTTTGTTTATCAGGGAGTAAACTGTACACTAAGGGCACTACTGTATGATAATTGTAGTCATAAATAGTGTACATTTAGGTGAATGGGTGGGCTGTGGATTTAAACGTCCATCCATCATCCAAATATCACTAGTCTCTAACTTAACAAGATCATGGGGTGTGCTAAAGATTAGAATTCTTTTAAGAGGGTTTTTGTTGTCATGCAAAAGAAATGTTTCATTACTAACAGTCACAGTAAGCTCAGGAGGAATGTTAATATCAGAGAAGGTTTGGGGTGCTACAGGTAGGGGGTTACTTGCCTGTTTTTTATGCTGTATAATTCAGCGAAGGTTGGGGCTGTGGAACTGAGCCACAGAGTTCATTGGAGGTGGATACCAGGTCTTTCATTCCATTTCTTTTTTCTCTTACCTCTAGCTCAATTGCAGAGTGGTTATGCCCAGTGGACTTTCAACAGTGTCACCAAGAGTAACCGCTCTGCCTGTTCAATGGGATTAGTAATAATGTGCACACCTCCAATGACACCTGAGCTCAGTTAGTCCCTCCTTACAATAAACATAGCCACTGTAACTTAACAGTCTATTTTCCCTGCTTGCTTTCACGTATTTGGTTTGGATTCTTGTTGCCATTCTCTGTAGAAAGAAGAAAAAGAGAAAACATTGTTTTAGTGAGTTTGTGTATAATTGCTTTAAAAAATATTTTTCCTGCAAGTGTAAAATTAGTGGCAATGACTTTATTTGTGTGATTAATAAAAAGCAATACAAAAAGACAATCAGTATGAAAGAATTAGTTAAAATAGAATGATATATCTTCAATTCATAAAAGGCAAAAAAATTTTTTAATGCAGTTAATATAGTTTCTTTTAATGCAGCAAAGCAAAGAGTCAATGCATGCCAGACTGTGCCGGACCCTCCGCCAAATAGGTCCCGGGTAATGCCAAGGAAAATTGGCCATATGCTTCACTGTGTCCAGCAAAAATAACTGTTGAACGGCCTCATTTGCTGTCCGTGTCCCTAGTTGAAGAAAAATGGGCCTTAGAAAGTAACAGCGAGCTGGCAGCAAGGCAGGGCAACATAGCAAGATGTGGGCCAGCGATTTCCGCTTATAGTAGCAGAGGCGACACTCCGAAATGGCTGGCTTTACTTTCGAGGAGGGATACAGGTATTTTAGGGGGAGCGAGTGTAGTCTGGCTGATAGTATCCTATGTAGGGCTTGCCTCCCCACCGGCTGTGTAAGATGTGGTTTAAGGCCATGTGATGTATAAAGGGAGCTGTGGGTCTCATGAAAGCCACTGGCTGACAGAGCTTCGATGTCCAGTATACAAGAGTATGATACTACTTGCTTTTTTATTGATGTTTTAATTGTGGTGTACTTGATTATGTTAGGATCCCAATTCTCAATGGCTAAGTTTAGCAGATATTTGGCTGAGGCAAGGCCAATAGACCACGGGTTGCCCGATTGTTGGAAAATTTTGTTTATAACACTCTTCAATGAGTTTTCTGGGCCCACAATTGTTAGGTAAAAGTATTTTGCCAAGCTCGCCAGTTCTTCCAGGGATTGTCGATTGAGGTTAAATTCCAGCCGAATTAAAATATTCCTAGTGCATACTGGAAGACTAAAAAAAATGTTATAAGCTGTGCAGTGGATCTTTTCAAGATCCTGCTCAAAGTTGCCTGGAAATGCCTGTATCGCATAATTAAGGGACGGTAATAATTTTGCCCTCAGGACTCGCTGAATAGCCGTAGTTGTTGCCTTTCTAAAACGGCATGAAGTTTGCAGATGGCAAAGGTGACCATTTTTCCTTTTTGCTTAAGCTTGTGGCCGTGGACCTGTGAGCGCCCAGTTTTGCTGAACCAAATTCCAAGATAGTTATATGTTTTTGAACTATGCAGTGTTAATGGGCCAAAGCTCCATTTCATCCATTTCTTTTTCGGGTGAGGTCCAAAGATTACTATCTTGGATTTTGTTGGATTTGCAAACAGCTTGTTTTTAGCATTATAATGTGCTGGATCTTGGTTCTTGCAATTCTTGGCGTCGCTAAAGGGGCTCAGTGCAGAGCACTACCCAAGTCCGCTGTATATAAGTTGAAGAGCAGCTGAGCAAGAAACAGCCCTGCTTTAGGCCATGATCTGTGCTAATTTTCCATGATCTGTGTTAATTTTCCATGATCTGTGTAAAATTAGTGTACATTAATTATTTTACAGATTTCTTTTACAAAATTGAACCAGGATTTAATTACCTGGGCTTAGAAATGTTGGTTTTTCATTGTTTACTGGCTTCATACCTTTGATGAAAAAAGCTTATTTTGGAGAGAATTGACAGAATGAAACAGGTTACCTTTATTAGGTTTTTCTGTTGTGTGGCCAGAAAGTCCTGGAGTTGAAGCAGTGTTTCTCTGATTTTTTCTTTCAATTGGTCTTTCTGTAGTGCTTTGCTCTTTGGCTTCTTTGGTTCCAAGAATAGTGCAGAAATGTTCTTAGTTTTTTACTATCAAACATCTACCTTTGCAAATTGCCTGCAAAGAAAAAGTTTAGTCATTATTTACTTGAAACAAAGTCATATTATTTTTTTGATGCTCTAATTGTTAATGCAATGTTACTTTTTCCATAGAAAAGTTTCTTAACTTGAAACCTGCAAAAAAAGATTATTAGTTATGGTTTTGGATCATTTTTACCTTGTATAGTTTGGCTTCTTATGTGTTGATGGGCTTGATTTGTTTTTGGTGATTAAGGATGTGTTCCTCCACACTTGTGGGGTAATATGATTTTATCTATGGAGAATTGTAAAAAAAACACTGTTTTATTGCATGCTTGAAAAAGAACAGCAATGAAAATGTGAACATTGCTTTTTAAATATTAATTTTTAATTTATGTTTATTAAATTTGCCTCCAACACCATCCAGCACTTTCTCTGAGGGAAGCATATGTCGGTGTAGGAATAGTAAATTTGCCACCAACACCATCCAACACTTTACCTAAGGCAAGCACCTGTCGGAGTAGGAATAGTACATTTTCCCCCCCATCACCCAGCACTTTCCCTGAGGTACCACCTGTTGGAGTAGGAATAGTAAATTTGCCCCCACCACCATCCAGCACCTTCCCAGAGACAAACACCTTTCGGTGAAGGAGTAGTACATATGTCCCCACTGCCACCCAGCACTTTTCCGGAGGCAAACACCTGTTGGAGTAGGAATAGTAAATTTGCCCCCACCACCAACCAACACTTTCCCTGAAGCAAGCACCTGTTGGAGTTGGAATAGTAAATGTGTAAATGTGGCCCTCCACCATCCAACACTTTCCCTGAGGCATACACCTGTAGGAGTAGAAATAGTAAATTTGCCCCAAAACCATCCAACACTTTATCTGAGGCAAACACCTGTCGGTGTATGACAAGTAAATTTGCCTCCACCACCATCCAACTCTTTTCCTGAGACAAACACCTGTCAGAGTAGGAATAGTAAATTTGCCCCACCACCATCCAGCACTTTCCCTGAGCATTTTGAGGCAAAAACTGTGTGAGAAAGATAGTCTGTGATAACACTCACCCAGCACGACCGGGGATTTTTCCTCACCTCACCTGGACTCATACTCAGGAATAATGAGGCCACACTCTAAAAATTTACTTTTTGAGAGACCTTGTGTGAGGTGTGAGCACTTGGTAATTAGAGGGTATTTGAATAGCTATTGAACATTATTGTTAGGGATGACAGTAGAAGTGCTCATATCAATGTAGAGAGGAGTGGGAGAAAGGTTTTTTCACCTACCTGCATTATGCACCTGTATCCTTACTTTTTAGAGCGTGGCCTCATTATTCCTGAGTATGAGTCCAGGTGAGGTGAGGAAAATCCCTGGTCGTGCTGGGTGAGTGTTATCACAGACTATCTTTCTCACTAGTAGGAGGAGCTTAAGCGGGACATGCTTTTTTTCGAATACTATGTTTGTTTTATGTTGTGTTATTCCAGATGCATTTTATCATCTACTGACACGGAGGATATGTTACTGAATTACCGTATCCTTTTTTGATGCTTCACTTTATTATACCTTTTGACACCTTAGTGCTTTTGTGTGACATAATCACTTTGCAGTAGCAACGTTTAGAACAGAGGCAAAGAAGAAAGCCTTGGGTCTTTCCCGTTTAGGCTGAAACATGTTGGCCCCTATGCATTCATTTGTTTAACACTGCTTTCTTGCGCTGTTCTCGTTTATAATTAGGAAGTGGCCAGATCCTTAATAAACTTATTTCTCTTGTCCTCTATCCTTTTTTAACATTCACCGCTTTATTATTTTTTGCACTGCACTTTAACCCATCTATTTTGATATCACTTGGTCAAAAAGTGTTTGTGATCAGTGACCCTACTATGGTACAAGGCAAGAATATGGTCTCAATGATCAAGAGACTTCATTGCCTTGGTAGGATGACCAAATGATAACATTGATCATCACAAGATTTTTATGAGAATCCTATGAATACCTTTTGAGTTCTACTCACAAATCACTGCAGACATTGTATTTGTTGTTTTTGTCCCACTCATGTAAACTAGTTGTTAGTCATCAATGTACTCAACACGATTGATGACAGTTTGAGACAATTCCTCGTTTCGAGACCCCTAGGTTTCTTTGTTGTTTATAGCACTATGATGTACCCAGGAGCCAGCCCGGAGGCCAGTACACATTGCAGAACATGTATATGAGATGCTGCACAACCAAGGGGCAAGAAGCAGCACAGTTCCAGGCAGGGCAATGAGAGAGTGCAGAGCATGTCCCTGAGAAGCTGCACAACCAAGGGGCAAGACGCAGCACAGTTCCAGGCAGGGCAATGAGAGAGTGCAGAGCATGTCCATGAGAAGCTGCACAACCAAGGGGCAAGAAGCAGCACAGTTCCAGGCAGGGCAATGAAAGAATGCAGAGCATGTCCATGAGAAGCTGCACAACCAAGGGGCAAGAAGCAGCACAGTTCCAGTCAGGGCAATGAACGAATGCAGAGCATGTCCATGAGAAGCTGCACAACCAAGGGACAAGAAGCAGCCCAGTTACCACAGAGCCAGTGGCCAGAACAGAGCAGGTCCATCTGAGGCAGCACATGAGAGGGGCAAAGTGCATCAACAGTCCATGGCACAGAACAGAGCAGGTCCATCTGAGGCAGCACAAGTCAGTGGCACATTGCATCATAACTCAAACAGGGCCAGTGGCCAGAACAGAGCAGGTACATCTGAGGCAGCACAAGTGAGGGGTACATTGCATCATAAATCAAACAGGGCCAGTGGCCAGAACAGAGCAGGTCCATCTGAGGCAGCACAAGAGAGGGGCACATTGCATCATACCTCAAACAGGGCCAGTGTACAGAACAGAGCAGGTACATCTGGGGCAGCACAAGTGAAGGGGACATTGCATCATAACTAAAATGGGGCCAGTGGCCAGAACAGAGCAGGTACATCTGAGGCAGCACATGTGAGGGGCACATTGCATCATAACTCAAACGGGGCCAGTGGCCAGAACAGAGCAGGTCCATCTGAGGCAGCACAAGTGAGGGGCACATTGCATCATAACTCAAACGGGGCCAGTGGCCAGAACAGAGCAGGTCCATCTGAGGCAGCACATGAGAGGGGCAAAGTGCATCAACAGTCCATGGCACAGAACAGAGCAGGTCCATCTGAGGCAGCACAAGTCAGTGGCACATTGCATCATAACTCAAACAGGGCCAGTGGCCAGAACAGAGCAGGTACATCTGAGGCAGCACAGGTGAGGGGCACATTGCATCATAACTCAAACAAGGCCAGTGGCCAGAACAGATCAGGTGCATCTGACGCAGCACATGAGAGGGGCAGATTGCATCATAACTCAAACAGGGTCAGTGGCCAGAACAGAGCAGGTCTATCTGAGGCAGCACATGAAAGGGGCACATTGCATCCTAACCTAAACAGGGCCAGTGGCCAGAACAGAGCAGGTACATCTGAGGCAGCATATAAGAGGGGCAAAGTGCATCCACAGTCCATGGCACAGAACAGAGCAGGTCCATCTGAGGCAGCACATGAGAGGGGCAAAGTGCATCAACAGTCCATGGCACAGAACAGAGAAGGTCAATCTGAGGCAGCACATGAGAGGGGCAAAGTGCATCAACAGTCCATGGCACAGAACAGAGCAGGTCCATCTGAGGCAGCACATGAGAGGGGCAAAGTGCATCAACAGTCAATGTCACAGAACAGAGCAGGTCCATCTGAGGCAGCACAAGGAGGTGTGTCATACGGGCAGTCCCATGGACAAGAATATTGTAAGGGTGGTTACAATGAACTGTCCAGACATCAAGTACAATGAGATTTGAGTAATGGGAACTGCACCTCACAGCACACAATCAGGTGGACTGTGGGACCACGTAGCTTCGGACACAGTGGCACATGAGCGATAGACCCTGACACACTGGCAGGACCTGTTACAGGAGTGTGGGAAACAGCCACAGCTCTAGTGACTGACACATGAGCGAAGGATAGACCCTGATACACTGCCAGGACCTGATACAGGAGTGTGAGAAATAGCCACAGCTCTAGTGACTGACACATGAGCGATAGACCCTGACACACTGGCAGGACCGGATACAGGAGTGTGAGACACAGCCACAGCTCTAGTGACTGACACATGAGTGATGGACCCTGACACACTGCCAGGACCAGATACAGGAGTGTGAGACACAGCCACACCTCTAGTGACTGACACTTGAGCGATAGAGCCTGACACACTGGCAGGACCTGTCCCTGGATCTGACCACTAATTACCATGCCAGCATCTGAGACATGAGAGTGGAGGGGGGAACATCCATTACAACGCAAGTATTACAACGCAGTGCTATTACAACGCAGGTATTACAACGTAATTTCTATTACAACGCATGTTTTTACAACGCATGGTGTTACAACGCAAGTGCTATTACAACGCATGTTTTTACATCGTATTTAAATTATTATTAATATATTTTTGTTTTATTTGTTTAATAATTTTTTTTATAACATTTGGTTGTATTATAATATTTTAATTGCTTAATAATAATAATTTTTTATTTTATTTATTATGTGTGTAATATTAATAATATTAATTATTTTTTATTATTTATTATGTGTTTATGTGCTCAGTGCTTTTTATTTTATTTTTTAAAAATAACAATTATTAATTATTTTAATTAATAATTTTGTTTTTTTTGGTATTAAGATAAATATATATATATATATATATTATAATTAACGACAGTTATTTATATATTATTTGTATTAAAAATTATTTATTTAGTATTTTTAATTAATGTTCTAATAATAATATTTTATTTTATTTAAAATTTAAAAATTTTTATATATTAAGTAATATTAATTTGTTTGTTATTAAATATATTAAGATATAAATATTACAAAGATTGACTAAGTTATTTACATATTCATAGTAATAAAAAATTAATAATTTACTTACTAAAAAATTATACAATTATATTTCTTTTAAATATTAAGTATTAATATTTATGTTTTAATTGGTAATATTAATTATATATATAAAATTAATTATAATAATTAGTGATTATAAAATGAAGTATTAATATTCTGGTATTTAATGAAAAATAATTTTTAAAAATGAAGTATTAATACTCAGGTATTTTAAAAAAAATATATAATATCATTGTTTTTAAATTATTTTTTGAAAGATATAATAATATATATAAATATATTATAAAGTAAAGGAGATTAAAAAATGAAGTATTAATACTCAGGTATTTATTTAAAAATATATAATAACATTGTGTTTAAAATATTTTATTTTAAAATATAATTATTCTTTGTAGAAGGTTTTATTAGTAATTAGTAAATCAATAAAATATAGTTTAATGTTTACAATATTTTTTAAAAATTTAAAAAATTATAGTTATATTTTTAATATGTATATTTAAACATTTTCCCACGCTTTTCTATTGATTTCAATGAAGCGTTTTGTCCTTTATTTATTTCTATGAATACTCTATTGGAATCCGCGGGACGGTTTCTTATGGATGAAAAACAACTGAAGCAGGATGGAGAAGAAGGAAACAAGGGTAGCCTAATGGTAAGTGATAAAAAACATAATTTTTGGTAACTTTACTTTAATTTATAACGTTCAAATAAAAAATAATAAAAGTACAAACTCAATTTGTTTTGAAATAAATTTCTTTTATTATTCAAATAAAATGTCAAAAAAATATATTGATTTTTATTTGTATTTTTAATATTTACATGATATTTTTACTTTACAAATAAATTACATAATGTATTAAATTAAACATATAATACATTATAATGAAATAGTCCTTTTTCAATTTTGCTGCCTTTGGATGACATCTTCATGTTCACGTCGACGTTAGCCGCCATCTTGGATTTATTGATTGCTGGAAGTAGCAGGAAGCTGATCTGCGCTCAAGGTAGGAAACTTTTCAAACTTTATTTACAGTAAAACATAGTTTTTTTTAGTTCAGAAAGATTTTATTAATTTTTAAGGCAAAAGGAAAAAGCATAAATACAATACAAAAAAGAGGAAGGAAGTTACAAGCGTAAGTGGTCAAATAACCAATATGAAGCGTAATCAATCATAATATGTAAAATTAACATATAATAATACAAAAGAATCGCAATTAAGGAGGAAGGGTAAGGATGGAGGGAGGAAGAGGGGAAGGGAATAACATGTCATAGGAACGTGAATTCATAAACTACAGAGTTACAGTGAAAATGCAATGTAAAAATAGAATATAAGAAAATGTATAACAATATCAGTGCAAAACATATGAATCAATAGGTAACCAAAACGATTGAAATGATTGTGGATTATGAGTAACGCCTTTAAGAGAAAGCTGCGCACCTCTTCTCGTAAAGGTGATCCATGACCACCAAGCATGAACTGAAAGAGAAGAAGCATCTTTCCAACAGAAAGTAATGGATTTTAAGGCAGCTGTGATTAGAAAATTAAACAATTTTGCCTCTGAGTCTGAAAGGGGGTGAGTCAGGGCAATCGATTTGCAAATTAAAAGATTAAAGGAAATATCATCTTGTAAAGGTAAAATTTTCAAAATTACATTCCATACTTCCAACCAAAATTTCATAATAACTGGACATTCAAATAACATATGGCGTAGGGAACCAGGGCTAGCGTTGCAGTGCCAACAAACATCAGAAAGTAATAGTTTTGCATGGAAAAGACGTGAAGGAGTCCATAAAGTGTTAAATAAAATATAAGCATTGGTTTGATAAAGGGACACTGGGAGCCAGCCAGAGATACTGTCGAGCCATATAGAGGACCATGAGTCATCTGACAGGGAGATAGAAAGTTCATTGTTCCAAAACGACGAAATAATCTGGACATTGGAGCCCTGTGAGGAGGAAAGTTTTTTATAAAAAACAGAGACAGCTTTAGGGGAAGATGTTACAGCTGTGAGGTAAATTAATAAGTCATTTGTGGTGGAGGAGGGAATACCATTGGGGAAAGATCCAAAATTGAGTTACATAAAAATTGATATTTTACAAGGTCATTAGCTGGGATACCAAACTTTAACTGTAGCTGTTCAAAAGGAATAAAAGCATTGTCATTAAATACATCTTTAAGATATAAAATTCCTTTTGAAATCCAAGAGGACCAGAAGGAAATGTTTCTGTTCAATTTAAGGAGTGCACTGTGCCATAAAGACAAGTGGACTGTGGAGAGAAGGGGTAATTCAAAATTAGAATCTAAGTCATTAATTATCAATCTGGAGGATTTAATGATAGAGGAAAGATGAACAACCTTCGCTGTGGATGACATTGACATCAATGAAGGTAAAGAAAAGGGTCGTACAATGGATGCTTCAATATCCAACCAAATTGGAGGTTTTACCATATGTGAAGGATTAAACCAAAGGGCACTCTGCTTTAGGATGAAAGCTTTATGGTACAGGTGAAAATCTGGCAAGGAAAAACCAGCACGGGACTTAGGGATTTTTAACTTTTTGTAAGCAATACGAGGGACTTTGTTAGACCAAAGGAATTTGGACAAAAGTGTGTCAATAGATTTATAAAAACTGAGAGGAAATTGGGTGGGGATCATGGCTAAAGAATAAAAAACTTTAGGCGCTATATTCATTTTTACAGATTCCATTCTTCCCCACCAAGTGAGATGAAGAGCAGACCACTTTGACGTTTTGTTTTTAATGTAATCGAGTATGAAATCAGAGTTAAGTTTTAATGTGGCTGGCAGCGATGAAGCAAATAGAATACCCAAATATTTAATTTTGGTAGGTTGCCAAAGAATATCTGTGTTCTGGAGCATCTCCGAGGTACAAAATACATTTAAAGGAAAAAATTCAGTCTTGCTAACATTTAATTTGTAACCTGAAACCATAGAGTATTGAGCAATAATGTCTAATAGGGAAGGAACAGAAGAAAGAGGGTTATTAATAAATAATAAAACATCATCCGCATATGCTAAAGTTTTTACCATAACATCATTGATTACAATACCTTGAATGTCATCACAAATGCGAATATAATTAAGAAAAGGTTCAACACCTAAAAGAAACAACAGTGGAGAAAGGGGACAACCTTGCCTAGTTCCTCTAAAGAGAGGAAATTGAGTAGAAATTTGACCATTAATGAACAAACGAGCTGTAGGGGCAAAATATAAAGCAGAAATCATACGAATAAAAGGGGCACCGAAATCAAAAGACAATAAAGTTTTAAATAAAAATTGCCAGTGAATCTTGTCAAATGCCTTTTCTGCATCTAAGGCCATCACTCCTGCAGGAGAAGTAAGGTGAGAACTTTGTTCAATAATATGTAGTAGAGTTCTAGTGTTATTAGCGGAGTATCTATTTTTCATGAAACCAGATTGATCTGGGTGAATAATGGAATGGAGGACAGGAGCTAATCTAGTGGCAAGGATTTTCGCATAAAGCTTACAGTCTTGATTTATCAGGGAAATAGGGCGATAGTTAGAAACTAAGGTAGAATCTTTATCAGGTTTGGGCAGAACAATGATTAAGGCATCTGTAAAAGAGCCTGAAATAGTACCAGTGGAACTAAAGTGAGAGAAAAGGGCATGCAAGTAAGGGATAAGATGAGATTGGAATTCTTTGTAAAATTCTGCTGGGATACCATCCGGACCTGGAGATTTATTCTTGGGAAGTGACTTTATGGCAAGCATAATTTCTTCAGACGTAATTGGAGAGTCTAGACCTGTTTTATCTGATAAGGAAATATGGGGTAAATTGCACTTATTTAAAAAAGAATCAATTAAAGATTCAGAGCAGGTGTCAGGTTTACTATAAAGGGTTGAATAAAAACTCAAAAATTCTTGCACAATATCATTATGAGAAATAGCCACTTTGCCTTGAGATCCTCGTATTGAGGTAATTTGAGCCTTATCTCTTTTAATTCTCAAGTAATTAGCAAGGAGTTTTCCAGATCTGTTAGTATTAAAACGAAATTTAGCATTTGATTTGGAAAGTTGGACTCCTGCTCTCTGACTAAGGATGGCATTAAATTCATAGCGGAGTTTTTGAAGTGTAAATTTGTACTGGGGGTCATTGGAGGAGATAAACAAACGTTCAAATTTAGCAATTTGTTTTTCCAGATGCTTAACATTAGCGTTAAATTGTTTGTTTTCATGAGCCATTATGGAAATAGTGGTACCTCTAATGTAGGCCTTAAATGCATCCCATCTGGTAACAATAGATGTGGAATCTTCAGGGTTGAATAAAAAATAGTCTTGTATAGCCTGCAATAGTTTAGGTTTATGCTTATCATTAAGGACAATGCTTGAGTTCATACGCCATCTATTTTGTTTAGTAAAATTAGTAGAGATATTTAAGACAAAAGAAATTAAAGCATGGTCTGATATATCTATAGTGCCTATAACAGGATTTGTAGCTGACTGAAGTAGAGAAGGTGAAATCAAAAAATAATCAATTCTCGAGTGAGAGTTATGGGGATTAGAGAAAAAGGAAAACCATTTTTCAGTGGGAAAATGTAGTCTCCATACATCAGCCAGTTTAGTTGTACTTAGGAAAGATTTAAAAGCATGAAAAACTTTAGGGGGTCTATACTTGGTAGTAGAAAGTCTATCAAGTAGCGGATCAATGATAACATTAAAATCCCCCCCAACAATCAAAGGAACTTGTCCCAACTTTAAAACTTCTGTAGCTAAGTTAGACCAAAACAAAGGATCATCAGCTGTGGGGCCATAGATATTAAGTAAAAAGAAGGTGGAATCATGAATTTTAACTTTAACAACAATAAATCTACCTTCTGTATCCGTAAATTTATTGATAATCTGACAGTGTAATCTCTTTGCAAAGAAAATTGCGACTCCATTTTTTTTACCAAGGGCAGGTGATGAAACTATAGTGTCTACCCACTTTTTTTTCATATATTGTAAAATGCTATCATCAACATGAGTTTCTTGAATAAAACATATATCAGCTTTAGAAGCACCCAAGTAGTCTAAAATTTTCGTTCGTTTAACTGGATGTCGTAAACCTTTAACATTAAGAGAAACAATTTTAACATCATGAATAGTAGCCATAAAGAAGTAAAATGAAGATGAAAAGAGGAGTGGAAGGAAGAGAAGAGAGAACGCAGCCATGGAAGAAAAGTAACTCTATGTAGAAAGCCAGAGAAGGTAGGGAAGGACACAAAAGGAAGAAACAGAAAAGGAAGAAAAAGCAACAAACAGGGTACATAAATAAGGACACAGAGACGCACACCCGTTCCACAAGTATGGCCAGAAACCGTCGGAGCCCATGAAGAAAAAGGAATCGCCAGGAATGCTCAAATTAAATGCGTTCAGGTAATAGGAGCTTGAGTATCCATTGATGACGATGACGAAGCTTGTTGGTCCAGAAAAAGTCTTAAGTCTTCAGGACGATGAAAAGATTTTGAAAAAGTGTCTTTCCAAACTCGCATTGTAGACGGATCAAATAGACCATACTTAAAACCAAGGCTTTTCAATTGTGGACGTAGAGAGGAAAATTCCTTGCGAATAGCGACCGTTTCTTTAGCAAAGTCTTGATGGATAAATATTTTGGAACCATTTACCAGAAGCTAAGGAATGTCCCTGGCTGCTTTCCTTATGAGGACCAAGTGATGGTGACGCAAGAACTTGAAAATCATCTGCCTGGGTTTAGTATGGCGTGGATTCCTGTGTGAGGGAATTCTATGTGCTTTGTCCACTTCAAATTTTTCCGGGAATTTGAGATTTAGAAGACCAGGCAGCAAGGATTCCAAGTATAAGCGGCAGTCAGAGCCCTCAATTTCCTCAGGCAGATTAAAAATGCGGAGGTTATATTGTCTATTACGGTTCTCCAATTCCAACAATTGGTTATGCATTGGTACTATCTGAGCCATCAAAGGTGTAAAAGCGTCTAGTTTGGTTTTATTGTCCTGAATTTTAATAGTGTTATCGGAAATTTTCATGGACATGGACGCCATATCTTTGCGAACATTCTTCACTTCAGTTGCAATAGCATCCGTATTTATGCGCAGTGCTTTAATTTCCTCCAGTATCAGAGTAAGTGAAGGTTCAGAGGTTTCAACAACCGTCGACTTTTTTGGGGGAGGAGACACCTGCTGCTTCCTTTTGTTGGCATTAGAATTTTTATTATCCATCTTGAAGAGGAAAGAACACTTTTTGCGTCAAAAAATGTAAAAAAAAGAAAATAAACCCAAATCCTCCTCAAAATTTAATAAATATGAGGGAAAAGGGTATTAAAGGCTCCAGAAGTACTTGAAGAAAGGCAGTGCAGGAGTTAATGTGAGCCGTGGGAGTGGTTAGGCCCAAGCCAGGCCCTTTCTAGAGAAGTGCACCGCCCCTTGAGGTGAAGTAATCGGCTGACTCGGAGCAGAGGCAGGGGAGAGGAACCAGGAAGCAGGCAGAAGGGTCTGCACACGGTGAAATCGCCCCAAATTGACTGGAAAGGTAGGGGGCCGGTAAAGAATGCTAGCGCTGCGCTAATTAAGCAAACCTTGAGGCAAAATCGTCGTAAATCAGCACATTAGGCTGATGAGATTACGGAGCTCCGGTGGCGGCGGCCATCTTGTTCGACGCGCTCGCGCGTCTCCTCTAATTAAGCAAACCTTGAGGCAAAATCGTCGTAAATCAGCACATTAGGCTGATGAGATTACGGAGCTCCGGTGGCGGCGGCCATCTTGTTCGACGCGCTCGCGCGTCTCCTAGTAAAACATAGTTTTAAAAGTATATATATTGTAATGAGAGGTTAAGTAGAGGTTGCGTATTAAACTAATAGTTGCATTTGTTTTGATTTGAACATGTCGCCGAACATTTCACTGGTATATGCCATCGTCTGGTTATGTTACGGGAAAAATAAAGGGTAAATATGTTTGAAAAATATAATTATCATATATATTGTGTACATTTTGAACGTTATATGTTTTGTGTAGTGATAGAAATGTTTGGTTTTTTCAATTTTGATGAACATAGATAGGTTAGAAACGATTTTTTGAAAAATGATAGCATTTGGCTTGTTTTGTAAAGTAGAAAACTGGTTTTTGTGAATTAAGAGAGTTCAAGATGATGCAAGGTATGTTTTGTATTGTTTGTAGATAATTTAGAAAAAAGGTTTTCAATTGGTTGTTATGGTTTCATATTTACAAATGAAGGAATTTTTTTCATTTGTTAAGGTTTGTTTTCGAGAGTTGAAATCGATGCCCGCTATTTTTGAAATTAATTGTTCACATTTATGAAAAATGTGTTTCATTGCTAGTTGTTAGAATTATTTGGTAAAAATGACAAATTGAATTATTTAGTCAGTGAGAAATACTGCAGTTAGGTTGTGTTGAAAAAAAATTTGACATTATTTCATTCATTCAAAATGGCATTTAATGTACAAAATAAATGTATTATAATTTATATACATTGTTTTTATAGGGTAGTTTTTGGAAAAATCTATAGTTAGCGAGAAGATATGCAGTTTGGTTGTGATGTCATTTAACCATAACAAAAATAATTTAACAGGTTGAAAAGGTCACTTTTTCAATTGAGGAATCGTTCCAAAAAAACAAGAATGGGTAAAATTTAAGCTAAGGAATACGAAATTCTTAGCTTTTTAAGAACTTTTTCTGTTTGAAATAGCACAGAAAATTTTGAAAATAAATTAAATTCAAAAAAACATTTTCATTATTACAACCAGTTTACTGATATAATTTTTCACAAGCCAGCATCACTTTTGAAAAAGTAAGTGGTGAGATATGTTGTATATTATAACTTTAATTAGAACGTTCAAAATGTTTACAACATTTAAAAGTAATGGAATGAAAAATAAATTTTCATTTTTATATTCAAATATTTTATTAAAAATGTATTTGTATGGGTTTTTCCTTTTGAAAGAGAAATGAAAAGGATTTTTTCCTATTTTTAACTGGTCCAGTAGGAAAAAAAATGATTTTTTAAAGGTAAGGGAACCCGACAAGTAATAATTTAAAAAATGTTTACAAAAATGTCAAATGAATTAAAAATTTAAAAAATCAATTTAGGGCAAAGCAGGAAAGTAAGTTTGAGAAAAAAAAATTAGAAATGTAAAATGTTAGCAACATTCTCTAGGTAGTCCAAAGCCACACACAACGAAAATTGTTGTAGTACACCCAATAGTCTCTTGGACATCTCCTTTGTTTGTCTTGAAGGTCGTGGGTTTAGGATACCTGACAATGCCTGTGCAAGTCTCATTTCTTGAAAACTTTGCTCCTTCTTCAAAGTTTTCAAAAAAGAGTAGAAATTAGGATGATGTTTGCCAATTGTATGACTGAAGGAGTTGTTCCATCCCTCTATGGCATTATTTGTTTTTGCACCACCTTCCAAGCAGGTTGAGTAGCAGTTCCACCACTCCACATGGTAACGTGGCTTCCTCCTGCGACCTGATCTGCCTAGACGCCCAATCCATGTGTCCTCAAAATAATTTAAAATGGGAGCCAATTTTTCTTGATTTTCTATAAAATATTCCGATTCTGAAATTGCAGTGTAGTAGTCATCTACACTATCAGGTAGTACAAAACAAAGTGCATTTAATTTTTTTTAATTCTACTTGTAATTTGCTATCAGATGAGTAATCTGCAACCAGGGATGTTTTTTGAAGTTTACGCCAATATGCCTGGGAAAAATGAAAAAAAACATCCCTGAATTTGGGTATCCACGTACAATTTGTTGATGACATTCATCATTGTCAATTCAAAATCTAAAATGATTTTCCTAGGACTTTTTCCTGAAGTTTTTTCTTTAATAACTGATAAGAATTCAGTATAGGTTGCAGATTGCTTATCTGGTAGCAAACTGTATACTAAGGGAACTACATTATTATTAATTTGAGCATGAATGCTGTAAATTTGGGTGAATGGATGGGGCGTACTTTTAAAAGTTCCATCCATCATCCAAATTTCAGTATTCTCTAATTTAAAAAGGTTACGGGGAGTGCTAAATATTAACATGCGTTCGAGAGGGTTTTGGTTATCATACAGTAGAAAAGGTTCATTAGAGAAAGAAAGAGTTAAATCATGAGGAATTACAATGTCAGCAAAAGTTTGAGGAGTAACTGTTTGTGTGTTACTTGCCTGCTTTTTCCGTTGAATTATTCTACGCAAATTTGGGATTGTTGGCATATTACAAGCAACATGTCCAGGGACATGTTGTGCAACCTCTCTCAAAATCTGACCAGGAGTTTCATTGGAGGTGGATGCAATATCTTTCATTTGATTGATAGTATCGCGTATTTCAATCTCCATTGCAGAGGCAGAGTGGTTATGTTCTGTGGTTTTGACCACAATGTCACCAACAGTAACCGCTCTGCCGCTGCAACGGGCTGAATAATATTGTACACACCTCCAATGTCTCCTTGGTTCACTTAGCCTCTCATTACAATATATATACCCACAATGTTTAAGCAGTCTGTTCCCTTTTCTAGATTTGGTATAAGTAGCAGTAGTTTGGCTTGCCATTTCCTGTTGAAAAAAGGAAATATAAATTATATTATAAATATGATAATGACATTTTAGGAACATATTATTTAAACATAAGTTGAAATACAAAGTGACAGCTTATTATTGTATAGCAGTTTATAAAGGTAAGCACTTCAAATGCGTTGAAATAGAAAGTGGCTTTTAATCCAGTACTTTTCCTATAAAGGCACTTTTCTCTAGTTAGAATAGTAAGTGGTACTTTTTGACTATTCTGTAGTTTAAATTTTCATGTATTTTGTAGATATAGAATAGTAAGTGTTACTTTTACACTATCCTGCACTTTCCTTATACATGCACTTTCTTGGAGTAGGAATAGTAATTGGCTAAATTTAACTATCCAGCACTTTCTCTGAATATGCACTTACCTGGAGTTAGAATAGTAAGTGGCACTTGGATACTATCCAGCACTTTCCCTACTCATGCACTTTCACGGAGTTGGAATAGTAAGTGGCATCTTTTCACTATCCAGCATTTTCTCTGATTATGCATTTACCTGGAGTTAGAATAGTAAGTGGCACTTGGACACTATCCAGCACTTTCCCTACTCATGCACTTTCATGGAGTTGGAATAGTAAGTGGCACCTTTTCACTATCCAGCACTTTCTCTGAATATGCACTTACCTGGAGTTAGAATAGTAAATGGCACTTGGAGACTATCCAGCACTTTCCCTACTCATGCACTTTCACAGAGTTGGAATAGTAAGTGGCACCTTTTCACTATCCTGCATTTTCTCTGAATATGCACTTACCTGGAGTTAGAATAGTAAGTGGCACTTGGACACTATCCAGCACTTTCCCTACTCATGCAGTTTCATGGAGTTGGAATAGTAAGTGGCACCTTTTCACTATCCAGCACTTTCTCTGAATATGTACTTTTATGGAGTTGGAATAGTAAGTGGCACTTCTAAACTATCCAGCACTTTCTCTGAATATGCACTTACCTGGAGTTGGAATAGTAAGTGACACTTGTACACTATCCAGCACTTTCTCTACTCATGCACTTTCATGGAGTTGGAATAGTAAGTGGCACCTTTTCACTATCCAGCACTTTCTCTGAATATGCACTTACCTGGAGTTAGAATAGTAAGTGGCACTTGGACACTATCCAGCACTTTCCCTACTCATGCAGTTTCATGGAGTTGGAATAGTAAGTGGCACCTCTTCACTATCCAGCACTTTCTCTGAATATGTACTTTTATGGAGTTGGAATAGAAAGTGGCACCTTTTCACTATCCAGCACTTTCTCTCAATATGCACTTACCTGGAGTTAGGATAGTAAGTGACACTTGTACACTATCCAGCATTTTCCCTACTTATGCACTTTCCTGGTGTTAGATTGGTAACTGCCAACTTTTCACTATCCAGCACTTTTAAGAACATGCACTTACATGAAGTTATAATAGAAAGTGACATTTATTTTATGATTTTGCACTTATAATGCTTTTAACATTGCTTTTTATTTGCAATGAAATCTGTAAATGAGATGTGTTTATTTATGAATATTACCTTGGTGTTTTGAAGGTTGTTTTTCAAAAAGTCTTGTAAATAGTTTGGATATTGGCTGTCTTTTAGGCGCTCTGTGGGTTGAAGTGCTTTCTGTTTGGCTGTAAAGAAAACAATTTGAAAAGGTGTTCAATGTTTTGAAAATGTTTCATTTCTTGGTTTTTTATACACGTTGGGGAAAAGCATTTATGTTTAAGGATGTTTAGAAATATGTCACATCTTTTCACTATCCTGCACTTGCTCAGAATATGCAATTATCTGGAGTTTGAATTCTAACTGGTACTTCTACACTATCCAGCACTTTCTCTACTCATGCACTTTCCTGGAGTTGGAATACTAAGTGGTACCTTTTCACTATCCTGCACTTTCTCTGAATATGCACTTACCTGAAGTTGGAATAGTAAGTGACACTTGTACACTATCCAGCACTTTCCCTACTCATGCAGTTTCATGGAGTTGGAATAGTAAGTGGCACCTTTTTACTATCCAGCACTTTCTCTAAATATGCACTTACCTGGAGTTGGATTAGTAAGTGACACTTATACACTATCCAGCACTTTCCCTACTCATGCACTTTCACAGAGTTGGAATAGTAAGTGGCACCTTTTTACTATCCTGCACTTTCTTTGAATATGCACTTACCTGGAGTTGGAATAGTAAGTGACACTTGTACACTATCCAGCACTTTCTCTACTCATGCACTTTCCAGGAGTTGGAATAGTAAGTGGCACCTTTTCACTATCCAGCACTTTCTCTGAATATGCACTTACCTGGAGTTAGAATAGTAAGTGACACTTGTACACTATCCAGCACTTTCCCTACTTATGCACTTTCCTGAAGTTAGATTGGTAACTGCCAACTTTTCACTATCCAGCACTTTTAAGAACATGCACTTACATGAAGTTATATTAGAAAATGACATTTTTTTCATGATCCTGCACTTATAATGCTTTTAACATTGCTTTTTATTTGTAATGAAATCTGTAAATGAGATGTGTTTATTTATGAAAATTACCTTGGTGTTTTGAAGGTTGTTTTTCAAAAAGTCTTGTAAATAGTTTGGATATTGGCCGTCTTTTAGGCGCTCTGTGGGTTGAAGTGCTTTCTGTTTGGCTGTAAAGAAAATAATTTGAAAAGGTGTTCAATGTTTAGAAAATGTTTCATTTCTTGGTTTTTTATACACGTTGGGGAAAAGCATTTATGTTTAAGGATGTTTAGAAATTAGTCACATCTTTTCACTATCCTGCACTTGCTCAGAATATGCAATTATCTGGAGTTAGAATAGTAAGTGGTACTTTTACACTATCCAGCACTTTCTTTACTTTTTCAGTTTCTTGGAGTTGGAATACTAAGTGGTACCTTTTTACTATCCTGCACTTTCTCTGAATATGCACTTACCTGGAGTTGGAATAGTAAGTGACACTTGTACACTATCCAACACTTTCCCTACTCATGCACTTTCACAGAGTTGGAATAGTAAGTGGCACCTTTTCACTATCCTGCACTTTCTCTGAATATGCACTTACCTGGAGTTGGAATAGTAAGTGGTACTTTTACACTATCCAGCTTTTTTTTTACTCATGCCGTTTCCTGAAGTTGGAATACTAAGTGGTACCTTTTTACTATCCAGCACTTTATCTGAATATGCACTTACCTGGAGTTAGAATAGTAAGTGACACCTGTACACTATCCAACACTTTCCCTACTCATGCACTTTCACAGAGTTGGAATAGTAAGTGGCACCTTTTCACTATCCAGCACTTTTAAGAACATGCACTTACATGAAGTTATATTAGAAAATGACATATTTTTCATGATCCTGCACTTATAATGCTTTTAACATTGCTTTTTATTTGCAATGAAATCTGTAAATGAGATGTGTTTATTTATGAAAATTACCTTGGTGTTTTGAAGGTTGTTTTTCAAAAAGTCTTGTAAATAGTTTGGATATTGGCTGTCTTTTAGGCGCTCTGAGGGTTGAAGTGCTTTCTGTTTGGCTGTAAAGAAAACAATTTGAAACGGTGTTCAATGTTTTGGTTTTTTATATACGTTGGGGAAAAGCATTTATGTTTAAGGATGTTTAGAAATATGTCACATCTTTTCACTATCCCGCAATTGCTCAGAATATGAAATTATCTGGAGTTTGAATACTAACTGGTACTTCTACACTATCCAGCACTTTCTCTACTCATGCACTTTCCTGGAGTTGGAATACTAAGTGGTACCTTTTCACTATCCAGCACTTTCTCTGAATATGCACTTACCTGGAGTTAAAATAGTAAGTGGCACTTCAACACTATCCTGCACTTTCCCTAGTCATGCATTTTTCCGGAGTTGGAATAGTAAGTGGCCCCTTTTTATTATCCTGCACTTTCTCTGAATATGCACTTACCTGGAGTTGGAATAGTAAGTGACACTTGAACACTATCCAGCACTTTCCCTACTCATGCACTTTCCAGGAGTTGTAATACTAAGTGGTACCTTTTTACTATCCAGCACTTTCTCTGAATATGCACTTACCTGGAATTAGAATAGAAAGTGGCACTTACACACTATCCAGCACTTTCCCTACTCATGCACTTTCTCTGAATTGGAATAGTAAGTGGTACCTTTTTACTATCCTGCACTTTTTCAGAATATGCACTTACCTGGAGTTGGAATAGTAAGTTGCACTTGGACACTATCCTGCACTTTCACTACTCATGCACTTTTCCGGAGTTGGAATAGTAAGTGGCACCTTTTTATTATCCTGCACTTTCTCTGAATATGCACTTACCTGGAGTTAGAATAGTAAGTGACATTTATTTTATGATCCTGCACTTATAATGCTTTTAACATTGCTTTTTATTTGCTATGAAATCTGTAAATGAGATGTGTTTATTTATGAAAATTACCTTGGTGTTTTGAAGGTTGTTTTTCAAAAAGTCTTGTGAATAGTTTGGATATTAAATGTCTTTCAGGCGCTCTGTGGGTTGCAGTATTTCCTGTTTGGATGTAAACAAAACAATTAGAAAAGGTGTCAAATGTATGGAAAATGTTTCATTTCTTGTTTTTTTTTTACACGTTGGGAAAAAACATTTATGTTTAAGGATGTTTAGAAATTAGTCACATTTTTGCATTTAGATCATGCACTTATCTAGATTTAATATAGTAATATAAAATATATATATAAATATATATTTATATTTTCTACACTATTTAGTACTTTTCAGAATCATAGAGATTGACTATTGACTATTTTGCACTTTCACTACTTTTCATTATCCAGCTCTTTTTAAGATTATGCACTTATCTGGAGTTGGAATAGTAAGTGACACTTGAACACTATCCAGCACTTTCCCTACTCATGCACTTTCCAGGAGTTGTAATACTAAGTGGTATCTTTTTACTATCCAGCACTTTCTCTGAATATGCACTTACCTGGAATTAGAATAGAAAGTGGCACTTACACACTATCCAGCACTTTCCCTACTCATGCACTTTCTCTGAATTGGAATAGTAAGTGGTACCTTTTTACTATCCTGCACTTTTTCAGAATATGCACTTACCTGGAGTTGGAATAGTAAGTTGCACTTGGACACTATCCTGCACTTTCACTACTCATGCACTTTTCCGGAGTTGGAATAGTAAGTGGCACCTTTTTATTATCCTGCACTTTCTCTGAATATGCACTTACCTGGAGTTAGAATAGTAAGTGACATTTATTTTATGATCCTGCACTTATAATGCTTTTAACATTGCTTTTTATTTGCTATGAAATCTGTAAATGAGATGTGTTTATTTATGAAAAATACCTTGGTGTTTTGAAGGTTGTTTTTCAAAAAGTCTTGTGAATAGTTTGGATATTAACTGTCTTTCAGGCGCTCTGTGGGTTGCAGTATTTCCTGTTTGGATGTAAACAAAACAATTAGAAAAGGTGTCAAATGTATGGAAAATGTTTCATTTCTTGTTTTTTTTTACACGTTGGGAAAAAACATTTATGTTTAAGGATGTTTAGAAATTAGTCACATTTTTGCATTTAGATCATGCACTTATCTAGATTTAATATAGTAATATAAAATATATATATAAATATATATTTATATTTTCTACACTATTTAGTACTTTTCAGAATCATAGAGATTGACTATTGACTATTTTGCACTTTCACTACTTTTCATTATCCAGCTCTTTTTAAGATTATGCACTTATCTGGAGTTAAAATTTTAAGTGCTACTTTAACAGTTTCCGGTTCTTGTACTAATCATGCACTTTGTAGGATTAGGAATACTAAGTTGTTTCTCTGGAGTATTTAACATTTTCGTTACTTATACAATATTCATGAGTTGGAATACTAATTACCTTTATACTTCTGAAAATGTTATACTAGTGCCCATTATTTTCGTACGATTTTGTATTGGCACTTTTATACTATGATGTACTTACCTTGCTGATAGTCCTTGCTTGTTATCTTTATCTATGCCGTGCAGAGTAGATTAGTATGTTCAGTTTTTTTCTAACTTTAAACTGCTTTAGGACCTAAATAGGAGTATCTAAAAATAAATGTGGAATGACATTAGAAGCAATGTATATAAATAGAAATGCAACGTTTTATTATTAATTACTGTTGTGAAAGGGAAACTTATTCTATGTACATCTCTCTGGCTCTTTCTGATCATATGTTGGTCTTAAACCAGATTTTATTCTTGACAATTCACTGATGAAATGGGTAGAAAGCGATATATGTTTATCGAAATGCTTTTTTCAGTCTTTATCATACATTGTTTTCATTAGCTTCATCTGTATAGACATAATTATCATTGTATCCTTAAATTTTGTAGTTTTTCACAAACAGCAGGAACTTGTCTATAACTGTATTTTGTTTTAAGCATGTAAGCATAATTACCATGTATTGCACAGTGACGGCTCTTAACAAAGATGAATTTTGACCCGCCATAAGATTAAATAGAACTGTGCACAATGTATAATATTTACTCCGCATACTGTGTTTATCATGAGTCAAACGCTATCTTTTGTAAAAATGAGTTTTCGAGCTACATTAGAGGCTAGTATTAACCTTTGCTCTTATCTTTTGATTGCAAACATTGCCTTTAACAACAGGACAAAAACCTTTCTATTAAGCAGTTTCCTTTGTTGTAATTGAAAATTTATTTGTTACTATAGACTGTAAAATGTGATTTTTTAGATCAGGAAGCATTTTTATATAAAAAATTCTGTTTAGATGTTATACTAAACTAAAAAAAAAATTATTTCTAGAGAGTTGTCTTCTGTCTTGATAAAGGCGCTGGCCGCCGAAACGCGTTGACATACAGCTTGACACATTATCCTCCTGTAGAAGATATTTTTATGTGTTTTTTACTGTGATTATTGTTTCTGAAATGTAATTTTATTTGTTGATTGAAATATATGCATTTTTATCTTGTCTTGTTTAAAAATAAAAATTATTTAGTACATACAAAAATAGTATAATTTTCATTGGAAACTGCCTCCCTTTTTGTTTTTGTCCTGTGACTATTGTGTAGGCCACTCTAAAATCTCCGCCTAGGCTGTTTTTTCCTTTGTGTATTTTCCCTGACCTAGGGGTGTATGTTTTATTAACGTATACAGGGAGCCCTTGTTTTTTGCAAGAGGATATAATTAATCTATACACTGTATTATCTCTCGGTTTTATCTTATTTATTTATAGTATTTGGGGTTATTTTATGAACGGAGTGGGGGTATACAGAGGGTACGTTTATTTACGTGCATTGTTATTTTCGATTATCCTACATTATTTAGTCTACTTATGTATATAATTATAAAAAGATGTTTTATTACGATTTTTATACTATACAGCACTTACCTTGTTGATAGTCCAATTATTGGTCAAATATTATTTTCTAATCCGCTTTGTTTAGTGGTATTACCACTTAGTGTTTTCGCCTTGGTACTGCTTGAGATGATATTTCAGTGCACCTTTGAAATATATGTATTAATTAATAATAATTAGTTTACGATGCATTTTGATGTACTAATTATGAAATATCATTGTTTAAAAATTTTAAATTACTTTGGACATGTTGGGTTTATTTTTCAACTCATTATAAAACAGTTTATTGTTCCACAAAATATTTAAAAGCGATTTATTAATTATATTCTGTTTATCAAAAATTAAATACATTTATTTCACTTAAAACAATTTTTTTCTTCTTATTACCGTTCACTTTCTTAACAAAAACGAATCTACCTCACACATTATGTTCTAAGTTTAACTTTATTAATGGTTACTATTATATTAATTAATCTAATTTAAAAACATTTTTGGTGATATATTGCTGATGATATGTTAACCTTAAACATTTTAGCAAATCGTTTTAATTAACTTACTGTTATATGAAATAGAAATGCTTCTGCGTTCGTTTTCGTTGAGATTTACTTCAAGAGGTCAGAGGGTCAGGTTTTCACGTCTGCTTACTCTGGTAGTTGATAATCAACTGTTTTCAAAATGGTGGGATAGGTCTATTTATAACTTTTCTTAATTATCATTATTTTTGTTCTAAATTATATTGTTTCCTTTCTAAATTTTTTTTAATTCATTTGATGTGGTAACGTATAATTTAAATTGTTTTATTTTAAAGTTAGCTTTTCAATGTTTCGTTCCGTTTTGGCATCCATTTTGAAAGTCTTGTTGACATTGTAGGTCATGGAAATAGTAGATGGACATTATTTCTTTTTACTGTGTGTAAAATGGCGTTAATTTGTTCGTAAACTCATTATTTTTGTCTATCGAGTAATGATATCTCTTATTTATTAATCTTGTTATCGTTATCGTTTTGCTATGTCCTTTTTTAATCTAAGTTATGGTATAGGATGTTATACAGTATTATTTATAATACTCGGGTATTAATTTATTAAATAATTAATTCAGTTTCGTAATATTATGGTAGTTTTTTTGCCCGTTTTTAATACACTTACCCACCCAAAACCCCTATTTTCCCTGCATCCCGTGCCAGGTTTTACTTTACAAAGAATTAATTATATATATTCTTCTGCGTTGTTATGGTATACGATGTTATACAGTATTAATTTTAATACTCGGGTATTAATTTATTAAATAATTGATTCGGTTTCGTAATATTATGGTAGTTTTTTTGCCCGTTTTTTAATACACTTACCCACCCAAAACCCCTATTTTCCCTGCATCCCGTGCCAGGTTTTATTTTACAAAGAATAAATTATATATATTTTTCTGCGTTGTTATGGTATACGATGTTATACAGTATTATTTTTAATACTCGGGTATTAAATAATTAAATAATTAATTCGGTTTCGTAATATTATGGTAGTTTTTTTGCCCGTTTTTTAATACACTTACCCACCCAAAACCCCTATTTTCCCTGCATCCCGTGCCAGATTTTAGATTACAATAAAAAAAAATATAATGAAAAAAGATGTAATGGTATGCGTTGTAATAGAATGCGTTGTATTAGTACTTTTTCATTAGTAACACTATTTTACGATGTAGTAGTATGCGTTGTAAAAAATCGCGTTGTAATAGCATTTGCGTTGTAAAAAATGCGATGTAAAAGCATGCGTTGTAATAACATGCGTTGTATCATCATATATCCGAGTGGAGGACACACACAGTGGCAGTACCTGAAACAGGAGAGGGCACAACTGACACAGTGCTACTACATGAGGCATGACAGCGAACAACAGACACAGTGCCACTACCTGACACATGAGAGTGAACTGCAGCTGACCCACTAGGACCACTGAAATGATGAGCCACAGGGTTGAATGGGCCAGGAGGCAGGGTGGCTCTGGGAGCTGGCGACAGCTCTACTTGTGCGACATTGGGGTGGTCAGGTGTCACCGATGTGTGTTTCCATTTCTTTGGGATTTGGAAGGGCACCCTGGACATGACTAGACTGGTAAGTGGCGCGGGCTCATCTGAAACATCACCCATCAAAGGTGGATCATGTGCATATGGGGGTCTGCTCTCTGGGGACGTGCTGAAACCTGCTTGACGCTTGCTCTGGCCCTGCCTTCTGCCCTCTGCATCATGTGTAATGGGGGATGCAACAACAGTATACCCCTTCCTCTGCTTCACCGGGGTGTGGATGGGAGTAGAGGTATGGGGGCCTCCACCTCTGACACATGTGGTTTACGTTCCTTAACCAACACCAGCTTCAGGGGACGCATGGGTGATGGATGTCTGTCCTTGGTGGATGTCCTGTCCATGGGAGACGCCTTGGCCCTGGGAGGTGCCTGCTCCCTGGGAGGTGCCTTGGCCGTGGGAGACACCTTGGCCTTAGGAGGTGTCCTGTCTTTGGAATGTGCCTTATCCGTGGGTGGTGCATTGTCCCTGGGAGGTGCCTGTCCTTGTGAGGTGCCTTGTCCTTGTGAGGTGCCCTGTCCTTGGGAGGTGCCCTGTCCTTGGGGGGTTCCCTGTCCTTGGGAGGTGCCCTGTCCTTGGGGGGTGCCCAGTCCTTGGGAGGTGCCCTGTCTTTTGTAGGGGCCTGGTCCTTTGTAGGGGCCTGGTCCTTGGGAGGTGTCTGCTCCTTGGGAGGAGCCGTATCTGTGGGTGGTGTCCTGTCCTTTGCAGATGCCCTGTCCTTGGTCTGTGTCTTGTCCATGAGATGTTCCTTGCCCTTGTGAATACCTTTTGAGGGGGATGCCAGTGTGTCCCATGAATCTGTGCCCCCATCACCCCTTTAGGGTCCTGTGTGTCATCTCCGAGGTAGCTTATGTCGTGTTCTGTGAAAGATATCCCTTTCCCAGGGCATGGTGCCTGTGGCCTCCGTTGCCTGCCTTGCTGCCTGTGCCTGCTTCTAGTGCAATACCCTGAAAATTATGCATGGTCAGAAGTGTCACTTTCCACTGAGACAGTAAGTGGTCTGGATGGGGGAACTGAAGTAGAAGCTTGTCCAGGTGACTGTAGAATGGCTGCAGACACTATGTTGGATAAGGACTGCACTGTCCTGTGGAGACAGCAACATCACCATGCATCGCCTCCATGAATGCTACCAGCTGCCGCAACTTCCTATCATGGTCCAGGAATGCATTTATCATGTTTGTTTGCCCTACAAACAGCTGTCGCAGCAGATCAACCACCTCAGCACTAAGGGCAGTTTGTGTCACAGGGGCAGGGGCAGCGGTGCCTGCACCAAAGGCCACTCTGCTCCCCCTACTCTTTCGAGCACGAGCAGTACTTTTCGCAGTTGTGGTCGCAGTGTGCTGTGTACCTATTGAAGGTGTAGATTGTCCACTCCCTGTGTCTACCAACAGTGCTGACCTACCACCGCTGTCTAAAGATGAGGACGATGGTGTCTCCACATGTGAGTCCTCAGGGATAGTTCTGTCCCCCTCTCCGGGGCTGCTGTCTTCAGTCTCAGTCTGCATTTGTGTGATCTCTGATCCCAATGCATTGTCACCACTAAGCTCCGTCGTTTGTGGGTCACGGCCCTCGTCCAAAGCTGAAAGAGAGAGGTAAGAGGTATACCCAAGTGCCACACTTACGTATTGCAAATTACAAAATCAACACTTCTTTTACTACTGAACAACATGTAGCACCCATCCTACACATGAACCACCCCTACCAGACATCCTCATGTAAGAGAATCAGTGGGCCCTGTGACACATGTACATGAAACAAACAGGGCAAGTGCATGCATCCCACCAGACATGTGATGGCATGGGACCACAGACCTGAATGGCATGTCCTGGGCCCCTGCACTACAATGCAACTGGTATGTCCAGCTAGCTGACATGGATGCTAACTCTCACTCCGCTAATGCCACCAACATGCAATAATAGCACACCATATACACCACGGATGTCACTACTTCGTCTGACCAGCAATACATGCATGCACTCCCAAGTCACACACCCATTCAGTGTGCTTACCGCTAGTTTGCTGCTGCTCCCCTCTCAACCGTGCGGACAGGTCAGGATGTGTCACAGCCATGATACGTAGCATTAGAGAGGTCATGGTACGTCGTGCGAGACGGCCTGATCTTGGAATCAGCCCCAGTGTCATCTCCGCCACATTCCTGCTGAACCTGGAGATATCGTCCCACCGCTTGTGGCAGTGTGTGTGTCGCCTGTTGCATACCCCCACTGCCCGTACATCACATGCTATGGCCCTCCACACGGCCTTGCGATGGTGCAGCTTGACCTACCATACTGGGAGACAAGAGTGGGCAAGTCAGTGAACAATTGGCCGTTCACACAGATATAGAAGGTACAGGTATCTGTCAGCAGGAATGCACAGTACAACGTATGGGACGGACAGGTCGATATGGCATTAGTCCATCATGGAAAGCTGGTGAGGTACACACCCACAACATAGATGTGATCTGTCGTAGCCCAGCACAGCCACAAGACTACACATTTCATGTTGGTGAGCCCTCAAAGATAACACTTCGCAGAACAAAGGTAAATCAGTCAGTGACAGAACCAGGAGCACATCACAGCGTGCCTTGCCTGCTGTGGCATACCCACACTGCCTCCCACAGAACACCTCCCAGATTGCAAAGGCCAGGAGTCATGGACCCCCTCATGCACACAAACATGTTTCGCACTGCACTTACCACCTGTCCTGGTGCACCGTAGAGCCGTTCATAGTGGCAGAGCACACGGCCCACAAGGGCCTCCAGCTCCTCTGCACTGGATGGACGGGACCGGATCTGTCCAACTCTCTCCATGGCAAGGTCCAGGACACTGGCACAACAGCAGCAGTTGGTGGAGTGCCAGCAGCAGCAGGTAGAGGTGATGGGTGCAGGCAGCAGTTGGTGGAGTGGCCAGCAGCAGCAGGCAGAGGTGATGGGTGCAGGCAGAAGTTGGTGGAGAGGCAAGCAGCAGCAGGTAGAGGTGATGGGTGCAGGCAGCAGTTGGTGGAGTGGCCAGCAGCAGCATGTAGAAGTGATGGGTGCAGGCAGCAGTTGATGGAGTGGGCAGCAGGTAGAGGTGATGGGTGCAGGCAGCAGTGGCTGGAAGCAGTGGATGTGTAGTGCTCAGACTCACACATTTGTAGGGCCCTGAGCTGATCTCAGTGGCACACGTTTGCAGCAATTGGTGTTCCCTGGCCGCCTCATTCAAAATGAGCCAATGACTGGCCCCGCTGTGGCGGTGCATGGCCTCTGCATTTTTGAAAATCGCTTACGCATCCTGCGGTACTTGTTTCCATTGGCTGCATGTGCAAGGACCATCACGGTCACACACCCCCAACTGCATGTGCGTGCTACCGCGATGGTGCATCATTTGAAAATCATCACTCGCTGGCATCGCAATGGCGGAGCACGCATTCCGTGGGGGTGGGGCAGGATTAACAGATACATTTGAATGTGCAAGTGGCAATGGCAGTTGGTATCCCCCCATTCAGTCACATAGCGGCACCCACCGCCCGGACCCGGCGGTGACTCACCACCCATGCCAATGGCCATTCAGTCCAGGGGTCGCCATGCAGATAGCGGTACCCACCGCTGTTCCCCGGCGGTGAGTCACCACCCATGGCCATTCAGTCCAGGGGCCCGCCATGCAGATAGCGGTAGCCACCACCATTCCACTGCGGTGAGTCACTGCCCATGCCCATGGCCATTCAGTCCAGGGGCCCGCCATGCAGAGAGCGGTACCCACCGCCGTTCCACATCTTCTCTGGACCGGAATCAAGCATCCTAGGACCGGTTTCTGGCTATCAGCCGTCTTCAGCCAGGATAGCTTGACTCCAGTGGTGTGGAGACCACGGGACTCACGTCTGAGCATACAACAAAATAGAAGGGGGTTCCCCAGGGAAATGATTCAAATATGGGCAGGAAAAGGGGAAGAAAACAGCTGAATAGAACAAAAGAACCCTGCCAATATTAATTAATAGGTCCCAAAGGAGGGATCCTTGATATGGGGGTGGTGACAAAGTAAATCGTATCAGAGTCAACAATACATCACACAAATCGAATACACCTTTTTTGGAAAAGATAAAGTTGATTTATTGATGAAAAACTGATTCATATTTAAATGCATGTATGGAATAAAAAACAAATAACCAACAGTGCATTACAATAAGACTTTACACAAAACAAAACATTTATTTGTGTCCCACACTCCACCACAGTCATTCACTAAAGCATACACTCACTCACAATCTCACTCACTATAATAATACAATCACACACATAAAAATGATGGAGGTACATTATAGCCTGCATATGATAAATTGTAGAACTGCTAGGGTTAAATTGACAGCATGGAGGCCAGACAGGATGGATAGGATGAGTTAATTACAGCTCACGTCTGAGCATACCCTTCCCACTCGGGGTGAAAAATGCAAAAACAACAATTGATGGACAGAATACAGAACAATGTCATACATTCACCCCAGTACAGAGATCTGGGCCTAAATCCATAGTTTTTTTGCACTCCACACCACCCCAGTTCAGACATGGTCATATGCAAATCAGCCTTGACCCTGTGCCTCATGGGAACAGTCCAGCCCGAACTGCCAAACCATGTCTTCCCTGGACCGGAATCATGCATCCTAGGACCGGTTTCTGGCTATCAGCTGTCTTCAGCCAGGATAGCTTGACTCCAGTGGTGTGGAGAGCACGGGACTCACGTCTGAGCATACCCTTCCCACTCGGGGTGACAAATGCAAAAACAATAATTGATGGACGGAATGTAGAACAATGTCATTCATTCACCCCAGTACAGAGGTCTGGGCCTAAATCCATAGTTTTTTTGCACTCCACACCACCCCAGTTCAGACATGGCCATATGCAAATCAGCCATGACCCTGTGCCTCATGGGAACAGTCTAGCCTGAACTGCCAAGCCATGTCTTCCCCGGACCGGAATCAAGCATCGTAGGTTTGGTTTCTGGCTATCAGCCGTCTTCAGCCAGGATAGCTTGACTCCAGTGGTGTGGAGAGCACGGGACTCACATCTGAGCATACCCTTCCCACTCGGGGTGACAAATGCAAAATCAACAATTGATGGACAGAATGCAGAACAATGTCATACATTCACCCCAGTACAGAGATCTGGGCCTACAAACATCACGACGATTTGTAGAACAAGACGAGGCGCTCGTCGTACGATCTCACGATTGATACAAGCTCAGTGAAGGCGGAGACTCACGTTTGGAGTATTTCTGCATCCCTTTTGATCCCCAGGCAGCCGGTATGAGCAGTCAGGCTGTTGCTGGTTAACACAGAACAAGTGTCCAAGAGTGGAGTGGCAGCATATAGTGCAGCCCTGATGAATCTGCCAAATTGTTGTGGCAGTGAAACATGTCGGCATTGGCAATAGGTAATGGTATGCATGAATAGCTACCAGCCTTTTTATTTCAACAACAGACATTCATTTCTCTATGAAAAAGTTATTGAAGAGAAGTGGATGCTGTGTTTTATGCACTTATTTATGTAATTGTTTGTCACTAGCAGATGTCTTCTGCTTCCACTGTTTGTTGCACTGTTTAGTTGTTTGTTTTGGACACTCTTTTTCTTCTTTCTTTGAGAATCGGATGACTACCGATGATGAGACAGGGGCCTGTCTGGAGATTACATACCAGTTACCCCGTTGGTGGTGTTTCCGTGAGGTGTCATTCGTTTCTTGCACATTTTTTCTAAGTAGAACTTGGTCCAACATTGATGGTGTGGATGTCCGGTACTGATTAGAGGTGTCAGACATTATCTATATGGTGTTCTGTGTAACTGTCAAGGAAGATTGGCCTTTTAGTCTGAATTTAAGACACTTATGGGCGAGGTGCGTAGGGGAAGATAATAGTTATCAGTACGTACCGACTGTTCTATTATTTAAGTAACTGACACAATTAGCGTCCTGTGGACAGTGTCTTTTGTTGTTGGTTTTTGACCTTGACACAGACCAACACAGCCAGCTCGGATTTTCGCAACAGAAGATAGAGGGTGAGGTTTCCAGAACCTTCCCCTCACGTTGAGTAAAAGTATTAAAAGAGGGGAGTCTTTGCAGGCAGCTAGGAGCTTATTTGTGGAGTAGACGTAGTGCCACAAAATATTCTGAATTTGAGTCCCAATCGAACTCCTTCCTGGGCTGTAGAAGGGCTTCTCTAGCTTGAGTTGGCAAGGATGTTGCATGATCGATCAGCGAGTTGTTACTTACTTTGTGTATTTAATTTCTAGGTTTTTTTGCTCTTTGCTACATGTATATATGCTACATGGTATTCTGGTTTTGTGATTGAGTTACTTGATATTTGGGAGTCTGCATTACCAATATATTTTGCCTTTCCTTCCAAAATATTTAATTAATAAATATGTGTGTGTGTCAATTTAAATGCACCTGAATTTGCTTTCTTGCCTCGTCTAAAGAGAATGCTGGGTCATATTTTATCTCCTCGTCTTTTGGGAGTGCTATTTTACATGTGTTATTGAAAGGAGTGCAGGGTTTAGGTGTGTCTTATTGTGAAAACTTACAAGCATTACATTTCTGGCGTCACTTGCAGAATTAAAAAATAAATTTAAAAATCCAGAAAAACAAAGGCATTTTCCCAGATGCCAATTGAAATACCTTGGTGGGAGGTAGCCCCTTATGGTATGCTTGCCTACGAGTGGGTTAATTGTGCTGGGGTGAGTGAAAATTGGAATGTGTGTTTAGCTGATGCTGAGCCAGCACAAGTGGTTGTGTGTTTGAAAAAGTGCCTGTTGAGAAAGGGAAAGAGATTAGGGCGAAGAGGCTGAAGAGGCTGGGTCTTCTTGTGTGCTTATCTTAAAATGCATGAAAAATGTTTTCAGCTGCAGCACGAACATGAAAAAATAGAAAAACAGTTTGTTGAAACCAAAAATACGTCTATGATGTTAACTTGTCAGAATAGACTATTACAAGATCAGCTGGAAACGTACCAGACTTTGGCGAAAAAGGCTGCAGTACGTATTGCACAATACATGTACAAGAAAAGGAGGGGAAGGGTAAACCAGAGAAAAGTACATTTAGCTATTGCAAATTTAGGAATCGACTGGGATCCAGAAACGTGGGATGGGAATATTTAGGATTCAGACTGTGGAGGAAAGTGTGATCAAGCCAGTAATCAGGGTGAGTTGGAAGAACGCAAAGTGGTTCAGGCGAAGCCCATACATCGTATGAAAATACAGAGTGGTCCAAATTTTCCCCAGGGGGTGGCAATGGATTCTATGGATGATTTTACTCAGCAGGAGAATAATGACATTTTAGACAGATTCCGACAAAGACCTGGAGAATCTCTGCTTACATGGATGGTGTGATTTTTTGATATGGACTCCTCTGGGGTAATGTTGGATCATAGGGATGCAGTGAAATTCTGCACAATCAGTACTGATCTACAGTGAAGGAGCAGTTTAGGAATTACAGGGACAATAATTCAACTAACCTGTTACAATTGGCAGTGGTTTGATGCAATCAGAAATGGCTCACAGAGTCAGACTGGCCAGTGAATGATACACCTTGGTATACATTGACAGATGCTATACAGAGACTTAAGGAGGAAGTGATTAAAACTGCTATTTTTCTGGATAATGCTCATAAGTTGATGAATGGCCTTTTGACTGTGTCAGTGAGGAATAAAATAATCTGTTTGGCTCCCCCTGCCCACAACCAGGTGATGGTGACTTTACTAATTAATCAGACTGGTTTTAATTTGGCACAGGTGGTGAGGCAGTCCGTGAGTTGGGCGAATCCTCAGTGCAGAATATTTTAAAAAGGGAGTGGCTATGAGCCAAAATATATAGTAGCAGTAAGGCAAAACTGTTAATAAGTTGGCGGGTGCCTATACATACCAATGATGACTTGACAATGACTGGGGAGCCTTGGTTCCTTGTTCCCCAATGGTTGCAAATTGTGGGATGAAGAGTATGTGGTACTATTGCTCTTTGTAGTTATCTAGAAGCACGCGTACAAAGCAGGTGCAAATTAATGCGTCCTGCTGTGACCTCCTTGATAAGGGTCTGGATGCGTGATCCTGAAAAGGGCAGAGACACAATGTCAAAACAGTGCGGTGAATGAAAGCTACCTTGTCGGTAGAGAATGAAACGTGAGCTATACCAAAGATGTCCACTAGTGTAGACCGCGGCATACCGTGCATAAGCGATGCCCAAATGGCAGGATATAAAAGTCTAAAATTGTTAAAAAGGCCCTGGTGGTTATGTGGCCGAAATGTAGCAAAAAGCCCTGAGAACCGCAAATGATGGTGCGTGGGCTCTGCCAAATCTGTGTTCCTAATGTTGCACTCATCCCCTCCCAGGCAGTCGAGTTGGCTTTGTTGAACGATGGAGTGAAGAAAGAATAGATAGACTAAAAGTCTGTGGGAGATGTATCGGAAAAGAGGGTTGTACAAAAAGGAAGGAAGTAGGAGAGTGAATAAGCAAAATGCAATGCGAAGAAAGCCAGAGGTGGATGAAGAGGAAAAGCAGGGTGAGAAAGCTGCCGATTTGAGTACCAAGGAAGGGAGAGATTCAGAAAGTGAATGGCTCAGTGGGAACTGGAGGGGGGAGGAGTTCCTCCGAGAGTATGACAGATTGTATCTGGATGAAAGACCTTAGTTAAACAGTTTTTGACGAAAGATATGGAGCACTCATTTTCTCCCAATGTAAACAAAAGTTGGGTATCATCAGCATGGGCGATCATTTTGGCCCCCAAAACCTCCGCCATTTGGACCAAGGAAGTAACATAAATGTTAAAAAGGAGGGGTCTCAAGGAAGACCCCTGATGGACCCCAGTAGACACCTTCTGTAGTGTAGATGATGAGGGTGGGACCCATACTCATTGGGCCCTGTCCTCCAAAAAGGATTTGAGCCAACCCCATGCTGTGCCAGATATGCTAATCTCGGTCGGTCGGGTCAGCAGTAGCGGCTGAGGCAAAGTATTGAATGCCACGAGAGTTCAAGCAAAATAAATAGAGCCCTCCCGCCAGCATCCAAACAGTCTTGGATGGCATCGGAGACTTCCACTAGCGCCACCTCTGTGCTATACGAGGCCCTGAACCCCGACTGGGCCGATTGGAGTAGGCCCCTGCCTTCAATGAACTCAGTGTTAACAAGTCTGTGTACTTCCGGGTTAACATCTCTGCAAAGTCGGCCAAGAGTCTGGCAGCGTAAGGGTTCAACGGAGAACCCAATTTCAAACTCTTAAGGATTTTGAGTATGCTAGGCAGGTTAATAGAAACAAAGGCACACAGGGATTGTGAGGTAGAAGAAGGTGGAACCCATTATGTCGAGGGTGAATCAGTGTCTCCTCTGCAAGAGCTGAATGATGCCTGTATCGTGCAGATTTTATCCATAAAAAACTAGAAAGATTATCGCACCAGGCGTTCGAAGGTGGAAGCGAACACAATTGAGCTTTGGGTGCCATCAAGCTCTGAACAATGGAAAAAATGTCCTTCGTATTGTTCCTGGATAGGTCAATGCAAGCCGGGAAGTAAAGACTTTTTGCATGGGCTATGGCGGCGTAATAGCTTCTTTGTTTAGTCCTAAGGCGTAAGCTTTACCAAAGGGCAAAATTCCTTCCCCAACCCCGCTCCAGTTTCTAACATTCCTGTTTTAAATCTCTTGATTTAGGCGTGAACCACGGTGTAGAAAGAGAAACCCTGGAGTGCTTGTGGGAGGTGGCAGGGGATAAGAAATCCACTGTTTTAGAGCTCCAGCTTGTAAAGCGGGCGAACCCCCCTTCAAGGTCATTAGCAGGATCAGGTCTAAAGGCCCCCAGGGCCTGGCTAAATGCAAGTTTGTCAATTGTGGCGAAAGCCAGCTCACCATTGGTCCGTGATGGAGCATTGATGCTAGCTATTACCCAAGAAAAATAGGTCAAAAAAGTGGTCAGACCAAGATACCGGAAGAGGATATTTGACCAAGATGATATAATTTGAACAGATTGGGTTGAGGATGTGGCCCCCAAGATGTGTCGGAAGACGGACCAATTGCGTGAGTTGGGCAAGATTCGCTATATCTAGAAATTCTTGAGTGTCTTCAGCGGCTAGCTGATCCAGATGTATATTCAAATCCCCCAGAACAATGTAATGGGTAAAGCAAAGTGCCCAGGGAGTAATGATATCTCCCAGTGCCTTAAGAACGTCCCCTTCCGTACAGGAGGTCTATAGATTAAAGAGCCACCCAGGGTGAAGTGTCCCGAGGAGCTGATGCTAAAGTCCAGGACTTTGCATTCCCCCTTCACAAAGCCTCACCCAGCTGGAGGGCCCATTTGTCCCTATTTATAATAGCCACCCCTCCCTCTCTCCCCCCTAAACAGTTCGCTCTGGAGATCCTGTATCCATCAGGGATAGCCATCGTGAGAATGGGATTATAATATTCATCCAGCCATGTCTCCGTGATAAATAGGAGATCAAGTGGCTTGTCCATGAAAAGGTCAAAAATATCTTGATGGTGCTTCCTGAGCGAGCGGGTAAAATGAAGGCCTCTGCTTGCCCATGCTGGAGGGGGCACCAATACAGGCTGATTCAACAGTACCAGCTCTCAACCCAAAGCCACAGATCGAGCAAATAGTGACATGACACACACGCAAATCCCACCTTTTAAAGTAAAGTCAAGGGTAAGAGCGAAGAGTCTGAAGTTGACCAAGGTCTTTCAGTGGTTGGCCTCTGCTCAACTAAAATGCAATGAGGAGAAATACGAAATCCTCTTGTATGGAAAGTTTCCTCCTCAGTTTAGGGAAACTTTGGCCGTCAGATTTCAACATGCCAGCCTCAACGGGGCAACCCACTAAGAATCTTGAGGTCTGGTTTGAGGAGAATCTCACCTTTGCGACAAAGATCAAGAAGATAGCTGAGAACTGTTTCAGGCTACTTGAAAGCCTTTGGAAATGTTTTCCTTTTCTTCTGAGAGCTGCTAAAGAAAGAGTCACCCGAGCCCTGATTTTATCCCGGTTGGACTACGCTGATGTCCTGTATGTTGGCATCCCGGGATATATTCTCCGTAAATTGCAGGTTGTTCAGAATGCAGGAGCCAGACTTCTTCTCAACATCCCCGTTAGAAGTAGTGTCAAACAACATCTGAGCGCCCTTTACTGGGTGCTTGTATCAGACCGGGTTAAATTCAAGTCTCTTGTTATAGCTCACCGCACTCTTCATGCTTCAGGCCCCATCTACCTACAAAAGAGCTTCTCTTTTTATATGCCTGGGAGACATCTGTGCTCCACCACACAACCTTTGGCGCTTGATCCACGTTTCCGGCTGCAAAGGATGGGTGGTAGTTCCCTTGCCTTTAAAGCTTCTATGGCCTTGAACTCATTGCCATTTGCACTCCGTAGTATCCAGGACCCCATATTGTTTAGGAAAAACCTAAAAACATTCTTCTTTGCTTAATCTGATACCCACTTCCATCAAGGCTAGCGCTGGGACACTCCTTGGAGTATCCATGCGCGCTACAAATACAAATAACATAACATAACGTTTGACCTGGGCCAGGGTTGACGGATTGAAAGCAGATTAGGAAATAGGTCAAGCTCCAGTACAGAGATGGGCTCGCAAAGACAATAGACCTTATGTTGACATGGAAATTGATTGGAAACAGAGGGCCCGATTAACAGAACTAACTTAAGACAAAGTCCTAAACTTACTACCATTTTGGTTTTCATAGAAGGCACTTACTTATTTTGGTATTCACAGAAGGCACCTACTCATTTTGGTATTCACAGAAGTCATTTAGGAGTCCACTTTATTACTCCTAAACTGAGAAAAATCCTAACTTTAAGACTTTCGGTATTCACAAAAGGCATTTAGGAGTCCTAAAGTTAGGACTCTTAACTATACTACTCCCAAACTGAGAAAAATCCTAACTTTAAGACTTTCAGTATTCACAGAAGGCATTTAGGAGTCCTAATGTTAGGACTCCTAACTTTAGGACTCCTAAATGCCTTCTGTGAATACCGAAAGTCTTAAAGTTAGGATTTTTCTCAGTTTAGGAGTAGTAAAGTTAGGACTCCTAATTTCAGGACTCCTAAATGCCTTCTGTGAATACCAAAATGAGTAAGTGCCTTCGGTGAATACCAAAATGGTAGTAAGTTTAGGATTTTGTCTTAAGTTAGTTCTGTGAATCGAGCCTACATTCTGGATATTTGATAGCATTTCCATGAAAAACGTGCTACTCATCTGAACACATTGAAAACTTTAGACTTGCTGATTTTGTAATATGGAATTAAATTGCAGATTCAAAGTGGCAATGGGTCTCATTTCAAAGGCAAATTGGTGCAGGATTATTGTGCACAACACAACATTGAGTGGGTCTTCCATATTCTGTATTATCCGCAGGTTGCAGGTTTAATTGAGCACATGAATGGATTGTTGAAAGATCAATTGAGAAAATTGTCTGATGGGTCATTGAAAAATTAGAGAGACCATTTGATTGAGGAATTACAAATACTGAACAATAGACCCTTAGTAAATGCAGAAACCCCTCTGATGGAGATGCTAACCCCAGCCTTGCAGATTCTGCCTCATTTAGCCATTAATACAGTCCTCTACTAGGAGACTGCTCCTAGAGCTTTGGCCCCATACCGGGCTACACCAGAGGCTGTAGGTCTTGATCTGCATGCTTTAAAATTGTACATACTCAAACCAAAAGATACAGCACTCATTGAAATAGGAGTGGGAATCCAGATTCCTCCGGAGCACTTTGGATTGATTGTCCCTCGATCTTGATTGGGTCTAAAAGGCTTTCAAGTGCTGGCAGGGATCATTGATGCAGACTATCAAGGTGAAATCAAGGTTATCCTACTGAATAGTGGAGACACTGATTTGATAATACAACCTGGAGACAGAGTCGCTCAAATAGTGATCATGTCAGTATACGGAAGGATAGTCAAGAAGGGGACTGCCCCAGCCCTTTTCACCATGCGAGGGGAAGGAGGGTTTGCTCCACTGACAAGAATCCAGGAGCCAAGGTGTGGGTAGAATCTCCAAATAGTCCCCCCGAACAGGCAGAGGTTATTGGAACCGGAAAGGATAACATACTGTTAATCTTGAAACCAGTGCAGGAAAAGTGGGAACATGTTCCTGCTGATAAATGTTACTTGAATGAATAATACCTGTTTGTTATCTGTTCTTTTAGATCACAGGATGGTGTGTCTGTGCTTCGTTTGTGCTCGCTAGAGTGTGTTTAGTCGTGTTCGAGTGGGCCCGGGAGGGGCCGGGAGCCCCTTACTCTGAAGTGGCCAGCTGTCCGCACAGATCAACAGCACTTTTGACTTGACCTGACAACGTGTGGTACTATCTTGCACCGACAGTCCTTAACAGGTCGTAATTTTGCATGAAAAACATGAAAAGCACCATGGAAATTTTTTCCACATGCCTCGTAGCTATACCTACCCCCGTCAATGTACTGTTGCAGGCTTGCAACGTCACAAATGCAGACGGGTCGGTGGAGGAAAATGATGTGAGAACTCTCCTCTCACCTTCTGAGTTTTGCCAATTTTGTTCAGAAACTACTGACGATACTTAGAAAAATCTAACACAAGTGATAACGTTCAATATCTCTGCAGGCAACATTTGTTATAATTTGACCTTTGACCCAATTACCATTGGTAAATGTGCTCAAATACGGCTTGAAGGAACTGAGTCACAAATGACATGGGTACAACAAACTGTATGCAAATTTGAAATGAAAGTACATGTAAAAATATGCAAAATAACATGGTATGTAAAAAGGTAGTATCTGCTGCCAGTCATTTCAGGCATGTTAAATTGCCTGTAGGGTGGTTAATCCCTGAGGTAATGTTACATACACGTACATTCCAGCAAAAATCACAGGTGGACCACGTGCCTTTACTAGATTAGGCTTCATGGTGTTCCCATTAAATCCAAAATCACAAGTCCGAAATAGAAGAGAAGCTGTTGAACTCAGTGAACATTGAGATTTTGAAATTCATTTACTATCTAAGTCTTAATATATCAGTATAGCTGCTTCAATAGTAGGAATTCCAGGCCTAACCATTTATAATTCTAGGGCTGTTAGTGAATTAGCTTATTAATGGTGAAAAATAATAATCATATGAAAACAAAAAACTCCTTCTCTTGAGTTTGGCAAATGATTAGTGATGCTGGATTCCCATGGGGGCCGTTTGCATCAGTGAGAGGGATTTAAATATTGCGTAGGTTACCAAATTTACAACTTAATATGTATCAGACCACAAGATAGCATGAAAACATTGCATACACAAAAATTAAAAGTTTCATTCATTTATTCAAATAAATTAAAAATAATAACACATTATTTCATAAAAACAATCTTGTGCACACTCGCGCCGAGTGCAAAACAAACAATATTGAGAATTTTAAGAAATTATGCGGCATATCTTCGTTTTCTCACATCAGAATCCTAATGAAAAATAAATAGTACGATAAATGATGAGCAATGAGATATGATTGAAAGTCAGCCCAATAAATAACAAATAGGTAATTCAACAATATAAAGAAAGGGTACTTAACCCGTTACAAGATGGCGACCACGCTAAGGACATCAAACTCCTAGGTACACACCGCTAGAGCTCAACAGGGCAACCAGGTGCGAGCAATTAGCCAAATATTGAGAGTACTTATACCAGACACACTGAGAGAGGAAATCATTATCTAACAGACCGGGAAGGAGGAGGATGCCACGCAGCTCAGCTACCCTAAACAAGTAAGAAAGAGAGGGGTTTGTTACCTAAAATTGACATTAGGCAGCAGGTATATAACACTGCTTCAACAGTAAATTTAGACACTGTTTGTTGCTTTTCTAGAGTTGGCAGCTAATTTATAAAAGCCCAATGGAGTGACCATTGATTTCACACTAAAGAAAAAAGGAGGAAATCAAGTTTAAAGCAGGTCTTTTCGCTAAGAAGGTAAGATCTTTAGGACAGCGGGTAAGGATAATTAGAAGGGAACTAAAGCCCAGAGAGTCTAAAACATAAATTATCTTGTAGACAAAGTGGTGAGAAGAACAGCGATGGGTAGCTACCAGAGGCGTCCTTCCAACCCTTTAAGACACCAAGAAAATAGGACCGGTAAGCTCTTTCTTTTAAGACAAACAGGGAAAGAAGGCTATGAGACAGTGGAGAATAACCATAGTAAGGTGATTAAATGGCAACTCCTTACAAAAAGAGATGTTTTTCTGTTTTGATAGGATTGAAGTTTGTCCATTTTTTAATCAACCCGGGTGCAGTACAAACAATACTGACATATAAGGTAAAAAATAGGATTATATTATGTCAAAATGGTGAAAAGAGCCCAAAGAAACAGGGTAACTAAAAATAAGGTGCGTTTTCTCCTAGAATAAGAAAGAGGAAAGCAAACAAAACTTCCTTAGGAGAACATAAGAGTGGAAGAGAACCTGCTCAAAAGACCGAGAAGGTAGTGCCAGGAAGAAAATACAAACCTGGGTATGAACGTAGAGGTGCCTGAGGGTGGGACTCTATAATAAAGAAGGGACGAAAATCTGACGGCCCTTCTTTACCTTCATATACAGCCCACTTGTGTCTGATGAAAGTAAATTGATGACACCGCATCCTAGCGATAAAAATATACCACGCTAGTTAGGTCTTCCCTCTCAGTAATACTAAGGTGTGGGAACTTAGTAATACAGGGGACGCAGGGAATAGATCCGTATTACAAAATGGCGTGGTTACCAAATATTAGAAGACTAGCTAAAATGTTAATGAATCAATGTGCAATTGTTAGATTAAATACTGGACCTAATGAAATGCATTGTAATATGTTTTTTATAGATATGATTTAAATGAACAAGTCCTGAAGAAGGTGCAAGATTATTTGAGGCACCGAAACATCGCGTCGACAGTTTGGTCCTTTTGTATTATAAATATGATATATATGTAGACTTGTGTAACAATGCTTAAACAGCATTTTTTTTTAAATTGGAGTTTTTTTAAAGCTGACTAACAGCAAAGTTGAATGTGCACAAGATTGTTTTTATGAAATAATGTGTTATTATTTTTAAATTATTTGAATAAATGAATGAAACTTTTAATTTTTGTGTATGCAATGTTTTCATGCTATCTTGTGGTCTGATACATATTAAGTTGTAAATTTGGTAACCTACGCAATATTTAAATCCCTCTCACTGATGCAAACGGCCCCCATGGGAATCCAGCATCACTAATCATTTGCCAAACTCAAGAGAAGGAGTTTTTTGTTTTCATAAGATTGTTGACCCAATCCTTTTCCTGTGCAAAGGGTAGCTCCCTCTTTATCTTTTGAAAAATAATAATCATACATCAGTTGCTGTAGCAGAATTATTAGTAGATGTGGGGCAGCAAGAAAAGCTATCCTACAGAACAGAGCTGCAATCGATTATTTACTCTTGAAACCTGCTCAAGGATGTTCAGACTTTCAGGGAATGTTTTGCTTTAATCTTTCAGATCAGTCTAAGTCAGTTCAGTTCCACACTGAAGCTTTACACAAGTTTTCTAAAGATGTCAAGCAGGATGTAGAAAAAGGATGGTGGGATTGGTTGTTTGGGTGGTTGCTGGACTTTGGAAAAACTTTGCTCTGTTCTAGGTAGGATAATATTAGCAATATGTATCTTAATATCATTATGTTGTTGTATCCAGTGTGTTCCCAATCTCTTATCTATGCTTTGACCTAAAGCAGTTGATCTCACACCGATATGTTATGAAAGCCAATGGTCAAAGAATGGAATGTAGTGATATTAAGAATGATATCTTGACCATTAGCTCCATTTGGCATAATTGAATCCATTTTCTGTGCTGGCTCCTTGTGTAACAGACTCCATTTTCTGTGCTCACACAGAGCTGCAAAGTTGGGAGGGGTTGTTTTTGGCCTTCACTTGTTTTTGCTCCTCACCGATCAGAGTTAACTGGGATATGTTGTGTGGGATGCATGCTTGGTACCTTTCAGGGTGGAGATTGTTGTTGCCAGCAGAATGAGTAGAATGTACAGCTCTGCCTCGGAGTCAAAATATGGAGGCCTAGGCAGCTTCTGTCTTAACCTTGACACAGACCAGTACAGTCAGCTCGGTTTTTCACAAGAGAAGAAAGGGGGCAAGGTTTCTAGAACCTTTGCCTCACGTTGAGTAAAAGGTATTAAAAGTGGGCAGCTAGGAGCTCATTTGTGGAGTAGACATACTGCCACAAAATAATCTGGATTTGAGATCCGATCGAACTCCTTCCTGGGCTGTCCAAGGGCTCCTCCAACTTGAGTTGGCAAGGATGTTGCATGATCGATCGGTGAGGTGTTACTTACTTTGTGTATGTCATTTCTAACTTTCTTTGCTCTTTGCTACGTGTATATATGCTACATGTTATTCTGCTTGAGTTACTTGACATTTGGGAGTCTGCATTAACCAATATATTTTGCCTTCCCTTCCAAAATATTGAATTAATAAATATGTGTGTGTCACTTTAAAGGCACCTGAATTTGTTTTCTTGCCTCGCCTTGACAGTGCTGGGTCTTATTTTACTGCCTCGTTTTTTGGGGGTGCTGTTTTAGGTGTGTTATTTAAAGGTGCAGCAGTGCATTTGCCTCCTCTCAGAGTGCAGGGTTTAGTTGTGCCCTATTGTGAAACATTACAAGCATTACACTTATGCAGTATGCTCCATCATGGAGACACTTAAGGCATCCTCCTTACTAAATGGGACATTAGCGCAGGTAGCTGAATTAATAGCCCTAATAAGAGCTTTCTGCTTTTTAGAGAACTTGAATGTGACAATCTACACAGATAAGAATAGGGTTTTGCTGTTGTTCATAATTTTAGGCAACTAAGACACAGAGGGGTGATATGACATCTTCAAGAGCTCCAATCAAAAATGGAATGTATATTTTGGATTTATTAAATGCAATTCAAAAATCAAAGGAAGTGGCTGTGGATAAGTTTGTAGCCAATAAGGTTGACAAAGACCTGTTACCTTCGGAAAGAAATGTGGGGATCAGATGGCAAAATATTGTGCCCCTTAGGAGTTGTCAACTATTCAAAAAAATGAAAAAGGTGATCCCACAAATTATATTGTACAGAGTTAAAACAATATAAGTTGTTTCTTTATGGATTAAATTGGGAAATGTTTGTATGAGCTGAGAGATATGCAGGAGGATGCTTCTGAAAATGAGAAAAGAACATGGAAATAGTTGTGCCATTAAAAGAATTATCAGGATTTATATGTAAATTCAGAACAGAAATATTTCCTGCAAAACTCAATGTTACTGCCCATGTGTAAATATCTGCATAATCAGACTAATGCAGGAAGAGATAGTCAGGTTAGAATCTCTTGGAAGTACATGGAGAATACAAGATTTTGACAAATTGATGAGGACATTTGTAGTCGCTGCCTAACATGTCATTCAAAAATCAGGGCAAAAAAACAATTACTCTTATAAATCTAATTGGCAAATCAGATTGGCCAGTTCCAAGATCACAGGCAGACTTTATTGAGATGCCACTGTGTAATGGCTTAAAATATGCCTTAGTAGTAGTCTGCCTGTTCTCTTAATGGGAGAAGGCATTTCCAACAAGAAGGGCAGTAAGACTTACAGTTGCCAAATTTTTCATGAGGGAGTTAACTTAATACTAAGATTCGGACTCTCAACTTAAATTGAGACAGATCATGGTGCATACTCAAGAATGAAGTGCTGCAAGTAATTTTCATAGCTTTCATAATCAAGCAGGGATTTCCTTGTAATTATCAACCGCAATCATCAGGTTCAGTGGAATGTGCCAATGGCCCATGCTGCTTGAACAGGAAAATCAGGAACAATTTGTTTAATTAGGAAATGAGACCAGGAGCCCAGTTACAGGCATTGGGTCTGAGGACTGTCTCAATTTACATTTGGTCTAATATAGGTTTTTACACAGTTCATTGAATGCAATAAAATGTTTCAAACAAAGGAATGCTTAACTATGTTTTTGGAGCCATAAATTACGTTATACAATGAGGAATCGAGGTGGGCCCTGACCTTGCATGGACACAATGGCAGGCATGGGGACTGTGTGATCACTGTCTGTACTGCGTGTGCTCTGTCTTGATTGGTTAAGTGTTCCTACCTTCATGTGGCATCTGACTTCATGGTAATGTGGGAATTTGCACACCCCTCTGTCCATGTATGCTTTGTTGGGGCAAATTTCTTTGAACCATTGTGGTGTAGCTGTATCAATCTGTGGGATCAATCTGGGATCTCCTGTTTGCACGTTTGTCTGCTAGCTATGTGCCACTTAACCTGTCATCTGTCAATCAGTGACCTTGGGCCTGGGTCTCAGCGCCTGCCTTACAATGTATTTCTGAGTCAGGGCGACGTGGAGCTCACAACGGGAGAATTTTTCAAAACAGATGCGATTTTGTTTTTATACATGAATGTATAATTACTCATATTGACATTGACTTTCAATATTAACACCCACTGAAGAATAAACTGGCAAGGGTATGTGCCTTAACTCATCTGAAGTGACCTGTTGTTCTTCCTCTTGTTTTAATGAACATGAGGAGTACTCCAGGAAGACAGGTTTGACTCCTCATGAGATCCTGATAGGCAGAGCAATGAGACTAGCATTCACACCTTCAGCAGCACTAGTTTCAATTACTGATGACATTGTTTTGGGTTATTGCAAATGTCTGGATGATATGGTGAAATCTGTCTCTCATCAGGCGAATGTGTCAACTGAAGACTACAAGGATACACCCTGCCATGGTCTGAATGTGGGGGAGTCGGTGGTTATCCAGAAGCATGTTCGCAATGGGTGTCTGAACGAAGGATGGAGAGGCCCTTTTCAGCTTATACTAATGACTAAGTGAGCTTGCATGCCTCAGTGAATCCACACTGCTTGTTTGAAGAGAGTGAGAGTAGCTGGCTGAAGCAGTGGATGAGGTGAATGATCAAAGAACACTGTCTTCTCAACAAGCAGAAAGTGTTTCTGATCAAATGTGTGACAAGTTTCAGTCGAAAATAAAAGTGAAAAAGACCCCTTTCAAAAGAAAAGGATCACTGTGAGAAAAGCAGGCAAAGACAATTGTCATCAAAAAGCAAGCTCAAGTTCGAGTCAGAGCTTAGGACTGGGCTCAATTCAAAGCCTAGTACTAGATGAGGTTTACCTCAAACTTTAAAAAATCATATTTCTGGTTCTACTGATTGGATTTTTATTTGGTGTCCAATAGTTTATTAAAATGTGCTCTGTTTTTTCTAAATTGGAATGGAATTTTTCTTGTCTTTTCACTTATTACTGTTTGTTTGTGTGCTGCACACATAATTTACACATTGCCTCTACGTTAATTAGGTCTGACCGGTTTTGTGCCAAGCTACCAGAGGGTTAAGCCCAGGTTAATTTAGTGACTATTGTGGTTCACCCTGACAGGGATTGTGGTTGTTGCTTGAGCAGGGTTAACACACCACTCAACCATTAACACCCGATTTCTCACAATTGGCAACTGTGGGAAGGTACAGAGTATGCCGCCTGTATGGCAAGAATCTCTGAATGTGGCAGAGGCTGAAGCCTCCACTGATTTGGTGGGTCAGTAGGCTTTCCACCAGGGACTAAATGACCCTGTTGATCTATGATGGAGATCTGCCATGTTTCACAATTTACACATGTGTAATGATTTCCAACAGCTTTTCCTTCTGAGTATCCATTGTAAGGCTAATTGGAAAAACAAGCTACTTCATTTACGCCCATCTGTACAAAATTCTTGTGAGTTGCTTGTTTGTCAAGTCAGATGATATGACATGATTATTTCTATTTCTTTTTATTTAATGGATTTGTACAGCACATGGCTGCCCGAGGGCTTCCCAGCGCTAGCAGGAAAACTGATAGCGACAAGCTGAGCCGAGGCCTAATTAGTGTGGAAAAAGCCAAGTTTTCAGATCTTTCCAAATGGTCAATTTGTGAGGGGCGGCTCGTATTTCCAGAGGGAGGGCATTCCACAGCCTTGGTATCAGATGAGCGAAGGATCTGCCACCCCATCTGGCTCTTTTAACTCTAGTAGTCTTGAGGAGCTGTTGGTGGGCAGATCTAAGATGCCTGGCAGGGATGTACCTGGATATCGTATTCCTCCGTTTTTCAGGTCCAGAGTTGCTAATAGCTTTATAAACTATGCAAAGAGTTTTAAACTTTACTCCAACCTCAATAGGTAGCCAGTGGAGCTGTTTAAATGCTTCTTTAGCAGGAGATGCGGTTGGGAATCTTCAATAGAAGCCTAGCTGCTGCATTCTGTACCACTTGCAGCCTCCTTGTAACATACTTAGATGAACCCAAATAGAGGGAATTTCCATAGTCCAAACGCGAAATGAGGAGGGATTGTATCACCATTTTCCTTAGGTGCTCTGAGATTATATCAATGATTTTCCTTAACCTCTTAAGCAGGGAAACATAACCCTGAGAGTTTCCAGGATTGACCATCCAGTGTCAGCGAGTCCTCCAGCCAAATTCCCAGGTTCTTTATGGTAGATTTGCCAATGGGAGGATCTTCCATGCATTTGGGCCAGTGTATCAGGGGTAAGTGGATACCCAGATCTCTGAGCAACATGAGCTCTGTTTTCCCTCCATTCAGCTTTAGGCAGCTGTTGAACATCCAACTCACCACTCTCTCCAGACAGATAGGTAGTTAGTTATTTCAAACTTCAGGGCCATTAAAAAAAGACACCACTAGTTGGGTGTCATCAGCATATGACACTACAGATATTCCAAATTCTTGTACCACCTCATCCAACTGATGGACATAGACATTCAACAAAGTCGGACAGAGTGACGATCCCTGCAGGACTCCACATGTTGTGGAGTGTTGTTCTGTGACCCAGTCCCCTTCCATCACCTGGAAAGATCTATCATCCAGGAAGGAACTAGCCACTCCAAGGCTTTACCCTGAATTCCCGCTTCCCCCAGTCTCGCTTTTAAAATAGTATTATCCACAATGTCAATGGCAGCACTTAGGTCTAGCAGGAAATTGGCAGCAGACCGACCTTCATCAAGATCTGAGCTCTTTGGTAACTGTCAATAATGCTGACTCAGTGCTGTGTGTGGCTCGAAAAACCATCTGGGTAGGATGGAGAATGTCATTGGACTCCAGGAAGGTAGTTAGGGAGTGATTAACATGCTTATCCAGGATTTTTCCCAGGTATGGTAAAAGGGAGATGGGGTGGAGATTATTCAACATAGTCGGATCAAGGTTGGCTTTCTTTTGGAGTGGCTTGATGATAGCATGTTTCCAGGATTTTGGAACTAGCACTGAATCTAATGAGAGGTTGAGAATTTCAGTCACTGAAGGGGAAAGAATAAAAAGTACGTCCAATAGGAGACGAGGGGGTGCTCGGTCCAATCGTGAACCTGATTTGATTGTCCTAAAGAGCTGTAGGACCATATCTTCCTCTAATCTGGGAAATTGATCCAGGGAAGAGGTAGGGGCAGTTTAACCATTGTAGCAATGTTGAGTTCCCTGTTTTTTGGGAAATGATCATAGATTTCTGTCACCTTGTTGGAAAAATAGGCTGCTATGTCATTACATCTTTTAATGGAAGTAAGAGGGGCATTTGTATTTTCATGTGGGTTGGACAGGGTTTTTACTACCTTGAGCAATTCCTTAGGGGAGTTCACTTCCCAGGCTATTTTTTCTCCATAAAATTTGGATTGGGGTGTTTACATTTCATTATGGTATTATCTAATTAGCAACTCATTGTCAGATTTGAGAGAGGGGTTTTTCCTCCTACCTCTCTCTAATTTTTTGCATTTTATTTTAGTGCCAGAAGCTACTCATTGTACCATGGGGTGATTTTAGAGAGAGGTTTTCTAATAAAGGTTCTTTTAGGTGCACAAATATTGGCAGCTTGGGTAATCCAGTGTTCCCACTGCTGATTTTTCTCTTTCAGGTTCCCCAAGAGGATAGGGGAATTTTCCCTGAGGATGGTTTGCCATGTTTTAGGGTCCACTTTAGACCAACTCCTCTTAGTAATACTCTGACCTAGAGGTGTCTGCACTTGCAGAGGCCTGGGTAAAGTGAACATAATCAAACAGTGATTTGAACATAGTACTGGCAAAGGTTTAGAGACTATGGGGCATATTACCAAGGGCCTTTTTGCCGCTTTAGCTGGACTTTTTCCCACTAAAGCGGCGAAAATTTCATTGCCCAATTACCAAGCTTGTAGGCGATAGCGAGAATTTTTTGGGGCCACCTTTGCATATCAGCGATAATTATCGCTAATGACATGCAAAGTGGGCGTGCCAAAATGTTAGCGACTGGAAACAGTCGCTAACATCGCTATCGCCTATTACCTACAAAGGCGAAGCGATGGAAATATCCGCGCTAAGCGCGAATATCTCCAAAAGCTAACGCCTGCTAATACCAGTTCTTATCCATGTTATCCAAAGGGAGGTGGATAACATGGCTAAGAGCTGTTTCACACTAATGCGTGAATTTCGCTGTATTGTCAGCGATATTCACGCATTTTGCCTGATGTTTATCGCTTTTGAGATAAACCTTGCTAATAGCAAGTTATCTCAGCATTAAAAAATCGGTGAAGCGCGGCGATAATAATTTTGCCGCTGACCCTACTTAGCGATAAATATCGCTATTTGTAGGTAATATGCCCCAATGAGTTGTGGATCATTAGAGAAAAGAAGATCCAAAATGTGGCCTTTCTCGTGGGTTGGGAGAGTTACAAGTTGGGCAAATTGCAATGTTTCCATGTCGCCATGCAGCTGTCTAATATGATTGGAGTCATGCTTGTCTACATGAAGATTCAAATCGCAGAGGATTGTCAGTCGGGTCTTCACTATTTTCAGACTGGATAGTTGGTCAGGTAGTGCCTCTAAAAATCAGTTACTCGCGCCTGGGGGCCTATAGATCAGTACTCCTGAGAAAGTCTGGGTGGCAGGTAAGGCTTTACTGAACTTGTCGCTTTCACAATCAGTAAACGTAAAGTTAGACTAGGTGCATTTATTCAGGACATACCAAATTGGGCAACCTATATACAGATACTTGTGAATTCTATAGCAAGAGGAGCACCAATTCCAGGTACATGGGCAGGTGCAGAAATACTCCCTATCTACAAGAAAGGAGACCGTTCCCTACCAGGCAACTATAAGTAGATAAGCCTTATAGATTGCATTGGATCGAGGAGTATGACATTCTTTCTCCACTCCAGGAGGGTTTCTGCTTTGCACCAGTACTATTGACCAGGTGTTCAGATTAACTTTGATTTACTGGTGTACCATAGTGTTAGGGAGGGGGGGGGGTATTATATATGCAGCCTTTGTTGACCTCAAGTCGGCTTTTAATCTTGTCCCCGCCCTAAAATATGGATGAATTTTTTTAACTAGGTATGCCATTAGAAATTCTGGCCTTCCTGGTCATGTTACATGATGCTAACTATGCACAGGTGCACTGGGATGCGCTGGGGAGTATTACTCAAAGGTTTCCTGTTGAGAAGGGGGTTAGACAGGGGTGCGTTTTGGCACCAACCCTCTTCTCGCTGTATATCAATGAGATGGTCCAGTACTTCCAGAATTATGCCACGGATGCGCCCACTATTGCAGGGATGAGGATCCTGCTGCTTATGTTTGCAGATGACACCCTTGTACTTTCCATGACTCAAAAGGGGCTACAGCGCGCCCTCGAGAGATTCGAGGAGTTTTGTCAGGACCACGATCTCGTAGTGAATGTAGATAATACAAATATATGGTCCTAGACAAACATAGGTGCATCAGGGGTAGAGTGGAAATGAAGGGCGGTACTCTGGAACAGACACAGAATTTTACTTATTTGGGAGTGGCTATTGGCAGCAAACTTAGTTGGAAACCACAGATCGACTTGCTCTCTGGTATGCATGCCCAACTTTCAGGTGTCCTACTGAAGGAGCAGAGATCATCTTACACCAAACCTATTGCTCCCGTTCTAAAAATGTACTCTTTAAAAACTAGAGCCTCGATATTGTGCGGGGCTGAACTGTGGGGCTTTGCCAATTTAGATCCATTAGAAAAAGCTGAAATTACATTTTTGAGGTCCTTAATTGGCCTAACCCAGTCCACCCCGTTACTACCCTTATTCTTAGATCTGGGCTGTTAGTCAATCAAGGACATGGCACATTTCAGGACGGTGGCATACTGGAGAAGGCTCTCGGCCACCCCTGAGCTTTCTCACTATGCTCAGGCCCTTTTAGAAGTTAGGAAGGCTGACAGTTTGGGCACAATTCCGTGGCTAAGGCGAGTAAAAGCCACTCCTTGTGAGATGAGGGTGAGCAGCTTATGGGCATTCCCTGCTGATAGTTTGTTTCCAGCAAAGAGTGATTTTAAAACAGCATACTGGAACTCACTTGTTATGAAGCGGTTTGCTGCCCTAACTGGTCCCTCATTATCCAGAGACTTCCTTGAGATAAAGCACGAAGTGGAACTTGAAGAGTACTGGGACATAATCACCTCCCCCAAAGATAGGAAACTGTACCATCAGTTTAGGGTGAGGTCTCTCCCTGCAAAAGTTTTTACTAGTAAATGGCGCACAGTAAATAGTAGCAAATGTTAATTTTGCCCTAATTACAATGAATCACTGGCTCATATTTTGTTTGCTTGCCTGGCCTACAGAAATCCGCGGACCAGATGGTTGAAACCTATATGTTCAAATCTGGGCACTAGGTCCAGCAGCGAGGCACTTAGGATCTAAAAAACATCTACTAATGAGCCTGTAGTGATCGCTGTCGCAAAATATTTAGGTTGAGTGTGGGTGATTCGTTCTAAAGAGAGAAGCTCTAGTCAATTGTTTCTTGCTTTTTAGTAGGGCAATGGTACATTCCACTTTGCACGTTATTGTATTAACATCGAATGTTATTAAATTGGTTCTTGGTAGAATCATGGAATTTTGGATGTGTTAGGTGGCTGTTCTTGCTGGAGTGTACTTTATTATTTTTAAGCTATTTATTATATATCATGAATTACGGTGGAGTAAAATTTTTAACATTGTATAATGCATTCTTATGTATAATATGAGCTATTTTTATCCATTTTACCTCTATGGGTTTGCATTGTCTTTTGTGATTTTTTAAATCGAAATAAAGACTTATTGATGATGATGGCATTTACATGCATAAATGCCATCATCATCATCATGCGCAACACCGCCCCAACTCTATCTACGCAGTCCTGTCTTTGTAACTGATAGCCGGGGGAAGGGCAAGGTGGATATCAGGGCCTGAGTTAGTGTTAAGCCAAGTTTCATTCACAAACGGAATGTCTAGAGGGTCTTCCTCCAGAGTGACTCTGATATCAGATAGATGTGTTACCATAGAATCAGCATTTATCAGTCCCATCTTCCAGCTACCTTCTTTATCTGTATTGACCCGCCCTTGGCTTGTCAAGCTAGTGCTAATGGTATTCTTACAACCATGAGATTGTCTAATCCTAACTGGGGCGCACAGATTTGACATGGTTGGGGCCTAATTTCTAGTAGCTGCTCTCTAGAGTATGTTTAAGTACCTGGTTAATATGAACTAGAGTTTCTGGTCTCGGTTATGACACTTTGTTTCATTCTGTTATTATAAGAAGGTAGTTAGATATATTTTCGGACTGTGATCTATTTCTGTACTATTTTTACCTACAAGTGCTCTGTTGTTTGCTTTTACCCCTTTTCTTGCATCTTTTACAGAATGCTGCTGACTCGTATCTATTTTTTTCATTTTCCATTATTATTTGTTTTTATTTCTGTGGTTATTTTTTCGCTATGTAAGTTTCTATAGCTTATTTAATGCAGATTTGTGATCAATAGCACAATTTCTATCTTAGCAGAGGCCATGCGAGGCCAGCAACATGGGTACTGCAGCTTTTGAACACGCCTGGAGTTGGCTGTATTCTCATTCAGAGGGGACCTAGCCTGGCAGTTTGAGAAGAACGGTTCCTATTGGAGCTGGACCAACCTGATTGCAATTGCATATGATTGGTTCCTGCCTGTCTGAGCTGGCAGGGTGGGCAAAAAAGTTGGACTTGATCAGAGTAGTTACCAGCGGCTGAGATTAATTTAATCAATCCCCTCATCACATTTTTGTTTTCCTTAGTGCTTACACATGTAGCACATCTATTTTCTATAGTCAAAGTAACGGCACTAGTATTTTGGTACACCAAGAATTTAGGCATATTTGAGAGAAATGCTGCCTCCTAGAGATACTGGAGGCATGTGCACCGTAACGTGCAACACATACAACTGTTATGTGCACCTGGCATAAGCTGGGAAAGAATCCGTCCTGCTGCTTGAATTAAAATATATAGCAAAAATCAGGGTTCAGTGAGCTCTCAGGCCTTTGGGCCCTGGTGCCACTGCTCTTGCTGCAACAATGGAAGCTATGGCCCTTCTGACCAGCTCTCTCTATGAATATGCTGCTTGCTCACTTAAGACGTGAGACTTTAGATCCTACAATAATCTTCTCCCTTCAACGACAAAGCTGACTCACCTCTTTATCAGCAACAGAAGAACTTCTGTATTTTTCTTGGCTTGGAATTATCTCATAGATAAAAGGTATGTGTGCTGCTTGTCCATTTTGGTGATTGAGACTAAACGAGGAACCATGTAGAAGGGGATTGATGACATACTTTTTCTAGGTACTAGAGAGCGAGCAGATGGAAAGGAGTTGCTAAAAGTGAGGAGTCATACATTGCCAAGATATGGAGTGCAAATGACACTTTAAACATCATGTCAAAATATGCTGAAGACTCTATGAAATCCCAAATATTGTTTCTTGAGTGCTTGTAATCTTCTTCAGTACGCCATGTTATAAAGCTGCATTAACAGTTCTTTAAATTAATCGTTTTTAAACATGAACTCAACCTGCAAAGTCTTGAGGTTACTCCATGAGATATCAGTATGATCACGGCACATATAAAGCCAACATTGTTGTTACATGTGCAGCACGTTATTGGTAAGCCATACACCAGTGATGTTCCTAGAATGCCTACACCCTTAAACTCTTTGAAGCTGCTCTCAGATTTGAAAATCAAATAAGAGATGATTACACAGTTTGACTCGTGGGAAAGCTGTAAAATTAGGTTTGTTGAAAAGTGGAGGGCCTCTGTAATTATTTTTTATATTTTTTATAATTTATTGTTATTTTGTCAAACCAGAACTGTGTGGGTTATGGGCCACGGTGGTAAAAGAGAATGCCCAAGACACTGTAAATTGCTACTTACCAGTTGCCAAGTAACCAGTCGGGTCCACAGCACGATTGCGTCACCTCATCAAGCCGTTCAAAGTAAACACACATACCATGACTACTGGCCAGGGAATGATATAAGAAATAGTGCAGTGCCCTACCAACACTTGCATTCCCTTGGGTACTGTGCAGTGTGGACACAGTGCAGTCACTGGTACCGGTACTGTGTGCAAAGAGAAAAACGCACAGACAGAAACATAGCAAAATAAAGCCACACAGTGATTTGTCATGTTGTGTCATCCACTTGTCCCCACTCCGCGGTGACTGCTCAAGTGCCCCCCAGAATAACAGAGACTACGCACCAATCATCATAGCCAAACCAGACACTGCTCTCATGCTATTTTATGATAGTAAACAGAATTAGAACAGCAGCAAAATTTGGTAGGGCAGGTATAATCTAGGCAACATCAGAGAATTAGGGGCTATGTTTGTGCTCACCCCGGCTCCCTGACAGTACAGATGGGGGACGCCAGAAATGCGCATGTCAGGCTGAAGACAGCTTGACACCTGTCCAACCCAATATGTGCACTTTGGGTACATGGCCCTGCCTCAAGTCAAGAACGAAACTACACCCTAGCGAACACACAAAAACGCAGAATGTTATGGCTCATATGGGGGTAAGACTATATTTGAAAATGGCCTGTATAAGGTAAAATAACATTTGTTGTATTCATGTGGCCGCTCGCTGTGAGGTGACAACCCCCCACCCCCCCATGCCATCTATGGATGAACTATCACTGGTCTTTGTTCCCTCATTAGAACCTACACACAGTACTAAAACGGAGAGGTAGAAGGCCACACCTGCATCAGTAGGCAGTTTTGCAACATGTATAGTTTTTTTGGGGTGATGTCTACACAGCTTCCTCAGTTGAGTTTACATTTGAAATAAGGAATTTTACAATAAAGGATGGACAAGAGCTGTGTCTCATTTCACCTGCAGTTAAGTTGAAATAAGGATGCCATTTTCCAGACTTGACTATTGCAGTGATACAATGCATGGCATAGCACATAAAAATACAACTATGTGCAGCTAGTTGGAGTAGTGACATGAATACTTCATTAACAGTTTAAGTATTCAAACATGTTTTTCAAAACTAAAGACAGTTTAGTACGGTATCCAACGAGGTGAGCAATAACCTACCACCACAATTAGCATGTAGAGGCCTAGAATAGATGTGTTCACATGATAATAAACAAGTGCTAAGTAAAGTACTGGTTTCTTAGCTGTGTAAACTGGCAAAATGAAGGCAGCAAAAAATGCCAAATATATTCTGACAGATAAAGTATATTTTGAATACAGACATACAGAGAAACCACCAGCAGAAGGATTATAAAATGGTAGTGTATGCTAGTAAATGAATCAACGAATATGTGCACGCATGCACACACATACACACACACACGTACGCAGAACACCACATACACACATATGCTAAGTTGGCAAAGTGGTGGCTTAAAACTGAAGAAATAGACAATAGACACAGACAATATCGCTCTGTGCCTTGGAGCACGTCACCACCATCAACAAACCATATAGGGAAGGGTCTGCATAAGGCAATTCCCAAAATTTTATATATATATCACTCCAAGATGCCCCTGAGCTCAGAGACGCCACTCCACAGAGAGACAGGAAAACCCTTTTTATTAATTCAAACCAGCACTTTACAACTGATTCATCGTCCCTTACGCGTTTCAATGCACCTGCATCTTAATCATAGGGCGGGGCAAAGTCAAAAACACGGAGCAGACTGTAATCATTTACACCCTTCAATTGTAACCACCTTCCAATCCGTGGTATGCTGGGTATTGCAGTCCAAATTACTACCCTTCGGTGGGTTCCGTGTGATTGTCCTTGTTTTTAAAGCCCCCGAATATTTATCTCAATGTTTTATAGCCCTCCAGTGGGCTCCAGGAAATTGCGCTGGTTCTCAATGAAATTTCTCCGGGCTGAAAGGCGGCTGCCGTTTTTTAAACAGCCACACAGACGTGTTACTGCTTCATGAGGCGGTGCAATCACTCCAGCTCAGAGACGCCACTCCACAGAGAGACAGGAAAACCCTTTTTATTAATTCAAACCAGGTCACTTTCCAACTGATTCATCGTCCCTTACGCATTTCAATGCACCTGCATCTTAATCATAGGGCGGGGCAAAGTCAAAAACATGGAGCAGACTGAAGAAATAGACAATAGACACAGACAATATCAATGTGTGCCTTGGAGCACGTCACCACCATCATCAAACCATACAGGAAAGGGTCTGCATAAGGCAATTCCCAAAATTTGATATATATATATATATATCTATTACCTACTGGCAGTCGCCAGTAGGTAGTTATAGTTAGGATTTTTTTCAATGCAAAATCTCAAAATTCTATTTGGAATAACTTTTGCGCCGGTTGACAAATCTGCCTGAAAATTTCCTCAAATTTACCTTGCGGAGCTCTGGTCCTTCCTTGAAAGTTTGGGGGGGGGTTCGTCAAGCGGGGGCCGAGATAAAAAGGCGGTCCCAAAACGTGTTTTCCCCATGTTAATTTCCATAGGGCGGTCAAACTCACTTTTAGCCCGAACGGCTGAATGGATTACCACCAAACTTGGCAAAATTGTAGGGACTGGTAGCCCGATGTGCCTTTGCTATGTCTCAAGATATGTGCTCCAGTGGATTTTGAGTAATTTAGGTTCCAAAAAATATATATATCTATGGCAGCGCCCCGGTACGTGCACCGGGGAGCTCTCCGGGCGCGCCACGCAAGGTGTGCACGGAAAGCTGATTGGCTCTCGGGTGTCTGTAAACATTCGAAACAGTCCGGAGCGGCCGCCATCTTGTGTCTCGGTAGGATCGAGACACAAGAGGTGGCCAAAACAAAGGGGGAAATGACCATAAGGGGGCAGGGTAGACCCCCCTGACCCCCTAGGTTTGATGTGGGGGCTATAAAAGGGCCCCGCGGGGGGAGCGCCCGGTACGCGCACCAGGGAGCGGACCGGGGAGCGTACCATGAGGAAAAAAGAATGACAGAGTCTTTTAAAAATGAAGCCTTTTTTTATAAATTGGAGGTAGTTCTAAAAAGAACTGTTTTTTTTCTTCTTTTGTTGTTTTATATTTTTTTTTATGTGTTTTGAACATTTTGTACTTTTTTTGGCTTTTCAAAACAGTTTTATATTTTTTTGTATTTTTTTAGGGGGAGAAACAAAAAAAATGGAATTGAAACTGGCTCAACTGGAGCAAAACACTGAAAAAATTACTTCTTTTTGGGGCACTTGTGATTGTCACCTGCAAGGACGATGAGCTTTATGCTCTTTTCACCATAGGTGATAAGCTTGCCACATTCAGTACAAGTGATTTTAAAATCAGCAAATCGTTGCTGAATACAAGGCATCATCTCTGATGTTTCTGGTCCCGATGAAGTGGGTTTGTTTCTTTGGGAGGTGGTCCTTGACGACTGGGGGAGGTTACTGGCCAGTTCCCTGAGCTCTGGACGAGAATAGTTGTTAGGGTGCTTACGGATCATATGTCGAATCATGGTTTTGTTTGGGTTGCCCCTTGAGAGTTATTCCTTACAGATTAGGCAAGTTACCTTGGCCGCATTCACGTTTTTCTTGCCCTCTGGGAGTGAAAAAAAATCCCACACAATGTGTGACTTGGGCTTGTATGGGGTATTTTGTTCAGGCAGTCATCTTCTCCCATCCTCTTCTTCCTCTTCCTCCTCCTCCTCTTCTTGACCACCAATGTACTGTTGTGGTGGTCCTCTTGGTGGTGGTGGTGGTGCAGATGCTCCAGCTGTTGCAGCTACAGTAGCCATTAGAAAGTACAAAATAGTTCTCTCTCTATTACTGAAACAGGTCTTCCTCAGTCAAAGGACAAAGTCAGAATAAGGAAAAAAGGGGGGGTCTTTCATCATTTGGAAAAAAAAGGCCTGAACCAATGAGAAGTGCTATTTCCAGGTCACAAGACCAGAGATTTCATCATTATGAAAGTAAAACTGTTCTGCACCAATTAAAAGTGTTATTTTCAGGTCACATGACCGACGCGCTTACGCGACGCGCCCTCGGGTGCGCCCGGGTCACGTCGCGTAAGCGCGTCGGAAGTTTACGTTGCCTGATCGTATTCGCTCGAGTGCTTCCGGGTGCGCTTACGCCGTGCGTATCACGGCGACGCGGCTACGCGATACGTCATGATCATGTTTTCGTTCGTGACATTGGTGCTAACGGGATGCTTCCCGGTTCGCGCACCGGGGCGCTCAAACGACTACGCTCTCCGGGGCGCTCACCGGGAGCGCTCCAGGGTCAAAAATAAAAAAAAAAATTTTTACAAAATTGTTTAAAATACAAATAAAATATAAGATTCGTTAATTTTCAAAAATATTACATTTCATAGCTATAGACATTTGCTATTAACCAAATTTTGAACTTCAAAGAAAAAAACATAGGTTTGGGGCCTTATATATAGTTAGGAATTAGCATTTAAAAAACTTAGGAAATTCACTGAAAAAACCATAGGTTTCACACCAGTTATAGTTAGGAATTAGCATATAAAAAACCAATTAAATTCACTGAAAAAACCATAGGTTTCACACCATTTTACTGACATAAAACCATTGAAATTCCACGTTATAGTTAGTTGGACTCACTATAACTTGCGCGTGTAATGCACTGCTGATGACGTCACATATTACATCACTCATGACATGGTCAGTGACATCACTCATGACATCACTGATGACACCATCTTTGTGACAGAGTGACAGACCTCCTTTCAGTGTAATGTAACCCTTGAAACACATATTCAAAAATAGAAATTAACATTTTCAAAAAAATGGAGATATCCATACCAGTTACAACAACCAATTCAGTAATACCACCATCTATATACACATCCACTCATTCACCAACAGTTCTATATAGTCACTCATACATATACTCACTCATCATATGTAGTGATACACCAATACATCCTGTTACACACCGACAGTCATCCAAAAGTTACTCACACACATACTCACACATGCAAATAAACTATTGAACATCCATTTATTTGCATATACAACTATACACACACTACCACCTTACTTCTAAGGAAACTTACACATACTTACTCTCCTAAACAATCACTTATAGAAACACATACTTATTTAAACAGGAACTCTTACAATCTCACATATACTCACTTATAAACATCAATACGCACATATTCTAGATTAAAACATATGTCGTTACTGATAAAGACACTAGTGAGACAGTCATTCACTCACTAACACACACATATACACACTCATCCACCCATATAGTCCTGCACATATGCTGTCTTCAAAACACATACAGTGAGTCAGTCATTGATGCATCTATGTGCAAAGTAATACCCCCACCAAACCATACAGACACTCATACTGATACTAAAAAACATCTAATAACCCATATACACACACATGTAGCTACTCACCAACCCATGTAGCCATTTATACACTAAAGCAAGGAACAGCTGCTATTTCTAGATATTCTCATCTTCCCTACAGAAGGAGGCTTGGAATGTGAACTATACAAAAAGCCAATGTCTAGAAACTTGCTGCTGATCTTTAACAGCCATCATCCTCGGGCATTACTTGAGAACCTTCCAGTGGGACAATTTCTGCGGGCTCGTAGAAATTGCTCTTCAAAACCACTCTTTGACAAACATGCTAGGGAACTTGCCAAACAACTTCAGGAACGACGGTATCCACAACATCTAGTAAAAAGGGCCTGGAAGCGGGCTTCTAACAACAACCGCGAGGCCCTGCTTGAGAAGAAACCAGAAAAGGCACCTAGGGATAGATTGCCTTATGTCAGCACTTTTAGTGTATTGTCTAATAAGATCCAGAAGACTGTACGCAGGCATTGGAACATCCTGAATGTAGCTCAATCAAACATTTCACCACCTCTGTTTTCTTTCAAAAGAGCGCAGAGCTTACGCGACAGTCTTGTCCATACTAGACCTAGGGCACAAGAGGCAGAATCAACCAACACACTCTGGAATCTTCCCCCGGTACGAGGACATTTTCCTTGCGGTTCCTGCAGTGCTTGCCCTCAGACTTATAAAGCTGACAAAGTGGACCTAGGTACGGGAAAACTGTGGTTGCTGATGAGACATACCAACTGCAACACAGAAGGTGTTATATATATGATCGCATGCCCTTGTCTATTAAGGTACATTGGACACACCACTCGCAAAATAAAGGTTCGGATCAGTGAACATAAGAGTACCATCCGGTGTCACAAACAATCCACCTGTCTAACCAATCATTTTCTATCAATGAAACACCGAGCGGAGGACCAGAAGTGGGAAATTTTGGAATATCCACACATACCATCACACATTAGTGGCAAGTCAAAGTATCTCCTCATCAAGGAGCAAAAATGGATCTTTAAGCTCCAGAGCGACTGTAGGGGACTGAATGATGCCATTCCTTGGGTTTCATTGTAGCAGGTTACATACCCACACTACCAAGATCAATATGGCAACCAGTTATCCGGGTAGAAATAGGCCTAATACATGCACCTCTGATACATCTAAGATGGCTCCTGTATGGTTTATAACTGTGACCATTGTACAACATTTCTTGTTAAATATGGCTTAACATACACAGAATATAGATACCTTAGCACCTTGGGTAATTGTGTCTATAAATGAATTCCTCAAAATATATCAGCATATAACTTCCAGGCATACTTGTTTAAAAAATTTTTAATAATCAAGGTTGTAGTGCCTCTGGGCCATTACTCTCATGTATATTCCCAATGTGGAGAGTAGTGTCTCTGTGGGAAGCAAGCGTAGCTAATATCTCTTGTATCAACTATTAATTATGTGTCAAATAACAACCTTGCAGACATGCCAACTGAGTCCTGTGGTGATCATATTCCAAATTTTTCAGTATTTTACACAAATAATAGGTAGATCACGCTTAGCACTACATGCCTTTTCCAAGTTTACCTCCTGAAATAATAAACTACACGTCTGTATCACGAGCGGCGATCATTGGCGCAGGCTCTGGTGATTAGCGTTTTTGGAATATGCCGGTTTTGAAGCTGACATGTTTACTTCCTGAAATAACTAACCACACGCCTACATCTCGAGCGGCAATTATCTGCGCTTGCTCGAGGGATTAGTGTTTCAATCTATGAGCATGCGCACGCAGAGTGGCGTTCTGTGCGCATGCTCGTGGAGTGAGTCTACGCGTTACTGTGCTACACACAAGCGCAATGAGCGTGTTCACCTCATTTGGCGAGCCTAATTCGTGTCACCGAGCGTGCAATTAAGCAATTAGCCCCTCTATTTATACCGGAAGGCCTGTCCAGTCGGTACCTCCACTTCCTCTCGGATGCTAGAGAGAGGTACCGACAGACAGGTAAGGCTCTCCCTTCTCTACTATTTGCGATTCTTTATGGATCTTAGATGCTGGGTTTAATTTTAAAAAGTGCCGATTTCCAACCATTTGGCCACGTTCCCCTTCATGTTGTGATGTTGCTACTTAAATTTGGGGCATTCCCAAGCATGTGGGGAGTAGAGGAGCAGTTAAAGAACAGCTGCCCATTATAAATATCATGATGCCTTTGTTTGATAAAATACTTTTTCAACCAGTTGAGTTTGCTTAAGACCTCGTGTCTGACCCTTGGTGGATTACGCCATAGGTTAGCAGTACAGTGTCCATCACAGACTGTCAGGGTTAAGGTATAAATTGTTAAACTGGGGCATATGAGAAAATCGTTTCTAACTATGCTCTTTATTATTATTTTTATACACTAGAGCGGGGCCTCACATTCCCGAGCGGTTGCTGGGTGAGGTGAGGTTGTCTCCCCCAAAAAGCTGGGTGAGTACTATTGAGAGGCATCCCCTCCCTATACTTTGGGCTATTATGCCTTTTATAAAGCTGGGTATATTATACTCATGCAGGTGTGTTGACTGTACTGTTTCTTAGTGTCCACATGGATGTGTACATATACATGTGTGTGTTTTGTTATGTTTTCTTTTCAAACAGGAAAATACAATTTTCTCTTCTTCCAGAGTTCATTGGGGCTCCAAGTTCCTGGTAGATATAAGTATCCCAAATTAATTTATTTATCACATATATGTTTTCTCACACACCACGATCTCTTTACTGATTGTTGCAGAGGCGTTTCATCACTAGGGTCCTGAAGAAAGCCGGATAGAATTATCATTGAGGCTGAAACATGTTGACCATTCTGCACAGCGCCATAGTGTAGCTATAGATTCAGACTACCAGGCGTGGTTTTAATTTTGACACTTGGATGATTCCCAATAAAATATTTTCCTGTCCAAGTAGCCAATTTTAAATATCACATTCACTTTAGCACTGCACTTCATTAGCACCACCCTCTCTTGAGTAACTCTGGCTAGAGTCTCTTCTCAACATCCATATCCGCACTATCAACTGATGGTTTGGGCGGTTTTCTGGATTGTTCAATCTATTCCCACATGATGAGATTCCGCCACATGGGTGGGCTGATGGGAACTTCTCAGCCAGATGCAACTCATATGTTTGTATTGTTCTTGTTGGTTCTAAGAGACTAGCACAGCAACACACGGACCGTGGCATCTCCGTTTCACTGTACACCCATTGACTTTGGCGCTGCCCCCTATTTACATGGGTGGCGTAAAAAGGAGACAGCACCAAAATTTAGACCTGGGTAAACCTGGTCTTAACTTGGTGAAACAGGAAGAAATGCTTTATTTCTCCTCGTTTTTGCTTTTTCCATGTGTGCTGCCTTGTGCTAAAAAGTGTTTAACAAGCAGAATGTTTCCTATAAAAACTTCCCTCAAGCGAGACAGCCATGATTCAAAATTGTAGGCAGTTTTACACATATTATATCCAACATATTGTAAAGAATTTCAATTATAAAATAAAACTTGATGTAGATCGAGTCTCTATGTAACCGCCTTGCGCTCTGTACTCTCGAGGCGCTCAATCTTCTTGAGTAAGTTGTTTGTCCAGTGTCTTTTTTAAAATTAAAATAAATAATTTCAAAGAAAGAATCAATGTGCTCTTCCTTTCTTTCTATCTTTTTGTTGATGGAAGATTGGGGTGGTGCTGTCACCGTTTGTTCTCAATGCACTTTACATTAACTTGTCACCTGAGAGACTGGGCTCTTGCAGCCGGTCAGTCTCAAACTTGTCATAATATGAAAGAGCTTGAAATGTATTTGTATGCAACCGGTCAGTCCAGTGGGGCTGAGGGGCCACCCCCACCTTTTGCCCCTTACAAACAGTGGCTGTCAGCCTGAACAAAGGTCAGCATGACAAACACTGTTCATTTTCAGGTTAGGCAGCCAGGAGCCAGACATGCGCTAAATGCGCAAGTTCCTGGCTGCCTAAACTGAAATTTGCTGGGCTGTGGAAGTCACAGCTCCTGTAGGTGTGACATCCCCTGCTCAGAAAAAGTCCCTGAGGCACTCCCCTCAGTGACGAGGGGAGAATCACTAATTGCGTCGCACCTGGGCCCTTCTGTTTTAAGCCCTGAAGAGCCCAGGGTCGAGTGCCCATCAGTTACACTTCATAACAGAGTGGGTTGGTTTCAGCAGTCTCACTGACCCCTTCCGACTCTGTGATGACTTTGGGACTGCTGCCTTCACTCGTTGGTTGACCTTCAGTCAGCCAATGAGGGAAGGTAGCAGTCCCAACCCTCCTGGGACCTCGGAGGCAGAGCTGCAGGTAAGTGTTTGTATGTTTTTTTTAAATTAATATTTGCTGCCTGCTTGTATGTTTGTATGAACGTTTGGTAATGAGTGTTGTGAAAGGATGTGTTTGTGCGTGCGTGGGATTGTGTGAATGCGTGGCTGTGAGTATATATGTGTGCATGTGTGACACGTGCGTACGTCTCGCTCCCTCTTAAAATTACCGGACGCCACTGTTTGTATGTTGGATTTAAATCCTTTCCAGTTCTGTGATTCCAGGAAGAAGATGGGGAGGGTTTGGTTGTACCAACTTTCCAAATATGTAATACAAGTAAAAGAGTGCCGACAATTCTTTGTTTAATGGCAAGTTTTCAAGTAGAGCAACTATACGTCAAAGTTAGCCATACAGACTTTCTGAAAGGGGCAATAGGCAATTGGCCCACAGACTGCTTCGTGTTTTCAACTTCTCCGTCCTGACACTACCCTACCTTTTCTTGACAATGCATAATCCTGCAATTTTCATGAATATGAAATTTTTGTTCTTATTGGTTTATCTCCTCTGCTATCTGAACATTGTAAAGCATACCATACCTTTCCGGGTATTACTTTATCCATTATTTTTCTCAAATATTATATTATTTTTATTATTTCTCTGTCTTCTGTATACTTGTAAAGAGCTTTGATACCAGCAAGGATCATGTACATGCTATAAAAAAACTATCTTAATAAATAAAATAAATAAGATGCTTGTGACTAGACAGCTTCCATTATTATGAAGTAATATTAAAATAAAATATGTTCTATAGCCTGCGTTCGCTCAGTCCACTCAAGGTTTCCGACCATCATAGGAGTGTGTGCACATCTCATCATCTTATTCACAGAATGGAAGACAATTAAAAAAAAAACGTATGCTTCACGATAAAATATTTTGGACTGAATGAACCCATCTTAAAAGTGAAATGTATCAGAATAAACAGTCTGTCACACACATACACGGTCTTCATACAATGTCATACAATGTCAGCAGTTTGAGAGGAGCTTTATTATGAAAGCATTATTATGAAGTAATCATAAAATAAAATATGTGCTACAATCTGCGTACGCTCAGTCCACTCAAGGTTTCGAACCATCGTAGAAGTGTGTGCCCATCTCATCACTCTTATTTACAGAATGGAAAACAATTTATATTTAAAAAAAAACGTGCATGCTTCAAGACAAAAAGCTTTTGGACTAAATGAACTCTTCTTAAAATGTATTTATTTCTTTATCAATATATAAAGTGCATGGTTACACCACTGGTGTGTCCCCGCCCTGGCGCAAACTGTCAGTAAAGTAGGCGGGAAACTACGTTAAAAGAGTATGTGGAAGCATAAGCGGCACTCGAAGATCACAGGAACTAGTTTAAAGATGGAAACAGCCATGTCTTGCAAAAAGTATTTTTCCAAGGTTTAGTTCTTAGTCCCACTGGAAGAATATTCCAGATATTGGCTGAGAGGTATCCAAAGGAGCGAGCTCCAATCCTGGCTTTCTGTATTCTAGGCACAGTGACCAGTGCAATGCCTTTAGATCTTAATTCCGTGCCGGTGTGTAAGCAGCTATCATAGACAGGAGTTATTGTGCTTTTTTTCCCCAGAAATTCTGTGGCAGTAGCACATGGCCTTGAATGTGATCCTCTTCCTCACAGGCAACGAATGCAGGGTTACCAGGGCCCTTGTGGGCTCTGCTCTTTTTGGGAGGTTCAAAACTAGGCGAGCTGCCGCATTTTGGATTGACTGTAGCTTTGTCAGTCCTTTCTTAGATGCGCCCAAATAGAGGATATAACTATAGTCCACTTGGGAGGTGACCAAGACATGTTCAATTGTCTTCCTAGCAGTGAGGGGTAAAAGGTCAAGGAGTTTCCTTAGGACTTTAAGAGTCCCGAAACATTTCCCCTCCACCTTCTGGATTTGACTTTCAAATGTAAGTTTAGAATCAAGCCAGACCCCAGGATTCTTTACTTCCGCTTTCAGGGCAGGTATTTGCCCTAATGTCTCGGGCCACCATGCTGATGTCCATATCGAGGGGGCATTTCCGACAATCAACACCTCCGTTTTGTTACCATTGAGTTTCAAACAGTGGTTGGACATCCATGTGGCTAGCTCTTCTAAACATAGAGAGGATTGATTAGCTGTCAGCGTCGGATTCTGACATAAGGCTTTAAATCACTGGTGTATGATAGGCACATGAAACAACAGCCGCAGTGTGTTCTTTCACTAATTCTGCAAGAGGACCCATATAGAGATTGAACAATGTAGGGCTTAGAATTGAACCCTGTGGGATACCCTGCAGCAAAGGAATGCTCCTGGATGTATGTGGGTGCTGAGCAAATTGGAAGCTCTGTGATGGGAGAAAGGATGTCATCCAGCATAGAGCTGAACCCTTGACCCTGCATTTACCTAGTCTTTTGAGAAGAAGACTATGAGATATGTGTCAAATGCTGCACTGAACTTCAACAGGATCAGCGCAGCAGTCTGCCCTGCATCCGTGCATTTCCTTAAAGTTTACGTAGCAAGGAGTAGTGCTGACTCTGTGGAGTGAGTGGCTTTAAAACCAGATTGTAAAGGGTGAAACAAGTAATTCCCGTTGATTAACTAGTTGCTTGTTGGCTACTTTCTCTGCAATTATTGCAAAGAATGGTGGCAGCGAGATAAGGCGCAAGTTTTCTAACACTGAATAGTATAGCAGCTTTTTTTTTGCAATGGCCACACTATTGCTTGTTTCCATTTCTGAGGAATTTCACCCAGATAAAAGGAACAAGCAAGTAGCTGTGAGACATAGGGCAGAATAACATTGCCTCCTTGCCATAAGATTGTGGGAAGGGCTGGGTCCAAGGGAGATTCATATGTAATCACCCGGGTCATCCTCTTCAGATCTTTCATCTCCTGGACCCTAAATTCATCAAGGGTTTCTCCCTCAAATGTTATTTCAGAAATGGACTCCGGATTCACACCCTGCCGTGCTTCGACTGGGAACGAGTCAAAGATAGACATCGGGCAGTTATGCGTTCATGCAATTTGAGAGTTTTCACAATAGAGAACATTTCTTTCGAGGAGTTACTAGCATTTTCAATTTTTTCATTATGAAAGTCACAGCGCGTTTTCCAGACAAGCGCAGGATATTTTTTGAGTACTTTTTTATAATTATCCCTACTCTTGGTGCAATAGTCCTTCCTCCACCTGCGCTCTAGTTGTTTGCATATTTCGTTAGCCATCATTAATGAGTCATTAAACCGGGGTGCCAATCCCCTCATCCTATTAGTGTCCAGCGTGGTCCACAGTGCTATTTCGTCTAGAGCATTGGTTATCCAGTTTTCCAGATCCCTGTTTGCTATGTTCATATCCTCCTCAAGTTTAGGGCTGGTATTCAAAAGTACCTGAGAGAAAGTATCAGGGTAAACCTTGTTCACTTCTTACGTGTAATTACCTGCTTAATCTTACTGGGATGAGAGCCTGCCAGAAGGTACAGAGAACATGAAGGACACTAAGTGGTGCTTTCACCTAGAGACTGCCCAAGGCATCCCCACAGCAATCTCAGTAAGTTGGTAAATATCGGATCTAGAATGAGTCCCGGTTGATGAGATGGCGCGCTCACTTTTTGCACCAGGTTCAGAGACATAAGGTCCCTACATAGCGATTGTTCTTCAAGGTTCTCCTTATTGTCAAAGTGCAAGTTAAGGTCACACAAAATTAACAGATTGTTATAACGCAGTGCTGGATGAACCAATTTCTCCATTAGGTTTGATATAAATTGTATGTAGGACCTGGTGGGCAGTAAATTAGGAAACCCCAAATAGTGTGGTCTTCAGCTGCAGAAAGAGTAAAAAAGAAGGACTCACAGTTCTCAAGATTGGCCTCCTTTATGCAGCATTTCAGCGACAATTTATATATTTTTACAATTCCTCCTCCTCTTTGTATTGAACAATCCTGTCTATGTATTCCATATCCTTGTGGAAGTGCATCAAGGATATCAGGAATGGAGCACTCGTTCAGCCATGTTTCAGTGAGAAACAGCATTGTGCTTTTTATCATTTAAGATCTCAAAAATCTCATATTTGTGTTTCACTAGTGAACAACAATTTATTAAAAGCAAGTGAAATTTAGATGCATGATAGGCAGTCTGTTTTTCGGGTTCAAAGTCTGTATTGCAGATAAAGCATTTTAATGGACAGGAGTCTTCTGTTTGTGCCGACATGTTTCAGAGATCAGAGGTACTAGGCTACCGAAAGCATCGAAATTGGAGTGTATATGTTGATGGATCTCACAACTGACAGAGATTCTGGCACCGGGTCCCGGCCGGGTACAGGGGGGTGCAGACAGGCTTGTCCTTGGAACGCCGGCAGCATGCCCGCTACATGCGACCATGTCACGGCTCTCATTTATCGGATCAGGAGAGTTCAGACCTGATAACAACTAGCCTGTCAACCTTTTCAAATTGGCAGTCGTAAGGTATCTAGTGGCATATTATCAAGGGATTTATCTCTGCTTTTTTGGCTTTAAAAGCCAAGAAACCGGAGTTAAAATTATCTCTCTATCAGCAACAGGGTGCTAACACGCAAATTCGCATGTTAGCACCCTTTTTCTCTATGCTTCCCCTTGCATCTCTAATGAGATGCAAAGGGGGCGGTCTAGAGAAAAATAATAGGAGAAATGTTGTTAAGCGACATTTCTCCTATTATCAAGGATTTCGCTAACCCTGTTAGTGATAAAAAAAAGCAGCGCTAACCGCGGTTAGCACTGATTTTTTTACACCTGGTATTTTCCTGACTTAGCCATGATATCCTATGGAAGGTGGATATCATGGCTAAGTTTGTGAGCCCCTATCATCAAGCTAACGCCAAACTTTGAGAGATTATCATTGGTTTTCCAGTGATAAACTCTAAATTGGCAGTTAGCGTGAGGATTTTTATCACTTCTGAGATAAACCTTGCTAATATCTCTGCGATAATTTCCGGCGATGCTTAGCGTTAAAAAATTCCTTGCTAAGCATTGTTAGCGATAAATATCGCTTAACGTTGGTAATATGCCCCCTAGTTCAGGAAAAGAGGGAAAGATCCACTTCTTGGGACCACAAAGCCGAGGAGAAGAGCCCCAGCCCTCCCGACCTGACCCACTGCATGAAGCCTATAAATAGAATATAAACAGGCTAAAAGGCCTAGCCTGCAACACACAGCAGTGCAGGGGGTCAAACAAATTATAATTATTTATTAAAAACAAATGTGCAATAGCCGTAAAATCAGTGAGTGAAATTTATCAGAATAAACAGTCTGTCACAAACATACACGGTCTTCATACAATGTCAGCAACTTGAGAGGAGCTGTATTTTGAAAGCAGTTAAAACAATGTTTAATTTGTTATGTGGCCCACAGAGAATGCTAGGCTATTTATCTCAAAACTGACAACAGCCAAGGCGTTTTAATGAAATGCACATATAATACATGTTCGCAGTACCAATTAAGATAACACCAAGCTTATGTTCTTTGAAAACTCAATTTAGCTAACCCAGGTTGGCATTAAGCTTTCTATGAATACCAAAGATTTTTTTAAATGCCACATATGATGAAATATTAATTTTCTATAAACCTAATTGGCTACAAAATATATGCATTTCTAAAAAATGCCATATTTAGCTAATATCAGTTTTAAACATTACTGGAATTTTTTTGTCATTTTTGGAATTTATAACTTTCACAACAGACATGCTCTAAGGAAAAAAGCACAAACTTCAAGTCTTTAATGGATGCTGGTAGTGAGGACTAGATCCAAGAATCCTGCAAGAAGATAAGAGGCAAACTGGTATTCCCGGAAACCTGGATAACTAAAAGTAAAGCGAAACATGGGTTCCCTTAGATAGACTAAGTTACATTAAATTCCAAATTAATGGATACTTGATAGTGATCTATACAGATCAATCAGTATTTCAATTTCATTTCAGACCAAACCAGAAATGCATAAACAAGAAGGTGCTTCATAGGCTGACGCATTGCTTGGTGCTTAGTGACAAATGTGAAAAAGGTGCACATTGGTAAGATTGATGAAAGGATGACAGTAAAAATATATTGATCAATGCACAGACTCTCCTCAGAGTTCAAGCTTCAATTTCGTACATTTGTTTGGGCAGCCAACACATAGATATATCCACGTTTTACCTAAGAACATTAATTATGGGCAGGATCTTCGTCAGGATAGGGGGTAAACATCACTTACAACGCAAGCATTACAACGCACTACCATTACATCGCAACCATTACAACGCAAACCATTACAACGCATTGCGCTGGGGGGCGCTCTAGGATAGGGAATATATTTAATTTACTATCCAACACCTTCCCTACTATCCACGGGGACTGGAGTTGGAATAGTAAATTAAATAATTCACTATCCAGCGCCTAAAAGCACTATGCGTTGTAATGGTATGCGATGTAAAAACCGCGTTGTAACAGCAGGCGTTGTAATAGCCTGCGTTGTAACGTCATAGATCCGGATAGGGATAAGATAGCATCATACAAGGAAAAGTGAAAGAAAGTACTCATCTGTCTTGGAAGAAATGTTGTCATAGCCAAAAGCATGGGTGCCTTACCACTAGGTAATATGTAACTAATCACAAGCAGTGGCACACATTTTTCTTTATCTATAGGAAATCGGAATAGCTGAAAATGACAAAATTGTTGTGCTACATTAATTGGAAAGTAAATCAAAAAGTGATTGGGGACATGAGGCACGAGTATAGGCACCCAAATGAGTGAGGGAGAAGTAGCATTACACCATTAGACACTACAGCCAAACAATGCTGATGTCTGATCTGTCTAGGGGTGTAAATCTAAATTTAGAGTATGTCATGAAATATCAGGAAATAAATGTGCAAATATCACAATAAAAAGGGCTTAAATAGGGTGTCATGTACTATTTATTTATTTGTATATGGTTAATTAAAATCATGACTTAAAAAACGTACAAACGATATAAAATCACAAATCTGGACCTTGTACTTCCTCCAAGGTTTGCATCATGAGAGTAAAAACAACTGTCATGTTGTTGTAATGAATTGCAAATGCGACGTTTAAGCTAACAACGATACAGTGCCTGTGCAGAAAGAATGATAGCAGCATGTAAATGTTTTTAAATATACTTTTGCACTTAGAAACCATGTGTTGCATATATAAATTTGTAAATAATAAAAAATAGTGCAAATTGTATGAAGCTCAGTCAATTCAGATAGATATTTCACAAAGGATGAGGTTGACCTTGAGATATGGCAAGTGCTGGGTTGAGAACCAAGGGCCTCATTTATTAAAAGTGACGCATCGCTGTGTGAAAACAGCGATGCGTCACTTTTCACTGCGCCCTCCTTGCAAGTCCATTGATGCGTCATATTTACAGTATGACGCATCATGGCGCAAGGAGTTACAGATACGTTAGTATTTCTGACATATCTGTATGGCGCAAAAGTGACGCATTGCTGGAGTGTGTCTCAAAAGTGACGCAACTCCAGCAATGTGTACTTTCATATGGGCAAGTCCCATGGGCCTCATTTATGAGGCTGTGCGTCACTTTTACGCCGCCGGTGCGTCACTTTTTGTGACGCACCAGTGGCGTAAAAAATGCGCCTTGTTACGCTATATTTACAAAGTGACGCATCTAGGTAGATGCGTCACTTTGTAAACCCCTGCGCCACATTATACCTGCGCCAGGTTTAATGTATGCAAGGGGGGCGTTCTGACGCAAGACAGGGTTATAAAAGTGACGCAGTGAAATCTATAAGATTTCACTGCGCCACTTCTAGGACACAAATGCGTCAATTTCACAGCAGGCGTAAGACTGACGCAGGCACTAACAACATGGGGCCTCATTTATGAGAAATGACGCATCGCTGCGTGAAAGCAGCGATGCGTCTCTTCTCAGTACGCACTCCTTGCTTCATGATTGATACGTCATATTTATAATATGCCACATGCCAAAAAATGCTTATGTTAACAGTCATGCTTACAAATAAATTTGCGTTTCCTTGTTGCAAATACATGGACCCCGTTTGTGTGGGATCTGGAAAGTGCTTGTGCAATTGGTGAGTGCAGCAATAGGTCGCTAGATGGAACTATCAGAGCCAGATCCTGATACTGGGGTTTCCTGCACACATTGAAAGACACAGAAAAAACTTCAAGTCTCACTGTACTTAAAATGTCAGAGTGAGTGCAAGAAGCATTAAATGAGCTGAGTGAACAGTTTGATGTAAAAAGTGTTTCTGCAAAAGGTAATAGTGCGGTAGCTGGTAATAATGTTGCTATCTTGTCGTCTGTGCCGTCGTTTCCCTAGCTTGAGGAAGGATTGACGATCATGCGGTCATTGGGCTGGTGCTTGCCAATGGGATTCCTAGGTGACATAGTTTGTTCTTAGCTAAAGAGACAAGCTTGGCACTGGATTTTAAGAGGAATATTATATGGGTTAAGCGAGGTGAAGATGGCTTGTCTGCGTGTATGGACTCCCAGAGTTTTCCTTACTTGCTGTAGCCTAATTTTTCGTTTGGCCAGCTGTGGAGGACAAAGGCACACAACATGTTAAAGTGATTCCTTGCACTTCCTGCAGTCTTTGCAGAGTGTGCCTTCCTTAGGTCAACACCAACTGGCCACTCACCCAACCTCGGAGGTATGAATCCTGCATTCAGTTGATTGGAATAAGTACAGGAAAAATAAGTGGCAGGAGATGCTGGTCGGTAGATGTTAATGACCATCCAGGAGTTCTTGCGTTTGGTGTGGACATCCCTATCAGAGAGGTATGGCCGGGCGCAGACGCAGTTTCTGATGCCTAGTTTAAAGAGTTGATGGTTCAGGTTGCTGTCCCAGAGATCTTTCACATCTAGAAGCTGCTGACGTTCCTCAATAAACTGATGGTGTTCTTGACTTGGTACTCTAGTTTTTATTTCAGCCCATAGCAGTACTTCTAGGTGGGCTCCCATGGCTGAACGCGTTTGACACAGATTGAGGTAGGCACCAGCACTTATAGTCCACTGATCAAGTAGTCCTAGTTCCAACCTGATCTGGGAGGCGGACAAGAGCCTTGGCAGGTGGAGAACTTCTCTGTATATTCTTGTGATGTGTTTCATAAGTGCATTGCTGTGTTTTTCCTATTGTATTTCACTGCCATAAGACAGCGTGGGTGACATTTTCGCTCTCATGACTCCAGGTAATGGGGATAGGGTTGGATCCAGAAGGGTATCTGAGAGTTTGAAAGTTTTAATAGAACAGTCAGAAGTGACAAAGGCTTTGCTTTGGGTCCCTTCTGACGCGGGACAAATGAGCCTCCTGCATCTATAAGTACCCCCAGGTACTTATATGATTGGCTCACCGTAACCCTGCTGTTGTTATAAAACCAGCCTTCTCCACGCAGTTTTTTCCTCCCTGGAGTTGCTACCTTGCTTTTCTTTAATTTTACCTCCAGGGTGTTGGCTGTTGCATAGGCGATTTAGTAGACGGTGTACCCCAATACAGCTAAAACTGAACATGGTGAGGTCATCAGCATACAGTAGGTTGCTGATCTTTTTACCACCTAACTTGGGGGGTGGCTGTCAACAGAGGCGAGGGTTTGTTACAAGTCGGTGATGAATACGTAAAATAGCAGGGGGGCCATCATGCCCCCCTGCTTTACTCCTCTAGTGGGTATGTTCCTTGATAGGCAGGCTCTGTCACCTAAATTGATGCAAATCCATGTGTGCAGCTAGATTATTGCATCCAAGAGTTTTGGTGGAATTCCCCAGGTCTTTAATTTGGACCACAAATCCCCCATCACAACGCTGCAATGTGGCAGGGTGGTGATGCGCAACGGAGAGCGCCCCAGCCAGGCCATTGCAAATAAATATTTACCCAGCTGATGACTAAATATTAGCGATTCTGCACTGTGCAGCTGACTTCAGTATTTATCCAGCCCCTGGTTAAATAATAGAACTAGATATTACTGCTCATTTGGCAGCTGTGCAAATAGAGGAAAAACTTCACTATTTTCCAGGTTGGTGTCTCAATAGTAGAGATTCTGCACTGTTTGCCAGCGCTTTTTAGGAAACGTCTCCTCCCCATGAGGCTGCCAACATCCTGTCCTAAGGGGACCCATTCTGCGTGCAAATTAGTTACCACCTCACTTTTTTGGTTGTTAGCTTATCAATGGATTTGCAACAGCATTTGCAGTCACAAACTATCAATATGTTTCTTTCCGAATTGGAGAGGGGAAGGAGGAAACCCCTTTCATGAATCCTCGCATCTGCAATTCTGAAATGATTGTAACAATCCATTTATTAGTCTACAGAACTGTCCAACTCATATGAAGGGTTTTATACTGAATGATAAGTACATTTGTGAACACAAACCTTGTTATTTTGCGACATGAGGCCTTTACTGCTAAAACTGGTTTAGATGCAGGCACTAATTTGTAGGTCCAAAGGTCCCGAATGTTTGAATGTGTCCAAGTTATTTTGACAGACATGGCACAGAATGTCACTCCATTACACCATGGGCCAAGACATTGCAGCTTGAGAGGCCCTTTATGGAGCTGTCTTGTGGTCCACAAATGCTCCTCTCCCTTTACATTTACCTGCAGATGTGAGTAATGAAGATGATTAGAACTGTTGCAAGACAAGTTAAAGCAGTTTACTCTTCTAAAGCTATATACTCGTTCTTGCTGACAAAGCCAAGGGAATGTACAAGGGCCAGATGTAGATTACCAAAAGGCTCAATGCTATAGGAGCATCTATTTTTTGAAGCAAATCAATGCATTCTGGAATGATTTGCTCTGGTTCAGCTCAATTAAACAAATGATGGTGAGACAGAATATCGAGTTGGAAATGTCGATTTACATAAATATCGAGTTGAAATATCGTGATTCAGAAATATCAAGAGCAAGAATATTGTGGTTAGGAATGTTGAATTTAAGGTAAGAAATATTGTTTTTAAAAATATAGAAGTCATTAATATTGTTATGTATTTTAGTTTATATTTTTACCCCTTCCATGCTCATGACGGAATGGTTCCGTCATAAGCGTAAGTACAAGTGTGCTCATGGTGGAACCATTCTGTCATGAGCACACTTTTAAAAAATCTCTATGCTGTAAACAGCAGAAGATGTCCCAATTTTTTTGTTGCTTGTTTGCTTTTTTTTGCTCCCAAAGCATGGTTAGGATTTTCATCGTAATGACGATCAAGGGCATGGCGCGCTGTTGTCATTACAATTAAAACAAAACCAAACTTAGTTTCAGTTTCACAGTTTCGGTACTTGTGGGGATATATCTGCCCCCCAAGCACCGAAAAACATGGGATGGGTGTTGTTGGAAAGGGGAGAATCTCCCCTTTCCAATGGTACCCTTCCCTAGTGGATCCCTGCTAGGGATTTCCCCAGGAGGTCGATCTCCGAACAAGGATCTGCCCACCAGCTACTAGGGAGTGGGGAGTGGTCCCTTTGGCAAGGTCCTTTACTCCCACCATAAAATGTTGCCAGACAACCTTTCTGCCCCCTTGGGGGGCAGGTGGAGTCAATAGACCCCAATCTGCCTTCTAGCGTGCAGAAAGCACCGTAGACAGCAGAGATTATTTTCATATGCCAGAGGTGGGGGCAACCCAGAATGGGCATGCCAATGCCCCCACCCTATCCCCCCCAAAGAAGGCATACGACTTTCTGCCCCCCCCAGGAGGCAGATGGTGCAATAGCCCCATATCTGCCCCCAGGGGTGGCAGAAAGCCTACTAGGCCCTGTGATTTTGTTTTATATAAACCTAGAGGTGGGGGCAGCCCAGAAATGGCATGCCAATGCCCCACCCCCAAAAAAATGCTACAGTCTTTCTGCCCCCCGGTAGACAAATGGGGCAATAGCTCCTTATTTGTCCCATGGGGGGGGGGGGGGGGGGCAGAAAGCCCAATAGGCACTGGGGATTTTTTTCCTCCAAAGTTCGGGGGCGGGCTGCCCAGAATTGGCATGGCAATGCCCCAATTCCCCCCAAAAATGCCACAGTCCTTCTGCCCCCCCAGGGGGCAGATGGAGGCAGTAGTCCCTGATCTGTCCCCAGCGGGGGCAGAAAGTCTACAAGGCACCAGGGTTTTTTGTATATACTAAGGGGTGGGGCTGCCCAGAAGTGACATGCCAATGACCCAACCCCCCCAAAAAATGCTACAGTCTTTCTGCCCCCTGGGAGACAGATGGGACAACAGTCCCTTATCTGCCCCCCGGGGGGAAGACAGCCCTCTAGGCACCAGGAATTTAATTCCCTCAAAGTTCGGGGTGGGTGCTGCCCAGAATGAGCATGCCAATGCCCCCCCCCCAAAAAAAATACCCACAGTCTTTCGGTCCCCCCATGAGGCATATGGGGGCAGTAGCCCCTGATCTGTCCCCCGTGAGAGGACAGAAAGCCCACTAGGCACCAGCGATTATGGTGGCTTTTTTACTCAAAGGGGTTGGGGCTGCCCAGAATGGGCATCCCAATGTCCTCACCCACCTAAAAAAGTAGCCACAGGCTTTCTGTTCCCCTGGGAGCAAATCAGAGCAATAGCACCTGATTTACCCCTTCCCCATGGCTGCAGAAAGCCGTCTAGACACAGAATCTTTTTTTCAGTGTGTGCCTAGGTGGGGATTTTGGGTCCTACCGCAGCTGGCACCCAAGGAAACCTAGCAAACCTGTAAACATGTTTAAAGTAGACACCCAGGGGAATCCAGGATGTGGTGACTTCTGTGGCTCTCACTCGGTTCTGTTACCCAGAGCCAAGCTGTAGATTTTGAACCCTAGCTCTGCTGGCACCTATGGTAGCCTAGCAAAGCTATACATTTCTGAAAAGTAGACACTCAGGAGAATCCAGGATGGGGCGCCTCGTCTGGTTCTCTTACCCAGAATCCCTTGCAAACCTCAAACTTAGTAAAAATACTCATTTGGCAGCTGTGCAAATAGAGGAAAAACATCACTATTTTCCAGGTTGGTATGTCAATAGTAGAGATTCTGCACTGTTTGCCAGCGCTTTTTAGGAAACGTCTCTTCCCCATGAGGCTGCCAACATCCTGTCCTAAGAAGACCCATTCCGCGTGCAAATTTGTTACCACCCCACCTTTTTGGTTGTTAGCTTATCAGTGGATTTGCAACAGCAATTGCAGTCACAAACTATCAATATGTTTCTTTCCGAATTGGAGAGGGGAAGGAGGAAACCCCTTTCATGAATCCTCGTATCTGCAATTCTGAAATGATTGTAACAATCCATTTATTAGTCTACAGAACTGTCCAACTCATATGAAGGGTTTTATACTGAATGATAAGTACATTTGTGAACACAAACCTTGTTATTTTGCGACATGAGGCCTTTACTGCTAAAACTGGTTTAGATGCAGGCACTAATTTGTAGGCCCAAAGGTCCAGAATGTTTGAATGTGTCCAAGTTATTTTGACAGACATGGCACAGAATGTCACTCCATTACACCATGGGCCAAGACATTGCAGCTTGAGAGGCCCTTTATGGAGCTGTCTTGTGGTCCACAAATGCTCCTCTCCCTTTACATTTACCTGCAGATGTGAGTAATGAAGATGATTAGAACTGTTGCAAGACAAGTTAAAGCTGTTTACTCTTCTAAAGCTATATACTCGTTCTTGCTGACAAAGCCAAGGGAATGTACAAGGGCCAGATGTAGATTACCAAAAGGCTCAATGCTATAGGAGCATCTATTTTTTGAAGCAAATCAGTGCCTTCTGGAATGATTTGCTCTGGTTCAGCTAAATTAAACAAATGATGGTGAGACAGAATATCGAGTTGGAAATGTCGATTTACACAAATATCGAGTTGGAAATATCGTGATTCAGAAATATCAAGAGCAAGAATATTGTGGTTAGGAATATTAACTTTAAGGTAAGAAATATTGTTTTTAAAAATATAGAAGTCATTAATATTGTTATGTATTTTAGTTTATATTTTAACCCCTTCCATGCTCATGACGGAATGGTTCCGTCATAAGCGTAAGTACAAGTGTGCTCATGGTGGAACCATTCTGTCATGAGCACACTTTTAAAAAATCTCTATGCTGTAAACAGCAGAAGGATGTCCCAATATTTTTGTTGCTTGTTTGCTTTTTTTTGCTCCCAACGCATGGTTAGGATTTTCATCGTAATGACGATCACGAGCATGGCGCGCTGTTGTCATTACAATTAAAACAAAACCAAACTTAGTTTCAGTTTCACAGTTTCGGTACTTGTGGGGATATATCAGCCCCCCAAGCACTGAAAAACATGGGATGGGTATTGTTGGAAAGGGGAGAATCTCCCCTTTCCAATGGCACACTTCCCTAGTGGATCCCTGCTTGGGATTTCCCCAGGATGTCGATCTCCGAACAAGGATCCGCCCACTTGCTACTAGGGAGTTGGGAGCGGTCCCTTTGGCAAGGTCCTTTACTCTCACCATAAAATGTTGCCAGACAACCTTTCTGCCCCCTTGGGGGGCAGGTGGAGTCAATAGATCCCAATCTGCCTTCTAGCGTGCAGAAAGCACCGTAGACAGCAGAGAGTATTTTCATACGCCAGAGGTGGGGGCAGCCCAGAATGGGCATGCCAATGCCCCCATCCTATCCCCCCAAAGAAGGCATAATACTTTCTGCCCCCCAGGAGGCAGATGGTGCAATAGCCCCATATCTGCCCCCCAGGGGTGGCAGAAAGCCTACTAGGGCCAGTGATTTTGTTTTATATAAACCTAGGTGTGGGGGCAGCCCAGAATGGGCATGCCAATGCCCCACCCTAAAAAAATGCTACAGTCTTTCTGCCCCCCGGTAGACAAATGAGGCAATGGCTCCTTATTTGTCCCATGGGGGGGGGGGGGGGGCAGAAAGCCCAATAGGCACTGGGAATTTTTTTCCTCCAAAGTTCGGAGGAGGGGCTGCCCAGAATGGGCATGGCAATGCCCCAATCCCCCCCAAAAATGCCACAGTCCTTCTGCCCCCCCAGGGGGCAGATGGAGGCAGTAGTCCCTGATCTGTCCCCCGCTGGGGCAGAAAGTCTACAAGGCACTAGGGTTTTTTGTATATACTAAGGGGTGGGGCTGCCCAGAATTGACATGCCAATGACCCAACCCCCCAAAAAAATGCTTCAGTCTTTCTGCCCCCCTGGGAGACAGATGGGACAATAGTCCCTTATCTGCCCCCCAGAGGCAGAAAGCCCCCTAGGCACCAGGGATTTAATTCCCTTAAAGTTCGTGGTGGGTGCTGCCCAGAATGAGCATGCCAATGCCCCCCCCCAAAAAAAAACCACAGTCTTTCGGTCCCCCCATGAGGCATATGGGGGCAGTAGCCCCTGATCAGTCCCCCGTGAGAGGACAGAAAGCCCACTAGGCACCAGCGATTATGGTGGCTTTTTTACCCAAAGGGGTGGGGCTGCTCAGAATGGGCATCCCAATGTCCTCACCCACCCACAAAAGTAGCCACTGGCTTTTTGTTCCCCTGGGAGCAAATCAGGGCAATAGCACCTGATTTACCCCTTCCCCATGGCTGCAGAAAGCCTTGTAGACACAGAATCTTTTTTTTAGTGTGTGCCTAGGTGGGGATTTTGGGTCCTACCGCAGCTGGCACCCAAGGAAACCTAGCAAACCTGTAAACATGTTTAAAGTAGACACCCAGGGGAATCCAGGATGTGGTGACTTCTGTGGCTCTCACTCGGTTCTGTTACCCAGAGTCTAGCTGTGGATTTTGAACCCTAGCTCTGCCGGCACCTATGGTAGCCAAGCAAAGCTATACATTTCTGAAAACTAGACACTCAGGAGAATCCAGGATGGGGCGCCTCGTCTGGTTCTCTTACCCAGAATCCCTTGCAAACCTCAAACTTAGTAAAAAATAAAAAACACATATTTCTCACATTTCTGTGATGAAAAGTTCTGAATCTGCATGGATCCAAAAAATTCCTCACACCCTGCATTCCCCCAAGTCTTCTGAGAACATAGGTACCTCACTAGTGTGGGTTGGCCTAGTTTGCATGAAAGGGAACGGCCCAAATGCAACATGGAAACACCACATTTTTATAGTGGAAACTGATGCTGTTTTGCAGCCTAGCTATAGATTTTGAACCGTATCTCTGCCAGCACCCAAGGAAATCTAGCAAACCTATACATTTTTTAAAAACTAGACACCCAGTGGAATCCAGGATGTGGTGACTTGTGTGTCTCTCACTCAGTTCTTTGACCTAGAATCCTTTGCAAGCTTCGATCTTTGGAAAATAAAACACATTTTCCTCACATTTCTGTGATGGAAAGTTCTGGAATCTGTGCAGATCCACAAACTTCCATTCTCTCTGCATTCCCAAAAGTCTTCTGATAAAAATGATACCTCACTTGTGTGGGTAGGCCTAATGCAAGCAACAGGAACGGCCCAAACTGCAACGTGGACACACCACAGTTTTACAGTGAAAACTGACCCTTTTTTTGCAAAACTAAACAAACCCATACATTTGTTTAAAGTAGACACCCAGGGAAATCAAGGATGGGGTGACTTGTCTGGATCTCAGCAGGTTCTGTTACCCAGAGTCCCTTCCAAACCTCAAACTTTGTAAAAAGTAAAAAGAAACACATTTTCCTCATATTTCTGTGATGGAAAGTTCTACCAACAAACCTCTATCGACCCTGCATTCCCCAAAATCTTTAGATAAAAATGATACCTCACTTGTGTGGGCAGGCTTAGTGCCCGCAACAGCAAACGGCCCAAAACGCAAAGTGGACAAACCACATTTTTACAGTGAAAACTGATCCTTTCTTGGCAAAGTGCCTAGCTGTAGATTTTGAAACCTAGGTCTGCCAACACCTAGGGAAACATAGCAGAACTATACATTTTTCAACACTAGACACCCAGGGCAATCCAGGATGTGTTGACTTGTCTGGCTCCAACCAGGTTCTGCTACCCAGAATCCCTTGCAAATCCCATGTGGTGTGTCGACATTGAGTTTTGGGTCATTTCCTGTCGCGGGCACTACACCTACCCACACAAGTGAGGTACCATTTTTTTTATCGGGAGACTTAGAGGATTACACAAGTGTAGAGCAACTATTATTACCTATTGACTTTCAATGCATTTCTGCCTCCCAAATGTAAGACAATGTGTAAAAAAAAGTCACTTTTTAAAATGTCCTATAATTCACATGCTATTATGGGTACCCACAATTTCAGAGATGTGCAAATAGCTACTGTTTCTAAACTCTATATTTTGTTCCCATTTCAGAATTACATAGGAGTCTTTCCTAGCTCAAATTCAATTTCAAATTTGCTTTATTCAATTTTCATTTGTAGTAAAAAAACAATAAAAGCATAATACATGAATATGAATTTTATACATTTTGATCATTCTGTCTAAATTCATTGTTTAGGAGGTACCAGAATCATGATATATTGGCACTCCCTTACTCCGCTTTACTGAATAAATAATGTTTATCGATTCGTGGCACATTTCATTTAAAACCATTTTTCCAAATAAAACCATACATTAAAATTCAGAACTGTTTCCTACACTTAATTACTGCTTTTAAAAATAGTGCAATATTTCTGGTGTAACATTCATTCTCCAATAGTTGGAATGTGAGATAGGCAGGGCGGCACTCTCAAACCCCAGATTTTTAAGATTGGAAGTATCCACCTTTTTCTTTGTTCCTTATAATATTTACAAAATAAAACAATGTGGATTATTGTTTGGGGTGCAACACCATCACAAGGGCAGGGAACTAAATTTGTTGACCATTCATTTGTTATAGGGAACAACACTAAACGATAAAAGGAATCTAATCTAAAACGCGTGAGTACAAATCTATGATATCCAGTACCATAATAAGACAAATAAGATTGTATCTTTGTGGAAGAAAGAATCATCTGGTGTAATCTAACAGTCGATTTGTGGGCTTTCCTGGCATATCTGAATTCTTCTAGATGTGATTCTTAAAATCTTTCCTGGAAATTCCAATCATCTTTACAGGGTCGTGGAATAATTCAGGTTGTCCTAAGTCCCCCATATAGTCTCTAATGTACTTCAATCATCTAATAGCCAGGGCTTGGTCCAGTTTAAGAGAATCTTCTATGACCAGTTAGTTAAAAGTTGTTTTAGTGGAGGTCCAAATTTGATGTCATAAAAGCACTGACTGGACCCTTATTTTATCCATGATATATTGTAGCCCCAGCTCTGTGTGGCAAATAAAGGTAGAAGTTGAACGGGGGACAGCCAGTATATAACGGATAAAGGCGTTTTCCACTTTCTGTCTATCTTCCACACTACAGTGACCCCAAATCCCGGCGCCATATAATACTGCACTGACACATTTTGCGTTGCAAATTTTATTCAATTCGAATAGGGGCCTTTTTCCTATTTTCTGCGCAAAATATACGAGGGCTGTTGTTGTTTTCATGAATATACGTTTTTTTGCCCTTATTGCCTGTTTCAAGTGCCCTTATTATCCACAAGGATTCCTAAATATGGGTAGGTTTTTGCATTTCCAAGTTTATTGCCACCAATAAAGATAGATCTTTCTTTCCTACATGCCTTCACACAACTCATTACATAGGTTTTGCTAGTGTTAATCTTTAGGTCAAGACTCTCCATATAGTCGCTATATCTGGTCAGTGCCCTTTGCAATTCTAGTGGTAATTGAGCCATTACCACTACGTCATCGGCGTAGAGTAGGGTGGGTATAGGACGAGTTTGTACTTGAGGCAGGTCCTGACACCCCTCGAGCATCACCTGCTCAAGGCAGTTGGTGTACAAGGTGAACAATAAGGGTGCCAGGACACAGCCTTGTCTAACCCCCCTCTCTTCTGCAAATGGGGCTGTATATTCCCCATTTGGGCCATACCATACTATAGCTCTAGCACCAGAATATAATTCTCCTACCATTTGGATTAAGGGTAATCCGACTCCCATTGCTTCAAGAATTTTCCATAATTTGCTGTGACTTACAGAATCGAATGAGGTGGAAAGATCCACGAACGCTAGGTACAGTCTCTCTTTTTTGGGCTTGGTGTATTTCCCCATCAGAATTGTTAGATTGAGGGCCTGTTCAACTGCTCCTAAGCCTTCCCTAAATCCAAATTGTAGGTCTGTTAATAAGTTTTAATCTTCAGCCCATTCCTGAAGGCGATTTAAAATGATATGACCTAACACATTTCCCTCTGAATCTAATAGGGAAATAGGCCGGTAACATGTAGGATTTTGTCTATCGCCTTTCTTGAAGATTGGGACCATCAGTGACTCTGATCAGGTTCCTATGGGAACTATCCTACAGGCTGCTACAAGGACTTGTTTTATTAAGGGACCCCATAGTTCTATGTTTAGTTTGAATATGTCTACGGGTGCCCCATCTGGTCCTGGAGCCTTTCCACCCTTGCTAACTTTCAGGGAGAGTTGAACTTCATCTAAAGTGAACTCTATGTTAATTGGGAAAGACACGCTTGTAGGGCAGAGTGGTATGGGGTAGACCATTTGATTACTAGCCTCTTATTGCTTGGAGTACATTTTTGAAAAGTGGTCGACCCATTGCCCTTCATCAATTGCAATTTCTATTTTTGGAGCTGTCTCCGGTCTCAAAATGGGGGAATTGACCACGCGCCAAAATGCAATACTGTCCCCCTCTATATTTGCCTTGTGTAAGTCTGCCCAGGTGTTTGTTTTTATTTCCCTCTTTCTGATTTTTAACGCTAGGTTATATGCGTGTCGGCATCGCCCTATTTCTTCTCTATCCCGTTCCTTATTATGTAGGGCATGCTTTAAGGTGTTATATGCTTTCGTGCAGTTGTTGTCAAACCATCCAATTTTCCTTCCCTTCCCATTTTTTGCTTGCCATTTCAGTGTATTCCTTATAACATCTGTAATACGAATGTAGGACCCTAATATGTCTTTGTGTGGTGTGGTCTCATCAAGACACTTCAGAATGTCTTCCATAGTATTTTCCACCACTACTTTCGTAATTACTGAAGGTTCTACCTGGGCCCATTTTAATGAATATCCATTTATTTTGTTTATTGCTAAACCTTGTAATTCGTGAGTACCTTCGGAATGTACTGTCTGTGTTTGTGACACAGCTGATATCTCTAGACTCTGTGTGAAGTGATCACTTAAGACATTTTTAAGAGTCTTAAAACTTAGAACCCTAAAGGCGGACCTATTTGGAATTATAAAAAAAGTCTATGATTGTGTTCGACCCTCTTCCATGAAACATCGGGGCAAATGGAATGGACGGCGAGGTCAGTATATTTGCAAAACCCATATCTAAAAAGAAAAGAATCTCAGTTAAGGCATCACCCTGCAAACTACGAATAAAATGAGAGAGGTCACATTCTCTTTCGTCTGCTTAGCCACATAATACTTCCTTACTGTGCGGACATAAAGCGGTATTAAAATCACCCCCCCAAACCAATAATACATTGTTCCTATTTTAATTCTCAGTATTCACCATCACGTTTCTGAGTTGGTTTAACATATCTTTTAAACATTCTCTTTGTACATTGTTATAAAAATTTACTAATATAATTATTTAACGGTTTTCCAATTTTATAACCATTACTTGATAATAGGGTTCTGACAAGGCCAGCCGTACTTTAGTAACCTTTAATAAATTTGACACGGCTATGCACAGGCCGCCATTTGGTCTCCCACTTGCTGATGGCAGTGTTGGAGTATTAAACGTCTTGTACCCTTCAATATGATTTTCATCCAAAGACCATTATTCCTGCAAACAGAGTATATTGAATTTGTTTACAAAGTTTAGCCATATCTGATTGTGTAATTTGGAATGAGGATTATGAATCCGAAACCAGTCCCAGGATGCTTGTTTCCGGTCCAGTGAAGACATGGCTTGGCAGTTCGGGCTGGATTGTTCCCATGAGACACAGGGTCAGATTGATTTGCATATGGCCCTGTCTGAACTGGGGTGGTGGCGTGAGCTAAAGAATGGTGATGGATTCAACCCAGATCAGTTGACTGGGGCTGAGTGTTTGATTTGCTCAAAGGCTCCGTCCATCATCCCCTTTGGTATTGCTTTGTTCGCCCTAAGTTGGCAGGGTATGCCCAGACGTGGGTCCCTTGCTCACTCTACCACTGGATTCAAGATAGCCTGGCTGAGGAGGATTATGAATCAGAAACTGGTCCCAGGATGCTTGTTTCCGGGCCAGAGAAGACATGGCTTGGCAGTTCGGGCTCAACTGTTCCCATGAGGCACAGGGTCAGACTGATTTGCATATGGCCCTGTCTGAACTGGGGTGGTGGAGTGAGCTAAAGAATAGTGATGGATTAAACCCAGATCAGTTGACTGGGGGTGAGTGTTTGATTTGCTCAAACTCTCCATCCATCATCCCCTTTGGTATCACTTAATTTGGAATGAAGTCCTGCAATATTCCAAAAAAGCACTGTAATACTATTTATGATAGCTGTTTCCTGTTTTTGAATTTGGCTATCAGTATGTAAGGGGCTACGTAAATTGGACAATAACGTCCTACTATGGTCTACGGTTTGTGAGTGCAATTGCTCATCTAAGCTATTAATGTTGTTTACACTATGTAGGTCTAACGGGTGCTCGCACTTGGAACTCCTTGCAAATGCGAGTTAAAAGTAGTCCCAGGTATGGTATCTATTGCTGAGGTAGTATCAGTACAAGAACTGTTGGTAATAACTCCCTCTGTTAAGGAAAGGCAATTGTCTATTTCGTTAGGCCTATCCTGTGTGCAACGGCTCAGGGGGGGCGACATCTGCATAGGCTTTGATGGGTCAGTTAAACAATCATTAAGTCAGTCTATCTCCTCTAGGGAGGTCAGTGGTGCATAGCGGTTCTCTAACATGATACTTGGATGGAAGCCAGTTCCTTTTCCGTATGCCCAATCTGTGCTGTCCCAACCCCTTATGTTTTCAGGTTTATAAAAATAGCCTAAGGGGAGAATGCCGATTTAAGTTGTGTTTAGGCACCCACTTCCCACGTTCAATAGGATCTCTTTTACTAAATCCGGCAATTTAAAAGTTGGCACTATGCAGTCCCAGGGGTGAGTCTTTTGGCCGTTTCCTACCCAGTTTATCCTCCTAGCCATTTTAAAGGCCATGAAGAGTTGATTGGTTAAACCCACTCTTCCACTTAAGCAGTGGAGTGCTTTATTCCTTACTTTTCCCATGTCTCCTTCTGTTCTGGTCTCATCTTGGGCACGTTAGATAGAACTATGGTGTACGAAGTACATGCTGGTGGTAGGTCTAAATGTAGTGGATCTTTATGTGTTTCTTTTAAAAATCTATCTATTTTCTAATTGGTCGTGGTTTCTTAGCTATTTTTCCCTGTTTATATTTTCCCAAATGAATTGCTATATACCTGGCACACAATAGAAAACCATTGCAAGATGCTGCTCAGTTACTGGCTCTGGGTTTCTTGGGTTCTTGGTGAACCTACAAGTCCTATATATCCCCACAACCAGAAGGGTCCAGCGGATGTAAAAGTATATTGCTTTCAAACATCTGTCATTCTTAGTAGAAGTTACAGGTAAAAACGTTGGCACAAAATGCTGTTTTTTTTAACTCATTTTCAATTTTTCCTATTTTCAACTGTTGGGGGGTGATTAGGATGGCGTAACAATTGCCACTCCCGTGCCGGCGATCGCGATGGATCCCAGTTCCAGCAGGTATTTCGACCCACGGAAGCATGATCAATTTGTTCTGGTGTCATTTTACAACACCATGGAAACATTTAAGCAGCACCCACAGGTCCGCATTCCATGCAGAGCAGCATTGTGCAAATGGCAAAGGGGTTTCTGAGTTACACTTACTGCTGGGTTCACATCAAAGTGCTGATTTAAAGTGCTATTGTTGTACTTATATAGCAGCGTATTTACCTGCCAGTGCAGGTGAGTGACTCATTCAAGGAATGTTCACTGTCTCCATGGAGAGAAGTACCATTGAGTGTCAGCTGGAGACTGGGAGCTGCACTAGCATGCTGATATCATTGGTGGTGTAAGGTTGGATGTATGTCGTTACTAGGCATGCTTTTACAACGCATGCCTTTACCACGCAACTTTTACAACACAAGCCGTTACAACGACTTGCGTTGGGGAGCGCTAGATAGTGAATAGTTTAATTTACTATTCCAACTCCAGTCCCCATGGATAGTAGGGAAGGTTTTGGATAGTAAATTAAACCATTCCCTATCCTACAGTGCCCCCCCAGTGCAAGTCGTTGTAACGACTTGCGTTGTAAAAGTTGCATGGTAAAGGTAGTGCGTGGTAAAAGTTGCGTTGTAAACGCTGTTCCCCGTAAGGTTCATCTGATAAATACTTCATTATATCTATAAGTATCATGTAATACCATGCATTTCTGTTCTTTCTACTTGTGCACCTTCCTGCACTGAAGCAATCGTAAGAGGTGTTTTCCTCTTTTTATATTTGTTGCAGAATAAAGAAATTTCTCCTCGTTACAGCTCACCTCAGGAGGAATAAGGATTTGGTGCTTCCACAGGTTTACACGATCTTGAAAGCCAGGGACAGGATCAAAATCCATGGGTTTTTGCGTGGGAAAACCACTACCACTATGCCCAATGGAACGCCTCCCAAGTGCAGAGTAAGGCAACATAGCGATATGCTCTGCCTGACCTTACTCAATATCTCTAGGCCATCCAAAGCCATGCATAGTGGTTTTGCGTAGCTTCATAGATTTGATTTTGTAACCTGCTTTGCCGGAGCATCACAAAAAGTGATGCTCTGGAGGCGCAGGGGGCTTGTAAATAAGCCCCCTGGTGTTGACAATCCTCCTGCCCCATCACCTCCCTCAAACCATTGTGCCTAGTTTTCCATTCCTTGTAATTAATCTAAGCAAAAGATAAAAATGTATGCTATATGTTATAGTGATATTGTAAGTCAGCTTAGAGATCCATGAGGATATGAAGACTTGAGAATATTGATGGTGATGAGGGCTGGCGGCCACACTAATAAATTCCGATTTTGGAACATTATATATCATTGTGTGCATATTAATGACAGTCTGTTGGCAGTAGAACTATTAGCCCTAATGAAGTCAGGGGTACACCTACCATAGAGGCATAGACGAAACACGTGTTGGCTGGCTACGCTACAATTCGTATTGGATGTTTTGGTTGAATACGAAGATTGAAAATAAAAGAAAGATCATATCTACACATACGCTTTGCAGAGATCTTTTTTTGCAACATTGAGGGCTCGGGATTCACCTTATACAAAAAGGAACTCAGCCTATGGATCCGTGTCCCGTGCAATATAGGAACTCATTAGCACATTCTCATAGCATCCAGTTGGTGGGTGCTTGATCCTATACATTAATAATGTGGCAATTACATAGGACAACACTCAAGATAGACCTTATTAAGACCTTACAGTACAACAGTAGTAAAAAAAACGTGATGTATGCTTTTCCTATATTTGCGCAATTACCTGCTATTCTTTTGCCTGACATTTTAATGGATACTATTTCGGTTGTGACCTACTCTTTTTTGCCTTTTAATGGCAAATATAGTTGCTCAGCTGTGATCGACCATAGAAACAAATATTCAGACACTAAAACCATACTGGAAAGTGCCCTTTCTCTAACATGTTACAGTCATCTCGAAGAAATCCTGCCCCTGCCTTCACTCTGGGGTGAGAAACTTCAATTAGAAAGAGAGTAGCAAGGGCTTTGATGTGTCTGTACATGCACCGGAAATATATTTGATCACTGTCTATAAATGAAATAATATCCACGAGTTATTCTCTTGTAAGGATGGATAAGTGTCCAAACTGTAGCGGTTTGCGCGCGGCTCACTGATAGCCTTAATGCCGCGAGGAAAAGCCATAGCTTTTCGAAACGGCTTTAATTAAACAGCCCATGGTTAATCCTCAGCCCTGCCTGTTCAACTACGTGACCTGCGGCGCCAAGGTCAGACGGGATATTAGTTTTAATGGCATCCACCGGGTGATCCAGAGCTGTCAATGTGGGTGCCAGGCGATGAGTATGGGTCGTTAGGCTCGATAAGGTATTATGAACGCATTTGTGCACCTGTCTCACTATGGCGCGTGATTCTGCACGTGCAGCCAACAGCACAGAAATCAGCATGGCGGCAAACGCTTTGAGGGTCACAAAACAGCCCATTACTACACATTTCTTTTGAAGCCTAGCGAGCAGTGATAACATCTTTATTGCTGCAACATTTCAGCCTGGCCGTTCAAAAACATGTTTTCATTGCTCTCATTAATCTTTTGCGGTCATATCGGCAAGGCCAGGTGATAATTATCGCTAAGCGCACTGAGGGGCATATTACCAACAACTAGCGATGATTATCGCTATGTTGGTTTAGCGGCAATATTAATATCGCTGAGCTCCGCCGATTTTTATCGCTTAGGAGCCTTGCTATTATCAAGGTTTATCTCCTAAGCGATAAAAATCGGCCGAAATGCATGAATATCGCTGTAAAGTCAGCGATATTCATGCATTACCGAGCAAATGCTCTTAGCATGTTATCCACCTACCATTGGATAACATGGCTAGGAACAGCTCTGGGTAGGCGTTAGCTTTTGGAGATAATCGCACTTAGCGCAATTATTTCCAAAAGTTGGTAATAGGAGATAGAGATGTTAGCGACTGTTTCCAGTCGCTAGCATCTTGGCCCGCCCACTTTGCATGTCATTAGCGATAATTATCGCTGACATGCAAAGTGGGCAGCTAAATGCCCGCTATCTCCTACTAGCTGTCGCTAACTGGTGTTAGCGACAGCTAGGTAATAGGGCGATACAATTATCGCAGCTTTAGCGGGAAAAATTTCCGCTAAAGCGGCGATAATGCCCTTGGTAATATGCCCCTTAGTGGTAGGATAATTATCGCTTGCTAACACTGGTTCCTATTGGGGAGATAGCGTGCTATCAGCAACGCATATCTCCAATGCGATAGGAATCCAAGCATTAGCTGGAAAACAGTGTGATTATCTCTGAGAATCCAGCGATGATCGCACTGCGACCGGCGATACCTTGCTGATAGGGCAGGATGTTCTTAGCCATGTAATCCACCTCCCATTGGATTACATGACTAAATCAGATTACAAGAAGGCGTAAGGAAAGTAGCGATAACCGTGGTTAGTGCTACTTTTCTTATTGCTCTGCCTGTTACCGTGCAGTTTGATAATTGGAGAAATGTCTGTCAGCAACATTTCTCTAGTTATTTCGGGGAGGAACGCCCACTTTGCATCTCATTAGAGATGCAAAGGTGGGCGTTGTTGTCACTGGCGTTAAATGAGCAAAACACGTGATAGCGTGTCTTTGCTGATAAGGTGATGAAATTATCTCTGCTTTTTGCCCAAAAACGGACGCAAAAGCAGTGATAATTTCATAGCGCCGCATTGCTGATATGCCCCCTAGTGAGTAAATGTTTGCGGTAATACATTTCAGTAAACAGGAAAGTCACTTTTTGCTGAGAATGATTAGTTAACATTTCAGCAAAGGAGTTTGTGTAAATGTTGACAGTGGTTTCTGAAGCTTATACACATACTGATATACAGATATGAAAAAGAGATTGTTCACGCCCCAGACTGCGCATCTGATTTTGTTTTCAGAGATTCTTTCAGTGTTATTTTTAGAACCGGCTGTCTCTAGTTGGCAGAGGTATACACTTCTGACAAATAGGGACACACCTTTCCTAGTCAGGGCAAGGGGATCACACCCTTTGATAACCCCTGCTCACCCCCTCGGTAGCTTGGCAGAGCAGATAGGCTTATCTCGGAGGCTGTGCGTTAAGCATTTATGACGACATACAGTAATAAAGTGAATACACTACAAATGGACACGACATAGTATTATTATAAAATAAGTATTTCTATATAAGGCTTAGCACAAGACCAAATAACGACAAAAATGTACACAATCTTAATAAATACTCTGGGAAGGGAAAAATAGTTCAAGGTAGTTTCTTCTTTAGCACAGTCTTTAGTATCAAAGCAAATCTTCTTCTTGGAAACACAGTTCTTAGCAACAAGGTAACTCACACGGGAGCTACACGACGTCGAGGCAAAGTTAATCCAAAGGTTCGGCGTCAACCGCGAGGAGCGCTACGTCGAGCCCGGAGTCACACGGACCCCCAACAGCACAGTACCTTGGAAAAGGAAGCACACGATGATCAGCGGCGTCGAGCAATCCGGCGTTGCGTCTTCGGTGTCGATCAGGCCTCAGCAGGCGTCGTTGTCGATGATGCGTTGCAAAGTGTGAGCAGCGCTCACGGCGTAGAGAGGGCACGCAGTCGATGCGATCAGCAGCGGTGCAGACACGAGGTCCCTTGGAGCTGGAGCCGAACTCACTACTCACTGGCGTTGCTGCTGGCGTCGATCGGGCCCGGCGGCCGGTAGTCGAGGAAGCGGGACACTGGGGCCGTTACCCACTACGTCGAGCTGGATTCGGCGAGGTCCGTCGGCGTCGAGATTGCTGGTTCTTTCAGAGGTGCTGGATTCACAGGTTCCAGCAAATAGCACTGTAAGCAGATGAAGTCTTTTAGCCCTGTGACTTCAGCAGGAGACTGGCACTCTTCCAGTCCTTGGAGATTTTCTTAGCAAGCGTGAGAGTACACACACAGTTCCTCTCTCCTGGTTCCTTGGCAAAAATAAAGAAGCACTGCAGGATTCCCCCCAGCAAACAGCACACTGGCAGAAGGGGTAGGCAAGTCCTTAGATCAGCAGGCCTCTTGTCCTTGGTTACAGGGTTCCTTGTCAGAAGTGATCTGATTTCTTAGTTCAGGGGTCCTTCTCTTATACCCCTTTTTTCGGCTTTGATCCCTTTGTCCATGCCGGGGACTTTCCCAACATCCTGGGTCTGTGGTGGGTGGAGCCAGGCAGAAGCACCTGGCTTATTCACTGAGCAGGGCTGGGTCCTCAGATGCCCAGCAGGAGGTGGAGCCAGCATTGACACTGGCAGGAGCAGAGCTATCGTCCTCCTGGCAGGAGGTGGGGCTAGGATCGTCCATGGGAGGCACAGAGCCATCAGCCGCTTGGCAGGAGGTGGAGCCAGCATTGTATCAGACAGGGCAGGCTATCAGCAACTACTCTCCCCCTACTCTCAATGCAAATGTCCCACTCATCCCACACTGACTCACTCAGACCTCTGGAGCCACCCAGCTCCTGTCACACACACGCAAGACCAGCAGAAACCAGAAATGGTTAGACAAGAAAATAGACACTTTCTAAAAGTGCTATTTTCAAACCCAGAGTCCAAAAACCATCCACACCAACGGATGCGTAATTAAACCCCGAGTTCAGGGACACCAAACTCGACATTGCACCATGCTCCCCGAGCCAGCTAGGATCATAGCTTTAATAATCCCGGCAGCCCATTCTAACCAACGGAGAGCAGGTTACCTTGCAATAGTAAAGCACGAAGATGGCTGTAGTTCACTATTAGGACATGCCAACTTGGTCAGGTGTGTCCTACCTTAGACTTACAATGCACCCTGCCCGTGGGCCTACCATAGGGGTGACTAACATGTAGTCAAGGGAAGGTTTGAGGGACTGGCAAGTAGGTATACTTGCGCAGCCTGCGTGACAGTACCAGGCTGCACGTGGGTCTCGCAATGACCAACCCATAGACATTCTTTTACGAGGCCGCTCTTGTGGGTGGCACAACACGTGCTGCAAGCCCACGAGCGGCATTTGTATCTACAAGCCCCGGCACTCCTGGTGCACTAGACTAGGGACTGACAGTAAACCAAATAAGCCAAACATGGATACAATCGATACATCAATTTAACATCGGGAGCACTTGCGCTGTGGCACTGATCAGCAGTGGCACGGCGCCCAAAGCATGTACCAGCAAAACATCGAAAAACAGTGGAGGCAAACAGAAAAAATGGAGGAGAGACTCAAGCCAATGATGTCAGGTCTAACACGTGTCCCCTCCAGCTGAAATGTGGGGAGAACTACCCTTCCCCTGGGGAGTTCTCATCACTAAGGCGGAAAAATCTGGACAGACCATCAGCATTGGCGTGATCTGTGCCAGGGCGGTGTTCCACCGTAAAGTCCATCCCCTGTAGGGAAATGGACCACCTCAACAGTTTCGGATTCTCACCCCTCATCTGCATCAACCATCTGAGGGGCCTGTGGTCTGTCTGAACCCGGAAGTGAGTCCCAAACAGGTAGGGTCTTAGCTTCTTCAGCGCCCAGACCACAGCAAATGCTTCTCTCTCTATCGCACTCCACCTCGTTTCCCTGGGAAGTAACCTCCTACTGATGAAGGCTACAGGCAAGTCTCGGCCCTCTTCATTCACCTGAGCTACAACAGCCCCCACGCCATGCTCTGAAGCGTCCGTCTGGACAATAAATTCTTTCGAAAAGTCGGGTGCCTGGAGTATAGGTGCTGTGCACATTGCAGTTTTCAGGGTGTCGAAGGCCGTTTGACAGGCATCAGTCCAGATCACGTTTCGTGGCTGCTTCCTGGAAGTCAGCGAAGTCAAGGGGTGCACAATGTTACCTTAATCCTTGACAAACCTCCTGTAATAACCAGTGAGTCCTAAGAAGGCTCTCACCTGAGTTTGGGTTTTGGGCGGCGCCCAAGCCAGGATGGTATCAATCTTGGGTTGCAGGGGGGCAACCTTGCCGCTCCGTACTTGGTGCCCCAAGTACACCACAGAACCCTGCCCAATCTGGCACTTACTGGCTTTGATTGTGAGGCCTGCTCTGCGCAGGGCCAACAACACTTCCTGGAGGTTGCGCAAGTGTTCCTCCCAGCTGGCGCTGAACACTGCGATGTCGTCCAGGTAGGCGGCACTGAAATCCTCCAGTCCAGCCAAGACCTGGTTTACCAACCTCTGGAAGGTGGCAGGGGCATTCTTCATCCCAAAGGGCATCACCCGGAACTGGTATAGCCCATCTGGTGTGGAGAATGCGGACCTCTCCTTTGCCCCATCGGTTAAGGCGATCTGCCAGTACCCAGACGTCAAATCAAACGTACTAAGGTACCGGGCAGCCCCCAACCGATCGATGAGCTCATCGGCTCTGGGGATGGGGTGCGCGTCAGTCTTTGTGACCGAATTGAGTCCTCGGTAATCCACGCAGAACCGGAGTTCCGGTGAAGCACCAGGCGCTGCAGCCTTCGGGACCAAGACCACTGGGCTGGCCCAAGGACTGCTAGAGGACTCAACCTTAATGTATGCTCGAACCTTGTCAGTCACCCTGTAAGCCTTGTGCTTCACAGGAGGGCTATCTCCGGTGTCAACGTCATGGACGCACCAATGAGTGACACCCGGAACCAAGGAAAACAGATTCGGGAATTGTCCCAACAGGTGGCGACAATCCTGTTTCTGCTCAAGGGTCAGTGTGTCAGAGAGGACCACACCATCCACTGACCCGTCTTGCTCTTTCTTTAGCACACAGGATGTCAGGAAGAGGCTCACTCTCCTCCTCCATTCCAGCATCTGTAGCTAGGAGCATGCCCACTTCGGACCTTTCTAAGTGAGGCTTCAAACGGTTGACATGCAGGACCCGCAAGGGGTTCCTGGGAGATTCCAAGTCCACAAGGTAGGTGACATCGCTCTTCTTCTCCACAACCTTAAACGGTCCAGTCCACCTGTCCTTGAGCGCACAAGGTTCCACAGGGGACATGACCAATACTTCCTGACCAGGCTGAAGCTCTACCAGAGTGGCGTTCCGGTCGTACCATCGCTTCATCTCCTCCTGGCTGGCCTCCAGATGTGCCTGAGCAAGTTCTCTGAAGCGTCGAGTCTGGTTCCGAAAGGCCAGCATGTAGCTGTATACATCCTGGGGAGGTTTCCTGGGAGATTGCTCCCAGCCTTCCTTGACCAGACTCAAAGGCCCTCTTACCGGGTGACCGTATAAGAGCTCAAAGGGGCTGAACCCTAGAGACTTTTGCGGCACCTCACGGTAAGCAAACAATAGGCATGGCAAGAGGACGTCCCATTTCCGCCTCATTGGTTCTTCAAGACCCATAATCATGCCTTTAAGGGTCCGGTTGAATCTCTCAACCAGCCCATTTCCTTGAGGGTGGTAAGGAGTGGTGAACTTGTAGGTTACCCCACACTCCTTCCACAGGGACATCATATAGTTCGAAATGAAGTTGGTGCCTCGGTCTGACACCACCTCTCTGGGGAACCCCATCCGGGAGAAAACACCCATCAGTGCCCGTCCCACCACGGGGGCCGTCACTGTTCGGAGAGGGATGGCTTCCGGGTACCGCGTGGCATGGTCCACCAAGACCAGGATAAACCTGTTGCCCAGGGCTGTCTTGGGGTCCAGGGGCCCAACAATGTCAATACCCACCCGGTCAAAGGGGGTACTGACCACTGGAAAAGGTTGGAGGGGAGCCTTCTGCTTCCTTCCGCTTTTCCCACTTGCCTGGCAAGTGTGACAAGTCTTGCAATGGATGTCAACATCCCTACGCATCTGAGGCCAATAAAAATGGGTGACAAGCCTGTCATAGGTCTTGTCCTGCCCCAGATGTCCAGCTAACGGAACGTCATGAGACAAACCCAGTAGGAAGGCTCTGAAGTGCTGGGGTACCACCAGCACACGGGCTGACCCAGGCTCAGCAGCCTTAGGCTCGCTATATAGGAGGTCATTCTCCCAGTACACAAAATGTGACCCTGACTGATCACCTGAGGATTGGGAGGAGGCCTGCTGCCTCATGCCCATAAGAGAAGGGCACACTTTCTGTTCCGCACAGAATTCCTCGCTGGAGGGACCACCATCCTGCTGCCAATGGGTCAGCTCGGGCAGGTCTCCCAGTTCGGCAATTTGTTCCCCTGTGGGCTCCAGGGCATCCCCCTCAGGGTCTACCTCCTCCTGGACCACGGGAACTACGGGGGACGGTTTCCCGCGCCCCCTGCCTCTTCTCTTCACAGCTGGGTCCTGGGCCATACTTTCAGGCTCTGGGACCCCATCAACACCTTTACTCGCTGTCATCAATCGAGTGGTTGCACACACCCACTCTGGTACACCCAACATTTTCAAGTGCGCCTCCCTCTCCACCTTAGCCCAAGGGGAGTTTTCTAAATCATTGCCCAAGAGACAATCGACAGGCATGGCGGGCCTCACAGCAACCTGAAGAGTACCTGAAACTCCCCCCCCCATTCAAAGGAAACCTGAGCTACCTCACACTCTTTCTGGGAGTTGTCAGCAGCTATCACCGGGTAGAATGCGTGGGGAACCACCTGCTCTCTGGACACTAAGTGACACTTGACAGCTGTCACACTTGCTCCGGTGTCTCTGAGAGCTTCCACTCTATGGCCATTAATGGTCACCCACTGCCTATATTTACTAGTGTTACTAGGCAGAGGGGGTGGAGGGACCATTTGCATATCTCCTAGCGAGACCAGAGACATCTCTGTGGGACCCCTCCCACCATGAACAACCATCTCCTCCCCTCCTTAGGGCTACACTCGCCAACTGACAGGGGGGTGCACGCGGTGGTGCATTCGAATCCTTTTTGGGACACTGGGGGTCATAAAACCGGTGTCCCACCTGCCCACAACCGTAGCAGGTTAGGGGGCCCCTATGAACAGGTTTACCCGTCGGGCCCCTGGCTTCTTCTCAGGGGGAGGCTGGGAACCTTTCCCTTGTTTCCCTTGGGGATTACTTTGGGGCCCTTTCTGAGACTCCTTCTGTTTACCCTTGTCCCCCCCACTCTTCTGCTGGGGACCCTTGTGGACCCTGGTACTGACCCAGCGGTCCGCCTCCTCAGCAAGTTTTCTAGGGTTAGATATCTTGCTATCAATAAGGTGCTGGCGCAGCTCTGGAAAACAGTTATTAGACAAATGCTCCCAAGCAAACAAATCATAGAGAGCTTCATAACTTTCCACTTTGCTGCCCTTTACCCAACCATCCATGGCTCTGCAAAAATAAGACACATACTCAACCCACGTCGTACCAGGCAACTTCTTACATTCTCTAAAAGTTTGTCTGTACTTCTCGGGGGTTAGGCCATACCGCAACATTAAAGCATCTTTCATATGAGCATACGACATCCTATCCGCAACAGGCATGTCTAACAGGGTATCTCTCCCCTCATTCACAAAGCGAACCCACAACCCCGCTCCCCAATTCTTCTCAGGGACCTGGTGGGCCAACAATGCTAGCTCATATGCTTTAAACCACTGACCAATATCTTCGTTCCTATGATAATCTTTTATCACATCTTTGGGAAAGTAAAACTTACTTTCTGCAGGCCCAGATGGGATGCTGCCACCAGAGGGATTCAACTCTAACTTCTTAGCTTGGATGTCCAACTCCCTCAACTTGGTATCACGCTCCAAAGCAAACTTCTCTCTTTCAAAATCTAACCTTTTGGTCTCCAAATCAGCTTCTCTTCTACCTCTTGCATTTTCTAACTCCAACTGCCCATTTATCTTTAGCCTTGCCATTTCCATGTTGTATGCACGCTCCTTCGCCCTTTCTTCTCGTTCTTCAGGGGAAAGACCTTTGGAGGAAACACTGCTTCCGGGAGAGGACTCAGGCCCATTCGCTGGCGCCTCCTCTTCCCCTTCCACTGGCGGTACGACCACCGGATCAGTGGGATCTCTGGCCTCCAACCAGGCCTGCAATGCTTTGAGATATGTTTCCTTAGCCTTGAGACCTTTGGTAGGAACTTTAAATTTCTTGCAAAAGAATTTCAACTCCTCCAATCTGTAGACGTTTATCTTCGCTCTGTCGAACTCCTCCACGACAACAACAGGGGTAGTGACTCCGGGGTCACTCATGGTCAAAACTGGCAGTGTTCAAAAAATCAAGTTTCAGAAAAGCGGAGAACCAAAAATAGGATCCTTCCGAATAGATTGTGACTGCGCTATGGTCTGCTTTTACGATGTAGCACACACTAATCACTGCACGTGGGTCATAAATGCAAAGTTCAAATCCTCACCGCTGACCCACCAATGTTAGAACCGGCTGTCTCTAGTTGGCAGAGGTATACACTTCTGACAAATAGGGACACACCTTTTCTAGTCTGGGCAAGGGGATCACACCCTTTGATAACCCCTGCTCACCCCCTCGGTAGTTTGGCAGAGCAGATAGGCTTATCTCGGAGGCTGTGCGTTAAGCATTTATGACCACATACAGTAATAAAGTGAATACACTACAAATGGACACGACATAGTATTATTATAAAATAAGTATTTCTATATAAGGCTTAGCACAAGACCAAATAACAACAAAAATGTACACAATCTTAATAAATACTCTGGGAAGGGAAAAATAGTTCAAGGTAGTTTCTTCTTTAGCACAAAGTCTTTAGTATCAAAGCAAATCTTCTTCTTGAAAACACAGTTCTTAGCAACAAGGTAACTCACACGGGAGCTACACGACGTCGAGGCAAAGTTAATCCAAAGGTTCGGCGTCGAGGAGTGCTACGTCGAGCCCGGAGTCACACAGACCCCCAACAGCACAGTACCTTGGAAAAGGAAGCACACGATGATCATCGGCGTCGAGCAATCCGGCGTCGCATCTTCGGTGTCGATCAGGCCTCAGCAGGCGTCGTTGTCGATGATGCAGTTGCAAAGTGTGAGCAGCGCTTACGGCGTCGAGAGGGCACGCAGTCGATGCGATCAGCAGCGGTGCAGACACGAGGTCCCTTGGAGCTGGAGCCGAACTCACTACTCACTGGCGTTGCTGCTGGCATCGATCGGGCCCGGCGGCCGGTAGTCGAGGAAGCGGGACACTGGGGCCGTTACCCACTACGTCGAGCTGGATTCGGCGACGTCCGTCGGCGTCGAGATTGCTGGTTCTTTCAGAGGTGCTGGATTCACAGGTTCCAGCAAATAGCACTTTAAGCAGATGAAGTCTTTTAGCCCTGTGACTTCAGCAGGAGACTGGCACTCTTCCAGTCCTTGGAGATTTTCTTAGCAAGCGTGAGTACACACACAGTTCCTCTCTCCCGGTTCCTTGGCAAAAATAAAGAAGCACTGCAGGATTCCCCCCAGCAAACAGCACACTGGCAGAAGGGGTAGGCAAGTCCTTAGATCAGCAGGCCTCTTGTCCTTGGTTACAGGGTTCCTTGTCAGAAGTGATCTGATTTCTTAGTTCAGGGGTCCTTCTCTTATACCCCTTTTCGGCTTTGATCCCTTTGTCCATGCCGGGGACTTTCCCAACATCCTGGGTCTGTGGTGGGTGGAGCCAGGCAGAAGCACCTGGCTTATTCACTGAGCAGGGCTGGGTCCTCAGATGCCCAGAAGGAGGTGGAGCCAGCATTGACACTGGCAGGAGCAGAGCTATCGGCCTCCTGGCAGGAGGTGGGGCTAGGATCGTCCATGGGAGGCACAGAGCCATCAGCCGCTTGGCAGGAGGTGGAGCCAGCATTGTATCAGGCAGGGCAGGCTATCAGCAACTACTCTCCCCCTACTCTCAATGCAAATGTCCCACTCATCCCACACTGACTCACTCAGACCTCTGGAGCCACCCAGCTCCTGTCACACACACGCAAGACCAGCAGAAACCAGAAATGGTTAGACAAGAAAATAGACACTTTCTAAAAGTGCTATTTTCAAACCCAGAGTCCAAAAACCATCCACACCAACGGATGCGTAATTAAACCCCGAGTTCAGGGACTCCAAACTCGACATTGCACCATGCTCCCCGAGCCAGCTAGGATCATAGCTTTAATAATCCCGGCGGCCCATTCTAACCAACGGAGAGCAGGTTACCTTGCAATAGTAAAGCACGAAGATGGCTGTAGTTCACTATTAGGACATGCCAACTTGGTCAGGTGTGTCCTACCTTAGACTTACAATGCACCCTGCCCGTGGGCCTACCATAGGGGTGACTAACATGTAGTCAAGGGAAGGTTTGAGGGACTGGCAAGTAGGTATACTTGCGCAGCCTGCGTGACAGTACCAGGCTGCACGTGGGTCTCGCAATGACCGACCCGTAGACATTCTTTTACGAGGCCGCTCTTGTGGGTGGCACAACACGTGCTGCAAGCCCACGAGCGGCATTTGTATCTACAAGCCCCGGCACTCCTGGTGCACTAGACTAGGGACTGACAGTAAACCAAATAAGCCAAACATGGATACAATCAATACATCAATTTAACATCAGGAGCACTTGCGCTGTGGCACTGATCAGCAGTGGCACGGCGCCCAAAGCATATACCAGCAAAACATCGAAAAACAGTGGAGGCAAACAGAAAAAATGGAGGAGAGACTCAAGCCAATGATGTCAGGTCTAACAGTTATATTTACATCTTTTCAAAGTCAGTAGATCGACTTTGCATTCCAACTCAATTAGTGAGTTTTACTTCTTGACTGCTAGTGCTTCCGTCTCCAGCCTCCCCAAACCCACCGCTAAGCTCTTTCATGGATGTTAGAACTTGCTCATGTTTAAAATTTCATAACTTTTTTTAACAAAATATATCCACACCATATTCGTCTCCTTTTTTTCCAACCCTGATGACTCTAACAGGCACATGCATCAATATTGCATTTTGCGATTCCTTAATTGCGAAAAATAAGGAATCGCAATTAAGGAATTGCAAACTGCAATGCATCAAGAAATTGCTATAAAAATAGCGATTTCTTAAAATTCCTTAATTGCAATTCTCTAATTGAGAATCGCAATTAAGGAATACTTCCCCATCCATTCCTATAGGCCTAGAGGCCCATAGGAATGAATGGAAAGACATTCTTAATTTGCAATTCACCATTGAAAATTCGCAAATTGAGAATGCAATTTCAAGGGTGCAGGGGTGTCCAAAGGACACCCTGTTGCTCCCCTGAAATCTGCTTAGGAGTACATTTTACACACTCACATGCCCCAAGGGCATGTGTGTGTGTAAAATGGAACTTTGAAAAATGCACTTTAGTGCATTTTTCAAAGGTTTTGCAAATTGCCATGAAGGTCAACTTCATGGTAATTTGCTCCCCTTATTTGCGAATTCGCAAATTTTTAAAGTTTGATGCATTGCATTTAAGGAATCTAAATTTGAGATTCCTTAACACCTTGGGGGCCACATGCATCATCAGGACATTTTGCGATTCCTTATTTGCGAAAAATAGGGAATCGCAAGTAAGGAATCGCAAAATGGGATGCATCAATTTTTTCGCATAATTTTTGCGATTCTGTGAAAATCGCAATTTTTACTGAATCGCAAGGATTATGCGAATTCTAAATTGCGATTTCACAATTCCCATTGATTCCTATGGGCCAAAAGGCCCATTGGAATCAATGGGAAGGCATTGACATTTTGCGGATTTCTATTAGTGATTCGCAAAATGTTAATGCATTCCATAGGTGCAGGGGGGGGGTCCAAATGACCCCCCTCCACCCCTGAAATGCATTTTTAAGTGCATGTTACACACACACATGTCCTTAGGACATGTGTGTCTGTAACATTACAGTGTTTAAAATGCAATTTTGTGCATTTTAAAACTTTCGCAAATTACCACAAGGTTCACCCTCGTGGTAATTTGCATCCCCTAATTGCGAATTCGCGATTTCAAAAGCAATCATGCATTGCTTTTAAGGAATCGCAAATTTGCGATTCCTTAAAAGCAATCGCATTTTTGGAATTCGCAAAAAATAGCGATTTTCCCAAAAATGTTTGATGCATACTAAAAAGATATTTAGGAATCGCAAACGGCCGAATTTACCAATTCGTACTGTTTGATACTCCTAAATACCTTGATGCATGTGCCCCTGGGTGCTAAGCTGATCCCCCTCCTGTGCTGAAAGTTATTAAATCCCCTTGTTCATGACGAGCTCAGCTCGTCATGAGCACACAAGAGGTGTACCTCACGACGAGCTGAGCTCGTCATGAGCATCGAAGGGGTTAAATGCAATCGCAATCTAAGAAATCGCAATTTTGCAATTTCTTAAATTGCGAAAATTACTAAAATGTTAATGCATTCCAAAAATGGGAATTGTATTTGCAAACGGCCGAATTTTGCGATTCGCACCGTTTGCGAATGCAATTTCCTTTGATGCATGTGGCTGTGAGTGTTCCCAGGGTTTATAGATTCCCCAGGAGGCAACAAAGAAAATCGGCAAAGCCTAGCTACATTTTGTTTGCTTTGTTGGGGAAAAAGGTGTTGTGTGTGTTTTTTTCCCTAAAAATGACATCAACCTAGGTTTTTCTGTTCTAAGATCACTGTGTTCCTAGCTTTCAGGCACAAGCAAAGTAATTTAGAACATTTTTTTTACCACTTTTCTAAAAGGTAATCATTTTTTTCTGTTGGTTTGGTTTCATCATACTTCCTGTTTCTGGTGGAAACTAGTGTGAAACCCATGGATGATCCTTGAAAGTTATACATTTCATAATAGTAGACAACATTCCTAATTCTACCAAGGGTTATTTGTGTAGCACTTCAAGGGCCTCATTTATGAAAAGTGACGCATCGCTGCGTGAAAACAGCGATGCGTCACTTTTCACTGCGCACTCTTTGCGACACCAATGATGCGTCATATTTAATGTATGACGCATCATGTCGCAAGGACTTACAGATACGTCAGTATTTCTGACGTATCTGTAAGCGCAAAAGTGACGCATTGCTAGAGTGTGTCACAAAAGTGACGCAACTCCAGCAATGCGTCCTTTCACATGGGGAAAGCCCCATGTGAAAGGGCTTGCGTCAGTCTTACACCTGCTGTGAGGCAGGCGCAAGATTTTGACGCAACAGCATCCTAAAAGTGACGCAGTGAAATCTCATAGATTTCACTGTGTCACTATTACGAGGCTTTTTGCGGGGGAACGCCCCCCTCTGCATACATTATACCTGACGCAGGTATAATGTGGAGCATGGGTTTAAAAAGTGACGCATCTACCTAGATGCGTCACTTTTTAAATATGGCGCAACAAGGCGCATTTTTACGCCGCTGGTGCGTCACAAAAAGTGACGCACTGGCGGCGCAAAACTGACGCAAGGCCTCATAAATAAGGGCCTAACAATTAAAATAACTATTGAATTTAAAAAAGAAAGAAAATTAGTTAAAAAAAGCCAACTTTTCCCACTGCTACTTCTTGTCACGATGTGGGATTTACAAAATCAATATACTATTACATTCTTCTGATAGGGCCTTCATGTCACTGCTATATATAGGGTTTGTAGGTTCTATAAAACCATGGAATACTAAGAGCCAACAACTGAGCTGCACCGTACAATGATTTTTCATTGTTTACTGAATATACAGCAGTTCATATGATAAAATATAAAAAATGAAAAAAGGGTATGACGGAAACCTATATATTTAAAAACAATTGCTCATAATATTGAGTTTTGGAACAGTGGTTATTTGTACACCTTTAAATTTGTGGTTAACCATACAATCATGTGATTCAGAGGGCAAGTTGCAAAATGTTTTCTTTCTTGCACAGTGGCTTACATTTAGTAGCCACAAAGGCAGATAAATCCAATTGGAAGTAACAAATGTTCTACAAGTCTGTGTTTCCACATGTCACCAAAAAAAACGGTACCCCACTTGTATGACTGGGCCTAGAACCCCCAACACAAAGTTCCTCCAAATGCGACCTGGAGACATCATATTTTACCCAGCAAAATCAAAGCTTTTTGTACAATTTGTCTAGCTGTAGATTTAGCGTCCTAGCTCAGCTGCTACAAAGGGAAACCCCTCAATATCCGGACATTTCTGAAAACTAGACAGACACCTGGGGAAGTCCAGAGTGGTGTGGATTTCCATGGATCTCATAAGGTTTTGGTACTTAGAAGTATTGCAAATCTCAAACTTTGACTTAGAGCACACATTTTCCTCAGATGCCTGACAGGGAAAGTACAAGAATCTCCGGGAATCAAGACATTTTCTATTATTCAGCATCCCATGTCCCAGAAAAACAGCACCCCACTTATGTGGTTTGGTGGGCATAGTGCCCATGACAGCAAAGTGCACAAAACGCAACATGGACAGATTAAATCTTTACAATAAAAGCTGACCTGTTTTTGTACTGTGATTGGCTGTGGAATTTGGACCCAAGCGCTGCAACCAAGGAAACCTAGTAAACCCAGCTTTTCTGAAAACAAGACAGCTGGGGTTGTCCACGGTGGTGTGACTTGCATGATTCTCAGGCGGTTTGTTTTCCCAGAAGGCATTGCAGACCTCAAACTTATCTGAAAACACATGGTTTCCTCACATATTTGGAAGAAAAAGTCCAAGAACCTGCTGAGATCCACAACTTTCCTACCACAGTATTCCCACACATCTACCAATACAAATAATACCCCACTTGTGTGAATGGACCTAGAACCCACAACAGGAAAGGGCCCAAAAGGCAACATGGACAGATGACATTTTTACACTCAAAACCAACCTTTTTTTTAATATGGGTGGCTGCAGAATTTGGCCCTAGCACAGCCAACACTCAAAATTAGACACCCAGGAGAGACCAGGGTGGTGTGACTTGGGTGGATCTCACAAAGGTGTTTTTGTAATCCAGTAGTTCTTGCACTCCTAAACTTTCGGCTAAATGCACACATTTCTCCCATATTTTTGTGACGCAAGTTTGAAATCAGCCTAGCACTCTCAGCAGAAAAGGACCCAAAAATGCAACAAGGACATATCAACATCTTCCACTCAAAACAAACCTTTTTTTTAAATTGGCCGTCCGGTACCTTTTCAAACCTAGCAAACCTGAACATTTTTTAAAACTAAACACACAAGGAAGTCTAGGATGGGATGATATGGGACTCTTACCCGGCTTTTTGTACTCAGAAGCCCTTGCAAACCACAACCTTTTGGCAAGAAGTTCACATTTTTCTCATATTTCTTTAATGGAATGTATTGGAATCTGTAGGGAGCCTCATAATGTCTACCATCCAGCATTCCCCAATGTTTCCAGATAAAATGGTACCTCACTTGTGTGAGTGGGCCTACCTCCCATGTCAGGAAAGGGCCCAAAACACATCATGGACATTTCAACTTTTACCACTGAAAACCAACCTTTTTCTGCAATTTGGTTAAGCTTTTGGCTGTTGAGAGCTAGCTCAGCCAGCACCCAGGGAAACCTGACAAACCCAGACATTTATGAAAACTAGAAATTTGTTTAGAGATGGCAGTCGTTACATACACAAAGGGGCAGGGGTCCCAAGGTAATTGCATGTTTTTGATAACTGGCAGAAATATAGGTCTTGCAGGGTTGCTATTTTGGGCCCGATTTCAAATTTCCATTAGCGATAATGGGGTGACCCTGTGTCCCTCAGAACCTGGGTATTTATAATATGTAAAACAAGTTGTTCTGTTGGGAATTACAATTGCTTTGATCTGTGCATATAATACAAAATGAAATATTTCAATTCAGAGTGATCCAAATTACCCAATTACCAAATCTTACAGACCTTTGTCAAGCCTGCAGCTTGTGAAACGGAGGGGATTGAGTCTCAGGAACTCTGTGATAATATCTCACAGTTTTTTGTTAGGAAAATAGAAGGCATTTATGCTAAGATATTAGCCTCAAAAACTACCTCTAACACCTTGAGGACTGAGGACATTATGGCTTCGCCACATCTTAGCACAGCAGGAAACAACGCTAGCAAGCTTGTTGAATTCCCTCCTATATCAATGGAGGACATTGACACGCTAATTAATCAAACTAAGAGTGGATGCCCTTCGGACATCATTCCAGCTCGGATCATGTCACTTTTGAGGGACGATCTCGGAGAGGGTATTCAGTGGGTAGTTAATCTATCCTTAGGATGAGGGGAAGTCCCCCCTGATTGGAAGCGTGCTTTGGTGAGGCCCTACGGAAGAACAACTCCATTCCATGGACTGACCTCACTAATCTGAGACCCATCTCTCTCCTTCCTTTTTTAGGGAAGCTCGCCGAGAAGTTTGTTAACCGGCACTTATCTAATTACATCGAGAGTGCAGGGGGACTAGATCCCTCTCAATCGGGTTTTAGGCCCAGGCACAGCACCGAGACTGCCTTGCTGTCCGTCGCTGACAATCTTCATATGCTTCAGGATAGGGGGTACTCCGTTATCCTGGTGTTATTAGATTTGTCAGCGGCGTTTGACACTGTGTCGCATGATATCATGACCACCAGACTAGTTGACATCGGTCTGGAAGGCAAGGAGCTGGCTTGGTTAAGGAGCTTTTTTACCAAACGCACTCAGAGAGTTATACTTGGTTCTTACCAGTCAGAGGAGGTGGAGATCTCAAAGGGGGTGCCACAGGGCTCCTGCTTGAGCCCTACATTATTCAACATCTATGTGGCACCCCTAGCTAACATCATGAGATCTCACGGGTTTATCCCCGTATCGTATGCAGACGAGACTCAACTCCTCTTTCCATTTAAAATCATGACTCCTAAAGTGCGTCACTCCTTTGCCCAAGGGATGAAAGAAGTGGCACATTGGATGGCAGCAAACTTCCTTCAGTGTAACGTCTCCAAGACGGAGGTGATGCTCTTTGGGGAAGCCAAACGTCTGTGGACTCCTGACTGGTGGCCTTATGATCTTGGCCCAGTCCCGGAACCAAAAATGGTAGTGAAAGATCTAGGAGTCAAGCTGGATCAGGAGCTCACCTTAAAACATCACGCTACGCAAGTAGTGAGCTCCTGTTTTCATGTGATTGGGCTTCTCCGAAGGGTATTCCCCCTGCTACCTGATACCACCAGGAAAACCTTAGTTCAGTCGCTCGTGTTGAGTAGACTGGACTATTGTAATGGTTTGCTGCTAGCCGCCAATGAGGGGGTCATCGCCAGACTTCAAGTTGTGCAGAACACGGCTGCACGCCTTGTTCTCAATGCCCCGGCCCGAACTCCTTCAAAGCTCCTTCTTAAAAAACTCCACTGGCTCACGGTAAAACAAAGAGTGATGTTTAAAACTTGTTGCATCATTCACAAGTGCCTCTCCGGCAGAGGCCCGGATTACCTAACTAAGCAATTCATCCCATACATTCCGGCAAGATCCCTGAGATCTGGAGACCGTGAACTGTTATGCGTTCCCAAGTTCTGGAAGACACGTCAAGGGGGAAGAGCTTTGTCAGTGGCTGGCCCGAAACTTTGGAATGAACTCCCATTCGAAATCAGAGCGTGCAGGGAACATTTTCCCTTCAGGAAAAAATTAAAAACATTCCTGTTTAACTATTGATCTGGTAGAACTTTAATTATCACATGACAGGCTATTTGCTTTCTGATGACGCCAAAGGCGCGGAGATACTCCCTAGGGAGTCGATTCCCAGCGCGGTACAAGTTTGCAAATAAATAAATAAATAAATCCACAAGTGATATTTTTTTTAAAAATAGAGAAAGGAAAACACATCAGAACAAAGACATTTTTCAAGGATAGAATTGTTTACTATTTTGTTATTTACAATGGAAATTAATGTGGCTGTCATAGAAACATTGACTTACGATGATATAATAGTGCCTGTAGTGCAAAATAAGTGACATGTAGTGATACATGCGGTCAACAGTGCTTTGCAGACATAACAAACATGAGTGACATAAATGTGAATTTTAGTTAGGGTCTAGGAGACCGTATGGACTAGTGTAACAGTAACGTCGACGTTTCGACCCTTGAAAATAGCACAGGTAATTACGTGTCAAAAGCGGGTCTTCTTCAGGACTGGTAAGGGGGTGTGGACAGCCGCAAGGTCCGAAAGAATAGGAATCGATGTCTGCGATTCTAATGTATATTTATTAGAGATCCGGGTGCATGAGCCCTGCTGCAAGGTCAGGGTAAAATGTAGCTCCAACATAATACCACCTAGTAGACATCACCATCCGGTGAAATTCAATAACAGGCGACGAGCACCTTGAGGTTGTGGTCTGCGTTACAGATGAATCTGTAGTGGCGCATAAGCTCCACCAGCCGGTTGGAGTCATGCGGTGTCGATCCTGCTTTAATTGTAGATTCCACTGATAGCGGTCATTAACTAAAGAGATGCGTTGTGTGTTCCTTCTGGCTGAGCTAATCGTCGAGATTACAAGTTTCAGCAGTGGGAAGGCAGCCTGTACTCTACTGCCGTGCCCCCCACACCACCGAGACTTGCCGGTGACCGCCCCTTCCCGATTACACGTTATTTGTAGTCTGGAAGGTGGGCGGTGTAACATTCCTAGGGTCGTGACTCTTTCAAAGGCTCTGGTTCTCCATTAAAGCTTCACTCAGTTGCCTATTGTTCTAACAATAAGCACTACTGTTGCATTTCATACCCAAATTAGCCAGTGGCTTTCCTGACACCATTTGAATATGCCCAACTCAGACATGAAAGTCACTTTGCATACTTCTCAGAAAAGGAAGCAAGCTACTTCACCAACACCTGCCACGTCTAAACCAATCGAGTCAATGGCATAAAGTCTGCAAACATTTTAGGCGATTAGTAGTAACACTGACGGTATTTGCGCTGATATTAAACACATTCAAAGTCTTGGTGGGATTTTCAATGAAAGTTTCTGATAATGAGATTAAAATACGTGATAATGAAGCTGCAATTTCTCATTTACCACCTCCATTTATTCACATTACATCTATGAAAAAGGTGCTAATGGATTTGCAAAACTGAAATCGCCAATATAGCTTGTGCATCTTTAATATTAGGGTTGAGGGTTTGGATTTCAGATCCTTTTTGAAAAATGTATTACCATCCCTATTGAAATTAAAACTATCAGAGAAGTTTGAAAACGGTAAAGCTCACTGTGTACCATCACACCATGAACATAACCAATCTAAACAGTGACAAGTCATATTTAATATTAAATCTGTTTTATTGACAGTATATAAACAGAAAACAAATTGATTCGCCAACAACCCAGCGGGACAGCAGATTACATTTTCAGTTGTGCAAGTAAATCAAGGGGAACATTAGGGCTTTCAGATATTATACACAGCAAGCCACCTACAACCCTACAGGGCAGGCTGCATCATTAAGAAGATGGGAACTGATAGACAGTGATTGGGGAAACGCTGAAGGTTGTTGAAAAGCAGAAGGTCATTGGAGCCATGCGGCGACCCGTGAGGCAGTAAACTCTGTGTGGAATGTCGAGTCTCATCATTAAGTGGAACCAAAATGAAGTAAAACTGTAAAGAAAGCCGTACAAGACCCTCCCTCTCCCCCCTCATCCTCAGTGAGCCACCCAAAAAGTCCGGGTACCCTGCGGGCTGTGGCAAAGTCACTGTTTTGGGAGATGGAAGGGGCCACCGCCATACACACTTATGGGAGAATGGAAGTGTCGTCAGGAACCAATTTGAGAATACAAAGGTATTGTGGGCATGTCAGCTCCCAAAATTCTGTGGATAGAATAGTCAGGAAAGGAGCCCAGGTTCTGGCATATTCTGCAGTCTTTCCCGCAGCCGCCATGGATAGCTTCTTCATCGCTAAAAGGTTCCATAGTTGGTGTATCCAGTGAATGTGCTCTGGAATTCTGTCTGATTTTCACTGTGTTAATATATTTCTAAGTGCCACGTTCAGTGCAAGTGCTATTTGCCTCCCCCGAAGAGAGCGCAGAGGAAAGGATATTGCATTTGGAAGGCCTAGCGTGTACACATGGAGCCAGAGTATGAAGGTATTAAAGGCCCTATCAATGTCATCAGGTATCTGGTTCCATTTTGCGGATTAGATTGGGGAGTCCCTAGACTGTCAGGGCCCCTCCAACAGAGGCTGTCGCACTGGGGTTGCCATTTGGAGACCCTATCAGGAGTATAGTACCAGTATTTTGCTATCTTGAAAGCCGTTTTGTTGTGACTTGAGTAGTATGTAGTGTGGTGTACCCGATAAAAAACATCTTCCCATTCCTTGTCAGATAGCGTGTGGCCTAGTTCTGTCTCCCAGCATTTCTGTCCAGAAGTGCGCAACCGAGGAAGAGCTGCAGTAAGGAAAGCACATATTTCCGATATAAGGTGTTTGTCGTCTTTTTTTCTCAAATGTCAACATCGGGCGGAATGCAAGAGGCCACGTCGCAGGCCCAGATATCCAATGTATCATCTGTGAGTGCAGGTAAGTAGCAGTTACCAACATGTTGTAGTCCAATCGGAGTTCCTTAAAAGGGATCAGGGCCTGAAGATTGAATAGATGGCCTAGGCGCTTACAGCCAACCGCTATACAGCATTGCGGCCGCTTCTTTCTTCATACATAGCTGAAAGGCGGTGTTCATAATTCAAAAAGAGAGGGAAAAGTGGATAGGTGAGCTTTCTGGAAGAACATGTCCCACGCATGCATTGTGGGAGCCATGATAGGAAAGGAATATAGGCCCCAGACCCATGCCTGTCACGGCATCCAGGCATCCCGCCAAATGTAATGGCCAGCCACAGTCTGATCCATGAATACCCAGTATTATTTCAGTCATAGGACGATTCCACTCCACCAAATAAAGCAAATTGGAAGCATAGAAATATCAAGTGACATCAGGGAAAGCCAGACCCCCAACTTTCTTAGGTAGTTGAAGCTGTGTTGTCCGTAACCTGGGCGCAATCTTGCCCTGGACGAATCCTTCGATTGCTGACTGTATCTGCTGAAGGGCGTGCAGTGGAGGTGGTAGTGGTAGGGTTTGGAATAAATAAAGTGCACGCAGTAGTACATTCATCTTAACCGCGGACAGTCTCTCAAACCATGTCAGAGGAAGGCGACGCCACCAGTGCACATCTGGGCGGGTCTGTTTTAGTAAGGTCGAGTAATTTATCTCTGCAGTTTGCACTAGACCAGCCCAAGATATGTGATGCCTTCTAATTCCCAGTCAAAGGCAAATTGGTGTCGGAGAGCCTCCACTGTCTGAAAAGTGGCAGTGAGATTGAGCACCTGTGACTTCTGCATGTTAATTATGAAGCCTGAAAACTGGCTAAATACTTGTAGATTGTCCACAACCACCGGCAAAGAGGAGAGAGGCTGCGCCACCGAGAAAATAAGATCATCAGCATACAGGCTAATAAGGTGCCGGACTAAGACAAATGGGATGCCATGCGCGTGAGGGTTGTCTCGGAGTCGCTGGGCCAATGGCTCTATATATGGGGAGAAAAGCAGGGGGGAAAGGGGGCAGCCCTGCCACATTCCCTTTCCCACTGAAAAGTGATCAAAGAGGATGCCATTGACCCAAACGGCCGCCTGAGGTACGCTGTAAATGCTCACAATCCAACGGCAAAATCACGGCCCCAAGCCAAAGGGTTCGAGAGTCGCAAAGAGGTATGGCCAGTCTACGTGGTCAAATGCCTTCTTTTCATCAATCGCTAGGAGAAGGGCTTCTTCCTTTGACCGATGAGTTGAGGTGACAAATGCGTTTGGTATTGTCCCCACATTGCCTACCCGGAATTAAGCCAGACTGATCTGGGTGAACCATACTCGGCATATGGGGATTGAGTCTATGTTAAAGGATACTAGAGAATAGCTTGGCATCTATTTTCAGAGAAGAGATCGTCTGGTAGGAACTGCAAAGTTCCGGATCCCTACTCGGTTTAGGGATAAACGATATAGAGGTCTGTAGCATAGAGGAGGTGAGGGACCCAGTATCCTGAAAGGAATTCAATAAGCGGGTTAGCAAGGGGGCAAGTTCCGCATAATAAGTTTTATAAAAAAAGGCACTAAAGCCATCGGGCCCTGGAGCCTTCTTCAACTTCAGCCGTGCAATTGCAGAAATCACTTCTTCCGTGCTGTCTCCATGGCATCTGCCTCTCCTGCAGCCAAGGGTGTCACGGCTGCCTCTCTGAGATAGTCCGAAGGATCTGGGTGCAAGGAAGGGTCTGCCACATAAAGTGAGCTGTAAAAGGAGCATAAGGCCGATACTATGGGGCGTTGCCAGAGAAGGGTTAACCAGATTCATCACAGAGTGTTGGGACCAAGTGTGCTTCCTGCTGGGTGCGCAGGCAGTGCGCCAACATACGGCCCCTTTGTTGGAGCCCACAAAGTATTTATGTTTCAAACGAACTGTGGCGTGTTCAGCGCGGTCCAGGTCGAGGGTGCGAAGTTGAAGGCATTCTTTCTCTAGTTGACCTCATATGCGGGGAACGCCCATGCGCTTGTGTATGGCCTCCAACTCTCTAACCGTAACCTCCAACTCTGTGCGCTTCGTGTGCCTGATCTTGTTGTCATAGGAAGCTTTGGCTATGAAAGCACAACCCATACAGAGGAGAGTGGTGTGTCTCCCTTGTCATTAGCTACTATATAGTCAGTAATGCAACGCCTAACATCCGCAACTACATTTGGGGATCTAAGTAAGGAGTCTCACAAGCGCCATCGTAAAGCCGATGTGGAACGCTCAGAGGGAAAGCGTAAGGACAGGGTAATGTTTGCATGATCAGAGAGGGCCCTCGCTTCAATAGTAGATCCCATGACCAAGGGCCAAGTAGCTGAGGTGACTAGACAGCGGTCGAGCCGGGCGTATGTCTTGTGTGTGGCCAAATAGTATGAATAGTCCCTGTCATTCGGGTGTAGACAGTGCCAGGCATCCTTAGTCCTAGCGTCGCGAAGCCAGTCCCCTCCTCTCGGCTGAGAGAGCGCCATCACCCCAGTGCAAGAACCAGGAGGATCCAACTTCCCATTCATCACTAGATTGAGGTCGCCACCCACCAACATGACAGGGTAGGGAGAATGCAACACCTCAGCTCAGACCTCTGTTAGGAATTTCTCTGGGCGTTCATTAGGGCAATAGATAGAAGAAAAAGTGGAGGAGGAGGAGCTTAGCTGGAGGCGCAGGGCTAGAAGGGGTCCTTTAATCTCTGCAATGGCCCAATTATTAAACCCCTAAAGTGCTTAGCCACTAGAATAGCAACTCCCCCCACTTGGTAGTAATGGAGGACCAGAACTGATGAGGGTAGCGTCTGTGCCGCATGCAGTGGGTGTCAGTTAGTAGGAGATGTTTTTTTTTGGATGAGGCATAGGTCCCGCCGAATTTTCCAGTGATGACAACACAGCTCTCCGCTTGACTGGATTGTTAAGGCCCGGGGTTTTGAGACTGATTATTTTAATATCTAGATGGGAAGGGAAGAGTCATTGGAGCTCTGTGGAGAAGGTGTGCAATCCCAAAGTGTAGATAGGGTAGTGCAGACATGGTGACTGAGAATGACTAAGTGTGTTTCTGTTGTATATGCGTCTGGCAAAAGGCCTTACTGAGGAGAAAACCCACCCGCCCCTAAAAAGAAAATAACAATCCCCAATACGAAACATCATGATTAATAAAGGCATCATCAGACCGAGCCTATATTGGTCTGTCGCTATGACGAAAAGAAAAAATCTGCAACAGTGAGGAATGACTCAAGTCCGTCAAAGAACAGTGTGCAGGGGGGAAGTGATAGATCAGTTCCACGAAAGGGCGAGGTTACCGGCCCTCCGGCCCACACGAGTATTGGATTCCATGTGACAGCGGGTGAGAGAATAAGACTGGGAATGAGTTGGCTGGACTTTCGGTCAGCGACGCCAGAACATTTTCCCTTTCCTTTGCTTGGGACGACTTAGAGGGTTTTTCCACGGTGTGCCAATGGCCCAGCCGGTGCTGCGGGGTGTGAACGCCTTCCTTGGTGCAACGGGACTGGAGGCGGGAGACCAAGGAGGACAGAAGCTTTGTGCAGTGATCCCAGTTGGTGTAGTTTCCCTTCATACTTGAAGATAATGCGGAATGGATGACCCCATGCATAGGGGATTCCCTTCTCCCTCAGGTGCTGGGTAACGGGCCTGAATTCCCGCTGTTTGAGCAGCGTGACTGCCGAGAGGTCTTGATAAAGCGTTTGTGTGAGTCCACGGAAACGTAGAAGGTGAGAGTCTCTGGCTTTGCGCATTATAAGTTCTTTCAGCTGAAAGTTATGAACACACACTACGAAATTCGATGGGGGTGTAGTATTCAGGTGGGGCAGGCCTACCCGGTGTTCTCTGCCGATCTGGATCTCTGTTGGGTGATCCGGGCCCAGAATATGTCGAAACAGGGCTTGCACAAATCCCCCTATGTCATCTTCATCTCCCCCCTGTTTCACACCGCAAATATGCACATGTGTTGCGGTGGGAGCGGTTCTCTAGGTCCTCTGCATGTCCCTGTAGCTCTAAATGTTGTTCCTTAAGTAGTAAAACCTCCTGCTGTAGCATTTTGAGTTATTTGTCGCCGCCATTCTCGTGCTCTTCCAGCGTCGCAACTCCGTCACCAATCTCTGAGATATTGCGGCAGACCTCATGGAGATCCACTGCTGGTTGATCCTTGAGGTCCTGGAAGTCCTCCTTAAGGGCGGAGAAGAGCAAAGACATGAAGGCCTTCATGGCTGGAGCATCTGCTCCATCCATAGCTCCCGCTGCTGTCTCCATACCTTGACTCAACGCCTTGGTTTGAAGCATGTCCTTCACCGAGTGTTCCTTCCCAGGACGCCCAGACGCCATGGGGGCCCAGTTCCCAGCAGAGTCTATGCAATGGATCACCACCAAAGAGCAGTGCCTGGGGGTATGGATGCCGGAGGGGTTATTCTAGGTGCCGGATACAGGAAGAGCAATTGGGCTAACGACGGAGCAAAACCAGTCAGGTCAGTGCCTCTGTGAGAGGGCGCAGTGCTCCCGCAGGTACACAGTCACTAAATGATCGTAGGAACTGCACCAAGGCCCGCCCCCCCACCACGGAAACAACTGTGCTGAAGAAGGCTGATTTATCGTTTTCCTCATGGACGGAGACGCCGTGACTCTGCTTCATTTTCAGCATTATCCTGCTCCTGCCCCTCATTTAGAAGCCTGATTGATTTGAGGAGGCCTCAAATGACAACCTTGCGTTTGTTAAGAACAATCACGTATTTTTATTAACCGTTCTTGCAGAAGATACAGCTTTGCATTTTAAGGAATCAACTTGCGATATTTACTGGTGTTCGAAGACCTTAACAAATCTGTTGAGATTGTTGTGAATACAACGAATAGAAAGTTGCTGCCTTAGATTCATTTTATCAGACAAGAATCTATACCTAATATCTGCAGAGAAAGTGGAACCTTCATCTAGCAGGTGACAGGCGGTATCTATCATGATTGTATCTGCTCCGGTCATTGTTTTGCTTTGACTCTTGTTTTCAAATTGATTACATCTTTAAAAGTCCTGTGACTCTTCTCAAACAATTATACTGTGTGGCTCCTGAAGAAGGCGTTGTCCACGCCGAAACGCGAGTCGAGTTTCACTCGCCACTGTTCTTGGACACCAACAAAATTAAGTTGCCGGGGTGTCCTTATTTTAGGACTAAATATCTTTGTATGAGGTGTATGGTTTTTAATTATTGTTGTGTCATCATACGGTTTTTGAAAGTTAGTAAACTGTATCATTTTTAACTGTGTTCATTAAAATTATGGTTGTTTTTCTATAATTTTTCTTGATTTTTCTTTCTCCGCTGTCACTTTATGCCACTTGTTTGCCTATACTTTAACTGCCTAGGAATTTTTATTCACACACGAAGAAGGCTGATTTACCACCTGGCCATCTTGAGTATTCGCAGGAAGAACGCCGGACGTGAAGAGGGGGGGAAATGCCTCACTACCTGTTTGAATCACCAGCACAAAGGAGTGGGGGGCAACCAGGGGGCCCTATGAGCATATGTAGAGGGCAAAGGGCCCAGGGGCAGGCCCCAGTCCAGGTGGGGTCTTGTGGGAGTGATGGTCTGCAGCAGTAGTGGCCCGCAGGTGCCGATATACGCCTCGAAGCAGGCCAACTGATTCGCAGATGAGGGGCAGCAGGGAGAGCGCAGCGCCAATCCAGACACTCTGCCACTGCAGCAGACCTCAGCGCTCCGCGCTTAGCTCCACGTGGCTCAGCTTTTGTGTCTAGCAATCTCGGAGCAGCCACCGGGCTCTTCAGGGGTCTCTGCGGGATGTCAGAAAAACTGTGCCAGTATCCTCCACCAAGAACAGCTAATGATGCGATGCAGAAGCTAAAGAATTCGGTGGGCCGGAGCGACCGTGAAGTGCGGCTTACACAGTCGCCATCTTGGACAAGCTGCCTCACGAGTCATATTTAAAGTGTTACGTGCTCATCACCTCATGATTATACGTAAAGAAATTACAGCCATAATGATGGAATATATTGAGCTCTTTCCTGAATTACTGGAGCGATGATGCAGACCGGTGGTACAGGGGAAGTTTGTTCCAAGCTTTGGTCTTCAGGTGTGAGAAGGAGCGTCTTCTGCTGTTGACGCGGCATATCCAGGGAGTGTCTTTGAGGAAGAGGGAGGGTGACCAAAGGATCTGGTCGGTTTATGTAAGGTCATGCATTTGTTAATGTATGCTGGTCCTTCTCTGTGAAGAGGTATGTATGTGTGGTTCAACCTCTTGAACTGGCATGTCCTTTGGATCGCAAGCCAGTATTGCTTCTTGAAGTGGAGTGCGATGTGAGTTCATCATGGGAGGTCGGAAGGCAATAAAATATGTATACTGTTGTATTTCTATTTAGGACCCTAATTCGATATTCCCGATTCATGCCCTTATGTGGTTATAATAAATAATATCCTTATAAAGGCATAAGTAAGTAAATTTTTATTGTATATAGTTAATTAAAACCTTTACTATATTGTTCATATAAAAGAAGCAACTTGTACTTTAAAATTAAAGTGTGCAAACTAGAGATACATTAAAATAGAGAAACTTTCTAAAATGTCTGTGTACATAGTAATTTTGCTGTTATACTTGCACTTCGCACGGTCGGATTCAGACCTTTGCGTCCTTTGCCTCAGTGTTCATAATTAGCTGAAGTGCCTTTTGGCAAAATCTAGCGGCCCTACAAGCTGTCTGCAGTTTGTAGTTGTTCAGGGCCAGCATAACGGCCGGGCGGCATGATCTAAGTTGAGTAAGTCGAAAAACATTAAGTAGGTAATAACGTCTCAAATTTGTTAAACCCTGCTTGAAAAAATGTACAGTACCAATACTCATTTTCGTGTATAAACCATACACCATTTCAAATGCAATTATGTATTTTGGGGTGGGTTGGAAAACACACATGCATCGTATGTTTAATGTTGCTTATGTTTTAGTAATGATGGACATTAATACGTGGAGTGGGTGTTGTATTTCTATCCAGGACCCTAATTCGATATTCCCGATTCATGCCCTAATGTGGTTATAATAAATAATATCCTTATAAAGGCATGAGAATCATATCCATATTTAGTAATAGCCCATGCAGTCCAAAGCACGGCAAGGCTACTCCCATAGACTCCTAGAAAGCACAACGCTTTCTTTAAACAAACCAAGCCTCCAGCAGCCCGGGAAACCCCCCTGCTTTTGCTTTGATTTGCACAAGAACTCCTGGAGTCCAGAAAGAACTGTTAGTTCTTAGTGACGTCTTATCTCCAACCTTACATCAATCCCGGCACCTTTCAGGTATAAATATACCACCGTTGCCTTAAGCAAACACACGGTGGTGGGGAGCAGAGCGACGTTCTACTTGTCCGAGAGCCCAGCTGTTGCCAGAGCCGAAGGAAGCCACCCCTCCCCTTTTGACGCGCTGGGGAAGCTGCCTTTTCTCACGCCGAGAAATCCAGCTCCGGTTTTCTCAAATTACCCTCGCGGGTTGCTGGGAGATTGAGTCCTGAGAAGCGAGATACAAGACCTCCTTCATTCTATAACCAAGGTACGGAGCTGATTAAAACCTTAGAAAGAATTCTTGATTCCGATACTTGGCAAAAACCTAACTTAACTTAAAAACTGCAACGTACTTACTCCTTCCCACGTATTAGGCTTAGGTCAGGTACACTGGGGTAGGCGTATCTTAGAAGCACCAGTTGAGTTTGTTAGTCAATGTTTTTATGTATCTATTTATTTTAACCATTTTAAAGTATCATATGGCTAAGAAACCATATCAATGCTTTTACAGTATTATTTCAAAATACTACTTTTACTGTACGCACTTTACTTTATAATGAGTATTGCAATTGTGGCAATTCATTTCTCTTGTATGAGAAAGAAGACTGCTCAATAAAATAACACCTTTTTATTGAAAACACCCGTCTCTCTATTTTTCTGCATTCTGGTGGAACTAAGCATGCACGATTGACTGAGTGAAATAGCTGTCTACTGTTTTCACACAACTCTAGAGATACACTCTTTATTCTGAGGGAGCAAAGTTGTCATGTTTATGTGGTTGTCAGAAACTAATCCCTTCTTGTCTAAATCAGGATGGTTAACTCTTTCCTGAACATTCGAGAAAGCTTCTAGTGACCTCTGAGCTAGCTGGCAAAACTAATTAAGTCTAACATAGTCAGTAGAGACCTAGATAACCTCATTCCTACGTCTACACTGCTGTTTATGTTATTCCAATGCGCAGAGCCTATTGGGAATATAGGAACTATACTACATGGTGCCCAACTTTTGGTAAGGCGATAATTTAACGCAAGACACTAGGGTAACTCAGTCGTGCTTCTCACACAGACCCCTTTCTCCCGTAAAAACTCTAATAGACATCTGGAGTGGGTGAAAGGTTAATATCTGCCGGAACTTAGCAGGATGAGAATCCTATGTATTAGTTCATGGTTTAGTCAACGTTGAAGGATACTGTGTTCCAAAATATTGTGCACCTAATCTTTGTTTCCTTGAAACTTTATCAGCAACAAAACTTTCTGTCAGTAAAATGGGAGAAAGTGAAGACAAAAGAGAGCAAGCTAGAATAGCAGCTCAACTCATAGAGGATGACATAACCATCCAAGAAAATGACCCGAATGCTATAATCATTCCGGTCAATATAAGAAGAACTATAACTCTTAAACTTATAGAGAATGGACTATCACCAAGAGGTGGTACAGTCATATTCGTGATAGAGGCACATGAATATCGGCAGACAGAGGTATTCTATTCATGGATACATTTTCCAGCAGCACACGCTGCGACAAAAGATTTCCACTATTACAAAATAGAGGAACCTCCGGAAATATACACTCCTTTCAAGGACGTTGAAATCCCACTAACTTACCAAGAGCACCTGCTCTGGTTTAATGGCGCCCTAAAACATCAAAATCACATCACCAGGCACGGTTCACTAGGCAGACCAGGAGCCACGTGACCGGTTTTAGCCAGCTACACAACACACCCAGACATTGAAACAATGTCAAGCGAAGATTTCCTAGTTAAACTAAAAGAATTAACAAAGGCATATAGATAATTAGTTTAATTGGCAAGGGATGATATAAAGTACCTCCAGAAATTGAAGAAGACAGATATAACAGACCAACCATTTGAACTTGCCAAAATCCTATGAAGAACTAGGAAGAGATAGTTTGGGTGGGAAACCAATAAAACTCCAACTAACTGAAAATCCTGAAAAAAACATTTAATAAAAATAATCTAAATACTCCAAAAACGAGTGGGGATGGTAATAAACAATCCACTCCCAAGGAAAAATGATTCCAGTCCAGAGGAAGGTCTCCTCAACGGAGAGAAAGATCTCCTGGCCGAGGAGGCAAGTCTCCCCAAAGGGAACCCTCTGATAGAAGATACAATCTTAGAGATAGAGATAAATTGAGAAAACCTGATAGATATTAAGATATTGATACACGTCCCTCTCGCTCTTTTCAGACTTCCTCACAGAAATTGGAAAGAAGAGGACGGTCAGAACACAAGGAAGAGAACGTCAAGTCCAAAGTCAAAGAACCTGCTCATCAAAGTAAAAAATCACAATTTCCCAGAAAGAAGGTAGCAAGTTTTAAAATTAAACATGCCGAGGATTCTGAGGACACAACTAAAAAACTGAGAGTGGGCCCAGACAATGCTAGACAGCGCAGCAGGAGTGACTAGAGCTCGCAAGATCCTGATGAATCTTCTGGAGACAGTGGGCACGGATGAATACATTCAGGTGGAAACTGCAGACACACGAGTTAGTGTGCCCCATAAACTATATGAAATAACATTACGTATAGAGGGAGATAAAACTAGGAAAATAAAAGGTCTCTTTTGGGAGAAACTTTCTAAAGGCTATGACATCCTGTTAGCTGACAAAGACTGGCCACCAGAGTTTGTAAGGGAGTGCCCTCATGGCGAAGAAATGATTATGCCTGCCTTCTCAAATCATATTCTGATTCATAAAAAATACACATTTGCAAAAAAATGGGCAGTGGCCCAAGCCCCTGCATTATACAAAAATCATGTAGGATGGGATGAGGACTCTCCTCCCCACAAAATCCAGTTAAAAAATCAACCCACTGTACAAAGGCAGTACCCAGTTAAACAAGAAGCTAAAAAGCAAGTCAGAGAGATCTTAGATCAACTTGAATATTAAGGGGTGTTTGAAACATGCACCTCTCAAATGAACAATCCTTTGTTTCCTGTCTCCAAGCCAGACGATTCATATCGTCTAGTTTTGGACTACAGACATTTAAACTCCTGCTGCAAAACTTTTTGCAGTACAAAATTCACACAGTGCAGCACTAATGAACAACATCGTGCGCAAAAAATATAAAACAACATTCGATATCTCTAATGGATTCTTCTGTCAAACATTTCACCTGAAAGTAGGTATTTGACCGCTTTCTCAATAATGGGATCGCAAAAACTATTTTGCCGACTCCCACAGGGATTCAAGAATAGCCCAGGATTATTGTCATCAAGGGTAACAGAGTTACTACAAATATATGATGATGAGGCATTATCATATGTCGATGACATCTGTCTTACAGACGATGACCTGGAGACTCACTTAAAAAGAGTGAACACCATAATTCTTGGGTTCGCATTAGAGGGTTACAAATTCAACTTTAAAGAGTCAGGAATTGCCCATCTAACAGTCCTATTTTTAGGATATGAATTATCAAGTGAAGGCAAAAGCCTGGCAGACTACTTCTTAGAGAAGTGTGCAGTACTCCAAGCACCGAAAACGCTGAAAAATTTACAATCAATAATAGGCTTCCTGAATTTCGGTAGAATATACATTCTAAATTATGGGGAGAGGGTTAAACCTCTCTATGAATTAGTAAAACCTGATTTCAAACCAATACATTTGACTCAAAAACACACAGATATTTTGAGATCATTGCAAACAATCATGTTAACTAAAACAAAATTGCAAACCTGTGACAACATACGCAACCTTGTAATTCGAGTCATCCCAGGAAAATGCGGATTCACATACCTGACCTCCAATGAGGGAGAAACTGTACCTATAGCTTACAAATCACATTTGTACACACAGGCTGAAATGAAATTCAGTTCTACAGAAAAAATTCTGACAGCGGTTCAAACTGCTGTAGCAGGAGAAAGAGCCCTAGCCCGAGGCAAGAGAATAACTGTCTATACAGCAAAATCAGCCCTTGAGGGATTAACAAGTCCACGCAATCCGAATACAGTGGCATTAGATCCAAAATTAATACAATGGGAAAATTCTCTTGCTACAGAAGACGTGAAATACTATTTTGACCCGAAGCTGAAAAAACTAGATGATCTAGAATATGAACAAGAATATCCTCTGCCAATCGAAATTCTGCCTCTCGAACAATATACATGTGTGAACTATATGGACAGATTTGCACACCATTACGATGTAGAGAAAAAATCCTACAATGCAGCGTGCGCGATTGTTAAAGATCGTTGGCGCTCTGGTAAATTCAAACCAATGATTACCAAAACTGAATCACTCCGAAACTATTCAGCTCGGCGAGGTGAAATAAGATCTTTAAAGATGGCGCTTGAAAATGCAGATTGCGAATTCCCCACACTAATAGTGTGCGATTCACATTACTGCTTCAAGTCATATAACAGTGACATGCAGACATGGAGCAAAAACGGTTACAGAGATGACACAGGTGCCACAATTAAACATAAAAAGCTTTGGGAACAAGTAGTTCTTTTAAAGAAAGAACTACAAAAGACTCACGTGATACACGCACTGAGTCATCGACGTGATGGCGTTCACGTTGCAGGGAATTCATTGGCTAATAGAGCCACAGGGAAAGCAGTTCAACCGGCTTTCGTAGCCACTAAAAAGCGATCAGAAAAACAAATAGATGGAGAAACTATGCTGGCGGTAAAAGCATCATTAAAAGGTGATTATGCAGCATTACCTCTCAACTATGCACTCAGTAATACATACATAATCAATGCAAACTCCGTTCCTTTTGCTCAAATCCCTGGAGTGGGGGATAGAGTAATTCCAAACACGAACCGGAGGGTTTTCTTGATTGAAGACGCACACATGGGACTGGGTCCGAGGCACCAACAGATCTTGAAATCGCTAATAGAATTACAATCAGAATACTGGTGGCCGGGGATGAGCTTGCAAATTTACAAATTTGCAATGGATTGTCCTGACTGCAACAGAGATCGCAGTTGTGAACCGGACCAGACTATTGCCAGGACACCTTTATTAGAAAGCATCAGGCGATCTATACGCAGAAATCCAGCCGGAGAAATGCGTCCCCATAATCATTAAGACTTGATTCATGAAAAATGTTGACCCCAGCACTCGGCTGACGCCAGAACTGTTATAAAAGATTTGCGAGTCTTTATCGGCACATACGCAATTGGCATGCTACATTCTGACCTGGGTCCTGCGTTTAGCTCTCGAGCTTACAAAGAGGCCATGACCAGCATGGGCATTGCATTGCGGTACTCTACTCCCTTCCATCCGGAGGGAAATGCGGTAGTGGAAAGAAAAAAAGTGACATAAAGCAATCAATAACTGCAAGGGTATTAGGTTCGGGTGATGGGTGGTTCAAACATTTAATAAGTGTCCAACGTAGTCTTACTAACATGCCAAGAAAAACTCTAGGAGGTATCAGTCCGTATGAACTTTTGTTTGGTACTAGAATGATTATCCAGGATCTGGATCGTCAAACTACAGTGGTAGAAGAAAAAAAACTTTTGATATCAAAGATCGTTTGGCTGTTTTACAGGACTTGAATGAAACAAGAAATAGTCTAAGTAACATAAAGAGTAAGCCAACAACCACTGAAGAACCACATGTCCCAGCAAGACCTGTCTGGATTCCAAAGATTGGGGATCTGATCAGAGAAAAGATCGCGGTAAAGAAGGAATTTGGGCCTTCTTACAGAAAAACAGTACCTGTCTTAGCTGTCAGCGGAACAAGATCAGTAGTACTATCGCCACTTGCTGGTAAAAAGGAAAACAGAATTGTTTCCATTCATCTGGTGAAACCACAAACATGTGGCCGATAATAAATAGCAGGCCCAGTGGACTACCAAGAAATAGCAGAAGACCAAACTTTGCTACAATCCAAGAGGTTCAAACTGAAAGACTAATCCCATTCGATAAACCTGCAGTAAATAAAAAGGGACTATGCAACAAAGCCATGGAACTTGTGCCTCTTGAAACCCAAATTGCAACAATGCGTGACGATACACCAATCTACAACGATGTAGCATCAGAATGTACAAATGTAACAAAAGAAAATGCAAAAATCAATGGAAATCTGGAAGCAATCCCACCAATTGACAGAACTGCATCTGGCTATTTTATCAACTTTGATGACTTTTCCGATGATCCAAATGAGCATAGAGACAAGCCAGCAACAAAAACTTGCAAAGAAAAAATGACTGAGCTGTTTCACCAACTAAAAGAGACATATCTGATTTCACCATGGATTGAACTTTGGATTGTGTTAGGTGTACTTTTCCTCCTGCTTTGGCTCATCATGGTTTTATGTTTGGGTAGATTCATTGATGGACAATTTAGTACAATGGACACAGCAAGTCAGAACAACAACTTGGTCTTAAAGTCTCACAGATCCTCTCACATCGAGAAAAGAGAACTATCATCAGTGAACATCACAGCCAACCCAATACCTGGGGGTATTGCATGGGACAGAACTGACTATGATATTTATGGCCCAATTGAGCTCTTGAAGTATCCACACCAGTTTAAGATTTCCTTAAGCGATTTTGTGAAACCAAGGGGCATATACCAAGCAATAGCGATAATTATCGCTATTGCTTGGTTAGAGACAAAAATTTACCGCTGAGCTGCGGCGATTCTTACCGCAAATAAACCTTGGTATTACCAAAGTTTATCGCAAATGCGATAAAAATCACCGCAATGCATGAATATCGCTGAAAAGTCCGCAATATTCATGCATTACCGAGCTAACGCTCATAGCCATGTCATCCACCTTCCATTGGATAACATGGCTAAGAACTGCTCAGGGCAGGTGTTAGGTTTTGGAGATATTCGCGCTTAGCGCGAATATCTCCAAAAGTTGGTAATAGGAGATAGCGATGTTAGCGACTGTTTTCAGTCGCTAACATCTTGGCACGCCCACTTTGCATGTCATTAGTGATAAATATCACTGACATGCAAAGTGGGGCCCAAGATGGTCGCTATCTCCTACTAGCTGTCGCTAACTGGTGTTAGCGACAGCTAGGTAATAGGGAGATAATTTTTATCTCCGCTTTCTTGGCTTTTAAAGCCAAAAAAGCGGAGATAAACCCCCTTGATAATATGACCCCCAGTTCTTTTTCTGATGATTGGGATTTTGAAAATATTCATAATATGATGTCAGATTTAGTAATATCAGCCACATTTACAGAACATGATTGTTTACAGGGTTCACCAAATTATGAAGAATTATACTGTTACAATCACTATGGTCATCACTAGTTGCATAAATCTGCACAACCTAGAAATGTTTTTACTTATAATAAATGGGAACATTGTCCAACACCACCAAAAGGAAGTTCGAAAACATTTTATGAGAACTTTCCATACTTCTTAGGGTTTAATACCAGTGATCCAGAAACGTTTTATATTAAAATGTTAAATAAGACAGGAAAGAAAACAATGTTGACAAATACTAAACTGATTTATTCTGAAAAATGTTATGACAAAATGTCAACATTTGGTTTTGAATTTTGGAAAAACAACATTGAAACAAAAACCATCTGGGGTCTTGAATCATTATTTAGAGCCTGCATGATCCCAGAACAAATAATATTCCTGAATTATACCATTCAACAAACTACTTGTCTTGGTTTAGCTAAGATAAAAGACTTAAATAAACCGTCTGTTCCGAAGCCCATACCTGATAGCAATAGGACTACAGATGTGGAAATAGACATATCCCATATTTTTAACTAAAACAGAACACATCCTGATCGGAAAAAATGGTTGATCTGGCCCACAGACACAAACAACTGTCAAGATAGATTCCTGAACAAAAGACAGGGGTTCAAAATGACCAGGCCAGACCTACGATACTCCCATAGACAACATCCAGGGATAGTTACAACATACAGTGTAGGAAAATTATGCCTTGAATGGCTACAGAAATCCATACTGGCTGAAATTAAGCAACACTTGACTTTACTTAAAGAAGGTGCTGACTTGCGAGATTTCATAATGGGACCTCGCTAACAGCGTCAAAAATGTTTCATAGCGGCCGGTATATACGCTGCATACATCGAAGCTTGGAAAGTAATGCAAATTGAAACAGCAGAAAAAATACGAGAAATTGATCGTATAAATTTGGAAAAATCACTTTCTGTTGTGGACAATGGGTTAACAACTCTGTCTTCCAGAATGTATTCATTGGACAGTATTGTATCATCTGCCTTTGATGTAATAGAGCAAGACTTGCTAATGTTAAAACATGGGCAGTCCCAATTGCGTTCTATTGTACAGCTTGGCTGGATGTTGCAAAACCTACGTTCAGGCTACGTGCCATGGCGTCTAATCAACATAACGTCATTATTTTCTATCTTTAACCTTACTGATAAAAAAATCAGTTTGGCACAAAAAGGAGCAGATTATACGATTCTGAGCATTGAAAAACTTGAGAGATTACCATTGGCAATGTCAGAGAGACCTGTCATTGAGTGGATAATACACGGAACAATTACAATTCCAATAACAACTTTCCAGTTTAAATATTGCCAAGAATATATACCAGCAGGCCAGTATGAAAGGTTGGGTAAAGGTTACATCAAATCCAACTGGGATTTACCTTACACACACAAATGTTATAGTGAAAGGAAAAAGGAGGTATTCCTTATTGGCAATAATTGTAAAAAATCACTAAGCGGTACACTACTATGTCAAGGTATTAACTTGCATGGAGCTTGCGAAGGGTCTTCAAATAACCTTTCATGTCACCTGCAAGGCACTCCTGCAACACAGATAGAACCATTCTTCATACAACTCTCCAACGGTAGCTATGTTGTAATAGCTGACCACAGCTGTTGTGGAATGGTGCCAGGAGAATGCTATCTCGTAACTGTTACTTCCAGGGTCATTTGCTGTATGCAAGTATTGTATCCAAACAGCAACCCAGACAAGGAGGCGGCAATATGGCCTCATGTGAATATCTCTTCTATTCGAATTGATACTTTAAGCAGAATGAAGTCTATTCTTTTACAGACAACTGTGCCTTTGACCTCGTCCAAAGAAACGTACGAACTGCAAGTTGCAAGGACAGCGGCAGAGATACATACCATTTTATTGACAAATTGCCCCGTGCATTTCGCTGAAATGTTAAGCCAAATTTTAAACATGTCTGATACCAGTGGCATCGCACATGTACTTAAGACAATTTTTTCGGGACTGTTAACACCATTTGAAACAGTCCTGGGCATCTTCCCGAATTTTGCCATTCTGTCTTTGGCGGCCTACCTTTAATTTTGGGACTCGTAGCAGGAATTTTATTTTTGTTCCTCCTGCTCTGATATGGCAAGCCAATCCACAGACAAGACTCCAGCAACAATGGAAGAAATGATCCTAGCAATACGATCGCAAGACCGTATCACTAAGGTCCTCGGATTGGCCCGGCTAAGAGATCTGAGTACAACTTGGTTTCTTTCATTCAGACCAATCTGGCAGGATTGCATCTTACCTGTGCTTCGATGTCTGCTATGCGGAGAAGAATGCGTGTTGGACGTCTGTCTTACACTACCATCAGCAGTACCAATGGATATTGATACTTTGCTTTGTCCTGTAACGACTCATGCAACGTGTTGTCCCTAGCGGCTACCTATTCTGATGACGGCATTCGTTGAGACTTCACCACTACGAGTAGGTGGTGGTGAAATACGAGAGGAAAGCAGCACCAAACAGGTACAACATTCAGTGAGCATTGCTGATCCAAACATCGATGATAGCAATCACGCACAGAACTGTAGAGTTTCAGTATTTTCGAACTTGGTCAAACTCTCACCTGATGTTGTAGACCAATTTTTTGCAAGCCTATCTGATATGATGTTCTCCCCTGAACAACGAGAATAACTTTTAAAAACAACAAGCACACAGCGTTCCCTGTACTCTGAATTTGGCCTTCAGTTCTGTTAAACAAAGCAACTGAAAACATTTGGAACTATTTTTTCTCCTGAAAGCGAAATTATTTTTCTTTCAAATCAAAAATATTTACAATTTTTTCCGGCACATGGTACTGTGTAAACGCTGCAAATGAAAGACGGTGTGTGGACGCTACCCTAGAGTGATTGGAGACTCGCCTGAAGTCCGCGACGACCCCCGTGTCTGGCCACTTTCCCCCGCCGGTTCCTCCCTGCAAGGACGCCAAGAAGAACGGCGAGGCAGGTTGAAGGAACTCTCATTCCCAGGGGGCTTTGCGACCGCGCATTGGAGCGCGTCACCAACCAGCACCAGGCGGCGCTACAAAGCGGGGCTACGTCCGTCCAGAGGTGTGTAAACGCTGCTAATGAAAGACGGTGTGTGGACGCTACCCTAGAGTGATTGGAGACTCGCCTGAAGTCCGCGACGACCCCCGTGTATGGCCACTTTCCCCCGCCGGTTCCTCCCTGCAAGGACGCCAAGAAGAACGGCGAGGCAGGTTGAAGGAACTCTCATTCCCAGGGGGCTTTGCGACCGTGCATTGGAGCGCATCACCAACCAGCGCCAGGCGGCGCTACAAAGCGGGGCTACGTCCGTCCAGAGGTGTGTAAACGCTGCAAATGAAAGACGGTGTGTGGACGCTACCCTAGAGTGATTGGAGACTCGCCTGAAGTCCGCGACGACCCCCATGTCTGGCCACTTTCCCCCGCCGGTTCCTCCCTGCAAGGACGCCAAGAAGAAAGGCGAGGCAGGTTGAAGGAACTCTCATTCCCAGGGGGCTTTGCGACCGCGCATTGGAGCGCGTCACCAACCAGCGCCAGGCGGCGCTACAAAGCGGGGCTACGTCCGCAACGCGGGACGCGAGCGGGACGCCCGGGGCGAAGCCCGGGCAAAGGGCGGGCCCTCTTAGGCCCTCAGAGGCCAGAAGTGGCCAGGCTGGGCACGAGGCCCTGAACATTTCCCTGAGTAAGTAGCAAACTATCTATTATCCCACTCATTGTGAAACTGCATGATGGCTACTGCCGCCGTTAGCGCTGCCATTACCGGCTCGGATAAAACTGGGAGCATACTAAACAGAACATTGGATGACTATTTTTCTAAGGCCGCTCCCGAGGGTAATAAAGAACTACTACTTGCTGAGAGGCGGGCGGATCGGCGCCGTTCAATTGAACGCATTAAAAATAGGACACTGTCTGAGCCCATTTACTCTGTTACCTTGGACAATGAAACGAATGGCATTCCGACAGATAATTTATCTCCAACTGCCAGTGTGCCCCTATTGCTCAAGGAATGCCTAGCTCCCGCTATCTCACCTACGCAAACCCAGGCCGAGTCACAAACTGAGGCACAAGATCTTCCCAGCACACCTATCCCCGCTAAAATTTTGATTTCCCCCACAATCAGGCCGGGAAAGGTAGTAAGAGGGAAAAACCAAAGGACACTGGCACATAAAGCACATGGGCCCCCACCTCCCAAAAGGAGACGGATGAAAATGGACACAAGCAAGTCCAAGTTAAGCCATTCTGATTTTGGGAAGAAGCCTAGTCTTGCTACTACTATGACTCTGGGGAAGCCGGCCAGCAAGCAAATAACGGCAACTGCCCCAACCCCTTCAATACCCACAATATCACCTTCCCCATCAGTCACAGTGCCTTGACATCATCCACATCCCAATGGAAGAAGGTTCGCAGACAACCTTTCCGAAGAATCTTTTGGACAACATTGAAATGATTGTGCGAACCTACATGCTAGCTCTATCTGAAAGCCTAAAGGGAGTGGAATCAAGGCTGGGGAGACTTGAGATGGACCTGGTAGCTCTTGGGCAACTGGATAGCCCACTAAGACCCCAGAACGCATCACAGCCCCAAAAAGCTTCAAATACAATGTGTACTCCCTCAACTGAAGGGGCAGCCGTAAAATCTACTAACTCTACTATGGATAACAACTTAGTAGTAGCCAACTCAGCTGCCCCTAACCCCCCAACTATAGGTGCTTCTTCTGTTAGTAAATCGCCCAATAGCTCTAATCCAAAACAACTAAAAACATCTATGAGTAGACCAACTACAACATCTAATTCTACGGTCACCCTAGTTAACAGCCAGCCTAGGGAACCAACTATCCCCCCAAACAGACTCCCTAGAGTTGAAGAGAACGAGGCTAGTCACGTAAGAGGGGGACAGGGAAGGACACCACCTACGGAACTTCCACCGGAAGCTCTACCATATGTGGTGGTGCTTACCGGGGTTCTTGAGCTGACAAGTGGTAAGCGGGAAGGTTACTCTCAGCTAAAGAACAAGATAATGCACTGGTTGTCATTGTACAGACCCAAAGCCAATCACGTAAATGGCGAAATAGTTCATGTTCGCCGTCTGTCCAGGCTGGGTGAAAGAACGAAGGATATAGGGGGTGACATTGTAGTTGTAAACTTTAGGGACAGAAAGGCGGTCCAATATATTTTGAGTTGGCCCTATGGCAACGAAAACAACTGTATAGTGCCACGCCCTTTGACTTATTTCTACCCAAGATCAACTGTATTCCCCCCTCAACATTCAACTAGCTACATTCCCTTTGATACACAATTTTCAAATATGGAAGTAGCTAGGAACCCTGCCTATTTGCACCATCTTGTTCCACCCCCTTTGATCCATGGGTGGAACACCGTACCAACTAGTCACAACCCAGGAGGAAATGGAAAAATGTCCAATTTCATTCCATTTACTCCCTTAGAACATACAAATAGGTTTGAGGTATTCAGTGGCTTGGAAGAGTGCGATTGATGTTTAAAGAGCACGGAAGACAATAGGGGAACTGAAAATGTCTCACGTATTTTGGGGTGTATTGAGGAAAAAGGATCTAGTTGTTTGAAGCCAGGTCCATACACTGCTGTAATATGTGATGAAACAATTAACAATAGATTGCCTGTCGCATTACCTGTAGCGTCTCCTGGGACAAATGAGGGTTCACTTTTGTTATCATTCGCCCCAAGTCAAAAAAGTAGAGATGCCGGGGGGAATCAAAATGTGTCATGTACTTTGGGATACCACCATCGGAAAGAAGGTAATAGCTGTCCTAGGGTGGACATTCGTACTGTTGTTACAGGTACAGATGAAGTCAATAGGAGCTCACCAGTCGTTATACCTGCTGTGCCCCATGATACGAATGAGGGATTTTCCCTATTTACACTCGTCTCATGGAACATTGCAGGGGTGCGTGCAAAATTAAATTACCCCGACTGGAATGCATATATAAACACCTTTGATATCTGTGTGCTGCAGGAAACATGGGCCACAGTACAATTGCATAGGGTTGGCTACAAAACCTATCAAATAGAGGCTGTCCCTTCCTTGAGAGGTCGTGCATCTGGAGGCCTCCTAGTATGGGTCAATGTTTCCATTAAATCAGTTATTAAAATGATTAACACCGACTCCCCAGACATTCTTTGTCTAGAAATAACAACAGTGGATAATAGGGTGTTTTATCTACTTAATGTTTATAACAGCCCTCAGTCTTCCCACAAGGAATCCTTATGTATAGGGAAGCTGGAGTCACTCATGGATTCACTAAAAACAGAGTCAGGTGTAATTCTATGTGGAGACCTGAACTGTAATTTTGAACCAATCTCAGGGATAGCCCCATTGTTTGAAGAGGAGGACAATGCCAATGCAATACCCGCCCTGAACGAGAATTGTATGGTGGCCGGTACAGCACTGGCTTTACAGATTACACGGTTCCTGACCTCACATGGCTTGAGAGCATGTAACGGCCGTATGCCATCAGACAGCCCGAAAGCCCCCACATTTAAGAGACGTAATTATGGGAGTAACCTAGACTATGTTATCGTCTCCTTTGACCTCTGGCCCTTTACAGTAGACCTAAAGGTCAAAGAGAGATACGAAAGTGACCATTGCCCTTTAGAAATGAGTTTTTTACTAAGCATGGTAACGGGGCTCGATAACACGGAGGGAGGTCATAGTATAGCATCCTCATCCACAATTGACAATATTGTCCTTAGTAATAATCGTAGGGCGGTTAAATGGGCCTTTGTGTTAGAAAAAGAGGACCTATTGGCCAATATTTACTGCACTTTTGCAGATACACTGGACTCATATTGTCCCCATAGCTGCGACCCTAAAGAATTTATTGACTTACATAAGTCACTTTTCAGCAAATTATTAGAAATTCTTACAAAAAAACCTAAAAAAGGTGCTGGTAGGACTAGTGCAAAATCCGTAGGCAAACCTTGGTATAACAAGGAATGCCGCCTTGCCAAAACTGCACTGATTAATGCTGTCAAAGGGGAAGGCCCGTTAGAAATCAGAGAGAAAAGAAAGGCTTATAACAAAATAATACTAAGAGCAAAATCCTCATGGGATGAGGAACTGTGGCTCAATATGTTAACAGCCGCTAAAAACAAGGACCAGAAACAATTCTGGGAACTAGCAGCTAAGGAAAATAAACGGGAGAAAGGTTCCAGGGAGGTTTATTTAGATGAAGACACTTGGGTTAAGCACTTTTCGTTATTGTATGCAGCCAAAACTCCAACTGAGGCTGCAACTGATGTACCCCCGCTTACAATACCAGCTAATACTCACCCGGTAGTTTTTACTTTACAAGAAACAGAGGCAGCAATTACTACAGTAAAGAAAGGGAAGGCGCCAGGGCTTGATAGAATCCCTGGTGACCTGTATTTGTATAATATTGATGTTTGGGCACCCTATTTAAATCACCTATTTAACATAGTTGCGGCTAGTGAGCACATCCCGGACACTTGGAATGGCGCAGAAATTATCACCATTTTTAAAAAAGGGGATCATGGTAATCCAGCAAATTACCGCCCCAATAGCCTTTTAGATATCACGCAGAAAATATATGCTAGGCATATTCTAAATAGAATAAATTCATGGTTGGAGGAGGAGTCAATTTTATCCAAATACCAGGCGGGATTCAGAAATAAAACAAGTACTATCGATCAAGTATTTAGGCTATGCTGCTTGTATTGGAAATATGTCATCATCCGCAAAGGTCACTTGTATGTGACCTTTGTAGACCTACGAGCAGCATTTGATCTCATTCCACGAGACCTACTTTGGGAAACCCTGAATAGGCAAGGGCTGCCAGGCGAATTATTAAAACTTGTAATAGGTTTGCATCAGGAGAATTATGCTAAGGTCAGATGGGGCCCAAATGGGGAACTTACAGACCCGATCCCGATAAAAAGGGGAGTGCGACAGGGCTGTGTCCTGGCCCCTACGCTATTCTCCCTTTATGTAAATGACATTGCAACCTATATGGAAAATTGTGACAACGATTCTCCTCGACTGGGAGGGGAACGCGTTGCGTCCCTCCTTTTCCCGGATGACACAATTTTAATTTCACAAACGCCACGTGGCCTACAGATCCTATTAGACAGGCTCCAACAGTACTGTATCCATAAAGGATTAGAAATTAATATAAAAAAAACAAAATATATGGCACTGAACCCGCATAAAACTTTTAAAAAGAACTTAATGTTAAATGCGCAAAAATTAGATTACGAGCACAGTTTCACTTACCTGGGGGTCTTGATGGACTCTGTAATGGGATGGGGCCCACAATTGGAAAAATCAAAATTGGTGTTCAAACAAAACTGTTTCCCAATAACACAGAGGTATAACAAAAGTGTGAACAAGGCAGTCACTCCAGCAATAGAGCTCTTTAGATACAAGGTACAATCCGCCTCCTTGTACAGGGCAGAAATCTGGGGGCCAGTATGTAAAAAAACCTTTGAAGTACTGGAGAATAAATTTGTCAGGGGACTATTAAAAGTTCCAATCAACACCCCCCTGATACCCCTATTCCTTGACCTAAATATTAAACACACAGATCAGCACGCTATATTGAGACCATTGCTGTTGTGGGTCAGATTATGGACAACCCTGGAATTATCTGACTATTAAAATGGGCTGAAGGAAGTACTAGAGCTTGATAGGGACAGTAAGATCTTTTGGTTTAAGCATGTAAAAAACTGGCTTACCAAGCTCGGATTATCACACTTTTGGAACGAGCCTGGATCTTTAAACTTAGCTTCCAAGAAAATTGTCAAATTAAGCTTTTGGTCATATGTGAGTTACGATTCTGTGTATACAAGAACTCACGGTCCCATCACTGAAAAATTTCTTTTGGCAAAAAATGAGGCTCTATTCGAACAATTTCTCGACGAAATCCATCCTCCACTGGCCAAATCTCTATATCTAAAATTTAGGTACGGAACGTTGAGGATAAAGGTAACTGAGAAAAGATGGGGGAAGACTGATAAAGATCATTGTACCTTGTGCACTAATAATCAAAGGGAGGACATTTTTCACATACTGTTTTTTTGCCCTAGTTACGGCAAGGCAAGGAAAAAGTGGATAGTTCCCTTGTGCCGTAACATCGGCTCTTCTTCCCATAGGGAAGCTGGCAGAATCTTAAGCATGGACACCAGTCAAGTAATCGTGTTCGGTATTAGCAAATTTCTATTGTCCACTTATTTTATTAGAAGGAAATTATCTCTTTCATTTTAATCAAGGAAAATTGCTTATTCAGACTCTCCGAAACCATGAATAATGCCAAGGCATCGCATTTTTAATCTTGGCTGTTTAAATTCAATTTAATGTCTTTTTAACCTTTCTACTGTTTTAAACATTTTAATATTTATTTGATACTGTGCCAAACTGAAATTGTAAATTATGTGTCCATATTTGATGAAATACAAGCTAATGTGTTAAATATGATGAAATGCAGAAGTAATGTAGCATTAGGGTGCCCATTATAATGAATGAATTGAAGGTTTCTATACTGTTGTATATTTTACTATGAACTGTATATTTTATTGTTATCTTTTATGTTGCAATGCAACGAAATAAAGATTGAAATTGAAAATTGAAATTGCTTAAAGTAGAACTATTCTTAGAGAACGGAGCTTCTATTTTTAGAGACATTAGAGACAATATTTTACCTCAGCCTCTAGCACATGTACAGTATCCTATAAATATGTGATGAAATGGTCTCGACCTTCTCTTCTGTATACAGAGCCATTTCATGTGCAATTTTCACAATTCATTCAGCTGATATATATGCATTTAACTGAATGATAACCCTGCTTGAAAAAATGTACAGTACCAATACTCATTTTCGTGTATAAACCATACACCATTTTAAATGCAATTATGTATTTTGGGGTGGGTTAGAAAACACACATGCATCGTATGTTCAATATTGCTTATTTTTTAGTAATGATGGACATTAATACGTGGAGTGGGTGTTGTATTTCTATCTAGGACCCTAATTCGATATTCCCGATTCATGCCCTTATGTGGTTACAATAAATAATATCCTTAAAAAAGCCATAAGAATCATATCCATATTTAGTAATAGCCCATGCGGACCAAAGCACGTCAAGGCTATTCCCATACACTCCTAAAAAGCACAACGCGTTCTTTAAACAAACCAAGCCTCCAGCAGCCCGGGAAAACCCCCTGCTTTTGTTTTGATTTGCACAAGAACTCCTGGAGTCCAGAAAGAACTGTTAGTTCTTAGTGACGTCCTATGTCCAACCTTACGCCAAACCCGGCACGTTTGAGGTATAAATATACCAATGTTGCTTTAAGCAAACACACGGTGGTGGGGAGCATAGCGACGTTCTACTTGTCCGAGAGCCCAGCTGTTGCCAGAGCCGAAGGAAGCCGCCCCTCCCCTTTTGACGCGCTGGAGAAGCTGCCTTTTTTCACGCCAAGAAATCCAGCTCCAGTTTTCCCAAATTACCCTCGCGGGTTGCTGGGAGATTGAGTCATGAGAAACGAGATAGAAGACCTCCTTCATTCTATAACCAAGGTACGGAGCTGATTAAAACCTTAGAGAGAATTCTTGATTCCCATACTTGGCAAAAACCTAACTTAACTTAAAAACTGCAACGTACTTACTCCTTCCCACGTATTAGGCTTAGGTCAGGTACACTGGGGTAGGCGTATCTTAGAAGCACCAGTTGAGTTCGTTAGTCAATATTTTTATGTATGTATATATTTTATCCATTTTAAAGTATCATATGGCTAAGAAACCATATCAATGCTTTTACAGTATTATTTCATAATACTACTTTTACTGTACGCACTTTACTTTATAATGAGTATTGCAATTGTGGCAATTCATTTCTCTTGTATGAGAAAGAAGACTGCTCAATAAAATAACACCTTTTTATTGAAAACGCCCGTGTCTTTATTTTTCTGCATTCTGGTGGAACTAAGCATGCACGATTGACTGAGTGAAAAACCTGTCTATTGTTTTCACACGACTCTAGAGATACTCTCTTTATTCTGCGGGAGCAAAGTTGTCTTGTTTATGCGGTTGTCAGAAACTAATCCCTTCTTGTCTAAATCAGAACGGTTCACTCTTTCCTGAACATTCGAGAAAGCTTCTAGTGACCTCTGAGCTAGCTGGAAAAACTAATTAAGTCTAACATAGTCAGTAGAAACCTAGATGACCTCAGTCCTACGTCTACACTGCTGTTTATGTTATTCCAATGCGCAGAGCCTATTAGGAATATAGGAACTACACTACAATACATCAAGACTTTGCTAATGAAACTGTTGCATTACATTAGCAATTTTCTGATCTATGCCGTTGGCTTCACGAAGCAGGTTATACATATGGAATGTTTGACCCATCAGTCATGAGAATATGGAAAAGTGAATATCTAAGACTTTTTGTCCACCTGCAGATTTAATTTCATATTTGGGTCCTTATGCTCCAGTCATTATAGTCTCTCAAACTTCCACACCTAACAGGATGTTGAGCCATTTCGAAGTTGTAATAACCTTCTTTTCTTCACCAGGTACCATGGTGCTTTCTCTCCAACTTGGATTGCACCTTTATTGTCACAATGCTTCATTTAGTGTTTTCTTCCCTCAGGATTATAATTGTCATATCTATCTAGTTTGTTTTGCTTGTCATTTCTATGTGCTACTTTCTCTGTGTACTCCGACAAATTAGTTCCAATGTTCTCTTTCCTTTCATATCCTGTCCTATTTCTTTTTTATGGCTATCAAGGACACTTTGAAAATTGCCTTTTTAAATAGTAATGGTCTCCATCATACAATAAAGAGAAGGAAAATATAGGTCCAGATGGAGAATCAATTCTGATATTGTACTTTCTGATGCAAAGCAACACAAGTATTGTCTGTTATTTCTGATTACTTACACACTAATCATTCAGAAGCTGCCTCTAAGATTACTCAATAGGATGCTTTTAAGACACATATTTGAGGGGTTACTATTTCTTTCATGACATATGAGAATAGCATATTCAACTTAAATCTTAATAGATTAGAACAACAAATTTCCAAAGCTGAAAAACTTTTCTTATCATCTAGAGATAATTAAGTCAAAACAAATTTTAAAATGTAAGATATGAAATAATACTTTACTCAGTAAAACAGCAGGTCTTTTTATTTATAAAAAAAAAGCCAATTTCCAGTTCAGTAAATATAAATCAGGCTGCGCTTTTGGTAATTACTTGTGTAGCAAGAAAGATAAAAAACAGACATATGCTATAAGACATCCAGATGGGAATTTACTTCTCTCTGCCACAGAAATAGCATCCCAATTTCGGAAATGTTATTCAAACCTGTATAGTAAACCTCATGAACTCCAGATATCTTATTAGATAATTTCTTGCTTGATTGCAATTTATCTTCCTTATTCCACTCTGATAGATTTTTTTAATGCTTCTTTCATATTGGAAGAGGTTTATAATGTAATTTTGAGCTTTAAAAAGCAAAACATCCCCAGGTGTTGATGGTATTCCATCAGAGTTTTGTAAAACATTTACAAAGTACATTACTCCTATCTTTCTATTTTTATTTCAGAACTTCACAACTAAAACGCCTGAGAAATGATTGTTTAAAGAAACAGCAATTATCGTTCTTCCTAAAACAGACAAATATCTACCTTAATCCCCAATTAACACCAAATCTCACTTATTAATCATGATCGACTGCAAAATATATGTTAACATTTTTGCAACTAGACTTTCTCCAATTCTGAACCATGGTATTCATCCTGATCAATCTAGTTTTCCGAAAGGTAGATTATCTTCACATAATACTAGGTTGCTTTGTCATGTTCTTGCCTCTCTTAAGAATGTTAAATGTCCCATCGGATTACTAGCTTTAGATACTGGAAAAGCTTTTGATAAGGTAATCTGGAAATTTCTATTTAGAACTATGCAACAATATGATTTTGGTACTACATTTATCTTAATGGTTAAAGTGCTGTATGGTTCACCCTAAGCCACCATTTTTATTAATTCCATTGTTTTTTCTTCTTTCCACCTGTTTAGAGCCACCATGTAAGGATAACCTTTATGCCCTTTACTTTTTATTTTAGCCTTTGAACAACTCTTAAATCTTACTCATGCTTCTATAGATAATACAAGCATTAACATCAATGATACAGTTGTTAAAGTATATACTTATGCAGATGATGTATTACTTTATGTTAAGGACCCTGCATGACCGATAGCAGTGATATTAGGTATCATTGATGGTTTTGCATTAGTAGCAGGATACACTTTAAATACCAATAAAACTGATTTTTTTCTTTAAACATATTTTGTACTGCAGATATGTTACACGGTACTAATATTATGTGGAACACAATGGCTCGTAAGAATCTTTAAAAAAAATTACAATATTTTTATTGTTTTCAAAATGAAATATAAAGCAACAAACCATAACAGTTGGTAGGGTTTAAATCATGATACATTAATTACCAGAAGGTTTGCACAGTGAAGACAATCAATTTCACCCATTAGATGATAACATTTGTAGATCACCCTTTATACCTTCTATCATGATAGCAGGCCCTCGCACAATGACCATTCACAATAGTCCTCTGTAGTCCCGACATGGGGACCAGATTGTTTCCCATTTCTTGGGGCAGCCCCAGTTTTTTAGATTGTTTCTTTCTGCCATCATCCACTAACCATGTCTTTCTTCCGTTCATCCACATCTGGAATTTGTCACACACCCCAGTTCCAAGTTATATTAATTTTAGCTACTCCCAATCCAAGGGACAGCCACAGTGTGCTGAACCTGGGTGGGCAGCCTGTCGTATTTTACTGCATTCAGTCCAATATGTCTGTAACTAGGGGCAGATCACACCACATAGAAGAAAGTACCTACCTACCCGCACCCTCTCACTCACTTCTCTGTGGGGCACTTGCCCATGGCATGGAGGGCAGTAAGGCAATAGTAGCATTGGTGCTGTATACACAATTGCAACAGACAAGACCCCATCTTATTAGCAATTTCCTTGAAGACTCCTGCGCCTTCCTCCCACTCCCCATTTTCAAAGTATTCCAACTCCACTTCTCATTTAACCTTAATATGTTGCAGGGTCTCAGGGGCATTGTTTACAAGCTTTCTGTATATTAGTGAGATGGCCCCTATAATCAACAGCTCTGATAGTATTTGGTTCTCCAATGGGGAGGAGTCTTCAAGCACCATGCCTCTGGGGATGTGCGCTGCCAGTTCATGCCTAAATTGGATATATTTGTAAAGTCTCCAACTGTGCCAGTTTATACTGGCATTGCATTACGGCTAGCATAAGCAATACATCACCTTTCCATACGTCTCCTGGTTTAGATATTCCAATAAGAAATAATGTTGAAAAACCCTGGAGCTTCCCCTTATTAACTAGCATATCGCTCACCCAGAGAGGTGTCATTCTGGTTAGTCTTCCCCTCCACCCCAAATAGGCAGTAACCTCCCTCAATATATGTACCACTGATTATGTGTAAACTAAAAGCCACCGCGAGTTCTTTGTCGTGTTCATCACACCCGTGTATTCCTCCTGCTGCCTGGCCAGTCTCTCTAGCCTCAACGACAGCTCGTCCCAAGCAGTCATTAATTACAGCTAGTGATGCCTCAATCCTGAGGTAAAACTCCCTGGGGACCAAGAGGGGGATAATATGAAGGGAATAGTTCTTTCTCAGTAGTGTCATCAGTTTGAACATTGCCCCCCTGCCTAACAGGGAGAGTGGCAATGAACGCCAATGCTGTACATAGGCTAAAAATCAATCTTTGATAGGGGTTACATTTTTTTGATAGAAAAGTTGAGGATCTTTCCTTACGTATATTCTCAAGTACTTAAACCCCTCCTCAACCATAGGTATGGGTATAATTCTCCTTCAGGTGGGGTCTGGGCTCAGTAGGGCATTGATGCGAGACACCACCCCATTTACACTGACCTGGATAATCAGGCACTGATAGAGAACACAGGTACAACCCATGAAGTTGAGACCAAATCACAGCCTTTCCAGCATCACAAACATGTAATCCCATTTAAGCATATCAAAGGCGATAAAATAGATATATGCAAACTTTTTTAATTTATTAAATTTAAGAGAATTCTGCAGTCCCATCTTTGACACAGATTACTCTCTTCAAACATGAAAAACAATCTGGTTATGTAATATGTCCAATTGGCTTACGTTCTCTATATGTCAGACCAATTATTTTATGCTGAACAAATGTTATTGGACTGCTGTTAAGTTGTATAGTGTAAATCTAATTGACAAACCTGACTGCTTGAACTGTAAATCTGAATTTGGTCCCTTGAAACAAATGCTATTGGAATGCCCGATTAGTTGTACATTTTGGTGTGATGTTTGTTGCACAATCAAACAAAATGCTCACAATGATTATTCCTTTGCATATGAAATAATTATTGGTCAATCATCTCATACTTCTTTCCCACATTTATATATAGATGCTAAATCATTTGATTGAATAATTTCTTCTGTTATCAAATCTATCACTAAGAATTGGAAATCTGCTAATGATTTAGTGCCAAGCTCTTGGTGAAATTGGGTACTAGCCACACTCCATTACATGTTTTATGTTGAAGACCCAGGGTGCTTTTCTTAAAGTAACTAAAATATATTAGATAAGATTGTCAAGTTAACCCTGTTTAGTTTTTTTTTATAATTTATGTAGCTATCTTTTCTACCTATGATATCAGATATGCTATTAGTTAGAAGACTAAGTTACTGCTACTTTCTGTTTGTCTCCATGTTAATATATTATGGAAATCAATAACATATGTTGAACCCTTAATTTAAACATGATGGTTTGTGTGGGTGGGTATTATATGTTTTTTCATAGGCTAACAGATCAGAATTTATATTGTGGACTGCATTTTTTGCATTTTTTTAAAGAAATTGACTTGGTTTCTAGTAAACCAATCTTTACATTTTTAATTTTCCGGGTTTCCTGAAGAGTTTCTTTTTTCAAATTCTGCATTACCTTATGACTTTGGATGACTTCAATGGATTTTCCTTTGAAGTTATCATTTTTGCATATTTTATAGGCTTTTTCTGAATTACAGCTCATCTATTTTTGGCAAATTCTATTTTGAGAATGTGGATATGGATGGAGATTTACAGCTAGAGAATTTTAGGTTTATTTTATTTATTTATTTGTGTTTGGACAATCTTATATTTTATTCTCCATGTGTAGTTGCTGCAATTGTAATTTATTATGTTTCATTTCAGTGTGTTGAATTTATTTGGTTTTACTTTGTGTTTCTATCTAATATTGTGCTGTTCGATTATTGATGTGTTGATTTTTAATTAATTCTTACACTTATTTTTTTTTATTTATCAGTCTTACTATTAAAGTTGTTTCTAATATTTTTGACTGATGTATAAAGGTATACTGTTCAAAATGTATTTAAAAATACTTGCATTGTGGTGGTGTGTACCTTTTTGGTAAGGTTTGTTGAATACTATGTGGGTACCTAGGGGTAAGATGCGCAATGCATTTTCCTGGTTGCAAATGGCCCGATTGACCACTTGTGACTTGAAAAAGGCTTTTCCTCATGTACAAAATGCACATTGTTATTTGGTAACTTTTTCCTGAATTAACGTTTGCATTTGTGATTCGATATTTGGAATTGCTGTGCTTTGGGTGTCCCATTCCAAAAACCAAATCACTATGGTTTTTATGTACTGTTGTGTGACCGAATTCAGTCGCAAAACAGTAATATTTCACCACCATTTTAAAAAATGTGGTAAGACCTCTGAAAAAGAGAACTGACATAGCTCTCTTCCATGGGACACTGCAGCCGGGGAGACTCTCTGGTCCTGTCCTGGAACCTCTGCAGAGATGGCGGGACTCACTGGAAGACCAGGTTTTGGCGCCCTTGGGCTTTGGACAGCGGCAGAGGGAGGAGGCATGGCCCTGCATCGTGAACCAAGGTGCGAAGAGAAGAGAGCTGAGGCCTCTGGTCCCCTAACATAGAGGGGCAGGATACAGCCTTCCACGCCAGAGCGAATGAGACTGCAGCAAGCCCGAGATCCCTCTGAAGTGTGGCACTGCACCAGTGGAACCGCCGGCTGTGGTGCGGTAGGTGCGGCGCAGGGGCGGCAGAGGGCCTCTGAGGAGGAGAAGTGGCCACAGATGCAGGATTCCCTGAGCTACAGTGAAGCGCAACCCGAGGGAGGCCTGTGGGGGTGGACTCCCGCTGCGCCGGCCTCCCTGAGGAAGCATTGGAGGGCAAATACCACCCCAGGAGAGGAGCGCTGTCCCCTACCATAAGAATACCTTTCTGACCCGTCCATCTAGTTTAGAAACTGTCTCCCACACCTGTGGCTCCCTTCGTTGGGGATACAGAAGAAGAAAGGAGTACACTGGAGGCCCGCACGATCCCATTAGGTGCTGCTGTGAGACACGGATTGGTTGCATGGGGAGTCGTACTCCTGACCAGTCCCAATCTCCTACGCCAGTGGCGGTGACCCTCCTGGAGGCTGTGGATGTTTGATTGGAATCGTGGGAGGACGGGCAGGCCCACCATCCTGCGAAGGGCATGATAGCTGCATAGAAGCATTAACAACAAACTAAATAAGCTAAGCCTCAAGCAATAGACAAAGACGCTCCTACCTACAGGCACAGCACAGGACCCAGGAACTCAGAGTCTGTCCAGAGCTGGCAGCTTCCCCCAAACGGGAGCCAGTGTCAGGCAGCTCATCCTGTCAGCAGGACCAGAAGAGAGGAAGCGGGAAGACACAGTGTGGGGGGTCAGCGCGGCAACACAAACCCAATAGCAAATGTGACAGGAGATCACGGCTGCTGACCACGAGGAACGACGCTGAGACCCTATCAGACATTACACAATCCATAACCACCACCGGAGAGGCAGCCACCATGCAGGAAGACAGCGCACAGAAGACCCTCACAAGCATGCTTAAGCCTAACAGCACACTCTCGTGGTGGTCAGGGGCCCCTTTGCCTAAAAGGCTCTAGAAACTGGCAAAGTCATACTAGGGGAACCAGAGAAGCAACAGAGAGGAGCCAAGCCTATTAAGAACAGCACCTCAACCCACCTCTCCCTTTGGCCAAGACAAAATAAGGAGCAGAAGCTATGGCCATGGCTCGGGCCGAAAAGGACTGCTCAGTAAAAGATATGCTAGTAAGGCAGCCCATACCAGGAGCCCCGTCCGGAGCATCCCAGGGCGCATCTGGGCAACAAGATGGGGCAGAGTGGGCGGAAGGCCCCCCACAAAAACATTCATGACTGCACTCTTCACATGCCTCCAGCAGGAATATCTGCAAGAAATGAAGGGGCAACTCTCAGCCAACCTGAAGGAAGTAAGGAGAGATCTGTAGGAAGTAGGGGAACGAGTAGCGACCTTAGAAGAGCAAGAAACCAGCAGAGATGAAGATATTGAAATAATGCAGCAAGAAATCATTCACCTGAGAGAGCAGCATATAGAGCTACAAGCACAGGCAGAACACCTGGAAAATCGCTCAAGTAGAAACAATGTCCGCATCAGAGGGGTGCCAGCCCAAGCAGAAGGGGACGATATACGGGCCTACATCCTCGACCTATTCCGTCATATACTAGGCAACAAATACAGCTTGGACATCTAGATTGATTGGGTACACCGAGTAGGCCTGCCAAGAGGTAACAATACCCCCTTAGTGGACATACTAGAGTGTGTGCACAACTTTCAATTCAAAGAAATGATAATCCATCGTGCAAGAGAAGCCCAGCCAGTGCAGTTCGAGGGCATACACCAACCTTCTTCCAGGACCTGTCATGACCACACTCTACAAAAGGCGAGAATTACGGTCAGTCAGGAACAACCTCAGGGAGAAGGGGATATCATATACTTGGGGGCACCCCTTCCACATTATCGTTCACTACAAAGGGAAACTAAGGCAGCTCAGATCCCTTAAAGAAGTAAAGGAGGTCCTGGGTATCACAGGGACTATGGCACAAGAAAAAGGAGGCAAGTTCCCAGAGGGCTCTAGAAACAAGGATCCTTGCTGGCAAAGGGTCGGGAAGCCCTCTTCCAACCATAAATAAGACATAGAGTCAATGGTGACAGAAAGAAAGGTGGTAATCAACTCCTTTACTGGATCACTGGACCTCCGGACTCCCCTTGAATTAGATTGCATCGATGATGAGAGACTTCACTTCAGGGGGATCGGAGGGACGCACTTGCCCTACGTCATTCCATACATGAGAGACACTGTGAAGACTTTCTACTGAATGGAAGCAACGAAGATATCAAGACACTTACTGGCTGAAGACGCCCACGGGCTCACTTACTTTGACTAACTGTTGTCAACTCCTGTTATCAGAATGGTTCATATGTGTATTTCAGATTGGGGTTTTTGGGATCGTCATTTGTTGTTTTGCAGATATCCTTTACTTTTTCCTCTGCACCAGTCCCAGGCAGAACCTCGAGGTAGAGATAGTACTTACATTTCTCAATTGGTCTCAAGCCATTTGAGCACAAGTGCTACATCCTCACTCCTACAAATAAACCATAGGTAAGGACCTGAAGATCGTAAGCCTCAAAGTCCAAGCCCTCAATCACCTAATAAAACATACAGTATTCCTGTCCCTACTAGAGAACTTAGGGGAGGATTTATGCCTGTTGCAATTAATGCACCTCTTGCCAAGACACCCAGCACATATGCGCTCCTGGCAATTCCCCCACCAATTTTGGTGCTCAAGCCTAGTCAAAAAGAAAGATGTTGCCATCCTCCTGGGCACAATAATTCATTGGCAAGGCAGTCTCAACAATTACAGAGGTCAAGGGGCGTTTACTTGCAGTTACAGGTTGATGTGGATCCACACACTACACTCTAGCTAATATATACCCCTGAATGCCCACCAGGAAGCCTTTATCATTAAGGCCCTAACACGCGTACTGGCGTCTCCCGATGCAGCAATTTTGGTAGGAGGAGACTTCAACCAGGCTCTTTCTGAAACATTTGGGCCAAGACAGGGTGGAATATGCCCTCCTCAGGCTCTAATCAAAATTTGATCTGAGCAGTGATCGATGCGGCGGGGTGCTAGAGCAAAGGCTCAGAAGTAAGACAAAGGCAGCAGCGATTGCCTCGGTCAGACAGTCCACCGGTGAGGAAGTGCACTCAGAGAAGCAAATAGTCGAGGCATTTAAAACTTTTTTTATCAGACCCTTTATTCCAAACTGGACTCTATACATAAAGAGGCCCACACTTGTCTTAAAGGAAGACCAGTTACTTGCCTACCAGAAACAATCGCAACCCAACTTAACCAACCGATATGAATCGAGGAGGTGATCACAGCAATCGCTCACCTTAAGTTGCATGGGGTCCTAACGGACTCCTGGCACAATTATATGAGGACTTCAGTCAGGAACTAGAACCGCTCTTGACGCAGTTGTTTAACTATTTCCTCGAAACAGGTACTTTACAGACTGCATGGGGGAAGTCTCGCTATCAGTGATTCTCAAACCATCGAAAGACCCTAAGGAGGAGACAATACCAACAGACTTCTCCAACTCATGGTCGTCATCCATAGATCGCGCAAAGAATCACTGTTCCTTTGACGCTGAAAAAGTGTTTGATTGAGTGCGATGGTCTTATCTCTTCAATATATTGTGCCACTTCAGGTTTGGGGAGACGTTTATAAAATGGGTCAGCTGCATCTAAAATGCCCCAAGTATATTTGTATGAGTTAATGGAACATCCTCTTGCTTGTTCCTGATTGCCTGTGGCACCCGACAGGGTTGCCCGCTGTCCCCCCCTTTTCACTTTACATGGAGCCATTAGCACAAAGAATCCGGGATGGGCGAAAGATCGAGGGCATCCGATTTGTGGTGGACACCAACAAGATCAGCCTCTATGCAGATGATGTTATCCTCTCTCTGGCTAACAGTTTGATATCTCTGCCGGCATTGTTAGACGAGCTGGAGCGCTTCGGGGAGACTTCGGGATTTAAAATTAACATAAACAAATCTCAGATCCGAAATCTATCGGTGCCCCCAGCCTATGAAAAAAGCCTACAGAGAAGGTTCCGCTGACCTGGGCGGAGCATTACATGCCTTACCTGGGCATCCTACTTGCCCATACCTTACCAAAGACCCTAGCACTAACCTATGCAGCACTCAGGGACTAGAGAGCTAAGGCATTGGAATGGCTGGAGCCACCTGAAGCTGATCTGGTTTGGGCAAATACAGCAGTCAAGATCACTGTTCTCCAATGCATTCTCTACATTTTTCAAACTCTGCTGCTGATTCCGCCCCCGAAGGCTCTATGTACATTGCAACTCGCAAATCATACATTTGATTGGGAGGGGGCAAGAAGTTGCACTTACCGATTGGTGCAACCCAAACAAGAGAGAGGTGTAGGGCTCCCAATAGTCCATACATACAAGCAGCCCACCTCCCCTATATAGTTGAATGGAACCACCCTCTTTCCGAAAAATACTTGTCCTTCATGGACCAAACGATTGCAGGAGTAAATATCTGGTGAGAAGCCTGGCTATCAACCAAACACAGAGCTTAGTGATTTTATTCTTCCCCAGTAACAGCATCAACCCTAAAAGTCTGGGATAAGGTGGGTTGCAAAAGGGGGTTTACAGAATTTCCCTTGCTGATGTCCCCAATAGTGGACAACATCAATTCCCCCCGGGTCGCAGCTTACAAGTGTTCAACAGATGGAAAGAACAGGGATGTAAACGGGTTGATTCCCTATATGACCCCAATGGAATAATTCCCTTTGAGCAATTAAGGCAGGAATATTCTCTCCCTTAGGCGGATGCATTCCACCATCTCCAACTGCGTCACTGGGTGACCTCCTCAGAATATTAAGCAGCCGCCTTACAACCACTCACAGTTTTTGAAAAATGGCTTGTGCACAAAGGCAACAACAAACATTTCATCTCTGAGCTCTATGCGATGCTTTCCACTGGGAAGGCAAACCAAGGGGAAACTTCGGTGTGATGAGGAACTGGGAAGCAAACTCTCTGATAAAGAATGGTCCTACATACATTACAGGATGCACCACACAGCGCACAGCACTGCTGGTATCTCACACCGGCTTGCATCCAAAGCTGGGATAAAGGACGCTCGGAAAAACCTGGAGGGGGTGCAGATTAACAGGTTCACTAATTCACATGTTATGGCATTGTCCAAATCTGATGCGCTTCCTGGAACTAGTTTTAGGTTAACATAGATAGGGCATACCAGAATCTCACATTTTCCAGCATACACCATCCTAGGGATACCCAAACCTCTAACGTTCCCCCTAAGCTCCTTGAGGGGTAGATAGATAGCCCTAGCACTGTTGGCAGCACATCCAGCAATCCTGGCCCGATGGGCATCTACGAATATCCCTAACCACACAGCATGGTTACACATACTTTGGTTAACACGTGGAAGGAGCACATGTCCTTAGTTACAGAGCATAAGAGGGAGATATATGTTGAGCTCTGGGCCTCTTTCATTCTGATCCTCTCAACAGAACTACTGGAGTCACATGCCCCAAATACTTACAAATATGGTAACTACTCCCAGGATGCAGGCGGAATCGTTATCACCCGCACAGGTGGGAATCACAGATCAACACATGTCCTAAATGGCCCTCACTTTCCACATTGCTTAGATGGTTAGGCGACTGGTGTGGAGAATAGGTGGTTGGAATTTGTTGGTACTGGATAGGGTTTGTTAATTTATTAGACTATGTTGAATTGTTTTGATTTCCTACAATATGATCCATTTATCGCTGCCAGTCTCAGGGTTGTAGGCGCAAAGCTGTGTAAGACTTCACCCTCTAATATAAGCTGCAGGCCAGAGGTTGTAGGCACTCAGCTGTGTTAATGATGATTTGGATCTTCTTTAATTAACAGAACGGTTCCATAAAAGGGATGTACCATGTTACTCCGCATACCGTTACAACTACCTACCATTACAATGCGACCATTACAACGCATACCATTACAACGCATAGCGCTTTGGGGTGCTGGATAGTGGTAAGTATAATTTACTATTCTAACTCCAGTACCCGTGGACCCTAGGGAAGGTGTTGGATAGTAAATTATACTTATTCCCTATCCTTTAGCGCCCCCCAGCACAATGCGTTGTAATGGTATGCGTTATAAAAGTCGCGTTGTAATGGTAGTGCGGAGTAACGAATGCGTTGTAACAGGTGCATACCCATAAAAGTAGTGCTAACGCATTCGCAAAGGGAAAGGGATCCCTTTAGCTCCCCTTTCCAACTGAGAATGTTGAGAAAATATTTTATAAGTGCAGTTAGTGGTCCCAAGACCACTGCCTACTCTTAAAAAATAGAACTTCAAAGTTTAATTTCTCATTTACTTTTCATGAAGATAGGCTGCATTTTAAATAAAATGTTTGCACTATGAAAAAGTTGTCAAAGACATGGCGGTCTGCTGATCCCACAGGCAAACATCCCTGCGATGGCTATCAATCCTAATGGGTCATAAATGTCAACCTACCTCATTAATATTCATAAGGTAGGTCGATTTGCAACCCATTTGTAATTGCTGTTGAAAACCTTTAATTTTTCTTACATTACAAATTGCAATATTCTAATTTCGAATTGATAAGAACAGCAATTAGGGAATCACAATCCATAAATGTTGTACATGTTGCCGTATGTGTTTTATAATTGTTTCTAAGTCGTGTACTCCTTTGTTGTTTATAAAGATTCCAATTTTACATTTTAGCATGTTGTGCATTCTACTTGTTTATTTGCTTGCTCTAAGATAAATTTGGGTTACTGATTGCTCAATTCTTAGATGTGGAAAGCTTTGTTATTTTTGAAGGGCTTCTCGGAATTTGTGTAGGTTGGATCTCCCTAGTGTGGCTTGGAAGGCGTTGTGCTATCATTCTACTGTGCTGTTGGTTTTGGCTTCTCGAGCTATTGTGCTGTCAGAGATTCTCACTATGGTATTTGGAATTTGGTTTGGCATCTGTGTCTGGAGAACGGCAGTCTGCCAACACAAGTGTCTTTAAAGTAGTCCATTAGGGGACTTTGTGTGCATTTTGTTGGTGAAAAAGTATTTCTATAAGTAAGTTGTGGTGGTTAGCAAGCTCTGTTACAGGGACACAGGCTAATATTATTAATGTTTTAATTCAAAGGCAAACTGACTGTTTGTTGTATATTCTACACTTAGTGCAGATTGTTGGAGATGTCGCCAAATGCTTTAATTAAAGTGGTAGTAACAGCCTTGCAGGGCTGGGTGTGGGTAGAATTTCAGTATTGTTTGTATCATGAATTGTTCAACATTGAGTATTTCATTTTGTGGGAAATAATTATTTGTTTTAATATTAATGTGGTTTAGTAGTTTGTGTTAAGTGCTACTTTGTTTATTAGGTAGCAAGGCATTTGTGAGGGGTATATTCGTGCTTTTATATCCACAATGTACAGGGTATATCGATCATGGAGAGGGAAAACATGGCGGCCGGAGAGTAGCCGGTCTCAGAATTTCCCTCAGAGCGGAGGAATAAAGTGCAGATTTTGATTGGGGAGATTTGTCTTTTCAGCCCGTAAACCTTTGTGATATGCAATTTATGCTCTTCGCCAGGATTCAGACTATCCTGTTTCTTTCATAAGTCTCGGGGAGTGCAGTTACCGTTTCAGCTACTCGAGTGCGGGGAAAGACAGCAAAACAGCAACAGAGCAGTCGTGGAGCAGAGCGGTCCTGGAGTTCTGTAAAGGGAGAGGCGTGGCCGCAAGAATTCCCTTCCCGGGGAAATTAGGTCGAGGCAATAGCAACGTAGGCTTCGAGTCTGGGAAGTCAGTGGTGACCAAGACTGAGCCTGAAAGCAGACAGAGTCAAGTCTTCTGCCTGGAGCAAGAGGAGAAATGTGGACTCGGGCCGGGGGACTACTCACAACTAAAGACAGTTAAAGGTAGGAGGAAGGTGGCGAGTGGGAGCGCTCAAAGAGAGGCGATTTCAAGATATGCATTGAGGAGTTTGGAGAGAGGTAAAAATAAAAATTGGCCGGTTTTGGAGTCTTTAACCCCTGGGGAATTTGCTCCAAAGGAAGATAAGGAGGAAGATAAGGAGGGAGATAGGAAGTTAAAATGCCCTGTCAAAATATCTGAGAAATTACACGGTTCTTTGAAGGATTTTTCAGTTTTCAGCCTAAAGTAAAGCCAGACAAAATAGCGGTAAAGAAACGTACACTTGAGCAAAGGGTAAAAATCACTCCATCTCTTAGGACCTATTTCAAAGTTTAACCCAACACGCTAATTTAGGCTGACAGCAAAATGGAAGGGGCAAATAACTATTAGGAGAGGGTTAGTATGAAGCAGGTGAAAGCTCCTGAATGTCTGGACACATCAGGTGGGATAGATGGGGGAAAGATATGTCATCAAACAGATATCAGATCCTAGCCTCGCTCTCCCCTGATGCCTGTGGGAGTGAGCAACAACACTTACACAAGGGCGGGCAAGCCTCAGTAGAGTTAAAAAGCTCAGATTCCAATATCAAGGGCCCAAGCAGAATCTAAAGCAGCTTGAGAAGGAGGACCGGTCCACTGGAACTCCCCTAATAGCCCTTACTGCTGAAATCAAAAATAGATTTGATATATTAAAGGTAAACCAGAAGGAGATAAGGAATGCTTGCAAAGTTTTGGAGAGGAAAACGGACGATCTAAGCAGTAGAACAACAATGTTGGAAGGGGAGGTCATAGAGCTCTGAGAAATGGTACTGGCTAATTGCTCTGAAATAGATAAATTAAAATCAGTGGAGAGTGAGCAGCAAGACAGGGTGGAAAGATAGGACATTTTTCAGATAAGGAACAATTTAGAAATCTTTAAAGTGCCGGAAGGTAGGGAAAGTGAAGACATAAAAATAATCAAGAGGGAGCTACAGATGGAGGAATCAGAAGAAGAAATTGCGAAAGATCTACAGCGGGTCCATAGAGATCCTTTTAGACTAAACACTAATAAGTCGAAGCCCAGAAACATTTTACTCAATTTTCAAACGTTTACGTTAAAAGAGAAGATTCGGTCCTAAACCTTGAGTATGAAAACGATAGAGGTGGATGGAACTAAATATTGGTTTAGATCAGACCTCTCTAATATTACTTCCAACAGTCAATGGGAGTTGGGGCAAAGGATGGATTCATTAAAGAGATTGGGCGCCTTGGTCCAGTTGAGGTTTCCGGCTTACCTGAGGGGGATGTTTAATAATAAGATGCATATCTTCCACTCTGGTGAAAAGGTTGACAATTTTCTCAAGTGTTTACAATCAGGGGGTCAGAAACCTTGAATAAGACAGAGGGCATTCCATCAAAATTAAAACATCATCACTGTTCTGGCAAGAATAACCATTTTAATCTTTAGGGTTGTTTCAATCTATTGAGTAAAAAAAATTCTTACCTCACTCAGACATAAACTAATAGTAGTCGAGAAACTCACTCTGAGGGGGACACCCATATGGCTTTAAGCCATGTGGAGCCAAGGGGGAGGTTTCTAAGGGGGAGCAACGGGTGGGGAGGAGTGGGAGAAAAAAAGGGAAAAAAAGTTCCTCTAAAGCCTCTTTAAGTAAGCTGGGGTCGTTTTTCTAGTCTTTACTGGGGATGGTTGAGAAATGAGAGAATATATTTAACTCTAGTGTAGCAGACCTATTACGCCATAGGTCTCTCACCCTTGGCACAGATATGGGGCTGAACAATATTCAGCTGGGAATTTTTGAAAAACTGTTGGTCTAGTGGTTTGGCTCCAAACTTCACAAATCAAAGTTCACTTGATTCTTTTCTTCCTTATATGTTTTTATTCCCATATTTTGAAACATCTTTTAACATTTTAGTGAGGTTCCAATGCATTTCGGTGCCTCAAGCACCTTCATCAGGGAAAATCTGAAACGTGCAAATAAACATACTTAATACCGTGAACGCTATCCTTCCCAATTCATACTTAAGCACAAACGTTAAAGTAACGGCTACTCTAAACGTTAAACACAAAATCTGTTAAGACCATCATGTTAATCAGAAGTTCTATTTAGTTTAATCTAAACGATCATAAGTGAACCTCTATTTAAACACTGTTATCGTATTACTTCTAGCTGAATATATTCTGCTAATGCGCTCTGCCTGAATGCAATTAGTCTTACCTCGCGTGCAGTTCTAACGCGACCTCCTCACTTCTCGCTGTATTTGTGCGGTCTGTGTTACAACGCCGGTATAAGGCGAATGTTTTACGTAATACGTGTTACGCACGTCGGTGATTGCTATTACGTGCTTTTTTTATGTGTTTAACTTTATTGGCTATTGAGTGCCTATACTAGAATGTGTGTGTGTAACGCTGCGCGTGCTCCTGCCATTGTCCATGTCAACAACAAGAATCATTTCATGAATGAGAGTTTTGGATGTAAGGCCTACATTTAACACAATTTAAACGTTCTGAATGAAAAACGATTACAAATAACAAAGGAATTCTGTCCGATATTACCTTGTCAACGGAGATAAGAGCAGAAACATTCGCTTTCACTGCCGAAGCCAGTGAAAGCATTTACTCTTTAATACAGACTGAAACATCTGAACACACTTACACCAAAAACAGAGAACAGCAAATTAAACATTTATTCTATCTAACCAGAAAAGAAATTAACCAGCGGCTCCACGCCAGCACCATGGTGAAATACCATAAAGCCCAACGAATACCTAGAGGCCTTCGAATTTCCCTGAGACCATCACTTTGCAAAAACTCAAAACCTTTTACGGAACGGTGGTACGCTATCTTAAATAAGTGTAGTTTAGATTTGATCCTGTTAATAATCGAGGAACTGTCCAAAATACTAGAGGAATTGGCCACTGAAATCAAAAACACCACTGAAGAATTTAAAAAAGCTGTCACGGAAGAGGAATTGAAAAAAATACTAGAGGATATCAATAACCAATTAACCAGACACACCCAAGAAGTGAATGAACGGAAATTAAGAAAATACAAGAGGTATACTCTTGATTACAAGTTACAAGAAGTATACACCTGGGCAGAAGTTTACGCCAAAAAGCGTCAAACCAAGACCTATACATCACACACGGATACGTCATCAACCGACAGTGAAAGACAAACAACCACAGACGGGCGTAGTCGCAGAACTCAACCTCCAACCGAGAAAGCAGGTTCATCAACTTCATGCCTTTTTTAGTAGAAGGCCCCACAGACACGGAAGACCCCGGAGGGGAGGCCGAAAAAAACAAAGAAAAAGCACAAGCACAAACGAGGACCATGACCAAGAAAGACAAACCGAAGAAACACCAACAGACATAAAAAACCTGGTGATTAACATTTTGGATAACAACTTGAATAAAATTCAAATTGAGACTCTTCAGAAGGGCTTGTCATATGTACCGACAGCACATACCAATAAACTGGAACTGGATGTAAGTTAATTTAAACTAACTCGGAAAATGAGATTGCGACATTTTTTTGATAATGTGGCCATTGATACAGGACCAAAACCCCCAGATGAATTAAAGGGTTTGAAGACTCACAGCACTTACGTGCCACCGATCAGCCACAAAACTTTTGACCTATTTAAGGAACTTTGTAAACGAGACATCAGCAAAATCAAATTTCAAAAAAAGAGCAAAAAACGAAACATGACAAACAAAGAATATGGAATAATTGGAGCAATCGCAAAAAATTACAAAATCATATGCCAAAAAACAGACAAAGGAGGGGCACTTGTGATACTAAACACATCTTATTATGAGACAGTGGTCAAAGAACACATTGAAGATGAACAATTATACATGGAACTTGACTTTAACCCAACAGAAGAGATCCAAAAAACTTTGCAATCTATCTTACAAAGAGCAGAGGAAACGGGCACCATAACAGCAAAAACACGGAAATACCTCACGCAAGATAGTCCTAGCAGTCCCATCATATACATGGTACCAAAAGTACATAAAGATGTGAAAACACCACCATGTCGTCCCATTGTGTCCACGAAAAGAAGCCTCCATGAGCCAGTGGGTAAATTCCTAGACAGATACATGCAACCATTAGTATTGAAATCCGCGTCTTATATCAAAGACACAACAGATTCTTGAACAAACTTCAACTACTTGATATCCAAGGAGACATCTTGATGGCAACAATAGATGTAAAGGCGTTGTACACGTTGGAGCTCATGGAATTCACCCTCATGAACAGTTATTTCAAGTACAACAAAAGATGGTTTATCCAACGCAGTGGAACTTCAATGGGCAATTGCGCCACCCCGGCGTACGCAAATTTGTACATGGTAACATTTGAAGAACAGTATATCTACCAGAATCAACTATGGACACCATGTTTACTCATGTATGTAAGATTCATAGATGATATTTTCATCCTATGGAAAGGAGACACAGAAACTTTGATAAATCAATCGGAAACATTAAACACAAGAAATGACCGAATTGGGTTTACATGGAAAATCCACAGCAACAGAATACAATTTTTAGATGTGGAAATCACCAGAGAAGGAAACAAATTTCGCACAAACTTGTACCGCAAACACACAGACAGGAACAATCTATTGCAGTACAAAAGCCATCACCACCAGTCTCTTAAAACACACTTGCCCTACTCTCAATTTCTCAGGGTCAGGAGAGTGGTCTCAGATACAGAAGAATGTCAAAATCAATTGAAAACAATGGAACACAGATTTTTGGATAGGGGATATCCTACAACCATCGTGAAAACAGCGTTAATAAGAGCACAACAAAAACAGAGGGAAGAACTACTCACCATCAGGAAAAAAACAGCAGATAACAGAATTACATGCGTCAGTAAATTCTCAAATGCGAGTTGTCAATTCACGAAGATCATAAAGAAACATTGGCAGATGCTAAAATTGGAAACTGACTATAAAGGAATATTTGATGAAGATCCACTATTTGCCCATACCAGAGGCCGTAATTTGGGAGAAATGTTAAAAACCAGAGAGGAACAACCCTCGCAGAGATCATTTATAGGAACAGTACCGTGCATGAACTGCTGCAATTGTCACAATATAATGAAGGGTAATACAATTCCCCATCCTATGAAAGGACACAAAATTCCATTGAAGGTTAACGCCACATGTGATAGTATGAACATAATATACATGTTGAAGTGCCTGTGTGGGTCAGTATATGTTGGACACACAGAGAGGAAGTTTAAAACCAGGTTAACAGAGCACAAAAGCAACATAAGAACAGGTATGCTTAAATCCACAGTAGCCACACACTTTCTGGACAAACGGCATCATATCAATCAATTGCGGGCATGTGTCCTGGAATTAATTCCCAAAGTCGAGGGTTCTCATAACAAAAAGAACTTACTTAAACGAGAAAACTGCTGGATCTACCATCTTAACAGCCTTAAACCGAATGGACTCAATGATCGGACAGAATTCCTTTGTTATTTGTAATCGTTTATCATTCAGCACTTTTAAATTGTGTTAAATGTAGGCCTTACATCCAAAACTCTCATTCATGAAATGATTCCTATTGTTGACATGGACACTGGCAGGAGCACGCGCAGAGTTACACACACACATTCTAGTATAGGCACTCAATAGCCACTAAAGTTAAACATATAAAAAAAGCGCATAATAGCAATCACCGACGTGCGTAACACGTATTACGTAAAACATCCCCCTTATACCGTCGTTGTAACACAGACCACACGAATACAGCGAGGAGGTCGCGTTAGAACTGCACGCGAGGTCAGACTAATTGCATTCAGGCAGAGCGCATTAGCAGTAAATATTCAGCTAGAAGTAATACGATAACAGTGTTTAAATAGAGGTTCACTTATGATCGTTTAGATTAAACTAAATAGAACTTCTGATTAACATGATGGTCTTAACAGATTTTGTGTTTAACGTTTATATTAGCCGTTACTTTAACATTTGTGCTTTAGTATGAATTGGAAAGGATAGCGTTCATGTTATTAAGTATGTTTATTCGCATGTTTCAGATTTTCCATGATGAAGGTGCTTGAGGCACCAAAATGCATTGGAACCTCACTAAAGTGTTAAAAGATGTTTCAAAATATGTGAATAAAAACATATAAAGAAGAAAAGAATCAAGTGAACTTTGTTTTGTGAAGTTTGGAGCCAAACCACTAGACCAACAGTTTTTCAAAAATTCCCAGCTGAATATTGTTCAGCCCCATATCTGTGCCAAGGGTGAGAGACCTATGGCGTAATAGGTCTGCTACACTAGAATTATTCGTTTACACCCCTGGAGGGGAGCATTACCCTTGAGCACGACAAAAATTTCTTTTGAAAACGAGGCGGTGCACAACCCAAACCCTTGAGAATATAATCAACCCCTTGCATGCTGCTGACGGCTGGGAACCGTCATGGCACACAGTGCTCGTGTGCTGATGACGTCTCCCGGCCGACATGACCGCACCCGCGATCGGAATGTGCCGCACAGGCGCAGAATCAATGCAGCATGCAAGGGGTTTAAATTCTCTTGTGGAATGTAAATGGTCTTAGGGTACGTTGAAGACGTGCAAGAATATTGCAATACTTAAAGGATAACCCGGCCCGGATGGTTATTGTGCAGGAAACGCACTTAACGGAGCTGTCCTAAAAATGGATTACCCAAGCGGCATGTACAGCCCAATCAGCTGTAACAAAGGGTGTGGCGATTTCCATTAAAAGAGTGGCCTAAATCAGCTTAGAAGGCCATGCCTCAGATAAAGCTGGAAGATGCTAGTGGCTAAATTAAAGATCTTGGGCTAGGGTTTCACCCTTGCGGGTTACTACGTTCAAAATCAGGATGATGTTACTCCCTTAGGTGAACTGCTGGCTGAACTATTAAATTCATCTGACCCAATTATCTGGGCAGGAGGTTTAAATACTCTTCTAAATCAAACTATAGATAGATCCTCATACAGCAGACCACTGGTAAATCCTAAAATGTCTGGGCTCATAAAACAAATGATTGAACAGCTGGGGCTGTTTGCTATATGGTGTCAGAGGGCAGGGTTACAAAAAGGCTTTACATTTTACAATTAACAATATAGACACCAGTTGAGGATTGATTATTTCCTTATTGACATCAATATAAAGGATGAGGTTCAGCAAATCGACCATGTTCATCTGTTGGACCACTCGGCGGTGATTCTTCAATTGAAGATTTGCGAGGGGGGTACTCAGTCCAGGTGGACCTTAGACCATACGATCCTGCAGGATGAGGGAGTTATAGAGCCTTTAAGTAGAGAGCCTGAAGAGTTTATGTTAGCTTAACTAGGGCTCAGCAGCATCTGGAGTGATCTGGGATGCATACAAGGCCTGTTTAAGGGGAAGACTAGGGGGATTGGCTGTGAAAAAAGGAGGCTATACCACAAAGAGATTTCAGCACAGGAAGAGTTGATTTGGTCTCTAGAAAGGGACCTAATTGACCCTAGGACAAAGGAGGGGGACCGGGCAGGGTTGCTACGGAAAATTATGCAAGCAAATTTAACAAAAATTCTACAAGACAGGGCAAGGAAAATGTGGGAGGCCAGCCCTTTGGCTCATTTTGAATGTTGCGAGGGATGTAGCAAGCTGCTGGCTTGGAAGGCAAAAAAGGAGCAAGTGAGAAATAGCATAGACCAGGTCAAATGTGAACCGACTGGGGTTTTAATTGGAGATAGTAAAGGGATCGAGCGAACCTTTCATAGTTATTACAGCAAAGTCTACTGGGAAGAATTAAAAACTACAGAAGAAGAGGTAAAAGTATGGTTAGGGCATGGATGTGCTAATCCCCTTTCATCAGTGAAATCTAGACAGCGGAATGGGGAAAGTGATTTGAGAGAAGTAGAGCTTGTAATCAGACAAGGCAAGATGGGGAAGGCTCCTGGACCAGGTGGCTTGCCCCATGAGGTTTACAAGACCTTGGCAGTCATATTAATTCACATTTTGGCGAGGATTTTTACTTACCTGTTTATTGAAGGGTGTGGTATGCCAGTTTCCTGTAAGGATGCTACAATCTTGCTAATTCTAAAGCCAGGAAAGTGCATCAAAAATGGTGATCCCTATCTGCCAATATCAATTTTAAAATGTGACTATAAGATCTATGCTAAAATCTTGGCCAATATGTTAAATGGGCTAATGGCTGAGTCGGTGCACAAAGATCAAAAAGGGTTTATACGTAGAAGATCTCTGAAGGAGATGACTCATGCACTAATTGGCTCAATAGACCTGGGAACCTCCTATGGCTTGCGGTAGTGGCACTGGATGCAACAAAGGCAATCATTCAGGTAAAATGAGCCTACCTATAAGGTGTGGTAAAATCTTTAAATCTTGGGCCAAATTTTTGTAGGCTCCTGGTGGGTTTTTACGTGACTCCAGAAGCTAGAGTTTTGGTCAACGGCTCCCTGACTGAACCTGTACGTATTACTAGGGGTACGAGACAGGGTTGCCCCTTATCACCGCTCTTATTTGATCTCTATATTAAGCCTCTGGCTAGAAAAATCAGGGAGGATCCTGACATTGTACCTTTTCAAAATGACAGCTGGATTAAGAAACTGGGTTTATATGCTGATGATATCCTCATTTACACTACTAATCTGCAAGATGCCTTGACTCATACAATGATCTTGACAGCGGACTTCAGAACGATCTCAGGCGATGACATCAACAGGGGAAAGACGGAGATTATGTCAAGGAATCTGGACGTAGGAGGTGATGCCAGTAGAAGGGAAATGAGATATCTGGGAGTCATGATATCACAGGATGTTAACAAAATAACTAAAGTTTACTTTGAGAAGGTCAAGAAAGAGGTTTTTAGACTCCTAAAAATATGGTCTCATCTTCAGCTCTCTTTATTGGGCCGTGTCAACCTAGTAAAAATGATAATCGTCCCAAAGCTCACTTTTCTTTTCGATTCTATACCCCTGCCTTTTGAGAAGGAAAGGCTAAAGTAGATGCAAAGTCAGATCAGTACCTTCATCTGGTCAAGTAAAGGCCCAAAGATAGCATGGAAGAAATTGAGAGGGAGGGTGGAGAAAGGAGGTTTAGCGCTGCCAGATTAGTTGTTTTACTCATGGGCCTTTCTATTGAAGAACGATAGAATGTTGTTTAACACACCAATCCCATCTGAGATTGGGGGCCTATTGGCAGTGATGTTGAGACTGAGGGCAGGAGGTAAACAAGGCTTTTTGTTAAAATATGCAGACCCCATGTACTTTAAAAAGGTCAGGCTAAAGATCTTGAGGCGGCTGGCTGAGACCAGGTATAGGATTAAAAAAGTTTTAAAAATACCGTATTACAGCCTATTGGCTCCAATCTGGGACAAACCCAGCTCTCCAGAATGGACAAAAGATGCACTTGCAGCACCATTATTAAAGACAGGTTTTACACATTGGGAGCATATATAATTCAAGATGGTCACTTGATTACTTGGTAAATGTGTAAACAACGAACCAACCATAAAATATCCAGATTCAAATACCTTCAAATGCGGAGCTGGTACCAAGCCCTGGAAACAATATTAGGTGATCAAAACGAGTTTGAAGATTGATTAATGCAAGAGAGGGTAGCCAAGAAGGAGCTGGCCGTCATCTACTGGCTGATGGTTGAACTGCATGATGGAGCTTTTATCCTTCGTTGTATCAAGATGGCAGCGTAGGCAGACATGCCTGCAGCGAGCCTGGTCCCTGCCTGGCTCTTTAGCACCTGGGAATGCCCTTTCCCCACTCTACACTGTGCTTGTCGGTGGTGGACTGGTACCGGCAGGCAGTCGGCACAGCTCGGTGATTCAATTGGTGAGCTTTGATTGTTTTCTGGGGCTGACAGTGAGAGCCGGTTGTGGAGGTCTCCAGTGCGGTGCCGGAGCTTTGCATAAGGATTCTGCGGCCTGCGTTGCAGCCGCTTAGAGAGCATCTCCGGAGGCGTCGCTGGTGAGCTCTGATCCCTGCTGTCGCCTGTGATCCCAGAATTGAGTGAGCGCTGTGTCGGGGCCCTAGCAGTGGTGGCCCGGATTTGGCTCGACATCGGTGGTGTCCTGAGAGACTGCAAGGATTTCGGGAGCAGTAGACCTGAGGTGGGAGCACATTCCTGAGGCACCGTGACCCCGCAATTGGATACATCGGAGGTCTCGGCTCCCTGGGTCACATGCTGACTTGCGGATTTTAAAGCTGCTGCTCTTGGAGGCGAGCGGGCCGCTTTGAGACCCTGCAAAAGTGCACACATCGCCCACTGTAGAGCTTCCCCTGTCGTACTCTCCCTGCACCACTCCTACTGGGGTCGCCTGGATCTTGCCCGGTGCACACTCCGGCCGGCCCCCTAATGGCAGCATTAGCGTAACAAGCATCATTTGGACTTGTTTTGAGCTGTTTAGCTTTGAGCACAAATATCGTCAGTAATCTAACTAAGTATGGTTTGAGGAGGAGACAAAATGGCGGATTGCAAGAGACGACTTTATGGACATATTTAAATCCCAAGAAGGACACTATTTGCCCTTTCAGATACCCGATTCAGGAGGATTTGACCAAACCCCCCTTACATTGAGGTATTTATACCGATACAGCCAAGTTTGACACTTTGCAGTGTTTGTTTCGTGTTGATGCCTGACCTAAAATGGCGGGTATGAATCAGAGTTCCGACTTCGGATGTGATGTAAGGGACAGCTGTGCGTGTTTCACTCGTTGGGGTTGCAGCGTGATTGTCTCATGTGAAGCTCTTCATGGTGAGACCGAGTCCAGCTTCTTACAGATTTCGATGTGGATAATGCCTGACCCTATTGTGGCAGCCTAATGAGGAGGAGGAGTGCATTATTTTTCCTGGTTGTGCCCAGCGATGCAGTTGTGGCGTCCCCGGGCATCGCCACAAGGATGGTGCTTGTACTGCCATGAGGGGAGTGTGCAGATGCAGAGACTGACCAGCATTCCTAACTCAAGTAACCCGGTGAGTGAGACGTGCCAGATCCTTGTTTACTAACGGCCCAGATTAGCTGATGGCCGGGGGCGCATCTCTAATGAGGTGTTTCCTCGTGGGCAGTAGGGGAGCTGATATCCTTCCTGTGGGAGCTTAAATCTCTTGTTTAAAATCATTAGGACTGCTTGACCCCAAGATGGCTACCAAAATGTTCCCTACTACGTCATGCTTCTCCTCTGAGAAAAAAACGGACTTCGTCCAGACCTCGAACACATCCCCCATCCGGACTACCATTCAGGATGCAGAACCTGTGAACCCGCCTCTGACCATGGAGACCTAGCTTCCTGGCCGATGCCCGGTGGAGCTACTTGATAGCTATAGAGGAGATGGGCTGTGGACAATCCCCTTCGGCCGTCACCTACCAGCCAGACATTGGGCAGACCTTACTTCGTCTCTCCGTTGTACTTACCCTCATACCTCTTTACTCCACCCACTTTCTACTTTATGCTCCATTTTGCCCTCCTCTTTGCTCTCTAATTGTTTTCTCATTGACACCTAGCCGCTTGACTGATGCCCGGTGGAGCTACCTGATAGCTAAAGAGGAGATGGGCTGTGGGCTTCCCCTTTGACCGTCACCCACCCAGCCAGACTTTGGGCAGACTCTCCTTTGTCTCCCATCCATCCTATCTCTATCCTTTCTCCCTCCTACACATTACCTCACACCCTTTCCCTTCTAAGCTCCATTTATTTCATCTTCCAACGCTCTTGAAAGTTTTTCTTGTAATGGATGTAACTTGTAACTGTTGTAAATTTGTGGAACCTTATCTAAAGAGCTCCGATACCTCCGGGTCTAGTCAGCGCTATATAAAACTCAAATAAATAAATAAATCCTGCCAACGGAACTGTGGGGAAGATGCTTGCCGGAGGCACCGTTGGAACATCAGTGGCAAGTATCTATGTCCATGTTATTTAAAGTAGTTAAACCTGCAGACCTGAGAATAAATCATCTTTTCTCCATTCACAGAGCCAATTGCCCCCCCCAGAGATTATCAAAGTTTGGGAGAGAAGGTAAAGTAGCCTGCGCAGAAGTGCGGCAGTAAGAGAGAGTATGATGTACTTATTTTTGTGGATTGTCTAGAGATCAGACATTCTGGAAAGACGTGAGTAGGGCCTTCTCCACTATGGTGGAGATTAACAGCAAAGTAAGCATCATGCTTGTTATTTTTGGATGTGTAGATCCCATGGTAAAAACTACTAAGAATCAGGCAAGGTGGTTCTTTAACTGTGTGCTATTGGCACGCAGGGAAATATGTAAACAATGGAAGTCCGTGGCTCCTCCTAGCTTTGATGATTTGATCCGCTCTGTAAAGCATATTGCCAGATTGGATATGTTGGGATTTAGGAACCACGATTTTTGGCTTCCCATGCTTAGTTGGTGTAAGCAACAAGGTTGAGTAAACAAAATTAGATGTAGGGTATACCTCAGTAAATGAGTTAGAGCACATTTTGAATGTCCTGTTCTCATTAATATTTGAAATTGGCTTAGGGCTTTATTATGAGTTTGGTGATCCAACTGCACAGTATGATTCTTCCCTAGAGCCTCCAACCATGCCCAAAGTGGAAAGTTACCGGCCTGGGCCGAACATGAACAAAGAGGACATAGAGGGATGAGCTACAACCTGCCAGATGGGTACCTGCTATCTGCAACTCAAGGTGACCATTCTCAGCCTCAGCGTATTCTAATGTGGGAGCAGAACTACATACTCAGATAGGTATGCGAGAACAGAATGGCCTATTCATTAGTAAGTCGAGAAACAGCCTTAAACAGAAGAGAAAATAATGACAAAATACAGTGTTCTGCTGAGGCACGCAATATGAGTAATGAGGTCTAGTTCAGGCACAGTCTAAGCAACCTAATAGGGATTATGAAATACGAAATGGAGTCACACTTGCTAACTGAAGCCTGCACATTACGGGGATAACTCAGTGGGTTGCATAACGTGAATACAAATGGTGTCTATTTAGCCACACACTGCTAACCTAATATAGCATGGAACAAGTGCATTGCAGTAAGGGGATTTTCAAACCTAACAGACTTTCCTTTTAGCATGGGTGGCTAAATCCTTTATTTAGGCTATCCTGTAGGGTCTATACAATTCTAAGTGGGGAGAAATAAAATGCATATTCACTAAAGTTACAAGGTAGAATAAAGCAATACACTCAATATTAAAATCCACTTAATATTCAGAAATGCCCTCATCGATGAGTATTGTATCCTGGATATCCTGCATCATCACAGTAGAGACCTTGTTATCAAGTCCTGACAATTTAGGGGTAGGGGTGAGCTTGCCCACACAATAGGTATAACATGCTGGAAGGCAATTTATACATAGGCAAAATGTAAAGATGACACCTGCGATTGCTAACAGGACAAGTAAAATCTTCCAACCCATGATGTCAGCAGACCTCAGCGCCACCCTGTGAGGGACCATGAACCATAATCCTGATGGATAGCTGAAGCAAGTCTGTGTGATTTCTGTATTGCGGAGTACACATTAGGGGCATTATCAGTAATGTCACGCAGCAGCTGCTGCCAATGACACTGCAGTCTCCACCCCTATCAGCAAGAGTTACGTCTAAAACCATCCGATTATGAAGGGCAACCAGCCTTGTAGCCTTACGCACGGCTGTAATATTAATCAGTATACCTGCAGTACTATTAATAACTCCCTCAACTACTCTGTGAAGGCGATTAATATTATGATTTTGAACATGCGGCCCCAGAACAGCAGAATGCCCTTCATCATGTCAGTATATTGATGTAGGGAAGTATCTGGCTGATCAATATCGTCTGGATTGACAGCTCTCCTAACTCAATGCAAATGGAAATCCCTATGCTGTAGCCTTTGATCCTTATGGTAATTAGACAACGCAATGTAAACAGGAGTTAAGAGGAAAGAGCAATAACACCGGCAAGAGTATCTCCTGGGAAGCAATGTATAAGCCTGTTCCCTACAGATGAAGTATACATTTGGAGGTGTAAGCAAAGGTGGGCTACTAGTAGTGTTCAATTGGTATGTGCAGTTACAACTGCTTGGTCCTAATGGAACGTTCCCTGAGCCTTCAACCCTGAACCTAGCTGTTGCATTGATCACAGGGACAGGCATGGCTTTGTCTGCAGTAATATTTTGTTACCAGGAACATTTGAAGAGTTCAGTAACATTAAATCCTTGGAAATCCAGCATTTCATTCTGTGACCAAGTGACATTCTCATTAGCTTCGAAAAGGTTCATACAAGCTTCTGGATGTAGAGTACCCTCCTTGCCATCTGTCCCAGGTATATATCGCTGATGTACCACTATATATTCCAACACTGCTTCGTAATCAAACTGTACTATTTTCATAGCATTAGCATGATAGTGCATGTTTACAATAGAAAGCAATTGGAACCATGCCTCACAGCTACCCAAGTATGAAAGGGGCAATGAGACCAGCAAATCATTCTTGTGCATAACAGAGGGGAGTAACCAACCCACCCAACAATTCTTGGCATTAGTGGTACTGTGTACCTGATGAAGCATCTGCAAGAAAACGTTCTCTGTATAAGTCTGTCCATGTTTCTCTTTATGCGGGGCCAGTGTAATGAACAGGTGCTCAGGTGGACCTGGGGTAGTCCCTATCAAAGTGTGCACAGGATGCTGTACTTCTAAACACCATACCACCCTGAATAGTGTTAACGTTACTATGAGAAGAACCACTACCACAACCACCCTACTCCCAGTAGAGCAACTACACCACATAGGACCATTCTGCTGTAATGGAGGGGCCACCAGGGACTGTTTCTTTTTCATGATTGCACAGCCAAATGGGTATATAAAAAGAAACCTTAGGAATTGGAGCCACAAAAATACAACTGACCAGAGAGGCACAAGCCACCCAGCATCCGTCTAAAGCCTCGCTGGTAGGCTCCTATTGTTCATCAATGATAGTACTATGAAGCACTTCCATAGAGGAGCTGAATAATCACAGCCCTTGCTGTAAAACAAATCCTCTTCTTTCAGGATAGGGCACCCTCCTTCCTGGGCAAGCGTCCCCAACAATCCTGTCTAGTCTGCAGGGCAGCGCTCCAGTGTAGTTCATTCTAATCTAATGCAGGCACCTCTGAAACGTCACCTACCCCCTAAGCTCAAGTCCTTGTCTAACTCCTGGACTGTTCTGCTGGCGCACCGTCCTACATTCGGGGCCGCAGGTTGTACCTGGTGACTCCAGGCACTGTCTCATCAACAAAAAGGGGTTTAAACTCAGGGTCAGATGGGCTTTGAGACACAGATTCAGGTGTATTAGAAACAGGGTTATGCAGAGCTGCCTTATCTCTGGTGGAACCGCCTCCAACAAGGCTGCCTCACTTTCTTCGTCCTTCTGCGCCCACCTCAATTGGTCGTCAGAGATGGGAAGAAAGCGGGGCACCCGTTCTCCTTCCTGGTCAGCAATGAGGACCCACTGATCATACAGAAGTGGAAGAGAAACCCTTTTGATATGAGTGCATGTACCCAATGCCTCCAGCCTTCAAGCTTGATGGCTGTGCGGGTGGTGAGAAGGACAAGCAGGGACCCCTTCCACCTGGGCACCAGGCATTTCTTCCTTTGACTTTTTTTTATCTAAAACAAAGTCAACAGGCTGTAGCTGATGCCTGGGGCCCACTGGCACTGGTTGCAGCGTGGCATGAATCTGGTGGTGGCTACAAAGGAGATCTTTATTTAACTCATACAGATAGTCTACAAGCAGGGGCTACTCTATCTCACAGAAGCGCTTGGGTCTTGGAATGCCCCAGACATTAGCAGGGTATCCAAAGACCACCTCATACAGGGACAACCCTGTTCTAGAATGCGCTGTTGCCCTGGTAGATAACAAAGCCAAAGGTAACGCATCCGGCCATCGCACTCCTGTGCTTTCTCGAATCTTTACGAGCTTCAGTTTGAGAGTACCATTGTACTTCTCAACCAGGCCTGCTGACTTTGGGTGGATCGCTGCATGAAACTTCTGCCTAATATGCAAGCCTTTTCACATCAATTCAATGACTTTTAAATTGAAGTGACTTCTGTTGTCACACCAAATCACATGTAGCAATCAATAGCGCGGGAAGAACTCTTTCAAAAGTGCCTTCACCACTGCCATAGCTGTATTCTCCTCAGTGGGGTAAGCCTCAATCCATTTACTAAATGCGCAACTCACGACCAGCACATCCTTCAAATTGTTAACTTGTTCCATTTAGATGAAATCCATCTGCAGAACCTTGAAAGGGAAGGAAGGCGGTGCAAAATTACCTGTGGGTGTAGGAGTACTCTTCCATGGTTTAGGCTTCATACAAATTATACATTGCTTCACTAGGTGTGTGGCTACCTTGGAGATATTATCATTATGCGATACTGGGTCCAGTAGCTTACATATTTCTTTGGCACTAATGTGTGCTGGGTGGTGGGCCATGGTAACAACAGGGAGCACATAAGCATTGGGCAACAACCATCTCTGTTTCCCAGATGTCAGTTCAGCACCCATCCTCGCCCATACGCCCTGTACTCTCCTCCCATATTGCCTATTCATATAGGGTCGCCTCACCCTGAATTTCCATGACATTTTTTAATGTGTCCTCGAACCTGTCATTGTCTGGGACCCACCTAGGGGGACCTGCCACAAACATCTTTTTCATCTTTGATCGAGCTGTCTTCTTAGCTGTCTGGTCTGTAAACGCATTTCCCCCCAACATCATCTGTGATGGCTTTGTGAGCGCTACATTTTATTATTGCCACTTATCGGAAAGTGTCAATGCGGATAGCAATCTATGTATCAATGGCCCATTCTGTATTCGCAGTCCACGCGAAGTCAGGAACCCTCTCTCTGCCCAGAGCTGCCCGAAATTATCAGCCACCCCAAAGGTGTACTGGCTGTCGGTGTAGACATTAACTGCCAGTCCCTCACTCAACTCACAAGCCCTAAGGAGGGCAACTGACTCTGCAGCTTGGGCTGATTGGCATGGGATGCGGGATGTCTCAACTACATGTGTGTAACGTAGTGATTGCATAGGCTGCAGTGGTAGTGCCATCTGGTAGTTTGAAACAAGAGCCATCAACATATACTTCCCCTTGGGGCTCAGATAAGGGAACATCAGTCAGGTTTACCCGTCCTTTCGTTTCTTCCTAAGTCCGCAATAAACAATCATGGACATAATTGTACTTTTCTGCGGAAGGGAGGGGTAGTAACGTAGCTGGTTTCAGAGTAGCAGATTGGTTGATGGTAATGTGCGGAGCAAACAAGGTCAGCTCATAACCAGTCAGACGTGCACTAGTAAGGTGCAGTGTCTTTGTCTTATTCAAAAGCCTATTCACAGCATGAGGTACCATTACTGTGAGATCAGTATCATGGACGAGCCCTGCCGATTGTCTGATAGAAACTTCCACCACCGCAGCAGCTCTCAGGCAGCTCAGTAGAGCTCTGGCGACATTATCAAGAAAAGCAGAGAAATAAGCGCAGGGTCTATGCTTCCCACCAAAAGCCTGTGTTAGGACAGAAAGCGCTCAACCATAAACCTTGTGTATGTAGAGCACAAAAGGCTTCTGGTAATTAGGAGTACCAAGCACAGGAGCAGAGCAAAGCCAAACTTTTAATTGCTCAAAAGCTTGCTGGCAAGCAGAAGTCGAAAGCAAGGGTTCATGCACTTCTTTGGTGGTCAGGTAAAGAAGGGGCTTCATTAATAAGGAATAGTTAGGGATCCTGTGGCGAGAAATCGAAATCATGCCAATGAAAGCACGCACCTCACGCTGGGTCTTAGAAACAGGCATATTAGTAATAGCAGCTATGCGTTCAGGTGTTAGGTTGCGATCCTCCTTCGACAGTAGGTGACCTAAATAGGTGACCTCCTGTCGACAATATTGACATTTTGAGAGTGACATCTTATGTCCATGTTGTGCCAAATCCAACAATAATTTAACTGTGGCTACTGTGCAACTATGCTCAGTGTCTGAAGCCACAAGGAGGTCATCAATGTACTGAAACAGCACATTACCAGGGGGAAGCTCCAAAGAATCCAATTGAGCTTTCAATGGTTGGCTATAAATACTAGGACTTTCTGTATCGCCTTGTGGAGCATGGCAGAATCTAAATCTCCGACCGGCTACTGCAAATCCAAACAGATAACTGCTATCAGTATAGATTGGTATGCTGAAGAAAGCATTCTTCAAATTAATCAAGGAAGAGAATTTTGATGACCGGGAAATCATTGTCAAGATCGTGGTAATGTCTGGAACCGCAGGCTACTGGGGAACCACTATTTTGTTTACCTTTCTAAGGTCAATTACAGAGTGGAAAATATCAGGGTGGGCATCAGAAGAATCCAAGGGTGCCTTTTTAAGAATAGGAAGAAAGGGGCTTTACACACATTCGCCACTGGGTCTTCAACCACACCAGACTTAATCAAATCCTATATTATTTGTATTAAATCCTTTTCTACTGCCTGCAAGATCTTGTACTGGGGAATGCATGGCAAATTGGCATTGTCCTTTATCTGGATGAAAACTGGTGGGATCTGGAGCAACCCCACATCTGTGTCCCCTGTAGTCCACAATGTGAGTGGTACGATTTTTAACTACACTGGGAGGGGAGCATCTTTTGCGAAGCATTGCTTTGCATGGGCCACCTGTGGTCCAATAGTCATATATACACCATCAGGAGAACAACATTTTGCTGCATATAGCCTTTTCAACAAATCTAATCCCAACAAATTCTCCCCACAATTGTGACATTAATAAAAATGGTGAATCAACTGTGAAGGGGCCAATAGTCAAAGCAAGAGGTTTGGAAATGGGGCTAACAACCTGCATGCCTGTCAAGCCTATAGACACATTATTTTGGCCAGACAGAGCTTCCCACGGGACCAGTGAACGGGAAACAGAGCTATTCATAGTCCCTATATCAACTAAAAATGTCTTGGTCGTACCTTGCAAATCTGCCATAACATAGGGTCCGATTATCTATAAGCACCAGAACTGGTCCCTAACAATGTCCCTGGCTGTCCTAGCTATGGGACAACCCCATCACCTCGTCCATGTCATAGTCATTGTGATAGTACTGTCAGCCACGGGGGTCATCAAAATAGTTCCCACTTTGTTCGATTGTGTGATGTATTCTCTGACTGCATCTCCCCTCGGCCTCCTCCTCCTCTTCCGCGTCCTCTAAAACCTCGACCTCTCGGGCCTCACCTTTTTCCAACAACTCTGGATACTCATTCCACCAATGTCCCTCCTTCTTACAATATGCACATTGGTTAAGCCCAAGGGGTGCACTCGAAGCACCAGCCCTATTAGACCGGGGTAGCTGCTGGGCTGAACTCGAACCTCTACCTCTTCCATTACCCCTCACTCTTTGCTGCATCAACACCCTCGTCTTTAATTCCTTCAACTTTTTCTCCACTTTCTCTTTCTCCTCATTCTCCCTATGCTCATAATACTGTGCCATACTCAATATTGCTGATGGGGAAGAGGTGCTCCATGTGCTTTTTGAAGCCTGCAACCTAGTTGCAATCTCAGGGAGCAAGTTGATAACAAATCTGCTGACAAACACCACCCTCCAATGACAGGTCCTGACCAGTAAAGTCGAGGAACACCCCTTCAAACCTAGTAAAGAAATATGACACACTCTTGTTCATCTTCTGACGACATGCAGCTAACTTGTCCCAATCCACTCGTATGATGGGATAAGGGAGTGCATGTAAGTGATTATACGCCCGACAAAGCTAGGAGCTCCGCTTTCGACTTCTCGCCGGGCTTACGCTCCTTATCCCAAGACTTGATCTTGTCTCATGTGTCACCCGACTCCAGTGCATTATCCTGTGTATGAACCGGCCTCCATATATCGATTGGTACCAGCAGACCAAAGAACAACTCAATATCAGCTAATGTCATCATTGTGGGGGAGGCTGCCTCCGTCAATACTTTATAATATGCAGTAAGGTTTTTCCGAGGGTTCAGCAGCTGGCTCTTAAGGGATAGGACCTCACTCCTCTTCAAAAGGAGTATAGATCTACTGTTCCTGAAATCGAGTGTCGACTCACGGCCTAATTACAGTGTCCATGAAGTAAAGCATTTCTGGTATTTCAGGATGATAAATGGGATGGACCTCCCATGAAGAAGGTCCATCCCATTTATCATCCTGTGTCCCTATCTTCGGAACCTTTTGGAGCAATCTGCCTCGGTAACCCACTAATGTCATTACATTGCTAAAAACCTCATTGGGAGCCATACCTGTAGCATATACCCTGTACCGTATGTCATAGATGATCTGCGGTGCAACACTCTGAAAATACTGTTCCCACAGTCCTATTAGCGTGGCCGACATGTGCTTAACAGCATGCTGTTGTATGAAGGGCTCATAATCTTTCATCACACTCCACTCATTTTCCACACTATAGATCACATTCTGGGCCCACTGAGCTGCTTGATTTGCCACCATTTGCTTTTCCTCATCACCAACAGCAGAACGCACCAACACTCTCTCCAGGAGGTCTCGCGTTGCTGTCCAATTCACTTCATGCACTACACGCACAGGCGTTTCGACATTTGAAAGTGTTTGAGGTATCACACTCAAGGGGAAAAGTGCAGCTGCAGAGACAGGTACCATCATATAGGGAGACAGTGTTGTAGGGGTGAAAGGGCTAAAAGGGGGCATAGCTAACGGCTCCCACCCCTGTGGCTGGTGTGGGTAGAGGAGAAGCAAGTGGGGCCAGGGATGAGGCAGTAGCCCTAGAAACAGAAACAATAGAGAGGGCAGCACTAGGGGAAGCAGACTGGGACGTCGAAACTGTCGCGTATGGACGTTCATGGGCGGAAGGAGGTGGGGGCAAGAATCTAATAACTCTTCAACAAAAACGTCTTCCTCCTCTCTGGACACATAACATTTATCATTCTGTAATCAAAACTTCTTATCTGCACATTCTATGCCTTTCTCTATCTTTTCCCTTTCATAGGCCACTGCTTTCTGCATTATCATTTGCATCTGTCTTTTCCGGGCTTCTTTTGTTGCTCTCATGCATCGCTGCTTTGCTTCTTTCTGCCATAATCTTAGAGAATCAAACATCGACTGCCTGCTCCTTTTAGCGAACAATTTGTTCTGTAAGAAATTCAACTTTTGTTCATCAAATGAACCAGTAAGTGACAATTGTAGCTCAGCATTGTCCCTCGTATATTTATTCCACAATGTACTAAACATAATAGGGCCAATACCATGCTTGAGGTATACGTCAAAATTTGGGGAAACCTCCGGAGGCGCAGGCTGGCTCTCTTCCAGTCAAGCATCAGTGGAAAAACATCGACATCCAAAACACCCTAGCTCACTTAAACAAGGCATCTTAATATAAGAAACATACCCTGTCCCCACCAGAAAAGTATAACACCAACAAAACATAATAGAAGGAAAAATAAACAAGAGAAAAATTGTTCAAGAACCAAACCAAAATGGTCCAAAAACCAACCACTGCAGTTCTGAGAAAGCACCAAGTTCAAGAAAACAGGTTCTAGCTCCAGATATTTTCGAGAGAAGACCAAATTACCAGTTGGCCTTGCAGATTGTTTGCAAACACTTTGTTTCTTCTACAAACCCACCAAGTTCAAACCAACACAGCCCAAAAGACAGTACCAAGACACAGCCTGTCAGCTTGTGCCGTTCAAGCAAGACAGACTGAAAACTGCACCAAGACGGTCAGGAGACTGTATCAAGACACAGCACCAGGCTCGTGCCGTTCAAGCATGCCACCATTTTTCCAAGAATCAAATCACCCACCTAATGCTCTCAGGTTGCGTGTCAAATCCTTCCCCAGTGCCGACTCTTTGGACTAAACAGTCAACTCCAAGATTTCGCCTTCTCAGGACCCCAGCCTGTGACCACTAGATGAGGAGTCGCCCGATCGGACTGGTAGGGCAGCTGCGAGAACCAAGTACGATCATTTGGGGTACCCCAATCAACCCGACCGACTGGACACAACCACGACCCTCCAGCCCATTTGCGGGTGTGTTGGTTCACCTTGTGGGGTCCCTGTTCGGGTGCCAACTGAAAGGTTACTTACAACTACCTGCTATGCCTTCCCAAGAAATGAAGAGTTGGTCAGACAGTAGAGAATACAAACAGATTTTTATTAGCAATACTCTGTAGAGGAGTCCAATTTGACCTGCACCCTAAGATGTCTGCTGAGGGACTGACCCCCCAACAGTCTGTAACACAATATGATTCTTCCCTAGAGCTCCAACCATGCCCACAGTGGAAAGTTACCAGCCTGGGCCGAACATGAACAAATAGGGCACAGAGGGATAAGCTACCACCTGCCAGATGGGTACATGTAATCGGCAACTCAAGGTTACAGTGCTGAGCCTCAGCATCTCCTAACGTGGGAGAAGAACAATGCACGCGGATAGGTATGCAAGGGCAGAATGGCCTATTCATTAGTAAGTCGAGAAACAGCCTTCAACAGAAGAGAAAATAATAACGAAATACAGTGTTCTGCCGAGGCAAGCAATACGAGTAATGAGGCCTAGTTCAGACATAGTCTAAGCAGCCAAATACTGATTACGAAATACAAAATGGAGTCACACTTGCTAACTAAAGCCTGCATAATGTACAAATGGCGCCTATCTAGCCACACACTGCTAACCTAATATAGCATGAAACAAGTGCATTGCAGGAATGGGATTTTCAAACCTAATAAGCTGGGGATCTTGACGCGGTGGTGAGTATATTTCACATATATATAGATGCTTGTGTGTGCATTTTAACTGTATATGTGTCAGATGCATACATATGAATGATATATGTGGAAAAATAATATATTCCCATTATCGGGGTTCATCCCATATGTGGGCTGTGCTGGCAATGGGTATATGGTTTGAAACTGACTCACCTGAAGATTGCCACAAACAGGGTCATAATCCTCGTGGAGAAGATCCTTCTGTGAAGGGGGAACCTGAAGAAAGGGATCCACTTGGTATTCTGCCTGGCTAAAGAAGAAAGGGGTGAGTACACACCCCAAATCCTTTGTCACTGCCACCTTGAAGCAGGCGGTCGTACCGCCGTGGTCCTCTCGTGGAACAGAAAGCTGGTAATATGCACAACAGTGCAGCTCCCCTGTACTGTCCAATGGTGACTGCCATTCCCCGACAGCGAACCCTGCGATCGGCGGTCTGTTGGCAGTGTCAGTGGTCCAGCGGCCGTCTTTGCTAAGTCAATTCACCCCACTCATAATATGGCGGCCAGACCACCGAGCTACCATGCTCGGACCATCACTGTGGATACGGTGGTCCATTGAACCGGCAAACTCATAATAAGGCCTTTGGTCCTAATAAGTTATCTGCTGAAGCAAATATAATAATGTGTTTTTCATTATGTAGGTTGACATGTTGGAGCGAAGATTCATTATTATGTGTGGTGATTACATTCTCCGATATTTGGATCTTCTATGGGGTAGCAGGAGTGTCACTGGTGGCTTTCTTAGTGTGTGCTACTAAGTATGGGTATAGCTGGCAGCTGTTCTGTGGTGTAGTCAGGTACTTTAGGGAGTATATCCTTTAGAATTTTAGTAGTGAGCTCTTGAAAATTAGCGCCTGCCTCTTTAAATTTTAAAGTACTTCTTACTTCGATATCAGTGACATGTGGGTCGTGACTGTGATCCCTCATGTTAATAACAACATAATTTTTGAAGTAGACCTCCCATAATACGCATTAGAGTAGTATTTTGTAAATTTCCAATTACCATTGTCAGTGCTTGTAATTTTTAGACGGTACGTGTAGGCCAGTGAAATTATATATCTTGCTGTTTCTGTCATTCTGTTTGGTAATATTTTAATAACATACTCAAATAAATTGTAAATATTTAATTTTGCATCGCTAATGTACATACATATTATTAAAATTGGTTTGCTTATTTTATACTTACATATCAGTTGTTGATTGTAATTGCAGTGCGTTTTCCCACTTTCACATTTAAGGTCTTCTATTGTGGATCAGGTGCTTTATTTTCTGTTTGCAGAAAAACTGTATTAGTAATATTTAAAATGTTTATTGGCGGGTGGCTTGTAGGAGTTGAGGGTCTTTCAATTTATTTTTTACTTTTAAGTTTTAGCTGATATTTACAATGGTTTGTTTTTACTTACTTTTCATATGCCTTTTCCCAGGTGCTCGATTGGTGAATTTTCTTGCTTTGTTTAGTAGTTTGTAGATGGATTTATACTGCTATATTACATACATTTTGGTAGATATTACCAAAAAAAGATAGTTTGGTTTGTTATGTTTATTTTTTTTTTAAATTAAATAGGTTACTTTCAACTATGTTAAAACAAATGTTTCACTTACTTGTGAAGGTAGTTTTCTTCTTTGTGTTTTTCCTGGCAATCTAGCAGAGTATTGTTCTCTTTTGCCATTTAGGGGCCTTATTACCAGTTTGACATGTTTCTTCCTGTATGCAACCCCAACAGTCCCTGGAAGACCGGCAAACCTCTGGTGAACCCACCCACTGGATTATTAGTTGAATCCAGGGTGGCAGGGTGATGCAGCAGTGGTGTCATGACAGATGGTATGTAAGGCTCAAAGAAGAGCCTAAACCGCATGCCACTGCCATGAGTGAGCCTGTAGCACATACATGCACAGTGTGGCATGCACCATGTTATGCATGTCACACAGTGCAAGCACAAAGGTGCTACTGTAGGTGGCACAGAAGGTACGCCCATGGCCATGTACATCCGAGGGCCGTGTTTAAGCCAACATATTTGCATTTCTGCCACCAGTTTCATGCCAGGGTCACTGCCATGAAATGAGCAGTTTTATCTAAAACAAGGGGGACCCACTGAAGTCGCTTGGGACCATGGGTATCAGTTATTTTCTAGAAATAAAGGTCCTAAGCCTAGAACATTATTTCAAAACAGTGTAATATAGACCACAATCGGAAACTATATACACTTTTCTTATACCCAGCCAGGCAAAGAATTTATTACGAAAATATAACAAGTATTCAAAGTGTAAGGTACAATTTGACAACGAACGTTTATCGTTTGAAGTAAGGCACAAGCCTGTGCCGTACTAAGAAAATAGCGGAAAGTTGTAGAGAAAGATGCAAGAGAGAAGACAGTTTACGTCAGGCAAAAAGAAATGAGCGAAACTGGGTACTGCTTCACATTCAAATTGACAGTAATTCCCAGAGTAGTACATACACACAGAAATGTTCATAATTCAACTGTATGTCTCCTAAACAAAGTCGACGGCTTTTCGATCCCGCGCTCAAATTATAGTGGGATCATCATCAGGACTTAATGATTGCCTAGTATAACAAAAATTATATGCGCCTGTAGGGAAAACAGGAGAGAAGCAGAGAAGCAAAAGGATATTTAAATTGCTGTTCTGCGGAAGAATTTCGAGGTCAACTGAGTCACATTCAGTACTTACAAGATTCAGAATCGCAGTGCAGTGAAAAGTGCCAACAATTGTTTTGTTTACTAGGATTGTGCATCCTCGGTGCCAGTGATGTTCTGGGTACTAATACTTCGTGTGCGGACCATTAACACTATTGGGATTTGAGACTAGGCCTGAGATAGTGTTGAGCTGTGAGCATTTTGTGAAAGACTGCCATTTCCGTGTATGTGAGGAGATGACAGCATGTGCACTTATCCGACGAGTCAGGATTAGGTAGTGAACTGTGCTAGGAATCCAATGCTTTACATAGTCAGGGTTTAGTGGAAGAGTTAAATGCTAGACGTTTGTGAAACCGGTTGTGGTTTAGAAGCGGTCGGTTCCCCCTGCTCTATTTAAGTAATTAATGCCAACTCTCCCTTTTCAGTTACCACGAACTGATATACCAACTACCCAGCACTGTGGAAACACACCAACGCGCCACCCGGAATACTCCAACCCTGAGGGTATGCCAGTTTCTCCTATCCCAAACTCAACCGGCTTCACAAACGCTTAGCAAACCACAACCAGTTTCACAAACGTCTAGCATTTAACTCTTCCACTAAACCCTGACTATGTAAAACATTGGATTCCTAGCACAGCAAATATCCATTTGCTTCTCTGTTTCTCTCCTGTTTTCCCTACAGGCGCATATAATTTTTGTTATACCAGGCAATCATTAAGTCCTGATGATGATCCCACTATAATTTGAGCGCGGGATCAAAACGCCGTCGACTTTGTTTAGTAGACATACATTTGATTTATGAACATTTCTGTGTGTATGTACTACTCTGGGAATTACTGTCAATTTGAATGTGAAGCAGTACCCAGTTTTGCTCATTTCTTTTTGCCTGACGTAAACTGTCTTCTCTCCTGCATCTTTCTCTACAACTTTCCCCTATTTTCTTAGTACGGCACAGGCTAAACGTTTGTTGTCAAATTGTACCTTACACTTTGAATACTTGTTATATTTTCGTAATAAATTCTTTGCCCGGCTGGGTATAAGAAAAGAGTATATAGTTTCCGATTGTGGTCTATATTACACTGTTTTAATTGCAAGTTTATATAGCGCTAGGATCGACTCCCGGAGGAGTATCTCCGCGCTTCGACCGCTGCGAAACCCTTCCTGGCTTCCCTGAGAGATGGTCCCTTAATGGGTATCTCCAGGGTGAGACCAGGCATCCCCGGCGGTCTGGTGGGGCCGTTAGTGAAGATGAGGCAAGCTAGTGCCCAGAGTTGCCGAGTGCGATCGCTGATCAGAGTGGGCACCGAGGCGAGAGAATTATCGAGTCCGCTGACCCTGGTCCAGAAACCTGCCGCGTCGGGAATCAAACCCTGGTCCCAGGCCGTCCTCTGCTCTCGGGTCTGCCGCCTCTAACCAGTGAGCCACACTACTTGAAATAATGTTCTAGGCTTAGGACCTTTGTTTCTAGAAAATGAAATGAGCAGTGGTAATGCTGGTTGTACAAAGCCCAGCGGTGTCAGCATCTGTATCGCCATAATATTTAGCCCCTTTTCAGGCTGCCGCTGCAGCGGAATCAGGATCCCGCCAGAGGCAGCAGTCTTTTGGGAGCCTTACCGCCACCATCATAATACAGCAGTCGGATCACCAGGGGTGGTGGCCGTTGGACTGCCACCACAAGTACGGCAGACTTAGGACCTCTGTACTCGTAATAAGTCCTTTAGTCTTTTCGTGTGGTAAGTATGAACATTTTCTGTTCCTATTATACTGTAAGTTTAATAAAAAAAATGTATTGGTTAGCATGCTTTATGGTTGTTTATATTGGTTAATGTTTATTAGGTAGGATTTTTGTTCAGTTATTATTGTTTATCAAGATGGCTAATTAGTATTTCTATTTTAATGTCATATATATGTGTATCTTTTTTGTGTGTTATTTTGAATATGTTATTTGTGTTTAATTTCATTTTTGAATGTTTATTTTTTATATTATGTGATTTGCTGGAAGTATTATTGTTTATTAATTACTTAGGCCCTGATTACGAGAACGGCAGTCTCAAGACTGCCATACCCATGGTGGCAGCTTAACTGCTGCTGGTCTCACCACCCAATTATGACAATGGCAGTCGGACCAACAGAAGGCTTACGCCACCGCCAAGATCCTGGATTCTACAGAAGTGGGAAAATCAGCAGGGAACAGAGGCGGTGCCGATTCTGACACTGCCATGCCTATTCCGATCTGCCATTCCTCCGTCCTTTTCATGGCGGCGACCCCACCATGAAAAAGGTGGCAGAAAGGCAAAGAAGTAACCCAAACAGAGCCCCCAAGAATTTTAGCCCATTTGAACAATGTGGTTGGGGGCATATGTTGTGCCCCCTATATCTGCACTGTTGTACGTGCACTGTGTGCCATTCATGACATGGTGCATGGCAACAGTGCGCGCACGACAATGCAGGCAATGCAGTCCCTTCAGGCTCCCCTTGTGAGGCGAAGCATGCCACAGGACCACTGCAGGCCAACTGCCGCCCCGGAGGTAAACTCCAAATGCGGCGGTTGGGATGCTGCCGGCTTGGTGGATTTCTCCCAACCATCAACGTTGTAATAATGACCTTAATGTTTTAAAATGAATTTTAATTATTTTTCCGTATTACAGTGTATTTAAATCTTATAGAAATTTAAGAATGTAGTTAGATGATGTATTTATTTATGTAGTTTCATTTCATTTTTTAAAAAATTAGAAGTATAATATTATTTTCAAATATTTCTCCTAATTTTTTATTTATTAGTGCATTTTTGACAATTTATATATTCATTTATAGGTAACAACATTTTTGTCTACAATATTTGTGCTTTCAATATTAGTTGAAATAGATATTTGTAATTGTGATATTTTAGCCATCGATATTGGCTTGCTTTTAATTAAGCATAGGATGGCAATATTTTGTAAATATTTAACAACAACCTTCTCTTCATATTGTGAGAACTATAGTTTAGTTTGTCATGCCTGAGTATACTGTTGTGGTACACTATTGTGTTGTGAATATAGTCGTCATGTGGGAAAGAGTCAGCTCTTAACTAATGTTCGGAAGTTGAGATGGTTGTCAAGGGATCTTATGTTTGTGGGTAGTTGTTGCAAATTCATCCTGTGCCCTGGGCACCCTCCAACGTTTTGCTGACTGATGCTGGTAATAACTGATTTTGAATGACCCTGGGGTCTGCCTAACCAGGCCCAGGGCCAGTGCTGAGCTAAAAGGAACATATTAGAATACAGTTAAAACACCCAACATATACTGGGGTACACTATGGTATGGTGGGGTACCCCTGTAATTGGCATGACCTATCCCATAGGGCCCTAGTATATAATAGGGCAGGTGATTGAAAATACCTACAAGTTCCCAGTACCCTGAGGAATGGAAGTTTAGAGGCCAGCAGATTTTTGTGCACAAGCATGTGGGCACCGCTGAGTCCTGAGGTCAGTTTAGATGCAGCACTGGGTGCCAGGAGAGCTTTTAAACAGTAAATTGTGCCCAAACTCGACTTTGGTGGCAGGGGCACTTAAAAAAGGAAAACCCTACAATGTTTTGGCATATTAGGGACCCCAGGGTCTCCCCTAGGTATCCCAGGGGTGGGGGTCAGTTATCAATAAGGTACACCCTTATAAAATGAGTTTTGATATGCCTGGGTAAAGTGAAATTTCACATTTCCCTCCCCACATTGTCGTTAAGTGCTGCTCAAATTCGACTTTGATGCTAGGAGCACTGGGTAAGAGGATCTGCAATATTTCTGCAGATTCAGAACCCCTAAAGTCTCCCCTAGTTGCACAGGGGGTGGGGTCCTGTACAAATTAGGGAAATACTTATAACATATGTTTTTATAAGCCCTGGTGCTAGAAAATTGGCCCAAGCCATTTTCCTCATTGCAAGCCCCATGGCCCGTAGGTTAACATGGTAGGAAGTTATTGATTAATAAATATTGATAGGAGAGGACAAGCCAGACCATTCAAAGTCTATCCCATAATGGTAGTAGTAAATTCAACAATATTCTATTGTTGAATTTCTCCTAAAGTGTACATACAAGAAGTTATAAAACGTTCTTGTTTGTAACTCCAAATTCAGCCTTCCAGTGGCCTGCCCAGATTGGTCAGAGTTAGGTGGATTAGCCAGGCTGCTTTGAAGAAATGATAAAGAACCCCTGGGGTTAAAAACTCTGCTGGGAGGGCAGTGTGCTGGTCTATAGGAATGCCAGGCCAGGGGGTGGAGTCATAAACCATGCTCTTCAAAGGCAGAGGGGAGGCCTGGGTTTCAGTTGCACTCTTACACTCTTGACCCAGAGTCAGGGCTAGGCTTAAGGAAGGTATGTGCAGATGGTGGGGGGAGAGTCCATGGAAATAAGCCATCCCAGGGGGTGTGTTTAGCCAGCTCTTGCCTCCTCGATAGAAAATCAGCCATTATGGATTTGGAAGATTTGATTCACTCTGGGACAAAATAATGCCACACTCTACAGGATGTGGTCATAAATATGAGGAGTTACCCTGCTCTCATTGGTCAGAAGTGACCTGTTGCTTGACCCAAAGAATTTTGAATAAGTATCTGAGATAGGTAGAGCCCTTCAGATCTGCTGCTTGAAACTTACTGAAGCAAGAAGTGTCCTGCTTTGAAGTGTTGCTGGGCAAAGATTTCTAAGGCCTGACCTCTGAAGATTGCACCCACTGAAACTGCAGCCCTGTGAATTACCTTGCTGCAAAAGGACAAAATATTGGACGCCCTGCAAGCTACAGGTTAACAGTTCACCTGGACATCTCCACAAAGAATTCCCAGCCTGGAGTACCAGTAGATTTGTAAGGGTTGTATTCAAGTGGATTGCGGAATTGAAGTTTCATACTTTCAAGGACCCTCTTGGAGATTCCAGAACCTTGGATTGTGTGTTGGATACTTTGGGACCCGAAAGCAGAACTTCAGGAAGGAGTTGTAACTGGACCCCCCTGCTGGAGAAGGCGCAACACATTTGGTGAGATTCTCCAGAAAAATGTTTAAAGGTGTCCCTGTCAGAGAAAACGAAATGACTAAAAAGGGAAATTTTGGTTTCTAAGCACTAGAAAGTGACTAATCTTTAAAATTAATATATCTATTTCCCTACAAGTTTCTGGACCAGGGTCAGCGGACTCGATAATTCTCTCGCCTCGGTGCCCACTCTGATCAGCGATCACACTCGGCAACTCTGGGCATTAGCTTGCCTCATCTTCACTAACGGCCCCACCAGACCGCCGGGGATGCCTGGTCTCACCCTGGAGATACCCATTAAGGGACCATCTCTCAGGGAAGCCAGGAAGGGTTTCGCAACGGTCGAAGCGCCTTGGGACCCTACGGGTAAGTAGTGCGCTATATAAATGCCAATACATACATACATACATACATACAATGGATTGTTTTCGTTTTGGTGTCATTTAAAAGATAAAAATATTACCTATTTTTCAAAATTGGTGTTGGATTTTTATTTTGTGTTGTGTCTTAATTACTTACTGAAATGGTGTTTTCAATTGCTTTACATACCTGTCGTGAAGTTAAGCCTGTCTACTCGCAGCCATGTTACCAAGGGTTGACAATAGGAATACTTTTCTAAGACCTATGCTGGGACCTACCATGTGTTAGTGGCTTTGTTGCCAGTGGGCAGACCTACATTTGCCCCTACCAATAACCCACTTTCCAACATTTGGTGCTCAGCGGTGTGGATGAGGACTTGTGTTTAAAAAGTACACCTTTCAGTGAATGATTTAAGATTATAAAAATCCTCTAAATTGCCTTAGAACAAAACTTTTGAGTTGATTTTGGGAATTTGGACTAAACTGTTTTTAATCAATTATTTAGATTTTTCCAAATTCTTCTACGTCTGTAGTGCCTAGTTTATTGTGACCCAAAACTAGGGAACCATGGAGCTGGACATGACTAAACTGTCCCAGTATAAGATAGCTGATCTTAGGGAACAGTGTAGGCTTAGGCGGCTGCATGCTGTCAAGAAGATAAGGAAGGCAGGGTTGCTTGAGTCCCTAAACGCCTGGGACAGGGCAGCTGAGGAAAACCAAGGGAGGGGAGAGCATGTTCCCACAACCTCACCCAAGAGAGGGGTGAGGTAAGACCTCTTCTATTGTGACTAGTGTTAGCCTGGTGAATCAAGGTCGTGGTGGGAGTGGGGAAGGGTCTCTTATTCAGGAACTATTACCATCCCTTGCAGAGAGACAGATTCAGGCACAATTAGCTTTGATAGCTTTAAAGCAAAGGAAGCTGGAATGGGAAGAGAAGAGATGGGAGAAGGAAGAGAAAATTAATGGTGGCAGCGAAAGTAAGAAAATGCTGAGATGTCCAGGCGTCGTATATTTGAACCTAAACTTCCCAAGGGCATAGTACCCAAGTACACTGAGGGGGATGACATTGACTGGTGGCTAGCAGCCTTTGAGAGGGCCCTTAAAATGAGTATGTTCCACTCCAGGTATTGGGGTGCACTCCTGTGGGGGTTGATTTCAGTAGTTAGGAGGGATAGGCTCCTGACCCTGAAAGGAGAGGATGCAGAATCATACCAGCAGATGAAAGCATGCTTAGTTAAAACATTTGGTCTGACTCCAGAACAGCACAGGGTGAAGTTTAGAGGCACCCAGATATTGAGCTCAAAGTCTTGGGTAGACTTTATGCATGTTTCAGTAAAGGCACTTGAAGGCTGGATTGTTGGTAACAAAGTCGACACATATGAGGGATTGTATAATTTGTTTTTGAAAGAACAAATTTTGACTCATTGTGCAGATGACAAGTTACGCCAGTATCTAGTGGACTCTAAGCTGACAGACCCCTTAGAGCTGGGAGAATCAGCTGATGAGCGGATGAGATTCCAGGTTCCCATTCAGCACCAGGGGGGTGACCAGAAGAAAGGAGGACAGGACCCTCCCCAGGGGAAAGCCCAGGGAAAGGAAGGTCAAAAACCTAAGGAGTCCTGTAAAGACCTACAAAATCCTGCACAAGGAGGTGGGGGGGGGGGCGAGGAAACCCAAATTCAAAGGGAAGGGATTTCAGGGAAAACCTGGTAGGTTCTTTGATCCCTCAAAGATGGGTAAGTGCTATGACAGCCAGGGCACACGCAGGGAGATGATGTCTGTACCAAGAAGCCCCCCCCCCCCCTAAGGGGCCATCCACAGGGATTGCCAGTGTCAGTATAGGGGTGGAGTGTGGTGCCCCAGAGAGGGGTAGTCAGGTGGTGGAAGCAACCTTAGTGTCCTTGGGTGGGGTGAATATTGCCACCATTGCTGCCTTACCTCCAAACATGAACACGTACAGGCAAAGGCCTAAAGTGAATGGGACTAAGGTTGAGGCTATCAGAGACACTGGGGGTGGTGTAACTGTGTACCTTGATGAACTGGTGCCTCCAGAGAGGTTGTTACCTGGTGAGTTTCACCAGGTGACATATGCCGACAGCACTACCAAATTCCATCCTATGGGTGTGGTGGATTTGAAATGAGGAAGTGTGCCAGGCCCTATGAAGGTAGCAGTGTCAAAAGTGCTCCCAGTCCAGTGTTCACTGGGCAATGATCTTGAAGCCTCTGTGTGGTCAGAGGTAGAGAGAGGACTCCATATGAAAATATTGGAGCTCCCTGAGTTGGTATGTGTTGTGACTAGGTCACAGACTAGCCAGATCCGAGGGGCTGGACACTTGAACCCTGGAACAGAGGGCCAAGCATCCAAGGACAAGGGCACTAGGCCTGGTAAGCCAGCCCAGGGAACTCCAGAAGTGCAGGACAAATCTAACCCTCAGGTGGAGGATCTGGCCTCTGAGGGAGGGACTCCATCTCTGCCAGAGCTGTGAGATTTGTCAGAACTGACAGGAGTAGGTGGACCCTCCAGAGAGGAGTCAGTCAGGGACAGCGTGACTGTCCCACCCTGGAGAGCTTGAGACAGATTGCTTCTAAGCAAGAGGAGGGAGTTGACATTGGGTTTCACAAACTCTACTGGGAAGACGGACTGCTTTATACTGAGGCCAGAAACCACCAGGAGGTTGGCGATACCCCAGAAGTACAGAGAGTTCAACCTGATTTTGGGTCATGATATCCCCATGGCAGGACATTTGGGAAAGACAAAGACTTGGAACCGGTTGGTGAATTATTTCTACTGGCCCAATATGTCGGAAAATGTAAAGAAGTTTAGCAGCTCCTGTGTCACCTGTCAGGCCAGTGGCAAGGCAGGGGGCAAGACAAAGGCTCCCCTAATACCACTGTCAGGTGTTGGAGTTCCTTTCGAAAGGGTGGGAATGGACTTTGTAGGTCCACTGGACCTACCCACTGCATCAGGGAATAGGTATATCTTAGTGGTGGTTGACCATGCTACTAGATACCCTGAAGTCATACCGCTTGGAATCATTGAGGCTCACGCAGTGGCTAGAGCACTGCTTGGTATGTTCACCAGAGTGGGTTTTCCAAAAGAGGTGGTATCAGATAGGGGCACAAACTTCCTGTCCAGCTATCTGACTGCTATATGGGATGAGTGTGGTGTTAACTACAAGTGCCCCCTATCACCCACAAACAATTGGTCGTGTTGAGAGATTCAACAAAACCCTGAAAGGCATGATAAATGGGTCGTCATAGAAACTCAGGAGGCGATGGGATATTATCCTCCCATGCCTACTGTTTGCCAACAGGGAGGTGCCACAGGAAGGGGTTGGTTTCAGTCCCTTTGAGTTATTGTTTGGACACTCTGTGTGGGGGCCATTGAGCCTGCTAAGAGAGTCTTTAGAGAAGCCTCTTAAAGAAGCTAAGGACAATTGAGCCTGCTAAAAGAGTCTTTAGAGAAGCCTCTTAAAGAAGCTAAGGACAATGTGCTTGATTATGTGCTAGGCCTGAGATCTAGAATGGCAGAGTACATGTACAAGGCAAACAGGAAACTAGAGGCCAGCCAGGAGCTCAAGAAACACTGGTATGATCTAAAGGCTACTATGCCTGAGTATACTCCAGGACAGTTGGTGTGGGTTGGAGCCTGTGGCTCCCACGGCCTTCCATGATAAGTGGAGTCACCCTATCCAATCTTTGAAAGGAAGGTGAGGTTTCCTATTTGGTTGGCCTTGGCATCCCCAGGAACCCACTCAGGGTCCTGCATGTGAATAGATTGAAACCCCACAATGACAAGGCAGATATGACCATGTTACTCGTCACTGATGAGGGTGTGGAGGAGGAAACTGAGCCTGTGCCCAACCTCCTCTCCACTAATATGCAAGATGGGTCAGTGGAGGGAGTGGTACTCTCTCCCAAATTGACAGACCAGCAGCACAGAGACTGTAAGAAAGTATTGGAGCAGTTTGCTTGACCCCAGGCATCACTGAGTAGTGTTTGCACCACATTAACACTGGTGACAGCCTATCTGTCAAATATAACCTGTACAGGTTGTCTGACCTTGTCAGAGTCAGCATTAAAGCTGAGTTTGATAAGATGCTGGAACTGGGGGTAATTGAACCATCTGAAAATCCATGGGCCAGTCCAGTGGTACTGGTACCTAAACCTAATCCTCAGGGGGGACCCAAGTAGTTAAGGTTCTGTGTGGACTACAAAGGCTTGAATGCAGTCACAAAGACTGATGCTCACCCTATACCTAGAGCTGATGAGCTCATTGATAGGTTAGGGGCTGCTAAGTACCTGAGTACTTTTGATTTGACTTCAGGTTACTAGCAGGTTGCCCTCACTGATGGAACAAAGGAGAGGTCAGCATTCTCCACACCAGAGGGACATTATCATTTCAAGGTAATGCCCTTTGGATTAAAGAATGCACCTGCCACCTTCCAAAGGTTGGTGAACAGGGTCTTGTCTGGGTTGGAACAGTTCAGTGCAGCTTACCTGGATGATATAGCTGTGTACAGTTCTACCTGGGGGGATCACTTAAACCACCTAAGGGAAGCTCTTTAGGTCATGCAGCAATGCCTGACTATTAAGGCAAGCAAGGGCCAAATAGGACAGAGTTCTCTGGTGAACCTGGGCAACCTGGTAGGCGGGGGCCATGTACAGCCTCTCCAAGTGAAAATCCAAACTATTTTTGATTGGACAGCTCCTGTTACCCAGACTCGGGTCAGGGCATTCCTTAGACTGACAGGGTACTATAGAAGGTTTGTTCAAAACTATGGGACCATTGTGGGACCCCTAACATAGCTGACTTCTAAAAAGAGTCCCAAAATGGTGATTGGGACCTCAGAGTGCCAGAAGGCTTTTGACACTCTGAAAGCTGCTATGTGTTCGGCACCAGTGTTACTGGCCCCTGAGTACACAAAATAATTTGTAGTTCAGACAGATGCTTCATAGCAAGGGATTGGAGCAGTATTGTCACAGTTAAATGAAGGGGGCCTTGTTCAGCCAGCTGCCTTTATTAGCAGGAGGCTTCTTCCCATTGACAGAGAGGCTTTTGCTATGGTGTTGTCCTTGAAAAAGTTGAGGCCATATTTGTTTGGGATTCACTTTCGTGTTCAAACTGACCACAGGCCTCTCAGGTGGCTCATGCAGATGGGATGGGAGAATCCCAAGCTGTTAAGGTGGTCCATTTCCCGACAGGGAATGGACTTTACAGTGGAACACAGACCCGGGGTTACCCATGCAAATGCAGATGGACTTTCCAGGTTTTTCCACTTAGCTGATGAGGACTACCAGGTTGTTGGTTAGTAACCCACCACCTTTCATTATGGTGGGGGCTATGTTGCAAAGTCACCCTTTGTCCTGGGCACATCCCAACATTTTGTTGACTTATGCTGATGGTAACTGTTTTTGACTGACCCTGGGCTCTGCCTAACCAGGCCCAGGGCCAGTGCTGAGCTGAAAGGAACACATTAGATAGAATACAGTTAAAACACCCAACATATACTAGGGTACACAATGGTATGGTGGGGTACCCCTGTAATTGGCATGACCTACCCCATAGGGCCCCAGTCTATATAATAGGGCAGGGGATTGAAACTACCTAGAAGTCCCCAGTACCCTGAGGCATGGCAGTTTAGAGCCCAGCAGCTTTTCCTGCAATAGCATGTTGGCACTGCTGAGGCCTGAGGTCAGTTTAAAAGCAGCACTCGGTGCCAGGACTGCTTTTAAACAGTAAATTGTGCCCAAACTCGACTTTGGTGATAGGGGCAATTAAAAATGGGAAAATGGGAAACCTACAATGTTTTGGTATATTAGGGACCCCCAGGGTCTCCCCTAGGTATCCCAGGGGTGGGGGGTCAGTTATCTAAAAGTTAAACCCTTATAAAATGAGTTTTTATATGCCTGGGTAAAGTGAAATTTCCCATTTCACTCCCCACATTGTGTTAAAATGCTGCTCAAGTTAGATTGTGATGCTAGGAGCACTGGGTAGGAAGGATCTGCAATATTTCTGAAGATTGAGAACCCCAAAAGTCTCTCCTAGTTGCAATGGGGGTGGGGGTCCTGTAGAAATTAGGGAAATACTTATAAAATATGTTTTTATAAGCACTAGTGCTAGAAAACTTGCCCAAATCATTTTCCCCATACAAACCCCATGGCCCATAGGTTAACATGGTAGGAAGTTATTGACTAATAAATATTGATAGGAGAGGACTAGCCGGACCATTCAAAGACTTCCCAGAATGGTAGTAGTGAATCCAACAATATGCTATTGTTGAATTTCTCCTAAATTGTACATACAAGAAGTTATAAGACTTTCTTGTTTGTAAGTCCAAATTCAGCCTTCAAGTGGTCTGCACAGAGTGGTCAGAGTTAAGGGGATTAGCCAGGCTGTTTTCAAGAGATATAAAGAACCCCTGGGGTTAACAACTCTGCTGGGAGGGCAGTGTGCTGGTCTGTAGGAATGCCAGGCCAAGGGGTGGAGTCGTAAACCATGCTCTTCAAATGCATAGGGGAGGCCTTGGTTTCAGTTTCACTCTTACACTCTTAACCTCTTCGCTGCTGATGACGAGCTCAGCTCGTCATCAGCCACGGTAGTCGTGTGCTGATGACGAGCTGAGCTCGTCATATAAAACGGCTCTTTGAATTTTGCCGCACACAGCGGGAAAAGCCGCCGTAGCGATTCGGTTAAGCCAGAGTCAGGGCTAGGCGTAAGGAAGGTATGTGCAGATGGTGGGGGAGTGTCCATGGAAATAAGCCTTCCTAGGGGGCGTGTTTAGCCAGCTCTTACCTCCTTGCTAGAAAATCAGCCATTATTGTTTTGGAAGATTTGATATACTCTGGGACAAAATAACGACACACTATACAGGATGTAGTTATAACTATGAGGGGTTGCGTTGCTCTCATTTGCCAGAAGTGACCTGTTGTTTGTCCCAGAGAATTTTGAATAAGTATCTGAGAGCGGCAGAGCCCTCCACATCTGCTGCTTGAAACTTACTGAAGCAAGAAGTGCCCTGTTGTGAAGTTTTGCTGTGCAAAGATTTCTAAGGCCTGGCCTCTAAAGACTGCACCAACTGAAACTGCAGCCCATTGGATTACCTTGCTGCCAAAGAACTAAAGAGTGGACTCCCTGCAAGCTACAGGTTAACAGAGCTTACCTGGACATCCCCACAAAGAATTCCCAGCCTGGAGTACAAGTGGATTTGTAAGGGTTGTGTTCAAGTGGAGTTCAGCCACGTTAAAAAGGGTTGAGCATAGGAATTATTTTCTAAGACCTATGCCTCGTCCTACCACTTGTTAGTGGCCTTGTTGCAAGTGGCAGACCTACATTTGCCCCTACCAAATTCCACTTTCCAAAGGAAGTGAATTCCATAGTTTGGCTGCTTGAATGGAAATGTTCCACCATGCTGTTTTTCTTATATATTGGATTTTTTAGGTGGGAAGCAATGCTCGAATCTAGGTTTATTTGTTGTATATATTTGGTGATTTTCCTCCTGATGAAGAGTGGTCATTTGCCATGAATTGCTTAGTGTGTAATACACAGCAGCTTGAAGGTGGGAGAGGAGTCTGTCATCTACTCAAGTCTTTTGCCCTGCCGGCAAGGCCGCCATGAAGGGGGAACTAATAAGAGACTCAGCCCTGTGAAAGAGAATGTCCCTGACTGCTATTTTGGGCCCAAGCCACCTAACCTCAAAAATAAAAATGTAAGAAAAATATAACAGCTGAACTCCCTTCACTAACCATATACTTCAATTTCAGCTAGCTGCTGATTTCTTACATTTCAAAAAATTGTCCACCTCTTCTGGTGATCTAAAGTTGTGCATCTTGTTATCCAGCATGACCTTTAGGAGTGCTGGGAACCTTAACTGAACTTCATCACCTATCTCTTAAGGAATCTATCCACTTGCCTAGTTCCCACCTTCTATCCTCTGTAATGCGAGAAATATCAGATCTTATTCTGCAAGTCGAGCCTTGTAGCTGAATAGTTTTGAGCTTCAGAGCAACCCCAAGTAGTTGTTCCTTAAGAGAATATAACTGGATATACACCAAGATTTTCCTAGGTTTTTCCATCCCTGGTTTAGCTTAAATAGGTCCCTGTGGACCCATTGAATCTCAGCATCCCAGAGAGACGCTGACGCAACCTGGCGGTATGCTTTAGTCAGAATTTTAATAACAAAGGTATTGATGTTATCCCCCTCCATTCCTTCTGCAAAATCCAGAATCCTGATATTATTCCTTCTGGAATTATTTCAAGTCTCTCCTTTTCCTTTAGCCTACTCACTTCTAGAGTGTTCCCCATCACATCTAGACTAAGCTCTCCCACTTTATTCTCTAGCTCCTCCAAATGATACATTAGTGCAGAGATACTTTCCTCTAGATTAGTACATGTATCCTGAATCTTTTTCTGGTTTACTTCTGCAATAGAAAAACGTTCCTTAATCCCTAGGGACAGCTGGGTCAGCATCTCCTGTATGGAGTCCGAGCCCTGTGTTGTTATTCCCTGTCCCCTATCTGTGGTTTCATTCCTCATATCAGGGCCACTCTGATGAGGATTTCCCTCGGCTGAAATGCTTGCCTCAGAGAGAACAGTGTATCTATTTGGTGAAATGATGGCAGCATCTGGTGGCGTTGTGGTCTGAGCCGAGGCGGAACCCTGCTATACAGCTTCCTTATTACTCTGCATGTTCAATATAAAGTAAGACCTAAGGGATGGAGTCACCCTTGCTGGCGGCAAGGAAGATTTCTTCTTCCTCTCCTTATTGGAAGTCAGTTTCCCGGCCTTGTCAGGCTGAATCCTAAGTCTGTGCTTGTTAGGTCAGGGAGGGTTCCCAAGGGTGGGGTTGGAGGGTGGAAGAGTGTTTCACATTTGCTGGTGGGGAGCATTGGGCAAAAGAAAATCCTAAATATGACCCCATGTGACTTAATATTTATCTGTAGATATAGTTCGGGGAAGAACAAGGAATATGGAAGGGGGTAGACCTGGGTTAGGGGGAGATGAGTTCCTTGAGATTTTATGATGGAATGTGAATGGTCTGAGAGTTAAGAAAAGGCAGCGTTTGGTCTTGCAACATCTTAAGGATAATGCGGCTAAGATGCTTATGCTTCAAGAGACACACTTGCTGCAGTCAGAGTGTAAGGCTTTGTTTGGGAAGCTCAGATGGGTTGAGAAGGTTGTAGCTTCTGACCAACAATGTTGTTCAAAGGGGGTGGTCATATTTATTAAATCAAACACATTAGTGGAGCTTGTTAAGTCACAGATATATGATAGAGGAAGGTGGGTAATAGCTGAGGTGAGATGCCATGGTTCCAGCTATACTTTAGCCGATTATTACGGCCCTAATGAGGACAACACCGATCAGTTGAACAATCTATGTTTAGCCTTGGTGGATTTTGAAGCCCCCCTGATTCTAAGTGGTGATTTTAATGTTCTTCTGAATAATAATTTTGACAGATCCCCCTCCAGAACCCAGATTGCTGTACCATGTGTTAAAGCTCATTTAGTTACAATGCAAAAAAAATTCAATCACTGTGATGTTTGGCGGAAAAAAATGGGTGAGGTGAGAGAATATTCTTTCTATAGTAAAAAGAACCACCATTAATCCAGAATCGATTATGTATTTATTGATCTATCAGAGTTAGAATCAGTAAGGATATTTGAATAGCTACCTATTCACATTTCGGATCATGGCGCTATTGTTTTAAAAGTAGAACTCCTCTCTGTGACAATCTTGAGGAGGTGGAACCTGAATAGGAGATTTCTTTTGCAATCTTCGACCCCTGATCTACTAAAGATAGAAACAGCTAGCTTTTGTCAATGTAACCTAGACTCTGCCCCTTTGCATACAGTTTGGGATGTCTTTGTGGCGTGGCTTAGCGGGACCTTAAAGGGTGCAGTTGCTGGTTGGTCCAGATCAGAAAACCGCAAGATTATAGATTTAGAAAAGCAACTAGCACTCGCAGAGACAGCCTTAAAAAGGGGGCAGGTGGCTGATTAGAAAGAAACCCTACTAGCCAGGGTTGAGGATTTACAGATGAAGATCAGGCTTAAAACTGAAGCAATTATGCTCCAATAGTGGGAGGCAAGTAAGATGAGTGACTTGACCAGTGGGAGAATTATGGCAAACTACTCTCCATGAAAAGCAGAGTTGATAGATGCCATAATTTCTGTCAGGGACTGTCCGGGACTATGTGGGGAACACAGTCAGAGACTTGGACAAGGACTGGGAACTGGGTAGAAGACGTACACAGAAAGGAGGAGTACAGTGCTGCCCAGGATCATAGAGGGAGTCAGAGGAGTAAGAGGGATCCAAAGGGGAAGCCTGTACAAGTGAGCAAGATGGGTAAGACTCAGAAAGGAAGGGCACTCACAAGGCAATTTAGCATTCAGACTAACTACACCCAGGACGGACGTGCAAGACATATATAATACAACATTAACAATAAAGGGGATGTGGGGTAAAGCACTCAGGAGCTCCACATGGTAAGACTGAAGTTCAGTAAGTTTCTTACCCCCAATTGCTGTTACAGATACTGACTGCAAATACCCACATGTAGGATATGCATGCAAAGGCAGGGTCTGTGGAGCTTATACCTATAGTGATGTTATAAATGTAACTCAAAGACAAAACTCACAGTGAACAAGAAACACCACCTAGGTAGTCAGCTGAGCCCACGGATCCTGGCGATCAAACAGAAACGCGCAAGGCAGTAACAGCAAAGGGATGGAACTAAACACAAGCACAATAGACAAGGAGCTAGCAAGGAGGAGTGCTTAACAGGAAGGAAATGACAGGGCACACTTGGCAGAAAGCAGGTAAAAAACATACAAGGTAACAAAAGTAAGACAGCAGAATAGAAAGGCAGCAGACTAGAACTGGAACCAAGGAAATGGGAAGCAAGGCAGGGACTGGAAACGGATATACAGAAGGGGAGGCTACAAGGGAATACTAAAATAGTGCAGGTTAAGGAATCAAGAAAACAAAGTAGCAGAGAAGGCAGTGCTGGGGCAGGAACAAGAAGTGAGCTAAGGCTCAGGAGTCAAGGCAGCACTGCAGACAGTGCTGGTTCAGGAACAGGGAACTACCAAAGCTTCAGGAGTCAAGGTAGCACTGCAGGCAGTGCTAGTTCAGGAACAGGGAAATTACCAGAGCTTAGGAGTCAAGGTAGCACTGGAGGCAATACTGGTTCAAGGAAACAGGACATAGCTACAGCTTAGGAAACAAGGAGTCAAGAGAGCACTGCAAGCAGTGCAAATCAGGAAGAAATAGCTAAGCCCAGGAACAAAGAATAACTAGAGCTCAGGAACTCGGGAAACAAGGTAGCACTGCAGGCAGTGCTAATTCAGGTACAGGGAATAGCTATAGCTCAGGAGCTCAGGAAACAAGGTAGCACTGCAAGCAGTGCTATTCAGGAGGTGGGTAACTGCTTCAGTTCAGGAACAAGGAATAATAAGGCTATGGGGTCAGGGTAGCACTGCAGGCAGTGCTAATTCAGGAACAGGGATAACAGCAGCAGGTCAGGAACAAGGCATAATTAAAGCTCAGGAAACACTGGAAACAAGAATAGCAAAAGCTCAGGGACCTCTGGAACCAAGGATTGGTCTCACCGGTAAACAGCTACAATGACCAACCTTTGCCTGAATGGAGCTGGGGCTTAAAAGAGCTCACAGTAATCACATGCAGCTGGTGTGAGCAGGCTAGCAGCAGCCAGCCACAGGTGAGCTGAATTCCTCCACCCATCCTTGGCCTGCAGGGGTGGAGACAAAGCAGTGAGCAGGGAGTTCTGGGTAATGGAGTTTCAGGCATGAGTAGGCTGGCTTTAAGTCTAAGCAGGCTGGCTTTCACAAAACCCGGCATGGATTTGGAATGGATGTCAATTCCCAAATAGTGTCCAAATGGCTGGAAGTCAAGATATGCATGCAGGGGAGTATCAACAAGCATATTAGAACACTGGAGAGTGCCACAGTTCAGCCCCCTGGTGGTGGACATGAGAACATAGGGAGCGAATCGTGACAGTACTCCCCCTCCAAAGACCGTCTCCCGGAGTCTGGAACTGGATCTAAAGCCTTTGCTCCTAAGAATTAAGTCAATTCCCCTCATAGATTTAGTGCACACTATCAGAGGACTGAAGGTTAATTGTGATGTTCTGGAGAGTTGGTTAATACTCTGTAAATTAACAGCAGTATTGAAGGTAGAATTTGAAGAGTCCAAATCCAGTGACAAGGGCTTAGAAGCCTGCATTGAATGTGTTTGAAGTCCTGATGATGACAGGCTAGAGTAGCACTCTGAAAACAAAGGCTGATTGACTGTAGGGTCAAAAGCAGATAACGGATTGGCAGGAGGCACAGTGGAGAAGTGTGGCTCAAGTGGTTGGAGTGGCAGACCCTGATGCAGAGGTCTGGCCCGGACCAGGGTTCAATTCCCAGCCTCGGCGGGTCTTGGATTCAAATTTCCCCGGACCTGACAAATCTCGCCTCGGTGCCTATTCCAATCATGGAGTCCCACTCTGTAACTCTGGGCAATAGCTTGCTTAATCTCTACAACGGCCCCTTGCAGCGGGATGCCTGGCTTTCACCTTGGGGATGCCCAGTAATGGGTTATCTCGCAGGGGAATACCAGGACGGGTTCCCTAAGCAAGCGCTGGGACGCTTTCGGGCAGCCATGCACTCTACAAATCAAATTTCATTTCATTTCATTTCACAGAGGTCAAAGACAAACTGGCTGAAAATGAAGGAGGTGATAGGAAGCAGACCTGAATTTCAGGCCCCGGAAGGAAACATACTAAAGATACACATGCAGGATACTTAGGAAGCAGGTATGCAGGAGACCCAGGCCCTGGAGGCTTACATGTTGAGAGTTTTGTCTCTGGTGCTGGAGGTTCAGTCTCTGAATTTGTATGTATTGAGACCTCTGAAAGCTGGGAAACTGGAAGCACAGAGTCAAAACGTTGGCACAGTAGAGGCTCAAGTCCAGAAGGCAGGGAGCCTGGAAGCTCTGCTGCAGAAGGCAGGGAGCCTGGAAGCTCTGATGCAGGAGGCAGGGAGCCTGGAAGCTCTGGTACAGGAGGCAGGGAGCCTGGAAGCTCTTGTGCAGGAGGCAGGGAGCCTGGAAGCTCTTGTGCAGGAGGCAGGGAGCCTGGAAGCTCTTGTGCAGGAGGCAGGGAGCCTGGAAGCTCTGATGAAGGAGGCAGGGGGCCTGCAGGTACTGGTACTGTAGACATGCTCTTTGGAAGCTCTGGCTCCATAAACAGGTTTTTATGAGGCGTCGGCTCTATAAGCAAATTGGTTGGAGGCTAAGTAGGCAGGCAGACTGCAGGCTGAAGTTCTGTAGGTAGGCCGGCTGAGGACTCAGGCTCTGAAGGAAGGTAGTCTGGAGGCCCTGGTACTGATGGCAGGAAGACTGCAGGCTCGGGCTCAGATGGCAGGAAGGCTGCAGGCTGAAGTTCAGGAGGCAGCAGGCCGGCTGAGGACTCTGAAACAAGACAAGCTGATGGCAGATAGGCACAAGGATGACAGTCTTTAAATTCTGAAAATGGCGATTGCCCTTGAACATCCCTATTGTCAATAGTGAAATCTTCACAGTTCATTGGCCCATTAAAACATACTGAAGTGCTCTCTTCGGGATGGCTAAGAATACTGCTTATTTTAGAGTCTCTGTTGATCAGACTTCCTTTACTTTTTAGCACTTCACATCTCTTAGTCAGAGGAAGTAGGTCGGAGACTTCATGGTCATGAGAGATTTGTTCAATTCCTTCTGCATTATAAGGTGGTACAGATGCATCAGAGCATAGAGTATTATTTCCTGACTTTTCAATATGTGGCAAGCTTGAAGGTGGAAGAGCAAACAAGGGGTCAGGATTTTGTTCCTTCTCAGTGAGGTTGTCTTCAGTTGTAGTAGTTAAATCTAGAGCATGGTCTGAGTCACAGGACATTGTCACAGCAGGGATTATGTGGATCACCGGTTCAGGTTTTGTCTTTATGTCGACGACCTGTCCCTGGCTTATCTCTGAGATAGAACTGACCTCATTACCAGGAAAAGAAAGCAAAGAGATGTGTTTTGTCTTGCCTGGCACTTGGGTTTCCTGAAAAGTGGAGGGACACATCTCAGATGTAGCGCCTGGATGTAATTTAGTACTAGAAGACAAAACAGAGGAGTTACACATGTCAGGATTCAAACAAATACTTTCCTTAGCTGGACTGTGAGACAAGGTACTATGGTTGTTCTGAATGGTATCTGAGTGATCAGCCACAGAATTATTAACACAATTGCTGGACCAGCTCAGAGGGGAACGCAAAAGAGAGAGCAAGGCTTCATTCTCCATTTCTAAGGAGGCTAACATAGAGGTGGAAAAGTTGTTTTTTACAGGGGTTTTAAATTCCCACTTGAACTCTGGGTTATAATTTTTTAACAGAGTCTGAAACATTTTATTCTCTTGTTGTAATTCAAGAATCTTAGATGAAAGCATGTCCTGCGAGGACTGCAGATCTTTCTCTATAAGGACAGTGGCAGACTTGGCAACTTCACAAGCAACAGAGTTATACCTTGGATTTTGTTCAAAGTGGCTATTAGCCTCATGTGTTCTAGTAGGTCTTTTCTCTCTTTTGTTGAACTGATTATTGTTTACTTTGAATGTGGTATTTAACAAGGTCCCTTTAGTATCCAGGACTGTGATTTTTACTGGACTACAAGACTGGGTAACATTATGTGAATGGAAAACAGAGGTTATGAAATGGATCTGCTCTTTCTTTGGTTGTGTGGTTGAACATTGTATTTTACAACCACTGTCAGCAGACATGCGAGAATCCAAATTCTTGTTCAGCAAACTGAGTAAGGTATTATTTTCCTTTTGCAATTCTGACACAGACATTGAATCTGGATCAGAACAGAAGAGCAAGTCAGGATCTGGCAAAGAGGTTTTTGAAAGCCAATGAGTAAAATATTCAGAACGTAAATGTCCATTTTTCATAAGAGGATTAATTGTTTCAGGACTAGGGTGAACATTTTCAAACTGGAAAGTAGACACTTAATGTCTCTCATTGGTGAACACTGGGGAACTGCCCTAAACAAACTTAAATGATGCACTGGCGTGTCTCTTTCTTAAACCTCTCATTATGACACAGTTAATATTTGCTAACACACATGAAACAGAAAAAGGTAGCTAACTGAATGCAAAGAAACCTCAGAAGTGACCCTGGAAATGTGGGTTGGTCATTCTGTTAGGGACTGTCCGGGACTATGTGGGGAACACAGTCAGAGACTTGTACAAGGACTGGGAACTGGGTAGAAGACGTACACAGAAAGGAGGAGTACAGTGCTGCCTAGGATCATAGAGGGAGTCAGAGGAGAAAGAGGGATCCAAAGGGGAAGCCTGTACAAGTGTACAAGATGGGTAAGACTCAGAAAGGAAGGGCACTCACAAGGCAATTTAGCATTCAGACTAACTACACCCAGGACGGACGTGCAAGACATATATAATACAACATTAACAATAAAGGGGATGTGGGGTAAAGCACTCAGGAGCTCCACATGGTAAGACTGAAGCTCAGTAAGTTTCTTACCCCCAATTGCTGTTACAGATACTGACTGCAAATACCCACATGTAGGATATGCATGCAAAGGCAGGGTCTGTGGAGCTTATACCTATAGTGATGTTATAAATGTAACTGAAAGACAAAACTCACAGTGAACAAGAAACACCACCTAGGTAGTCAGCTGAGCCCACGGATCCTGGCGATCAAACAGAAACGCGCAAGGCAGTAACAGCAAAGGGGTGGAACTAAACACAAGCACAATAGACAAGGAGCTAGCAAGGAGGAGTGCTTAACAGGAAGGAAATGACAGGGCACACTTGGCAGAAAGCAGGTAACAAACATACAAGGTAACAAAAGTAAGACAGCAGAATAGAAAGGCAGCAGACTAGAACTGGAACCAAGGAAATGGGAAGCAAGGCAGGGACTGGAAACGGATATACAGAAGGGGAGGCTACAAGGGAATACTAAAATAGTGCAGGTTAAGGAATCAAGAAAACAAAGTAGCAGAGAAGGCAGTGCTGGGGCAGGAACAAGAAGTGAGCTAAGGCTCAGGAGTCAAGGCAGCACTGCAGACAGTGCTGGTTCAGGAACAGGGAACTACCAAAGCTTCAGGAGTCAAGGTAGCACTGCAGGCAGTGCTAGTTCAGGGACAGGGAAATTACTAGAGCTTAGGAGTCAAGGTAGCACTGCAGGCAATACTGGTTCAAGGAAACAGGACATAGCTACAGCTCAGGAAACAAGGAGTCAAGAGAGCACTGCAAGCAGTGCAAATCAGGAACAAGAAATAGCTAAGCCCAGGAACAAAGAATAACTAGAGCTCAGGAACTCGGGAAACAAGGTAGCACTGCAGGCAGTGCTAATTCAGGTACAGGGAATAGCTATAGCTCAGGAAACAAGGTAGCACTGCAAGCAGTGCTAATTCAGGTACAGGGAATAGCTATAGCTCAGGAGCTCAGGAAACAAGGTAGCACTGCAAGCAGTGCTAATTCAGGAGGAGGGAAACTGCTTCAGTTCAGGAACAAGGAATAATAAGGCTATGGGGTAAGGGTAGCACTGCAGGCAGTGCTAATTCAGGAACAGGGAAAACAGCAGCAGGTCAGGAACAAGGCATAATTAAAGCTCAGGAAACACTGGAAACAAGAATAGCAAAAGCTCAGGGAACTCTGGAACCAAGGATTGGTCTCACCGGTAAACAGCTACAATGACCAACCTTTGCCTGAAAGGAGCTGGGGCTTAAAAGAGCTCATAGTAATCACATGCAGCTGGTGTGAGCAGGCTAGCAGCAGCCAGCCACAGGTGAGCTGAATTCCTCCACCCATCCTTGGCCTGCAGGGGTGGAGACAAAGCAGTGAGCAGGGAGTTCTGGGTAATGGAGTTTCAGGCATGAGTAGGCTGGCTTTAAGTCTAAGCAGGCTGGCTTTCACAAAACCCGGCATGGATTGGGAATGGATGTCAATTCCCAAATAGTGTCCAAATGGCTGGAAGTCAAGATATGCATGCAGGGGAGTATCAGGAAGCATATTAGAACACTGGAGAGTGCCACAGTTCAGCCCCCTGGTGGTGGACATGAGAACATAGGGAGCGAATCGTGACAATTTCATCAACAAGATTGTGGCAGGCTCCAAAATGGTGGAGGAAAAAAGGGACATTGAGAAAGCTTTTGTGGAATTCTTTCAAGGCTTTTATGGCGAGGAGTTAACGGTCGAGGATAAGGTTATAGATCAGTGGCTGTCTAAGAAACAATTACCAAAACTGGCTTTGGCTAGTCAAACAAGTCTAGCCCAAGATAGAGAGGAGATTGAAATACATGCAATTTTTAAAAAAGTTAAGAAAGGGAAATCAGCGGGACCCAATGCAATTCCAATAGAGGTCTATACGCCAATATCTGATGAAATCATTCCGATCTGGCTGAGAAAGTTTAAAGATATTCATAGAGCGAATTCATCTCTGCCGGATTCATGGAGTGAGGCTGTTATTACCCTTATTTTGAAGCCCGGGAAGTACCCAACTCAGTGTCAATCCTATTGCCCCATATCACTACTAACTTGTGATTATAAGATATTTTCAGGTATATTAAATGCTCGGCTTAGTAAGATTGTAGGGTCAATAATTCATCAAGATTAAAAGGGTTTTTTACCGGGCAGGCAAATGCTGGACTTGGTTTATTCCTTAATAGGTTCGGTCGATCTGGCAACAACGCAAGGGGTTCCCCTCTCCATCATTACTGTTGATGCTGCAAAAGCCTTTGACCAATTTAATGAACACTACTTAAATAACACCTTTCTTGTTAGTATATTCAGGAAGAAAAAATACGTGAGAGGTCAGAAAGTACCTCACGTAAGCATCACCAAGGGAGCTGCTGGTACTTACTCACCAGTTTGTTCACGTTTTTCATCATTGGTGACTTTATTGACTGTGAAGAAATGAAATTAGTGTCAGACTAATGCTTGAAAGGTGAAGAAAAAGAATAGATAAAAAGTGATATGAGAAAAGATGCACAAAGAGTGCTTGTGTAATTCTATACCAACTGAACCCCGTAGGGAGAGAAAGGGTAAACTTGCTTCTCCAAGCTAAAATGAGTTGTGACTCACTCGCAAATAAGCATTCTTTATTGAATGCCGTGAACCCACTCAGGGTAAAAAAGAACGGTATGTTTCAGACCATTTAAATTAGAGAAGGCACTTTCTTCTTGAATATACTAACAAGAAGGTTTACAAGGGTGGTAGACTGACAAACATTGAAAATTGAACACCTGGGTCCGGCTGCTATGTGCATTTTTCAGAAACCAGCGTTTGGGCAGAGAAATTATTATACTGTCCATAGCATCCTTAAAAAAGTTTTTGTGTCCTAGTACAATCAGGTCTTTTATATATATGTTAACAGATAGTAGCACTCTTACCATATAATGTCTTTAAAGAAGATGAAGAATGGTGCAGGCTACATGCTGAGCGCAATAAAACAATCATTAGTATAATTTTAAAGGCAGGCAAAGAGTCTACCTCTCAATGTGCCAGTTACCACCCAATCTTGCTACTTAACATAGAAATGAAAGTATGAGTCAAAATATTAGTTACCCAGGTTAAGAAGGTCCATTCGAGCCTCATACATCAATTATATGTAGGCTTTGTACTAGGGCACTCATTCAGGAATTACAGCCTGGTATACTTTGGGCTTTCTGCTGTCTTGAATTTAATGCAAACTCACAGGCTCAGTGATGTGTGGGCCAGCATAAAACCTAATCAGCCGGGATATACATATTTCTCTGCCCCGCATCTCTCTCTAGCGAGGATGGATCATTTTCTGGTTTCATCTTCCCTGATTTGGGATTGTTCTATCGACATCGCTCTATGATTCATGTCAGATCATAACCCACTTACCCCACCAACTTTTCTTTTACAACATGTTCTAGCTATGGGAGCAACACTGATGATCCAGGGAAAATTAACTGGATTACAGAAGAACTAGCCCACTGGCCTCTCCTAATTATCATCTGCGGGGACCTTAATATTAATTTGCCTATTGTCCATCGGTCGTGTGCTTTCTAATTGCTAGGCAAATTTATATTAAGATCCCCGCAGATGATAATTGGGAGAGGCCAGTGGGCTAGTTCTTCTGTGATCCAGGTAATTACCCCTGGATTATCAGTGTTGCTTCCATAGATAGAACATGTAGTAAATGAAAAGTTGGTAGGCAGGCAAAATTCTGCTATGACTCATCTTCCAAGAGAGTCAGAATTCATACGTACGGACTTCAATAGATGCCTCCTTTGGACCATAATCCCTTACCCTCGCACCCTGAGAGGTCCCCCCAAAAATATTATATCCCAATGAGTTCAATAGCTGTCTCTGCGAGCCCTCGATGTGTGTTTCCTGGAGGCTGACAATGTCAGCCCTGAGTAAGTGCAGTCCATGTGCCACTTTCTGCCTATTCAAGGCTTAATTCAGGACACAGATATTAACTGAAACAATTCTAAGGTTACTTGAATTATTCATAGAAAAGTTTCATCAATGGGCCTGAGTTTAATAACATGCGGATTGTACGAAAAACAGGGTCATAAATACCCTCATTATTATCCTTTATATGGAAATATCTTAATATTTCCTTCTCCTCTGTCACCACATGTTTCCTCAGATACTTTTTCACTTGTCAACACTTTCTTTTCCATTACCCTTCCTTCCATTAATACTGTGATTTCAAGTCCTTGTTTCTAACATAACATTTCAAGTGACCAAGACCAATAAGGTAGAAAGAAACATCAATAATCGCCCCACCGCCATACAGCTTCCCTCAGAACCCACCCAAAGCCACCCGCACCCCCACCCCATGATAGAGCAATCAGGAAGATCCTGAGTGATGGTTGTCAGGTGTGAATCCCCGCCGCCAAGTCATGCCGTATTATTATTATTATTATTTTTAATGACATTTGTAGAGTGCGTACAATTACCCGTGGGCGTCTCGGCGCTAAAATGCATTGATGTCTCACCATGATCAGAAAGTACAGAGGTTTGAATTACTGATTGAATAACCATGTTTTCAGTTTTTTTCTGAACTGAAGAAGTGAGGGGCTTATTTTTATGTGGTTTGGTAGGGTGTTCCAAAGTCTAGGGGCCGCAATTGAAAAGCGGCGATCACCCCAAGAAGCTGTTCGGCTGCGTTGAACCACTAGTTGGTTAAGTGAGGTAGATCGGAGAGTTCTTGGCGGGTTATAGGGAATCAGTTGCTCTTTGAGGAAGCAAGGTCCTTGGTCCTGTAGTGTTTTGTAGACTGTGCACAATTATTTAAATTTTACCCTGTTATGGATGGACAGCCAGTGGTAGCTTTTCAGAGTGTCCGAGATAGGTGCAAATTTAGGTTTTTTTGACAGTACACGTGCGGCAGCATTGTGCACGGTCTGTAGTTTTTTGGTAACTCTGCTCTGTGCATTGAGCAGCAGACCGTTGCCGTAATCTAGCGATGTCAGAACTAGGGAGGTGACTAACGTTTTGGCTGCTGAGTCTGGTAGATAAGGTATAATTGTTCTTACCATTCTGAGCTTGAAATGGGCGTTGGCTGCCACCTTATTTGCATGGGCCATGAAATTAAGCTGGTCATCGAAAGTAACTCCTAGGTTTCTGACTTTGACCATGGGGCAGGGAGGTGTACCTAAGGCCGATGGCCACCAGGCTGCTGACCAGACTGGCGAGAGATTACCAAAGATAACCACCTCCGTTTTATCGGAGTTAAGCTTCAGGCAGTTCTTTGCCATCCACTCGCCAATAGCAATCATCCCACTTTGGAATCTCTCTGCCACCTTCTGTCCATCACCCTTTATTGCCAGCACCAGCTGAGTGTCGTCGGCGTATAAGGTTAGGCTCATCCCATATGCTTTGATGACACTAGCAAGGTCTGACACGTATATATTAAATAGTGTCGGACTTAGGGATGAGCCTTGGGGAACCCCACACGGTAACGACAGGTCAGCTGATTGGAAGGGGCCCAGTGTAACCGCCTGGGTTCTGTTGGCCAGAAAGGAAGCAAGTAGGTCCCTAGCAGTGAGCTGAATACCCATCCTCTCGACACGGTCGACCAAGATCTTGTGGTCAACTGTGTCGAAAGCTGCTGAAAGATCCAAGAGAACTAGCAGTGCAGTTCCTCCTTGATCGCGGATGACTCTTATGTCATCAGCTGCTTTGATGAGAGCGGTTTCTGTGCCATGATGTTTACGGAAACCGAACTGAGTATCATCCAGCAAGTTGTGGCTTTCTATGTAAGCTGACAGCTGCTGATTCATAGCCTTTTCTGTAACTTTGGCTAGGAAAGGGAGGCTCGCTATAGGGCGGTAGTTTTTTAGTTCACCTTTATCTAGACCGGGCTTTTTGAGCAGGGGTTTGATCAACGTGTTTTTTAATGAGTCAGGGTAAGTTCCAGATGTCAGTATTGTGTTACAGACACCGGTGATAATGGGGATAACTGTGTCTGGTACAGTAGCGATCACGGAAGTTGGGCATGGATCCAGAGCTGAACCAGCTTTAATCGATTTTACTATGCTCTTAATTTGGTCAGTGGTGAGGGGGCTAAAACAGGTCATGGTGCTTTTGGGAGTAATCATGGGGGTTGTAGCACTGCTGCTAGCCTGGTCTGAGTTAAAGGCTTGGTAAATATCATTGACCTTTGCAAAGAAGAACTCCGATAAGGCATCACATAGTGCTTGCTATGGGGGTGGATTAAGATCCGGGGCATTTCCGGCGAGGGTTTTGGCGATGTTATATAACTGTTTACTGGAATTTTTCGCAGTTTCTATATGGCGTGTGAAAAAATCTTTCTTTGCTGCTATTGTCATAGCTTTGTAAGTGGCAAGGGCTTTTTTATATTTTTCCTTATTTTCACTGTCATAAGTTCTTCGCCAGTGTCTTTCCCTGTTCCTGGTTAATTGTTTTTGAATTTTTAGTTCTGTTGTATACCACTGAGCTTTAGGCACATTTCTATTTTTTGAGAGTGATTTGGTAGGTGCCAGCCTGGCCGTGGCTTCACCCAGCCACTTCTGGAATTGGTTGGTTGCGGTATTGGGATCGGTGGATAGTTCCGGGGTTGTGGTATTAAGAAGCAGTGTAAGGTCATTGGGATTGATGTCCTTCCATGCTTTGAACGTACCCTTTTTCGCAGGGACCACTTTTTTTCTCTGCGAGCCTTTGATGGTGAGTCTGCTAAGAGTGACTGAGTGGTCTGTCCATGTCATGGGGAGAACCGAGGTTATACACAGTCCTTCCACATTTGTAAAAATTCCATCCAGCGTGTGGCCTGCCTGATGGGTAGGGGTCGTGACCAATTGTCTGAGGCCCATTGTGTCTAGGTCTGATACAAGGGTAGTGGTATCCCTATCACTGAGTTGCTCCAGATAGAAATTGAAGTCTCCCATAATCGTAGTGGAGTCTTCTGTAACTATGGACTCAGTGATATTGCTAAGATTAGCGAGGAACGCAGATCTAGTCCCAGGGGGTCTATAAATCAATATTCCCTTGAAGTTATAGGTGGGGGACATTTTTATATTGAAATGCATGGCTTCGCATGAAGTAATAGGAATCGGCGAGCAACGGACTTCAAATTGGTCTCTTGCTATGATGGCTATCCCACCTCCTTTTCCTATGGGCCTGTCCTGCCGGTAGGCACTATAGCCTGGAGGGACTGCTGTAACATAGTCAGGGGCAGATGCCTCGTCGGTCCATGTCTCTGTGATGTAGAGAACATCTAGGTTAGAGTCGCTAATGAGATCGGCTATTTCCTGGCAATGTTTGCTCAGGGAGCGCGCATTAATGAGAGCCATGGAGACGTGCGTATCAACCTCTGTAGCTGAAGATTTAGCAGCCGTAGTTGGGTTAACAAACACGGGGGTAATGTTACAGTGTGAGCATTGTGTTTGTGGCACCAACGGCATGAGGGATAAATCGAGTTTGGTGCAGAGCGGGGCGTGGGATGGACAGATCTCCAGAAGTGCGTTACTGGTATAGGAGAGGAAAGGGGCAGGGGTTATGGCCCTGGGCCCGGTCCCGGCGCGGACGGGCGCAGACGGGCTTGCCTTTGGCGCGCCTTTAGCGCGCCGCCGGCGCGCCCGCTGCGCCCGCCCGCTGCGCGGACGGGCGGTACTGTTGTTAATATACATACTTTGGGCGGGACGGGAGGAGGGTGGGAGGGGCGCAGAGCTCTTGGCCAGCCTTCCCAATTGAAGATGGCGGCCAAGTAAAGTACAAAGCTTCCCTGCGCCTGAATACAGCGGCGCTGTGGGAAGGGAAGTTCAAGCCTCGGCAAAGTAATCTCGCCTTAGGGGAAGACAGTACTATAAAAGCACACCTATTAAAATATTTTACAGTGGTTAAAAACAATTCGTGTCTCAATCGTTTTTGCAAATGAAATTGTAGCAGAAGGTGCAAGGGAGCAAAACAGACCTCCGGCTTCCGCCTCAGAGGGAAACAACAGCAGTCACTGGCGATTGCTGGAAACGCCTATTAAATACCCTGGGAGGGCGGGAGGGGCGCTACCTAGAGGGTATAATGGGTATTAGAAGGGTGAAAAAGCAGAGGTTTTCCCGGTTGAAGGCTGATTGGCCAAAACCCTTTTAATATGCCACTCATAAAGCAGAGAGTGGCAAATAGATTTAGAAGAAGGCAAGAGAAATGGTGGTAGATAGAATAAAAGCAATGATGTTATTGCTTAATCTTGGGCAAAAAAAGTAAAAATAAAGATTGGCTAGGTCTTTTTTTTAACTTGATATCTCCCAAAAATTTACTAGCTTTAATTTCTGACAAAAAGGTCTGAGAGGACCCATCTAAGATTACTTTTATTCCTGCAGGGTTCATTAAGAACACCTGAGCACCCTGCTGTTGAAAGTGGACGATTAGTTGACAAAAACGCCACCTCCGCTCAACTGTAGGGTGATAGAAGTCAGGTTTTGCAAAGAACATTACTGGTAAGAAGTGTAAGCATGGTGATGCAAATACATCCCCAATGGAGGCACAACGGTAAAGTTCAAACAATGATTCAAAAGAGAGTTGTTGTCGGTTTGAAGAAGTTTAATCTTGATTCATGAAGTTCAATCCAAAGATATTATATTCATATCATGTTTTGATTTAGAAACGAATAGAACTGAGAGGGGAACGCCTCCGATGCATTTCGGGCTGGTGGCCCTTTATCAAGGAGCGCTGAAAGGGAGACAAAGGATGCCGTGAGGGCGAGGTCTAACTGAAAGGTTGACCGTTAAATATTATTAGTGCCGATCAATAGTGTGGGCGGAATAAAATGAGGGATGGTGAGAGGAGTGACTGGGTCGGGTAGCGTCAGCGCGTGACGAGGGTAAAGGTAGGTGAAGGAGTGAGGTTACGGTGTTACCGGCACAAGCGGTGCAGTAGGAACACTTACTTCGTTACAGCGGTGGAAAAACCTCGCATGGTTCGTGTAAGTCCGGGCGGGACGCCTAAACTATGTGAGAACGCGGGGAAGTTAAGAAGGGGGCGGATGGAACTAAAAGTAGAAGAAGGACTAACGGAAAAGGTGCGGGAAGTCAGGGTCTAACGTGGAGGCCATTTTAGAAGGGTGTGAAAGAGCAGGCAAGAACAATGCAATGCAGGTAGAATACAGTAGAGTACATGATGTAACACGAAAATTAACAATTAGAGATAACAACTGAATTCAATGCGGTCGTTGAGACCGTGTGGCTTAAGCGTATGGAGACGGTATATCCATTCCAATTCTCTTTGAAGGAGGAATTTGCGTGTATCAATGCCTTCTTTTTTCGAAACAGTTTCTAAAACGATGAATTGGAGTTGGGCAATTGAATGTCTAGCTTCAGCAAAGTGGATAGCAACGTTGGACTTCTCATGTTTCAAACGGATGTTTGACTTGTGCTCATTTAAGCGCGTTTTGATTTTTCGTTCGGTCTTGCCGACGTATAATTTGCCACATGGGCATTTCAGTGCGTAAATGAGATTCGAGGTGTCGCATGTGGCATTGACTTGAAGATTGATGGGATAACCTTTCATTGGATGTCTAATGATGTTTCCTTTTATGATGGAGTTGCAATGATTACAGTTCAGACATGGTTGTGTGCCCTTATGTGGAACAGGTTTAGGAGTGGGTTTGGAAAGAATTTCTTGGATGTTTTTACTCCTAGAGTATGCAAATAAAGGCAGTTGATGGAAAATGTCCCGAAAGTCTGGGTCCATTTGAAGGATAGGCCAGTGTTTGAGAATTATTTTTTGTACATGGTGCTTGATGTGGAAAATTTGGAGACCAGGACCATCCGTTGGTCTCCTTGTTTGGGCTTTTTGGTTAGTGTTTCTTGTCTTGAAATTTTTGCCACTCTGGTTTGTGCCTCAATGAGGGTAGTTTCAGGATATCCACAGTTTAAAAAACGTGTATGTGTTTCTTTGATGCGTAGGTTGGCAAATTGTTGATCTGAAACTATGCGTTTGACGCGTAGCATCTGCGAATATGGTAGGTGTTTTTTAAGGGATCCCTGATGAAAGCTTGAAAAATGGAGAGTGTTGTTGCGATCAGTTGGTTTTCTGTATAGGTCTGTGCTGAAGCCATCGGGTGTAATGATCACATTAACGTCAAGGAATGATATGGCTGTATCGCTGGTTTGCCATGATAGTTGAATGTGTTCATCCTTTTTATTGAGATCCGATAGGGCATCGTTCAGTGACTGTTTGGTGTTGTTCCAAACGAAAAAGAGGTCATCAATGTACCGAACGTACATTATTATGTTGTCTTGAAATTTCGGGTTAGCATAGATGTGTCTTTGTTCGAAGTTCTCCATGTAGGTATTAGCGTATGTGGGAGCTGCGCAGTTTCCCATCGCCATTCCGGATAACTGTAAGTACCAATGGTTGTCATTTTGAAAGTAGCTATGGTAAAGGGTGAATGCCATTAGTTCCATGATGAACACTTGCATGTTAGGGTCGATGTTGCTGTTGAGAAGGGCTGCTTCGATGGCCTCAATGCCTCCTTGGTGGGGTATTGAGGTATATAATGAGCTAACGTCAGCTGTACATAAAATGTATGATTGTTGGTTTTGGATTTGGATATTTGAAAGTTTGAGTAGGAACTCCGTTGTATCTTTGATATAACTCCTGGACTTTCTGACAAGTGGTTGAAGGTATTTGTCTATGAATTTGCCTGTGGGTTCGTGTATGGATCCTCTGGTCGATACGATGGGTCTAAAAGGTGGATTGTGGAGGTCTTTGTGTATTTTGGGACTCATTTGAATGGTTGGGCTCCTGGGAAATTCAGTCAAAAGAAAGTTCTTGGTACGGTCTTCAATGATCCCATTACGATGTGCTCTGACTACTATTTCCTGTAGGATGTTGAAGAATTCCCTTGTGGGATTAGTGTCAAGTTGCATGTAGATGGAGCCATCCTGTATGTGTTCTTGAAGTCGTTGGGTGTACATTGAAGTGTCAAGGATGACAAGGGCGCCTCCCTTATCTGCTTTAATGCATTTGATTTGTGTGTTGTTTGCTAGGGATTTAAGGGTATCCCGATCTTTGGTGGTAAGGTTTTGACAACTATCATGGCAAACCAGCGATACAGCCATATCATTCCTTGACGTTAATGTGATCATTACACTCGATAGCTTCAGCACAGACCTATACAGAAAACCAACTGATCGCAACAACACTCTCCATTTTTCAAGCTTTCATCAGGGATCCCTTAAAAAACACCTACCATATTCGCAGATGCTACGCGTCAAACGCATAGTTTCAGATCAACAAATTGCCAACCTACGCATCAAAGAAACACATACACGTTTTTTAAACCGTGGATATCCTGAAACTACACTCATCGAGGCACAAACCAGAGTGGCAAAAATTTCAAGACAAGAAACACTAACCAAAAAGCCCAAACAAGGAGACCAACGGATGGTCCTGGTCTCCAAATTTTCCACATCAAGTACCATATACAAAAAAATAATTCTCAAACACTGGCCTATCCTTCAAATGGACCCAGACTTTCGGGACATTTTCCATCAACTGCCTTTATTTGCATACTCTAGGAGTAAAAACATCCAAGAAATTCTTTCCAAACCCACTCCTAAACCTGTTCCACATAAGGGCACACAACCATGTCTGAACTGTAATCATTGTAACTCCATCATAAAAGGAAACATCATTAGACATCCAATGAAAGGTTATCCCATCAATCTTCAAGTCAATGCCACATGCGACACCTCGAATCTCATTTACGCACTGAAATGCCCATGTGGCAAACTATACGTCGGCAAGACCGAACGAAAAATCAAAACGCGCTTAAATGAGCACAAGTCAAATATCCGTTTGAAACATGAGAAGTCCAACATTGCTATCCACTTTGCTGAAGCTAGACATTCAATTGCCCAACTCCAATTCATCGTTTTAGAAACTGTTTCGAAAAAAGAAGGCATTGATACACGCAAATTCCTCCTTCAAAGAGAATTGGAATGGATATACCGTCTCCATACGCTTAAGCCACACGGTCTCAACGACCGCATTGAATTCAGTTGTTATCTCTAATTGTTAATTTTCGTGTTACATCATGTACTCTACTGTATTCTACCTGCATTGCATTGTTCTTGCCTGCTCTTTCACACCCTTCTAAAATGGCCTCCACGTTAGACCCTGACTTCCCGCACCTTTTCCGTTAGTCCTTCTTCTACTTTTAGTTCCATCCGCCCCCTTCTTAACTTCCCCGCGTTCTCACATAGTTTAGGCGTCCCGCCCGGACTTACACGAACCATGCGAGGTTTTTCCACCGCTGTAACGAAGTAAGTGTTCCTACCGCACCGCTTGTGCCGGTAACACCGTAACCTCACTCCTTCACCTACCTTTACCCTCGTCACTCGCTGACGCTACCCGACCCAGTCACTCCTCTCACCATCCCTCATTTTATTCCGCCCACACTATTGATCGGCACTACTAATATTTAACGGTCAACCTTTTAGTTAGACCTCGCCCTCACGGCATCCTTTGTCTCCCTTTCAGCGCTCCTTGATAAAGGGCCACCAGCCCGAAATGCATCGGAGGCGTTCCCCTCTCAGTTCTATTCGTTTCTAAATCAAAACATGATATGAATATAATATCTATGGATTGAACTTCATGAATCAAGATTAAACTTCTTCAAACCGACATCAACTCTCTTTTGAATCATTGTTTGAACTTTACCGTTGTGCCTCCATTGGGGATGTATTTGCATCACCATGCTTACACTTCTTACCATTAATTAAACGTGCTTTGACGGAAACACGACCCACGAGTGCACACAAACTTATACTACCTTCATCTTCATTTTTTGAAATCTCAGCACTTTAAACAGCTGTGCCCCTCCTAACCTATAGCAAAGAACATTACCCCATTGGACCCCTTCTGAGAACTTGGACGGGTTTGATCGTAGACCAACTGTCTGAGGAGAAAGTTTCCAAACAATACCAGGAAAGCCCTATGAGCAAGATGGTGTCGGAGTGAGAACATGTCACTCAGCCGCTCATGCCGTGTTGGAGAGCATCAACATTTGGCTATACCGTCTATGCGGTCTGATCCGTGATGCCGACTCGAAAGCAGAACAGAACGCAGCTCAGAACGCAAGTGGTTCGCTTTCATTACCAGACTACCAGGAGTAATTCTGACAACAGGGCTGGTTGCTGGCTGTTCATCTTGGCAAAAGTATTCCATGAACTTTTGATCCACTGGCTGGTTTGTTCCTAGCTTTCCCCGGGGTCCATGGCGTTGATATACTGGTTGAGATGGAGATGGAGCCGGAGCCGGAGCATGTCGACCCGGGGAGCCAGAGTCAACAAGGTGAAAGCAGCCCAAGCCAGTGCCACCCCAGGATACGTTGAGATGTTGGATACTCTCCCAAGAGGTAAACAGGAGATTAGCTGCTTTAAAAAGGTGACTGGGAAATCTGGGGGAGCCTTAAGGGAGGGTGGATGACTCCAGCCCTCTGTTGCCAAACATGTTTCAATGAATAAAGCACCACTTCCCATGTTGGATACTACACTTGATAGTACAATGCCTCCTCAGGGTGAATATGCCAGCCCATTTTCCGATAAACAGGAGGTTGTGAACAGTAGGCAATTGGCTGATCCCCCTAAGGAAAATCGGAACTCTGTCCAGCCTTGTGAAGTCTTGCTATCTAGGGATCCATCATTTCGGACAGAGGGACAGGCTGATCCTAAGGACCCTATTAAAGCAGCAGAAATGTTTTCAGCTCCTGTACAAGGAAAAACAGGAACCACTGAGGGTTTAAGATCAATGACAGCATGGGCCCCTGGTGCCCTTGCCTCAGCTGCTTGCTTAACAGAGGAGGCACTCAAAACACAAACAGGTGTGGCTATTAACCATATCCATAGCCTGGCAGTTAACCCAGGCCTTCAGGCTCCGCAGACTCATGAACCAATTGGCGAACACTTTTACTCCATCTCAGATGACTCTATCTCAGCGACAGAAGATGATGCAACCACCTCAAATGACAATAATGACAACGATACTGATCCTTCCAAAGATACTGGCACCATTCAGTGCCATAAGAAGCTACGTAGCAAGGCAAAAAGACACATTCAGCGTAAGTGGGTCTACTCAAACTTTCAGATGTCCTTTCCCCTTGGTGAAGAAGCTGCTCAGACTCCACTGTGGGAAGGTCTAAAACCCACAACAGAGCCCATGACAGAACTCTCGTTATCATCCATTTTGGTTTCAATTAGGCAATTCTAAGAGGAGGTTCGCCCTGATAGCCGTCTGGCCAAAGGGGCTGCTAAAAAGCTACAAGGGGGTATTAAGAAGCTAAGTAAAATCGGCACTGATATTGATGACCGTAGTACCATGGTGGAAGGTCGTACAGAAAACCTAGAAACCGAAGTAACTACCCTAAAATATCAAGGCTCTTTCCATGCGGCATGTCTGACTGACTTAATGATCAAGATGGAAGAACAAGAGAACCCCCAACGCCGGAATAATGTTCGCCTATTAGGGATTGTGGAAGGTGTGGAGAGACCCACGGCGCTTCACTGTGAAACTCCTGCAAGACTCTTTTCCCGAACATTTGAACTGGAATTGGGACTACGAGGTTCAACGGGCACACCGCTTTCCCTTTAATCAAAAGGAACAGCGTAATGGCAGCAGTTGCATAACAATTGTAATGCAAAATGTCTGAAATTAACTAGGGTTGCTCCGATGTACACCAAATTTCACCTGGGCCTACTTTCTGGAAGTATTTCCATTTACTTTTTTTGATAATATTAAAAAAAAATTAAATTCTTTCTTGTACCTCTTTCTGTTTGCTGGTTTGCATTAATTGTTAAACTACATTTTAGTTGTATACCTTTTTTTTTACCAACACACAACTTGGATTGAGAAGGGAAAAAGGAATAAAGAATAGTAAATAATATGGTTTTGGTACTTCTGTGTACCTGAAGCACCAATAGGGGAAAGGTGAAAAGAAGGCTCATCCAAAGCTTTTACATCAGAAACACGTGTCAAAGAAATTAGACATACAGCATTGTAGGCATGGCAGAGAGTTATTTGAGAGTGAGCAACACATTCTCCTGCCATGAAGTAAACAGTTTGAGCACCAAATTAACATCCCACATTGTATTGTACTTGGGAATTGGGGATTTAGCAGCAGCTGTTTTGCTCTTGGGAGAAAAAGAAAGGAAGAGGGAGCTGGTGATGGTGATGGTATTGAACCGGGGGTTGATAAAACACTATTAGGTTCACCTGAACTCACTGAATTACCCGGGGATCTGTGGTGAAAGGAAACACTTACCAGAGTACTGCTCTCCTTTGTTCCTGTAGCATTTGGACCAGTAGCCTCTGGCATTGTGGGGGTAAAATTGAGGTTTATATCAATAGTAGGAGTCTGATTGATTTTGTTGGTTGAAGGAGACTCTGTTGATGGAGTTGTGGACAAAGCGACTCTGACCTTTGCCGGCCCTGGCAAAAGCTAGAGTGGAAAAAAATCTTCTTGAGAGAAAGCTGAGTAGCAAAGATAGAAACATATGTGCCTAACTCATTGATGAAAGAGTCACCCAATACCCTTCCCTTGGACAAAGGACCTTTCTCCTTAGAGGCCAAAGAACCCAGTTTAGGGTTAATCTTCAGTAACAAACGTTTTTGTCTTTCCAGAGAGGTATGCACATTATCATTTGCCCGAATGCAAATAGCCCACTGGGTCCAATTGGAGAGAGTGTCAGGATCAATAAGAGTGCCATCCATCTTGGCATCCTCTCCCAAATCTAAAATCCTGGTGCTTGGTCCCACCAAATCCAGCATTTAGCAGTTAGACCAGGCTTTATCCACTTCCTTTTTAGGATCCTAACCAAACTTGGCGAAGAACATGAGCATATAGCGATAGATAATAGGAGTATCAGTGATGTTGTTGAGTAGCGAAGGGTAGGGACATTTAGACTAAAATGTTTACCTGGTTGACTTTTCCAGGTCATTTTGTAAATAAAAAGATTCATACTCTGCCACATGATCAACAGGGAACCACTTGGTTGAGTTTGAATGTTGAATAAATGAGGGTTTGAATATGGGTTCACTGAAGTGGCCCACTAAATTGTGAGATTCTGGTTGAGACACACCACCGTCAAGAGGATACATTTTCTGCCTTTTCTCCAGAGTCCCACAGTTAGTAGGATCTGCAGACCCATCCATAGTGTCTGTTTCATGCAACACACCATAATCATCCTCGTAGTTTCTCTTAACTGGGACATGAGAAGAGGGAGGCTCCAACTTTGAAACCTCTTGGGTGGGAGGACCAAATGTCACTGAAAAACCTTTAAAGGCCCAGAAGGTTGCTGCTCCTTTCCTACTCTTGAAAGAAGAGCCTTCATTAGCGAAAGAAAACATTTTTGATTAAGAGGCTTCCACATTTTTTGATACATCCAGCAGAGAGTCTTTAATAAAAGATTTACAATGATATTAAATTGCTGGGAATCCTCCTTCTCAGACATGGTTACAATTACAAAAAAAGACTATTATTTCCTATAATTGAACAACAAAACTGTAAATAAGGGGTTCAAATGAGCATGGGAGTGGATTGAATGATGGGGTTGGGTATTAGTAGCAGGGATTTGCAGAGGAAGGCAAACTCCCCAAAAGTGAGCGGTGGAAAAAAATACAAGGCCACACCAGAGGGGTAGTCCCAAATTGGCAAATATCTGTAAGTGAAATCACAAGGAGCAGAGCAAACACAGAAAACAGGAAAATGCCGCAGTGAGGAACCACGGTCAATAACTGGGAGGCAGCCGGAACAGCTGAGAACAGCTGATAGGAAACATCCTGTAACAGAAAAAGGTTGACTGTTAAGGGACCCCCAGAGCAGCAATGCAAAGAACGCTACTATACGAGAGGCTAAAACAGTAAGTATAAAATATCTAGGTAAAATAATTGAATAAACATATACGCGAATGTATTAAAAACTTATGAAAGGCAAACTTGAGTACTTATCCTGACGGCAAGCAGCAAGAAAAGAAGACTTCTTGTTTGTAGCTAACATAATGATCAAGTTACTGAACGTCCAATTGGTGATTACATTGTGATGTAATTCTGTAGTTTTTCTCTTTGTTTTGTATCGGAAGCATAGTTTTCTGTCTTGGCTTCTGTATAAATGAAAGCAAGAAAAGACTGCATCATAGGAGCCTCCCTGTCTTGTAATTAAATTGTAAACCTGGACAAACAGAACATGCATAAGATCCTGTAGATGACACATACAAAAATGACAGTGCCTGTTTCGGACTTTGGCCATAGGGTATTTGAGAGCAAAACAACTCCTTTCCTTGCCCCAACGTTTTGCCTGGAAATTGAAGTGGTTTCAATTGTAGTACACAGGGTCCCTGCCAAACAGGCCACCTATGCCAGTGTTTCTTCCCTAAAAATATTCCACAATTGTCCCTTCAGGCGCTCTGTAAGTCCCTAGTAAATGGTACTTGGGTACCTAGGGCATTGGAACTGAACAGGGCGCCCTAGGGACCCCTCACCTAGGCCAGGCAGACTGCCACTGTTTGGTTCAGTGCAGACAGAACGGCAAGGTCAACATGGCACACTGCCTGTGTATCAGGCCAACTAGCATTGCCTAAGGTATAGGTAAGTACCCTACTAGCAGGCCTCACAACCCTAAGGCAGGGTCCACTATACCACAGGGGAGGGCATATCTGTATGAGTAGATGGGCCCCTACAAAATCTAAGTCCCTTCTTAGATAGTGTAAGTGCCAGGGAAGCCATAGAGAGTACATGGGCTGGAAACTTGACAACTCGAGATCACCAGCATTTTTTAACCCAGGAGTATTTGGGAGCCAATTACTCCTTCCAATACACCCACAATGCCAGCGTGGGATTTATTAGATCATGTACCCAGAGGGCTCATCAGAGGTGCCCCCGGAAAACCTACCAACCCTGGTGTGGTCACAGTCTGGCTATAGGCAGCCTAACACCAACAGACATATTCCTGGAATCCTGGGTCGAAAGCCTCTGCTCTCTGGGACCAGACAAAATGTACAACCAGGGAGGAGGTGCTCCACCTCCTCCCCCATGATGGGCACTGTGCTCGAGTAAAAAGCTTCAAAGGTCTGCCACCTTTGCAATGTGCCGCCCAGCATCTGCTGCTAGCAGCAGTGGCAACCCCCGATTTACACCCCCACTTTAGGTGGGACACCTAGGAAGTATAGGAGGTGTGCTCACCTCTGTGCCAACTCGACAACTAAGGTGGGGGAGGCGAGGTGCAGCACATCTTTCAGTACCCACCATCTTGAAGGTGGGGAGACCCTTCCAATCAGGGCTAGGGCTATGCCCCCTCTCACAGGAGGGTGGCATAATTGAGGGTGTAGCCACCCTAGGTAAGCTGCCTATTGGCCCTCCCTGCTACTCCCCTAAAATGCCCCTAAATTTAGTACATAGGTGGCTTCCCCAGACCTGGAAACTAGTACCTGCCGACCTAAGAAGAAGGACAAAGAGGAAGACGCCATGAAGCGAAGCCTGAAGACACCTACTGAATTGACTCCAGCCCTACCGGCATGTCTCCAGCTTCAGAGACCCTGCAAAAGAAAACGACACCTGACTTGCAGCCAGTGACTTCCAGAACCTGAGGAAGACTACCTGCTCTATGACAAAGACCAGAACTCCCCAGGACAGTGGATCTCTCCCCAAGAAATCTACACAAAGGACTCTGGTGCCCCCCAGAACCACAAGTCCTAACCACTCTGTACCGAATACCTCCAGCCCATGTCCAGGTGGCCCACTGATCCAGAACAGGTTCCTCAGTGATCCTGACCTCAAGTCCAGAGTTGGCTGACCCCTCCTAGACTCCACGACGATGCCTGCAGACTGAATCCAGAGGCTCCCCTGACCGGCTCCAGTAAGAGGAACCCGATGTCAAAAGACATCCCTGCACACAAAGCTCCTAGGCCTTGGTGAGCTGAACTGACTCTCAACACCTCAACTTACCTCTGCTGTTTCTAGTTTCATCTGTGCATGCTCTGGTTCAATGCCTATTTTTTTAAATCGAGATTCTCCATTGAAAAGCATTGGGTGCCTGAAGCTGTATTTGCAACCTGCACCCGCCCACCTCTGTGCTACTGGTGGTATATGTTTGGTGCTGCTTTGTTGCCCCCTGTGCTTGCTGTAAACCAAAGGCGTGGCCCCTGCAAAGGATTTACATACCTGCAAGCAGTGCTGCTCCTGATGCCCCCAGTCTCCATTTGAACACATTGGGCCTATTCTCGATTTTGGACTTTGCCCCCGGCTCCCCAGGTGCTGCTGGTGGTGCATACTTTGTGCTTACATGAACCTTGCCCTCTGCTGGTCTTACCACTGAAGACTGGAACTGCAACTTGGGTACTTACCTGTGAAAGAGCACAGGCGCTTTAGCACTTGTCAGCAGTGGTAAAGGGTGCAGAATCCTAAAGTCAGCAAAGAAATACTCAGCAAAGACAGGATGTCAGGTCCAACAGTCTACACTTTAGGTAGGACACTTTAATAAATGCCCAAATGTAGTGAAATTGTGCAGGCAAAATATGACATAACTCATTCATCACACATGAGATGTGACATCAAAGCTCCATAACAGATCGCTGTTATATTATTGTTCAATGAGACACAGAAGATCAACACTCTCAAATAAAATTTTGCTTAGTAAGTAAAGAAGTGCTCCTCTCATTATATTTAGATTGTAATCTGTTTCTTGATAACATCAGTCAGCAGCTCACATAAAGAATTCCAAACACCATATGTTAATACTTGGACGAGACACTTTTACGTGATGTTTCCAAAAATCAAACTCTCAAAATGATTATTAGCGACAAAGTCTAAAGATTTTCAATTGTTTGTCCTGTAAAAGTTGAGTATAAAGGGAAAACCCTGAGGAAGGATAAAATCAACAAAGCGAGACTAAGGAGAGCAAAGTGTCAAATGGAAAAAAAAACTTCAATTACATTTTTACATAAACACTGTGCTTTCCCACTATTATGTCTCACTAGGAAGATCAAGTTATGCCATATTCAGGTGAGGGGCCAATCAAAGTTGCTATAGGAGCTTCATTATACCATAACTCCCTGGATACTTACTATGATCTGACATCTGATGTTTTTTTATTGTGTGTTTTTTAAAATAATTGTTTTTGAAAGTTTTAAAGAATACAATCAAAGGTACTAAGGAGACAATAAACCAAATGACAAAAGAAATAAATAAACAGCAGGTGGACACTAGTACCCGAGTCTGTCATTCTATACAAATATAACACAAGATAGAGCTCTACATGCATTGGCAGACCCGTGAACAATCAAAATCGTACAATCCTTATTCGCATGTGCAGAGGTACAGTGGTACGAGTACCAATTTAAGAGTAACTAAGAACATTTACTTAAAATTAGATCTTGCTATATCACCTTTAAATTATAATAAAAAATAGTAACAACATTAAAAATAATAATAAGACCAATGGTTCATTTTATTAGTGATAGGTTCACTTGATAGTAATCGGAGATGTGCAATCGAGGTAATTATAATATATTGTTCGGCCAGGGTACGGTAATCCTCATGTGTGTCCCATGGTGAAATGAATGTGAAAGGTTGTCATGGGGGTTTAATAATGAAGGAGGAAGAGTCCATAGCATTCCACATTTTCCTGTGAGATGAGCGCCACGGGGAAAGTTGTAGAGTAGTGTTGTCGGCTCCTTTTAAAAATATTAGCCCCTCCTGCCACATCTTGAAAGAGACTGACTTGAAGAATTTCCTATTACTTAGGATTATTTTGCACTCCAGAGTGAGCATTAAATTAAGTAAGTCTTGTTCATTGTTGTTTTGTATTTGTGGATCTCGGTACTCAAGTAAAATATATTAGAATTCTCTATTTGGAATTATATATAGGGGGTGTGTTATATATATTAATCAGTGCTCTTTAAGGATTTTTGAATCTGTTCACTTGATCTGGCACTTGCACTTTTTGCCATCCTGTATGCTGCTAATCAAAGTTTATTTATTTAGAAGTTTTGTATAGTGCTAGCTGGACCCGAGGGTATCAGAGCGCTTCACAGCATGTACAATTATGAGCATTATCAGCATACACAGAGACTCCAACTTGCACAATTAAGAGCATTATAGACATGTATATGATAACGATCTTGTGGTCGAACACGATGGTTGGGGCTGCGAGGTTTCATATACAGGAGCTAACATGTTGATAGCGAGTGGGGTGTCTCTCGATCAAGAAGAGGTATGATGGGTGATCCGGCATATTTTTAGTTCTGAGACGAGTGTTTTAGAACACTGAGCAGTTTTGGTAAGGTGTCAAACTATTACATGTGTAACTTGTGTTCTTATTGGTTTGTTCGAAAGAGCTCTAGGAAGAGAGCTTTGAGTAGGATCTTGAATTTTGGGAAAGAGGTGGTCATTCTGATGTAGCGGGGATGGACTTCCAGATCTTCGGTGCATTTCCCGCAAAAGATTTAGTTGCGGTTATGTGTTTCCGAGTTTTCAGTGGGATGAGTAGTAGCGTGTTGGAACTCCTGAGATTCCTGGACTGACCGGCCATTTTGAGTTTGGCGGCCAGGTAATCTGGTTTGCCTGTGTGAAGGGCTTTATGCGTGAGGCAGGTCGTTCTGAAGGTGGCTCGCAATACAATTGGAAGCCAATGGAATTCCTTGAGATCTTAGGTGCGTTTCCCACAAAAGATTTAGTTGCGGTTATGTGTTTCCGAGTTTTCAGTGGGATGAGTAGTAGCATCTTGGAACTCCTGAGATTCCTGGACTGACCGGCCCTTTTGAGTTTGGCGGCCAGGTAATCTGGTTTGCCTGTGTGAAGGGCTTTATGCATCAGGCAGGCCGTTCTGAAGCTGGCTCGCAATTCAATTGGGAGCCAATTGAATTCCTTGAGTGCGGTAGAGATGTGCTCGAATTTCTTAGTTCCTGTGGCCATTCTTGCTGCGGCATTTAAGGTAGTTTCAGGGGACCTAGGTGAGATTTTGGTGCCCCGGTCAGGGCTGAGATTTCATAATCAATTCTGGAAAGCACCAGTGCTTGGGTGGCCTGATGAAGGTCTTTCGGGGGAAGGAAGAGTTTTATTTTGTATTGAAGTTTCAGATTGAGAAAAGCACTTTTGGTGGATCTTGTGATGTGTTTTTTCATGTCCAGTTTGGGGTCTAGGGTTATACCTAGAGATGTCACTGAGTCCATTGCAGTGAGAGGGCCATTGAGGGCATCAATAGCTTTGAGCCATTCTTCGATTTGGGGGTTTTCGTCGCTGTTGGAGATGAGGAGTACTTCTGTTTTCTCTTAATTAAGTTTTAAGTGGTTTGTGGTGAGCCATTGTTGGATCTCTTTGAGCGTGCCATTTAGTCTGTGTATGTCATCAATGGAGGTGGTTTCCAGATAAAGCTGTGTATCATCCGCATATAGGTGGAAGGGGATGTTAGAATTCCTGAGTATTGTGGTGAGGGGTTCCATGTAGATGTTGAAAAGTTGGGGGGAGAGTGCTGACCCTTGTGGAACACCTCTGTTGACAGGCAGGGAATCGGATTCAAAGTTTTTAATTTTTATTCTTTGCGAGCGGTTGAGGAGAAAGAAAGAGAACCAGTGGAGGACTGTAATTTCAATGCCTGCTCTTTCTTGGAGGACTTTTTGTTCTTATTGTGCTTTTTGTAATTTCTGTGTGCTGCCTTAAGTTATCACAGTGGAGGGTGGGGGGATTGTTCCTCCAGTTTCTTTCTAAGGTTCTAAGATGTATTCTTTCTTCATTGATGTCGGTGGTGAACCATGACCTGGAGGGGGTGCTCCTGGGTTTTTTCTTTTTCAAGGAAGCCAGGTGGTCCAGGGTGCGCATCATTTTGGAGTGGTAGAGAGAGGTGAGTTTGGTGGTTTGAGAGATGCTCCGTCGAGCTAGGGAGGAGCGAGCTTAGCCCTTCTTCTAGGTTAGCCCGAGGGACTTGAGCAGTGTTTCTGACCCATTTGGTTGGGGCCTGTTTCGGGGGTAGAGTTAGGACTGGTTGGCTGATATGTAAAAGGATGATGTGGTGATCTGACCAGTCCACAGGAATGATATAGTCCATAGTGATTGTGTTTTTTCAGAAATGATTGCGTCAAGGATTGCTCCTCTGTAGTGTGTTTCTTCTGAGCAATGTTGGGTCAAATTATTTTCTAGAAGGAGGCTGTTAAGAGATTGAATGAGCGTATTTTTTGTTCCATTCCATCTTATGTTGAGGTCGCTGATAATTATATTGCTGGCGGTGCTGAGTGTGCATTGGGTGATCGGTCAGAGAGGTGCAATCCAAATTTGTTGGAGTTGCCTGGTGAGTGGTACAGGAGATGGCAGAGTAGAGATCTGTTTGTGCATGATTTGATTTTGACTAACAGGCATTCAAAGGAGCTATATAGGCAGGATGAGCATTCCGTGATGGAGAGGTTACTTTTGTGAATGATTGCCATGCCTCTGCCTCTCTGCTCTTGTCTGTCTTTGTGGATTAATGTAAATCCGGGCGGCACAAGCATGTCCATGTTGGGGTAAGACAGGGTGTTGAGCCAGATTTCCATGATAAAAGCTACATCTAAGTCGTGGGAGAGGATAGCTTCTGCTAGTTCAGTTGCATGTTTTGTGGCAGATCTGCTGTTGATGAGCATGCATTTAACAGGGGGTTCTTCTTCGGACCTCGACTTGCAGGGTTGGATTCTAGGTAGGGAGGTTAGGGGAGCTCGAAGTCTAGGGACTCTAGGGGGAATGTTCCCTTCCAAATCCTGTAATTACTTGAATTGTGGATTTGGGTGAGGATTTCCACGGGGGGGCAAGTGGTGGTGCTTCCTGGGATGGATTTGCGGATTTGGGGGAGGGGTTTACAGGGGGGTCATATGATGAGGCGAGTGATGTCGCTTCCAGAGGTGAAAGAGTAGGTTTTGTTATTCTTGGTCTGTCTGCTCTCAGTTCCTGGTTTAATGGATGAAGGACGGGATCTGGGGGGACAGGGGTCCCACTGGTGGGGGAAGTATTACGCCTTCTGGGTTGTGAGGGGGTTGGAGGGGCTATTGAATGTTGAGTGGGCATTCGGATTTTAGCTAGGGAGTATAGGGTTTTGTTCAGGCCTTGAACCAAGGTTTCGAGCTGAGATTCAAGAAGGTTGAGGCATTGGGTCAAATAATCTGTGGGGGTGGGAAGTGTAATATGGGTGGTGCTGTTCACTGGGGAGGGGGATGCAGTCCAGTCTTGTTGGATGATGGTGGGCGAGCTGCTCACATTATTGTTTCTAAGAGGGCTCAGGGGAAGGGGGGGCTGTCTCTGGTCGAGTGTCGAGCTTCATTAGGGCTGGGAGCGGGAAGGGGCTTTGGAGAGGTTGTGTTTGGGAGTAGGGCTCCTCTCTTGGACAATGGCTGTGATGGTGGGGGGCAGGGTTGGACGGTGGATGGAATCTTAAACATGGGGGCAGAGTGGTGGTAGGTGCCATTGTCAGGCGGGGGAGAGGATCGGGGAGAGGGCGCAGGCAGGGTCCTTTGCCATGGTGGTTGTTGGAGGCATCCAAGGGGAGGGGTCCGCGCGTGAAGTGTGTTATGTAATGATGCCCTCTTTAGCAGAGGAAGAGGGAGTCAAAGACCTCCAGGTTTTCGTTTTTTGCCTGTATCAGGATAGTGCTATTCTTGAAAATGGTTATGGAAATGTTGCCTGTTAGGGTCTGGTGTTTCGGGAGAGAGATAGTTAGTTTGCGGCTATGAGCTGTGATGGTGGTTTTGGAGATGAGGAGGTGTAGGTTGAGGATGTTGACCCAGTTGTCGGGTCTGTCAGTGTGGAAGGTGAAGTCCATTTTTTGCTGCCCTGTAGAGGAGCATTGGTATGTGTCTAAGACTAGGGTTTCTGGGTGTTATCTGATCACTCTATGTTTAAAGTGTTTTTTCACATTACTAGAGAGTCTGTGGGGGAAAGTTATAGCGAATGAGTTAGGTCTGTGGCGTGTCAGATGGTTTGGTATTCGGAGGTAGGGATACATTTGCGAGGCCGGTGGCATCTTAGCTAGGTTAAAAGAGGTAGCGCTCCTCTTGTGTGTAGGAGGGACAGTGCCATGCCGGAGGGACAGAGCTGATTGTCGGGGTGGAGGGTAGGGGAGTTAGCGAAGAAGTTTCTCTAGGGGAGGGGACTGTTAGATAGGCGTCTAAGGGGTCCTCGTGTGCATTCCTCTTGTGTGTAGGAGGGAGAGTGCTGTGCCGGGGGAAAGATCTGAATGTCGGCGTGGAGGGTGAGGGGGTTGGGGGGAGGTCTCTCTCGGGGAGAGGGCTCTAAGGTAAGCATTAGAGGGGTCCTCCAGAATGGCCTTAGCGCCTGAGAGTTTGGAGTGATAGGGGGTCGAGGATAGAGGCTTGAGGAGGGTGGGATTGGTCGTGTGGCCGGGTGGTGGCTACACTGCCTTGTGGGTCCAGTTGTTGGGGGACCCCTATGACCAGGACTTATTAGGGCCTTTGTCAACAGTTGATAGGGCTGTCGGCATTAACCTTGGAGTTCTTGAGGCATTGGTCTCCAAGGTTGTCAGGGGTCTTCTTGTTGGTTATTGATGGACTTTCTTTATATTGGTGACCCTTCTAGGGGTGGGTCATTGGTGATCCTAGCTTGTTGTAACCCAAGTTTTCACTCCCCATTTGGGATGCAGAGCGTGGCAGTCTTATTTTTTTTATTTTTATTTTAATTTCTTCTATAGCGCAGGAATCAATCCCGTGAGGGTATCTCCGCGCTTTGCTAGCTGAGGAATTTTCAGATAGAGCAGCCTGGGAAGTTATGTGGATAGAAATGCCTCTTGGTAAAGAAGGGTTTTCAATGCCTTTCTAAAAGACAGGTGATTTGTGGTGGTTCTTAGGTCAGTGGGAAGACTGTTCCAGAGGGCGGGACCAACAGAGGAGAAAGCACGGTCTCCTTGTCTAATTTTCTTTGTGGTGGGAGGTTTTAAAAGGGCTTGATTGCATGAGCGGAGGGACCTGCTGGGCTGGTACAGTTCCAGGGACTGGGAAAGGTATTTAGGACTTGCTCCATACAGGCATTTATGCACCGTGCAACAGATCTTAAAATTGATGCGCTGCCATATGGGGAGCCAGTGCAGTTCTTTCAGCAGGGGCTTAGAAGGAGTCCTAGCGGGTACACCCATGACCAGTCTTGCAGCCGTGTTCTGGACTACCTGCAAGCGGCCTACAGCATCTGCATTAGCTAACGTAAGCAGGCCGTTACAGTAGTCCAGACGACTAGTTACCAAGGCCTGTACAAGTGTCTTTCTACATGTGGCCGGGAGAAAAGGAAAGACACGCCTGAGCAGACCAATGGTGTGAAAACACAGGCCCGCAATATAGTTTGTGTGATCTTTTAGGGTCAGTTTTTGATCCAGCTTCACTCCGAGATTTTTAACGTGAGGTTTGGGTGCAGGTACTGGGCCAAGATCAAGTGGCCACCAGTCGGGGGACCAAAGGATACTTGCTTTACCAAAGAGCAAGACCTCTGTTTTTGTTACATTACACTGGAGGCAATTCCTCGCCATCCAGTGTGACACCGCTCTCATACCCTCAGCAAAGTTCTCCTTGGTTTTAAGGCCAAGGGAGCTGAAAGGGTAGAGGAGCTGGGTGTCGTCGGCGTAGGAAACCGGTATGAACCCATATTTCCGCACAATCTCAGCAAGGGGGGCCATATAGACATTAAACAATGTAGGGCTGAGGCATGAGCCCTGTGGCACCCCCTTTGTGAGCCCCCTTGAGATGGAACTGAAGGGGCCCAGGCTGATAGATTGTGACCTCCCGGAAAGGAAGCTCTCCAACCAAGATAGTGCTACGCCTCCGATTCCTACTCCTTTCAACCGGCTCAGCAGGGTGTTATGAGACACGGTATCGAAGGCTGCGGACAGGTCCAACAGCACTAGAATCATAGAGCCCCCTTTGTCTTGTGACATTTTGATCTGATCTGTCACAGAGTGGAGGGCCGATTCAGTGCTGTGGTTGGGCCTGAATCCAGATTGGGATTGGTCAAGGCCCCCTGTCGCTTCGATAAAGTTGGAAAGAGTGGTGTTAACGTGCTTTTCTGCCAGTTTGCTGATGAAAGGAAGGAGAGAAATCGGGCGAAGGTTGGAGAGTGCGGACCAGGGCAAGGTGGAATTTTTACGTATGGGGTTCACTACCGCTTCCTTCCAAACGAGTGGGAGCTGACCTTTGGTAAAGGATAGGTTAAGAAGTTTCTGAATATGGGGACCTAGTATCTCGATTAGCGGGGAGATGAATTTGGCTGGTATTAGGTCGGCGGGAGAGCCGGACTTAGTTTTGTTTCTTAGGTTGTCTTGTGCTCCCAAAGTATGTCTTCTTCTCATAGAGCTTTAGGGGGGTGACGGCTAATGTTGGCCAAGCGCTGCAGGTTAGACCGTGGCTCTTGGTCATTTGAATTAAATGCACTTTTTTCTTTTTAGCATCCTCATAATTTACAGCCGAAACCAAACAAGAATACAATGGTATATTTTGCTTTGCCCTACCTTTGTTAGTCTTGTAATTGTAAGGACCCTGAAATGGATTCTGCGATCGCATCCCACCTTTGTGTAATTTTAATGCAACTATGATTCCTGTATTTGTTTATGAAAACGTAATTGCTGGTATTTTATGTCTTTTTTAGTTTGTCCTAAGTGGAAATTAATCTGTAAAATTGGAATTGTTTGTAAATGGTTTGATGTGGAACTCATTGGAACTCCAAATCATAATAAAATAATTGTAATTGTAATTGAAAGAAACTGACTTGAAGGATTTCCAGTTACTTAGGATTATTTTGCACACCAGAGTGAGCATTAAATCAAGTAAGTCTTGTTCGTTGTTGTTTTGTATTTGTGAATCTAGGTACCTTAAGTGAAATATATGAGAATTCTCTATTTGGAATGATATGTAGGGTGTGTGTTATATACTTGAAGATCCTATCATAGAATGGTTGCGAAATTGGGCAGTGAAATAGCATATGTGGAAGATCTCCTGTGTAAGAGTCACCGTTCCAGCATTGAGGTGAGTGGATGAGATTAGGCTTGTGGAGCCTAGCTGGTGTCCAGTATGACCTATTTATAATCATGAATTTTGTTTGAGAGAGTGTAGGCAAGACTTTGTTCCTAAAGGAAGACATATGTAGGTGTTCCAAATCAAATTCAATAGAAGTGGAGTACGGTTCAGCTTCCAACTTCTTTGCATTGATTGTAAGATTCTTACATGGTTTGGATACTAGAAGTTTATATATGCTTGACACTATGTGACCGCTTTTGTGCAGTTGGGATAGTCTGGGGGATAGAGAGGGGTCACTGGTTGTATTGAGTTTTTAGGTATTTGGCCTTTGAGTTTCAATAATTTGTACATGTCAAGATTGGAAAGCCTCTTTTCTATTTGTAGTTTGGAAAAGGATGTAGGAGAGGTGCCCTTGTATAGGTCATGGATAAAATGTGTACCTTTCCATGACCAGTCCTGCCAGAAGATTAGGTCGCCATCTATTCTTATTCTTGCGTTATACCAGATTGCAGCAATGCTAGAATTGGCAAGCTTAACAGTAGAGTGTGTTTCTGGTTGTGAGAGTGCCTGATGTGTGTTCTGGGTAATATATTTGGAATGCTATAGGATAGATGTGTGCATAGACATGATTGCAGGGAGTGGGATACCCTTGATTAAATCCGCTTCAACTTCAAGCCATCAAGTGCAGTAATGTGGGCTGTCTCCAAACCAGGCCGCCCCTTGTCTACAGAGGAATGCAGTTTGATAGTTTCTGAAGTTTGGGAGACCAGTTCCTCCTCTGTTTTTGGCCTTTTTGAGTTTTGACAGAGAAATTCTAGCTCTCTTCCCTTGCCATAAGAAGTTGGTAAGAACCTTATCGTTTTCTTCATTACGTTTTTAGCATTCTGATAAGGTAGTTGATCAGTAGTGATATCATCATTTTAATTGTTTCTACCCTTCCCCACCACCTTAGGTGACCATCCATCCAGAAGTTCTGAGATTTTCTTAGATAAGGAGTTTTCATTCTCTTGCGATGTAGTTATGAGATTGTTAGTGACAAGTAGACCCAGATATTTGATTGGTCCCTGTTGCCATGCCAGACCTGTGTCTCCAATGATGTCCCTGTCACCCTGATGATTCAACAGTTTTATTTTTAATAAGGGCGTATCCCGATACTTCAGCAATCTCCTGCATCGTATTCATATGGGTCAGGTAGTTGTTTCAGCCTCTCTAGACACTACAAGAACATCATCTGTATACACAACCACTTTAAAAAGTTACATTTTCAAAATCTATCTGTGGTATTTCTGCATTTTCTCTCAAGTGTTCCAGAAACAGCTCTATAGATTGTAGAATAAGTGATGGTGATAGAGCGTGACCTTGTCTGGTTCCTTATCATAGTGATAGGGAAGAGGAGATTGCCCTAAGTTAATAATAGAGAGCCATCATCATTCATATCAACAAATCTCCCAATTTGAACATTTCTAGCGCCATACGTAAGTATGTCCAATCTATTTTGTTGAACACTTTTTGTGCGTCCAATGTGATGGAAACAGTAGGTGAGTCGATTAGCTTGTTTTTTTCAATTGCGTGGCAGAATATTCTAGTATTGTCACTAGAGAGTCTATGTTTAAGGAAACCTACTTGTGTGGGGTGTATAAGTTTACTCATTTATTTTAGCAGTCGGAAATTCAGTATCATAGCATATATTTTGCAGTCCAGGTTTATGAATGAAATTGTTCTATAGTTTTTTAGAAAGGAGCAGGTTTTTACCTCCTTTTGGTCTAACTGTTATGACAGCCTCTGCTGGGGTGCCTGTGATTTGGCCAGCGGATGCAAACTGCTGATATAGGATTAGAAGAGGTTGTCTTAGGAGGCCAACAAATGTTTTAAAGAATGTTGCGCTATAGACGTCTCGGCCAGGCGCCTTGCCCGATTTTAGTTTTTTTAATGACGGTGTCTACTTTTTAGAGGGTGATTGGGCCATTTATGGAACTCATCTCTTGGTCCGTTAATGTGTTGAGTGAAATATTGTCTAGGAAATCCTTATTCTTCATTCAATTCAATTTGGTATTCGTATCCTACAGTTTTTGACAGAGTTTCTGGAATGTATCTGCTATTTTGAGTGGGTTTGAATGAATAGTGTCTGTGTCATCTTTGATAGCATTGATGACTTTTTTCAGCATTTTTAATTTTAGGTATGAGGCTAGGGATTTCCTGGCTTTACTGGCTTCGCACACACACAGGCATTTTTTGTTTATTAACCCAGACCCCAGCTCTGGTGCTAATAATTTTGTTGTATTCATATTTCATATTCAATATCTTGTTTGGCATCTGCGGGCCCTTTTTGGTTATGTGTGTCTTCTCTAGCTCCGAAATTTCCTTCTCTAGGATTGTAAGTTCTCATCGGCCTCTTTATTCATATTTGATTTGATTTTAATTCTAATCCCTCTAATTGAAGTTTGTAATGCCTTCCATGTGGTGAGATGTGATGTCTCATTTTCTTTGTTTTCTAGGAGATAACATCTTATTGCCTCCTCAATAAGTGTTTTATTTTGTGCTGTGTTTAAAACATTGTCATTAAATCTACACAGGTGTTCTTTAAACGGCGGTGTTGAATCTTTAATAATTCGGCTTATGCAAGAGTGATCTGATATTGTGGAGAAGCAGTTTTTCTCTAGATATACTCAAGCACTGCTTGGCGCTAGTCGCCTCTGAACCATTCAATAATTATCAAATAAAGAGGCGAGCGCTGGAAACTGGAAAGCAGGAAACGGGTTTTTATTTCTCCAGAGCAAAGCACATCAGATCGGACAAACAGGGTATCGTCTCGAGGTGCTCTAACTGCATCTCTGCGGCCTGCCCTCTTATAATGTAGTTTATTGCTTTATTGCATTCTTAACATTACTTTGAAGTACAGTAAGAAATCCCCCGAATCCCTGCTTCAGGCCCGTCCCCACACATATTCATAGTAGAGGTCCCCACCCCAATCTCAGCAGGTGATGACTATCGCGCAGCTGGACATTCTGCTGGGACCCCTGAAATGTGCGCAATCGGTCAGATCTCATGGGGTGGTGACATTGATTAATCCCGGCTCCTTTGATGAAAGGCGAGATTCTACATTATGGGGGCAATAAACTGTATCCGCAGGGCTAGGTGATGGCCTGGGATTGGGTCGAACAGTTGGGTACAGGGGAAGGGGTTATGAAAGGGACTGTTCGTGTGAAAGGGATGAAAGAGTATGTGGGTCCGGCACGGGAAGTGGCTCCGGGGCAGGGTCACGCTGTAGGTGTGTTTATGGTTCAGGCATGTGTGCATGGGGGCTGTCAGCACGCGGGGGATGTTAGCGAGGTCAGGGAGACGTGCATGCGATCGGCGATATATGAAGTGGTCATGGCGTCTAAGAACGATGCCGCTTACGCGCTCGTACGGGCCCAGGTTTGGACAAGATGGCGCCGGCAATGTTCATATCGAAATCTAATTTTCCACAGTGTACCCATTGAACATGCTTAAGCCAGCTTGTCAATTTACATTAATTCCCATCATGTTTTGTATCTCTACATCATACAAGGCTTTTACATGTTCAGATTTAGTGTCCAAAGTCTTAGGGCAAATAGAGTTCATGAGAAGAGAGCACAGAAGCGATATACATTGTATCCCCAGGCAGCAACCACATATTATGAAAACTGGTACCAATACTATCATCAATAACTTCCAACCCCAGTCTTTCAAAGTGCTCCAGAACCAGCTCCCAAGTGACCAGCCTTCTTGTTCCTGATGGACCTCTGATGAAAGTCTGTGGAGGTGTTCAATTGCTTTGAAAACTGATGGTGAGTTGTCCGGTACGAAGGTGCAGCAGCTAGATTGGATGATGCAGCATGCTCCTCCACGATCCGCTAGCACCACGTCTAAGACAAGACGGTTCTGTAGAGCCACCAGGTGGACCGCCTGTAGCTCGGCTTTATTATTCATGAGGATGCCAGCCGTGATATTCAATGTTGTTTCGACTGCTTGGGTCAGATGTCGGATGGCTCGACTGTTTGCCATCAGACCCCAGAGAGGAATGAGTCCTTTTGCTGCATCAAGAAACTGTGATGCAGTGGAATCTGCTTGTTCTATGTCTTTTGCTCTCTTCTGCCTGTGGTGATTTGCTGGTGCCACATATGTCGGAGGGCGGACAAAGGCAATGTAACGGGTGGCCCCCCAGCCCTTTGGGAGCCAGGTGTAGGCTTTTGTACCGCAGACAAAGTACATGTTCGGAGAGGCAATGAAAGATGGAGTATCAACAGTGTTCAGAGTCCTTGTGATGCGGCAGGAGCTGTGGCCCATGATTTTCGTCCCATGACCTTCAATGGAGAAAACGCCTGAGACTTTCACCACAGATAGGGCCACAGTCAGAGTTGCGGCTGTCCGTTTCCGAAGGTAGGAGAAGGTGGGTCTGGCTGGATTGTTGAACACCTGCATTTTGATTCTTTCTTTATCCGGGACATTCATTTGAAAAGTGGTGTTGGAAGTCAGAGGGCAAAAGGGAGCAGAGGTTTTTCCTGTTTTGTTCAGCCAGAACTCATTGTGGAACTGTGCAACTGTTTCATCAGATGTTGCGTTGTCTTTGTAGCTCCCTTGTAGGAATATTAACCAAGCAAGGCAGGATCTGTGAACAGAGAAAGGTGAGGGGATGAAGGGGATAGAGTGTCCAGTTGCATGAGGAAGCAGCCCACAAATTCAACAGTTCGTGGTATTGGCAGCAAGGTTGTGTTGATGCAACAATTGTACAAATGAATTATTCCAAAATTCTTTGCGCCGTTCTCGGAGGTGGGGTGACAGTGAGACCAGACAATGTTCTTTCTTGGTGGTGGGCTGTCTGCATAGTCGGTATCATTGTCTTGTGAGCGGGAGCACTTTCTTCCATGATCCAAACTGTGACCATGAGCAAGAGGCAGATGAGGGAGGCAATGAAGAGTTCAATTCTTTTTGTGCTATGTAGCTTGGCAGTCTTGGGGTCTTTACGATAGGTCTTCGAACGTCCGGGATCTTCCATCACCTTTAAGAGGCTCGGTGCCTGGCAGGACCACATACTTTGTCTGGCGTCTCTCCTGGTAGCCTTTGTAGTTTTAGCTACCGCTCTGAGATTTTTGACTTATTTAGTGGTCTGCTTGGACGAAGCACTCTCCTTTCGTCGCAAGTTGTACCCTTTTCTGGATGGCACAGTGGAATCTGGAAATTCTGCCAATTCGAATGTCTCTGTTTCTGGGTAACAACTCAGGGCTGGTCGGTCTTTCGCCAGGAGCTCTTCTTGGGTGTCCACGCTTTCAGTCGTCATCAGGGTTGAGGGTATCCGTCGGCAATGGTGTGCATCCAGCCAATTTCGTTTTCCTTCCACTCGAAGTGAAGTTCGGGTGGTGATCAAGACTTGCCAGGGGCCCATCCACCTGGGTTCCAAGCTTTTCGTTCTTTGGAAATTTCGGACCAACACGTAGTCCCCAGGTTGGATGTTGTATCCGGGGCCCCTGGATGCGTCTGGTATGGCTTGCTGCACCTGTTGGTGGATAACAGTTAGTGTGTTCGTTAAATTGTGCAGATAATCAGACATTAGGATGTCCGGGACATCATGGATGGATGTTGGCTTTGGCGCAGCCACAATATTCATAGGCCGGCCGAAGACAACCTCGTACGGAGTCAGGTGGTGTTTGGTTGGAGTGGAGCGCATTGATAGCAATGCCAGTGGGAGGGCATCAGGCCATTTCAGTCCTGTGGTGGCAACTATCTTCGTTAGCTTTAGTTTTAGTGTGGCGTTGTGTCGTTCTACCAGGCCTGCAGATTGGGGGTGGAAATTTCTGTTTTACACCCAACCCTTTTAGTATGAGTTGGATAACTTCCGCTACGAAGTGGGGGCCATTGTCGCTCCACAAAATCCTACAAAGGCCGTAGCATGGGGAAAACTCCTTCAACAACACCTTGGCAGTAGTGATGGCAGTGTTGTCTGGAGTGGGGTAAGCTTCCACCCATTTGCTAAATGCACACACAATCACTAGCACGTATTTTAGACCATGGCACCTCTCTAGCTGAATGTAATCCATTTGGATGATTTCGAAGGGATGGTCAAGGACCCCAAACCCTCCCCGAGGTACTACGGTCCCTTTCCCTGGGTTGTGTTGTTGGCATATCATGCACTGCTGAACTAGGCGCTTCGCTTTGTCTGATATTTTGTCGTTGAGCCATACTCTGGTAATTAGCTCAGTCATAGGGGCAGATCCTATGTGTGCAGGTGAATGTGCCATGGTTAGTATTGGGATCAGGTAAGCATTGGGTAGCAACCATTAGTCCATGTCTTTCGTCCTCCAGCAGCCTTCATCGTCTTTTAGTCCCACTCGTGCCCATTCAGTCAGTTCATGTGGTGTACTTGTCGATTGGATGTCTCTTATAGTTTCCCTAGCATCTGTCCATTTCTCTGCTTATGACCTGGTCACGTACATTCGTGTTATTGTTCTATTTCCGGCGGTGGTTCGGGCAGTGATGCCGGCCAGTGCATTTCCCTGTCCTACGATGTCCGTCACTTTCTTGTGAGCCTGGCATTTGATTGGCTAAAGAACGGTGATGGACTAAACCCTGATCTTTTGACTGGGTGTGAGTGTTTGATTGATTCAGATGCTCCGTCCATCACCACCCCATTTTGTACCGCTTTTGGCTACCATAAGCGTGGCAGGGTATGCTCAGACGTGAGTCCCTTGCTCACTTTGCCACTGGATTCAAGCAAGCCGGGCTGAAGACGGCTGGATTTCCAGAAACCGGTCCTCAGAAGCTTGTGTCCGGTCCAGGGAAGACATGGCTTGGCAGTTCGGGCTGGACTGTTCCCATGAGGCACAGGGTCATACTGATTTGCATATAGCCATGTCTGAACTGGGGTGGCAGAGTGGGCTAAAGAACGGTGATGGATTAAACCCAGATCTTTTGACTGGGTGTGAGTGTTTGATTGAGTCAGATGCTCCGTCCATCACCACCCCCTTTTGTACCGCTTTTGGCCACCATAAGTGTGGCAGGGTATGCTCAGACGTGAGTCCCTTCCTCACTTTGCCACTGGATTCAAGCAAGCCGGGCTGAAGATGGCTGGAATGCCAGAAACCGGTCCTCGGAAGCTTGTTTCCGTTCCAGGGAAGACATGGCTTGGCAGTTCGGGCTGGACTGTTCCCATGAGGCACAGGGTCAGACTGATTTGCATATAGCCATGTCTGAACTGGGGTGGCAGAGTGGGCTAAAGAACGGTGATGGATTAAACCCAGATCTTTTGACTGGGTGTGAGTGTTTGATTGAGTCAGATGCTCCGTCCATCACCACCCCATTTTGTACCGCTTTTGGCCACCATAAGTGTGGCAGGGTATGCTCAGACGTGAGTTCCTTCCTCACTTTGCCACTGGATTCAAGCAAGCCGGGCTGAAGACGGCTGGAATGCCAGAAACCGGTCCTCGGAAGCTTGTTTCCGTTCCAGGGAAGACATGGCTTGGCAGTTCGGGCTGGACTGTTCCCATGAGGCACAGGGTCAGACTGATTTGCATATAGCCATGTCTGAACTGGGGTGGCAGAGTGGGCTAAAGAACGGTGATGGATTAAACCCAGATCTTTTGACTGGGTGTGAGTGTTTGATTGATTCAGATGCTCCGTCCATCACTACCCCCTTTTGTACCGGTTTTGGCCGCCATAAGTGTTGCAGGGTATGCTCAGACGGGAGTCCCTTGCTCACTTTGCCACTTGATTCAAGCAGCCGGGCTGAAGACGGCTGGCATGCCAGAAACCGGTCCACGGAAGCTTGTTTCCGGTCCAGTGAAGACATGGCTTGGCAGTTTGGGCTGGACTGTTCCCATGAGGCACAGGGTCAGACTGATTTGCATATAGCCATGTCTGAACGGGGGTGGCAGAGTGGGCGAAAGAACGGTGATGGATTAAACCCAGATCTTTTGACTGGGTGTGAGTGTTTGATTGATTCAGATGCTCCGTCCATCACCACCCCTTTTGTACCGCTTTTGGCTGCCTTAAGTGTGGCAGGGTATGCTCAGAAGTGAGTCCCTTGCTCACTTTGCCACTGGATTCAAGCAAGCCGGGCTGAAGACGGCTGGAATGCCAGAAACCCGTCCCCGGAAGCTTGTTTCCGGTCCAGCGAAGACATGGCTTGGCAGTTCGGGTTGGACTGTTCCCATGAGGCATAGGGTCAGGCTGATTTTCAAATAGCCATGTCTGAACTGGGGTGGCAGAGTGGGCTAAAGAACGGTGATGGATTAAACCCAGATCTTTTGACTGGGTGTGAGTGTTTGATTAAATCAGATGCTCCGTCCATCACCACCCCCTTTTGTACCACTTTTGGCCGCCATAAGTGTGGCAGGGTATGCTCAGACGTGAGTCCCTTGCTCACTTTGCCACTGGATTCAAGCAAGCCGGGCCGAAGACGGCTGGAATGCCAGAAACGGGTCCTCGGAAGCTTGTTTCCAGTCCAGGGAAGACATGGCTTGGCAGTTCGGGCTGGACTGTACCCATGAGGCACAGGGTCAGACTGATTTGCATATAGCCATTTCTGAACTGGGGTGGCAGAGTGGGCTAAAGAACGGTGATGGATTAAACCCAGATATGATATTTTGACTGGGTGTGAGTTTTTGATTGATTCAGATCCTCCATCCCTCACCACCCCCTTTTCTACCCTTTTTGTCCGCCATAAGTGTGTTAAGGTATGCTCAGACGTGAGTCCCTTGCTCACTTTGCCACTGGATTCAAGCAAGCCGGGCTGAAGATGGCTGGAATGCCAGAAACCGGTCCTCGGAAGCTTGTTTCCGGTCCAGGGAAGACATGGCTTGGCAGTTCGGGCTGGACTGTTCCCATGAGGCACAGGGTCACACTGATTTGCATGTAGCCATGTCTGAACTGGGGTGGCAAAGTGGGCTAAAGAACGGGGATGGATTAAACCCAGATCTTTTGACTGGGTGTGAGTGTTTGATTGATTCAGATGCTCCGTCCATCAACATCCCCTTTTGTACCGCTTTTGGCCGCCATAAGTGTGGCAGGGTATGCTCAGACATGAGTCCCTTGCTCACTTTGCCACTGGATTCAAGCAAGCCGGGCTGAAGACGGCTGGAATGCCAGAAACCGGTCCTCGGAAGCTTGTTTCCGGTCCAGGGAAGACATGGCTTGGCAGTTATGGCTGGACTGTTCCCATGAGGCACAGGGTCAAACTGATTTGCATATAGCCATGTCTGAACTGGTGTGGCAGAGTGGGCTAAAGAACGGTGATAGATTAAACCCAGATCTTTTGACTAAGTGTGAGTGTTTGATTGATTTAGATGCTCCGTCCATCACCACCCCCTTTTGTATGGCATTTGATTACGGCCAGTTGTTTGGGGAGGAGGACTGCTTCAGTCAGGGCGGAGACTAAATCTCTGTGTAAGATCGGTGTGCCTTGTGAGGTCAGGAATCCCCTTTCACTCCACAGAAGCCCAAAGTGGTGAACCACCCTGAAGGCATTCTGGCTGTCCGTTTATATGTTCGCTGTCGTCCCTGCTGATAAAATGCACGCTTGTGTGAGGGTAATTAGTTCTGCCGCCTGTGCGGATCGTTGGGTAATGCGGGCTGTTTCAACAACAGTTCGGGCTGTGGTAACAGCATATGCAGCTGAGGTGGTTCAAAAGGGGAGTTCGATGCATGAGCCATCCACCCATAGCTCTCAGTCAGGTTCTGGGAAGGCAGTGTCTCTGAGGTCGACCCTACTCTTAGTCTGTTCGTCAGTGAGGGTCACACAGTCATGCAGGGGAGTGACATTGGGGGTCATTCTCAGGTAGTGGTAACAAGGTAGCCGGGTTCAAAGTGGTACATCTCTTCAAGGTAATGTGTGGTGCCAATAGTGTCAGTTCGTTTCCAGTCAGTCATGCGCTAGTCAGGTGTTGAGTCTTTGTTTGGTTCAGGAGGGTGTCAACAGCATGGGGTACTAACACTGTAAGGGGGTTCGAAGGAATAATTCCCTCACTCTGTTGTATGGAGACAGCGGCAGCTGCTACAGCTCGTAGGCAAGCTGGTAAAGCTCTGGCTACGGGGTCAAGTGTGGCAGAGAAGTAAGCACAAGGGCGTTGTTTGGGGCCAATGGTTTGCGTTAGGACAGATAATGCACATCCCTCCCTTTCGAGGGTGTAGAGGGAGAAGGGTTTGGAGTAGTCTGGGGTTCCTAGAACGGGTGCTGAACAAAGGGCATCTCGTAACTCTTTGAAGGAAGTTTGGCATTCGGGGGTCCAAGGGAGTGGGAAGTGAGCATCTTTGGTCAGAAGGGAAAGTAAGGGTTTTACAATGAGACTGAAGTTCGGCAACCACTGTTGACAGAATGAGGTGAGGCCTACCAGAGAGCGGACTTGCTTCTGGTTCTTAGGGATGGGGGTTTCCAAAATTGTCTGGATTCTGTCGGGCGTGAGTCTCCTCCTTTCTTTAGATAAAAGGTGGCCTAAGTATGTCACTTGGGGTTTGCAAAACTGTAATTTCTTTCGGGAAACCTTGTGACCATTCTCTGCAAGGAAATGTAGGAGTCGGATGGTGGCTGTGACTGCGAGCGGAGTGGTGTCGGCTGCTAGAAGGATGTCATCTATGTACTGTATCAACACCACTCCTTCTGGTAACTGAACTGCATCTAACTGTCTCTTGAGTGCCTGGCTATAAATGCTCGGACTTTCGGTGTACCCTTGGGGTGCTCTACAAAATCTATATGAGCGGGATTTTAGGGTAAATCCGAAGAGGTAGCCGCTGTCTGGGTGGATGGGTATGGAGAAGAAGGCGTTTTTGAGGTCAATCACGGTGAATGTGGTGGCAGTGGACGGGATCAGGGTTAGAATGGTGGTGATATCAGAGACTACGGGGTACTGTGGCACAACTATTTTGTTAATTTATCGTAGGTCGATGATGAAGCGATACGCTTTCTCATCTCCCTTTCCTTGCCTTTTGATAATCGGTAAGATAGAGCTGTTGCAAATGTTGCTGACTACTTCCTCTACCACTCCTGCATTCACTAAGGACTGGATAATTTCTACCAATGCTTTCTCACCTTCGGGTGATATTTTGTACTGCAGTATTTTTGGTAGCGTCGCGTCCTGTCGTACAGTCACATGCACTGGGTCTATCATCATCCGTCCTACGTCTGAGTCTGCCTTTGCCCATAAGTAAGAAGGTAAAGTGTCAAGCAAGGACACGTCGGCATCAGTCATGGAGCACATGTGTCGTGAGGGGCAAGGTCTGAGCAGGTTGAGATTGCCGTATAAAATGACTCGGACTCCGTCGGGTGAGCATCTAATAGTTGCTCGAAAATGTTTCAGCAAGTCAAGACCCATAATGGCATTGGGGGTAGTGGAGGAGAGAAGGAATGTTGTGTCAGTGATATTATTTTCCAGATCAAAAGGGATTGGTTTGGACAAGGGATTAGTGGAAGGCGTACTATCAAAACCTATTGATGTTACGTGTGAGCCAGAAAAGGGTGCCCTTGGAATCATTTGTTTGGATAACTCACTACGTGGTGCTCCCGTGTCTACCAGAAATGGAGACTTTGTGCCTAGGACCTTAGCGGTGACATAAGGGCCTTGCTGGTCAACATAGAGCTCGACTGGATCCCTCCCTTGCCCTTGGCAGTCCTATGCAAAGTCGTAAGCGTTGTCATAGTCGGATTGTTGGTATTGGTTCTGTCGGGCAAGGTCAAAAGTGTTCACTCTACCGGGTTTTTCGTTGCTAATGTCGTTCGTGTACCCTCGCCCGTGTCCTCTATTTCTTAGTCCGTTTGTGAAGTCTCTAGTCTCTTTGTTTCTGTTGATTTCCAGCAGGACCGGGCATTGTGACTTCTAATGTCCGTACTCTTTGCAAAATGCGTATTGGTTCTCGCCTAAATCTCTACGTCCAGTGTAGGGTGCGGGTGCATTATTTCTAAGAGGTGGATTTCTAGGGACATTTTGCTGGTAGTTCCCTTTGTAGTGTTCCTTCCCTAAATTTACTCCTTGCAACTGAGCTATCATGACTCACTCCTTTAAGTCTTTCTTCTTTTTCTCTGAGGCTCTATCATATTCATTCTTTTGATGTTCATAGTATTGGGCCATCTGAAGGATGGCCGCAGGTTTTGAGGCTGCCCAACTACTCTCGCTAGTCTGTAGTTTCTGCAAAACTTCCTGCAACAGACCCTTAACGTAATTCTGCACGAATAAGTGATGTCCGATTACAGTAGTCATGTTCTGACCTCTGTAATCAGAAAACACCGTTTCGAACCGAGAGAAATATTCGGAGACATCTTCTTGGGGTTTCTGGCGGCAAGGTGTTACTATTGACCAGTCTACCTTTTTCTCGGGGATTAGAGTCTTTTTTTCTGCACGATTTTATCTGGGAGTTCCAATATAGCTTTCAGGGGTTTCTGTCCAGGATCTCGTTGTTTGTCTATGACATCGAGTTGTCCCCAGGTATGTCCGAACAGCTCAAGGTGGTCGACTTTCCGGATTTGCTTCCACACGTTAGCTGGCAGACATAGCCCAAAGAACAAGTCTATGTCAGCTAGGGTCATGATTGTTGATCCTAAGGCAGTACGTAATTCTGTGTAAAAGGCAGTGGGGCTCTTTCTCAAATACGGCAAGGATTTACTGAAGGTCAGGATATCGTGCCGATCCCATGGTAGTATACCCAATTGTACACTACCCTACCTTTAGCGTCCTGGTGATTGATATCATCATGAGTTCCCTGACCTCGTGGGGGGACCCAGTAGGGAGCGGCTTCTTTTATGGGCACCATAGTGTCTAACTTTTCTGCCGGGGGTTTGATCGTTACAGGGGTTGCGTCTTTGGTTATTGGCCTTTGTTCTGTGAGGTGGCAGAAGACCTCTAGCGTATGCGAGAAAAGTTCTGTCACATCACACTCACTCTCATCCCTGATATATATTTTCCTGTACAGAGTTGCAAGGCGTTCAGGTCCCTTATCTCTATACCTTTCCCCGTATGCTGTGAGGGTATGGTAGCAAAAGCGTACAATAAAGTGTTGTTTATGGTTGTTGGCATATGAGTTACATATGTCCGATATATGCTCTTCCGTTTCTTTTCGGTCCACAAGCGTTTTAACTATCTTATCGATGCCTGCTCGTTCATTTTTGTTCAAAATGGGAATTCTTGCTGGTTCCTTTTCTTTTGTTTCGGGGTTATCTGAGGCCTCTTTTGATACAATATTTACTACGAGAGGCTAGGTCGGCGCGGAGGCCGTGGATACCGAGGCCCTGGTACTACCTTCTTTTAGGCTCTGGGGTTGTAGGTGCTGTACTAAAGGATGGGTGGGGGCATAAGGAGGGGGCATATAGATGATTGGGCGACCTAAAAGTAAATGATCATCCGTTCTTTGTTTTGATGGGAGCTCAGGGTAAAGCACTTCGGTTGTTCTAACAGGGCATTGGCCAGAGGTTTCTGATTCTTGTTCCCTTTTAACTCTTTCTCTTTCTTTGATTTCTCCTTCTAGCTGTTTACCGGCTAGATGAGCTGCTTTTCGTAGCTCTTTTTCTAACCTTGCTTTGTCTCTCTTTCTGCGTTGCGTTGCTTCTTTGCGCCACATACCGAGACTATCAAGCATGGTTGGCGTGGTTTTATTTTTACGAAGTGCTATCTCTAGCGCTTCTATTTTATCGAGGTCAAAAGATCCTATCAGTGGCCTCAGACTTTCTTGATCCTTTTTAGTGTTTTTATGCCATAACTTACTATAAGCTACGGTGACTAGTCCATTCTTCGTAAACATGTCCTTATTAGGGGTGCCTTCCAGTGGAACTGGATGATCTACCTCTAATAAACGTTTCGGGCTAAACCAACTACCAATCAGTGGGGAGAAGATAGGCATGACGTATATCGGACAAGTGAAGATCTCAAACAATGGTGGACAAAGGTCTGCACTACCTACCCTTCACTATTTGCAAAGACTAGACAGAATATTTCTATTCTTCGTTGTTTGCAAACAGAGAATATCTCAAAAAGAACCAATAAATATATCGAGTAGCAACGAAGGCTAAACAAACCAATCAATAAGTAATACTAGTATTACCCAAACAATCAATCAATCAAAGAAAAAGAGTTGTGTTGCACGACCTTACCCGGACCGTAAGGACTGTTTCTCGTCTTCCACTTCCAGAGCCGGATCGTCCTCTATTCTCTGTTATTGCCGCAGCACTCCTGAGGGCTCCCAGTCAGGACCGTAGATCACTCGAGAGAGGTCCGTCCAGAACCGGTGAAGGTCGGATGATCAGCTGCCAGGCGAGAGTCGTTCGGGCAGGAGCTCTTCCCGATTGTTGCAGTCGTTGACTCTGTCATTAGGACCTCTCTCACTGGACCCACATGTCGCTGATGGGCTCACGTTGGGCGACAATTGAGGAAAAGCAGTTTTTCTCTAGATATACTCAAGCACTGCTTGGCGTTTGTCGCCTCTGAACCATTCAATAATTATCAAATAAAGAGGCGAGCGCTGGAAACTGGAAAGCAGGAAACTGTTTTTTATTTCTCCAGAGCAAAGCACGTCAGATCATTGGACAAACAGGGTATCGTCTCAAGGTGCTCTAACTGCATCTCTGCGGCCTGGCCTCTTATACTGTAGTTTATTGCTTTATTGCATGAAGACACATTCTTAACATTACTTTGAAGTACAGTAAGAAATCCCTGGAATCCCTGCTTCAGGCCCGTTCCCACACGTATTCATAGGAGAGGTCCCCACCCCAATCTCAGCAGGTGATGACTATCGCGCAGCTGGACATTCTGCTGGGAACCTGAAGTGTGCGCAATCGGTCGGATCTCATTAGGTGGTGAGATTGATTAATCCCAGCTCCTTTGATGAAAGGTGAGATTCTACAGTATGGGGACAATAAACTGTATCCGCAGGGCTAGGTGATGGCCTGGGATCGGGTCGAACAGTCGGGTACAGGGGAAGGGGCTATGAAAGGGACTGTTTGTGTGAAAGGGATGAAAGAGTATGTGGGTCCGGCACGGGAAGTGGCTCCGGGGCAGGGTTGCGCTGTAGGTGTGTTTATGGTTCAGGCATGTGTGCATGGGGACTGTCAGCGCGCGGGGGATGTTAGCGAGGTCAGGGAGACGTGCAGGCGATCGGCGATGTATGAAGTGGCCATGGCGTCTAAGATGGCTGCCGCTTACGCGCTCGTACGGGCCCAGGTTTGGACAAGAAGGGGCCGGCAATGTTCATATCAAAATCTAATTTTCCACAGTATGACTATCAGCTCTACGGTTGTTTGAGCTATTATGCCAACTGAGTTCCTTGAGATTAAGATATAGTCTATGCTGGAGTGTTAGTTGTGAGGGTAAGAGTAGAATGTGTAATCTTTTTCATCCGGGTTCTGTAGTCTCCATGTGTCTATCATGTTACATTTACTGCAGAGTTTTAAAAGAATTTTGGGTGCCTTGTTCGGTCTGTAGTAGCAATTGGAGCTCTTATCTAGGTCAGGATCTAGTGGGTGGTTAAAGTCATCCCCATTATGAGTGTGGCTGTATCAGGGATTCAACTGATTTGCTACCCCATTTAGTCCCAAAACTCCGGAGCGTCAATAGTGGGAGCATAAATATCGATTATTTAAAGATCAGACTTCTTTTTAGGTTGTTTTGTTATGACCCATCTATCTTGTTTGCGGCAGTTTGTGAGATTGGGTCTGTTCTAGCTTTCCTAGAAATAAACGTTCGGACTCCATTTTTCTTGCCTGCTAATTCAGAATATGCTACTTCTTTGAACTGGTGCTCTTTAAGTGAGCTAGCTAGGTTGGCTTCTAGCTTAGTTTCTTGTAGCAGAATAATATCTGCTTTATGCCATCTCATTGCGCCCAGTGACTCAAGTCATTGGTTCATCCATGACTAGTAGCTCCTTCATAATCTCTAACAGCTTCTGCTTCCCTTTAAGGGTTGCTGGGCAAAGGTCATGGAACAGCTAATCCTTCGAATAGCAAACAACACATTCTCTCCCACTGGCTTAAATTCGACAAGTAAATCTCTGCCAAATGTTGTGAAATGTATTTATGTGATCCAGTGCTTAGTTTGTTAAAAATTAAGTGCCTGGATCCAAGGTATTTCACAAGTGTCGACTGCAGCTGGCATTACCCACATGCCAACTTCAAACGGTAGTTTTAAGACCTAGTTTGATCATGTATTTAAGATATATTACACGGTTAAATGTTCCACTATAGACCTCAGCTAAAAAATACGAATATGATCCTTGTGCTGGATTCCCATTAATACATGCTGGTGTTTACAAATAAATTCAGGTGCTGAGCACCGGCAAACACTGGCATAAATTAAGCACTGGTGTAATCTCCACTTGACATGCATAATTTTGTAGATCATCTCTCATTCTCCTTGTTTATTGCAGAGCACTGTTTGTTGTGTCTAAGCTGAATTTGCGCTAGACACACATACGTACATATATACATATATCTCTGTCACTTGCTGTTCTCATTATCCTCATTACAGTTTCAACATGCTGCCCCTTTGCTGCGTGGGCCTTAGTAGGAAAACAGCAGACTTTATCAAAGGGTGGCTCTCTAGTGTCACTCTGTGCCTAGTAATATTTTTCAACAGGACTGATACCATGTTAGTCGATTCATCATTGAACTCGGTTGATGGCAACTTCAAAATGTGCACCTGCACATTCTTTGCACATTTCTTCCAAAGGCTTCTTTTGAACAAGTGTGCACACAACATAGTTGGGAAAGGTAGAGATGTCACCCAGTTCAGCCTCAAAATAGGTCTGTAAGCACTCCAGCATTTTTTCACCCTCGTCCATACTGTGAGGAATGTTTTTTTCTCATCAAAACAACTCTAGAGGAAAGTGTCTCTAGTTCAATTTTTTTATTCAGTGAAATATTCTTTTTTGGGTAAGAAATAACCTAACTAGGCTTAATGAATTAGTACAGACGAAATGTAAACGTTGTATATTCATTTTAAGGTAAATAGAATAAGTACATTTAAATTTAAATCTTAACATAAAGAGGTGCCCCTCCCATTATTTTTAGAAATGTTATGTACAGGGTTAAAAACAAGAATTTTATAACAGTCAGAAGTCAGAACCAGATACTTTGACATCATGCCTCCCTACTCCTGAAGGAAATAGAACTTAATTATAGCTTACAAATTACAAAGATTTAATACATCCAATACTGCAGCCATCAAAAGATTTTTGTTCCAATTCATTGTACACTAGGGCTTCTTTAAAAAATAAAACAGCTTCAACATTCATTTACATTTTAATTACTTCTTGAAACCATCTTTCAGAAACATCAGCTCTTTTTTCTCTATGAAGATGAACGTTAAAGAAAACAAAACAGTTCTAAAGAGAAGTCACAAAGAAATGTTAGTCATTGGTAGTATTACCAAAGTTGAATTTAACTGAAGAATCTATGTGCACTGTTTGCAGGACATATTTAAAATCACAAAGGCAGATGAAGGACATCCATGGAAAACCCTAGCCTGCTATTTTGCCGGTACACGAGCAGCAATCTTACAAACAAAAAGCATATGTAATCCTGCTTTTTTTTGCAGAAAATATAGAATTTTGTTATTGGGAAAAAGTACTGGGGCTGGTAGAAACTCGCTTAATTCAGACTAGTGTAGTCACGCGGAATTATCTACGAAATCTTCGAGATTATGTATGATTACATGAGAAGAGAAACCCTGGGCCTCATGTATGAGAAATGATGCATCGCTGCGTGAACGCAGCGATGCGTCACTTCTCAGTGCGCACTCCTTGCGACATTCCTGATGCGTCATATTTAATGTATGACGCATCATGTCGCAAGGAGTTACAGATACGTCAGTATACGTCAGTATCAAGCACACCGATGATATCTTTGAATTACTGAGCGACAATCAGTTCGATCTCCTCTTTGTCACGGAAACTTGGCTAAATGAGACATGCAGCCCAGCGGTCGAATTTGCCATCCCACGAGGTTTTAAAATCGTTAGAAATGATCGCCCTTTAGGCAGAGGTGGCGGCACAGCAGCCATATTTAGAGAACAATGGTCACTCTCTCTTGACCTTCAGGGCCCCCCAGCTGATGCAGAGATGCTTCATTTCTCACTATCACTTGGGGCGCATTTTACTTTAGGGGGCACTCTGGTTTACCGACCACCAGGTCATGCAGGTAAATTCCTGGGTACACTGGAGTACATAGTAGTCCCACGGGTTTTGAGATACTCCAGATACCTTCTCCTGGGGGATTGTAATATCCATGTGGATAATCTAGATCTGCCTGACACGGTCCGCTTAAACGAAGCTCTCGCTATGGCCCAGCTTAAACAATGGGTTAAGGCACCCACTCATTCAGGTGGACATGTCCTCGACTTGGTTTGTACCAATTCTGACATTGACATGATTCACCCTGAAATAGTGACCTGGTCAGACCACATGCTGATTAGATTTACCTGGACCCTGACCCGCCCGGCTGAGATCAACCACCCAGCTGCTCACAAACAGAAAATTAACGTAGAGATCTTGTCTGAACAACTAGACACCTCCCGCCCAACTCTTCCTCTTGAAATTGAGTCAGCCGTTAGTTCATTCAATTTATGGATTGAATGTGGGACTGCTGCATCAATAAAAACAGGTCGGGTTTGCAGATTGCGCTCTACCCCTTCTAAACCTTGGTTCTCCCAGACCCTCCGTGATCTTAAATCAGGTTGCAAAAAACTTGAACGGATATGGAGACAAGCCTATCTCCCCGAGGCTAAGAAGGACTTGAGGATGGCGCAAAAGAAGTACTATGCAGCGATTAGATCTGCAAAAAGCCAATACTACGAAGGGCGTATAATTAAGGCCAATAACAATAGTAGGGAAATCTTTGCTATTGTGAAAAGATTTGTCTCACCCTGTGCTGCTCAACCTGTACTAACCTCCTCGGAGAAATGGTGCGAAGAACTCTCTGTGTTCTTTGTTGACAAAATCACCAAAATTCAGGACGATTTACTTACTGTATGCAACAGCTTTCCACCCTCACTGGTCATTCCGTCCCCCGTGATGCCTGCCCCCACGGAACAGTTTGACCATTTCACCCCAGTAGAAAAAACAGACATTGTTAGAATCCTTGCTGCTCTACAATCAGGATCCCCCTCCGACCCCTGTCCTGCCAGAGTGTTAGCGCGTCTTGCAGACACAGTCGGTTATGAGGTAACACATATCATTAACCGCTCTTTCCTCACTGCTACTGTTCCGGCCTGCTGGAAGCAAGCTAAATTGCTCCCACTCTTAAAAAAAATGGTTTAGATCCCGCTGTCCCTGCTAACTTCCGGCCCATATCACTGTTGCCGGCTCTATCAAAAATATGTGAAAAGGTTGCTTTCACACAGCTGGACAAATTTGTAGAAACTTCCCAGGCACTCACTCCATCCAGCGCAATCTGGCTTCAGAGCAGCCTTCAGTACGGAGACGGCATTAAGTTGAAATATCCGAGGCTATCAGGGAGTGCCTGGACGGAGGTGGCAGATCGGCTCTGATTTTATTGGACCTCTCTGCCGCCTTCGATACAGTCCCTCACTCCCTTCTGCTCACCAGACTAGCGGCCATAGGCATAACAGGCTCCGCCCTTGACTGGCTGACATCTTTTCAAGAAAATAGATCTCAACAAGTCTGGATGCCGCCCTTCGCCTCCTCTCCCAAGAAACTTGCAACTGGTGTACCTCAGGGCTCTACCCTTAGCCCCCTGCTTTTTAATATATATCTGACCCCGCTCATCTATCTCGCCGAACAGCTGGGAGCAAAAATTATGGCCTACGCTGACGACACACAACTTCTGTTCACATGGCCAAAAAACAACCTAGATACGTTGGGAGCCCAATCCTGCCTATCATCTGTCTTTCGTTGGCTAGCCCTCGCCCAACTAAAATGTAACGAAAGCAAATCGGAAATCCTGCTATATGGTTCTTTCCCAGACAACTTTAGCGACTCTCTTTCGCCTGCCGATCTGCCATGCCCCAAATCCATCGGAGGCCCTGTAAAAAACCTTGGAGTCTGGTTTAACAATGACCTCAGATTCGAGGATCATTTAAAAAAACTCACTGGGATCTGCTTCTCCACACTTAAAACATTACGCAGGTTCTTCCCTCTCCTCCCGAGAGAGGCCAAGGAGACTGTCATTCGCGCCCTTATACTATCTAGATTGGATTACGCGAATGGCCTCTTCTGTGGCCTACCAGCCTACCTGATTCATCGTCTCCAAGTTATTCAAAATGCCGCTGTGCGGCTTTTGTTTAACAGACCCAAAAGCTTAAGTGTTCGCCAACCTCTCCGCACCCTTCACTGGCTCCCAGTTGCTCATAGGATTTCATTCAAAATCCTTGTCCTTGCTTATCGAGCTGTCCATCAAACCGGCCCAGTCTATTTGAGGAAAAGATTTTCCCTATATGTTCCCAACCGACCTCTCAGATCTACTAATCTGCACCAAATGACTGTACCAAAGTTTAAATACAGCAGACTTGGTGGCCAATCCATCTCTGTCAGAGCTGCGAGAGCCTGGAACACCCTTCCTCTTCATCTGAGAACAGCCCCATCCATTACTGTGTTTAAGAAAGGACTGAAGACCCACCTCTTTAACATCACTGTATAGGGTCTCACTCCTATCTTTACACTGGAATCACTCTGCTCTGCCTCTCACCTACCCCGCGCCAGGATACTATTTTCTTAGTAACAGAGCGCACTACAAAAGCCTTTATAATAATAATAATAATATTTCTGACGTATCTGTAAGCGCGAAAGTGACGCATTGCTGGAGTGTGTCACAAAAGTGACGCAACTCCAGCAATGCGTCCTTTCACATGGGGCAAGCCCCATGTGAAAGGGCCTGCATCAATCTTACGCCTGCTGTGAGGCAGGAGCAAGATTTTGACGCAACGGTGTCCTAAAAGTGACGCAGTGAAATCTCATAGATTTCACTGCGTCACTTCTTCGACCCTTCCTTGCGTCAATACGCCCCCCCCTTGCATACATTATACCTGGCGCAGGTATAATGTGGTGGGCCAGTCTTAATAAAAGAATGAAAACATTTTTCACAGGTTTGTATCTTCAACATTGCCCCAGATTTTGGGGTAGATACATTTTTGCATTTTTCACATCTTCATATATCTTTATTGTAGCAGACACTACTGTTGAGTTTTCAGTGAGATAATTCATTTACATCCAATCAGTTATTGATGTTTCTTTTCCTTGATTGAACAATGTTCCTTTCATTTCAGAAGTTAGTAGAGTTACATTTTCACAGATGTAATCTCCTGACACATGGAGGTCATTTAGGTAGGGGTCGCAGGGGGCTGTAACTGGTATCCCGGGGTTGACTCCGGTGAGCCCTAGCACTGTATTTGTGACCCCTACCTTCAGTGGGATGTAGCAGGCTTGCAAAACAAACATATATTGTTGTAAATGGTACCTACCTCAGTAAAAAGGCATCTCTGTTTCTCCTGCCGCCCCTGAGCATGTGGAGGGTTCAAGAAATACAGGAGAAGGATAGGGAGAAAGAGATAGAGGTAAAGAGAAAAGACTATGAGGCGAAATGAGGGTTAAATAATAAAAGTAAGAGCAGACAAAGGACACAACGGAGAGAAGGGTGAGAGATCAAGAGACACATACAATAAAGAGACGTGAGGGAGAGGGAACAGGTGTGAACGAGATATATAAAAGTGTAAAATGAGGTAAGACAGGTGAGAGTTATAGGTGATATACCATAGACAGGTGACAAAGAGACAGTCAAGAATCAGAGAAAGGTGAAGACCAGTGAGAGAGGATTACATAATTATAGTTGTGATACAGAGACAGATGAGAAAGAGATACCTAAGAGTTACAGAAAGAAAGGGCTAGACAGGTGTGATAAAAGTGTGAGATAGCTGGTGATGGGCAACTGAGAGAAGTCAGTAGGTGAGAACTTTTTGGAAAGATACTGCTTAGAAATTGACAGATAAGTAATAAGGAGTCATATGAGAAAGAGTGGGCTGACAGGTCAGAGAGGTAAAAGAATACTAAGAAAAAGGCCTTTAAGAATGAAGAAGAGGAAGCGGGTCAGGAGACAACTGAGAGAGGTGATAGATACAATGACAAGAGAGACAGCCCAGAGAGAAGGGAAGACGTGTGAGAGAGAGGTGCAATAAAGAGATTGGTTTAAAACACAGCTGAGAGAGGTGGAGAGGTGAATAGGTGAGAATGTGATAGCTTAAAGAAGGCACACAATTTAAGAAAGTGGTATTAAAATAATAAAGTTGGATAGATACACAGATAGACAGGTTAGAAAAAACAGCTGATGAAGGGGCAGGGATGATAAAAGGTGGGAGTTATGTGGGTCTTTTTGGGACAGAGACAGGTGAAAAAGAGACAGACAAGGGAGTAAGGGAAGTGGGAAAGAAGTTAAATAGAGGTGAAAAGCAGACAGAACAGGTAAGAAAGTCAGGAGAGAGAGAGAGGAAAACATATATTATAAAAAAGACCAATGATAATGACACCATTAAGCTAAACAGGAGGGGTGAGAGAGAGTAACAGGTAGGAAAGACAGTTGAGAAAGATATCATAAAAGTAAGGGCTCCATTTAAGAGTTTTGGTGCAGGGCAGATCTGCAAGTGACTTTGCTGTGCTGCCATTATTCAAAAGGAAAGGGTAGGAATGTGTCATATTATATGGTGCAAGGGTGTCTGCTTTGTTGGCAGGATTGTTTTCGTGCAGGAAGATGCACCTTCCCTTACACAAAAAATCTTGAGAGGTGTTTTCCTCTTTGAAGCACAAATAGAAAGAGGAATAAACAAGGAGAAAGAAAAACATTTCTTACGCCTGCTCTGGGGAGGTGTAAGGTTTTGGTGCTGCCCCTGGTTTGCGGGATTTTATAAATATGGGGAAGCGTCAAAATCCATGGGTGTGCGTAGGAACGCCTACTGCAATGACCATGGATCGCCTCCTTGCCGCAGTGTAAGTCAAGGCAGTGCCTTGTGCTGTCTTACCTCACTCCTTATTTCTGAAGCCATGCAAAACCATGCAGGGCGGTTTTGCGTCGACTCATAGACATGCTTGAGAGGCCTGCGCCACCGATGCATCAAAAAAAGTTTTGCTCCGGTGGCGCAGGCCTCTTGTAAATTAGCCCCTTATAGTTCAGAAATAGCTAAGTGGCAGGTGAAAGCAGGTCAGAGGTCATGTTGCATGCCTTCATGTGATGTCATTGGGGTCAAAGGACATGTGATTTCACTTCTGCTACCACAGGCATTTTAGTGAATAGACACCCCTGTCCTGGTGGCATGATGTTCTGCTGAAACTAAAGTTCTTCAGTGGGGTTTAACTTTGAAAGGTGGTGGTACCCTTGTCTGCCAAATACACTTTTTAACATTAAAGCATCCAAGTGCCTTTTAGTAGTAGAATGCAACCTCAAATTCAGACTCCTAAAGCTAAACGTTTCTGAGATATCAGCACATTTGTGGCAACACTTAGAATAACACCTGTATAGTATAAATGATGAACTTGACTTCTCTGTAAGCAACCACAGCTTCTGTTCAAACACTTTCTGTGTGCGCCCATGGTTTGATTCATTGTGGCTTCTGAATAATGGTATTTGACCATTGCTGTTTGGAACATTACAAGGTAGGTTAACTTTTTAGGTTTCATTTTGTGTACGGCTGGAAAGGCAAACCATCATAAATCAGCTATCTCACACCTCTCCAGGCCACTGGTTCCATTGCCTCATTTAGAGGTAGGGAGCCCCGCCTTGCTCAGCCATGGCAAAACTTCCACCCTGACCCCGTCTATCACAGTGTTGCTGTTTTGAATGATAACGTGGTCCACCCTATTTCAGGCAGGCTTGTTAATGTTTTTTTTCCTGTCCAACATTGCTGTAAGATACTTAGAGGTTGCTGAATACCAGATGCACTGCTAGAATGAAGATCATGGCTTGATTAATGATGGTTTCTTACCATGAAATTTGTTTGTAACTCTATATTATTTTCCTTTAGTCCCGTGATGCTACTCATTTTACATCTTGAATAGGCACTAAGGTTTCCTCCCAATCTGGTCTTTCTAAGCTGTCTGAAGGATTGAATCCTGCCTTTTAAGACACCTTATATTATTGATGAATTTGAAAATGTAGGTGCTCAAAAAAGGACACTTCTATAGTACTTCTAAAAGCTTGAAATGTTTTCGTATTTAATCCAATGTCACAAAAGTAAGCATTTCTAGGGAACTTTGGAGTTTGAGTTATTTCTTTGAAAACAATGTGATTTATATTGTATTGGATTACAGTTGAATATATATATTGCTTACTAACCCTGGCGAGGCCTTGAAGTTCTTTGCGCAAAGATGCATGCTCGTCCTGAACCCAAAGTGAGTGGTAAGACATTGTTTTTATTGGTTTTGGGTTTTGTCTTGCATACTAAGCAAACAATTGCATGCATTCACTCTATCGTCTTTGTAGTAGATTAAAGTAATAGGAGTTAGGTATGATCATTAGTGGGAACAGGCGGGTATGCGAGTTCATGCAGTTTTGGGTGGGGAAATAGATTTCATTAGATAGTATATGGTTCCTGGAGTATCACTTTCCCAAAAAGAAGAGACTGAGCTCATTGAAATGAGTTATGGTCAATTTGCAGAAATGCATTAATAGAGATTCAGCCAAATATGCATGTGATTTAGAGAAGGATGTGAACAGAAAAGAAGAGGCATTCAGTGAATAGAAGGTAAGAAGAGTCCCATCTAAAGAAAAAAGGAGAGGTGGCTCAGACGTTTTAAGTAAATGCCAGATTTCGTGCTAGATTTTAAGAATACAGAGACTTTTATGAGATAGCATGCAATTTGATGATGCAAGACTGTGGAAAGAAACAACTTTAATTTCGAATGAATATTCTTTCAAATTAGTTACTTTGATAGGCGCTAGAGTGAAGCAAGCAGTCTGTCCAATGCCACATTACCACTAGACCACTTTTGGTGATTACCAGCGAACCCTGGTTTATAAAGATGACAGGAGTCATGGCTATCTTGCAAGTGCTAAGGAACTGAGGGGCTTTCGAAGGCCTTCAATATGTGTATGTCAGCCAACTAGTGGAACCCCCGGGAACTTTTGAGCCACAAGATTGGAAAGGTAATAGACTACTGACAACTATCAACTGTTGGGCCCAATCTCCACCTCACCACTGTCCTTCAATATTACAAGGGGCTCCCTACCTTTAAATCAGGCAGTATCACTCCCTTGGTACTGGTGGATCAGAATGGACTGACACTGAGTGCAATGGGGCATACAAAAGGTAAATTGCAAGAGGCTCCTCCCCCTAGCTCACAATCTGCCGAGGAACAAGAACTGTCGACCTGTCACCTCTCGCTATCCTGTATATCGCCTACTGTAGAAACGTCGGTCCGAATAAGCTGGACTTAATACTACTGGAGGTCAGAGAGTCTAGGAGGGGAATAGAGCAGCAAATTGGTTTGCTCACTGCAGGTTTCACGCTGCTCAAGGTGAACCATGCTAATTTGGCGTAGAAGGTGAAAACCAACAGTGACACATGGCATAAATTGTACCACAGCAAAAAGAACAGGTGTCACAAATACAGACGCTGCAGAGGCAAGTAGCAGGTCTCCTAGATAGAGTGGAGGATGCTGAAGAAAGAGCAAAGCAGAATAACGTACGCGTTTTAGGCCTACCCGAATGCACAGAGGGACCTGACACGGCCACGTTTATGGAGCAATGGTTCAGAGAGTAGGTAGTTTCTGAAGGGCTGTCAACCTTCTTTTGTTCAGTGGCAAACTGAAGACATGGTTTTTCTCATGCTACTAGTCTGGAGGTTCTTGCTGCTGTGGGCCACAGCGCCAGGACACCCCCGTTGGGGGTAGCCGTGCGCTCAATAAATGTTAAGTAAATATAGAAGGTGCCCATAGAACACATACTGGATGACCAAAAGTTGGCGCCCGACTGCGCCCGCTGATAGTGAAAATCCTACATTTCAGAGATCGGGATGTATTGCTCCAAAAGGTGAGAGAATGGCCCTAAATCCGATATGAGAACTGTCAGGTAACATTATACTTGGACTATACTTTAATTTTCCAAAGAAGACGGTCTTCATTCCTGTCAGTCAAAAAGAAACTACAGGATCAAAACCTCAAATATGCTTTTCTATTTCCGTCCAGATTAAAAATCATGTACAACCAGAAAGTCCGGTGGCTGTTGAGCAGTGGACAGAAGTAATGGATTCAACACCACTAACAGAAACACACCGTCAAGTACAACCAGGCAGCTCCATGCAAACGAGAGGATGGAGCTCAAATCATAATGGAAGGGGCCTCCTTTCCAAAGTAGTTCACAGTCCCACCCATCAAAAAGCACAGGAAAGCAGAGATGGAGCCATGGATACCGCAACCACGTTCAGGGAAACTACCTTGTGTATGGACTCTGACTCTTCGGCGGGAAGTCTTAAATGATCTGACTCGGAGGTCAGCCTCACTTTGTTTCCTACAGTGACACCACAAACTGCTGATGAACTCCTGGGCTGTTGAACACAGAAAATACCGCTTTGCCTATATAGACGACCATGGAACAATGAAGATGACAAAACATACTCTTATGGACACATATCCTTTTTCTTCAGTAACTAAGATGGCACTATAATGTTTCTTTAATTCATTCCGGGCTCTACTGAGCTACTGTAGACAAGTACCGTATTGTGCTTGGTGTAAGCAAGGTACCCCCAATTGCGTATGCACCAGTCCAATGCAGCAAAATATTATTTGTTGTATACTTAGTTTGATCCGGCATAGTTCACCGGCTGGGTCTTGTATTAGAAGTTCAGAGGGAATTAAGGTGTTCTAATGTTAACTTGATGTCACGTCTTACCTCATGCCCCCTGTCCTGTCCACGGGCCCCCCTACTGTGCAAATAACATAATGCATAAACTGAACGCGTACACATTAATTACATGGAATATTCAGACGCTGGATGGGAGGCACATTGTGTTGGGGAATGCTCCAAATTTTGATCAGAATAAATACTTTATGGGTTTAAACACGATTTTAATAGGGTGGGAGCCATACCAGTGGGTAATAGGTGGTGACTGTAATGCAGTGATAAATATTGACTTAGACCGTTCACATCTCCCCCTCCATAGTGCAGCAACTGTTAAACAAGCTGAGGCTCTTTGCAACTGGGTATGCGGCTGGGAATTTTGCGATATATGTTGCTTAAAAAATATAACAAATAAGGAATTCAACATAAAAGAATAGAAAGAATTCTATGCTCTCTCTCCATAGCCGCACAGGTATCACATGCTACGTATTTAGCAAAAACCTTTTCAGATCATAACCCACTGGAAATCATTATTACTTGGGGTAGGGTCCCCACCCCAGTCTCCACATGGAGACTATGGCCCCAACTATTAGAGGACACTGTGTTTCGCTCTACACTATCTAGTGCAGTTGTGAACTATTTTGCTGAAAATGGAAATACTGCGTCCTCAATTCAGGTAGAAAGGGATGCGCTGAAGGCAGTGGTTAGGGGAACTGCAATTAGTGCCATGGTTTGTGCGAGACAGGAGGTGCACAACTTGAAATCTGTGGGGGATGACATGGGCAGAATGGAAAAAGAAGCAGCAAGAGACCCTGATGAACATGCTGCACTACAAGAGGCACGCATCAAATATGCTGAGCTGCCGGAAAGCACAAGATAGTTTAGCATGCCCAATCACAAGCGCTGAAATGAAGACCGCCATTAATGGACTCCCGCGTAATAGAAGACACCTGGACTAGACGGTTTCCTGATAGAGTTTTACCCTACTTACTTTGACATTTTAGCCCCACGACAGGCAGTCCTTTATCATCCTTGACTATAACTAGGCAGCCTCCCCACTTCCACCAAGCAAGCACTAGTAGTCACACTTCCCAAACCGGGAAGAGACACTACATACATCGCAGGATATCGCCCACTTTCACTGTTAGTAACTGAATATAAAATATTAAGTAAAATATTAGCCACAGGCTCCTTCCCTGTCTACATAAATTGATACATATAGACCAATGTGGATTCATACCCACACGCAACAAGTCCATGAACATACGGGGAATCCACCACATAATGGCAACTAATCCAGACCAGTTAGTCAATGCTGGTTGCGTAGTGCTCGACCTTCGACAAGCCTTAGATACACTATCATGTGATTATGTTTTGGGCTATCGAGAAGTTTGGGTTGCCCCAGGGTACCTCCTTTGGTTACGTCTCTTATATGAATCCCCCACTGCCAGAGTGAGGACGTATGGGCACATATTGCATGAACACCCCATATGCAAAGGCACATGTCAGGGATGTCCCCAATCCCCACTATTGTTTGTATCAGCTTTGCAACCATTAGCGCTCAAGATGTGTCAGGAAGCTACACAGGACCACCTTTAAATACCTAGGCATTCCTACATATAGATCAATTATGGATATGCTGGAGGGCAATCTAAATGAAGCAAAACAAGGACTGAACTCCAACATTGCCTTTTGGATCCCACTCCCACTTTCGACGATGGGTCACGTGGCGGTGTCAAAGATGGTTGTCCACCATAGACTCATCCAATTTCACTAATTTCCCAATCATAATACCTCTGGCTCTTTTTAAGTCATTGGACACTGCACTCTTGGAATTAATCTGGGGAAGTGGTAGGAGGAGGATAATCCTTAGAAAATTGCAGTTGGGAACATGCAAGGGGGGGGGGCTTGATGTGCCGGACTTTCGAGCATATCATTACGCATGCCAGTTGCAATGGCTCTCCTGTTGGACTGCGAGCCGCAACTTCCAAGAGATAGGATATACCATGCATAACATTGAACAAGGGGCGCTGCACACTCTGCTTCTACCAAAATCCACTGCTGCACTGCACTGCACTGCTGGAAGAAAACATTGCAATACACGTCCAACTCCCCTCCCTATGCAGACAATATACCACTACTGGGAATACCATTGCACACTGGACGGCGTACGAAACACAGAATAAGTACAAGGTCGGATGAGGGGATAGATACAGTAGGGGCTTTTTTCAATGCTGGGATGTTGATGGACAATGAAAATTCTGTGCGGGAGAACGGGGTGCCAAACCAACTATACATGTTACATGCGTCGATCTTACATTACGTGAAACAACACTGGGCCCCTCAAAGGGAGGAGCCCGGAACACACAAACTAGTTAAAGCATTGTATTACATGGAACAGGGCAGGCACCTCATCAGATGGTTTTATGTAGGGGTGCATATACATGCTGCAATACCACTAGATGCCCTCCGAGTTAAATGGGTGGAACATGCAGGATGAGAAATAACAGACAGGGAATAGGCAACTATCCTGGAACTCCTGAAGAAAGTGACAAGGAATGCTAAGTTTAAATTTATACAATGAATGATATTCCATAGGTCCAATCTTACACCACACCGCCTACATCAGTTGTACCCTCATACACAACACCACTGCCCTAGATATCAACTAGAATAAACAGACCTGGTACACATGCTGTGGGTATTGAAGGAATATAAATTCAATATAATATAATATTGGTCTAATGTATCCAATATATTGTCGTGCTATCTTAAGAAACCCACTGTAAATGAATTTCTATACTGCATACGTTAAGACTAGGGCCTAGGCTGGACAAACGCCATTTTGGTTTCATCTCCCTGTCTCTCTTTCGTCAGTTAGGAAAACACATGACCTGCCTCTGTCTAAGAAGCCTGAGAGGTTGGTCTGGGCTATGAACTGACCCCTGGTATCTAACTTGGGAAACTCAAGGACACATCTGTCTTTCTTGTAGGATGAGCACATTCTTGCAGGCGCCATGCCCGTACTCCTCTGCCTCAGAACGAAAGGGAGGCACCTTCACTGATCTCACTGACCTACCCCCGATATAGTTTGAGCTGAGTTTCAAATCAATCAATTGTGTCTTATATGGTTTTTCCTGTTGGCTTCACAAGAAGGGGTACTTTTCCATGTACGGGGTATTCATGAGGTATGCTGAAAGTATATATGCACTGTTTTGAATGTAATACAGCAGTCTCTCCTCTGCGCACCTACGAGATTGAGGGTGAGAGGGTGGCTCCCCTATATGGGGCTCTTTTGCAAAATAAAAGTTTAAATCTTCTCCATTGCCGACTGACTTATTCTTGGTAAATGAGGTATATGGGCTATTGGTAAGTATAGCTCTATAGGATAAAATGTCAGTACTTCAGTATGTCCGCTACTAAGGGAGTTTTGGGGAGGGGTCCGTCAGCATATACAAACAGCCATGGGTTTGAGTATGGAAGACTCATTGCTGGAGTGTCTTCTGGGTCTCTGTCCACGGACAGCTTCCCACAAGGTCCTACTCCGTTTCTTAGATCTTGCAGCGATACTAGCGAAATGGTCCATCAGTATGAGACGGAAATTGAAGATACCACCCACAATATATGCATGGCATAGTGAAATATTACGCTGGGAAAGGGCTGAAAGTTCAGTTATCTGCCCCGAAGAGACAAGCGGTCTCTGTAAAAACCAGATATCCATGGATTGGGACATAATGCTAGGTACACTCAAAGGTGTAACTCCAGACCACACATACCTAATGGATGTCAATGTTATAGATTGTATACAATGTAATTAGCACTAGAGTGGAACATTGTCACAGCTAATGGTTAAATATATGGGAACGTCATGATAAAACGTGTAAATGTCATGCACCAAATGTTTATGAAAATCAACAAACTATGTTTAAAAAAAAACAATGACAAGCATTTGGAATATGTTTTTGTTTTGCACTCCTTAGAATAAAGCTAAAAACGTTTGGTATATTTCTACAGGTTTCAAGCTATGGCAGCCTTTTTTTTTTAAACTGACAAATTTAACTGTTTCTAATATCTGTTTGCAACAAATACCTAACAGGCTTTTGATGTGTTTCATTTTGCACTAGCGGTTTTATTTTTATTCTTCATGTTTGCAAACATTTGCCTAAAAAATGCCTCTCCGCTCTTAAAAATATAATGAAAGACCATAACCTGATGGATGCCTGGAGAACTAAGAATGGCAACCTCAGAGAATATTCCTTTTACAGTAAGAGATACAAGCAATTTTCGAGAATTGACTTATTTTTGATATACCAGTCTTTGAAAACAGTCTTGGTATCTGTTATTCATATTCCCGTGGGCCTTTCTGATCACTCTGTAGTACAACTCAATATTAACTTCACAAATATCGCCACTGAACGAAGATGGACTCTGGATAGAACTATTCTCTTAGATGACAACATTGGAGTTAAAATCAAAAATAGCATAAGGGAATTTTTTTCATTTAATGAGGGCTCAGCACTGGAGCAGTTTGTTTGGGAATCATTTAAGGCCTTACTTGGAGGTTTACTGGGATATCACATGAGGGTAAAAAGAAGAGAGATAAAAGATATAGAAACTAAAGAACTATATTCTATTAAAAAGAAAGAGCAGGAGCTCCAGTACGCAGCCTTGGAGGAAAGGGAGAAGATTCCAGAATTAGAAAAGGAGCTTCAAAGATTACAGATGAGTTTTAAAGCTAGAGCTGACAAACAGATCCATGATAGATGGGAGATCAGTAAATTAAAAAACTTTGAATATGGAGAGAGGTGCGGGGCACTTTTAGCGTGGAAGGCCAGAGCAGACAGGACCAGAAACAACATCGAAACTCTAAACCAAAGGTCCTCCGGAGAGAAATTAATTGAGGAAGAAGAGATCAGGGAGGAAGCTAGAGGATTTATGGAAGAACTCTATCGGGAAAACATCAAGGTTGGAATAGAAGACTTGGAGAAATGGTGGTACCAAAGGATCTTACCCCAATTGAATGAAGAAGATAAAAAGACCCTGTCGAGAGACATTACTGAGGGGGAAATTAGAGCTCAGTTGAAAAAGATGAGCAGGAATAAAGCCCCAGGCCCCGATGGCTTGCCAACTGAGATTTATAAAGATAATGAAGAGGTGACTATTTCACACCTACTGTCCCTTTTTAACAATATTTACCATCAAAGAGGAGATATTCCACCCTCCTGGTTTGAGGCAACCATCACTTTAATAGCAAAACTAAATAAGGACCCAAAGAACATAGAGTCATACAGACCAATATCCCTCTTAAATTCGGACCTTAAAATATTCTCGGGGATTTTGGCTGAGAGACTATCCAAAGTTATCAGATCTGTCATTCACCCTGATCAAAGGGGTTTTATCCCTGGACGATAACTGAACGAGTTGACTTTTCAGGTCATTGGTGCAATCGATTATGCCGAAGTTAAGGGACTGCCACTCACCATCGTGGCAATAGATGCCGCGAAGGCTTTTGACCAAGTTAACTGGGTGTTTCTGTGGGACACCCTTACAAGGTTTGGCTTTCCACTACGTTTTATCCAGGCTGTCAAAAACCTATATGGGCGTCCTCGAGCTAAGGTTTTAATTAACGGGACCTTGTCGGATTGGTTCGAGATATCAAGAGGGACGAGGCAGGGTTGCCCCCTGTCTCCTCTCCTTTTTGATTTGTATATTGAGCCTTTTGTGATAGCGATACGTTCTGACCCAACAATTCATCCTTTTAATATGGGTGGGCTGGAACTAAAGACGGCATTGTACGCTGATGATTTGTTGCTATACACCACTAACCCTTTAGAGGCCATCCTGAAGTTATTTAATCTAGCAGAGGAATTTGGAGCAGTCTCAGGTTATGGTATCAACAAAAATAAAACTGATGTAATGAGTTGGAATAGTCCAGTTCCTATACCAGATACAAAAACAAAGATCAGGTATCTGGGTATATATATTACTTAGAAACTACAAGAGACACCCAAAGTATCCTGGCAGATCGTGGTAAAAGAGATAGCTAAACTTCTCCAAAGATGGTCCAATCTTCCTCTTAGTATCTATGGAAGAGTTAATTTAATTAAAATGGTAGTATTACCCAAAGTGACTTTCCTATTTAATAGTATTCCACTAACATTTTGTAATAAAGATATTTCAAATCTTCAGGGAAAAATTGGTTCATGTATCTGGGCATCTAAGTCACCAAGAATAGCATGGAAGAAGTTGAGGAGGGGGCTAAAAAGAGGAGGATTAGCTCTCCCAGACCTGTTATTTTACTGTTATGCATTCCAGTTGAAAAATGTTAGACTCCTAGCTAATAAGTTAGATTCATCATCACATGGTCGTTTATTTCAAGCTCTGTTATCCGACCTTCCTAAGGGTCTTGAATTTTTTTTGTTTAAATTTGGCGCCCAAAAATTCTATAAAAAAGTCAGCCTTAAAATTTTACTAACAGCCTTAAAATTGTGGCAAGCAGCCTGCAAAATTTGGAAAATCCCCTACTATAATTTCTTGGCACCAATCTGGGACTCCCCCGGAGCACCTGAATGCTTACTAGACCGACTCTCCCTTCCCCTGAGAGAGGCTGGTCTAAAACGATGGGGAGATGTCCAGATAAATCAAGAACTATTAGATTGGACATCTATATCTAATCTGACGGGAGGGTCCCTAGCGAGGTTTTAATATTATCAAATATCATCATGGTGGGGAAGCCAAAATTGGGTGTCAGAAACAGTGGGGTGCAAATTTTTAGAACTAGTTAACAGACAAGAAGGGTGGAAGGGTGAGGTTTCAGCATGGTATAACATACTAATTGGGGCAAAGGATAGACAGGAGGAAGAGATTTAAAAACTTTGGGGGGATACAATAGGAGATAACCCGGAGAAACAATCGGAGGTCTGGTTAGACTCATTTGCAATATCTCAAAAAATAGTGAAACCTGCTAACCTCAGAAGAAATCATCTCTACACGGCATACAGGGTCTATTGGACTCCCTCCATGCTTTCAAAAATATCGGGAATACCACACCTCTGTCCCAGATGGAAAAACACAGAGGCAGACGATGTACATATTTTTGCAGACTGCATAAAGATTAAGAACTATTGGTCATCGGTCTGCACCTTTTTAGAGGAGGTATTGTCCAGATCAGTCACGTGTAATTTCAGACTGATATTGATGGGTTTGCCAGAGGAATATGATATTAGAGACAGCATCATCCAGTTTATATTCTACGTGATTATAATTGCCAGGAGGGAGATATGTAGAGAATGGAAATCCACAATTCCCCCTATGTTTGCAGATTGCTTAAAAAATGTTATGACTGTTAGTAAAATAGATCTGTTGTGTGGTGGAGAGGAGGTGGCAAAGATCTGGGCTCCACTGATAAGATGGTCGGACAGTTAGACAACAAACGTCCAATGATTATGCCAGGGGTTTGTTGTCCGGTCCTCCCCAAGACAAGGTACAGTGTCGTTGATCAGGGGAGTTGGACTGGTAGGGAACCTACCATTGGGAGACCTTTTGATAGCTAAACGCAATAATAGAATACTCCAGGGCGCACAGTTAGGTATTGTGTTGGCAGACTTGAGAGTTTCCATCTAGAGTTATTCCATCTGTGGCAAATATGAGGACACAAAAAAAAAATGTTTGCAAACATGCTCACTCTTTCATATGAAAGACCTATGCATTAAAGTTTTGAGTGGTTTGTGGGAAAGGTGATGGTGATCAATAACCTTATAAAGGAACTCGGTCTTTGGTTGAGTCCTCTATATGGTTATGGAACTCCTCTGTGACTTGCAGTATTCTTATAATGTATGGCAGGGTGTATGTTATCCTTCATATAATCAGCTACTCGTGATGCACTGAGTTACTGATTATAAAGAAACAAGTCAGAACTCCACTTTAGTACGTTTTCGCATTTGAGTTCTGATGTCACAATGCTTGCCATCTTTGATTCTATCGGATCTGCTAGACTGGTCAGAGACCAACAATAAAATCCCTCTCAACCAGTCGGGATTCTGCCACGGCGTTGGCACCACTACCAATCTTCTTGCCCTAGGCTTAATGGCAGACAAGAGTCTACAGCAACAAAAGAGTTCATACCTGTGCTTCATAGATTTCAAAGCAGCATTTCATTAAGTAAACAGAGGCCTACTGTGGCATAAACTAGGGCAGTGGGGACTTCCGGAAACAACACTAAGAGCCATACAGCTACTATGCACAAATACTTAGATCCAAGTCAAAATCGCTGACAGCAAGAGGCACTCTAGGAAGATCTATACAAATGTCGGATTAAAACAAGGTTGTGTCTTGGCCCAACAGCGGTTCAATCTTTTCATGGCCGATCTCTCCCCAAAGGTAGACGAGGTGAATTCAAATCCACCAGGCCTAGGCATTCTTCCCATCACCCATCTATCTTATGCAGATGATATAGTGCTACTAAGCCACACACGAATAGGCCTCCAAAGAGCAATAAATGAACTGGCACAATTCGCCAAGGACAACCTGATGGATATCAATACTTCAAAAGCAAAAGCCATGATTATTAGTTGTTGTGCTCAGAAACATCTGCCATTTAAAATTAGCCATACAGATTTGGAAGTGGTGAGCAGCTACAAGTATCTGGGAGTGCTCATGGATAATCAACCCACTTTTTTAAAACATAATGAGACCCAAACAAAAAAAGGAAACAGGCTAATATTCATGTTCTGCTCAATGGCAATATACCTGAAAGGTCTATCGTTCACACCGCTGTTAGCAGTTATTAAAGATAAACTCTTACCCGCAGTGGCATACACAAGTGAAATCCAGTATTGGAAAGACAAGACAACCCTGGACGCCTTACAAACAAAAGCTTCCAAGATAGTATTCTCTCTACCCCACAACTGCTCAACGGCCCAGGTGAGGTTGGAATTTGGGATGCAGCAGCAGCATGTGCGAAGAAGATAAATAACAATAAAAACATGGTACAACATTTAGTTCAATTGGCAAAATCCAATCAATAATGCACTGTGGAGGTCCCTAGACGATGATCCCCAGTCGGCCTACACTAAGTACCTAGGATCCTCCTTAAAATTCACAAATACTACAGGACTTTGGCAATTGAATCTTCCAGTTTCTTCCTTTCTGCTAACACTTAAGAAAGAGGCCATAAAGCACTCGCTATTGGAGGACAAAACATGTTTAATGAAGCGTGCACATGCATGGATGGTCTTGCATAAGTATACCAAATTGCAACCGGCAATGTATTTAGGTCAGACATACGCTCCATAGTTAAAAACAAGTTCTTAGCACTATCCCTTGGTTCAATTCCATCAAATGCTGACCAACCAACCTGGCAATACAAAGGCCCGAAATCATGCAGCATTTGCGGAGCACTGCAGCAGGACCTAATTCACCTAATTTGTGTCTGTTCTGCCTTAAAACCATATTGTCTTCTGGTGTTGAAAAATCACTTTAATATAAGAGGTATTCGCGCCTGCAGAGCAGAAACATGAAATTGTCTTGATCCAAATGATCCACAGCTCAATTGTAACCTAGTGAAACTTTTTACTCTCTGTGAAAAATTTGTAAAGTCCGTTCTGAGGGGAGTTACAGAATCACATTTTCGAGTCCACATGTTTTACAGTGGTCCACTTCTGGCCCTGACTCGTTTCAATTGCATTATATTAATATGCTAATACATTCAATGAATTGAGGCAGTAAGCCTAATAGTTCTTCACAAAAGAGACTAATTTGATCCACATTCTGATTCGAATTGTATTTTATCACTTTTAGTACGTTTAAATAAGCTGTGTAACTAATGCACAACGGTCATTATCCCCCAGATGCATCAAGCATCCGTTTTGTTTTTCCTTATTAGCGAAAAATAAGGATTCGCTAATAAGGAATAGCAAAATGCTATGCATGAAGAAATCACTAAAAAATACAAATTTCTTAAAATTCCTTAATTGCGACTAGCAAATTGCGGGTCGCAAAAAAGGAATTCCTCCCCATTCATTCCTATGGGCCTAGAGGCCCATAGGAATGAAAGGGAAGACAATCTTAATTTGCGAATCTCAATTAGAGAACCGCAAATTGAGATTGCCATTTCTAGGGTGCCAGGGTGTCAAAAGGACACCCTGTTGCACCCCTGAAATCTGCATATGGGTACATCTTGCACACACACATGCCCTAAGGGCATGTTTGTGTGTAAAATGGAACTTTGAAAAATGCACTTTTTCAAAGTTTTTGCAAATTACCATGAAGTTCAACTTCATGGTAATTTGCGACCCCTATTAGCGAAATCACTTTTTTTTACTAGAATGCATTGCATTTAAGGAATCTCAATTTAAGATTCCTTAAATGCAATAGCAATTTGAGTAATCGCAATTTTGCGATTTCTTAAATTGCGATTTTTGCATTTGGGATGACGCATCCCAAATGCAAAAATACCGGTCACAAAGGGGCAGATTCTGAGAATCTGCCCCTTTGCGAGCGGTTTTTAGCTTGATGCATCTATGCCTGGATGTTTTAAACCGGTATATTTTTCTATTAAACTCAGTATAAATATCTTTTGCTACGAGCATATTGTTACGGTTTTACTAGCTTAAATAATAAAGAATAGTTTGCTTTGATTTGACTTTATTTGATACAGGGAAGCGAAGGGTGAAGAAAAAGAAAACAGATGGATGGAAATAGAGAGAAAACGAAGGGAGCGGGGCTGATTTGAGCATTCTTGCCAGGGTTGCATTTGGTACCCAAGTCGGGTCCTGCACCAATTAATAGCATACAGATATATCTACAGATGCAGAGCATGGGCAGGGCCTGGTACACATAATACGCCTGCTCTGATGGGTGAAGGCCACAAGTGCTTACCATAGGAAGTAGGCTACGGACACATCCATATGCAGATTACAGGTGCTGAACATAGACATAAGCCACAGGCAGGGAAAGAATACATATAAAAAGGACAGGCAGAGACATGCCTAAATGTCAGTACTTCAATGCTTATTAGCAATTATACTGTGCATGCATTTCTGAAATTAGCACCTGTTCTAAACTGCTTCTTCTCATGAATGGATTAACATTGTCAGCCCATTATCAAGCTTCCCAGAAATTAGTTTATAGATTCAGCTCATCAATCTAAAATAGAGCTAATTGTCCAAAACTGTAAATATGTAATTAGAAAAATCCATGTACTGTGAAATCAGACACAAACACTACACACTATTGGTAATTACTTGATGTCCCAGTGAAATATGATGCATACAATGGCTCTTCTAGGGTGTAGTAAGTCAGGTCATTAGTAGAGGTCCCTGTTTGTTCTATGAATACCTCAGCAGCGTCAGTTAGGCCTTCATTAGAAAGGAGGTGCGAGGATTGGAACACACCTTGGGCCACATGCATCAATCTAGGATTTTGCATTTCATAAATAGCGAAAATTAAGGAATCGCTATTTAGGAATTGCAAAATCCTATGCATCAAGAAATCCAATTTTTTTTTAGGATTTCTTACATTTCGGAATTTGCGATTTCTTAATTGCGAATCGCATTTAAGGAATGGCATTACATTGATTCCTAAGGGCCTAGAGGCCCATAGGAATCAATGCCGTTTTGCATTTCTTTTTTTTGCAAATCGCAATTTGTTGATGCATTGCAAGGGTGTAGAGGGGTGTCCAAAGGACCCCCCCGCACCCCTGAAATGTATTTTAAAGTGCATGTTTCACACACACATGTCCTAAGGACATATGTGTCTGTAACATGACACTTTTCAAAATGCATTTTTGTGCTTTTTTAAACAATTTCGCAAATTAACACGAGGGTCAACCTCGTGTTAATTTGCACTTCCTATTTCAAAATTCGCTTTTTTTTAAAAAAATTGATGCATTGCATATAAGGAATCGCACAAAAGCGATTCCTTAAATGCATTCACATTTTTAGGAAATGCAAAAAAAGCGAATTTTGGAAAATTGTTTCATGCATCCCAAAAACGTATTTAGGAAGCGCAAACGGCCGATGCGCACCGTTTGCACTTCCTAAATAGGTTGATGCATGTGCCCCCTTGCTCCTTGTTCCGGGGTGCGCAAAAAGGCATTTGGAGTTGTTTGCCCACTAGATTAACAGCAGGATTTGTCTGTTGCAAATCGGGAAGGCAAACTCCTTCTTCGGGCAATTTGGCCTTGAAGGGCAATCCTGCTTTCTGGATGGTAAACTGTTTGGCCAGCAAAGTTCGCATTCATGCCCTTGTGGCCTGATGAAATACTTCCATTGACAAGCTATGGATGTGCATTTTGCACACTGATTGGTTTGCAAAGGGGTATGCAAAAGGCGATGCCATCTAAGTACCAAAAGAGAACACTGCACATTTTGAATTCACAGGGGCTGCAAAAGGACCAACCTAAAGATTATTAATTGGGCAGGTCACAGCTTTCAACCCCCATGCAATTGGCTATGAAAGCTGTGATAGGTGTGTGAAAGTGTCAACATGCGTCCAATCCTGAATTCTCATTTACAAACTTGAAACACCATTTAAGTCCGTGTCCATAAAAGGAGCAGGTGTTTTTTCAAGTCCATTAATAAAATTCCAAAAAGAGGATTCGTCCCGTGGGGACAGCATCCATTTTGCGAATCAGTTACTACCCTAACTCAGTTTCTGATGAACGGTTTGTGACCATAGCAGCAGTCTCACACCATTGATACATTCAATTGTGAATCCCAAATAGGGGGAGACACATCCTCACCTAATGGATCTACGAAGCACATTTGCAAACTGAAATTAATTCTGTGGCTTGTAAACTGGCTTTGATACAATTTACAAAGCTGTTTTGTGGTCACAAACCCTGTTTTTGTGAATGTTGATATGGTCGGAGGGGATGATTTTGCTTTGACAGGCTATGACAGGTAGAGAACATCCTTTTAAGTAGGTACCAGAAGCCGGCTTGCGCTCTGCGGAGGGCCACTTCGAGCCTCTTCTCATTCAGGGCTAACTAGGCATTCTAACATGGTTGTGCTCCCTGTCAGTGCATTACATCCATCATCTCCTTAATTTCAGTAAGGTAAAGCCAAGTCCCTGGTCTGGCTTCAAGAGGGTGCTGGTCTCCATTGGTGGCTGGGGTCCCAGCAGTCACCCATGCCCAGCAGCAACCGTGATCCTGCCTCTATGTGTTGTAAAGGGAATTTTCCTTGTGGGAAATAAATCCTCGTCTGTTGTTAAAGGAAGATTCAAACTTTTCAGTGGGCCACTAGGGCTGGTATCCCACAGCCGTGAGCCCTGCTGGTCTTTATTTGGTGCAGCCCCCATCTTGTTTTCTGCAACAAAGCTTTGCACTGAATCGATATACTGTTACCGCGTGCAAGGCCAGGACCAGACTGTTCTTGGGGCTTCACAAGTCTACCCCTACTTGTTGAACCCCACAAGGGACTAGTTGGCAGGCAGGGCTTTATGGTACACAGAGATGCATAGGAGCTGGCAGCGATTGCTCCTGTTCCACTAGCATCATAGCCGCACCCCCATAAAGCTTCAAACTAAGCTTCTGTGATGCAAAGTTTAGATACACCGTGGGCAGTCGCAGTGTAAGCGTTCCAAACACAGATGATAGAGTACTGCTGGTGTGATCAGGGGGAAAAGTCTGAAAACTGCACTTCAATCTTCTCTTCCCCTTAAAACATGCTAGAGCGAATGGAATTACTTACAGACTAGTTTACTAAAAATACAATGGGTATAATTTATGTTTGAGCTGAAGTATATTTATTGCAACATCTGAAGTAGGCAACCCTACTTAGAACCTATAGCTTACCTGGTACTAGGCCTTGATTTTATTTTAAGTTGACATTAGTATTGACCCTTAGTTTTAACAATAAAGCCCATTAATACTGAAATGCTTATTTTTCACTTTACCTGACAATTGTGCAAGATGTTTTTCTTCTCTTGGCTGCAGACTGTTTTTTTAGTAAATGAATAGACTTGTTGTATTAGATGACTGATAGTGAGGTTCACATCAAAGAACATGTAAACAACAGGGAGGATGATTCATGGGAAGATGATATTGCAAACAAGAAAAGATGTGCCCACAACATTCAAGGACACATGGTTGAAAGACGATTGTAGTCTGGTGAGAAGATGGGGATAAGATGAGATCCCCAGAGCATGCTGAAATCTTATTGATCAACATGAAGAAGAAAGAACATTTATGTAGCAAACTTAAAAACATTCTTTTGTATCAGTGCATGTTCCTAAATTATTTAGGCAGATTTGAACAGACCTTCTTTTGAGACAGATGCTTTCATCCTTGAATGCAGAGCAGCCTGATTTAGTTTTCACTCAATCTATTCCCTTTGCCTAACTCTCAGAGGAGACCCTGTACTGAGTTTTCTGGACATCTCGTTATGAGAAGTCTTAATTTATTTCTTGTTCTGATGTTATATGAGATGAGAATACTTTCTGGGTTATTATGCTAAAAGCGTTATGCTATTGCTCTATTTCTCTCAATCGAGGTCTTCCTGGGTGATGGAGTGACCTCAAATGCACTTCTATCTCAAACTTATCTTAGAATAGGGGTGTTTCTTAATGGGGCATGCTTGTTTTATTTACTTTGTTAATGCTTATTTTTGTTGAATTGATTCATCTTACTACAAATTATCTGATGATTACTAGAGACAATATTTTATTAAACAAATGATTTGCTAGAGACAAAATAAAATCCTTGAACTCAACTAAGGTCTCTTTATTAACGGAACTAATGTAAGTGATAATCAGTAATGATTTATGTTGAGATTTAATTTGATGTCTCAGCTGACAACAAAGATCCATCACCTGAGACTATGTGTGCAGGGTTCTTATAAATGAGTAGATGATCAGTGGAACTCCGAGCTCCAGCAAACACATACACTATGACAACAGTATTGCAAATACATTCCTCCTAACAGAAAAGGTATGACTCAGCTCAAGCAGTTTGAGCTTCCCTCCCTCATGGAGCACCCTCAGCTTGAGCAGCAGCATCTTATCTTATTTACATTTGCAAAGTGCCTTCCGACTTGAATATGGTACTATAGGACAGGTACTGTGCTTGAGAGCACTCGTGAAAGTTACTGTTCCTCAAAGAACTCTAACAAATCAGGCCAAAGCAGTGGAAGGTTCCTTTTCTCACAAAACATTTACAGTATGACAAAAGCAAAACAAGTCTCTCACAGAAGACAGACAAATTCAAGGTGTTTGTCCCTGCGGAACACATATCAAAGCAGCAGTAGTGCAAGCTTCAATAACAGGCATCAGCTGCATGTAGGCTTCTCACAAATGCCTATTCATTGGGATGCCTCTGTGGTTTGATTAATATGTGAATTATGCTTGTGCCCTTCTGGGTATCTCTTCATGTCAACAGACGTGTTGTCACTCGATTTCTCTTACTTTCACTTGTGTTGCTTACTGGTATGCTTTTATCAAATGTTAAACCTCCTGCTGCAGTCACTCTAAGCCCTACTACCACTGCTACCACTGCTGTTGCCAGAATCTCCTACAATCACCCACACTAACCCTTTTCATAAAACTAGCATTCAGGCTTACTGAACCAGTGCATACTACAGGTGACTTTTCTGAGCCTCCTGGCAGACCAATGGGCATTGATCTGGATGCTTGACTTCAGTATTTGACATGTGCCGCTCCTCTGTTGCTCCTGTGTGAAAACAACTGGCCTTTATGTGGCTGCCAGCAGCCAGTCCCAGTCATGTGCTGCTCTTCTGCTGCTGCTGTGTGGATCCAGTGGTCATTAATCTAACTGCCTGTAAATAGTGCATACCATGTGCTGCTCCTCTCTTGCTCATAGCCTCTGTGTCTGGCATATATCCTGGCATATAACTGGACTGCCTGTAACCAATCTATGCCACATGCAACTCTTCTGTCACTCCTGGGTGGGCCCAATAGAATTCCTGTAACCTTTTTTATTTTTATTTCCAGGAAGTAATAATTACAAATTCTTTGTATACGACATACCAATAGTAACAAACTTAATACATACACAGAGAAGAAAAGGGAAAGAAAAGCAAAACTGAAGGCTAAAAGAGGCACAGGAAGAGCCTAACAGGCAATGGGATCACCCAGACAGTGAAGACATATAATATAAGCATCCTGACCTGAGCATGCTGCAAAGCCCGGCTTTAACCCTCCCTTCCACCTATTCTTCCATCAACAGACCTCATATCTGTCGACCCCTCATCTTCCCCCTTCGACCTTTAAACTTATACAATGCCATCTCCAGATTAAATACATGATATAGTCTTGCATACCATGCCTGATATGTTGGTGGCACTGCATCCTTCCACATAGTAGCAATCAGAATACGATAGACTGCTGTCACCATGTAACATAAATATCCTTGAGTAGGATTTAGCTGTAATCTTTCATCAAATCCCAATATTAACAACGTTGACGTAAGGGATACTGCCCGCCCCAGATTTTGACATAGAAACTGTTCAATACCCTCCTTCAGGGCCAGCAGTTTACCGCAATCAGCGAACATATGTATTATATCAGCTGGTCCCTGATCACACCTTGGACATTTATTATTATCCAGTTTCCCCCAAGCCCAAAGTTTAGCCGGGGTAAAATACAGTCTGAACACTGTTTTATAAATTTGGGCTTTGAGATTTGCACTTAAGAAGATTTCCTTAGAGAGCTCTAATGACCTACAAATATCTATGTCTGGGTTGTCCAATTTAACTGTCCACACACTTTCGACTTTACAGATTTCATCCGGGGTAGCCTCCGACAATATTATATACACATATTTAACACAGATCTGTTTTTTCATTAAAAGTTCTTATAAAGGAATTGGAGCCAGATTAGTAAATTGCAAGACCACCTTATTTATCACCTCCCTCGCTTGTATATATATTTAAAAAACGTGCTTAATTGCATCCAAAATCGAGTATGGAGTTCCTCAAATGAGGCAAGCCTATTCTGATCTGCGATATCGCCTATCTGTTTTATTCCTGCCTTTTACCATTTTTTACTTATATTAACATAAAAGAGGGCTGGAAAGGCTGATAAACGCCACAACCATATATAACTGTGAATTTTGGGTATCTCCAAATTTTTACTAATGTTTCGCCATATATTCCAGGCCGTTCTTAGAATCCTGAAATGTGTTTTTTTATAATAACTAACTTCCAGTTGCCTTAACACAAGCCCTGGAGCAAGCTTTCCAACTGCTAACTCTTAAATAGTTGGTGGCGTCTCCTTAACCACCTCCTCCAGCCCGGCAAACCCCCCACTTTGAGATCTAAATAATATAATCATGTGTTGCAGCATCACTGCCCAAAATTAATATGTGAAATTAGGGATTGCCAACCCCCCCCACCCCTCCCCACCCTGATGTTGCAGTAAGGTCATACATTTTAATTATATTCTAATTTTCTTATACCCCCAAATAAATTGCGAAAACATTCCCTCTACCTTTTTAAATAAGGAGTTTTCCGGTTTTATAGGTATACACCGACATAAATAGAACATCTTGGGAAACATCGTCATTTTAATGACATTTACTCTGCCAATAATGGAGAGCTGTATATTATCCAATCGCTTAAGGTCCTCCTCCACTTTTTTAAGAATCAGAGCCGAATTTATTTTCCACGTTGAACCCACCTCTGCTGTAATAATTATCCCTAAGTATTTAGCTGCCTCTATCCTATGTGCATCTTGGAATTGTGTGTTTCTAGTACATACGATTTGTGTTTAGTCAGTATTTAGATTATAGCCTGATTGTTTGCCAAATTCTATTGCTAACCTTTCGATCTTGTCTATAGCACTCTGCAGGTCTGGGGTAATAACTGCGATATCGTCAGTGTAGGCTAGCACTTTTGTACGATAGCCGAGGGTGGCTACTGGTTTAATTGCATGATCCACCAGCAAATATCTAATCAGGGGATCTATGTATAGAGCAAATAAGATAGGGGAGCATGGGCACCCCTGCCTCGTCCCTGTGTCATTTTAATCCTGTCAGACTCCATCCCCGTTCATTGAATTTTAGCATGTGCCTCGACATACATGTCCTGAATGGCAGTTATTATTCTGATACCAAATCCCTTAGATCTTAGATTACACCACAGATACACCCACTCTACTTGATCAAATGCTTTCTGAGCATCTAGCAATATAAGAGACATCTGTGCCCCTGTGGCTGCAGAAATATCAAATAGAGAGATAACCCTACGAATATGATCTGTATTACTTCTACCCGGGATGAAGCCGTGCTGCCATGGGCTCACTAGGGTCCCGATTACCTTAGACAGTCTCAGAGCCAATATCTTAGAGTATAATTTCTCAACCGTATTAATTAATGATATTGGTCTATAGGCAGCTGGATCTTCTGGCTCTTTACCCTTCTTCAAAAATATTACAATATTAGTTTCCTGCCAAGACCGCAGCGGGACCCCCTTATATTGTACCGATAAAAACCGATCAAGCAATATTGGAATTAATTCTGACTGTAGAGCTTTGTGGATCTCCATCGGAATCCAATCCGGGCCCGATGCCTTTCCTGACGCCATCATCCCTAAAGCCTCCAAAACCTCATTTAATGTAAGATCTGCTTCAAGCTCAAGGAGCTGGGGAGCTTCATTCTCTGGTTCTACCCCTGATCCATCAAATATGGGATTCCTTGAGAAGTAGAGGTCCTGATAAAAATCAGCAAGTATTTTTAATATTCCTATTATATCTGTAGCTATTATTCCATCCTTCCCCCTTAACTATGAGATAATATTAGTCATTGCCCTCTGTTTCATTCGTAATGCCAAATGTTTCCCTGTCATCTCCCCAAACTCATAGTTATCCCGAGTTGCCATTTGAAAATTTTCCGCCACTTTTTTGTTAAAAATTCCATACATTTTTGCCTTAGCCTTGAGTACTTGTAGCTCTAAACTAATTTGCTGTTCTTTCTGCTTCTGTACTATGGCAACCATATGTTGTCGCTCCATCAAGTTCTTCCGTCAATGCCTGTTTTTCATCCCTTAGTTGTTTGTGGTGGAATACCCGAAAACTTGTTATCTCGCCCCTAAGCCCAGCCTTATATGCGTCCCAGACAGTCTCTCTGGATGCGCTATATCTATTCATATCGAAAAACTGTTTGGTTCACCCCCTGATATGTTCTATAAACCCTTCGATCGCTAGTAATTTTTAATCAAACATCCATTTCATTGGACCCTTTATATATTCCGGAGCCACGATGCTCATTGCCAATGGGTTGTGGTCCGAAAGAACTCTAGGGAATCTTTCGATCTGCGCTCCCTCCATAAGGGATGCTGGAGCCAAAAAATAGTCCAGTCTGACGTATTTCCTGTGTGGGCATGAGAAATAAGTAAATCCTGGGTCCCCCAATCTTTTACATGCCCACATATCGACCTTTCTCACTGCACCATCAGGATTCAAGCAAGCCGGGCCGAAGACGGCTGAAATGCCAGAAACCGGTCCCCGGTAGCTTGTCTCCTTTCTGGTGAAGAATTGGCTTGGTAGTTTAGTCTGCCCTGTTCCCATGATGCACTGGGCCAGGGACAGACTGATTTTCATATAGCCAGGTTCTGAGCTGGGATGGTGCAGTGAGATAAATAACGGTGATGGATCAAGCCCTGATCTTTGGACTGGGTAAGAGTGGTCTGCTTAATTCAGACACTCTGTTCATCACCACCCCCTTTTCATAATCGTTTTGGCCACTATAGGTGTGGCAGGGTATTCTCAGACATAAGTCCCTTTCTCACTGCACCATCAGGATTCAAGCAAGCCGGGCCGAAGACGGCTGAAATGCCAGAAACCGGTCCCCGGTAGCTTGTCTCCTTTCTGGTGAAGAATTGGCTTGGTAGTTTAGTCTGCCCTGTTCCCATGATGCACTGGGCCAGGGACAGACTGATTTGCATATAGCCAGGTTCTGAGCTGGGATGGTGCAGTGAGATAAATAACGGTGATGGATCAAGTCTTGATCTTTGGACTGGGTAAGAGTGGTCTGCTTAATTCAGACACTCTGTTCATCACCACCCCCTTTTCATAATCGTTTTTGGCCACTATAGGTGTGGCAGGGTATACTCAGACATGAGTCCCTTTCTCACTGCACCATCAGGATTCAAGCAAGCCGGGCCGAAGACGGCTGAAATGCCAGAAACCGGTCCCCGGTAGCTTGTCTCCTTTCTGGTGAAGAATTGGCTTGGTAGTTTAGTCTGCCCTGTTCCCATGATGCACTGGGCCAGGGACAGACTGATTTGCATATAGCCAGGTTCTGAGCTGGGATGGTGCAGTGAGATAAATAACGGTGATGGATCAAGCCCTGATCTTTGGACTGGGTAAGAGTGGTCTGCTTAATTCAGACACTCTGTTCATCACCACCCCCTTTTCATAATCACATATCGACCAGGCCATGACTTTCTGTGAGAGCTTTTAATGCTTTTAAAACCTGTGGCTTCCTCCCTTAGTACCCTCCCCTACCCCACTCCCCAGTATCTATATGAATATTCAAATCCCCACATATAATTAGGGGTGTAGGCCAAGACGCTAATTCCATCTCCAGCTTTACCCACAATTCAGCATTGTCGATATTGGAGCCATATACTGTACAAATAGTACAATTATTAGGTATAAAAGCAATGGCCCACCGTCCCCATCAATCTGCCTTTACTCTGTTAATAGGTAAAAGTTGTGAGGAGACATGTATAGCCACGCCTCTAGTGCTGGTAGATTGGGAGGAGCAGACAATTTGGGAATATCCTGGTATACTATTGACTCCTCTTTTCTGTCAGGGAATATGGGTCTCCTGCTGACATATAATATCAGCCCTAAGTGCATAGAGCATTTCCCCGGCCCTGTTCCTTTTACCCCTATCATTTAGCCCTCCCACATTAATAGTAGATATTGTCAGCCTACCCATTTTTACGGGTTCCCTGTTTCCCACATCGAACCTTCAGCCTCTCTCTTACCCTCCTTCTAGTATAGCTTCGACCACTGGTACATCTTATCTTCTGTCCAACATATTTGCTTTCCTGATTTTTCTGTTTTTTACCCCCTCTACCCTCTACCTCCCACCATCCTTTCTCACCCACTCCCCCAATGGCCTCCTCCTATCCCCCCTCCCAGCTACATAAGGCAACAGACCTCTATAGGTCTGTATGTGATGAGTGGTGGCACCTTCCCTTCCCAAGTGATGGCATACCGTGCATCTCTATATTTCTATATTCTTATCTCCCCTAAATATCAGACCTAAGCCCAAATATTCACCCCAACCCACACGGATAGGTATGTTTATTCACCCTTTTCTAAACATTATTTTAATCATTCTGTCCATTCTATCCCTTCTGTCCATTCTGTCCATTGGCCCAACAGCAAGAAAAAAAATGTGCAGAAAACAAAAAATGAATCCCCCGGTATTCAAAAATTCCTGTGACCAGTGCATGCCTGTGCTGCTATCCTTTCTCTCCTGGGTGGATCCAATAGACATTTATATGTTTACCTGAAGCAATTGCACCCATGTGTTGCTCTTCTGTCTCTCTTGGGTGGACCCAATGGACTTCTATCTGTCTTCCTGTAATTGGCTCATCCGATGTGTAGATTCTCTGTCACACCTAGACAGTCATTTATCTTGGCTTCCTGAAAGCAGTACATCCAAAAAGCAACCCCTCTGTCAGAGTCATGGACCTTAGCAAGTATGAAACCTGTCTGGCAATGCCAGCAACTGATGACTAGGGAATGAATTACATTTACAAGCTGGGCATTATGTTACAGACTCAACTGCTATTCTGCCCTCACTTCTGTTATTGCATCTCTTACTCTCTCTCTGTGTCTTCACTTAACCCAATATATTCCTCTTACATATACTCCTGGAGGTTGCCTAGGGAAACTTCTGCTTCATAATTCAATAATTCTCAGAGGAAAATACACCGATCACCTACCATAGTGGTTCTTTCTCACTCAAGTAGACCTACCTGGTTTCTTTGCGGGCCTTAGCGTTACCCTAATGTGGATGAAGGTTGTTACTACATTCCCAAAATATTTAGCCAATATATATAGATAACTATTTTCTGTTGTTTCAACAAATGTGTTTGTTTATTTGTTTTCTAGAAAAGTTTCCTCAAATTTATCATGCACTGCTTCCTGTTTGTTTTAGGTCTTCACACCGCCCTAGATACACCCTGTGAAGCTCCGGCTCCACCCACCAACAGCTCCTGCAGAGTTAGAGAAGTACATTTTTACAGTTTTGTCAACAACCTTGTCTCCCTTTTCTATCCATGTTCCCTACCTTTTGCTTCTTATCTCATGCTGAGAAGAGTCTTGTTCTCTGGCTCTGCCCAGGGTAAGCTTTCAAACCTTCAAGCTTCTCATAAGACTGCTCCTGCTACCCAGTGCCCGCTATTATCACAGTATTAGCTGTTTCCTGTACTAATGTATTAGTAGATTCCTTCATTTTCAAGATATCATACCACAATCACTCTGTTCACAATTCTTTCATCACACGTGTCTTCTGCCAGATTTCAGTGCTCCCAACACATGTGTCTCCTTCGCACTTCTCCTGTCGCTCACTTGATTAACTATGGCCCTCCCCAGAACGGTGGCAGGAGTGCCAACTCTCGTTGGCGAGCCAGTCTGATAGTGTCCCCGCTGCCAAACCTTTGGGCTACTCCAACATTGATTGGCTATTTATAATCCCTCCTTTTTGTTTTCTGGGGTCTCTGGGCACCACATGAACCCTCTCTTCATTGGGAAGGTCGAATCTCCAGGATCCTTTTACTTGTCCTCTAACATTCTGCTCCTTCTCTGAGTTCTCCATTGTCTCTGCACTTGCCTTCCAGCTGTTGGCATCCAAAAGCTAGAGTGATTGTCTTTCCTGTCATTCCATTCCCTCTTTCACTCGTGGCTCTCCATGTCTGTTGCTTCTTCCTTCAGAACACTAATGTGCATTAATCCTTTCCTCTTTTTCGTTTTTAAGGGTAGGGTAGAACATCACAGCCAACCATTATGGACGTCTTTTGTGAGGTAAGGGTTTTTTCCCTTCAAATTTCCCTTCACACCCAGCAACTAGGGTTCTGTCTCTGATGCGTTTACTCAATGTGGCGTTTCTTGGTAGCTTGGCACTGCTGCCAGGTTTTAGGATTCTGTTGCTCATGTATTGATTTCATATGTTACTTACTGGTGGCTTAGCACTGCTACCGGGGGGAGGGGTGTAGTATTATATTCTGCTACTTCTGGATTGACTCTTTATTATACTTACTCATGGCTCACCACTTCTTTGTGAGGCTGGGATGCCTTCATATAGCACTTACATGGTGCAGCTATTTTCAGATGATATCTATGCCTTGCATACCTGCCTGCATAACCTTTTGCAAGATCACTACATGACTGCATGTGTGGTCATAAGAAGGACTGCATACATGACAGATTGCCAAAGGTCTTAAAGACATATGGTATGACAGATTGCGCAAGAGTTTGTGACAGAGTAATATAACAGTTTGCATGATGCACTGCATGGCAGAGACACTACAGACTGGATGAGATATATAGGTGACATCTTTTAACTAAATGTATATAAAAAGATTCTCTAATGTTGTAAGTATCCCACACAGTATGTGCCCACACAGTAATGTGCCTCCTATCTGAAAAGAGCTTCAGCACCTCCTCAGGGGTAGAAAGAGCCATATAAATGGCAATACAATACAATACAAATACAAAACAATGTCAAAGTTTCTAATAGTGTAAAACAACCCATATATCTAAAAGTAGATATCTTTAACCTCCATATATAAGGATTTGTCCAATAAAGTTGCATTAGATGCATATTTAAAAATATGTGACATGGCTAGGAAGCAGCATTGCGAATGGTACCCATTATGCCTAATTAACTCAATTTCAAAGCTTTATTCGATTATTTATAACAATCATAAAAGCATACAGTGTGAAAAATACAAGATAAAATACACCACAAACAGATTAGTTTACAATAAATAAAGCAGGTCAATTGGGGACAAATATGTCGGCCACACTGTCAAAAATCAACAGATAAATCAGACTTAAAACACCAGACTTTTCCTATGGGACACAGCCTAATTAACTCACTGACCACGGCTCCCACAAAGCTACAAGCTGCCTATTCTCAAAGTCTGTTAGTACATCATCTAGGGTAGTACGCGCCATAGAAATACTCACTCTAGGAAATTGGGTTACTGGGTGAGAGTGATGAAGCTCTACTCAAGCTGCAACCACAATTCTTGTTAGGGTGAAACACAAATAAACCCCAAATTAACCTGTGTTTAATATTCAAATAGCTTGGCAAAAAAGCAGTCAGGCTTAACTTAGAGACATTGTGTCATGTATTATTCAATGCTCTAAACAGTAATAAAGAGAAAACACAACACAAGAAAAATCCCACACCATTTTAGGAAAATAAACTACATTTGAATACATTATATGACATAAAAACTGCAAAAATGTAATCAGTAGAATCGGAGATAAGCAGTTAATGTTGTAGGTAAAACGAGTACCTAGAAGCATAAAGCAGCAGTTGTGGTTATTTGGCCCCCCTGGACTGGGACAAAGTCCCAAGTTCGAGCCAACTATGATGGAGTGCAGGACGGATACAGGGACCAAGTTAGGTCCTCTAAGCAAAGAACCTTTAATCCAGATTGCAGAGCATTGCGAGGTCCCGCATGGAGGATGCGTCTTACAGCGGTGGTTCCAATAGACTATGGGCTGCAATGCAAGTTCCTGTGTCTAGGATGCATCATGCAAAAACAACAGTTGATGGACAGAATGCAGAACAATGTCATACATTCACCCCAGTAGAGAGATCTGGGCCTAAATCCAACAATGGATTAAACCCAGATCTGTGACTGGGGGTGAATGTTCTGCCATTGTGCAACATTCCGTCCATCACCTTGTGTGTTTTGCTGTTCAAGCCTATGTGGGAAGAGTATGCCCAGACGTGGGTCCCGTGCTCACTAAGCCACTGGAGTCAAGCTATCCTGGCTGAAGACGGCTGATAGCCAAAAACTGGTCCTAGGATGCTTGATTCCGGTCCAGGGAAGACATGGCTTGGCAGTTCGGTCTGGACTGTTCCCATGAGGCACAGGGTGAAGACTGATTTGCATATGGCCATGTCTGAACTACGGTGCCTTGGTGAGCAAAATAACGATGGATTAAACCCAGATCTGTGACTGGGGGTGAATGTTCTGCCATTGTGCAACATTCCGTCCATCACCTTGTGTGTTTTAGGATGCATCATGCAGCAGCAATTCTGGGGAGGTGTGGGGATGCAATGAGAAGTCCTGAGCTGAGGATGTATCAAGCAGTGGCGGTTACATGAAGTTGTGGGGCTGAGTTGTGAGGTCCTGCATCAATGAGGCATCACGCAGGGGTGCTTCTATAGAGCTGCTGGGTCCTGCATCGGGATGCGTAATGGAGCACATGTTCCAATGTGGAGCTGAAAGGCAATGCGCCGAGCTGCTTCATTCTGCTTAGATCACAACTGGGCTGGCAGAGTACTTTAAAGCATACTTCCAAGGGTCCTGGACTGACATGGAATCACTTGGAGTTGGCAAGACTCACAGATGGCAGAGTCCAAGAACTGAGATCAAGGAGGTTGGAGCCTTTTCTGTCTCTGAGGCTCTGTTCAGGATGCCAGGTAACTAGCCTTTGTAGTCACTTTGGTGGTCCTGGGTTTAAGAGACAAGTACAGTCCATTTCACTCAGGAAGCAGGGCATCAGAGAAGCAGGGAAGCAAAGTAGCAGTACTTCTTGCAGCGGAGCAGCAAACAATCTTTTGGAGTCTTCCACATGTATAAAGGTGTACTGAAGAGTTGGGTCTGATGGTCCAGTATTAATACCTGGTGCCAGCTTTGAAGTGTCTGAAATGTCCTCTCTCCTTGCCGTGGGCCCAGCTTGTCTGTGGGTACAGAAGATTACTAAAAAAGCCTTTGTGAGTGAGCTAAGGCTGGGCCTACGTGATCAGCGAGTGTGATAGGTGACTGCTCACCCCCTCCATCATGCCAGAGATGGCCCCCTTTGTCTCAGTGTCTGGAAGCAACACACAAAGAGCAAGTGCCGGATACACCCAGTCAAGTGACCTAAGATACAGACTGCAGTCACCAAATGGTTAGAACAAGAAAATGCCAACTTTCTCAAAGTGTGAATTAAAGAATTGTGACTTAAAATCTGACCTCACCATTACAGCGGGATTTAAATTATAATTATTTTGACACTAAACTTGATATTCCAACTTGCTCCCAATTGAGAGCTATCACTTATTAAATGTACTAAGATAACCTAATGTTATCTTAAGGGAGAGGCAGGCCTTGCAGTAGTGAAAAACTAATTTAAGAGTTTTTCACTACCAGGACATGTAAAAATTAAAAGTACATGTCCAACTTTTTAAATACTGCACCCTGCCCTTTGGCCTGTTTCAGGCCCATTAAAGGGGTAACACATATGTATTAAAAAGAAAGGGTTGGGCCTGGCAAAAGGTTTATTTTTCCAGCTTGAAATGGTAGTTTAAAACACACAGGCTGTAATGGCATGCCTGAGACATCTTTTAAAAGGCAACTTAAGTGAGTGGCAGGATAAGTGCTGTAGGCTCTTTCATAGCATTTAATTTAAACCCCTGGGTACATGTTGTACCACTTTACTAGGGACCTACAAGTACATTAAATGTGCCAACTGGGTGTAAACCAATGTTAAGTGAGGTAGTGTGGCTCACTGGTTAGAGGCGGCAGACCCGAGAGCAGAGGACGGCCCGGGACCAGGGTTCGATTCCCGGCGCGGCAGGTTTCTGGACCAGGGTCAGCGGACTCGATAATTCTCTCGCCTCGGTGCCCACTCTGATCAGCGATCACACTCGGCAACTCTGGGCATTAGCTTGCCTCATCCTCACTAACGGCCCCACCAGACCGCCGGGGATGCCTGGTCTCACCCTGGAGATACCCATTAAGGGACCATCTCTCAGGGAAGCCAGGAAGGGTTTCGCAGCGGTCGAAGCGCCTTGGGACCCTACGGGTAAGTAGTGCGCTATATAAATGCCTATACATACAATGTTTTTGGGAGAGAGCACATGCACTTTAGTACTGGTTTGTGGGTGCAGAGTCCTAAGGCCAGCAATAACAGTTTCAGGAAAAACAGGAGATTGAAAGCAAAAAGGAGGGGAAAACCATGCCAAGTATGTCAAGCACAACAATCACCTATCATTTAATAAGCACTGTCATTACCAAAAGCCAGACCTATTGGTTTTCTCAAAGCTTGTTAACGTTTATGCCATTTTTTATCTAACGAATTTTTTATTTTTGTAAGAGATTTTCATTCTACTACTGCATTTTTCTCTTTCACAATGTAATTGATGTTGCTAAATATTGTATGTGATTTACATTGTATGTGGTTTTTCAATTTCTATTAATATTGTTTTAATTTAAATATTGCACTGCTATGCGAAATACATTATTTTCCACCATGATTTTGACTATTCTGACTGCTTATGCATTGCCATACAACATTAAGCTCCAATATTTAACATTTATTGTTTACTATTTATTGATGTACAAATGTAATCAGGCAATAGTTTTTACTTCGGTCGTTCCTCGGAACATAATTCATTTTCTCTTAGGGCGAAAGCACAATATATGTCTGTTCTGTATGCGGGCTGATATTTCCATAATTAGATTACTTTTTTCCTAGAAAAAATCCTTTTATTTATAATGCATTTTCTCTTTATACGTTTTAATATGGTATTTTAAATGTCAAACGTAGCGCAGTTCGACAGATTTCTCCAAGTAACTTGATTCATAAACTTTAGTTATATTTACTTACGTTTCAAGAGGGAATATTTGACTGACACATTGACAAGAGTGGCAGAAAGACACTTTGGCCTTGCAAAAACGTTAGCTTAAATACCGGGGGCCTCATTTATGAAAAGTGACGCATCCCTGCGTGAAAACAGCGATGCGTCACTTTTCACTGCGCACGCCTTGCGACACCAATGATGCGTCATATTTAATGTATGACGCATCATGTCGCAAGGACTTACAGATATGTCAGTATTTCTGACGTATCTGTAAGCGCAAAAGTGACACATTGCTGGAGTGTGTCACAAAAGTGACGCAACTCCAGCAATGCGTCCTTTTCACATGGGGAAAGCCCCATGTGAAAGGGCTTGCGTCAGTCTTATGCCTGCTGTGAGGCAGGCGCAAGATTTTGACGCAACAGCATCCTAAAAGTGACGCAGTGAAATCTCACAGATTTCACTGCGTCACTATTACGAGGCTTTTTGCGGGGGAACGCCCCCTCTGCATACATTATACCTGATGCAGGTGTAATGTGGCGCAGGGGTTTAAAAAGTGACGCATCTACCTAGATGCGTCACTTTTTAAATATGGCGCATTTTTTACGCCACTGGTGCGTCACAAAAAGTGATGCACCGGCGGCGCAAAACTGACGCAAGGCCTCATAAATAGGGGCCCATCTCTGTACTTCGTTTTTTGGTTCCAGAGAAAAGGGTGGTCGAAAATAGAATGAACACTTGACTGATAATGGTGAAAAGTTAAAACATTGTATTTCAACACAATGATAAATAGTTCACCTGTTGTGGTTTTAAGAAACCATACAATTCAGTAGATTTGGACCTCAGTGTAGTTTTACGTAAATATTCTTTTAAATTATAACAAAACAGATTTTTTTAACGCTTCCTAATATGAGTAGACGATTTGTTCTGCTACCTTTCATTTAATTTTGTCTGGGTTTCCAATACAGTGTTTTATACAGGATTACGAATATTGTACAGAAAAAAAATACTAATGTACAAATACAGGTGACGGTCAAATACTTAATTACAGAGTCGAAGTGTTGCTTTAGCAGAGAGAACGATGCTCCAGAGACAGGAGGAAAGAGAAGGAACACAGGGAATAAAATGGAATCTTCCTTCAGAAAAGATGGCAAAAGTAGCAACAATGATCTCCAGCAGCCAGAGGACGAGGAGCTACCAGAAACATTTGATTTGTGGAAGTAGGGCATTGTTCATGAATAGATACCGAAAAGTTAGGTTATTTTGGAAGGGGCAATACTGTGAATACATCTAAAGTTACTGTTAATGCATATAGAGAATAGTGCGGGGAAGACATTGTAATGCGAAAGGGTTCAACCAATCAATCATGGGTTTATAAAGTGTAGGTACTCACCCGTGAGGGTGTCAAGGTGCTGATGGGGAGGGAGGGCTGGTGATACATTGGGGTGTGGAGGTTCAGTCGAAGAGCCAGGTCTTGAGGTCCTTCCTGAAGTGGATCAACAACGTCGATTGCCTGAGTGCAGGGTTTTCCAGGTCTTGGCAATGAGGTATGAGAAGGATCTTCCTCAGAGTCTGGTCCTGTGGATCTGTGGGACAGAGGCCAGGGTGAATTGGGCAAAGGGGAGTTGTCTGGCAGTGTGTGGAAAGCAAGGCAGTGGTTCAGATACTCTAGTCCTGCGTCGTGGAATGCCTTGTAGGCATGTGTAGGAAGCTTGAAGGTGATTCTCTTGTTGATAGAGAGCCAGTGGAGTTGTCAGAGGTGTTGTGTCATGTGGCTAAGGCAGGGGAAGTCGAGGACCAGTCTGGCTGTGCCATTTTAGTTCAGTAATTTTCAGAGCTGTTTCTGGGTGACGCCGGCGTAGAGTGCATTGCCGTAGTCCAGTCTACTGGTGATGAGTGCGTGGGTGACCGTCTTTCTGGATTCTGTGGGGAGCCATCTGAATGTCTTTAGAAGCAGGCGGAGTGTGTGAAAGCAAGATGAGGACACTGTATTGATTTCATGCTGATTGAGAGTGAGGAGACCAGTATAATGTCAAGGTTGCGTGCGTGCCCTATAGGGGTGGGAGGGGTTCCTAATGTGGCGGGCCAACAGGAGACGTCTCCGGCTGAGCGGGTGGGTCCCAGGATGAGTACTTCGGTTTTGTCTGAGTTGAGATTGAGGCAGCTGTCTTGTATCCAGGTAGCAACTGCTTTCATTCCACTGTGAAAGTTGACTCTGGTGGCTGTGGATTCTTTGGTGAGGAAGATGATCAGCTGGGTGTCGACGGCATAGGAGGCAATGTTCAGTTGTGGCTTCTGACAATGGCTATAAGGGGAGCCATGTGTATGTTGAAGAGGGTGCGGCTCAGGGAGGAGCCATTGAACACTACACAGCTGATCTTTGTAGGACTCTGAGAGGAACTGGGGTAGTCTGGCTCACCGTCTATGGCTGGTCAGGAAGGAGTGGAATCAGTCCAGTGCCTTGTCAGCAGGGTTTATTAGCTATGGCAGTGTTGATGAGTCAAAATGCATGCAGAAAACCCAATGTTCTATGCTGAGATAGAAGATTAGCTCCTGAGGCTTGTTTTTCCATTTGTAATAGATACAGGTATCTGTCAAGGTGCCATGTTTACTGTACCACACCGAGGCATGTAAATCAAGGGAAAAATACAGTGAAGGTTGCACTGATCCCGAAGGACCCTGGGAGTAGCTGAAAGCCCTTGGAGGATGATAGGATGGTAGTGAGAGCAAGAGGCAAGTGTCCTAAGTCAGCAAAAATACAGATAATATCACAGGAGATACTGGTGCAGGAAGGGAACATGATGTTGTAGAAGTAAGCTTTTAGTATGTAAAAGGAGGGGTGCAGATTACTTTGGGAAGCTCACAGATGGAGTAGTGCAGATCTGCCACTGTGCCAACAATTGCTGCACCTGCTACACCATTTCCAGGGGGGGAGACAGAGAGGTGTTAGTGGGCTTCCCAGTGCTGCTACAGTTAAGCTCCCGGAGGTGAAGTGCCAGATCAACCTGCTTAAGTTACAGAATTATTATGTTTATCACTGTTTCTTTCTTATGGTATTGTTGTCTTAGCGTGGCTCTATACATATACATGTATCAGTTTGGCTACTGTTTAACCATCATTGCCAATGCTGATTCTAGTGTTTTATTGAAGTCATATTGTATTAGCTACCTGTGTGCTGCTCCTTACTGAATGTCCTTATTGATTTGTACTTGATTGACATAGATTGGGTTTTTTGCCAGCAATCAGTCTAACAAAGTTGGTGTACAGATATTAAAAAAGGCAAAGACACTGGGATGGAAGTCATACATGCAATAACAAGTCTTAACAGGGAGGAAGAACATGCAGCAAAAAAAGAGTTGAAAAAGGGTGTCCAGGAATTATTGAACGTCCGAAAGGCTCTAAAAATGGTTTGAACAATAGTCAAGAAAAGCATAATCAAGTGGAGAAATAAATATTTTATCTGCATGCAAAGTAAGGAAAGAATATATTTTGCAAATGTGATTATTTAATTTAGGCAAAACGTAACGTAACTGAACTAAACAAACTAAATATATGTCATAGATATAGATTCTGCAGGAACAAAAAAGACAGTAAAAATATGCAGAAAAAAGGAGCACCAAATGTGACACCCAAGTTACCAGAGCAATAGTAAAAACAAGAACACAATACTGAGTAAAGGAGTAAATGCTGTTAGGGAACATACACAAAGACAGACTTAAAGAAAGAAAATATTTACTATACAACTACACAGGTTTTTATTTTGTACTTCAAAGAAGACTGCTTAGTAGTTCACCAACACATTACTCATTGTCTTTATGCAAGTCTTATACCTCTAGGAGGAAGCCTAGACAAAGCCACAGGACTGGTTGCATTGAGCTCATGCATCCACATAGCATGAATGCATGCTTGTGTTTGCATGGGTTAGCATATTGTGCATGCGAATTCTTGCCATCAAGCGCATGCTGTTAATAGATAACCCTGTTTAGGCAGACAAAAGTGCAACACCAAGCATTGTTAGTAGATACCACACAGGAACAAGGCACAAGTGGGTGTAGAGTCTTTAACAAAGGTGTAGCACCGCAAGATGTCCTGTTTAAAGCTATGTATGACACAATCACGCATGCGTTTACAATGCATGCCACTACAATGTGGGTAATACAATGAACAAGGTGTTAGCACGAGTTCCATTACCACACAAGTCATTACGACTTGCCTTAGGGAAGCACTGGACTTTGGAATAGTATATATTTCTATTCCAACTCCAGTCTATTCAACAGTAAGGTAGGTGATGGATTCCCTATTGTAAGTTGTTGTAACAACTTGCGTGGTAATGGAATGCGTGTTAATGGAATGATTGGTTATGGAACGCGTGTTAACAACACGTTTGTTGTATTGACTATGTTGTAATGGTACTGCAGTACTACAAGTCATTACTAGGTGTACCTCGTTCAGTAAGACAGAAGTCCTTGTTATACTGTGTGAAAGTAATTTAGGTCATTGTTGGAAGTACCATAAGTGTCCTCCAGCCCTCCTCAATCCCAGGATAAAAGAGAACCATGGAGAGCGCAGACCTCCTTGAATGTCAAATTCTTTTGTCAGTGCGACACAGCACTAACAAACTGCTTTTGTTTGGAGCACTTATGAAGGGCATACCTTCTTCATATGACTTTGCATATTCACTTTTACTAGGCTATTAGTCTATTCATTTGTGCTTGTTTGATATGGGCTAAGTAAATATACCAGTGCTTGGTTATGATGATGATATTTTTTATTATGGCACAGAGGATTTCTTCTCTATGTTGCACTATAAGCAAGTGAAGACAACTTAACAGTCAGAAGTTTTACCAGTTACTCCCATCCTGCTTTTGCCAGCTTTTTTAATATGCTATGCAGTAATATATATAATGTTTAAATAAGTATGTGTTTCTATAAGTGATTTTTTAAGAGAGTAAGTATGTGTAAGTTTCCTTAGAAGTAATGTGCTAGTGTGCGTATAGCTGTATATGCAAATAAATGGATGTTCAATAGTTTATTTGCATGTGTGAGTATGTGTGTGAGTAACTTTTGGATGACTATCGGTGTGTAACAGGATGTATATGTGTATCACTACATATGATGAGTGAGTATATGTATGAGTGACTATATAGAACTGTTGCTGAATGAGAGGGTGTGTATATAGATGGTGGAATTACTGAATTGGTTGTTGTAACTGGTATGGGTATCTCCATTTTTTTGAAAATGTTAGTTTCTATTTTTGAATATGTGTTTCAAGAGTTACATTACACTGAAAGGAGGTCTGTCAGTCTGTCACAAGGATGGTTTCATCAGTGATGTCATGAGTGATGTCACTGACCATGTCATGAGTGATGTAATATGTGACGTCATCAGCAGTGCATTGCACGCGCAAGTTATAGTGAGTCCAACTAACTATAACGTGGGAATTTCAATGGTTTTATGAGAGTAAAACTTTCTGCTAACTATAACTGGTGTGAAACCTATGGTTTTTTCAGTGAATTTAATAGGTTATTTAAATGCTCATTCCTAACTATAACTGGTGTGAAACCTATGGTTTTTTCAGTGAATTTCATAGGTTTTTTAAATGCTAATTCCTAACTATAACTGGTGTGAAACCTATGGTTTTTTCAGTGAATTTCAAAGGTTTTTTAATAGCAAATTTCTATACCTATGTAATGTAATATTTTTTAAAATGAGTCCTATATTATATATTTATGTAATACTATTTTTTTTATGAATATTCATATTTATTTGAGTTTTTTTTTGCCCTGGAGTGCTCCCGGTGCGCGTGCCGGTAAGCGCACCAGAGAGCGCAGTATTCCGGCGCGCCCCGGTGCGCATACCGGGGCGCGTCCCGTTAGCGCACCAAAAAAGAAAAGAAAAAAAAATAATGAAGAAGTGAGCATGAAGAAAGGGGACAGAAAGAGTGGAGTAAAGAGAAAGAGAGCTAGAGGAGGAACACAAAGGGACTGTGTAATAGATAGTAAGACAGAGAAAAGGTGTTAGCGAAAGTAACTGAGAAAAGGAAAGACATGGGGAGTGACAGAGAGAAAGGACAGAGAGAGAAAAGGAAGGAGTGACAGAAAGGGACTGAGTGAATCAGAAAAGAAAGGAAAGTGAGGGAGTGTTGGTGAGCATGAGGACTGAAAGAATTTGAATGTGGTAGGAAAGTAAGGAAAAGAGAAGTAAACATGGAGGATAAGAATAAGTGAGGGATGCAGAGTAAGGAAACCGGGGTGAGGTAGGGTGAGAGAAAAGTAGTGAGGTTAAAGCAAAGGATGATGACAAACTACATTTTTTTAGTCATACTTACCATATAAATAATGTAAACTTAATTACATATTTTTTCTACACTTTGTATCTGTGAAAGAGAGAAGAAAAAAAAGTTATAATTAGTAAAATATATATATTAAAATAAAAGAGACAGGTGAAGAGGTTAAAAATCATAAAAGTGTACTAAGAAATAAAGCAAGAGTGAAGGATACAGAAAAGAGGGAAAAAGAAATAGAAGAAGAGCAAATTACTAAGAGTAAGTCAGACAAATTCAGTGACAGAGAAGAAGACAAGATGAGAGAAATGAAGTGAAGGTAAAATAGAGACTAAAAGAATGTGAGTTAGCAAACCTAAATCAAGAAAGAAGAGTAAGTAAAAGGGGAATGAGTGAGAGGGAAAGGAATCTGATTGAGGATCCATTTACAAGAAAGAGGAATGGAAGATGACTGAGAGTGAGTGAAGGGGTGTCACAGAATGAAGGGATGAAGGGAGTGACGATAATATAGAAGGATTAAGAGAAAAGGAGTGAGGAAGTAAGTACACAGAGGGACTAAGAGAAGGAGTGAGTGAACTGGAATACAATGAGTAAGGAAAGGAAAATGAGTAAGGGAGCAAAACAAGGAAAGAGAGGGGAAGAGGACTAAAGCAATGGTACTGAGAGAAAGTGATTCGGTGATGAAACTAAAGAGAAGGATACTGAAAGATAGGAAATGCGGGGTAGTAACGGAACCGTAGTAAAAGAACTGGGGTGAAGAATGATGAGAGAGGAACAGTGAAGTTGTTGTAAGAGAAAAGATAGAAGGTAGATAAACACAAATGAGCATAACACAAGGAGAGTGAGAGACTGAGGACATAGAGGTAGTAACGAAAAAAGAGGATAAAAGTAAGAAGCAAAGAAAGATAAGTGAGAGAGAATGGGTAAGTTATAGTGACAGAGTACGAAAAAAGAGATGAGTGAGTAAAGAGGAATTAGTAAAAGAGCAAAGGAGGAAAGGACGGAAAAGGGAAGTAAAGCAGAGAGACTGAAAGCTGAAAAGTGGTGCAAAGGACAGAGGGGATGCAGACAGTTGAAATGGGATTGAGGGGTTGTGAAAGAAGTGAAGTAAAGGAACGGGGATGAAACAGAGTGAGAGAAAGGCAGTGTGAGTGAGTAAAGAGAGCTGAAAAAGAGTGGAAAAAGGAAAGTGAGTGTGAGACAATGGGAATACAATATAAATTACACAAAACAAACTATAGAATAACTTCTACAACATGTTACGTAGTTTATTTTTGCTGTTCTCAGAGTATATTGAATTTCACTAAAAACAGTGAGTTCAAACTATTCATCATATGACAGCGGGGGAAAAAAACACAATCTAAAAGATTGTGTTTAAAAAAACCCATATAAACTTACAAGTCACATATTTACACTAATCTTTGATTCACTTACTTTTCCTTGAGGCCAAATAGTAGTTCGTGAAGGTCCTGTTCGTAGGAAAATACTCTGTTGTTCTCTAAAAACTTCCATTTCATCGACTTTCTATAAAAAAAAACTCTAAGAACATCTGAAATATGTCTTAATTTTTTCATTTCCTCCTTGTGTTAAGTTATGACTGTTTGCTCATTCCAACACTATTCCTTACGGCCAAATAGTGTCAGATTTATCAGTCTATTTTCAAACTCTGAAATTACTGTTTACCCGATGTTTTGAAAGAAAAGCTCATACAACATTTTCACAATGTTTAACTATTCATATTCCCATCTCTGGATCACTCATGTTCAACATTTCCTATAATACTGATATCACTTACTATGAGATCCACTTACAGTATCTATACGAGAACTGGATTTTTTATAGTATGGTTATCACTTTTACTCACAATATAATTTTAAATAGCAGAGTAACTTTTATTAACTGCTCCAGTCTTCATAGGCCAATTACCTTTTGTAAAATTTCGGTTCTAAAAACACTAGGTAAGAATTTTTTAAGTCAAAAGGCAAACGTTGTTTGAAAGTCAAATGAGTATCATTACAGAAAGACCAACATTTTCGACATTTTAAATAAGCTGTATAATGTCCTGATGTTGTTGAAGGACCGTCATGATAAATAATAGCTACAGTTACAAAGGTTCTTCCTGAAATTGATAACTGAGAAGCCACAAAATTTTTCATAGAAGTTGTCAATTTAGTTCCATCTGGTCTACATCGCTGAAACATTAAAATGACATACTGTCCATAAGTATGTATAAATAATGTGGACAGCATTGGACACTTACATTGGGAGCAAACCATATTATGATCAGCTGCTTTAACTAGATTATTAAAAGACACTGATTTGCAGTCTGGTAAAGTCAAATATATAAATCTTTCAGTGTCTATTATAGTACTACTTGATAAACTACAATTGTCGCAGTCATGCTGCCTTTGATAAGAAAGCCTAAAAAGATTTTCTACATCTACACCTTCATCTTTCAATACACCAAACATATACAATAAAAATTCCTGACAATCCTGCTGAATATTTTGTGAAATTTTTTTTTGACCTGAACATATGTCTAAAAGATTTCTAATTTCTGAAACACTTTCTGTTTTTGCTCTATCTCTGCTACATTTCTGAAACACAGAATTCAATAAACCGCAGAATCTTTGATCCCGATTTTCAACAATCTGTTCTTGTAAAGTTTTAAGAAAAAAAACAACATTAACCACTACATTAGCATAGCAGTTGACACCAGAACTGTTTTCAAACTGAAATCCAACAACATCTTCAACAGAATCCTTTTTCTTTCTGCTTACAATTACAGTTTCATCAACTTTTTGTCTTTTTGCTACTACCTCACTGCAATTATTCTAATTTCTTCTTTTTCGGCCTACCACACGTTTTTCAAACAGAGGATATTGAGGCAAATGCGGAGCATACTCTCTTCTTAACCTATTGTATTCTTTAACACAATCTAAATCTGCACAAATCTTTGTCTCATCACACTCAATCAAGTACAATACTGATAAAGTTCTGACTCGTGATAATGCCACATATGCCATACCCTCTTTAAACACAGAACTTCCAATGTTCACCAAAGCACTATCTACACTTAAACCTTGAGATTTATGAATTGTCACCGCATATGCCAAACAAACAGGAAACTGTTTTCGGCGAACATATAAGTCTTTTACAAGCAAAAATCTAGCAGAACAACAACTGATTTGTTGTACTTGCTCAATGCCATCAAATTAAATTTTTAAAAATTCAATTCCTTCTCTATTTCTGTAATTCAAAAAATCAACAACATGACCCATAGCTCCATTTACCAGACCTCTTTCAGCATTCAAATTTCTTCTCAAAATGATACGACAATTTAAACACACATTCAGAGTCTTTTCAAAACCAGCTGTTTTAGATATACTCTTCTCTAATGAATCCAATTTTGTTTTTAAATGTTCTGACAAAATAATTGTTGCACCCATATGCTCTATTTTATCTATTGCTTCCAGTTTCACAATCTCTTCATTTTCTAACTTTAACATTTTGTTGTTGAAGATGGAACATTCTTGCAGAGTTGGCATCAAACATATCCCAGATTTCTTCTCAGTAATTTTCTTAAAAATATTCTCTGGAAGAATGTTTTCATTTGGATACAAATTTGAAATTAATCCAGCATGTAAAGCTTCTTTCCCATGCTCACTTACTTTTCCGATCCTTACATCTTGTAGAATATTTTTATAATCTTCATCCTTTGCCTGTCGCATATTTTGAAGCAGTTCTGCATATTTGAAATTTAACCATATATTAACGTTTCCAATGCTTCCAAGGAACTTTCTGGTATCTTCATGCGTGAGCATTTTAAACACTGGTTGCCCTTTTACTGGAATCAACTGCAGTAGATCTCCAAAAACAATAATGTGTTTTCCTCCAAATAACACATCATACTCTGTTCTAAGAATTTCTTGCATTCTCAAATGCACAAAAGCAAGCATTAGATTTGAGACCATGCTTACTTCATCAATGATAAGAAGTTTAATTTTCTTCAGGACTCTGGAAACTTCAGAACACGCATCTCCAGATAGCTTGTTGTAATGCAGTTTATTATCATGCTCAACTGGCAGCATCAGTAAATGATGTAGAGTAATCCCTTTAATGTTATGAGCTGCCAGTCCAGTTGGAGCGGTTACAACACAAGACAGCGGTGATTCAGTCCTTTTCTGCAGATAAGTTGAAATGGCTTTAATCAGAAAACCTTTTCCTGTTCCCGCTTCTCCACTTACGTACAGTCGGAGAGGCTTAAATGATGTACATGAGCACTCTTTTTTCTCATGTCTGAATCCATGTTCAATCTGTTCTGTGACTTCGTCATATATCTTTTTCTGCTCAACGTTTAGTTGCTTTACCAAATCTTTCAAGTTAACTACATCCTCTTGAGCTTGTTCCATAGCTCTTTCCACCTCATCCATGGCAGTGGCAGCTTCATTTTGGATAATTGGTCCTCCTAGTGGATCCCGACTCAATGAAGTAGAACTCTGACTGTCTTGCGAACTGTCTCTTGCAATCTCTTCAGCAATTGTGGCTTCTTGCTCTATTTCTTCGTTCAACATTTGTAGATAATTTGGAAAAACAGGACATTCTATGGTATCCTTGGTTGCATTAAAAGAGTCTTTGTAACAAAGAAAATCTCCAAGTAGTTCCTCTTCTGTGCGCCATGGCTTAAAGAGTTGCAAAAGAGCTAAATAGTAAAATTCTCTTTTGTCTGAAGATTCGCAACTCAATTTGCAATGATTAATCAAATGGCCTTTTCTCTGCTTCACTAGACATCCTTCATACCCAATGACAGCATATTTTCCATTATTGATATCTTCTGTGATGTTCCTCTTATAACTATAGTTTTGCAGAACTTCATACAAACAAGTGTTCTCAAGGTGAGTACTTCTATTTGGATAGTATGTATCCAACATGTTTGTCTTCAAAATATCTGTACTGTTTGGTTCTTTCTCCGCCAAATACTCTATTTCTTGCACAGATTTCAATACTCGGCTTTGTGTTGCAGCAAGACCTAGACTCACCCAAATGATTGATCTAGATTTGGCATAGAGACTTGCTGATGATAACCGATTAGAACATTCATATGCTCCAATTTCTCGATGCGACAACATCTTCAGACTGAAACTGTATCATTTTTTACTTATACTCTTTTCATGTGAAATGTCCTCCCACATTTCCTTCAGTTCTGTCTTTTCTTTTTTTGTGATGTAAGACGTCACATATAGAGCCACAGCAATAGAGTTGTCAGCAACGAACTGAATATCCATGTTAGCATTCCACATGGACAAAATTACTGGGTTGTAGTCGTTAATATACTTCGACTCTTCTTTTCTTTTTAAAATGTATGTATTTTTTTGTGATTTCCTCATCACAGTACGTCACAGAGAAGACATCAAATTATTTACTCTTCCTTAGAAATCACTGGTCGTGGAAACGCAAAACGACATTTTGTGTAGAACTTATCCTTGTTTCTAAATTTTCAACGACAGTACTTTCCACAACGATGGGATTGAAAGCATAAAACTTGTTGCCGTAAACTATTTTCTTCATTAGTTTTCGGAACAGCACATGTTGAATACTCTTCAATGAAACTCATCACTGTGTCATCCGAATCAGTTCCAAATGTGGGTGTTTCTTTAATCCATAACAACATATGTATGTGAGGAGCACCTCTCGCTTGATACTCCTTCCTCCAAAAGAAATCCAAAACCTCTCCAAGGGGAGGATTTTTTTGTTGGTAATAAAAGACATCATAGCTTCAAATCTATGATTAAAATATCTGCATACATTCATTGGATCCAAAGAACACAGTTCTCCAGGTGTTTTGAATTCTATATTTTGTATGTTTCCATTTGCCTCTCGTTGAAATTGAAGTAAGTCATCCCATGCATACTCAGCACAGCTAAGAGTGAGGAGCCATGTAGGAGTTCCTAAGTTTCTTAGCATACATTTCAATTACCCATGACGATGGAACCAATACTCGTTTGTTACACGCTGACATGCCATGAGATTGATTAGCTGAGATTCCAAAATACTGTCTTGCAGATTGACTTTCTCCATAAAGTCCTTCGCCGAAACATTTTGCAGATGAGCTCCACTTTTCAGTATATGATTAACTGCATAAGAAAGCACAGACAAGTCACTTTCATACAGTAGATGAAACAAATATGGAATGCATTGACGAAACCTTGGATCTTCAGCATATAATTTTAAAGTCCGGTATTCAGCTGCAGGAATTTGAACTGGTCGATCGTCATATCGTCCACCTCGACCTGTTGGAAATAACTGTGGAAAACAACGAGCTTCCAAACTTTCTTCCCATACACTAATAGGACTTCCTTTTGCTGATTTCATTTGAAACAAGTCAATTGCATTCCCCATTACTTCTTTGGAATGCAAAGGATGAACAGTATAATGTTCATATATTTCTTCACTTCTAGACACATCAACTTTTTCAATTTGGCCGGCTGAACAATCACTGTCTTCTTCTGTAGCTGTTTCCTCTACTCCAACACATACATGTTTGTAGTACTCATTGTTTTTGACCAAATACAACGTTGCCTTTTTGACTTTCCTAACATCCACTAAATCTTGCCAGATTTTCTTACTCTTTGTCGGAACCCCATTAACTAGAATAACCAGAGGTTCCTCTTCTACTCTTTCTACACCAATTGTATCACTATTTTTCTTGACATCTAGAGGCAAATAAACAACTCTTCCCTTTAATCCTCTCTGTAAATCTGTAGGAGGCAATTTCCCTATCTTAGGCTCCATGCGAACAATAGCCTGAAAAGGATGGCCACATTGAATCAAAATAGATTCATAAGTATTTAAATTCATCAATTCAGAAGGTACATCTATCAACTGAAGATTATTATGAACAGCTCTAGCAGGCATTCTGTTTTCATTTAATTTTTTTAAACAATAATTACAAATACGCTGATCAAAACTCAAATCAAAAGAATTCTCCACCAACAAATAAGTTACAAAATCCTTCCATTCACTATTGTTTTCCAATTCACTTTTTGCATATAAATCAACTAACCTAGTCTGAATCTTAAAATGAGTCCGTCGACAACACACACAAGTTAAATTAGGCCTTTCACTTGATTTCACCTTAAACTTGGTAATTTCCTCGTCAAACTTTTCTATACTTGAAATCTGTACATTGTCTTCCAAATTACCATCTATTACTATATTCATTTCTAGACTGTCCTCTTTGTCCCCAAAATAACAAAACTCAATTTCTTCACAAATCCTCTTCACATCTAATTCAGATCCATGCAAAAGAGCACTGTTTAACTCTCTAAGCTTAAGTGCAGGACTTTTTGCATAATACAACCTTCTCACTAATTTCCTCACTTTATTATGATGCACTGCTAACATCCTAAAATGATGAAAAACACTCTGACATACTTTTCTAGAAAGACAAGCCAGTGAATGCCCATGCAAACCGGTGTTTTCTCTCACTCTGCAAGGATCTAACTCTTGCAACATCTTCATTTTCTGCTTGACACTTTTCTTACTATATGTACGTAAGAAATTACGAAGCAAATCGATTGAATCCTGTTGCACACTACAAATACTACTACACTTCCATGTGTACACTGTACCCTTAGAACGTCTCCCTAAAACTTCATCAGCTAACACCTCTTCTACATCTCTAGACACAAGTTTCTCTTTTTCCATCGGACAACCGTCTTTCACCTCATATGCTCGACCACTGGTGTCAACTGCTTGCACCAAATCATGTTCCTGGAAGTAACTCTCAGAACTTGAACTATGCATCCATTCTCCAGAAAATACTTTACAAAAATGAGTCCAATTAATTATTCTTTTCCATCTACTGTTCGATTTGAAAACATCAATTGCCTTGTTAAGTATCCTAATTCTATTGATTACTAAAATAAATAATTTTTTCTTAACTTCAAATGCCTGATCAACAATCTTCTCTACACTTTTTTTTTCTTGTAAAAAGCAGCTCTCTGTTTACCTTTCTTAACATTTTTTAACAAATTTAAAACTACCCTATTGCGAAACATTCATCTACGAATGTCCCTAAATTGATTTTGCCTTCTATTGCTATACTAGCATTTTTGAGGGGCCTCTCCTTCCTTTTCAAATTTGCTCTTTCCTTCTGTATATTTACATTCTCTTTAACATTTTTTTTCCTCTACATATGTTCCGAAAAAAAGGCTTAGCTGTCTTACCAGGAGCTTTTTTTGTGTTTTTTGAAGTACTTGTTGTAGGGGAGTGCTTTAATTCCGTTGCAGTTTTTGTTTTTTTCCGTATGGCAGCTTTCCTTCTCCTTTGCCTTGACGGCATATTTGCTTAGTTTTGAAATGTTGATTTGAATCTGTGGTAAAGAAATAAATAACACATTGCAGGCCACTATTAGCAAACAACAAAGCAATGACAATAAGCAAACGATATAAACACTAATTTACAACATATCTAAGTTTATACCACAGCAACTATATAACTAGGAGTAAGACAGAGAAAAACAGCTAGAGAGAGTAACACAAAGACACAGAGAGACTCAGACAAAGAAACAGGTAGAGGAAGTAAAACATAGAGAAGGACTAAGAAAGAGAGATTATATAATATGTTGTAAGACAGAAAAAGGATGTAATAGGGAGAGGGAGTAAGTCAATAAAGGGGAGTAAGTCAGAAAAAGGATGTAACAGGGTGTAAAACAGAAAGAGGATGAAAGAGGATGTAAGACAGAGAGAGGGTGTTAGAAGAGAAAAGGTTATAAAAGAGACTAAAACAGAGAGAGCCTGTAAAAGGAGAGACAGAGAGTAAGTTTGAGAGAGGGTGTAAGAGGAACTAAATCAGAGAGAGGATGTTACAAGAAGTAGGTCACACAGAGGGTGTAACAGGAAGAGAGAAAAGAAAGTCAGAAAGAGGGAGAGAGGGTGCAAAACAAACAAGTAGTGTAATAGGGAGTAACTCAAAAAGAGAATATTACAAAGAAAAATGTTGATTAGATAGTATCTACATGATTCAAAACATATATTAGCACATTTCACAATCATGTCACCTGTATTTCCTCAGATTAGTAAACAGATTGAGCAGATGAGGTGAGGCCTATCCAGGGGTGCAAAGGAGGTGAGGCCTGTGTCCAATAGTGCAATAGACAAGACTCACCTCCTCTGACCCTTGGGCAAGCCTCACCTCCTCTGTGCCCCCTTGACAGACCTCAATGTATTGGGTATAATTAATGGTGACAGGGTGCAGATGTGGTGAGAAGGAATTATTAGTGTTTGCCTCGTTTAATAAATATATTTGAACCTTTTACAATAATGTCACATGATACAAACCAACCAGAAAGAAGCTCAATCTGCTTCCTAATCGAAGGTAATGCAGGTGACATCATTGTAAAAGGTTCAAATATATTTATTTAATGAGGCAAACACTAATAATTCCTTCTCAAAAATATAAAAGCCATTTATTTACCCCAAAATCGTTTTTTAAATAATATTTTAGAAACAAAGCACAGGTCCTATGAACAAGCATTCCATGTCACTAGAGAAACTTCTCAATTTTACATAATGCAATTCCACTATGCTGCAACACCTATTTACCAAGCATTATCCAAAAACATGACACAAAACAACAAGAAAGAAGCTCAATCTGCATCCTAATCTGAGGTAATGCAGGTAACATCATTGTAAAAGGTTCAAACATATTTATTTAATGAGGCAAACACTAATAATTCCTTCTCAAAAATATAAAAGGCATTCATTTACCCCACATCGTTTTTTAAATAACATTTTAGAAACACAGCACAGGTCCTATGAACAAGCATTCCATGTCACTAGAGAAACTTCTCAATTTTACATAATGCAATTCCACTATGCTGCAAAACCTATTTACCAAGCATTATCCAAAAACATGACACAAAACAACAAGAAAGAAGCTCAATCTGCATCCTTATCTGAGGTAATGCAGGTGACATCATTGTAAAAGGTTCAAATATATTTATTTAATGAGGCAAACACTAATAATTCCTTCTCAAAAATATAAAAGGCATTCATTTACCCCAAAATCGTTTTTTAAATAACATTTTAGAAACACAGCACAGGTCCTATGTACAACCATTCCATGTCACTAGAGAAACTTCTCAATTTTACATAATGCAATTCCACTATGCTGCAAAACCTATTTACCAAGCATTATCCAAAAACATGACACAAAACAACAAGAAAGAAGCTCAATCTGCATCCTAATCTGAGGAAATGCAGGTAACATCATTGTAAAAGGTTCAAACATATTTATTTAATGAGGCAAACACTAATAATTCCTTCTCACAAATATGAAAAGGCATTCATTTACCCCAAAATTGTTTTTTAAATAACATTTTAGAAACACAGCACAGGTCCTATGTACAAGCATTCCGTGTCACTAGAGAAACTTCTCAATTTTACATAATGCAATTCCCCTATGCTGCAAAACCTATTTACCAGGCATTATCCAAAAACATGACACAAACCAAACAGAAAGAAGCTCAATCTGCATCCTAATCTGAGGTAATGCAGGTGACATCATTGTGAAATGTGCTAATATATTTTTTAATGAGGCAAACACTATTAATTCCTTTTCAAAAATATAAAAGCCATCCATTTACCCCAACATCGTTTTTTACATAACATTTTCGAAACACAGCACAGGTCCTATGTACAACCATTCCATGTCACTAGAGAAACTTCTCAATTTTACATAATGCAATTCCACTATGCTGCAAAACCTATTTACCAAGCATTATCCAAAAACATGACACAACACAACAAGAAAGAAGCTCAATCTGCATCCTAATCTGAGGTAATGCAGGTAACATCATTGTAAAAGGTTCAAACATATTTATTTAATGAGGCAAACACTAATAATTCCTTCTCAAAAATATAAAAGGCATTCATTTACCCCCAAATTGTTTTTTAAATAAAATTTTAGAAACACAGCACAGGTCCTATGTACAAGCATTCTGTGTCACTAGAGAAACTTCTCAATTTTACATAATGCAATTCCCCTATGCTGCAAAACCTATTTACCAAGCATTATCCAAAAACATGACACAAACCAAACAGAAAGAATCTCAATCTGCATCCTAATCTGAGGTAATGCAGGTGACATCATTGTGAAATGTGCTGATATATTTTTTCAAAGAGGCAAACACTATTAATTCCTTCTCAAAAATATAAAAGCCATTTATTTACCCCAAAATCGTTTTTTACATAACATTTTAGAAACACAGCACAGGTCCTATGTACAAGCATTCCATGTCACTAGAGAAACTTCTCAATTTTACATAATGCAATTCCTCTATGCTGGAAAACCTATTTGCCAAGTATTATCCAAAAACATGCACAAACCAACAAGAAAGAAACTCAATCTGCTTCCTAATCTGAGGTAATGCAGGTGACATCACTGTAAAAGGTTCACATATATTTATTTAATGAGGCAAACACTAATAATTCCTTCTCAAAAATATAAAACCCATTCATTTACCCCAAAATCATTTTTTAAATAACACTTTAGAAACACAGCACAGGTCCTATGTACAAGCATTCAATTTCACTACTGAAACTTCACTATTTCACAAAAGACAATTCCTCTATGCAGTAAAATGTTTTAACCAAGCATTATCCAAAAACATGACACAAAACAACATTAAAAAAAACAATCTGCTTCCAAATCTTCTCCATAGAGCATACAAGTCTCTATCTAAATTACATGAATCATTTCCTACCTTTCCAAATGCTTTGGGAGATAGAGAACAACGTCAGACGCACACACCAATTTTTCTTTAGCAGAGCAAAAGGTATGCACTCCAGATACTGCAACCATGACTGGCACAGAAAACCTCTAATTCTACACAGATATACCTCATTTCAACCAATCAAAACTCTTCCCTCACTATTTTCAAACCAACACCCTTCCCCCCTCAGCCCTTTCTATCTGTTACCATAGCAACTCCCTCCTTACTTAACTCTCAGGTTCAAAAGTTTATTCTACAATGTTGCAAATGAAGTCAGCAAGGATGTTTGACCTCTCAATACACCAGCTTATCCGATGCAATCTTTCTTTAATTGACTTTTTCTTAACCATTCAAATTGCTTCTTTCACAAAACACAACCATGCACCCTAACATTTAGTTTTCAACTATCTGAATCCACCAATCATTGCTTGTGATTCAAGAGCAGTGAAACTCCACAATTATTTTTTTGTAAACTCCTACTGTTCCAACTGCCATTTCATTCCCACACTTCATCTGACTGCACCAGAACCATCTCTCACCATGTATTCTGTGTGGATTATTGGACATAGCTACATCCACTGGGCTCAAAGGTATGCAGCTAGCAGGAATTTTCACAACCTTGATTTAACAAATGTGGAAATCAAGTGGATTGGCCAGAGAGGATTGAGATGTCACCAATTGATACCATTGGTGAAAACCTTTTTGCATCTGCCAAACCCTGACCTCTTAACAGTGCACTGTGGAGGAAATGACTTGGACACTTTGACTGGGGTAGGTCTGGAAATGCTTTTAAAGGACACCTTTGCTCAATCGATGACACTTTTTCCACAAACTGACTTGGTATATTCCAATATATGTCAAAGACAGAAATGTAACTGGTCCAACCAATTTTGTCCACAATTTGAGAAAGCACGGAAACATGTGGATAAATCTGTTACTGCTTACATGAGAGACTATGGAATAAGCATGGGCGGAAAATCCGTTACGCTCGCGGATTTTGCGGATTTTCGGGAAATCCGCAATCCGCGAGATTTGCGAATTTCCCGCAAAATCCGCAAATCCGCGAGCAGCGGATTTTGCTGGCGCTGCTCGCACTGTTCGCGTGAGTTCGCGCCCCGCGAATAAGTGCAAAATTGCAGAAATACGATCTTAGCAAAACTGAAAGTAACTACTTACCAGGTTCAAAAGTTCAGGCACATCATTAGTAGCCATTTCCTGTAGTGCTTCCTGAGGGGCCCCTCCAGAGTTCAGTTGCCAGTTGAAACTATTATGTGACCCTGCTCTGAACCTCAGAATAGTTACACATATGCCACAAAGGTCCTGAATTACAGCTAAGGGAGACAAGCAGGAGCCAGGCTGGAAGTTAAAATCCATTAATCAGCCCCTAATTCATTATTGTCAGTTGGGGCAGGGCAGGTGTTGTAACTAATTTTGCAACAATGAAAGCACTTAGCAAGTGCAAAAGATCACTAATCAGGGCGCACTAAGGAAGCAGGTGCCAGCTAAAAAAATATTCTGTGACACATTAATCAGCCCCAAATTAATTCAGGTCACTTGAAGCAGGGAAGGTGTGCTTTGCTTTGCCGAAAATAATGTACACTGGACAACCAGAGGGTGTGGTGATGAAACAGAGGGTGGCATGGGTGGGCCAGAGGGTGGCATGAGTAGTCAGAGAGTGGCAGTGGTGACAGAGAGTGGCAGTGATGAAGAAGAGTGTCCCAAACAGGCTGGACACGTAGAAACAACAAGTTCGCGAAACTTGCGACCCGACAGGTAAGTTCGCAAATTGCGAAATTGTAAAAACCCTCGCGAACTGGCAGAAACACGGGCGAACACAAAAAAAAAAAATCCGCAAATTCGCGGGAATTCGCGGATTTTGCGGATTGCGAATCCGCAAATCTGCAAAATTCGCGGATTGCCAATCCGCAAAATCCGCTCATGCTTACTATGGAATGGGTTCAATATACAACAATAACTTGCGTTACAACATGCAAGATATCTACAGAGGAGATGGTGTGCACTTCTCAGATAGGGGAATAGAATATTCCTCCTGAATTTAAGACTGTGCATTGGAACCTACTTGTAGGTACCTAAATCACACACAGAACCCAAAAGCTCTTTTCAGAGCTACCCTTCCTCTGATCATTCAAAACGTTTATCTTTTTCTCACTTTTTTCACTATTTTTCACCAAAGTACGCTCCCCGGTACGCTCCCCAGTGCGCGTACCGGGCGCTCCCCTGCGAAATTTGTAAAAAATTTGGGTTTTTTTTGGCCTATATGGGCCTCTTAAACCCCCCTCAGAAAACCTAGGGGGTCAGGGGCTGTCTACCGTGCCCCTTTCTACCCATTCCCAACGTTGTTTGTCCTCCATCTTGTGTCTCAATTGTACCGAAACACAAGATGGCGGACTCCCGTAGCGCTCCCGGTGCACGCTCCGGTACGCTCACCGGTAGGCGCTCCCAAAAAATGTGGGAAGTTAATTTACATAAAAACCACTGCAGACACTTACACCAAATATAGAATAGGCCCTACTACATAGCAGTCCATACCATTTTCCCAAATTTGGTAGAATTCCATTGAGCCATTTGGGCTGTAGCCCTGTCTAAATATCCTGAGGTAAATTACATGACAAAAACACATATGAAGTGTTACAATTTACAACCAATTAAAATGTTACTTTCATTTTCTACATTTTTTTTCCTGACATTTGATTGGTTATGTACATGAATATAAATGAAAAATGAGAGGGAAACACGGCCATTTTGACTACAACTACCTGAGATATATCTTTAAAGGATTTTCTCATTTATCTTCATCACCTTTCTATAAGGTAAGTTGTTAATTTGTAAGGGGCACTTTAAGTTCATTTGTAAAAACATTTTCTGACAGTTATTTACTGTCCCTCTGTTATAGTTACAGATTGAGATAGGCTTCTCTGTTATAGTTGTAGATTGAGTTAGGCTTCTCTGGTATAATTATAAATTTTCTTAGGCTTCTTCACATACACTTTTTTATATTTCTACTTCCTGCCTCATACCATAGACTGCTCAAAGATAACTTCACTGTTAAAAACTCACAAGTACCTGTCTGAATTTAAACCCAACAGTGCCCTATCTCTACTGATATATTTATTTTTTATGCAATTTACAGCAAGAAAATGGAAGGAGAACAAAACAAATTTAATATTTCATTCGAAATTGATCTGGAGAACAATCCTAAGGAAGAGATTGATGATTTAGACTTTTTGGATCAGTCTCTGGACCAAGAGTTACTTAATTGTGTGGAAGAAATGGAATCATCGAATCCAAATGAGGACATACCTGACGATATAATGTTGGAAATTCTTTTAAATTTTGAAAAATCACAGCAATAAATTTTTATTTAAAAATTAAAAATTGTTCGAGACATTATTCTTTTTTATATGTAAATCATGAAATAGTACCAAAATGAATATAATTAAAGTGAGACTTATAGTATACTGTGCAACTTTTTTGTGTTACATAGTAATTTTGCTCATAGTTACTTCCTTTCTCCCACTATATTATCTCCAATGTGTATTTTACATCTCTTTATCATCTCCTGCCTCTATGTTGTTTCTGCTTTCCTGACAGACTATAGTATAGATTCCATATACCACAATAACTTCTGTAACAACATGCAAATTATCTACAGAGGACACAGTCTACATTGAATTTAAGACTCTGCATTGGTACCTACATGCTGGTACTTATATCACCCACACAACACAACAACTCTATGCAGAGCTACCCTACCTCTAAGCACTTTAAATTATTATTTTACTATTTCACTGGGTTTTCCCCTAGTACGCTCCCCGGTGCGTGTACCGGGTGCTCCCCCCTCGCAAATCGAATTATTATTTATTTTTTTGCCCCGCGGGGCCTTTTTATGGCCCCCACATCAAACCTAGGGGATCAGGGGGGGTCTACTCTGCCCCCTTATGGTCATTTCCCCCTTTGTTTTTGCCTCCTCTTTTGTCTCGATCTTACCGAGACACAAGATGGCGGCCGCTCCGGACTGTTTCGAATGTTTACAGACACCCGAGAGCCAATCAGCTTTCCGCGTGCAAGTCGCGTAGCGCGCCCGGAGCGCTCCCCGGTGCGCGTTCCGGGGCGCGACCATAGATATATTTTTTTTTTTAACCTAAATTACTCAAAATAGACTGGAGCACATATCTTGAGACATAGCAAATGCACATCGGGCTACCAGTCCCTACAATTTTGCCAAGTTTTATGGAAATCCATTCAGCCGTTCAAGCTAAAAGTGAGTCCACCCACCCTATGGAAATTAACATCGGGAAAAACACGTTTTGGGACCCCCCTTTTATCTTGGCCCCCGCTTGACGAATCCCCCCCAAACTTACAGGGATGGACCGAAGCGTCGCGAGGCAAATTTGAGGAAAATTACAGGCAGATTCCTCAACCGGCGCCACAGTTATTCCCAATAGAATGTTGCAGATTTCCTATGGAAAACAATCCTAACTATAACTACCTACTGGCGACCGCCAGTAGGTAACATATATATATATATATATATATATATATATATATATATATATATATATATATATATATATATATATATATATATATATATATATATATATATATATATATATATATTCACTGAAAAAAACATAGGTTATAGACCATATATAGTTAGGAATTAGCATTTACAAAACCTTGAAAATTCACTGAAAAAACAATAGGTTATAGACCATATATAGTTAGGAATTAGCATTTACAAAACCTTATTTTACTCACACAAAACCATTGAAATTCGCATATATAGTTAGTTGCACTAACTATATATCGCGCACCCGCAATCCACTGCTGATCATGTCACATATTACATCATTCATGACATGGCCAGTGACATCACTGATGACATCACTGATGACATTTCAAATGACATCACTGATGACATCACTGATGACATCTCAAATGACATCGCTGATGACATCACTGATGACATCTCATTTGACATTACTGATCACATCACTGATGTTCATCATTCATGTGATAATACGATGAACCTTTTCAGACTCTAATATAACCTTAGATACACTCAGTGTAAACAGACACTCACAGACTGTCACTCATCCATGGAGTTACTCACATACCTAGTCAGTCATGCAAAGAATCAATCACACCTCCATTTCCTCAACTATACAGTTATGCACACCTTACTTATTCAAACATATACTAACACATATTTACTCTCTTATACAATCCCTGATACAAGTTCACAATTATCCATACAGCCACTCACACATTCACTGGCTCTTATGCACAGTTATTTATATATGTCAACTCTCACATGTAGTGTGTTTTACATATGTACTTACTTTGACATGTAGCACTGAGATATCCATTCACTCACCAATACACTCATGCACACAGTCAACCGCCCATACAGCTGTTTCCACATGCACTTTTGAACCCATACATCTAGTGAATCAACTGCTCACACATCTATGCACAGAGTCATACACCTCCCAGCCACCCACACACACACTCAGTCTCCCGTACAAATACTTGGGCAACCAATCAATAACCCATATAGTTACTCATATAGCTACTGATCAACACATGCAGCAGTTTACAGAACAACAGACATAATGATGCACAAATTAAGACAGTTTAGTCACTAACCCATGCACTCAATGAAACACATTTAATCCCTCACTCATACAGTCAGTCATGCACCTACTAAATCCTTCATCCAGACACTTATATATCCACTCATTCTTCAATATGTAAGACACATTTTAACTTTACAAAAACATACAGTCACTGGATGTTGTCATCAGTGATGTAATTTGAGATGTCATCAGTGATGTCATCAGTGATGTCACTAACCATGTCATGAATGATGTAATATGTGACATCATCAGCAGTGGATTGCGGGTGCGCGATATATAGTTAGCGCATCTAACTATATATGGAATTTCAATGGTTTTATGCGAGTAAAATAAGGTTTGCCCGATCCGGCTAGCTCAATCGATCGAGCATGAAACTCATGCACTGATAGCAAGCGTTGCTGCTGATGCTATGCAGACAAAAATTGGTTTTCAGTTTGTACATTCTTTAAGATTTTTCCATCCAAGGCTGGTTGAGAGTTTGTAGAACGATGGCTTCAGATTTTCTACATACGGTGTGGTGGCGCGAACTGGGAGGGGGCGTTTGGATCCTGCCCCTTCCCCAAATAAGATTTTCATACGTGAGTGTTCGTTCATGCTTTTGGTCCCTGAGTTGCTTCGATGTCACTGCCTTACACAAATGGAATAAGTCCTGGATGTTGAGTGCCATACTTCAGAGTTCTAAGCAGCACTTGTAACACTTTTTAAACCTTATTTGCACCTGCTGCAGCTTCACTATTCAAAGTAAGTGGGGTCCGTTTGTGGACCTGACTGCATTGGAAAACAATGTGATACGGTGCCTCCCTAAACCGCTTGACGGAGGCCCCCGAGGGGCGGTGAGATGGCGCGGACTGGGAGGGGGCGCTTGGCTCCTGCCCCCTCCCCAAGTCATGTTGCCCTGGTGTGGCCTGAGATCGCCCCCGACATAGGCGGCCGGCTCCCGGGGTCCGGCGGATTTTTTTGCCTTTTGATGACTCTTCCATTCTGGACCTTGTCCCACAATCCATTTGACCTGAAGACACGCTGTAGTGGGGCGCCCCTTTACCGTTTTAGTTGCCATTCCGCCCGCTTTTGCTACTCTGTGCCTCTTCCGCCATTCAGCTGTTTACCGCCCGCTCTTGCGACTACAGCGTCTCGCTCACCATGTAGTTGAGTTGCTCCCGCTCTTGCGATTTAACAGAACTTTTTGGACTGCTGAAAGCGGTTGTATTCCGACCGCTGGTTGGTGGAGACATTTTGACTATATTCTGGACCTGCGTTGTCGCGTAATGCGTCATATGACGCGTCGCGTTAGCGCACCCGGAAGTGCTCCGGTGCGCAAGGCGCAGCTTCCCGGAAACGATCCAGAGCGCGCCGCGCAGCGCGTAACGTAAGCATAACAGGTCATGTGACTTGTTAATAAAACTTTTCATTGGTTCATTTTACTTTTGTTTTCCTAATGATGTAAGACTAGGTCATGTGACCTAAAAATAACACTTTTCATTGGATTAAAACATTTTTTTTCCCAAACGATGAAAGCCCCACCTTGTTTCTGGATGTTTCAGACTGAAGCTGGCGTCACCATGAGAGCACCACCATCTCGTAGCTCCGTCGTGGCCATTCCGCAAGCAATCATGGCAGCCGCTCCCCACCGGAAGCCTGCGGGAGTCGAGGGCCCCCAAGACTTTTGTAGAATCTTCAAGGCTGAGGGGACGCTTTCGAGAATGGGACCCAAGCCCTGGCAGACAAGCGTCCGAGTTCCAAGGTGTCCCAGGGCCATTTTACTGGACCAGGCCCAAATCCGAAGAGCCGGCCGCCATTTTAAGAGTCCTGTGGCAGCCGCCTATCGCTGCACCGCAAGAGTGGGAGCAACTCAACTACATGGTGAGCGAGACGCTGTAGCCGTAAGAGCGGGCGGTAAACAGCTGAATGGCGGAAAAGGCACAGTGTAGCAAAAGCGGGCGGAATGGCAACTGAAACGATAAAGGGACGCCCCACTACAGCAGACGAGCCTCCGCCATGTGCTTCAAAACTGCATACGTATCTCGTGATATCAAGGTTGGGCAACCAGTACACAACAAGCAGTTACGAGTCCCATTTACACCGGCGCCATTTTGGGCGCGGCCGGGCAGGTCCAGGATCTAGTCAAACATAACAAATGAGGCTGACGTCTCTGAAGCAGTTGACGCACAGCAGGACATAGCAAATAAACATGAAGTCTCTAAAGCTGTTAACTCACTGCAGGACAAAACAAGTGAACCTGAAACCTCTGGAATAATTGTCGCTCAAAAGAACAACACACAAAACTCTGTAGAGCCTGAAGAAAGAAAAACAGAAGGGCACTGTAGTTTCAGACACACTTAACACTAATGACTTAACAAAGATATCGTCTGTTTATGAAGCAGTTATCATGTTCACAGAATTGACAAAGAAGTGTGCAGACACCAATGCTATTAAGAAACACAAGGAAATCCCTAACGCATCAGCATTCTCGGAAGAGGTTGACACAGATAACATCTTAAGGAACAAAGAAAGACAAAATAAGGATGAGGAAGTTATCACTTTAGTTTTTTCATCAGCTAGCGACAGCAAGAAACACATTGTAATGGAGATTAGAGAGGCTACGGATGGATGAATAAATTATCAAAAGAAATGGCGACTCCCCCCTTTGGCAGATTAGCTAAATCTTTGCGTAATTTGGACATTAAAGTTATATTATTGTTGTTGTTGTTGTTATGGTTATAGTTCTGGTTAATTTCAGCAAGAAACACATTGTAATGGAGATTAGAGAGGCTACGGATGGGTGAATAAATTATCAAAAGAAATGGCGACTCCCCCCTTTAGCAGATTAGCTAAATGTTTGCGTAATTTGGGCATAAAAGTTATATTATTGTTGTTGTTGTTGTTATCGTTATAGTTCTGGTTAATTTCCATTCAGAGTGTCCTACACAGCACCACTCTAGGTAAACACTACTTTATGTAAAACCTGGGACATAGCACTCATTGAAACTATAGTTGGTCACCATGGGGTTTAAAGAAGGGATAGTTCTTCACCTGGGTGCCTTCCACAACTCAGCACGTTGTGCTGCCTTGGGACTATTTGCACAAAAGACAGCTTCTGACCATTGTTGTTTTTTTTTTGTCAAAAAATGTTTAAATATATTTACAGTTTTTGTTGCGTTCGTTATATTTAAAAGTTAATAAAGTTTTATAATCCTACTTTCTTGGATTACTATATTTTTTTTTAAAATCGGGTGAATGGGGCCTTGAATCGGGTTATTGTCATGTGTGGGCTCTGCAAGTGTACTGCTACAGGATCGGACATTTCAAACTCAAATGCACGTTCTTTTTCTTACCTTTCCGAAGCATGGAGTGCAATAGCAGGCAGAGAAAGGGTGATGCAAGTGTTGAACACTGCCTGGCCTGGCAAGTTGCTGGCAGTGCCCCCCCCCGCCCGCTCCTGAAAGAGGGCACACACACACCGCCGCCCAGAGTACTTCACAAATCTTTAAAAGACCATGCGCTTGTTCATGAGGCTTAAATGGTGTATCACCCCTTCTAGAACCCCTGCATCGACCCTCTGACGTTTCCTGGAAGAATTAGCACGTAACACAATACCAAGCCCTGTCAGCTGAAACCCCTGAGGAATCGTGGGGCATATTATCAAGGGGGTTTATTTCCGCTTTTTTGGCTTTAAAAGCCAAGAAAGCGGAGATAAAATTATCTCCCTATTACCAAGCTGTCGCTAACACCAGTTAGTGACAACTAAAAGGAGATAGCGTCCATCTTGGGCCCCGCTTTGCATGTCAGTGATATTTATCACTAATGACATGCAAAGTGGGCGTGCCAAGATGTTAGCGACTGGAAACAGTCCCTAACATCGCTATCTCCTATTACCAACTTTTGGAGATATTCGCGCTAAGCGCGAATATCTCCAAAAGCTAACACCTGCCCTGAGCAGTTTTTAGCCATGTTATCCAATGGGAGGTGGATAACATGGCTAAGAGGATTTGCTGGATAATGCATGAATATCGCTGACTTTTCAGCGATATTCATGCATTGCGGCCGTTTTTTATCGCATTTGTGATAAACCTTGGTAATAGCAAGGTTTATCTGCGATAAAATTCGCCGATGTGCGGCGATAATTTTTGTCTCTAAACAAGTTAGAGACAAAAATTATCGCTAGTTGTTGGTAATATGCCCCCGGGTTTTTGCTTGCAGGAATCAGGAGGCGGGAGACTAGCAGTGAAATCAGTAGTCTCACGCCTGAATCGGGAGGATTGGTATGTCTGGATTCTCTACAGCTGGGGCCATAAACTACATCCGCAGGGCTAGGTGATAGCCTGGGTCCGGCCTGGACAATCGGACACAGAGGAAGAGGAGTGTCAGAGGGTGCGGTAGTGAATAGGGTGAAAGGGAGGTGTCGGGCGGGCACAGGGTGTGATTCTCAGGGAAGAGAAGCACAGATGGGGGGAAGTATATGGCCCATGCATGAGAGAGAGAGCGGGGGTGACCAGTGCGTGGGGGAGATGCTTGCGAGGGTGGGGAGCCGTGCTGAGAATCAACGGCGTGCAGAGAGTGGGTCTGGTCAAGGCATCTAAAATGGCTGCCGTGCACGACAAAATTGTGGCATTGGACAAAAAGGCAAGATGGCGCAGACAATGTTTATCAATAAGGATTCATTTATAACAAAATATTTACTCGCAGTGACAAAATGGTGGTCAACACTTCCTGATTTCCATCGAATCGAACGTTAACAGACGTCACGCAGCAAAAAAAAAAAAAAAGCTCACGCACAGCCGCTGGAAGACATGTATCAACATATATGAGCCTCCTCAGCCACCCTCAGAAAACATAAGGGATCAGGATACGTCTCCCGCACCCCCTTATACCTAGTAATTTAATTAAAACGAAACACAAAATGGCGAATTCCCGTTTCGCTACCAGTTTGCGGCCCAGTTCGCGGCCCGGGAAGCGCTTCTACCGTGAAAAATATTTTTTTTTTTATTTTCCCCACGGGACCCTTTAATAACCCCAACATCATTCCTAGGGGGTCAAGAGGGGTATACCTTGCCCCCTTTCATTAAATTCCCCCTTCGTTTTTCACCTCTTCTTCTCTCTCGATCCTACCGAGAGATAAGATGGCGGCCGCTCCGGACTGTTTAGAATGTTGACAGACACCGGAGAGCCAATCAGCTTCGCATCGCAAAGTTCCGTTTCGCGAAAAGTAAGCGGACCGGAGCGCAGCCCGGAGCGCTGTTACAGATATATATCTTGTTTTGAACGTTAATTTCTCAAAAACCACTGGAGCACATATATTGAGACCTAGCAAAGGCACATCGGGCTAACAGTCCCTACAATTTTGCCAAGTTTCGTGCAAATCCATTCAGCCGTTCGAGCTAAAAGTGAGTCCAACCGCCCTATGGAAAAATGAATGGGAAAAACGTGTTTTGGGACCCCCCTTTTTTCTCGGCCCCCCCTTGATGAAACCCCCCTGAATTTTTTCAGGGGCTGCTCAGAAACAAAATGTGCCATTTTCCTGAAAATTTCAGCCGATTCCGTCCACAAACGCCAAAGTTATTAGACATAGAATTTTCAAAAGTTCCATAGACAAATAATCCTAACTATATATACCTACTGGCGACACGCCAGTAGGTAATATATGTATGTATGTATGTATATATATATATATATATATTCACTGAAAAAACCATTGGTTTTACACACGTTATAGTTAGGAAGTAGCATTTGAAAAACCTATGAAATTCACTGAAAAAACCATAGGTTTGACACCAGTTATAGTTAGCTGGAAATTTTACTGATATAAAACCAATGAAATTCCACATTATAGTTAGTTGGACTCACTATAACTTGCGCGTGTAATGCACTGCTGATGACGTCACATATTACATCACTCATGACATGGTCAGTGACATCACTCATGACATCACTGATGACACCATCCTTGTGAGAAAGTGACAGATATCATTTCAGTGTAATGTAACCCTTGAAACACATATTCAAAAATAGAAACTAACATTTTCAAAAAAATGGAGATACCTATACCAGTTACAACAACCAATTCAGTAATTCCAACATTTATATACACATCCACTAATTCACTAACAATTCTATATAGTCACTCGTATATATGCTTACTGATTATATATAGTAATACAGCTATACATCCTATTATATACCGACAGACATCCAAAAGTAAATCACACACATATTCACACTTGGAAATAAACTAATAAACATCCATTTATTTACATATACAGATATACACACAGTAACACCTTACTTCTAAGTAAACTTTTAGTTACTTACTCTTTTAAACAATCACTTATACAAACACATACTTATTTAAACAGGAACTCTTTCAATCTCTCAATGTCACATATACTCAGTTATATATATCAATACTTACATAAACTACATTAAAGCATATGTGGTTACTAATAAACACACTAGTGAAGCAGGTATTCACTCACTAACACACACATATACACACTCAGCCATCCATACAGTCCTGCACATCCATGAAGACACTTATTTAAACATTTATTTTTCCATCAACCTCTACATATACATATATAAAACATATTTATTTTTTAAAAAGACACACATTCACTGAATAGTGTCATCAGTGATGTCATCAGCAGTGCATTACACGCGCAAGTTATAGTGAGTCCAACTAACTATAACGTGGAATTTCATTGGTTTTATATCAGTAAAATTTCCAGCTAACTATAACTGGTGTCAAACCTATGGTTTTTTCAGTGAATTTCATAGGTTTTTCAAATGCTACTTCCTAACTATAACGTGTGTAAAACCAATGGTTTTTTCAGTGAATTTCATAGGTTTTTCAAATGCTACTTCCTAACTATAACGTGTGTAAAACCTATGGTTTTTTCAGTGAATTTCATAGGTTTTTTGAATGCTAGTTCCTAAGTATGAAGCATATACCTGAAATAAATATCGACATACCAATCTTACGTGCACAACCGAGTGCACGCACCCACCTATTTATTTCATGAAGCTTTCCAATTTAAACCTAATGAATTTCTTCATAGACCAATGAAAAAACTTATAGTACGTTAAAGATACAGAACCTAGGCTTTTTTTCTCCTATAAACTTTTTAATTAAATGGAGCCGAATTTTTTTTAATCATTCGTGCGTGACTGATTGTACACACCTTAATATTTATTTTGAAAAATATAACAGATTTTATAATTTATTAATTGTATACTTAAATGGAGCTGTAAAAATATGTGAAATCCGTATGTGTTTGAATTCACTTCTTTTCACGTTTTTAAACTTCAGTAAAGATCATCGCTACTTCCAAATCACGTTCGTAAGTAGATAGTGTCACCGCCTACACGTCCTAAAAAGCGCATGTAAAGTCATGTGACTTCAAAACAAGACTTCCAATTGGTTCTTGGTAGTTTCTGTTCTGGAATTTACACGAAGCACTCCACCCACTTTCCTCACAATCTTTTCTACTCTGAAGAGACAACAACGTCGAGCATCTTCCGGAAAACTTTGCTGAATTGGCTGCCGTTCTGTATTCATCTTCCGAATCTGAAGGAAATGAGCGACCACCGTTAAGAAGAAAAAAGGAATCTTTCATTTGGCAATTTTTTACTTATCCCGAAGATCAAAAGAAAGTGAATGCGCCAAAAGTAACCTGCACGATATGCAATTCGGAGCTCTCAAGGGGAAATCCAAGTAAAAAATATTCATTTTCTATACACACCATGCTGCGGCATGTTAAACAAAGGCACCCTGAGCATTATGCAAAAGCATCGACAAGAGCCCTGGCAACGCTATTACCATCAGCGGTGGCCAGCACATCTTCTGGTGGAGGACCTGTATCTCCCTCGAGTGCTGAGATGGACTTGAGACCATATCTTGCGAAAGTACACATGAAATGCAATCAGTGTGCAGAAATTCTTTTGTATGGAGAGCAGAGCCTTGTTCTTATTAAACTCAAAATTGAAAGTCATAAATGCCCCAAGAAAAAATAAATTTCTTCACTTCATTTTCATAGTATTACATACTGAAAAATGTAGTACAAACTTTAAGAAATCGAAAGCATCATAACACTTGTTTCCCAAAAAAAAAAAAAAAAAAAAAAGTTCTTTTCAGAACTAACTATTGCTATCAAAACATGCTCGAAGAGCATCTTTTGACATGTTTTTTCGCCACTTCATTGTAGTGCGCGACCGGGTGCGCGCACCCTCCTATCGCGTAGAGGGCCTGAGACTTGCATGTGAAGTCATGTGACTTCTAAACAACATTTCTAGCTGATATTTTCTCGCCGCTTTCATTTTGTGCGCGACCGGGTGCGCGCACCCGCTTATCGCGTCGAGACACGCATGTGCAGTCATGTGACTTTAAAATAACACTTCCAATTGGTTCTTACTAGTTTCTATTCTGCAATTTACACGGAACACTCCACCCACTTCCCTAGAAAACCAGTTTATCGAAAAACTTTTAAAGCCTCCCCTTATGAAACATTCGACATCGTTCACATAGCAGTGTAGTAAATAGCACTAGATACACTCCGTCCCTTAATTATAAAAGACTTATCAGTATGTGAGAAAAACTTTTGTTTTCACGTGATAATGTGAAATGCTGAGCCTGTTACAGAATTTTTTTTCACATATATGTTACTATTCTCCTTCGACCACTAACACCATAGAAAATACCACCAATAGCGGTGATATTTTGTACACCGACAACGGTCGATATCTATCGCTTAGAGCCCTTGCTATTATAAAGTTTTATTTCCTAAGTCTTTGATCTCCAACTGTGGAACGTGACTCCCCTGTGTGTCGTAATGAGTTGCTAAAAGCAGCACGTACACTATACTGTGACTAAACATCCATAAATTCCGCGGACATTTCTACCCTGCTATCTGCAATTATAAACATCAAAAGGAGCTACGCTGCCCCCCTTGGAGAGGCCTCACTCCCACTGCTACAAAGGTTTGGCAGTCGCCAAGATACACAAAAACAGCGTCTCGGATCCATTAAACTTCTGTGACGATCTCAATGAAAATAAGCACTAAACAATATTCAAGTATGTAGTATTCTTTCTACTTGGTTAGAGACTAGGGGCATATTATCAAAGGGGTTTATCACCGCTTTTTTGGCCTTAAAAGCCAAGAAAGCGGAGATAAAATTATCTCCCTATTACCAAGCTGTCGCTAACACCAGTTAGTGACAGCTAATAGGAGATAGCAACCATCTTGGGCTCCGCTTTACATGTCAGTGATATTTATCACTAATGACATGCAAAGTGTGTATGCCAAGATGTTAGCGACTGGAAACAATCCCTAACATCGCTATCTCCTATTACCAACTTTTGGAGATATTCGCGCTAAGCGCAAATATCTCCGAAAGCTAACACCTGCCATGAGCAGTTCTTAGCCATGTTATCCAATGGGAGGTGGATTACATGGCTAAGAGCATTTGCTCGATAATGCATGAATATCGCTGACTTTTCAGCGATATTCATTCATTGCGGCCGTTTTTTATCGCATTTGCGATAAACTTTGCTAATAGCAAGGTTTATCTGCGATAAAAATCGCCGATGTGCGGCGATAATTTTTGTCTCTAAACAAGTTAGAGACAAACATTATCGCTAGTTGTTGGTAATATGCCCCTAAACATTTACCGCAGCGCTGCAGCGATTTCTTCCGCAAATAAACCTTGGTATAATGAGGTTTAACGCAAATGCGTTAAAACACGTTGCAAAGCATAAGTATCACAAAAAAATCAGGATTATTCATAGATAGCGACCTAATGCTATTAGCCATGTTATCCACCCCCCATTGGATAACATAGCTAAGAACTACTCAGGGGAAGTCTTAGCTTTTAGAAATATTCCCGCTTAGCGCAAATATCTCCAAAAGCTAGTAATAAGACATAACGATGTTAAAGACTATTTTCAGTCGCTAACATCTTGGCAAGCCCACTTTTTATCTCATTAGATATAAATGCAACTGACATGCAAAGTGCGGCCCAAAATGTTCACTATCGTCTACTAAGTGTTGCTAACTGGTGTTAGCAGCAGCTAGGTAATAGAGAGATAATTTTATCTCTGCTTTCTTGACGTTTGAAGCAAAAAAAACACAGATAAACACCTTTCATAATATACCTCTATATTCAAATTGAAGTAGGCGTACGTCTTCACGCAGCAATCACATGCACAGTTTTGAAAGAACATGGCCAAAAAGTCACTGAGTAAAATCTCATAAATGACAGTCAACCACTTTCAATACGCATTACTTCAGAAGAACAGTTCTTTATGATACAGGGCTCTAGAATGACAGACATATCTCGTCTTTATAAAAACCCTTCAGGTTTTTTTAACAGCTGTTAAATGCTTCCATACTCATCACAAACCTGCTCCATCATGAACATTACCTGATCTGTCCTCAGGACCGACAACATTTGTCATGAAGTTGCCGCTGTCCATGCAGAACACTAACATTGTGCTTCCTTAACACGTTCTATTTACTAACCAGGACCATGACGGAACCACTTTATCATAAACACACTTGAACCATGACTCATAAAAGGAGTATCTCAATCATAACCATGCAAGTCCCACTAAGCCCCCCAGCCCCCTAATCTTGAGTCAGAATTGGAACTGCAACACAGGATTTAAAGTCCTGCAAAGAACACCATGTAACATTTAATACCATATACACCATTGTTTTCATATATCACTTTTCCTAAACTCACTCAGTGAAATATCGCTCATTTTATTTAATCACTTTTAAACCATACCTTCTAACAATGCACCCAATCCTATGTGGAAGTGTTCAATATAAAAGATGACATTGTTTTAAGAAGGATAGAGAAATAAATAACACAATGTTGTAAAAATTTCTTTATTATATATACTAACCTAATAAAAAGAAAAAAAATTAAATTTCTTACGAAAACGTAGCACCTGTGGAAAGAAATTAAAAATAAAATGATAAAGTATATTATTTATACAAAAAACAATACGAAACAATAAGACAGATGGAAACAAAACTGTCAGATATTATTAATTAAACTTACCTTATAAATATAATATCTGTGGAGAGTAAAAAAAAAATCTGTTATAATACATATTTCTGAATGCAATGTAACAAAATAAGTAAACAACATATTAAATGATTTATTTTTGCTGTCCTCAGAAAACATTGATTTTCACTATCAAGAGTGATTTCAACATTAATCATCATATAACAGCGGGAAAAAAAACCACAATCAAAATGATTGTGTTTAAAAAACCCATACAAAATCTGCATGCATATTATAAATACTTGAAAAAAACATGTCATAAATGTTTTCCTCAAATTCGCAATTTCTTGAGTAAGCACACTACATCTTCCACAGTTACAATCTAATTAAAGTATACCACTTATTTTTCAAGATATCTCAACAAAATCCCGTGCAGCAATCTCCTATAAAAAATGTATTTGAAAGACACAGTTTCTTCTCTCATACCTTTCCGCGTGGCCAAATTGTATAAGCTAACTCATTATCTTTTAAATACCTCTCCCAAACACTTACGTCCATATAAGTTTCTAAATAATTCTCAAAAGTACTCATTTTCTTCTCTCATATTTTTCCACGTGGCCAAATTCTATGAGTTAAGTAGTTTTTTTCTGAATTTTTGTAATCTTAGTCTCATCTTTTATTTTCTGTACTTTTACAATCAAAATTTGTACCATATTTTATACCATCAAACATTAAGTAAATTTGTACCTGATGTTATCAATATGCAAAACACAAATTTCATTTATCAATTTGTACACCCTTATTTACATGATATTTCTAAACTAGTAAGTTTCAGATCTTTATAGTATACATATTCCTACAGCAAACCACTCTACTGAAATTTGGGTTCCAAAAATAACAAATAAGAGTTACTTAAAGCAAAAGGCAAACGTTTTTTAAAAGTCAATTGGCTATCATTGCAAAATGTCCAGCCAGTAGCACACTTCAAATAAGCCGTATAATGTCCTGATGATGTAGAATGCCCTTCATGATAAATAATGGCTACAGTTACAAATGTTCTTCTAGAAATAGAAACTTGAGAAGCCACACAATTTTTAATTAAAGTGGATAATTTACTCCCATCAGCTCTGCATCGTTGAAACATTAAAATTACATATTGTCCGTATCTATGGATAAATAAAGTTGATAACATTTCAGACTTGCATTGAGAACAGACCATATTTTGATGCGCATCTTTAACTAGTTTATTAAAAGGCACTTCTTTGCAGTCTGGTAATGTCAAATATAAAAATCTTTCACTGGGTATCTCAGTACTACTTAAAAATGAACAATTATCACACTTATGTTCCCATTTATAAGAAAGCCCAAAAAGACTATCAATATCTACACCTTCATCTTCCAAAGCTGTAAACATATACATAATAAATTCCTGACAATCTTGCTGTATATTCTGAGAAAACTGATTTACTTCTGCACATATATCTAAAACATTGCTTAATTCCGAAACACTTCCTATTTCATTATCACCACTACTACACGTTTCAAATATAGAATTTAAAGAATGACAAAAAGTATGCTCCTGATTTTCTATAATCTGTTCCTTAACATTTTTCAAAAAGAAAACAACATTAACTACTACATTTGCATAGCAGTTGACACCACACCCATTTTCCAACTTAAATCCAACAATCTCTTCAATACCAACAGTTTTCCTAGAACTACCAACAACAGCTACATCTTTTTTTCGTCGTTTCTGGACTACTTCAGCACATTTGTCCTCATTTTTCCTTTTCTGACCAACTATATGTCTTTCAATTAAAGGATATTGAGGTAAACTTGGAGCATATTCTCTTCTTAACCTATTGTACTCCTTCACACAATTTAAATCTGCACTAATCTTTGTCTCATCATAATCAATTAGATAAAGTCCACATAAAGTTCTAACACGCGACAGAGCAACATACGCCATACCCTCTTTGAATACAGTACTTCCAATATTTACCAAAGCACAATCTACACTTAAACCTTGAGATTTATGTATAGTCACTGCATATGCCAAACAAATTGGAAATTGCTTACGACGGACATATAAGTCTTTCACAAGCAAAAAACGAGTTGAACATCGACTAATTTGTTGAACTTCCTCAATCCCATCAAATTTTATCCTAAAAAATTCTATCTCATCTCTATTAGTGTAATTCACAAAACCAACAACATTACCCATTGCTCCATTTACCAATCCTCTTTCTACATGTAAATTTCTTCTTAAAATTATCCGACAATTTAAACATGCATACAGATTTTTCTCTAAACCAGCAGTTTTAGATATAGTTTTTTGAAGAGAATCCAATTTCAATTTCAACTTTTCAGACAAAACAATAGTACTACCTTCATGCTCTATTCTATCTTTAGCTTCCAGTTTCTTAATTTCTTGCTTTTCTAAATTCAACATTTTCTCATTAAAAACTGAACATTCTTTCAGAGTTGGCATCAAGCATATCACTGACTTATCTACAACCTCTTTACTATATATTCTCTCAGGAACATTATCTTCATTAGGAAACAGCTTGGAAAGTAATCGCGTTCGTAGAGTCTGTTTCGCATCTTCAGTTAATTTTCCAATCTTAATATCTTGAAGAATACTTCCATATTTAGTATCCTTTGCCTGTCGCATATTTTGAATCAGTTCAGTATATTTGAAATGTGACCATATATTTACATTTCCAATACTGCCCAGGCACTTTCTGGTCTCCTCATGTGTAACAGTTTCAAATACAGGTTGTCCTTTGACAGGAGTTAGCTGCAGTAGATCTCCAAAAACTATGACATGTTTACCTCCAAATAACACATCATACTCTGTCTTAAGTGTCTGTTGCATTCTTAAATGCACAAAAGCAAGCATTAAATTAGAGACCATGCTTACTTCATCAATAATAAGAAGTTTCATTTTTTTAAGGACTCTAGAAACTTCAAAACAAGCTTCTCCAGATAGCTTCTGATATTGTAATTTATTTTCATGTTCAACTGGCAGCATCAGCAAACGATGTAAAGTTACACCTTTTATATTATGTGCTGCCAATCCATTTGGAGCAGTAACAACACACGACAGTGTTGACTGAGTTGTTTGCCGTAAATATGTAGTAATTCCTTTAATTAGGAAACTTTTACCAGTCCCAGCTTCTCCACTTACATATAATCGAATAGGCTCAAATGACATACATGAGCAATCTTTTCTCTCATGACGAAAGCCATGCTCAATGTGCTCTGTCACTTCATCATATATCTGTCTTTGCTCAACATTAAACTGCTTCTTTAATTCTTCTAAGTCGATAACTTCCTCTTGACCTTGCTGCATTGCGCTTTCCACCTCATCCATGGCGGTGGCTGCTTCATTTTGAATAATTGGTTGTCCCGGTGGATCTGGACTTAATGATGCCGAACTTTGACTATCTTGTGAACTATCTCTAGCAATCTCTGCTGCAATTGTTGCTTCTTGCTCTATTTCGTCATTCAACATTTGGAGATAATTGCTGAAAACAGGACATTCAATACTACTTTTAGATGCGTTGAATGAATCTTCATAACTATCAAACTCTCCAAGTAGTTCTTCTTCTCTACGCCATGGTTTAAAGAGTTGCAAAAGAGCAAAATAGTAAAATTCTCTTTTATCAGGTGTTTCGCAACTCAGTTTCCGATGATTTATCAAATGTCTTTTTCTTTGTTTTACCAGACATCCTTCATGTCCAATTACAGCATGTACACCTTTATCAATATTCTCGGTAACATTTCTCTTAAAAGTATAATTTTGAAGTATTTCATACAGACAAATGTTTTCAAGCAGAGTACTTCTATTTGGATAGTATGTATCCAACATATTTGTTTTCAAAATGTCTGTACTGTTTGGTTCTTTCTGGGCTAAGTACTCAATTTCTTGCACAGGTTTTAGAACACGGTTTCGTGTTTCTGCTAGGCCCAAACTCACCCAGAGAATAGTCCTTGACTTCGCATAAAGACTTGCTGATGATAATCTATCACAACATTCATATGCTCCAATTTCTCGATGAGACAGCATCTTCAAACTGTACGTATATATTTTCTTGCTCAGGCTCTTTTCATGAGAAATGTCTTCCCACATCTCCTTCAGTTCCGTCTTTTCAGATTTCGTGATGTAAGACGTTACATATCGAGCCACAGCAATAGAGTTGTCTGCAACATATTGTATGTCCATGTTAGCATTCCACATGGACAAAATGACTGGATTATAGTCATTAATATATTTCGATTCTTCACCTCTTCTTAAATTGTACGTATTTTTAGGTGACCTCCTTCTGATATTATGTCGCAAACATGACATCAAATTGTTCACTCTTCCTTTTGAAAGTACCGGTCGTGCAAATCCAAAGCGACATTTGGTATAAAATTTGCTCTTCGTTTTGAATTTTCGCCGACAATATTTTCCACAGCGATGACTTTGGAAACGTAACACTTTTCCTCTTAAGTCCTTATCAGTGGTACTATTAGGTATGTCACAAGTGGCATACTGTTCAATAAAAGACAGTACAGTCTCATCCGAGTCTATTCCAAATTTAGGAGCATCCTTGATCCATAGTAGCATATGAATATGAGGAGCACCTCTTGCTTGATATTCTTTTCTCCAAAAGAAATCAAGTACTTCACCAAGAGGCGGATTTTTCTTGTTAGTAATGAAAGACATCATAGCTTCAAATCTATGATTAAAATACCTGCAAACATTAACTGGATCTAATGAACACAATTCTCCAGGTGTCTTGTAGTTTATATTTTCTATATTTGCATTCGACTCCCGAAGAAATTCAATTAAATCTTCCCAAGCATACTCTGCACAGCTTAGAGTTAAAAACCATGTTGGTGCTCCTAAGTTCCTAAGCATACACTTTAAATCTCCATGACGACGGTACCAATACTCATTAGTACCCCGCTGACAAGCCATTAAATTAATTAAATGAGAATCCAAAACACTATCTTTCTGATGCACTCTATCCATAAATTCCTTTGCTGAAATATTTTGCAGATGTACACCACTTTTTAAGATATGATTTACTGCATAAGACAGACCAGATAAGTCACTCTCAAACAAAAGATGAAACAGATATGGAATACATTGGCGAAACCTTGGATCTTCTGCATATAATCTAGTTGTCCGGTACTCAGATGCAGGAATCTGCATAGGTCGATCATCATATCGTGTACCTTCACCTGTAGGAAATAACTGTGGGAAACAACGACCTTCCAAACTTTCTTCCCAGACACTAATAGGATTTCCTTTCGCCTTTCTCATCTGAAATAATTCAATAGCATTCCCTATTGCTTCTTTGGAATGCAATGGATGAACACTGTAATGTTCATAAATTTCTTCAGATCTAGATACATCAACTTTTTCAATTTGTCCACTACACAAATCACTATCCTCTTCTTCACTTACATCTTCTTGTTCTACGTATATATCTTTGTAATACTTATTATTTTGCACTAAATACAACGTTGCCTTTTTCACTTTCCTAACATCCACTAAATCTTGCCAGATTTTCTTACTCTTTGTGGGTACACTATTCACTAGAATAACTAGAGGTTCCTCTTCTACATTTTCAACACCAATTGTTTCCATATTTTTTTTAATATCAAGAGGCAAATACACAACTCTACCCTTTAATCCTCTTAGTAAATCTGAAGGATTTAATTTACCAGTCTTAGGCTCCATTCGAACAATAGCCTGAAAAGGATGTACACATTGAATCAGATTTGTCTCATAAGTATTTAAATTCATCAATTCAGATGGAATATTTACCAACTCTAAATTATTGTGAACAGCTCTAGCAGGCATTTTATTTTCATCTAATTTATTATAACAATATTTACAAACACGTTGCTCAAAACCCAAATCAAAATAGTTTTCCACCAACAAATAAGTTGCAAAATCTTTCCATTGACCATTACTTTCATCTTCACTTTTTAAATATAAATCAACTAACCTCGTTTGACTTTTGTAATGAATTCGTCGACAACAGACACAAGAAAAATTTGGTTTCTCACCTGTAATTACCTTAAACTTTATTATTTCTTGTTCAAAGTTTTCAATATTTACATTCCCAACATTTTCTAACACATTTCCTTCTATAATTACATCACCTTCTACATTATCTTCCTCGGGACCAAAATAACTTACCTCAATTTCTGCACAAATCTTCTTAACATCTAATTCACATCCATACAAAAGAGCACTATTTAACTGTTTAAGTTTAAGTCCTGGACTTTTTGCATAGTACAACTTTCTCACTAATTTTCTCATTTTAGTGTGATGCACTGCTAACATCCGGAAGTGATGAAATACACTCTGACATATTTTTTTAGAGAGACAAGCCAGAGAATGGCCTTGCAGACCTATTTTCTCACGCACTTTGCATTCATCTAATTCTTGCAACATTTTAATTTTTTTCTTTAGTGTACTTACGTAAGAAATTGCGAAAGAAATCAATTGAATCCTGTCGTACACTACAAATGCTACTACAATTCCAACTGTAAACAGGAGCATTAGGACGTCCCTATAAAGCTTCTCTAACCATAACATCTTCTGCATTTCTAACAACAATTTTCTCTTTCTCAATAACACAACCATCCTTCACCTCGTACGCTCGATCAGTGGTGTCAACTGCATGCAACAGATCGTTACTTTGAAAGTAACTCTCTTCATTAAAAAATGGCTCAGAAGTTGAAGTATGCATCCACTTCCCAGAAAACACTTTACAAAAATTACTCCTATTTATGTCTCTTCCATTTACTTTTGAAAACTCGAATCGCCTTATTTAAAATATTTATTCTATTAAGTATTAAAATAAATAACTTTTGTTTTGTCTCAAATGCGCGCTCAACAAAAGCCTCTATATATAGTTTTTTTTTAGAAAAACAGATCTTTTATTAGAAACTTTTTCCTTTTGTAATAAATTCGCAACGACTCTGTTGTAAAACATACGCTTCCTGATTTGACTAAATTGATTGATTCGGGTTTTACGGTACTGACTTTCATCTTTCCTAATTGCAGTAATAGTACTTTGTTTAACTCCAGATGTCTTTTTAGATGATGAAATCGTTTTCTCCTTCTGAACTTCTACATTTACATTTTTCCTTCCCAAAATACTTTTCACAAACTTTTTAGTTTGCTTACCAGGAATACTCTTCTTTGTATCCGTCCTCTCAGTCTTTGAAAATAATTCTGTAGTTTTCTTCTTTAAACTATACGTCCGTTTGTAGAGTTTCTTTTTTTCAATTCTAGTCGGCATCTTAATTTAAAATTTTGATGAGATTGTGAACCTATAAGACACAAAAATAACAAATATTATAGTTCAGTACTACCATATACCGTACAAATTAAAACCACACATTCATTTTTTTATAAAATACACATAATAACAGAAAATCTCTGAACAAAGTAGTAAATCCTGTAGTGAATTTTCCTTGTAAATTTATCCCACTATATATTTCTTTAAACTTCATAGACAATTTTGAAAAAAAAATTTAAAAGCATACAAACAGTACACTTTTTTCAAAAACTATCGGTCATCATAAGTGTTTTAATCTTTTTTTCTACAATCTCTTTTACACTTCATGAGAACATATCTTATCACTCTCATGAAGCACTTTATCGACGAATATATGAAGAAAACTATAATCACGAATGGTTTGCTATCATTTTTTTTATTTATTTAAAAGTTCATAATTTAAAAGAACTTCTAACATCAGTTCATCAGAAACTTCTTCAACTTCATTGTCCTCCTCTTCTATCAGCTCTAAATATGCTGAATCTAATGAAATGTCCATAAAGTATTCATTTCCATCTTCTTCCTCTCCAACAACCGCGTCTAATATTTCCTCCATTAGTTCATTAATAATTTCAAAATTCACTTCATTTTCTTCCCCAAAAAATTCCATTGTATTTTTTTCTATAAATTCTTCTTTTTCCTTTTAAAAAAATATAAAGACTAAATTATATCTTTGTCCATAAGTGTATCATTAAAAACGACCTTTACTAATTTTTAAACTACAGATAATTTTATAATCTCTAACTTATTGACTCTATAATTTGTAAGATACGACATTCCTCTTATTTTGAAAAAGAAATTGGCAATATAACTCTAAACATTGACACTGTGTTTTTTTTAAATTAAATAATTACTGTTGATAAAAGACATTTCACTGTAAAATGTATTTTTAGATTTTCTACATATTTGAAATATTTATTACCTGTACAGTAATTTTTAGAGACCCATTTCTTTTATTTCATCACTACAAAGTGCAATATAAATATATGCACCCTAAAGAAAATAATCACACTATACAAACCATTTAATTCACTTTACAGATTACTACTTCCCACAGAGACAGTTCCATTTATATTACAACAGTATACTCACCATGTCAATGTCTTACCATATGCATATGTCATACTTACCATGAACAACCACCTCATAATAAAACTCTACATTAATATTTAAAAAACTGCCTATACATAGTATATTCACAGATATGCAGGAAAATGAGCATTACATTTCGATCCATATCATAATACCTCTCTCTAATTAAAAATGGAACACTGCCAAACATAATACAACAAGATTTTAAAAATAATGAGCACTTCACAAGTATTACTAAAACAAACCTGAAAGAATTATACTCCAATGATTTCTAAATCTCAACTCCTTGCAAAAGATCACATATCCCAAGCTCATTAAAACATAATTTGAACTGTCAATGGAGAACATCTCAAAAAACATATGTACTATAAGCAGATAGAACGACATGTGAAAATTTTAAGATAAAATCATGTTCTAAACATTTCAAAAAATATTCTTTATTATTTTCATCACCACCCACAGAAATTGCCAAAGCAAAAAAGAGGAACTCACCTGAAAAAAAGAATATATACTCTCAATATTGGCAGGTTGTTCCTTTCAGGCACCAAACACTCTAAAAATGGAAATAATAAAATTTTATTAACTTATTACAAACTTATTTCCTACACAATATACAATTATTATAGCATTGAACAAGCATGACTAATAAGTTCCCCAAAATCCTCTCCATTAAAAATAAATACAACATTTCTCATTTATAAAAGCATTGTGCCACAGATATTTCACTTTTCCCCATGTTAAAATTCATGCACCTACAACAGTAGGCTATGAAAAGTAAAAGGCCAACTCACAAAACAAAAAAAGCCTTATTAATGAAACATTGCGCCGCCACTGCGTCACTTTTAGCATGGGAAAAGTGACGCACTAGTGGCGCAAGGCCATCATAAATAAAGGCCCATGTCCATACAGAAAAACTACAGGGCCAGCATTATACACATGCAAGCAATACACTTGCACAGAACCACAAATCAAACATACTCGATGCAAAACTCGCTAATATATGCTACATGTGCCCTAATTAATGTGTAAATTTTAAACGAATTTTTTAAAACTATAAACGCCATTTCGCATCTCAACTACTTATTTCAGCCTCACACGCCTCTGCTCCTTTAATTTCCTATAAAATTATGGGGCATATTATCAAAGGGGTTTATCACCGCTTTTTTGGCTTTAAAAGCCAAGAAAGCGGAGATAAAATTATGTCCCTATTACCAAGCTGTCGCTAACACCAGTTAGTGACAGCTAATAGGAGATAGCAACCATCTTGGGCTCCGCTTCACATGTCAGTGATATTTATCACTAATGACATGCAAAGTGTGTATGCCAAGATGTTAGCGACTGGAATTAATCCCTAACATCGCTATCTCCTATTACCAACTTTTGGAGATATTCGCGCTAAGCGCAAATATCTCCGAAAGCTAACACCTGCCCTGAGCAGTTCTTAGCCATGTTATCCAATGGGAGGTGGATAACATGGCTAAGAGCATTAGCTCGGTAATGCATGAATATCGCTGACTTTTCAGCGATATTCATGCATTGCGCCCGATTTTATCGCATTTGCGATAAACCCTGCTAATAGCAAGGTTTATCTGCGATAAAAATCGCCGATGTGCGGCGATAATTTTTGTCTCTAAACAAGTTAGAGACAAAAATTATCGCTAGTTGTTGGTAATATGCCCCTATATTTTTAAAAAACTTTACAGAAAAATATAGTCTTTCAACAAAATTTCCATTATTACTAGTGCTGTATTTCAAATGCAATACTGCAACCTTCAAAAGATATCTCAATACAGTAGTTCTCCTCAATAGTGATTTGCCCAGCATCCAACAGATTACATACATGCACCTCTCGCCATTTTGTCACTTTTGGCGCCTTTTTTTTCCCCCTCACATACATTCACCTCTCGCCATTTTGTCGCTTTTGGCGCCTTTTTTTCCCCTCACATACATTCATCTCTCGCCATTTTGTCGCTTTTGGCGCCTTTTTTTTCCCCTCACATACATGCACCTCTCGCCATTTTGTCGCTTTTGGCGCCTTTTTTTCACCTCACACAGTAACATAACACAAACTTGATAGTGCTTCGTATGTAGACAGCTAATTCATAAAGTAATGATGTATAACAACTTGCATTTTCATATATCCTTCCTAAACTAAAAGACCAGACACCTTCTTCCACTTATTAAAATATAATATACTTCCTTATAAGAGTGTACAATGTTTTTTTCCAACTATATTCATTGTTCTTCAACTATAGCGTTTGTATTGCATGTAATGTCTATACTCATGTTACATAATGATTTGCCTTTAAAACAGTACATTTCCAAATAAACATTTCAAATATTCACGGTTTCTATACTCATGTTACATAATGATTTGCCTTTAAAACAGTACATTTCCAAATAAACATTTCAAATATTCACGGTTTCTCTTTTAATCCATAATGTCAACTGAAATGATTTCATATTAAAAAACTATTCATGGGTTCCACATAACCTTAACTGTAGACACTGAGGAACTTATTTATGAAGACCTTCCGCCGCCGGTGCCTCATTTTTTAAAATAGGAAAAAGTGACGCACCGGTGGAGCAAGGTCTTCATAAATAAAGTCCTGAATGTTTTCTTTTCTCGACCTCACTTACTGATACTAGAACCTGCAAGCCAATTACGGCCCGTGAACTCTTTCTTAGTAGGTCGCGCACCGTAAAGACAGTTATACCACTGTTAACATTTTTTTTTTTACTGTTACCAAGCACCGACACAGTTCCGCTTCACTCAGAGTTAATCACTGCTCCCACGCTTCTACAGGCCAGACGCTATGTCGTATTTCTCCGCCAGCCACCAGAGAACAGACTCAGATGCAGAGGCACCAAAGAGTGAAATACGACATACCCTCTGCTCTGAGAAAGCAACCAAGCGGTACTTGAGAACGAAAACATTCAGTAGCGCTTTAAAAATACCAATGCAATTATATAATGATTTTTTGAAAACGTTCCAATCACTTTAATAGGACTATCTGTGTGTGCCTGCACAGCAAACTTCCTCAGGCCGGATTGAAGGCAAACACACAGACAATAAGATAACACAGGGCAACGGAGATGCAAAACACAAGGGACATGAAGATGGAGTCAAACAGCAGAACTGAGAGAGATATTTTTATGCTCCGTTTGCAACCTCAATGTACGAACACATTTACTACACAAATCTCTATACAACCTCATGGTCAAAACTTTTCATTTTATTTCACTCGACCACCTCCCTCACCCCACCAGTGCAAACGACGACCAGAAACCGCACTATAATTTTGACGTCTAACAGAAACTTTGTGAATACCTTAATCATTACCATTTTAACCCCCTTCCCCGACGCTCTCGCCCCACCCCCACCAGTGCAGGCCACGGCCACCAACCAGCCTGAAATGTTGTCGACTGACAAAAAGTTTACGAATTCATTAACCATTACCATTTTTTCACAACGGTATCACTAGTAATTTACCATTTCTCTCTCTTTCTGCATTGTCTGTGTCTCTGCTAATATTATTTCTTCATATCCTCAACAACTTCTCTCATTATATATAAACGCTTCAAAATTACAAAATAATTACTCTATATTAAAAATATTTTTTACTGCGTATTCAACATTTAAATGGAACAAATTACTTTTACAAATACAACACATTACGACAGTCATAAATTAGTTTTCACATGGAAAATCAATGATTGTTTCTGATTAAACTATATTATACGGTACATGACAAAACAAACAGTTACGCACTTACCTTTACCAATGCTTTGAACGATGTAGAACAGTGAAAGTCACAAAACAGATATTCGTTAGCGGAACTCTGAATATTGCTTCTATCACTGCAACCAAAATTCAATGGCACAGATATCCAGTCAATACACACTCTTATAACTCTCTTCAACCAATCACATTTCCTGACGCAAAATTGTAAAATCAAATTTACATTTCAATTGGTTGTCCTTCACAATATTTTCAGACTCACGTGAGAGACACCCATCACCAACTGCCATCTCCGGCTGTTTCCATGGTAACACCTCATTCTGCACCTTGCTGAAGGCACAGGTCAAAAGTTCATATCTCAACGGCCTACAACAAACTAAGAAGACTGTTTTGCCTCCAGAAACACCTGCCAATCCACAACTGTTATGTTATGTTATGTTACATACATTTGTAATGCGCACTGCTGCCCCAGCTAAGGGGCGTCCAGGCGCATGGCAGGTAAAAATGCAACACCACAGGAAACACAACAGAAAGGAGGAAAGTGAATTTATTAAAACAAAAAGGTTTTTAAGGCTTTACGAAAGACTAAGAGATCATCTAGCAGCCGCAACTCTACAGGAAGGGAGTTCCAGAGCTCGACTGCTCTGACCCGGAAAGAACGGCCACCGACCCGACACAGCCTGTATCGGGGGATCACAGTAAGTGCCTGACCCATGGATCTCAGGGGCCGAGTAGGCACATACCAAGACAAAAGGTCCGCAAAAATAGGGGGACCTACCCCCCTCAGAATCTTGAACGCCATACACAGCACTTTAAACTGAATTCTGGCCCTGATAGGCAGCCAGTGCAGTGATCTCAATGTGCTGGAGGCAGAACAAGTACGGGGTAGGCCAACAATAGCTCTCGCCGCAGCGTTCTGGACGCGTTGGAGGCGGGTAACCTCGGCCACATTGGACCCTACCAGAAGAGAGCTGGCATAGTCCAGGCGAGATAACACAGTAGCCTGGATTATCAGCTGCCTGGTGCGATGGTCAAAGAACTTCAAAACAGGGCGAAGCGACCGTAAGATACCAAAGCAACAGGCCGCGATTTTCTTCGTGTGGCCAACGTAGCTGAGGGAGGGATCCATCCATACTCCTAAGTTCTTTAATTCCGTGACCGGACAGGGGGCCGGCCCCAGCTCCATAGGCCACCACCTGTCCCCCCACAGCTCCGATCTCTTGCCTACGATCATGATCTCTGTTTTCTTAGCGTTGAGCTGGAGACAGTTGTTCTTCATCCAGCTCGCCACCGCCCTAAGTCCACTCTGAAACCTGGGGGCATCCCGGTCCGCATCCCCGCTGATCGTAACCGCTAGCTGAGTGTCGTCGGCATATGAGACCATAGTCATGCCCCATTGCTTGACGACCTCAGCCAGCGGTCTCACGTAGAGGTTAAACAACGTGGGGCTCAGCGAGGATCCTTGCGGCACCCCCTGTTTCAAAGGATGGAATTGGGACTGGAACGGTGGGATGGCAACGCTAAAGAAACGATCGTCTAGGAAAGACCGGAACCACTGGAGGGCAGGTCCACCCAGCCCAATCTCCTCCAGGCGATGCAACAGGATAGGATGCGAAACAGTATCAAACGCGGCGCTCAAGTCCAATAAGATGAGCGCTGCTGTCTGTCCCGCATCCATCACCGTGCGAAGGTGTTCAGCCATGGAGAGGAGGGCGGTCTCCGTGCTGTGTCCAGCACGGAACCCATTCTGGGTCGGATCCAAGATGTTAGCATGGATAAGGTGAGCCGAAAGAACTTTGTTGACATGGGCCTCCAACACTTTGGTCGGCCACGGAAGTAAGGAGATGGGCCGGTAGTTTTCAGGTTTATCTGGATCCAGGGACGGCTTCTTCAAAATGGGAGAAACCACTGCCCGCTTCCAGCTAGCGGGTACCGTGCTTGATTCCAACGAGATGTTAATCAAGGAGTGAACCACGGCCCGTCCCACAAACGACTGTTCTCTAAAAAGAGTCGCTGTAAGCGGATCAGCGGGGGACCCTGATTTAACCTGCAGAGCCAGAAGGTCAAACCCCTCTGAAGTCAGCGGGGGCAGCACGTGCAAGGTGGAAGCACCATAGATGTTAATCGGGGGCTCAACCGGAGGCCCTGTACAAGGGAAAGTCCGATAGATGTTTTGGACCTTTTCCAAAAAAAAACGAGCGAGAGCCTCACAGTGAGTGGTGGAACCAGTCGACGTAATACAGGCACGCTTTGCCAAAAGATCCTTCATCACTTTAAAGATGGTTTTAGAGGGGTTGGAGCTGTTGCCGAATTCAGTAGCGTAGTAAGCTGTCCGAGCTTGGCAAACAGCCCGATGGTATACTTTGACGGAGGCGAGATAAATAGCTTTTTTCCCGCTATCGTACGCCTTCCGCCAAGCCCTCTCTGCTCGCCTACAACTACCCTTGAGTGTACGTAAGGCGCCATCGTACCACGGACTGGAGTCCCTGGAGCTGACTTTACAAGCGGTAATTGGAATAAGGGCGTCAAGCGCCTTGGAGATCCAGGAGCAGAACTTCTCGTAACCTGAGTCAACCAGCATCGGAGGTTCTAAAGGCTCCTCGGCGAGTACACGATGTAAGTCCTCCAGCCGTAATTTACTCCATTGCCGCCTTGTAACCAGCTTTGCCGGGGGAACAGTAATCATTCCCGGCAAAGGGGTACAGATGGTAACCAAAGAGTGGTCCGTCCAGCCAAGAGGTGTAACGGCGGAGACAGCAGCGTCTGCCAAATTGGTGAAAAAAGGATCTAAGGTATGGCCGCCTGTATGGGTAGGCTGTCGAACCATTTGCACCAGTTGAAGGGCCTCCAGGTCAGCAAGAATACCGCTAACCGAGGGGGAGGTGAGGTTCTCAAAATGTAAGTTGAGGTCTCCCAAAATCGAGAAATTGGAGCAGCCTACCACCAAGGAACTAACCATGTCGGGGAAGGCCGCTCTAAACGCCACATCACTCCCAGGGGGGCGATAAACCACCATCCCCGAGAGTGTGAAATGAGGGGTGACCGAGATCTTAAACACCGCACTTTCACATCCCGCAATGGTCAAGCCAGACCAACTACCAGTGAGGCCAGGTCGCATGGCCAACGCAATACCCCCTCCCCTAGTAGATCGATTAAGGGTAAAAACCGAAAAATCAGAGGGAAATGCCAAGTTGATAATGGCCGCATCGTCATCCTTCAACCACGTCTCGGTGATGGCTACGATGTCCGGGGCCTCTTCCTGTATCAGGTCAAACACGGCCTGATAATGCAGCACCAGAGATCTGGCATTCAGGCTGAAGATGCGAAGGGAATGCTCGGCGCGGTTCCTACTAAGGGCAACCGTAGGATTTTCGTGTGAGCTCAGGGTAGGGGGATCCAAAGAAAACCTACCATACGCACAGTGAAAGGGGCCCACTAGTGGGTGTATAGGGGGAAGGGTACAACTCACAATTGAACGACCTATACCCCGCAGAGTGTCGCCAGAGTACACCAGCATGGTAACGAGAGCCGACACCAACTCTCAAGGACCCCAGGTGGCCGCTGCGCCCTGCGCGTCCTTAGCGCGGACGGGCGCAGACGGGCAGGACTCAGGCACGACTCCGGCTAAGCGACGGCGTCCCACTGCGCGTACCCGCTGCGCGGGAGAGGACGACTTTAAATAGGCGTTCCTTGGAGCCGAGCGAGCGTCAATATGCTCCAAGATGGCGCCCGCAAACAAACCACAAAGCCCAAAGCAAGATGGCGCCTAAAGCTGCAACCCAGGACCACCCACGGAACCCGGACCCGCCAAGTGACGGTGCTTTAGTCAATTTTATGTGCGGTAAGAGGGAGGGGGGATCTATACCCAGGTCCTATTAAAAGCAGGGGAACAATGAAAGCCAAAGAGACAAAAGAACAAAACTGGAGTTTTAAAATGCAGAGCGAGCGGAGCGCTCGTACCAGCGCGCTAAGGGTAGAAGCAGTACCTGACCAGAGTCCAAATACCGAGTCCGCCTTAAATAGGCGTTCCTTGGAGCCGAGCGAGCGTCAATACGCTCCAAGATGGCGCCCGCAAACAAACCACAAAGCCCAAAGCAAGACAGCGCCCAAAGCTGCAACCCAGGACCACCCACGGAACCCGGACCCGCCAAGTGACGGTGCCTCAGTCAATTTTACGTGCGGTAAGAGGGAGGGGGGATCTATACCCAGGTCCTATTAAAAGCAGGGGAACAATGAAAGCCAAAGAGACAAAAGAACAAAACTGGAGTTTTAAAATGCAGAGCGAGCGGAGCGCTCGTACCAGCGCGCTAAGGGTAGAAGCAGTACCTGACCAGAGTCCAAATACCGAGTCCGCCTTAAATAGGCGTTCCTTGGAGCCGAGCGAGCGTCAATACGCTCCAAGATGGCGCCCGCAAACAAACCACAAAGCCCAAAGCAAGATGGCGCCTAAAGCTGCAACCCAGGACCACCCACGGAACCCGGACCCGCCAAGTGATGGTGCTTTAGTCAATTTTATGTGCGGTAAGAGGGAGGGGGGGATCTATACCCAGGTCCTATTAAAAGCAGGGGAACAATGAAAGCCAAAGAGACAAAAGAACAAAACTGGAGTTTTAAAATGCAGAGCGAGCGGAGCGCTCGTACCAGCGCGCTAAGGGTAGAAGCAGTACCTGACCAGAGTCCAAATACCGAGTCCGCCTTAAATAGGCGTTCCTTGGAGCCGAGCGAGCGTCAATACGCTCCAAGATGGCGCCCGCAAACAAACCACAAAGCCCAAAGCAAGACGGCGCCCAAAGCTGCAACCCAGGACCACCCACGGAACCCGGACCCGCCAAGTGACGGTGCCTCAGTCAATTTTACGTGCGGTAAGAGGGAGGGGGGATCTATACCCAGGTCTTATTAAAAGCAGGGGAACAATGAAAGCCAGTTACATGTCTTTTTTTCACACCCAATATTACTTTTCGTTTAACAAAAACATTAACATGCAACGTACTCTTCAATCTCCACTTATTATAATCAACCAATCATTTTTATTTTATTAACCACACCCAGCCTCTTCCTTTTTTTTTATTTAGAATTTCAACTTGTAACTACCATTCCACTTCCAGAACCGATCGGACGACGACTACAAATTCATTAAAAATGAAGGTCTGTCTAATAGGACACAGTTATATTCACTAGAGTGAAAAAAATGCAGTAAGCAGATACCACATGCAAGACGTCTATAGGAGAGACGGTGTTCATTTCATGAATAAGGGAAACACAATCTTCTTCTGCAACATCAGGCTCTGCATCGATACTTACTTATAAATGCAGAAAACACTCAATTAACACAAGGGCTCTTTTCAAAGGCACTTTATATCTAAGCACTCAAACTTCTAATTTATCTCCATTTTCATACTCTTGTGAATAGGTGTGCGCGAATAGGTGTGCGCGACCGGGTGCGCGCACCCCGTTATTTTTTTCCCGAAAAAAAAAATATTTTTTCGCGTTTAAGGGCCTTACTACACACCCCGAGAAAACCTACGCAGCAAAACAATCTCTACCTTCTCCCCTTTCCATGTTTCAATGCTTTGAAATGAACAATATATTTACTCGCAGTGACAAAATGGCGGACAAAACTTCCTGATTTCCTTCGAATCGAACGTTAACAGACGTCACGCAGCCCAAAAAAATTCCGCTCACGCGCAGCCGCTTGGGTGCGCGCACGTGTGCGCGCCTATAGATATATAATTGACTTTAACTTTAATTTTCTCAACAACTACTGAACGGATTTACACCATTCCAAAAAAGCGTAATCTGCAAACAAGACTCTACAGTTTTGCCAAATTTCTTATAAATCCATTCAGCCGTTCGACCTGTAGCCGAGTCTAAAGGTCCTATGGTAAATAACATGGAGAAAACACGTTTTGGGACCCCCCTTATATCTCAGCCCCCACTTGACCAATCCCCCCCAAACTTTTAGGGAAGGGGCGCAGCGGACCGAGCCATCTTCTGTGAGAAATTCACAAACATTCATCCACCAGTGCCAAAGTTATTCCAAATAGAATGTTGAGGATTTCCTATGGAAAACAATCCTAACTATAACTACCGACCGCCAGTAGGTAATATATATATATATATATATATATATATATATATATATATATATATATATATATATATATATATATATTCACTGAAAAAACCATAGGTTAGAGACAATATATAGTTATCTGGACATTTTATTGACATAAAACCAATGAAATTCCATATATAGTTAGTTGCACTAACTATATATCGCGCACCCGCAATCCACTGCTGATGATGTCACATATTACATCATTCATGACATGGTCAGTGACATCACTGATGACATCACTGATGACATCTCAAATGACGTCACTGATGACATCACTGATGACATCTCAAATGACATCACTGATGACATCATCTAGTGTCTGTGTGTTTTTGTAAAGTTTAATTATGTTTTACATATTGAAGAATGAGTGGATGTATGGAAGACTGAGTGTGTGTGTGGCTGGCTGGGAGGTGTGTGACTCTGTGCATATCAATGTGTACTTGTATCAGTGATTGTATAAGAGAGTAAGTATGTGTTAGTATATGTGTGAAAAGTATGGTGTTCTGTGTTTAACTGTATAGATGAGGAAATCGAAGTGTGATTGATTCTTCACAGGACTGACTAGGTGCATGAGTGCATATGATAGTCTTGTAATAATGAGTATGACTATGTATGAGTGATTGTATGGGTGAATGAGTGAATGTGTGTGTAGACGTAGGAATCAGTGAGTGCGTATGTAGTAACTGGTATTGGTGTGTCATGATGTCATCAGTGATGTCATTTGAGATGTCATCAGTGATGTCATTTGAGATGTCATCAGTGATGTCATCAGTGATGTCACTGAAGTATGGTGTTCTGTGTTTAACTGTATAGATGAGGAAATGGAAGTGTGATTGATTCTTTACAGGACTGACTAGATGTGTGAGTAACTCCATGGATGAGTGGCAGTGTGTGAGTGTCTGCATAGGTGTATGAGTGCATATGATAGTGTTGTAATAATGAGTGACTGTATGTATGAGTGATTGTATAAGTGAATGAGTGAATGTGTGTGTAGACGTAGGAATCAGTGAGTGCGTATGTAGTAATTGGTATTGGTGTGTCATGATGTCATCAGTGATGTCATTTGAGATGTCATCAGTGATGTCATCAGTGATGTCATTTGAGATGTCATCAGTGATGTCATCAGTGATGTCACTGACCATGTCATGAATGATGTAATATGTGACATCATCAGCAGTGGATTGCGGGTGCGCGATATATAGTTAGTGCAACTAACTATATATGGAATTTCATTGGTTTTATGTCAATAAAATGTCCAGATAACTATATATTGTCTCTAACCTATGGTTTTTTCAGTGAATTTTCAAGGTTTTGTAAATGCAAATTCCTAACTATATATGGTCTATAACCTATGGTTTTTTCAGTGAATTTCATTGTTTTTTTAAAAGCTAATATCTATAGCTGTAAAATATATTCTTTATTACGTGACGTATCACGTAGCCACGTGAGACGCCTCATGACGCGTCGCATAACCGTGACGTATCGGCTCTGCAGCGCAAACAAAACCCGTAACGTAAGCGTGCCGGAGCACGCTTACAGATATATATATTTTTTTTAACCTTAATTAGACAAAATCCACACGTGCACATATCTTGAGGCCTTGCAAAGGCACATCAAACAAACAGTCCCTACAATTTTGTCAAGTTTGCTGGAAATCTATTCCCTTAATTTTTTTTTACTGTTTCTCTTGGTTTTCCCCTTGTTACGCTTACCGGGACGCTACCCGGTACGCGAACCGGACGCTCCAAAAACACAAGATGGCGGACTCCCGTTACGCTGCCGGTTAGCTGCCCGGTTCGCGTACCGGGAAGCGCCTCTACCGCGAAAAATCGCGGGGGACTTTAATATCCCCCTCATCAATCCTAGGGGGTCAGGAGGGGTTTACCTTGCCCCCTTTCCTTCATTTCCCTTATCTTTTTTCACCACATCTTGTCTCTCGAACCTACCGAGAGACAAGATGGCGGCCGCTCCGGACTGTTTACAATGTTGACAGCTACGCTGCCGGTTAGCTGCCCGGTTAGCTGCCCGGTGAGCTGCCCGGTTCGCGTACCGGGACGCGCCTCTACGGCGTAAAATCGCAAAAAATGTTTTATTTTTTTTTGCCCCACGGGGCACTTTAATATCCCCCTCATCAATCCTAGGGGGTCAGGAGTGGTCTACCTTGCCCCCTTTCCTTCATTTCCCCCTTCGTTTTTCACCACATCTTGTCTCTCGATCGTACCGAGAGACAAGATGGCGGCCACTCCGGACTGTTTAGAATGTTGACAGACACCAGAGAGCCAATCAGCTTCGCTTCGCGAAGTTCCGTTACGCGTCAGGTACGCAAACCGGGGCGCTAACCGGAGCGCTGTCACAGATATATATATTTTTTTAAATGTTAATTTCTCAAAATCCACTGGAGCACATATATTGAGACATAGCAAAGGCACGTCGGGCAAACCATATCTACAATTTTGCCAAGTTTCATGTAAATCTATTCAGCCGTTCGAGCTAAAAGTGAGTCTAACCGCCCTATGGAAAAATGAATGGGAAAAACGTGTTTTGGGACCCCCCTTGTTTCTCGGCCACCCCTTGACGAAACCCCCCCAAATTTTCAGGGGCTGCTCAGAAACGAAATGTGCCATTTTCCTGAAAATTTCAGCCAATTCCGTCCACAAACGCCAAAGTTATTAGACATAGAATTTTCAGAAATCCCATAGAGAAAAAATCCTAACTATATATACCCACTGGCTATCGCCAGTAGGTAATATACATATATAAACATATATAATCTGCATATCTATATAAATATAAATGTATGCATACATATACATATATGCATACATATGCATGTTATTTACATAAAAGTTTTAAAAACACTAATAAAAGCAAAGCTAAAAAGCCACCTCATTACAAACAGAATGGCTTTAACTTAAACGAGGGCGAGATCTATTGCATTTTCAATGCTTGTTTACTTTGGTTCTATCAAGAAGGCATTCAGATGTTTCACACATTTGCCATAAATTCTGAATGTTAGCACTCTAGTTGCTCATTAGATCACTGTAGTAAAGCTAGTGCTCACCAGGGAAGTCTGCTGCTAATCATGGTTTGCAGCCATTTTCCCGCATTTTTTATCTTGCAGACTTTCAGTCCGCATACCATTATCCCGCAAGGTCATTGACCTCGCATACCATTATCCCGCATTTTTTCAAAACGCATGTGCATTTATCGCGCATGCCTTTACAAAGAATTACGTTTTAAAGGCATGTATGGTAAATGCATTTGCGTTGTGAAAACCACGATGACGAGAGAGGTAAGTGGGTTTGTGTTAATTTTTTCGTGTGTTAGTGATTGTGTAGTGTAGTGTAGTGTTGTGTAGTGTAGTGTTGTGTTAGTGTAGTGTAGAGTTGTGGTGGTTGTTTAGTGTAGGGTCATGCTGGGGGTAGTGTTTTAGGGTTTAGGGTTGTGTTGTAGTGTTTGCGTAGTGTAGGGTCATGCTGGGGCTAGTGTTTTAGGGTTTAGGGTAGTGTTGTAGTGTTTGCGTAGTGTAGGGTCATGCTGGGCGTAGTGTTTTAGGGTTTAGGATAGTGTTGTAATGTTTGCGTAGTGTAGGGTCATGCTGGGGGTAGTGTTTTAGGGTTTTGGGTAGTGTTGTAGTGTTTGCGTAGTGTAGGGTCATGCTGGGGTGTAGTATTTTAGGGTTTAGGGTAGTGTTGTAGTGTTTGCGTAGTGTAGGGTCATGCTGGGGGTAGTGTTTTAGGGTTTTGGGTAGTGTTGTAGTGTTGTAGTGTTTGCGTAGTGTAGGGTCATGCTGGGGGTAGTGTTTTAGGGTTTTGGGTAGTGTTGTAGTGTTTGCGTAGTGTAGGGTCATGCTGGGGTGTAGTGTTTTAGGGTTTTGGGTAGTGTTGTAGTGTTTGCGTAGTGAAGGGTCATGCTGGGGGTAGTGTTTTAGGGTGTTGGGTAGTGTTGTAGTGTTTGCGTAGTGTAGGGTCATGCTGGGGGTAGTGTTTTAGAGTTTTGGGTAGTGTTGTAGTGTTTGCGTAGTGTAGGGTCATGCTGGGGGGTAGTGTTTTAGGGTTTTGGGTAGTGTTGTAGTGTTTGCATAGTGTAGGGTCATGCTGGGGGTAGTGTTTTAGGGTTTAGGGTTGTGTTGTAGTGTTTGCGTAGTGTAGGGTCATGCTGGGGCTAGTGTTTTAGGGTTTAGGGTAGTGTTGTAGTGTTTGCGTAGTGTATGGTCATGCTGGGCATAGTGTTTTAGGGTTTAGGATAGTGTTGTAGTGTTTGCGTAGTGTAGGGTCATGCTGGGGGTAGTGTTTTAGGGTTTTGGGTAGTGTTGTAGTGTTTGCGTAGTGTAGGGTCATGCTGGGGTGTAGTATTTTAGGGTTTAGGGTAGTGTTGTAGTGTTTGTGTAGTGTAGGGTCATGCTGGGGGTAGTGTTTTAAGGTTTTGGGTAGTGTTGTAGTGTTTGCGTAGTGTAGGGTCATGCTGGGGGTAGTGTTTTAGGGTTTTGGGTAGTGTTGTAGTGTTTGCGTAGTGTAGGGTCATGCTGGGGATAGTGTTTTAGCGTTTAGGGTAGTGTTGCAGTGTTTGCGTAGTGTAGGGTCATGCTGGGTTGTAGTGTTTTAGGGTTTTGGGTAGTGTTGTAGTGTTTGCGTAGTGTAGGGTCATGCTGGGGGGTAGTGTTTTAGGGTTTTGGGTAGTGTTGTAGTGTTTGCATAGTGTAGGGTCATGCTGGGGGTAGTGTTTTAGGGTTTAGGGTTGTGTTGTAGTGTTTGCGTAGTGTAGGGTCATGCTGGGGCTAGTGTTTTAGGGTTTAGGGTAGTGTTGTAGTGTTTGCGTAGTGTATGGTCATGCTGGGCATAGTGTTTTAGGGTTTAGGATAGTGTTGTAGTGTTTGCATAGTGTAGGGTCATGCTGGGGGTAGTGTTTTAGGGTTTTGGGTAGTGTTGTAGTGTTTGCGTAGTGTAGGGTCATGCTGGGGTGTAGTATTTTAGGGTTTAGGGTAGTGTTGTAGTGTTTGCGTAGTGTAGGGTCATGCTGGGGGTAGTGTTTTAGGGTTTTGGGTAGTGTTGTAGTGTTTGCGTAGTGTAGGGTCATGCTGGGGATAGTGTTTTAGCGTTTAGGGTAGTGTTGCAGTGTTTGCGTAGTGTAGGGTCATGCTGGGTTGTAGTGTTTTAGGGTTTTGGGTAGTGTTGTAGTGTTTGCGTAGTGTAGGGTCATGCTGGGGGTAGTGTTTTAGGGTTTTGGGTAGTGTTGTAGTGTTTGCGTATTGTAGGGTCATGCTGGGGTGTAGTGTTTTAGGGTTTTGGGTAGTGTTGTAGTGTTTGCGTAGTGTAGGGTCATGCTGGGGTGTAGTGTTTTAGGGTTTTGGGTAGTGTTGTAGTGTTTGCGTAGTGAAGGGTCATGCTGGGGGTAGTGTTTTAGGGTTTTGGGTAGTGTTGTAGTGTTTGCGTAGTGTAGGGTCATGCTGGGGGTAGTGTTTTAGGGTTTTGGGTAGTGTTGTAGTGTTTGCGTAGTGTAGGGTTATGCTGGGGGGTAGTGTTTTAGGGTTTTGGGTAGTGTTGTAGTGTTTGCGTAGTGTAAGGTCATGCTGGGGGTAGTGTTTTAGGGTTTAGGGTAGTGTTGTAGTGTTTGCGTAGTGTAGGGTCATGCTGGGGGTAGTGTTTTAGGGTTTAGGGTAGTGTTGTAGTGTTTGCGTAGTGTAGGGTCATGCTGGGGGTAGTGTTTTAGGGTTTAGGGTAGTGTTGTAGTGTTTGCGTAGTGTAGGGTCATGCTGGGGGTAGTGTTTTAGGGTTTAGGGTAGTGTTGTAGTGTTTGCGTAGTGTAGGGTCATGCTGGGGGTAGTGTTTTAGGGTTTAGGGTAGTGTTGTAGTGTTTGCGTAGTGTAGGGTCATGCTGGGGATAGTGTTTTAGCGTTTAGGGTAGTGTTGCAGTGTTTGCGTAGTGTAGGGTCATGCTGGGTTGTAGTGTTTTAGGGTTTTGGGTAGTGTTGTAGTGTTTGCGTAGTGTAGGGTCATGCTGGGAGTAGTGTTTTAGGGTTTAGGGTAGTGTTGCAGTGTTTGCGTAGTGTAGGGTCATGCTGGGGTGTAGTGTTTTAGGGTTTTGGGTAGTGTTGTAGTGTTTGCGTAGTGTAGGGTCATGCTGGGGGTAGTGTTTTAGGGTTTAGGGTTGTGTTGTAGTGTTTGCGTAGTGTAGGGTCATGCTGGGGGTAGTGTTTTAGGGTTTAGGGTTGTGTTGTAGTGTTTGTGTAGTGTAGGGTCATGCTGGGGGTAGTGTTTTAGGGTTTAGGGTAGTGTTGTAGTGTTTGCGTAGTGTAGGGTCATGCTGGGGTGTAGTGTTTTAGGGTTTTGGGTAGTGTTGTAGCATTTGCGTAGTGTAGGGTCATGCTGGGGGTAGTGTTTTAGGGTTTAGGGTAGTGTTGTACTGTTTGTGTAGTGTAGGGTCATGCTGGGGGTAGTGTTTTAGGGTTTAGGGTAGTTTAGCTGTTTAGTGTATGCTAAAGGCATATTCGTTCTAAAAGTTTTCGTTATTTTAATTTGCGGCCTAATAGTACATGCGGGATTTTTTTTGCGGACTGATGGTATGCGGGATTTTGTCATATATTCGCTAATCATACTTTCTATGGCAAAATGAACCCCCTCATTTTGTTCCTTTTTAAATTAAATGTTTTAAGAGTTACCACTTTATTCCAATCAAGATGGCTTCAGGTGTGCCATACCTTTGTAATAAGTAGGACTGTTAGCACTCTAGTTGTTCTTTAGAACACTCTGGGACATTCTGTCATTGGGCTATAGTTGGGCTACATCTGGCTGATATTTGGGCTACATTTGTTTTTTTTGTCTCTGGTGGCCATCTTTGGGCTACATTGGGCTACATTGGGCTACATTGGGCTACATTTGGGCTCCAACATATATATAGCCCAATGTAGCCCAATATATATTTTTCAAAGTTAATTTTCGTAAAAACCACTGGAGCCTATATCTTGAGACATAGCAAAGGCACATCAGGCTACCAGTCCCTACAATTTTGCCAAGTTTGGTGTAAATCCATTCAGCCGTTCACGCTAAAAGTGAGGCCAACCGCCCTATGGAAAATTGCATGGGAAAAACACGTTTTGGGACCCCCCTTTTTTCTCGGCCCCCCCTTGACGAAACCCCCCCAAATTTTCAGGGGCTGCTCAGAAACAAAATGTTCCATTTTCCTGAAAATTTCAGCCAATTCTGTCCTCAAACGCCAAAGTTATTCGACATAGAATTTTCAAAAATCCCATAGGAAAAAAATCCTAACTATATATACCTACTGGCTATCGCCTGTAGGTAATATGTATGTATGTATGTATGTATAGTATGTATATATATATATATATATATATATATATAATGAGAAGTTTTTAACTTGTGCACACAGCGTCTGAGGAAGTCGCAAGACGAAACGCGTCATGCTATTTACATTAAAAGCTTTGCAATCCCAGTGTGCTCCAGTGTGTCTTTTAAAGAGGGACACTTTGTTTAGTGATATTTACACATGCATTGCCGTTTGCACGAAGGATGCACCCACCTAAAGAAGTTCAGCAGGAAAGCGGCGTTTGTTAAGGCATCTGTGGATAATAAGCCTGCTTGAACCGCCAATGAAAAGGAATCCTGTTATCTGGTTTGTGACTAACACAGGTAGTACCGATGACTGACATCATCTACATGAAAACGGGATCCGAAATCAGCGGCAGGCGAAATGGGGATAAAGCCGACCAACAAGCTCCACAACTTACCCCTGGCAGGGCCAGTGTGTTGATACCAGGAATATTGGAAGACAACTCAAGTGGAACTTAGCCACGAACCTGGTGAATGGCACGAATGTCAACGCCCAACAAACACACTATAAGATGGCAGCCACAAGCAGAGTGATTGAGAAGGGGGAGGAACATGAAAACAGTCCATCTTCACTATTGCCAGAAGGGGTGGAGCGCGGCTGACATTTAAAACTCTGACAATGAGAAGTTTTTAACTTGTGCACACAGCGTCTGAGGAAGTCGCAAGACGAAACGCGTCATGCTGTTTGCATTAAAAGCTTTGCAATCCCAGTGTGCTCCAGTGTGTCTTTTAAAGAGGGACACTTTGTTTAGTGATATTTACACGTGCATTGCCGTTTGCACGAAGGATGCACCCGCCTAAAGAAGTTCAGCAGGAAAGCGGCGTTTGTTAAGGCATCTGTGAATAATAAGCCTGCTTGAACCGCCAATGAAAAGGAATCCTTTTATCTGGTTTGTGACTAACACAGGTAGTACCGATGACTGACATCGTCTACATGAAAACGGGATCCGAAATCAGCGGCAGGCGAAATGGGGATAAAGCCGACCAACAAGCTCCACAACTTACCCCTGGCAGGGCCAGTGTGTTGATACCAGGAATATTGGAAGACAACTCAAGTGGAACTTAGCCACGAACCTGGTGAATGGCACGAATGTCAACGCCCGACAAACACACTATAAGATGGCAGCCACAAGCAGAGTGATTGAGAAGGGGGAGGAACATGAAAACAGTCCCTCTTCACTATTGCCAGAAGGGGTGGAGCGCGGCTGACATTTAAAACTCTGACAATGAGAAGTTTTTAACTTGTGCACACAGCGTCTGAGGAAGTCGCAAGACGAAACGCGTCATGCTGTTTGCATTAAAAGCTTTGCAATCCCAGTGTGCTCCAGTGTGTCTTTTAAAGAGGGACACTTTGTTTAGTGATATTTACACGTGCATTGCCGTTTGCACGAAGGATGCACCCGCCTAAAGAAGTTCAGCAGGAAAGCGGCGTTTGTTAAGGCATCTATGGATAATAAGCCTGCTTGAACCGCCAATGAAAAGGAATCCTGTTATCTGGTTTGTGACTAACACAGGTAGTACCGATGACTGACATCGTCTACATGAAAACGGGATCCGAAATCAGCGGCAGGCGAAATGGGGATAAAGCCGACCAACAAGCTCCACAACTTACCCCTGGCAGGGCCAGTGTGTTGATACCAGGAATATTGGAAGACAACTCAAGTGGAACTTAGCCACGAACCTGGTGAATGGCACGAATGTCAACGCCCGACAAACACACTATAAGATGGCAGCCACAAGCAGAGTGATTGAGAAGGGGGAGGAACATGAAAACAGTCCCTCTTCACTATTGCCAGAAGGGGTGGAGCGCGGCTGACATTTAAAACTCTGACAATGAGAAGTTTTTAACTTGTGCACACAGCGTCTGAGGAAGTCGCAAGACGAAACGCGTCATGCTGTTTGCATTAAAAGCTTTGCAATCCCAGTGTGCTCCAGTGTGTCTTTTAAAGAGGGACACTTTGTTTAGTGATATTTACACGTGCATTGCCGTTTGCACGAAGGATGCACCCGCCTAAAGAAGTTCAGCAGGAAAGCGGCGTTTGTTAAGGCATCTATGGATAATAAGCCTGCTTGAACCGCCAATGAAAAGGAATCCTGTTATCTGGTTTGTGACTAACACAGGTAGTACCGATGACTGACATCGTCTACATGAAAACGGGATCCGAAATCAGCGGCAGGCGAAATGGGGATAAAGCCGACCAACAAGCTCCACAACTTACCCCTGGCAGGGCCAGTGTGTTGATACCAGGAATATTGGAAGACAACTCAAGTGGAACTTAGCCACGAACCTGGTGAATGGCACGAATGTCAACGCCCAACAAACACACTATAAGATGGCAGCCACAAGCAGAGTGATTGAGAAGGGGGAGGAACATGAAAACAGTCCCTCTTCACTATTGCAAGAAGGGGTGGAGCGCGGCTGACATTTAAAACTCTGACAATGAGAAGTTTTTAACTTGTGCACACAGCGTCTGAGGAAGTCGCAAGACGAAACGCGTCATGCTGTTTGCATTAAAAGCTTTGCAATCCCAGTGTGCTCCAGTGTGTCTTTTAAAGAGGGACACTTTGTTTAGTGATATTTACACGTGCATTGCCGTTTGCACGAAGGATGCACCCGCCTAAAGAAGTTCAGCAGGAAAGCGGCGTTTGTTAAGGCATCTGTGGATAATAAGCCTGCTTGAACCGCCAATGAAAAGGAATCCTGTTATCTGGTTTGTGACTAACACAGGTAGTACCGATGACTGACATCGTCTACATGAAAACGGGATCCGAAATCAGCGGCAGGCGAAATGGGGATAAAGCCGACCAACAAGCTCCACAACTTACCCCTGGCAGGGCCAGTGTGTTGATACCAGGAATATTGGAAGACAACTCAAGTGGAACTTAGCCACGAACCTGGTGAATGGCACGAATGTCAACGCCCAACAAACACACTATAAGATGGCAGCCACAAGCAGAGTGATTGAGAAGGGGGAGGAACATGAAAACAGTCCCTCTTCACTATTGCCAGAAGGGGTGGAGCACGGCTGACATTTAAAACTCTGACAATGAGAAGTTTTTAACTTGTGCACACAGCGTCTGAGGAAGTCGCAAGACGAAACGCGTCATGCTGTTTGCATTAAAAGCTTTGCAATCCCAGTGTGCTCCAGTGTGTCTTTTAAAGAGGGACACTTTGTTTAGTGATATTTACACGTGCATTGCCGTTTGCATGAAGGATGCACCCGCCTAAAGAAGTTCAGCAGGAAAGCGGCGTTTGTTAATGCATCTGTGGATAATAAGCCTGCTTGAACCGCCAATGAAAAGGAATCCTGTTATCTGGTTTGTGACTAACACAGGTAGTACCGATGACTGACATCGTCTACATGAAAACGGGATCCGAAATCAGCGGCAGGCGAAATGGGGATAAAGCCGACCAACAAGCTCCACAACTTACCCCCTGGCAGGGCCAGTGTGTTGATACCAGGAATATTGGAAGACAACTCAAGTGGAACTTAGCCACGAACCTGGTGAATGGCATGAATGTCAACGCCCGACAAACACACTATAAGATGGCAGCCACAAGCAGAGTGATTGAGAAGGGGGAGGAACATGAAAACAGTCCCTCTTCACTATTGCCAGAAGGGGTGGAGCGCGGCTGACATTTAAAACTCTGACAATGAGAAGTTTTTAACTTGTGCACACAGCGTCTGAGGAAGTCGCAAACGAAACGCGTCATGCTGTTTGCATTAAAAGCTTTGCAATCCCAGTGTGCTCCAGTGTGTCTTTTAAAGAGGGACACTTTGTTTAGTGATATTTACACGTGCATTGCCGTTTGCACGAAGGATGCACCCGCCTAAAGAAGTTCAGCAGGAAAGCGGCGTTTGTTAAGGCATCTATGGATAATAAGCCTGCTTGAACCGCCAATGAAAAGGAATCCTGTTATCTGGTTTGTGACTAACACAGGTAGTACCGATGACTGACATCGTCTACATGAAAACGGGATCCGAAATCAGCGGCATGCGAAATGGGGATAAAGCCGACCAACAAGCTCCACAACTTACCCCTGGCAGGGCCAGTGTGTTGATACCAGGAATATTGGAAGACAACTCAAGTGGAACTTAGCCACGAACCTGGTGAATGGCACGAATGTCAACGCCCAACAAACACACTATAAGATGGCAGCCACAAGCAGAGTGATTGAGAAGGGGGAGGAACATGAAAACAGTCCCTCTTCACTATTGCCAGAAGGGGTGTAGTGCGGCTGACATTTAAAACTCTGACAATGAGAAGTTTTTAACTTGTGCACACAGCGTCTGAGGAAGTCGCAAGACGAAACGCGTCATGCTGTTTGCATTAAAAGCTTTGCAATCCCAGTGTGCTCCAGTGTGTCTTTTAAAGAGGGACACTTTGTTTAGTGATATTTACACGTGCATTGCCGTTTGCACGAAGGATGCACCCGCCTAAAGAAGTTCAGCAGGAAAGCGGCGTTTGTTAAGGCATCTGTGGATAACAAGCCTGCTTGAACCGCCAATGAAAAGGAATCCTTTTATCTGGTTTGTGACTAACACAGGTAGGACCGATGACTGACATCGTCTACATGAAAACGGGATCCGAAATCAGCGGCAGGCGAAATGGGGATAAAGCCGACCAACAAGCTCCACAACTTACCCCTGGCAGGGCCAGTGTGTTGATACCAGGAATATTGGAAGACAACTCAAGTGGAACTTAGCCACGAACCTGGTGAATGGCACGAATGTCAACGCCCGACAAACACACTATAAGATGGCAGCCACAAGCAGAGTGATTGAGAAGGGGGAGGAACATGAAAACAGTCCCTCTTCACTATTGCCAGAAGGGGTGGAGCGCGGCTGACATTTAAAACTCTGACAATGAGAAGTTTTTAACTTGTGCACACAGCGTCTGAGGAAGTCGCAAGATGAAACGCGTCATGCTGTTTGCATTAAAAGCTTTGCAATACCAGTGTGCTCCAGTGTGTCTTTTAAAGAGGGACACTTTGTTTAGTGATATTTACACGTGCATTGCCGTTTGCACGAAGGATGCACCCGCCTAAAGAAGTTCAGCAGGAAAGCGGCGTTTGTTAAGGCATCTGTGGATAATAAGCCTGCTTGAACCGCCAATGAAAAGGAATCCTGTTATCTGGTTTGTGACTAACACAGGTAGTACCGATGACTGACATCATCTACATGAAAACGGGATCCGAAATCAGCGGCAGGCGAAATGGGGATAAAGCCGACCAACAAGCTCCACAACTTACCCCTGGCAGGGCCAGTGTGTTGATACCAGGAATATTGGAAGACAACTCAAGTGGAACTTAGCCACGAACCTGGTGAATGGCACGAATGTCAACGCCCAACAAACACACTATAAGATGGCAGCCACAAGCAGAGTGATTGAGAAGGGGGAGGAACATGAAAACAGTCCCTCTTCACTATTGCCAAAAGGGGTGGAGCGCGGCTGACATTTAAAACTCTGACAATGAGAAGTTTTTAACTTGTGCACACAGCGTCTGAGGAAGTCGCAAGACGAAACGCGTCATGCTGTTTGCATTAAAAGCTTTGCAATCCCAGTGTGCTCCAGTGTGTCTTTTAAAGAGGGACACTTTGTTTAGTGATATTTACACGTGCATTGCCGTTTGCACGAAGGATGCACCCGCCTAAAGAAGTTCAGCAGGAAAGCGGCGTTTGTTAAGGCATCTATGGATAATAAGCCCACTTGAACCGCCAATGAAAAGGAATCCTGTTATCTGGTTTGTGACTAACACAGGTAGTACCGATGACTGACATCGTCTACATGAAAACGGGATCCGAAATCAGCGGCAGGCGAAATGGGGATAAAGCCGACCAACAAGCTCCACAACTTACCCCTGGCAGGGCCAGTGTGTTGATACCAGGAATATTGGAAGACAACTCAAGTGGAACTGAGCCACGAACCTGGTGAATGGCACGAATGTCAATGCCCAACAAACACACTATAAGATGGCAGCCACAAGCAGAGTGATTGAGAAGGGGGAGGAACATGAAAACAGTCCCTCTTCACTATTGCAAGAAGGGGTGGAGCGCGGCTGACATTTAAAACTCTGACAATGAGAAGTTTTTAACTTGTGCACACAGCGTCTGAGGAAGTCGCAAGACGAAACGCGTCATGCTGTTTGCATTAAAAGCTTTGCAATCCCAGTGTGCTCCAGTGTGTCTTTTAAAGAGGGACACTTTGTTTAGTGATATTTACACGTGCATTGCCGTTTGCACGAAGGATGCACCCGCCTAAAGAAGTTCAGCAGGAAAGCGGCGTTTGTTAAGGCATCTGTGGATAATAAGCCTGCTTGAACCGCCAATGAAAAGGAATCCTTTTATCTGGTTTGTGACTAACACAGGTAGGACCGATGACTGACATCGTCTACATGAAAACGGGATCCGAAATCAGCGGCAGGCGAAATGGGGATAAAGCCGACCAACAAGCTCCACAACTTACCCCTGGCAGGGCCAGTGTGTTGATACCAGGAATATTGGAAGACAACTCAAGTGGAACTTAGCCACGAACCTGGTGAATGGCACGAATGTCAACGCCCGACAAACACACTATAAGATGGCAGCCACAAGCAGAGTGATTGAGAAGGGGGAGGAACATGAAAACAGTCCCTCTTCACTATTGCCAGAAGGGGTGGAGCGCGGCTGACATTTAAAACTCTGACAATGAGAAGTTTTTAACTTGTGCACACAGCGTCTGAGGAAGTCGCAAGACGAAACGCGTCATGCTGTTTGCATTAAAAGCTTTGCAATCCCAGTGTGCTCCAGTGTGTCTTTTAAAGAGGGACACTTTGTTTAGTGATATTTACACGTGCATTGCCGTTTGCACGAAGGATGCACCCGCCTAAAGAAGTTCAGCAGGAAAGCGGCGTTTGTTAAGGCATCTGTGGATAATAAGCCTGCTTGAACCGCCAATGAAAAGGAATCCTGTTATCTGGTTTGTGACTAACACAGGTAGTACCGATGACTGACATCGTCTACATGAAAACGGGATCCGAAATCAGCGGCAGGCGAAATGGGGATAAAGCCGACCAACAAGCTCCACAACTTACCCCTGGCAGGGCCAGTGTGTTGATACCAGGAATATTGGAAGACAACTCAAGTGGAACTTAGCCACGAACCTGGTGAATGGCACGAATGTCAACGCCCAACAAACACACTATAAGATGGCAGCCACAAGCAGAGTGATTGAGAAGGGGGAGGAACATGAAAACAGTCCCTCTTCACTATTGCCAGAAGGGGTGGAGCACGGCTGACATTTAAAACTCTGACAATGAGAAGTTTTTAACTTGTGCACACAGCGTCTGAGGAAGTCGCAAGACGAAACGCGTCATGCTGTTTGCATTAAAAGCTTTGCAATCCCAGTGTGCTCCAGTGTGTCTTTTAAAGAGGGACACTTTGTTTAGTGATATTTACACGTGCATTGCCGTTTGCATGAAGGATGCACCCGCCTAAAGAAGTTCAGCAGGAAAGCGGCGTTTGTTAATGCATCTGTGGATAATAAGCCTGCTTGAACCGCCAATGAAAAGGAATCCTGTTATCTGGTTTGTGACTAACACAGGTAGTACCGATGACTGACATCGTCTACATGAAAACGGGATCCAAAATCAGCGGCAGGCGAAATGGGGATAAAGCCGACCAACAAGCTCCACAACTTACCCCTGGCAGGGCCAGTGTGTTGATACCAGGAATATTGGAAGACAACTCAAGTGGAACTTAGCCACGAACCTGGTGAATGGCATGAATGTCAACGCCCGACAAACACACTATAAGATGGCAGCCACAAGCAGAGTGATTGAGAAGGGGGAGGAACATGAAAACAGTCCCTCTTCACTATTGCCAGAAGGGGTGGAGCGCGGCTGACATTTAAAACTCTGACAATGAGAAGTTTTTAACTTGTGCACACAGCGTCTGAGGAAGTCGCAAGACGAAACGCGTCATGCTGTTTGCATTAAAAGCTTTGCAATCCCAGTGTGCTCCAGTGTGTCTTTTAAAGAGGGACACTTTGTTTAGTGATATTTACACGTGCATTGCCGTTTGCACGAAGGATGCACCCGCCTAAAGAAGTTCAGCAGGAAAGCGGCGTTTGTTAAGGCATCTATGGATAATAAGCCTGCTTGAACCGCCAATGAAAAGGAATCCTGTTATCTGGTTTGTGACTAACACAGGTAGTACCGATGACTGACATCGTCTACATGAAAACGGGATCCGAAATCAGCGGCAGGCGAAATGGGGATAAAGCCGACCAACAAGCTCCACAACTTACCCCTGGCAGGGCCAGTGTGTTGATACCAGGAATATTGGAAGACAACTCAAGTGGAACTTAGCCACGAACCTGGTGAATGGCACGAATGTCAACGCCCAACAAACACACTATAAGATGGCAGCCACAAGCAGAGTGATTGAGAAGGGGGAGGAACATGAAAACAGTCCCTCTTCACTATTGCCAGAAGGGGTGTAGTGCGGCTGACATTTAAAACTCTGACAATGAGAAGTTTTTAACTTGTGCACACAGCGTCTGAGGAAGTCGCAAGACGAAACGCGTCATGCTGTTTGCATTAAAAGCTTTGCAATCCCAGTGTGCTCCAGTGTGTCTTTTAAAGAGGGACACTTTGTTTAGTGATATTTACACGTGCATTGCCGTTTGCACGAAGGATGCACCCGCCTAAAGAAGTTCAGCAGGAAAGCGGCGTTTGTTAAGGCATCTGTGGATAATAAGCCTGCTTGAACCGCCAATGAAAAGGAATCCTTTTATCTGGTTTGTGACTAACACAGGTAGGACCGATGACTGACATCGTCTACATGAAAACGGGATCCGAAATCAGCGGCAGGCGAAATGGGGATAAAGCCGACCAACAAGCTCCACAACTTACCACTGGCAGGGCCAGTGTGTTGATACCAGGAATATTGGAAGACAACTCAAGTGGAACTTAGCCACGAACCTGGTGAATGGCACGAATGTCAACGCCCGACAAACACACTATAAGATGGCAGCCACAAGCAGAGTGATTGAGAAGGGGGAGGAACATGAAAACAGTCCCTCTTCACTATTGCCAGAAGGGGTGGAGCGCGGCTGACATTTAAAACTCTGACAATGAGAAGTTTTTAACTTGTGCACACAGCGTCTGAGGAAGTCGCAAGATGAAACGCGTCATGCTGTTTGCATTAAAAGCTTTGCAATACCAGTGTGCTCCAGTGTGTCTTTTAAAGAGGGACACTTTGTTTAGTGATATTTACACGTGCATTGCCGTTTGCACGAAGGATGCACCCGCCTAAAGAAGTTCAGCAGGAAAGCGGCGTTTGTTAAGGCATCTCTGGATAATAAGCCTGCTTGAACCGCCAATGAAAAGGAATCCTGTTATCTGGTTTGTGACTAACACAGGTAGTACCGATGACTGACATCGTCTACATGAAAACGGGATCCGAAATCAGCGGCAGGCGAAATGGGGATAAAGCCGACCAACAAGCTCCACAACTTACCCCTGGCAGGGCCAGTGTGTTGATACCAGGAATATTGGAAGACAACTCAAGTGGAACTTAGCCACGAACCTGGTGAATGGCACGAATGTCAACGCCCAACAAACACACTATAAGATGGCAGCCACAAGCAGAGTGATTGAGAAGGGGGAGGAACATGAAAACAGTCCCTCTTCACTATTGCCAGAAGGGGTGGAGCACGGCTGACATTTAAAACTCTGACAATGAGAAGTTTTTAACTTGTGCACACAGTGTCTGAGGAAGTCGCAAGACGAAACGCGTCATGCTGTTTGCATTAAAAGCTTTGCAATCCCAGTGTGCTCCAGTGTGTCTTTTAAAGAGGGACACTTTGTTTAGTGATATTTACACGTGCATTGCCGTTTGCATGAAGGATGCACCCGCCTAAAGAAGTTCAGCAGGAAAGCGGCGTTTGTTAAGGCATCTGTGGATAATAAGCCTGCTTGAACCGCCAATGAAAAGGAATCCTGTTATCTGGTTTGTGACTAACACAGGTAGTACCGATGACTGACATCGTCTACATGAAAACGGGATCCGAAATCAGCGGCAGGCGAAATGGGGATAAAGCCGACCAACAAGCTCCACAACTTACCCCTGGCAGGGCCAGTGTGTTGATACCAGGAATATTGGAAGACAACTCAAGTGGAACTTAGCCACGAACCTGGTGAATGGCACGAATGTCAACGCCCGACAAACACACTATAAGATGGCAGCCACAAGCAGAGTGATTGAGAAGGGGGAGGAACATGAAAACAGTCCCTCTTCACTATTGCCAGAAGGGGTGGAGCGCGGCTGACATTTAAAACTCTGACAATGAGAAGTTTTTAACTTGTGCACACAGCGTCTGAGGAAGTCGCAAGACGAAACGCGTCATGCTGTTTGCATTAAAAGCTTTGCAATCCCAGTGTGCTCCAGTGTGTCTTTTAAAGAGGGACACTTTGTTTAGTGATATTTACACGTGCATTGCCGTTTGCACGAAGGATACACCCGCCTAAAGAAGTTCAGCAGGAAAGCGGCGTTTGTTAAGGCATCTATGGATAATAAGCCTGCTTGAACCGCCAATGAAAAGGAATCCTGTTATCTGGTTTGTGACTTACACAGGTAGTACCGATGACTGACATCGTCTACATGAAAACGGGATCCGAAATCAGCGGCAGGCGAAATGGGGATAAAGCCGACCAACAAGCTCCACAACTTACCCCTGGCAGGGCCAGTGTGTTGATACCAGGAATATTGGAAGACAACTCAAGTGGAACTTAGCCACGAACCTGGTGAATGGCACGAATGTCAACGCCCAACAAACACACTATAAGATGGCAGCCACAAGCAGAGTGATTGAGAAGGGGGAGGAACATGAAAACAGTCCCTCTTCACTATTGCCAGAAGGGGTGGAGCACGGCTGACATTTAAAACTCTGACAATGAGAAGTTTTTAACTTGTGCACACAGCGTCTGAGGAAGTCGCAAGACGAAACGCGTCATGCTGTTTGCATTAAAAGCTTTGCAATCCCAGTGTGCTCCAGTGTGTCTTTTAAAGAGGGACACTTTGTTTAGTGATATTTACACGTGCATTGCCGTTTGCATGAAGGATGCACCCGCCTAAAGAAGTTCAGCAGGAAAGCGGCGTTTGTTAATGCATCTGTGGATAATAAGCCTGCTTGAACCGCCAATGAAAAGGAATCCTGTTATCTGGTTTGTGACTAACACAGGTAGTACCGATGACTGACATCGTCTACATGAAAACGGGATCCGAAATCAGCGGCAGGCGAAATGGGGATAAAGCCGACCAACAAGCTCCACAACTTACCCCTGGCAGGGCCAGTGTGTTGATACCAGGAATATTGGAAGACAACTCAAGTGGAACTTAGCCACGAACCTGGTGAATGGCACGAATGTCAACGCCCAACAAACACACTATAAGATGGCAGCCACAAGCAGAGTGATTGAGAAGGGGGAGGAACATGAAAACAGTCCCTCTTCACTATTGCCAGAAGGGGTGGAGCACGGCTGACATTTAAAACTCTGACAATGAGAAGTTTTTAACTTGTGCACACAGCGTCTGAGGAAGTCGCAAGACGAAACGCGTCATGCTGTTTGCATTAAAAGCTTTGCAATCCCAGTGTGCTCCAGTGTGTCTTTTAAAGAGGGACACTTTGTTTAGTGATATTTACACGTGCATTGCCGTTTGCATGAAGGATGCACCCGCCTAAAGAAGTTCAGCAGGAAAGCGGCGTTTGTTAATGCATCTGTGGATAATAAGCCTGCTTGAACCGCCAATGAAAAGGAATCCTGTTATCTGGTTTGTGACTAACACAGGTAGTACCGATGACTGACATCGTCTACATGAAAACGGGATCCAAAATCAGCGGCAGGCGAAATGGGGATAAAGCCGACCAACAAGCTCCACAACTTACCCCTGGCAGGGCCAGTGTGTTGATACCAGGAATATTGGAAGACAACTCAAGTGGAACTTAGCCACGAACCTGGTGAATGGCATGAATGTCAACGCCCGACAAACACACTATAAGATGGCAGCCACAAGCAGAGTGATTGAGAAGGGGGAGGAACATGAAAACAGTCCCTCTTCACTATTGCCAGAAGGGGTGGAGCGCGGCTGACATTTAAAACTCTGACAATGAGAAGTTTTTAACTTGTGCACACAGCGTCTGAGGAAGTCGCAAGACGAAACGCGTCATGCTGTTTGCATTAAAAGCTTTGCAATCCCAGTGTGCTCCAGTGTGTCTTTTAAAGAGGGACACTTTGTTTAGTGATATTTACACGTGCATTGCCGTTTGCACGAAGGATGCACCCGCCTAAAGAAGTTCAGCAGGAAAGCGGCGTTTGTTAAGGCATCTATGGATAATAAGCCTGCTTGAACCGCCAATGAAAAGGAATCCTGTTATCTGGTTTGTGACTAACACAGGTAGTACCGATGACTGACATCGTCTACATGAAAACGGGATCCGAAATCAGCGGCAGGCGAAATGGGGATAAAGCCGACCAACAAGCTCCACAACTTACCCCTGGCAGGGCCAGTGTGTTGATACCAGGAATATTGGAAGACAACTCAAGTGGAACTTAGCCACGAACCTGGTGAATGGCACGAATGTCAACGCCCAACAAACACACTATAAGATGGCAGCCACAAGCAGAGTGATTGAGAAGGGGGAGGAACATGAAAACAGTCCCTCTTCACTATTGCCAGAAGGGGTGTAGTGCGGCTGACATTTAAAACTCTGACAATGAGAAGTTTTTAACTTGTGCACACAGCGTCTGAGGAAGTCGCAAGACGAAACGCGTCATGCTGTTTGCATTAAAAGCTTTGCAATCCCAGTGTGCTCCAGTGTGTCTTTTAAAGAGGGACACTTTGTTTAGTGATATTTACACGTGCATTGCCGTTTGCACGAAGGATGCACCCGCCTAAAGAAGTTCAGCAGGAAAGCGGCGTTTGTTAAGGCATCTGTGGATAATAAGCCTGCTTGAACCGCCAATGAAAAGGAATCCTTTTATCTGGTTTGTGACTAACACAGGTAGGACCGATGACTGACATCGTCTACATGAAAACGGGATCCGAAATCAGCGGCAGGCGAAATGGGGATAAAGCCGACCAACAAGCTCCACAACTTACCACTGGCAGGGCCAGTGTGTTGATACCAGGAATATTGGAAGACAACTCAAGTGGAACTTAGCCACGAACCTGGTGAATGGCACGAATGTCAACGCCCGACAAACACACTATAAGATGGCAGCCACAAGCAGAGTGATTGAGAAGGGGGAGGAACATGAAAACAGTCCCTCTTCACTATTGCCAGAAGGGGTGGAGCGCGGCTGACATTTAAAACTCTGACAATGAAAAGTTTTTAACTTGTGCACACAGCGTCTGAGGAAGTCGCAAGATGAAACGCGTCATGCTGTTTGCATTAAAAGCTTTGCAATACCAGTGTGCTCCAGTGTGTCTTTTAAAGAGGGACACTTTGTTTAGTGATATTTACACGTGCATTGCCGTTTGCACGAAGGATGCACCCGCCTAAAGAAGTTCAGCAGGAAAGCGGCGTTTGTTAAGGCATCTGTGGATAATAAGCCTGCTTGAACCGCCAATGAAAAGGAATCCTGTTATCTGGTTTGTGACTAACACAGGTAGTACCGATGACTGACATCGTCTACATGAAAACGGGATCCGAAATCAGCGGCAGGCGAAATGGGGATAAAGCCGACCAACAAGCTCCACAACTTACCCCTGGCAGGGCCAGTGTGTTGATACCAGGAATATTGGAAGACAACTCAAGTGGAACTTAGCCACGAACCTGGTGAATGGCACGAATGTCAACGCCCAACAAACACACTATAAGATGGCAGCCACAAGCAGAGTGATTGAGAAGGGGGAGGAACATGAAAACAGTCCCTCTTCACTATTGCCAGAAGGGGTGGAGCACGGCTGACATTTAAAAGTCTGACAATGAGAAGTTTTTAACTTGTGCACACAGCGTCTGAGGAAGTCGCAAGACGAAACGCGTCATGCTGTTTGCATTAAAAGCTTTGCAATCCCAGTGTGCTCCAGTGTGTCTTTTAAAGAGGGACACTTTGTTTAGTGATATTTACACGTGCATTGCCGTTTGCATGAAGGATGCACCCGCCTAAAGAAGTTCAGCAGGAAAGCGGCGTTTGTTAAGGCATCTGTGGATAATAAGCCTGCTTGAACCGCCAATGAAAAGGAATCCTGTTATCTGGTTTGTGACTAACACAGGTAGTACCGATGACTGACATCGTCTACATGAAAACGGGATCCGAAATCAGCGGCAGGCGAAATGGGGATAAAGCCGACCAACAAGCTCCACAACTTACCCCTGGCAGGGCCAGTGTGTTGATACCAGGAATATTGGAAGACAACTCAAGTGGAACTTAGCCACGAACCTGGTGAATGGCACGAATGTCAACGCCCGACAAACACACTATAAGATGGCAGCCACAAGCAGAGTGATTGAGAAGGGGGAGGAACATGAAAACAGTCCCTCTTCACTATTGCCAGAAGGGGTGGAGCGCGGCTGACATTTAAATCTCTGACAATGAGAAGTTTTTAACTTGTGCACACAGCGTCTGAGGAAGTCGCAAGACGAAACGCGTCATGCTGTTTGCATTAAAAGCTTTGCAATCCCAGTGTGCTCCAGTGTGTCTTTTAAAGAGGGACACTTTGTTTAGTGATATTTACACGTGCATTGCCGTTTGCACGAAGGATGCACCCGCCTAAAGAAGTTCAGCAGGAAAGCGGCGTTTGTTAAGGCATCTATGGATAATAAGCCTGCTTGAACCGCCAATGAAAAGGAATCCTGTTATCTGGTTTGTGACTAACACAGGTAGTACCGATGACTGACATCGTCTACATGAAAACGGGATCCGAAATCAGCGGCAGGCGAAATGGGGATAAAGCCGACCAACAAGCTCCACAACTTACCCCTGGCAGGGCCAGTGTGTTGATACCAGGAATATTGGAAGACAACTCAAGTGGAACTTAGCCACGAACCTGGTGAATGGCACGAATGTCAACGCCCAACAAACACACTATAAGATGGCAGCCACAAGCAGAGTGATTGAGAAGGGGGAGGAACATGAAAACAGTCCCTCTTCACTATTGCAAGAAGGGGTGGAGCGCGGCTGACATTTAAAACTCTGACAATGAGAAGTTTTTAACTTGTGCACACAGCGTCTGAGGAAGTCGCAAGACGAAACGCGTCATGCTGTTTGCATTAAAAGCTTTGCAATCCCAGTGTGCTCCAGTGTGTCTTTTAAAGAGGGACACTTTGTTTAGTGATATTTACACGTGCATTGCCGTTTGCACGAAGGATGCACCCGCCTAAAGAAGTTCAGCAGGAAAGCGGCGTTTGTTAAGGCATCTGTGGATAATAAGCCTGCTTGAACCGCCAATGAAAAGGAATCCTTTTATCTGGTTTGTGACTAACACAGGTAGGACCGATGACTGACATCGTCTACATGAAAACGGGATCCGAAATCAGCGGCAGGCGAAATGGGGATAAAGCCGACCAACAAGCTCCACAACTTACCCCTGGTAGGGCCAGTGTGTTGATACCAGGAATATTGGAAGACAACTCAAGTGGAACTTAGCCACGAACCTGGTGAATGGCACGAATGTCAACGCCCGACAAACACACTATAAGATGGCAGCCACAAGCAGAGTGATTGAGAAGGGGGAGGAACATGAAAACAGTCCCTCTTCACTATTGCCAGAAGGGGTGGAGCGCGGCTGACATTTGAAACTCTGACAATGAGAAGTTTTTAACTTGTGCACACAGCGTCTGAGGAAGTCGCAAGACGAAACGCGTCATGCTGTTTGCATTAAAAGCTTTGCAATCCCAGTGTGCTCCAGTGTGTCTTTTAAAGAGGGACACTTTGTTTAGTGATATTTACACGTGCATTGCCGTTTGCACGAAGGATGCACCCGCCTAAAGAAGTTCAGCAGGAAAGCGGCGTTTGTTAAGGCATCTGTGGATAATAAGCCTGCTTGAACCACCAATGAAAAGGAATCCTGTTATCTGGTTTGTGACTAACACAGGTAGTACCGATGACTGACATCGTCTACATGAAAACGGGATCCGAAATCAGCGGCAGGCGAAATGGGGATAAAGCCGACCAACAAGCTCCACAACTTACCCCTGGCAGGGCCAGTGTGTTGATACCAGGAATATTGGAAGACAACTCAAGTGGAACTTAGCCACGAACCTGGTGAATGGCACGAATGTCAACGCCCAACAAACACACTATAAGATGGCAGCCACAAGCAGAGTGATTGAGAAGGGGGAGGAACATGAAAACAGTCCCTCTTCACTATTGCCAGAAGGGGTGGAGCACGGCTGACATTTAAAACTCTGACAATGAGAAGTTTTTAACTTGTGCACACAGCGTCTGAGGAAGTCGCAAGACGAAACGCGTCATGCTGTTTGCATTAAAAGCTTTGCAATCCCAGTGTGCTCCAGTGTGTCTTTTAAAGAGGGACACTTTGTTTAGTGATATTTACACGTGCATTGCCGTTTGCATGAAGGATGCACCCGCCTAAAGAAGTTCAGCAGGAAAGCGGCGTTTGTTAATGCATCTGTGGATAATAAGCCTGCTTGAACCGCCAATGAAAAGGAATCCTGTTATCTGGTTTGTGACTAACACAGGTAGTACCGATGACTGACATCGTCTACATGAAAACGGGATCCGAAATCAGCGGCAGGCGAAATGGGGATAAAGCCGACCAACAAGCTCCACAACTTACCCCTGGCAGGGCCAGTGTGTTGATACCAGGAATATTGGAAGACAACTCAAGTGGAACTTAGCCACGAACCTGGTGAATGGCATGAATGTCAACGCCCGACAAACACACTATAAGATGGCAGCCACAAGCAGAGTGATTGAGAAGGGGGAGGAACATGAAAACAGTCCCTCTTCACTATTGCCAGAAGGGGTGGAGCGCGGCTGACATTTAAAACTCTGACAATGAGAAGTTTTTAACTTGTGCACACAGCGTCTGAGGAAGTCGCAAGACGAAACGCGTCATGCTGTTTGCATTAAAAGCTTTGCAATCCCAGTGTGCTCCAGTGTGTCTTTTAAAGAGGGACACTTTGTTTAGTGATATTTACACGTGCATTGCCGTTTGCACGAAGGATGCACCCGCCTAAAGAAGTTCAGCAGGAAAGCGGCGTTTGTTAAGGCATCTATGGATAATAAGCCTGCTTGAACCGCCAATGAAAAGGAATCCTGTTATCTGGTTTGTGACTAACACAGGTAGTACCGATGACTGACATCGTCTACATGAAAACGGGATCCGAAATCAGCGGCAGGCGAAATGGGGATAAAGCCGACCAACAAGCTCCACAACTTACCCCTGGCAGGGCCAGTGTGTTGATACCAGGAATATTGGAAGACAACTCAAGTGGAACTTAGCCACGAACCTGGTGAATGGCACGAATGTCAACGCCCAACAAACACACTATAAGATGGCAGCCACAAGCAGAGTGATTGAGAAGGGGGAGGAACATGAAAACAGTCCCTCTTCACTATTGCCAGAAGGGGTGTAGTGCGGCTGACATTTAAAACTCTGACAATGAGAAGTTTTTAACTTGTGCACACAGCGTCTGAGGAAGTCGCAAGACGAAACGCGTCATGCTGTTTGCATTAAAAGCTTTGCAATCCCAGTGTGCTCCAGTGTGTCTTTTAAAGAGGGACACTTTGTTTAGTGATATTTACACGTGCATTGCCGTTTGCACGAAGGATGCACCCGCCTAAAGAAGTTCAGCAGGAAAGCGGCGTTTGTTAAGGCATCTGTGGATAATAAGCCTGCTTGAACCGCCAATGAAAAGGAATCCTTTTATCTGGTTTGTGACTAACACAGGTAGGACCGATGACTGACATCGTCTACATGAAAACGGGATCCGAAATCAGCGGCAGGCGAAATGGGGATAAAGCCGACCAACAAGCTCCACAACTTACCCCTGGCAGGGCCAGTGTGTTGATACCAGGAATATTGGAAGACAACTCAAGTGGAACTTAGCCACGAACCTGGTGAATGGCACGAATGTCAACGCCCGACAAACACACTATAAGATGGCAGCCACAAGCAGAGTGATTGAGAAGGGGGAGGAACATGAAAACAGTCCCTCTTCACTATTGCCAGAAGGGGTGGAGCGCGGCTGACATTTAAAACTCTGACAATGAGAAGTTTTTAACTTGTGCACACAGCGTCTGAGGAAGTCGCAAGATGAAACGCGTCATGCTGTTTGCATTAAAAGCTTTGCAATACCAGTGTGCTCCAGTGTGTCTTTTAAAGAGGGACACTTTGTTTAGTGATATTTACACGTGCATTGCCGTTTGCACGAAGGATGCACCCGCCTAAAGAAGTTCAGCAGGAAAGCGGCGTTTGTTAAGGCATCTATGGATAATAAGCCTACTTGAACCGCCAATGAAAAGGAATCCTGTTATCTGGTTTGTGACTAACACAGGTAGTACCGATGACTGACATCGTCTACATGAAAACGGGATCCGAAATCAGCGGCAGGCGAAATGGGGATAAAGCCGACCAACAAGCTCCACAACTTACCCCTGGCAGGGCCAGTGTGTTGATACCAGGAATATTGGAAGACAACTCAAGTGGAACTTAGCCACGAACCTGGTGAATGGCACGAATGTCAACGCCCAACAAACACACTATAAGATGGCAGCCACAAGCAGAGTGATTGAGAAGGGGGAGGAACATGAAAACAGTCCCTCTTCACTATTGCAAGAAGGGGTGGAGCGCGGCTGACATTTAAAACTCCGACAATGAGAAGTTTTTAACTTGTGCACACAGCGTCTGAGGAAGTCGCAAGACGAAACGCGTCATGCTGTTTGCATTAAAAGCTTTGCAATCCCAGTGTGCTCCAGTGTGTCTTTTAAAGAGGGACACTTTGTTTAGTGATATTTACACGTGCATTGCCGTTTGCACGAAGGATGCACCCGCCTAAAGAAGTTCAGCAGGAAAGCGGCGTTTGTTAAGGCATCTGTGGATAATAAGCCTGCTTGAACCGCCAATGAAAAGGAATCCTTTTATCTGGTTTGTGACTAACACAGGTAGGACCGATGACTGACATCGTCTACATGAAAACGGGATCCGAAATCAGCGGCAGGCGAAATGGGGATAAAGCCGACCAACAAGCTCCACAACTTACCCCTGGCAGGGCCAGTGTGTTGATACCAGGAATATTGGAAGACAACTCAAGTGGAACTTAGCCACGAACCTGGTGAATGGCACGAATGTCAACGCCCAACAAACACACTATAAGATGGCAGCCACAAGCAGAGTGATTGAGAAGGGGGAGGAACATGAAAACAGTCCCTCTTCACTATTGCCAGAAGGGGTGGAGCACGGCTGACATTTAAAACTCTGACAATGAGAAGTTTTTAACTTGTGCACACAGCGTCTGAGGAAGTCGCAAGACGAAACGCGTCATGCTGTTTGCATTAAAAGCTTTGCAATCCCAGTGTGCTCCAGTGTGTCTTTTAAAGAGGGACACTTTGTTTAGTGATATTTACACGTGCATTGCCGTTTGCATGAAGGATGCACCCGCCTAAAGAAGTTCAGCAGGAAAGCGGCGTTTGTTAATGCATCTGTGGATAATAAGCCTGCTTGAACCGCCAATGAAAAGGAATCCTGTTATCTGGTTTGTGACTAACACAGGTAGTACCGATGACTGACATCGTCTACATGAAAACGGGATCCGAAATCAGCGGCAGGCGAAATGGGGATAAAGCCGACCAACAAGCTCCACAACTTACCCCTGGCAGGGCCAGTGTGTTGATACCAGGAATATTGGAAGACAACTCAAGTGGAACTTAGCCACGAACCTGGTGAATGGCATGAATGTCAACGCCCGACAAACACACTATAAGATGGCAGCCACAAGCAGAGTGATTGAGAAGGGGGAGGAACATGAAAACAGTCCCTCTTCACTATTGCCAGAAGGGGTGGAGCGCGGCTGACATTTAAAACTCTGACAATGAGAAGTTTTTAACTTGTGCACACAGCGTCTGAGGAAGTCGCAAGACGAAACGCGTCATGCTGTTTGCATTAAAAGCTTTGCAATCCCAGTGTGCTCCAGTGTGTCTTTTAAAGAGGGACACTTTGTTTAGTGATATTTACACGTGCATTGCCGTTTGCACGAAGGATGCACCCACCTAAAGAAGTTCAGCAGGAAAGCGGCGTTTGTTAAGGCATCTATGGATAATAAGCCTGCTTGAACCGCCAATGAAAAGGAATCCTGTTATCTGGTTTGTGACTAACACAGGTAGTACCGATGACTGACATCGTCTACATGAAAACGGGATCCGAAATCAGCGGCAGGCGAAATGGGGATAAAGCCGACCAACAAGCTCCAAAACTTACCCCTGGCAGGGCAAGTGTGTTGATACCAGGAATATTGGAAGACAACTCAAGTGGAACTTAGCCACGAACCTGGTGAATGGCACGAATGTCAACGCCCAACAAACACACTATAAGATGGCAGCCACAAGCAGAGTGATTGAGAAGGGGGAGGAACATGAAAACAGTCCCTCTTCACTATTGCCAGAAGGGGTGGAGCACGGCTGACATTTAAAACTCTGACAATGAGAAGTTTTTAACTTGTGCACACAGCGTCTGAGGAAGTCGCAAGACGAAACGCGTCATGCTGTTTGCATTAAAAGCTTTGCAATCCCAGTGTGCTCCAGTGTGTCTTTTAAAGAGGGACACTTTGTTTAGTGATATTTACACGTGCATTGCCGTTTGCATGAAGGATGCACCCGCCTAAAGAAGTTCAGCAGGAAAGCGGCGTTTGTTAAGGCATCTATGGATAATAAGCCTGCTTGAACCGCCAATGAAAAGGAATCCTGTTATCTGGTTTGTGACTAACACAGGTAGTACCGATGACTGACATCGTCTACATGAAAACGGGATCCGAAATCAGCGGCAGGCGAAATGGGGATAAAGCCGACCAACAAGCTCCACACTTACCCCTGGCAGGGCCAGTGTGTTGATACCAGGAATATTGGAAGACAACTCAAGTGGAACTTAGCCACGAACCTGGTGAATGGCACGAATGTCAACGCCCAACAAACACACTATAAGATGGCAGCCACAAGCAGAGTGATTGAGAAGGGGGAGGAACATGAAAACAGTCCCTCTTCACTATTGCCAGAAGGGGTGGAGCACGGCTGACATTTAAAACTCTGACAATGAGAAGTTTTTAACTTGTGCACACAGCGTCTGAGGAAGTCGCAAGACGAAACGCGTCATGCTGTTTGCATTAAAAGCTTTGCAATCCCAGTGTGCTCCAGTGTGTCTTTTAAAGAGGGACACTTTGTTTAGTGATATTTACACGTGCATTGCCGTTTGCACGAAGGATGCACCCGCCTAAAGAAGTTCAGCAGGAAAGCGGCGTTTGTTAAGGCATCTGTGGATAATAAGCCTGCTTGAACCGCCAATGAAAAGGAATCCTTTTATCTGGTTTGTGACTAACACAGGTAGGACCGATGACTGACATCGTCTACATGAAAATGGGATCCGAAATCAGCGGCAGGCGAAATGGGGATAAAGCCGACCAACAAGCTCCACAACTTACCCCTGGCAGGGCCAGTGTGTTGATACCAGGAATATTGGAAGACAACTCAAGTGGAACTTAGCCACGAACCTGGTGAATGGCACGAATGTCAACGCCCGACAAACACACTATAAGATGGCAGCCACAAGCAGAGTGATTGAGAAGGGGGAGGAACATGAAAACAGTCCCTCTTCACTATTGCCAGAAGGGGTGGAGCGCGGCTGACATTTAAAACTCTGACAATGAGAAGTTTTTAACTTGTGCACACAGCGTCTGAGGAAGTCGCAAGATGAAACGCGTCATGCTGTTTGCATTAAAAGCTTTGCAATACCAGTGTGCTCCAGTGTGTCTTTTAAAGAGGGACACTTTGTTTAGTGATATTTACACGTGCATTGCCGTTTGCACGAAGGATGCACCCGCCTAAAGAAGTTCAGCAGGAAAGCGGCGTTTGTTAAGGCATCTATGGATAATAAGCCTACTTGAACCGCCAATGAAAAGGAATCCTGTTATCTGGTTTGTGACTAACACAGGTAGTACCGATGACTGACATCGTCTACATGAAAACGGGATCCGAAATCAGCGGCAGGCGAAATGGGGATAAAGCCGACCAACAAGCTCCACAACTTACCCCTGGCAGGGCCAGTGTGTTGATACCAGGAATATTGGAAGACAACTCAAGTGGAACTTAGCCACGAACCTGGTGAATGGCACGAATGTCAACGCCCAACAAACACACTATAAGATGGCAGCCACAAGCAGAGTGATTGAGAAGGGGGAGGAACATGAAAACAGTCCCTCTTCACTATTGCAAGAAGGGGTGGAGCGCGGCTGACATTTAAAACTCTGACAATGAGAAGTTTTTAACTTGTGCACACAGCGTCTGAGGAAGTCGCAAGACGAAACACGTCATGCTGTTTGCATTAAAAGCTTTGCAATCCCAGTGTGCTCCAGTGTGTCTTTTAAAGAGGGACACTTTGTTTAGTGATATTTACACGTGCATTGCCGTTTGCACGAAGGATGCACCCGCCTAAAGAAGTTCAGCAGGAAAGCGGCGTTTGTTAAGGCATCTGTGGATAATAAGCCTGCTTGAACCGCCAATGAAAAGGAATCCTTTTATCTGGTTTGTGACTAACACAGGTAGGACCGATGACTGACATCGTCTACATGAAAACGGGATCCGAAATCAGCGGCAGGCGAAATGGGGATAAAGCCGACCAACAAGCTCCACAACTTACCCCTGGCAGGGCCAGTGTGTTGATACCAGGAATATTGGAAGACAACTCAAGTGGAACTTAGCCACGAACCTGGTGAATGGCATGAATGTCAACGCCCGACAAACACACTATAAGATGGCAGCCACAAGCAGAGTGATTGAGAAGGGGGAGGAACATGAAAACAGTCCCTCTTCACTATTGCCAGAAGGGGTGGAGCGCGGCTGACATTTAAAACTCTGACAATGAGAAGTTTTTAACTTGTGCACACAGCGTCTGAGGAAGTCGCAAGACGAAACGCGTCATGCTGTTTGCATTAAAAGCTTTGCAATCCCAGTGTGCTCCAGTGTGTCTTTTAAAGAGGGACACTTTGTTTAGTGATATTTACACGTGCATTGCCGTTTGCACGAAGGATGCACCCGCCTAAAGAAGTTCAGCAGGAAAGCGGCGTTTGTTAAGGCATCTATGGATAATAAGCCTGCTTGAACCGCCAATGAAAAGGAATCCTGTTATCTGGTTTGTGACTAACACAGGTAGTACCGATGACTGACATCGTCTACATGAAAACGGGATCCGAAATCAGCGGCAGGCGAAATGGGGATAAAGCCGACCAACAAGCTCCACAACTTACCCCTGGCAGGGCCAGTGTGTTGATACCAGGAATATTGGAAGACAACTCAAGTGGAACTTAGCCACGAACCTGGTGAATGGCACGAATGTCAACGCCCAACAAACACACTATAAGATGGCAGCCACAAGCAGAGTGATTGAGAAGGGGGAGGAACATGAAAACAGTCCCTCTTCACTATTGCCAGAAGGGGTGGAGCACGGCTGAAATTTAAAACTCTGACAATGAGAAGTTTTTAACTTGTGCACACAGCGTCTGAGGAAGTCGCAAGACGAAACGCGTCATGCTGTTTGCATTAAAAGCTTTGCAATCCCAGTGTGCTCCAGTGTGTCTTTTAAAGAGGGACACTTTGTTTAGTGATATTTACACGTGCATTGCCGTTTGCATGAAGGATGCACCCGCCTAAAGAAGTTCAGCAGGAAAGCGGCGTTTGTTAAGGCATCTATGGATAATAAGCCTGCTTGAACCGCCAATGAAAAGGAATCCTGTTATCTGGTTTGTGACTAACACAGGTAGTACCGATGACTGACATCGTCTACATGAAAACGGGATCCGAAATCAGCGGCAGGCGAAATGGGGATAAAGCCGACCAACAAGCTCCACAACTTACCCCTGGCAGGGCCAGTGTGTTGATACCAGGAATATTGGAAGACAACTCAAGTGGAACTTAGCCACGAACCTGGTGAATAATGGCACGAATGTCAACGCCCAACAAACACACTATAAGATGGCAGCCACAAGCAGAGTGATTGAGAAGGGGGAGGAACATGAAAACAGTCCCTCTTCACTATTGCCAGAAGGGGTGTAGTGCGGCTGACATTTAAAACTCTGACAATGAGAAGTTTTTAACTTGTGCACACAGCGTCTGAGGAAGTCGCAAGACGAAACGCGTCATGCTGTTTGCATTAAAAGCTTTGCAATCCCAGTGTGCTCCAGTGTGTCTTTTAAAGAGGGACACTTTGTTTAGTGATATTTACACGTGCATTGCCGTTTGCACGAAGGATGCACCCGCCTAAAGAAGTTCAGCAGGAAAGCGGCGTTTGTTAAGGCATCTGTGGATAATAAGCCTGCTTGAACCGCCAATGAAAAGGAATCCTTTTATCTGGTTTGTGACTAACACAGGTAGGACCGATGACTGACATCGTCTACATGAAAACGGGATCCGAAATCAGCGGCAGGCGAAATGGGGATAAAGCCGACCAACAAGCTCCACAACTTACCCCTGGCAGGGCCAGTGTGTTGATACCAGGAATATTGGAAGACAACTCAAGTGGAACTTAGCCACGAACCTGGTGAATGGCACGAATGTCAAAGCCCGACAAACACACTATAAGATGGCAGCCACAAGCAGAGTGATTGAGAAGGGGGAGGAACATGAAAACAGTCCCTCTTCACTATTGCCAGAAGGGGTGGAGCGCGGCTGACATTTAAAACTCTGACAATGAGAAGTTTTTAACTTGTGCACACAGCGTCTGAGGAAGTCGCAAGATGAAACGCGTCATGCTGTTTGCATTAAAAGCTTTGCAATACCAGTGTGCTCCAGTGTGTCTTTTAAAGAGGGACACTTTGTTTAGTGATATTTACACGTGCATTGCCGTTTGCACGAAGGATGCACCCGCCTAAAGAAGTTCAGCAGGAAAGCGGCGTTTGTTAAGGCATCTATGGATAATAAGCCTACTTGAACCGCCAATGAAAAGGAATCCTGTTATCTGGTTTGTGACTAACACAGGTAGTACCGATGACTGACATCGTCTACATGAAAACGGGATCCGAAATCAGCGGCAGGCGAAATGGGGATAAAGCCGACCAACAAGCTCCACAACTTACCCCTGGCAGGGCCAGTGTGTTGATACCAGGAATATTGGAAGACAACTCAAGTGGAACTTAGCCACGAACCTGGTGAATGGCACGAATGTCAACGCCCAACAAACACACTATAAGATGGCAGCCACAAGCAGAGTGATTGAGAAGGGGGAGGAACATGAAAACAGTCCCTCTTCACTATTGCAAGAAGGGGTGGAGCGCGGCTGACATTTAAAACTCTGACAATGAGAAGTTTTTAACTTGTGCACACAGCGTCTGAGGAAGTCGCAAGACGAAACGCGTCATGCTGTTTGCATTAAAAGCTTTGCAATCCCAGTGTGCTCCAGTGTGTCTTTTAAAGAGGGACACTTTGTTTAGTGATATTTACACGTGCATTGCCGTTTGCACGAAGGATGCACCCGCCTAAAGAAGTTCAGCAGGAAAGCGGCGTTTGTTAAGGCATCTGTGGATAATAAGCCTGCTTGAACCGCCAATGAAAAGGAATCCTTTTATCTGGTTTGTGACTAACACAGGTAGGACCGATGACTGACATCGTCTACATGAAAACGGGATCCGAAATCAGCGGCAGGCGAAATGGGGATAAAGCCGACCAACAAGCTCCACAACTTACCCCTGGCAGGGCCAGTGTGTTGATACCAGGAATATTGGAAGACAACTCAAGTGGAACTTAGCCACGAACCTGGTGAATGGCACGAATGTCAACGCCCGACAAACACACTATAAGATGGCAGCCACAAGCAGAGTGATTGAGAAGGGGGAGGAACATGAAAACAGTCCCTCTTCACTATTGCCAGAAGGGGTGGAGCGCGGCTGACATTTAAAACTCTGACAATGAGAAGTTTTTAACTTGTGCACACAGCGTCTGAGGAAGTCGCAAGACGAAACGCGTCATGCTGTTTGCATTAAAAGCTTTGCAATCCCAGTGTGCTCCAGTGTGTCTTTTAAAGAGGGACACTTTGTTTAGTGATATTTACACGTGCATTGCCGTTTGCACGAAGGATGCACCCGCCTAAAGAAGTTCAGCAGGAAAGCGGCGTTTGTTAAGGCATCTGTGGATAATAAGCCTGCTTGAACCGCCAATGAAAAGGAATCCTGTTATCTGGTTTGTGACTAACACAGGTAGTACCGATGACTGACATCGTCTACATGAAAACGGGATCCGAAATCAGCGGCAGGCGAAATGGGGATAAAGCCGACCAACAAGCTCCACAACTTACCCCTGGCAGGGCCAGTGTGTTGATACCAGGAATATTGGAAGACAACTCAAGTGGAACTTAGCCACGAACCTGGTGAATGGCACGAATGTCAACGCCCAACAAACACACTATAAGATGGCAGCCACAAGCAGAGTGATTGAGAAGGGGGAGGAACATGAAAACAGTCCCTCTTCACTATTGCCAGAAGGGGTGGAGCACGGCTGACATTTAAAACTCTGACAATGAGAAGTTTTTAACTTGTGCACACAGCGTCTGAGGAAGTCGCAAGACGAAACGCGTCATGCTGTTTGCATTAAAAGCTTTGCAATCCCAGTGTGCTCCAGTGTGTCTTTTAAAGAGGGACACTTTGTTTAGTGATATTTACACGTGCATTGCCGTTTGCATGAAGGATGCACCCGCCTAAAGAAGTTCAGCAGGAAAGCGGCGTTTGTTAATGCATCTGTGGATAATAAGCCTGCTTGAACCGCCAATGAAAAGGAATCCTGTTATCTGGTTTGTGACTAACACAGGTAGTACCGATGGCTGACATCGTCTACATGAAAACGGGATCCGAAATCAGCGGCAGGCGAAATGGGGATAAAGCCGACCAACAAGCTCCACAACTTACCCCTGGCAGGGCCAGTGTGTTGATACCAGGAATATTGGAAGACAACTCAAGTGGAACTTAGCCACGAACCTGGTGAATGGCATGAATGTCAACGCCCGACAAACACACTATAAGATAGCAGCCACAAGCAGAGTGATTGAGAAGGGGGAGGAACATGAAAACAGTCCCTCTTCACTATTGCCAGAAGGGGTGGAGCGCGGCTGACATTTAAAACTCTGACAATGAGAAGTTTTTAACTTGTGCACACAGCGTCTGAGGAAGTCGCAAGACGAAACGCGTCATGCTGTTTGCATTAAAAGCTTTGCAATCCCAGTGTGCTCCAGTGTGTCTTTTAAAGAGGGACACTTTGTTTAGTGATATTTACACGTGCATTGCCGTTTGCACGAAGGATGCACCCGCCTAAAGAAGTTCAGCAGGAAAGCGGCGTTTGTTAAGGCATCTATGGATAATAAGCCTGCTTGAACCGCCAATGAAAAGGAATCCTGTTATCTGGTTTGTGACTAACACAGGTAGTACCGATGACTGACATCGTCTACATGAAAACGGGATCCGAAATCAGCGGCAGGCGAAATGGGGATAAAGCCGAACAACAAGCTCCACAACTTACCCCTGGCAGGGCCAGTGTGTTGATACCAGGAATATTGGAAGACAACTCAAGTGGAACTTAGCCACGAACCTGGTGAATGGCACGAATGTCAACGCCCAACAAACACACTATAAGATGGCAGCCACAAGCAGAGTGATTGAGAAGGGGGAGGAACATGAAAACAGTCCCTCTTCACTATTGCCAGAAGGGGTGTAGTGCGGCTGACATTTAAAACTCTGACAATGAGAAGTTTTTAACTTGTGCACACAGCGTCTGAGGAAGTCGCAAGACGAAACGCGTCATGCTGTTTGCATTAAAAGCTTTGCAATCCCAGTGTGCTCCAGTGTGTCTTTTAAAGAGGGACACTTTGTTTAGTGATATTTACACGTGCATTGCCGTTTGCATGAAGGATGCACCCGCCTAAAGAAGTTCAGCAGGAAAGCGGCGTTTGTTAAGGCATCTGTGGATAATAAGCCTGCTTGAACCGCCAATGAAAAGGAATCCTGTTATCTGGTTTGTGACTAACACAGGTAGTACCGATGACTGACATCGTCTACATGAAAACGGGATCCGAAATCAGCGGCAGGCGAAATGGGGATAAAGCCGACCAACAAGCTCCACAACTTACCCCTGGCAGGGCCAGTGTGTTGATACCAGGAATATTGGAAGACAACTCAAGTGGAACTTAGCCACGAACCTGGTGAATGGCACGAATGTCAACGCCCGACAAACACACTATAAGATGGCAGCCACAAGCAGAGTGATTGAGAAGGGGGAGGAACATGAAAACAGTCCCTCTTCACTATTGCCAGAAGGGGTGGAGCGCGGCTGACATTTAAAACTCTGACAATGAGAAGTTTTTAACTTGTGCACACAGCGTCTGAGGAAGTCGCAAGACGAAACGCGTCATGCTGTTTGCATTAAAAGCTTTGCAATCCCAGTGTGCTCCAGTGTGTCTTTTAAAGAGGGACACTTTGTTTAGTGATATTTACACGAGCATTGCCGTTTGCACGAAGGATGCACCCGCCTAAAGAAGTTCAGCAGGAAAGCGGCGTTTGTTAAGGCATCTGTGGATAATAAGCCTGCTTGAACCGCCAATGAAAAGGAATCCTGTTATCTGGTTTGTGACTAACACAGGTAGTACCGATGACTGACATCGTCTACATGAAAACGGGATCCGAAATCAGCGGCAGGCAAAATGGGGATAAAGCCGACCAACAAGCTCCACAACTTACCCCTGGCAGGGCCAGTGTGTTGATACCAGGAATATTGGAAGACAACTCAAGTGGAACTTAGCCACGAACCTGGTGAATGGCACGAATGTCAACACCCAACAAACACACTATAAGATGGCAGCCACAAGCAGAGTGATTGAGAAGGGGGAGGAACATGAAAACAGTCCCTCTTCACTATTGCCAGAAGGGGTGGAGCGCGGCTGACATTTAAAACTCTGACAATGAGAAGTTTTTAACTTGTGCACACAGCGTCTGAGGAAGTCGCAAGACGAAACGCGTCATGCTGTTTGCATTAAAAGCTTTGCAATCCCAGTGTGCTCCAGTGTGTCTTTTAAAGAGGGACACTTTGTTTAGTGATATTTACACGTGCATTGCCGTTTGCACGAAGGATGCACCCGCCTAAAGAAGTTCAGCAGGAAAGCGGCGTTTGTTAAGGCATCTGTGGATAATAAGCCTGCTTGAACCGCCAATGAAAAGGAATCCTGTTATCTGGTTTGTGACTAACACAGGTAGTACCGATGACTGACATCGTCTACATGAAAACGGGATCCGAAATCAGCGGCAGGCGAAATGGGGATAAAGCCGACCAACAAGCTCCACAACTTACCCCTGGCAGGGCCAGTGTGTTGATACCAGGAATATTGGAAGACAACTCAAGTGGAACTTAGCCACGAACCTGGTGAATGGCACGAATGTCAACGCCCAACAAACACACTATAAGATGGCAGCCACAAGCAGAGTGATTGAGAAGGGGGAGGAACATGAAAACAGTCCCTCTTCACTATTGCCAGAAGGGGTGGAGCACGGCTGACATTTAAAACTCTGACAATGAGAAGTTTTTAACTTGTGCACACAGCGTCTGAGGAAGTCGCAAGACGAAACGCGTCATGCTGTTTGCATTAAAAGCTTTGCAATCCCAGTGTGCTCCAGTGTGTCTTTTAAAGAGGGACACTTTGTTTAGTGATATTTACACGTGCATTGCCGTTTGCATGAAGGATGCACCCGCCTAAAGAAGTTCAGCAGGAAAGCGGCGTTTGTTAATGCATCTGTGGATAATAAGCCTGCTTGAACCGCCAATGAAAAGGAATCCTGTTATCTGGTTTGTGACTAACACAGGTAGTACCGATGGCTGACATCGTCTACATGAAAACGGGATCCGAAATCAGCGGCAGGCGAAATGGGGATAAAGCCGACCAACAAGCTCCACAACTTACCCCTGGCAGGGCCAGTGTGTTGATACCAGGAATATTGGAAGACAACTCAAGTGGAACTTAGCCACGAACCTGGTGAATGGCATGAATGTCAACGCCCGACAAACACACTATAAGATAGCAGCCACAAGCAGAGTGATTGAGAAGGGGGAGGAACATGAAAACAGTCCCTCTTCACTATTGCCAGAAGGGGTGGAGCGCGGCTGACATTTAAAACTCTGACAATGAGAAGTTTTTAACTTGTGCACACAGCGTCTGAGGAAGTCGCAAGACGAAACGCGTCATGCTGTTTGCATTAAAAGCTTTGCAATCCCAGTGTGCTCCAGTGTGTCTTTTAAAGAGGGACACTTTGTTTAGTGATATTTACACGTGCATTGCCGTTTGCACGAAGGATGCACCCGCCTAAAGAAGTTCAGCAGGAAAGCGGCGTTTGTTAAGGCATCTATGGATAATAAGCCTGCTTGAACCGCCAATGAAAAGGAATCCTGTTATCTGGTTTGTGACTAACACAGGTAGTACCGATGACTGACATCGTCTACATGAAAACGGGATCCGAAATCAGCGGCAGGCGAAATGGGGATAAAGCCGACCAACAAGCTCCACAACTTACCCCTGGCAGGGCCAGTGTGTTGATACCAGGAATATTGGAAGACAACTCAAGTGGAACTTAGCCACGAACCTGGTGAATGGCACGAATGTCAACGCCCAACAAACACACTATAAGATGGCAGCCACAAGCAGAGTGATTGAGAAGGGGGAGGAACATGAAAACAGTCCCTCTTCACTATTTCCAGAAGGGGTGTAGTGCGGCTGACATTTAAAACTCTGACAATGAGAAGTTTTTAACTTGTGCACACAGCGTCTGAGGAAGTCGCAAGACGAAACGCGTCATGCTGTTTGCATTAAAAGCTTTGCAATCCCAGTGTGCTCCAGTGTGTCTTTTAAAGAGGGACACTTTGTTTAGTGATATTTACACGTGCATTGCCGTTTGCATGAAGGATGCACCCGCCTAAAGAAGTTCAGCAGGAAAGCGGCGTTTGTTAAGGCATCTGTGGATAATAAGCCTGCTTGAACCGCCAATGAAAAGGAATCCTGTTATCTGGTTTGTGACTAACACAGGTAGTACCGATGACTGACATCGTCTACATGAAAACGGGATCCGAAATCAGCGGCAGGCGAAATGGGGATAAAGCCGACCAACAAGCTCCACAACTTACCCCTGGCAGGGCCAGTGTGTTGATACCAGGAATATTGGAAGACAACTCAAGTGGAACTTAGCCACGAACCTGGTGAATGGCACGAATGTCAACGCCCGACAAACACACTATAAGATGGCAGCCACAAGCAGAGTGATTGAGAAGGGGGAGGAACATGAAAACAGTCCCTCTTCACTATTGCCAGAAGGGGTGGAGCGCGGCTGACATTTAAAACTCTGACAATGAGAAGTTTTTAACTTGTGCACACAGCGTCTGAGGAAGTCGCAAGACGAAACGCGTCATGCTGTTTGCATTAAAAGCTTTGCAATCCCAGTGTGCTCCAGTGTGTCTTTTAAAGAGGGACACTTTGTTTAGTGATATTTACACGAGCATTGCCGTTTGCACGAAGGATGCACCCGCCTAAAGAAGTTCAGCAGGAAAGCGGCGTTTGTTAAGGCATCTGTGGATAATAAGCCTGCTTGAACCGCCAATGAAAAGGAATCCTGTTATCTGGTTTGTGACTAACACAGGTAGTACCGATGACTGACATCGTCTACATGAAAACGGGATCCGAAATCAGCGGCAGGCAAAATGGGGATAAAGCCGACCAACAAGCTCCACAACTTACCCCTGGCAGGGCCAGTGTGTTGATACCAGGAATATTGGAAGACAACTCAAGTGGAACTTAGCCACGAACCTGGTGAATGGCACGAATGTCAACACCCAACAAACACACTATAAGATGGCAGCCACAAGCAGAGTGATTGAGAAGGGGGAGGAACATGAAAACAGTCCCTCTTCACTATTGCCAGAAGGGGTGGAGCGCGGCTGACATTTAAAACTCTGACAATGAGAAGTTTTTAACTTGTGCATACAGCGTCTGAGGAAGTCGCAAGACGAAACGCGTCATGCTGTTTGCATTAAAAGCTTTGCAATCCCAGTGTGCTCCAGTGTGTCTTTTAAAGAGGGACACTTTGTTTAGTGATATATATATATATATATATATATATATATATATATATATATTACCTACTGGCGGTCGCCAGTAGGTATATATAGTTAGGATTTTTTCTCTATGGAACTTTTGAAAATTCTATGTCTAATAACTTTGAGGTTTGCGGACGGAATCGGCTGAAATTTTCAGGTAAATTGCACATTTTGTTTCCAATCAGCCCCTGAAAATTTGGGGGGTTTCATTAAGGGGGGGCCGAGAAAAAAGGGGGGTCCAAAAACGCGTTTTTCCCATTCATTTTTCCATAGGGCGTTTGGCCTCACTTTTAGCTCGAACGGCTGAATGGATTTACACGAAACTTGGCAAAATTGTAGGGACTGTTAGCCCGATGTGCCTTTGCTGGGTCTCAATATATGTGCTCCAGTGGATTTTGAGAAATTAACGTTTAAAAAACAGATATATCTGTGACAGCGTCCCGGATAGCGCTCCAGTTCGCGTACTTTTTGCGTAACGGAGCTTTGCGAAGCGAAGCTGATTGGATCTCCGGTGTCTGTCAACATTCTAAACAGTCCGGAGCGGCCGCCATCTTGTCTCTCGGTAGGATCGAGAGACAAGAGGAGGAGAAAAACGAAGGGGGAATTTAATGAAAGGGGGCAAGGTAGACCCTTCTTGACCCCCTAGGAATGATGTTGGGGTTATTAAAGAAGCGCTTTCCGGTTCGCGAACCGGGTAGCCAATCGGGACGCGAAACGGGAATTCGCCATTTTGTGTTTCGATTTAATTAAATTACAAGATGGAGGAAAAACAATGTGAGAAATGGGTATAAGGGGGTACGGGAGACGTATCCTGACCCCCTATGTTTTCTGAGGGTGGTTGAGGAGGCTCATATATGTTGATACTTGTCTTCCAGCGGCTGCGCGTGAGTGTTTTTTTTTTTTTTTGCTTCGTGACGTCTGTTAACGTTCGATTCGAAGTAAATCAGGGAGTGTTGACCGCCATTTTGACACTGCGAGTAAATATATTGTTAAAAATAATTGTTATAAATTAATCCGTATTGATAAACATTGTCTGCGCCATCTTGCCTTTATTCCAATGCCACACTTTTGTCGTGCACGGCAGCCATTTTAGATGCCTTGACCAGACCCACTCTCTGCACGCCGCCGATCCTCAGCATGGCTCCCCACCCTCGCAAGCATCTCCTCCATGCACTGGTCACCCACGCTCTCTCTCTCATGCATGGGCCATAAACCTCCTCCCATATGCGCTGCTCTTCCCTGAGAATCACACCCCGTGCTGAGGAAAATTCAGCCCAGATTACAACCGATGCCCAGGCTGCTGGCACAAGACGCCACTTAGTTCCCATCTTGAACGGTTACCAAATAAAGAGACGGGCGCTGGAAGCAGGAACACAAGAACAGAGTTTTATTTCTCATGAGGAGAGCTTGTCATTTCGGACACGCACATAGTGTCTTCAGGAGGTGCTCTAACAAGTTTCTCTGAGGTTTCGTCTTTTATACACATGTTTATGATGCAGAAACATTCCTTATTGCAATAAAGATACTTCGAAGTAGGAAAAGCATGAGGCAACAGAGGGTATCAGTCGGGAGAACAATGGGGCAGCTTTGAGTTTCATGTCTATGAGGGTGCGAGAATGAGGTGGTAAATCTTAAACATTGGCAACATTCCTAGTCCTCCAGACGGAGGGTACTTGGGTAAACCTCACCTCGGAATATTCCTTAAACTTTCCCTATTTAGTTAAACGTAGGAATTTATTCATTGGTGCACGTCATTCTTGGTTGTATTATTCGGGGTGCCAAGCGAAGTCATATTTTGTCATCCTGTAATAACCCGTCAAGTTTCTGCTTCAGGCTGCCATCCCAAGCGCTGGGTTCAGAGAGAGACATAGTCATTGTTTGCTCGTCGTGTATAGGCACCATATTCAAACCCTTTTTCCCATCCCATCGGCCGTTAAGTCACCATTTTTCCGTACTTTAATCGACGTTCTGAAGTGACCTGCAGAAAAGAGGGAAAAAGAAGGGGCGGGGGCAGCGTTTAAAACACATCAGCGCGCATAAACCCGAAAAGGCTTTACTTACTACTTACTCGGCCTATCTCCACGGGATGCAGTCCCTACCATCTCGGCGTTTAAGCCCAGGGGGGACCGGTAATGTGGGAGAGATAATTATCGGAGGCCTGTGGATAGCATAGGTCGCCCAAGTGTGGCATTACGGATCGTGTGCAGGGGAGGGTCAAAACAAAGGGCAGTCGGTGTAAAGTGGGGGCGAGCTCGTGCTCTCCTTTGAGGAAGAGAGATAACCTACAGTGGTACGGGGTCGTTTTCGTTCGTACTAGGGGGGCCAGGTGACATTCCTTCGGGGTGGCTTAGGGGCATTTAAAACAACTTCCCTGATACAGGTAGCATATAAAGTAGAGGCTAAATACCAGGATCTTTATCTATTGCTTTATGCTGTACAAAAATGAAAAACACATACAACAAACCTGGACCATTCATATTTGCAATGTTTCTGCGTACTATACTTTTTAACCCTTAACTAATCGAGCTGCTTCATTTCACCTGTTTTTTCTTTTTTTTTTTTATATCGGAAAAACAGTGGCCATTTATTTGAAACTTACCAATCTACACGTTACAACTATGTTTGCTTTTTCAAAAACCTTTAATAAAAATGTTGGTGCACAAACACGGGCCTACAACCCCGTGGGCCAGCCACGGAGCAGGCTGGAACTGTAAATGGGGGGGGGGTATTTATTTGTGGAAAACATAACAGAGTCAGTGGTCATTAATTTCATAGTAAAAAGTGCGACAAGTGCAACAAAATCATATCGATAATTCATTGTGAGCAAGTACCAAAAGTGTCGACAATTCGAACCTTCAATAAATACAGTAATCAATGATGCATTAGAACTTAATATCAATTCATTGTCCAAACATGTAATCAGTACCCGTCCCATGTCAATTCATTGTTCGAACATATAATCAATACCCATCCCGGATCAATTCATTGTCCGAACATATAATCAGTCTTATCCCATATCAATTCATGTGCTAAAAACTGCATACATATCTCATGATATCAAGGCTGAGCAATCGGGGCACAACAAGGAGTTGAGAGTTTCATTTGTACCGGCGCCATTTTGGGTGAGGTCAGGAAGGTCCAAGTATAGTCAAAATGTCTCCACCAACTCGTGGTTGGACCGGGACCTCTTTCAGCAGTCCAAAAGTTTTCGTTGAAGGGTAGCAGAGGGGACTGGCGACATGAACCATCAGTCAAAGTGGGGTGGGAGGCAACAATCTCTCCTACCGGGTCATACTGGTGTCCCACCGGAACTGATCAAGTTGGTAGTCTTGCAGGATTTTGGTCATTTCAAGACTGAGGCCGGCGCTGGCATGAGCGCGCCGACGTCCCGCGGCTACGTCGTGGTCGTTCCGTGGGTGATCATGGCAGTCATTCCCCATCGGGGGTGTCTGCGGGGGTCGGGGGCCCCCGTGGCTCTTATAGAATCTTCAAAGTCGAGGAGAACGTTTCTGGACGCAGGACTCATTTTCTAGCTGAACTCAGAAGCGCCGTTGTACTGCAACAGTGGACGAGACCCCCGCTGGGTGAGCGGAGCATCATTGCCTCGCAATAGTGGACGAGACCTTTTGTTGGGTGAGTGGAGCGTTGGGGGTGCAGCTGAGGGGGTTGGGAGAGGCTCGTTCGCGCTGCCTCTCCCTCCCAGCGCACCCCACGCCGACACCTGGCGTTGATATTCGTGATGTCCGAGCCAGGCGATAAGAGGGGGGGGGTCGGAGGCAGAGGCAAGACATCCCCCCGGTGTTCTGCAGGGCGCCGCTTCAGGACCGAACGGGGAGCTCATACCAAGCCGGGGCCAGACCAGGAGATACGAGGGGAGGGGGGGGGTCGGTGGCATGTGCAAGACATCCCCCCCGTTGTCGCAGCCATTATTGAAGAAAGAAGAGGAGGGATCCCGTCGGCCTCGGCTCCTCTCCTGGCCTACCTTACGCGACGACCTCCCCGGCCGACGGCTGCCAGCAGGACCCACCCTACACGTGCCGAAGGCCTCGTCTTCCGGATGGGCGTAGCCGCGAACCTGTTGCACTTCGGGAGTTTCCGGAATGGGGGTAGGTATCTGCTGATTTGTATCTATTTCATGTTACCGTTATTGGGCGTGGCGGGCGGTGGGATAGACATGCTTGGAGCAGTGGGGGGGTGGCGGAGCCTAGCTACCTCGTGGCTGCCGTAACGTCAAGCTTGGCTTCTCTCACCACTTTCATGTTTCTTATTTCTAGCTAAGTCAAAAACTCATCAGTGGCCTACTGATTTTGTTCGATTTCTTTCCCTTCCTTTTCAAGTGTGTTTCTGTTTAACAGGATACAGTGATTACTTCGTATTTTACATATGTCTTCTTTATTAGGCGTACCCTCCGGTTGAGCCAGATGATGTACCTCTAATAAATGGTCCAGGTGGAACTAGTTTATCAATCAGTGGGGAGTAGATGGGCATGACAGATTACAACGGGGGACAAAGGTCCGCATTACCCACCCTTCACTACTTGCAAAGACTAGACAGAATATTTCTATTCCACGTTATTTGCAAACAGAGAATACCTCAAAAGAACTATTCCTTGAACAATAAATGTCCAGCCAATCAATCAATCAGTGGGGAGAAAAACAGGCATGACGGATTACAACGGGGGACAAAAGTCCGCATTACCTATCCTTCACTATCTGCAAAGGGAGACAGAATATTCCTATTCTTCTCTGTTTGTAGACAGGGAATATCTCAAAGAGCAATAATCGATAAAAAATTAGTAGGATTATAACACTTTAATAACTTATAAATTTATACATTGCAACAAAAACAGTAAACACCTTAAAAGATTTTTTATTAAAACAGAAGCAACAATGACAACTAACAGTAGTGATATCCTGGGCGGGTGATGGAACTGAGATTGTTAATGGAAAAACATCTACAGAGAAAGCTATTGGTGAATTATACTTCTCCGGAAATGTAAAACTCACAAATGTTTCATTTGTGTAATCGTTTCATAAACATGTACATTAAAAAACTAAATACGCTCCACTGTTTTAGAAAATCTTTACAGCTTGCTAGATCACCCTTTAAAGTTACAACTATGAAAACCTACTTACTTAAGCTGTTGAATTCGGCTTCAAATGTAAAGCATAAGTTCAAGCTAGCATATCATATGTCTAAAAGGTTTAACATAATTGATATGCAAATTTAAATACTACCCTTTCTTAATGGTGACACCTTATCTCTCCTATATCCCACAATTTCCATGAGCAAAGCAAAAGAAATTCTGAGGCCCTGAAGAAATAAGGCTTACTGTGGGGTTCAACTCAATCTGGTGTTTGGGAGATTCCATGTTTTAGGGTGATATTCTATGACAGGGTGCAGGCACCAGAAGAATTTTAGCCTAGTTCATCACATTGGAGAATGAGGGTCTGGGTAAATATCTAATCTGGTGAAGAACGATCCCTTCTTTAAACCGCATGGTGACCAACTATAGTTTATTCTCTATTTCGTTCCCTTGCCATAACAAAATAAAAGTCTTGGGTTATTTATGTTTCTTCCAATTTTTAAAAGAAAAGAGGAGGGGGGGGGCAGCGTTGAAAGCACATCAGCGTGCATAAATACAAAAATGTTTTTACCTACCACGTACTTGACATTTTACAGCTTTTCATATTTGCTATTAAAAAACCATTGAAATTCACTGAAAAAACCATAGGTTATAGACCATATATAGTTAGGAATTAGCATTTACAAAACCTTAATTTACTCGCACAAAACCATAGAAATTCGCATATATAGTTAGTTGCAATAACTATATATCGCGCACCCGCAATCCACTGCTGATGATGTCACATATTACATCATTCATGACATGGTCAGTGACATCACTGATGACATCACTGATGACATCTCAAATGACATCACTGATGACATCACTGATGACATCTCAAATGACATCACTGATGACATCACTGATGACAACATCCAGTGACTGTATGTTTCTGTAAAGTTAAAATATGTCTTACATATTGAAGAATGAGTGGATGCATAAGTGTCTGGATGAAGGATTTAGTAGGTGCATGACTGACTGTATGAGTGAGTGATTAAATGTGTCTCACTGAGTGCATGGGTTAGTGAGTAAACTGTCTTAATTTGTGCATCATTATGTCTGTTGTTCTGTAAACTGCTGCTTGTGTTTATCAGTAGCTTTATGATTAAGTGTATGGGTTATTGATTGGTTGCCCAAGTATTTGTATGGGAGACTGAGTGTGTGTGGGTGGCTGGGAGGTGTATGACTCTGTGCATAGATGTGTGAGCAGTTGATTCACTAGATGTATAGGTTCAAAAGTGCATGTGGAAACAGCTGCATGGGCAGTTGACTGTGTGCAAGAGTGTATTGGTGAGTGAATGGATATCTCAGTGCAAAGTAAGTACATATGTAAAGCACTTTACATGTGAGAGTTGACATATATAAATGACTGTGCATAAGAGCCAGTGAATTTGTGAGTGGCTGTATGGATCATTGTAAACTTGTATCAGGGATTGTATAAGAGAGTAAATATGTGTTAGTATATGTTTAAATAAGTAAGGTGTGTATAACTGTATAGTTGAGGAAATGGAAGTGTGATTGATTCTTTGCATGACTGACTAGGTGTGTGAGTAACTCCATGGATGAGTGACAGTCCGTGAGTGTCTATTTACTCTGAGTGTATCTAAGATTATATTAGAGTCTGAAGAGGTTCACCGTATTATCACATGAATGATGTCATCAGTGATGTGATCAGTAATGTCAAATGAGATGTCATCAGTGATGTCATCAGTGATGTCAAATGAGATGTCATCAGTGATGTCATCAGTGATGTCATTTGAGATGTCATCAGTGATGTCATCAGTGATGTCACTGACCATGTCATGAATGATGTAATATGTGACATCATCAGCAGTGGATTGCGGGTGCGCGATATATAGTTATTGCAACTAACTATATATGCGAATTTCTATGGTTTTGTGCGAGTAAATTAAGGTTTTGTAAATGCTAATTCCTAACTATATATGGTCTATAACCTATGTTTTTTTCAGTGATATATATATATATATATGTATATATATATATATATTCACTGAAAAAACCATAGGTTTTAAACATGTTATAGTTAGGGAGTTGCATTTAAAAAACCTATGAAATTCACTGAAAAAAACATAGGTTTTACACATGTTATAGTTAGGAAGTAGCATTTACAAAACCTATGAAATTCACTGAAAAAACCATAGGTTTGACACATGTTATAGTTAGCTGGATATTTTACTCATATAAAACCAATGAAATTCCCCCGTTATAGTTACTTCAGCTAACTATAACTCGCGCGCCCGCAATGCACTGCTGATGACTTCACATATTACATCACTCATGACATGGTTAGTGACATCACTCATGACATCACTGATGACATCATCCAGTGAATGGGTTAGTTCTGAAAATTAAAAATGTTTTATACATGTTTATCTGAAGGTTGATATAAGAAGAATTGAGTTTTAGGTGAAAAATAGATTGTATAACTGACTGATTAAGTATATCTTAATGAGTACATGGGTTAGTGAGTAATGTTTAAATATATACATATCTGTATCAGTCTCTCAGTTTCTGTGTTAGTGGCTGCATGTGTTGGTGAGTAGCTATATGAGTGATACATAATGTCTATATAGGTTATTGTTTGTTTGATTATTAGTTGGAGTGTCTGAGTGTCTAAGTGTCAATATGCTTCGTTGGGAGATCTTACGTAGTGCATAGATGCATGAATGAGTGACTTATTGTTTGTATGTGTTGTAGGCAGCATATATGCTGGACTGTATGGGTGAGTGAGTGTGTGTGGTGAGTAGGTATATAGGTTATTATTTGTTTTTTTCTGTATGAGTGTATATATGACTGTCTAAGTGAATGAATAACTGTTTTAATAGTATATTTCTGAGTAAGTACGTATGTTTTAAACTAGTACATATAAGTTATGTGTGAGTAACTCTATGGTTGAGTGTCGGTGTGTAACAGGATGATCAGGATGTATCAGTGTATAAGAACATATGGTGACTGAATACATATATGAGTGACTGTATATAATATATGAGTGACTGTATATGTCTGTTGATGAATAAGTGGTTGTGTATATAGATCTTCAAATTACTAAATAGGTGTGTTCTAAGTGGCATTGGTATGGCTATTGTATTGAAAATGTTATTTTCTATTTTTGAGTGTGTGTAATAAAGGTTATATTAGGGTGAGTGAAGGTCTGCCACTCTTCCACAAGGATGATGTCATCAGTGATTAAGCATGGGCAAATTTTGCGAATTCGCGATCCGCAAATTTGCGGATTTGCGAATTCGCGATCCGCAAAATTCACGAATTTGTGCAATTCGCGGATTTTTGTTTTTTCGCGTGTTCGCGGGGTTTTTTGCGTGTTCGTGGGTTTTTTTGCGAGTTTGCGGGGCTTTTTGCATCTTCGCGAGCCACTTGCATAGCGAAGTTACCCATGCAGTCGTTTATGGGAGAGGGAGAGAGAGATAGATAGATAGATAGATAGATAGATAGATAGAAAGAGAGAGAAAGAGAGGGAAAGAGAGAGGGAGAGAGAGAACGAGAGAAAGAAAGAGAGGCCGGATCTCTGAAGGGCCAGATTCCTGAGTTGCCCCTACAGAACATACAGCTTTTTATTTTTAGCAAAATGCATATGAAAATTGTGCTATAAAGGTCTCTTTTAGTTTCAACCCTCCTGACAACTCAAAACGGGTGTATTTTCAATCCTCTCCCTTCTTCCTGTTTTTTATATCTGTAAGTGCTTCCTGATGATTTTTAATTCCTTGGACAGGTGCCTCGTTGCCTACTTGTAACTATTCTCTGACCCTGCATCAAGGGTCAGAGCAGGGTCAGAGAATAGTTGCAAGTAGGCAACGAGGCGCCAGGAAGCAATTAGCAGCAGGTGTCCAAGTTGAAGTTAATTTGTTTGTAACCCTTTTGTAAAAGGTTACAAAGAAATTAGGTTCAACTTTTGCACCTGCTGCTGTAACCCTTGCTTGGCTGAAAATTCGTCCCCGCTGATTCACGGATTTTACCGCGATTTCGCGAGATTCGCGGATCGCGAAATCGCGGAAAATCCGCAAATTTGCCCGCGAAATGGATTTTACGCCCACCCTTATCAGTGATGTCATTTGAGATGTCATCAATGATGTTATGAGTGATGTCACTGACCATGTCATGAGTGATGTAATATGTGAAGTCATCAGCAGTGCATTGCGGGCGCGCGAGTTATAGTTAGCTGAAGTAACTATAACGGGGGAATTTCATTGGTTTTATATGAGTAAAATATCCAGCTAACTATAACATGTGTCAAACCTATGGTTTTTTCATTGAATTTCCTAGGTTTTGTAAATGCTACTTCCTAACTATAACGTGTGTAAAACCTATGGTTTTTTCAGTGAATTTCATAGGTTTTTTAAATGCAACTTCCTAACTATAACGTGTTTAAAACCTATGGTTTTTTCAGTGAATTTCATAGGTTTTTTGAATGCTACTTCCTAACTATAACGGGTTTAAAACCTATGGTTTTTTCAGTGAATTTCAAAGGTTTTGTAAATGCTAATTCCTAACTATACCCTGTGTTGTACAATTGTGGTCAAATGTGTGCATGGTTTCAACTCTCTTGATATACAATGGACGTCGGCTGTTTGATGTACAACAACCCTTTAACCCCTCCCACGCTTATGACGGAACCGCTCCGTCATAGCCCTCGGTGGCCTGCGCTGGTGACGGAGTGGTTCTGTAATGGCCTGCCCGGCACGCCTGCGCGGCGCTGATTTCGCGCCTGCGCTGACGTTCTGAAGAACGGGCGGGACCATGACGGAACCAGATGCGTCACGTTGTAAATAGCCCACACCATGGCGCATCTTTTGCACCGCCGCTGCGTCACAAAAGTGACGCAACGGCGGCGCAAAACAGGTGTAAGGGGCTTGTAAATCTGCCCCAAGGTGTCTAAAGGTAGGGTAGTGAGTTAAGGGAAATTAAAAATTATGGGAAGAGCAGTATGGAAAAGAAAGTAAAGGAGGAGGAGTGACAGAAGGGGAGTGAGGATGGACATAAGGAAGGAGAGTAAGGGACAAAGAGATTTGCGCCTGCGCTGAAGATCTGAAGAACGGGCGGGGCCATGACGGAACCAGATGCGTCACGTTGTAAATAGCCCGCACCATGGCGCATCTTTTGCACCGCCGCTGCGTCACAAAAGTAACGCAACAGCAGCGCAAAACAGGTGTAAGGGGCTTGTAAATCTGCCCCAAGGTGTCTAAAGGTAGGGTAGTGAGTTAAGGGAAATTAAAAATATGGGAAGAGCAGTATGGAAAAGAAAGTAAAGGAGGAGGAGTGACAGAAGGGGAGTGAGGATGGACTTATGTAAGGAGAGTAAAGGACAAAGAGAGATACATAGAGTAGGGTAAGGGGAATGAAGGTAAAAGAAATGGAAAGATGGTGAGGGAAGGGGATTTGAGGATGATAAAAGGGAGGTAAGTGACCCCTAAGGCATTAAACAATCATGGGGTGCACGCACGGTGCGCGCGCCCCGCGATTTTTCCCCCAAAAAAATATTTGTTTTGCCTTGGGGGTCCCTGTGGGACCCCCTGAGCAGGCCTAGGGGTTCAGGGTGCTTCTACCCTGCCGCCTTTTTGAGTTCTACACATTGTTTTTTCTGCTTTCCTGTGCCTCAGTCTACCGAGGCACAAGATGGCTGCCAACAATTTCTGTTTTAGAGTGTTGACAGACCGTGGCTGCCAATCAGCATGCAGCTCGTGCACGGCAAGGTGCGCGCACGGTGCGCGCACCCGTGTGCGCTTATAGATATATAATTGATTTTAACTTTAATTTTCTCAGCAACTACTGGAGGGATTTACACCATTTGAACAAAAGCGTGATCTGCGTACCAGACCCTACCATTTTCCCAAATTTGGTGTAATTCCGTTCAGCGGTTCGGGCTGTAGCCGTGTCTAATCGTCCTATGGAAATTAACATGGGGAAAACACGTTTTGGGATCCCCTTTTTTCTCGGCCCCCGCTTGACGAATCTTCCCGAGATTTTCAGGGAAGGAGCGGAGCGTAGCGAGCCATCTTCTTTCAGAATTTCGCGGAGATTCATCAACCGGCCCAAAAGTTATTCCCAATAGAATGTTGCGGATTTCCTATGGAAACTAGGTCCTAACTATAACTACCTACTGGCGACCGCCAGTAGGTAATATATATATATATATATATATATATATATATATATATATATATATATATATATATATATCCAACAAAGTTTGCCCAGAATGAGTCAGCCCACACGAATAAAAGGAATATGAAAGAACGGCTTTCCACTCCAAGCGCAAAAGCCTCTCACTCAATTTAGTCCTGAGGTGCCCGACGCGTTTCATGCCCAACCAGCATTTCTTCAGGGGCTTCAAGCAAAGCAGCTGGAACTCAGCACGTCAATGGGCAGAACACTTTAAAGTAATTAAGTTCCTGCACAGATGGGCGTAGCCACCGCCTTGGCCGCTGGATCTTGTAGTGATCGCCTTTCATCTCATGCGAGTTGCTCGTGCAAAGTTCCATAATGGTCAATATTAATTCCAAGTGAGAGCTATTCGCGTTGGTGTAGAAGCACGTGGTAAGTTCTTTCATTGAGGATTATCCGTCCCAAAGCTGTGGCGTCGTTTGGCTCCACCGCGGGGCTGCACCAGAGTGCAGCGGGGCTTGACTCTACATATATATATATTCACTGAAAAAACCATAGGTTATAGACCATATATAGTTAGGGATTAGCATTTACAAAACCTTATTTTACTCGCACAAAACCATTGAAATTCGCATATATAGTTAGTTGCAATAACTATATATCGCGCACCCGCAATCCACTGCTGATGATGTCACATATTACATCATTCATGACATGGTCAGTGACATCACTGATGACATCACTGATGACATCATCCAGTGACTGTATGTTTCTGTAGAGTTTAAATATGTCTTACATATTGAAGAATGAGTGGATGTATAAGTGTTTGGATGAAGGATTTAGTAGGTGCATGACTGACTGTATGAGTGAGTGATTAAATGTGTCTCACTGAGTGCATGGGTTAGTGACTAAACTGTCTTAATTTGTGCATCATTATATCTGTTGTTCTGTAAACTGCTGCATGTGTTGATCAGTAGCTATATGAGTAACTATATGGGTTATTGATTGGTTGCCCAAGTATTTGTATGGGAGAGTGAGTGTGTGTGGGTGTCTGGGAGGTGTGTGACTCTGTGCATAGATGTATGAACAGTTGATTCAATAGATGTATGGGTTCAAAACTGCATGTGGAAACAGCTGTATGGGTGGTTGACTGTGTGCATGAGGAAAACCAGGTACATTAAGAGAGCTTGTTAAAAAGGAATTACTGGGTAATCTTAATGATTTTTCCTCCTTACTAAAAAATTTTAGGAAAGCTGTGGCCCTGTTGGAGGTGGATGAGGATACCCTATTCTCACTTTCTCCTTCTGAGCTTAAAATTTCACTAAAAAAAGCCTCGTGGGAGCTATGTTATAGGTTGGATACCCTTGCCCAACCCAAATTATATAATAGGGAACCTTTGTTGGAGACATACTCCCCCAAGCTGACCCAACAATATTTGACTTGGAATGTTCCTCACGGAGTGCGTAGGTTATGGTATCTCCTACGACATGATCTACTCCCACTTAACTCACTCCTAGCAAAATGGCACGGAAGCTCCCCGATATGTAATTTCTGTAATGGCACTGTTCAAGATCGTAACCACGTCTTGTTTGTTTGCCCTGCCCTACGTTCTCTGCGACTTAAATGGATTAAGCCTATTTGTCTACAATTGGGAATCTTAAATGCTAAATCGTTTATACATGCACTTTACTGCCCTCCTAATGAATTGTTTTGTTGTAGGATTTTTAAATTTTTTAAAGGGTTCTTAAATATTTATTAGGTTGTTGTAATGATGCCGTGGCTCACCTTAAAACTGATAAATTCTTGTGCTTTGTCCTGTATTATTGATTATGTAAGTTCATATATTTATATTATTTGTCATTATTGCTTTATGTAATGTCTATTTCTTTCTTTTTATGTGGCCCTCATTGAGAGCCAAAACATAATAAACTTGAAACTTGTGAAACTTGTGACTGTGTGCATGAGTGTATTGGTGAGTGAATGGATATCTCAGTGCTACATGTCAAAGTAAGTACATATGTAAAACACAGTACATGTGAGAGTTCACATATATAAATTACTGTGTATAAGAGCTAGTGAATGTGTGAGTGGCTGCATGGATCATGAAAACTTGTATCAGTGATTGTATAAGAGAGTAAATATGTGTTAGAATATGTTTGAATAAGTAAGGTGTATATAACTGTATAGTTGAGGAAATGGAGGTGTGATTGATTCTTTGCATGACTGACTAGGTGTATGAGTAACTCCATGGATGAGTGACAATCTGTGAGTGTCTGTTTACTCTGAGTGTATCTAAGGTTATATTAGAGTCTGAAGAGGTTGATTGTATTATCACATGATTGATGTCATCAGTGATGCTGTCTGTGATGTCATTTGAGTTGTCATCAGGGATGTCATCAGTGATGTCATTTGAGATGTCATCAGTGATGTCATCTGTGATGTCACTGACCATGTCATGAATGATGTAATATGTGACATCATCAGCAGTGGATTGCGGGTGCGTGATATATAGTTATTGCAACTAACTATATATGCGAATTTCAATGGTTTTGTGCGAGTAAAATAAGGTTTTGTAAATGCTAATCCCTAACTATATATGGTCTATAACCTATGGTTTTTTCAGTGAATTTTTAAGGTTTTGTAAATGCTAATTCCTAACTATATATGGTCTATAACCTATGGTTTTTCAGTGAATTTCAATGGTTTTTTAATAGCAAATATGAAAAGCTGTAAAATGTATTTTTATTCTAATTCAAAAATATATTTTATATTTTTGTAATATAATTTTTTTATTTATTTATATATTTTTTTTGTTTCGCTGCCGGTCCGCAAACCGGGCAGCTTCCCGTTAGCTTCATTTTGTTCCGCGACCCGGTCCGCGAACCGGTAAACGTTCTGTTAGGGCAACTACCGCGTTAGAAAACAACATCGTGACGCGTCGCGTAAGCGCGACGTATCGCGTTGCCGCGTAATGCGTCTTATGACGCGCCGCGTTAGCGCACCCGGAAGCGTTCTGGAACGCAAACCGAGGCGCGAAGCGCAGCTACCCGGAAGCGATCCGGGGCGCGTAGCGGGACGCGTAACGTAAGGGTAACAGGTCATGTGACTTGAAAATTACAATGCTGCACAAGTACGTGATCTGCTGGATAACCCCCGACCTGTGGCCAGTACATCCAATGAAGAGGCAGTGACGGGACCAGAGGCGAGGGAGATGGTCCCAAATATCCAAATGAAATTTGGCAATGTGAAGCACGTATGCATTTTTTGTGGCCAACTGATTTGCTTCCGGGAGAGCAGCATACATTTAATCAATAAAGCAATTGACAATCACAAATGTTCAAAACGCCCCAGAAAATAAATTATCTTTTTTTTTGTTGCTCCTGTTGAGCCCTTCATAATGAATCATTTTCGTTTTTCCCCCCAATCAAAAAAACAAAAAATATATAAAACCGTTCAAAAAATACAAAAAAAAAAATGTTCAGAAAAATAATAAAAAAATATAAAACAACAAAAAGAAGAAAAAAAAAGTTCTTTTCAGAACTACCTCCCGTTTATAAGAAATTGCTAGAATGTTTAGCACTCTGACAACCTCTATTTCTTTTGATTCGCTTCCCTGTCTGCGCGCCGGTACGCGAACCGGCAGCGAACTCAAAATTTTTTATTTTTTTTTTAAAAAAGAAGAGTAAGTAAACTGAGAGTAATGTTAAAAGAAAGACAGTTAGAGGGAGTAACACAGAGATACTGTTTAAAGAGGGACTGAGAACAGGAGTGGAAAGAGTAGAGTAAAAAAAAGTAATAGAAAAAGGAATGAGGGAAGTAGCAAAGGCAGGAAACTGAGGGTTAAAGAAATGAAGCAGTGGAACTAATAAAAGTTAAATGTAAAAGAGATGTAACAGAATGAGTACTAAACACTTACCTTATAATTATCGTTAACTTAGTCACGTGTTATTTTTATACTTTCAATCTGTGAATGAGAGAACAAAAATTTTAAAATTGATAGAAAGTAGTAAAAGATGAGTGAGCATGAGACAAGATGAGTACATATTAAAAATCACAATTCAAAGTACAGAATTAATTATACATATTAAATGGTTTATTTTTGCTGTTCTCAGAATATATCAAATTTCACTGAAAACAGTGAGTTGAAGGTATTCATCATATACCAGCGGGGAAAAAAAAAACACAATCAAAATGATTGTGTTTAAAAAACCCATATAATATAATCAATCAGAAATCAGAACTCCTCAAAAGTAACTTACTTTCCATGACGTCAAAGGATGTCCTATGAACAGCTTATACTCTGTTGTGCTGTAATTATTTTCTGCCCGCCACTTTCTGAAAGATAAGCTCTATCGTTTTAAGAAAAATGAGATATACAAAGCAATTTAAAACAGCACACTAAATTACAGCAACACCTAGAATCATTATAATCCAGTTACCTACCCTAAATTCTCACTTCTGAAAACAAGTCAAAAGGCAACATTACTTCATAGTCAAATTCTAATCATTACTGAAAGACCAGCCTTTTTTAAATTTCGAATAAGCTGTGTAATATCTTGAAGTTGTTAAAGGACCATCATGTCATATATTAGCTGCAGTTACAAATGTTCTTCCTGAAATCGACGACTGTGCAGCCAAAACATTTTTAATTAGACTTGACAACTTATTTACATCCGGATTATATAGTTGGAATTGTAAAATGACATTTCACCGATAAGTTTCTAAAAATAATGAAGACAGCATTACAGACTTACATCACCTCTACTCCTTCTTTTGATCTGCTGCTTGAATTAGCTTATTAAAAAAAACAATTTTCGCTCTGTGCTACACTTATCCACAAGGCTATATAGTGTAGGAGCTATTAGAACCTCTTGAAATTCCTCAGAACAAATCCCGAGATTCCTTTCCTAAAATTTTGGTTGTAAGAACACCAGGTAAGAATTTTGAAGGTGAAAAGGCAATCTTTTTTTGAAAGTTAAAACAGAATCATTGCAGAATGACCCGCCATTTCCAGACTTCAAGTAAGTTATGTAATTTCCTGATGTTGTTGAAGGACCCTCATGATATATAATTGCTGCAGTTAGAAAAGTCCTTCCTGATATTGACAACTGAGAAGCCACAAAATTTTTAATTAAAGTTGTCAATTTTGTTCGATCAGGCCTACATCGTTGGAACATTAAAATGACATACTGGCCATATCTTCGTATAAATAATGTGGACAGCATTGCAGACTTACATTGGCTACACTCCATGTTTTGATCGGCTGCTTTTACTAGCTTATTAAAGGATACTGATTTAGTGTCTGGCAAAGTTAAATATATAAATCTTTCTGAGTCTACACTAGTAATACTTGATAACGTACAATTCTCGCAGTCATGCTGCCATTGCTAAGAAAGGCCAAACAGATGATCTACATCTACACCTTCATCTTGCAATACATTAAGTATATACATTAAAAACTCCTGACAATCTTGCTGAATATTTTGAGAGAATTGTGTTTGACCTGAACATTCGTCTAACAGATTTCGAATTTCAGACACACTTTCTACTCTTGTTCTATCAGCACTACATTTCTCTAACACAGAATTCAACAAACAGCAAAAACTTTGATCCGAATTGATCACAATCTGTTCTTTTAAAGTTTCTAGAGAAAAGACAACATTAACCACTACATTAGCATAGCAGTTCACACCAGAACTATTTTCAAATTGAAAACCAACAACATCTTCAACAGAATTCATTTTCTTCCTGCTTACAATTTTGGTTTAATCGACTTTTGGCCTTTTTGCTACAACCTCCCTACTATTAGTGACATTTCTTCGTTTCCGGCCTACCACACGTTTCTCAAACAAAGGATATTGAGGCAAATGTGGCGCATACTCTCTTCTTAACCTATTGTATTCCATAACACAATCTAGATCCGCACAAATGTTTGTGACATCACACTCAATCAAGTACAAACCTGATAAAGTTCTGACTCGTGACAATGCTACATAAGCCATACACTCCTTGAACACAGAACTGCCAATATTCACCAAAGCACTGTCTACACTTAAACCTTGTGATTTATGGATTTTCACCGCATATGCCAAGCAAACAGGAAATTGCTTACGGCGAACATATAAGTCTTTTACAAGCAGAAACCTAGCTGTGCAACGACCAATTCGCTGTACTTCCTCAATGCCATCAAATATAATTTTTAAAAACTCAATTCCATCCCTATTTCTGTATTTCTCAAAATCAACAACATTACCCATTGATCCATTTACCAGACCTCTTTCAACATGTAAATTTCTTCTCAAAATGATACGGCAATTTAAGCACACATTCAGAGTCTTTTCAAAACCAGCAGTTTTAGATATAGTCTTCTCTAATGAATCCAATTTAGATTTCAAATTCTCAGACAAAACAATTGTTGCACCCATATGCTCTATTCTGTCAATAGCTTCCAGTTTCACAATCTCTTGGTTCTCTAAATTCGACATTTTGTTGTTGAAGATGGAACATTCTGCAAGAGTTGGCATCAAACATATTCCAGATTTCTTCTCAGTAATTTTATGAAAAATATTCTCTGGCAGAACGTCTTCTTCTGGAAACAAATTTGACAGTAATCGTGCATGTAAAGCTTCTTTCCCACGCTCAGTCACTTTCCCGATTCTAACATCTTGTAGAATATTCTTGTAATCTTCATCCTTCGCCTGACGCATATTTTCATGAAGCTCAGCATAACTGAAGTTTAACCATATGTTAACGTTGCCAATGCTCCCTAGGCACTTCCTGGTATCTTCATACGTAAGCAGTTTAAACACTGGTTGTCCTTTCACTGGTGTCAGCTGCAGAAAATCACCGAAAACAATGATGTGTTTGCCACCAAATAACACATCATACTCTGTTTTAAGAACTTCCTGCATTCTCAAATGCACAAAGGCAAGCATGACATTGGAAACCATGCTTACTTCGTCAATGATAAGAAGTTTCATCTTCTTCAGACTCTAGATACTTCACAACAAGCATCTCCCGATAACTTGTGATATTGTAATTTGTTATCATGCTCCACTGGCATGCTCCAGTAGCCGATGCAAAGTAATACCTTTAATGGTATGTGCTGCCAGACCAGTTGGCAAGTAATTCTTCGGACAGTTATAGTATCTGTAAAAATCATTGCATTTACTTTTTCTGAAATTAAAAAAAAATATATATATATATATATAGGTTGCACATAAGGATTAAACACCTGAGTGCAAGATTCTGCCCTAAATAAAAATTGAGCAGAACCAATAAACGAGCGACCGGGTCTTCTTCTTTTTTATAATTGTAATTGTCCTACCCGGCCACATTTTTGGACAAAACCCCCCTGGTAACAGAGCCAGACCAGTTGGAGCGGTGACAACACAAGACAGCGATGACTCAGTCCTTTTCTGCAAATAACATGAAATTGCTTTAATGAGGAAACTTTTTCCAGTTCCTGCTTCTCCACTCACATACAATCGGATAGGCTTCAACGACGTACATGAGCACTGTTTCTTCTCATGACTTAATCCATGATCAATTTGATTGGTAACTTCGTCATATATTTTCCTCTGCTCAACGTTAAGTTGTCTTTCTAAATCTTCTAAGTTAACCACATCCTCCTGAGCATGTGCCATGGCTCTTTCCACTTCAATCATGGCAGTGGCAGCTCCATTTTCAATAACTGATCCTCCTAGTGGATCCTGACTCAATGAAACAGAACTCTGACTGTCCTGAGAACTGTCTCTAGCAATCTCGGCTGCTATTGTTGCTTCCTGCTTGATTTCTGCATTCAACATTTCTAGATATTTTGGGAAAACAGGACATTCTATGGACTCCTTGGCTGCATTGAAAGAGTCTTTGTAACAGAGGAAATCTCCAAGCAGTTCCTCTTTTGCACGCCAAGGCTTGAAAAGTTGCAAAAGAGCTAAATAGAAAAACTCTTTTCTTTCTGGAGATTCGCAATCCAATTTTCGATGATTTACCAATAGACATTTTTTTTGCTTGACCAGACATCTCTCACTTCCAATTACAGCATACACTCCTTTATCAATATCTTCTGTGATTTTCCTCTTGAAAATGTAATTTTGTAGAACCTCATACAGACAAACATTCTCCAAGTGACTGCTTCTATTTGGATAATATGTATCCAACATGTTGGTCTTCAAAATATCTGTACTGCTTGGCTCCTTCTCCGCCAAATACTCAATTTCCCGTACAGGTTTGAGAACTCGATTACGCATTGCAGCAAGACCAAGACTTGCCCAAATGATACTCCTAGATTTGGCATAGAGACTTGCTGAAGATAACCGGTCAGAACATTCATAAGCTCCGATTTCTCGATGCGACAACATCTTCAGACTGAAACTGTACAACTTCTTACTGAGGCTCTTTTCATGGGAAATGTCCTCCCACATATCCTTGAGTTCTGTCTTTTCTTTTTTTGTGATGTAAGACTTCACATACCGAGCCACAGCCATACAGTTGTCAGCCACAAACTGTATATCCATGTTAGCATTCCACATGGACAAAATCACTGGGTTGTAGTCATTGATGTTCTTGGACTCTTCGTTTCTCTTCAAATTGTATGTATTTTTGGGTGATTTCCTTGTCACATTATGTTGCAGCGAAGACATCAAATTGTTCACTCTTCCTTTAGATATCACCAATCGTGGAAATCCAAAACGACATTTTGTGTAGTACTTGTTCTTGTTTCTGAATTTACGACGACAGTACTTTCCACAATGATGTCTTTGAAATCGTAAAACTTGTTCTCTTAGACTTTTGTCTTCCTTTGTCTTTGGAACAGCACATGTAGAATACTGTTCTATGAAATTCATCACTAAGTCATCCGGATCTGTTCCAAATTTGGGTGCATCTTTGATCCATAGCAGCATATGTATATGAGGAGCACCTCGTGCTTGATACTCCTTTCTCCAGAAGAAATCCAACACTTCTCCAAGAGGTGGATTTTTCTTGTTCGTGATGAAAGACATCATAGCTTCTATGATTGAAGTACCTGCATATATTCACTGGATCCAAAGAGCACAGTTCTCCGGGTGTCTTGAATTCAATATTTTCAATATTTCCATTTGCCTCTCGTAGAAATTCAAGTAAGTCTTCCCAGCCATACTCAGCAAAGCTGAGAGTGAGGAACCATGTGGGAGTTCCTAAGTTCCTCAGCATACATTTTAAGTCACCATGACGACGGTACCAATACTCATTAGTACCACGCTGACATGCCATCAGATTAATCAGGTGAGAATCCAAAATACTGTCTTGCACATTGACTTTATCCATAAAGTCCCTTGCTGAGATATTTCGCAGTTGTAAACCACTTTTCAGGATGTGGTTCACTGCATAAGACAGTCCAGACAGATCACTTTCAAACAGTAGATGAAACAAATAGGGAATGCATTGACGAAACCTAGGATCTTCTGCATACAATCGTAAAGTCCGGTATTCAGAAGCAGGAATTTGATCAGGTCGCTCATCATATCGTCCTCCTCGACCTGTGGGAAATAACTGTGGAAAACACTGAGCTTCCAAACTTTCCTCCCAAACACTAATGGGACTCCCTTTGGCTTGTTTCATTTGAAACAACTCAATAGCATTCCCCATGACTTCCTTGGAATGCAAAGGATGAACACTATAATGTTCATATATTTCTTCATTTTTAGAGGCTTCTACTTTCTCAATTTGTCCAGCACACAATTCGCTGTCTTCTTCACTTACTTCCTCTTCTGCTACACATACATTCTTGTAGTACTCATTGTTTTTTATCAAATACAATGTTGCCTTTTTGACTTTCCTAACATCCACTAAATCTTGCCAGATTTTCTTACTCTTTATCGGAACACCATTAACTAGGATAACCAGAGGTTCCTCTTCCACTTTCTCTACTCCAATTGTATTAATGTTTTTCTTCGAATCTAAAGGCAAATAAACAACTCTTCCCTGTAATCCTCTCTGTAAATCTGATGGAGGCAATTTCCCTGTCTTTGGCTCCATTCGTACAATAGCCTGAAAGGGATGCACACTTTGAATCAAAATAGATTCATAAGTATTTAAATCCTTCAATTCAGAAGGAATGTCAACCAATTCAAGATTATTATGAACCGCTCTAGCAGGCATCCGGTTTTGGTTTAATTTGTTAAAACAATAAGTACACATACGTTGGTCCGATCCCAAATCAAAACAATTTTCTACCATCAAGTATGTAGCAAAATCCTTCCATTCACTATTGTTTTCCATTTCACTTTTTGCATATAAATCCACTAACTTAGTCTGATTCTTATAATAAGTCCGTCGACAACACACACAAGTGAAATTAGGCCTCTCACTTGATTTCACCTGAAAGATGGAAATTTCTTTGTGAAACCTATATATATTAGAAATCTGTACACTGTCTTCCACATTACCTTCTTCTTCTCGGTCAATTTCAACATTGTTCTCTTTACTAACAAAGTAACAGAACACAATTTCTTCACAAATATTTTTCACATGTTGTTCTGAACCATGCAAAAGAGCACTGCTCAATTGTTTAAGCATAATTGCTGGACTCTTAGCATAATACAACATTCTCATTAATTTCCTCACTTTATTATGATGCACTGCTAGCATCCTGAAATGATGAAAAACACTCTGGCATACTCTTCTGGAAAGACAAGCCAGGGAATGCCCATGCAAACCTGTTACTTCTCTCACTCTGCAAGGATCTAATTCTTGCAAAAACTTCATTTTCTGTTTTAAACTTTTCTTATTAAATGTACGAACAAAATCACAAAACAAATTGATGGAATCCTGTCGCACACTACAAATGCTACTACATTTCCAGGTGGAGACTGGTCCCTTAGGACGTCTTCCTAAAATCTCATCACCTAACACCTCTTCTGCATCTGCAGACACAAGTTTTTCTTTTTCAACCGGACAACCATCTTTTACCTCATATGCTCGACCACTGGTGTCAACTGCATGCACCAAATCATTGTCTTGAAAGTAACTCTCCTCATTGAAAAATTCCTCACAACTTGAACTATGCATCCATTCTCCTGAGAATACTTCACAAAAATTAGTACGATTAACTACTCTCTTCCATCTACTATTTGATTTGAAATCAGAAATTACCTTGTTTAGTTTCCTAATTCTATTGATTACGAAAATAAATAACTTTCACTTAATTTCGAAAGCCTGATCAATAATTTTCTCTACATTTTTCTTTTTCTTATAAATTGTCACTTTCTGTTGGCCTTTCTTAAAATTTTTTAACAAATTGACAATTATTCTGTTGCGGAACATTCGCCTACGAATGTCCCTGAATTGAATATCCCTTCTACTGCCATGCACAGACTTATCTCCTGCTCTAGCAGAAACCTTTTTTACGGGCCTTTCCTTTTCCTTTAAATTGTCTCTCTTCTTATGCACTAAAACATGTTCAATACTGGTATTTTTTTGTCTGCAAATTGTTTTTAAAAATGATTTTATTTTCTTACCCGGAGCTTTTTTGGCAACTTGATACGATTTCATATTACAGGACTGTTCCAAATCTTTACCAAGATGGAGTGTAAGTCGCTTTGCTTCTTTTAGTTTTCGCTACCTTGAGGGCATTTTTAAAGTTTTCTAAAGATCTTCAGTTAAATCTGTGGAAAAATATTTTAAAAAATTGATATTAACCAATATTACCAAACAGTAAACCAATAACAGAAGGCAAACAATTAACACAGTAGATGTCAATTCCATCTACAGTAATTTAACAACATAGACAAAGGGGGCATATTTACAAGGCACTTGCACCATGGGGGAAATAAGTTAAAATTCCAAGAACACATAGGGTCGTATTTACAAGGCCCTTGCACCAGAAAGAAGTGACTTGAAATGGCCAAGCACACATGAGGGTGTATTTACAAGACCCTTGCATCAGGGGGAAGTGACTTAAAATTACCAAGCACACATGAGGGCGTATTTACAAGGCCCTTGCACCACCATAAGGTATGGCCTATGCAGAAGTATGCTGGATTGTCTGTCTGCCATGGTAAAACCAAGAAATATCTAGGAGCAAAAAGGCAGGTCTGGCAGTCACAAAAGTTTGTTTGAGGTGAGGCCTACTCAGCGTTGCAGATGAAATTTTGGCTTATTGAAGAGTACAGAAGACATAATACATGTGCAGGCCAACAGATGAAGTGAGTCATGTCCAGTGCACACTTCAACAAAGACCAGACCTCCTCTGTCTCCCTGGACAGGCCTAAACCTCATCAGCACAATGTGATTAATAATGTTAGGAAACACAGGTGATGTAATTGAAAAACGTGCACCCTTGCACCAGGGGGAAATGACTTAAAATTAGCAAGCAGACATGAGGGCATATTTACCACACCCATGCACCCGGAGGAAGTGAGTTAAAATTGCCAAGCACACATGAGGGCGTATTTAAAAGGCCCTTGCACCAGCAGAAAGTGACTTAAAATTGCCAAGCAGACATGACGGCGTATTTACCACACCCATGCACCAGGGAGAAGTGACTTAAAATTTCCAAGCAGACATGAGGGCGTATTTACCACACCCATGCACCAGGGGGAAGTGAGTTAAAATTGCCAAGCACACATGAAGACGTATTTACAAGGCCCTTGCACCAGAAAGAAGTGACTTGAAATGGCCAAGCACACATGAGGGTGTATTTACAAGACGCTTGCATCAGGGGGAAGTGACTTAAAATTACCAAGCACACATGAGGGCGTATTTACAAGGCCCTTGCACCACCATAAGGTGTCGCCTATGCAGAAGTATGCTGGATTGTCTGTCTGCCATGGTAAAACCAAGAAATATCTAGGAGCAAAAAGGCAGGTCTGGCAGTCACAAAAGTTTGTTTGAGGTGAGGCCTACTCAGCGTTGCAGATGAAATTTTGGCTTATTGAAGAGTACAGAAGACATAATACATGTGCAGGCCAACAGATGAAGTGAGTCATGTCCACTGCACACTTCAACAAAGACCAGACCTCCTCTGTCTCCCTGGACAGGCCTAAACCTCATCAGCACAATGTGATTAGTAATGTTCGGAAACACAGGTGATGTAATTGAAAAACGTGCAAATATTTTTGCTCATTTCACAATCACATCACCTGTGTTTCCTCAGCTTAGGTATCTCATTGAGCAGATATCGTCTAGCATATCCAAGAGTACGCAGAAGGTGAGGACTGTATGCAGCAGTGCAATGTACATAATTCTCCTCCAATGACAATTACAGAAGCCTTAGCATATCCATGCCCCCTAAACAGTCCTAAATGTATATCATAATTATCATAGTGACTATGAAACTCTACCAGTACATATTGTGAAACCTAAATGACTTCAAGAAACGACTGCTTAAACCATCAAACAAGCAAATTATTCTCCCATATTCATGTTGAGAAATAAAATATTTATTTAAAAAAGCAAACCCCTTGTCCTTCTCATAAATGTGAAAAGTATTTCTTTTAAAAAAAACGATTTTCTGGTCATAATTTCAAAACACAAAACAGCTCCTATGTACAAGCACACCCTAGCTGGCTTCCTAATTTTCTCCAATAAGCATACTAATCTCCTTCTAAATTAAAGGAATCTTTTCTCACCTTAGCACGATTTTTAAACACATCATGTAAGGAAATTAGTCTCCCAGATTCCTGGGAGAAGTACCTTAAAATTGTCTAGCACACATAGAGGCGTATTTACAAGGCACATGCACCAGGGGAAAATGACTTAAATTTGCAAAGCACTCATGAGGGTGTATTTACAAGAACCTTGCACCACCTTTAAAGTCACTTTTAAAATGGAGAAAATGACGTGAATGTGTCTCATAAGCCTTGTAAATATGCCCCCATGTTGACTATGTAACTCTTGCAAAACATATTGTGAAACCTAAATGACTTCAAGAAACGAGTTTTTAAACCATGAAACAAGCAAATAATTCTCCCATATTCATGTTGGAAAGTGAAATATTTATTTAAAAAAGCACACCCCATGTTATCGTTCTCATAAATGTAAAAAGCATGTCTTTTTCTAAAAAAACGATTTTCTGGTCATAATTTGAAAAGACAGCACACCTCCTATGTACAAGCACACCCTGTCAGTACTAATACTTCACATTATCTATAATTATAATTTGTCAAAGAAACAAAATCTTTTTGGAAAAAATAATGAAAACACTTGACACAAAACAACATTTTAAATGTACAGCTAACTTCCTTATTTTCTCAATATACTATACTACTCTCTATCTAAATTAAATGATTTTTTTCTTACCTTAGCAAATGCTTTTTGAATTTCAAAACAGTCTCAGAAACACACCAATTTTTCTTTAGCAGAGCAAAAGGTATGCACTCCAGAGGCTGGAACCAACAAAGGCACTGAAATGCTGAAATTCATCACACATATCTCTCATGTGACCCAATCAAAACTCTTCCCTCACTTTTTTCAAATCAACACCCTTCCCCCCTCTGCCCTTTCTGGCCTTTTTCCATAGCAACTACCTCCTGCCAGACCTCTCATGTTTACAAGTTCACACAACAATGTTTCAAATGAACTCTGAACTCTCAGTACACCTGCTAATCCACTGCAATGTTTCTTAAAATCATGTTTTCTTAACCATTCAAATTACATGTTTCAAAGAACACATCCATGCACCCTAACTTTCTGTTTTCAGCAATGGAAATCCACCAATCACTGCTACTGAATCATTAGCACACAAACCCCACATTTTTTTTTCTTTACAAACTCCTACTGTTTCAACTGCCATTTCATTCCCACACTTCATCTGACTGCATCAGAACCTCCTCTCGCCATGTTTTCTGTCTGGATTGTTGGACATAGTTACATTCACTGGGCTCACAGGTATGCTGAAAACAGAAATTTACACAACCTCAATTTACAAAATGTGGAAATCAAATGGATTGGCCAAAGAGGATTGAGATGTCACCAATTGATACCATTGGTGAAAACCTTTTTACATTTGCCAAACCCTGACCTCATAATAGTGCACTGTGGAGGAAATGATTTGGGCACTTTGACTGGGGTAGGTCTGGAAATGCTCTTAAAGGACACCTTTGAGCAATTAATGGCACTTTTCCCTCAAACTGCCTTGGTATATTCCAATATATGCCAAAGACAGAAATGGAGGTGGTCCAATCAAATTTCTCCACAAATTGAGAAAGCGAGGAAGCATGTAAATAAGTCTGTTTCAGCTTATAGGAGAGACCATGGAATGGGTGCCATCTACAACAATAACTTGCGTTATTACATGCAAGATATCTACAGAGGAGATGGTGTGCACTTCTCAGATGAGGGCAACAGAGTTTTCATACAAAATTTAAGACTGTGTATTGGTACCTACTTATAAGTACCTAGAACTTACACAGAACCCAAAAGCTATTTTCAGAGCTACCTTAACTATAATTACTCTTTTAAAATTTCGAATGTACCTTTTTTCACTAATGTTCACTTATGTTCGCTTCCCGGTTCGCTACCTGGTTCGCGTACCGGCAGCTAACCGCGCGAAAAATAAAAAAATTTTTTTTTTCGACATATATGAGCCTCCTCAGCCACCCTCAGAAAACCTAGGGGGTCAGGATACATCTCCCGTGCCCCCTTATACTCATTTCCCCACATTGTTTTTCCGCCATCTTGTGATTAAATTCGACTGAAACACAAAATGGCGAACTCCCGTTACGCTACCGGTAAGCTACCCGGTTCGCGTACCGGGACGCGCCTCTACGGCAAAAAATCCGTGGGGCACTTTTTTGCCCCACGGGGCACTTTAATATCCCCTCATCAATCCTAGGGGGTCAGGAGGGGTCTACCTTGACCCCTTTCAGTAAATTCCCCCTTCGTTTTTCTCCACCTCTTGTCTCTCGATCCTACAAAGAGACAAGATGGCGGCCGTTCCGGACTGTTCAGAATGTTGACAGACACCGGAGAGCCAATCAGCTTCGTTTCGCGAAGTTCCGTTACGCGTCAGGTACGCGAACCGGAGCGCTAACCGGAGCGCTGTCACAGATATATCTGTTTTTAAAAACGTTAATTTCTCAAAATCCACTGGAGCACATATATTGAGACATAGCAAAGGCACGTCGGGCAAACCATATCTACAATTTTGCCAAGTTTCGTGTAAATCCATTCAGCCGTTCGAGCTAATAACGATTCCAACCGCCCTATGGAAAAATGAATGGGAAAAACGTGTTTTGGGACCCCCCTTTTTTCTCGGCCCCCCCTTTACAAAACCCCCCAAAATTTTCAGGGGCTACTCAGAAACAAAATGTGCCATTTTCCTAAAAATTTCAGCCAATTCTGTCCAAAAACGCCAAAGTTATTCGACATAGAATTTTCAGAAATCCCATAGGAAAAAAATCCTAACTATATATACCTACTGGCGACCGCCAGTAGGTAATATATGTGTGTGCAGAAACCTCCAGAAGAACATTAGGAAGAGGCCACGAGGGGAAATACCAGAAAAGCTTTTATTTGGACAAGCAGGTTAGCATAATGCATTTCGACTCCAACGTCTTCTTCAGATGCCTCTGCTGCACTGGGAATCAGTCCCATGTCTCCGCTTTTGAACACCTCTGCATACCTCCCATTGTGGATAGGAAGCACCTCCCCTGTCATGTGACCGCTCACCTGCTGTAGTGCTGGTCGTCCTACAACTCGCAGAATGCATCATTTTCTGGGTAGGTGCTGCGAGGGGAATGACTAATAACAGTCCTTTTGGCTTAGGTGCGCTGCAGAACGGGGCGTACTGATGCTTGTGCAATGTCCGTCCTCGGGCTTCCCTGGGTCCCCGCATACGTCATCACCTTGCCACAGCACAAGTTCCTCGAGTCTTAGGCCGGCACAATGTCCAAACCTATCCGTGCAGTCACGAGCTGCACACAATGTCCTGACATAGGTGGAATACCTCACTCCGCACGGGTCACCCAATCCACACGGCGTACACCGGAGCTCCCGATCCCTCAAGCCATACTATACACTGCGGAGCAGTGCGATGCCAGATGAATCCGGGTCACTTGTGTAGCAGGGCCATCCAAACTGCGCTTCTGGCTTGGTGCAGGAATATCCAAAACACCTCCTTCCCCGAAGAGAAACAGCGGAAGCCAGAGGGGAATACTGAAAAGCACTTTATTTCAATGATGCACAGGTAAGTGGCGGTGGATGCATTTCAGCTTACAATTTGCCTTCTTCAGCGCCCTGTACTCACACAAGTCCAGCAATTAATCCAGCAGCTCTTCTTCACCAGATATCACGATGATGGCAATGAGCTCCTCCCCAAATAATCAGCTCACCTGTTGGGGATTGTGGCAAGTAAATGAACTCCAACTCCCAGCATGCATCATGGTCATGCATCTGGGTCGGTGGGTGGGTTTGAAAACTTGATGGTACTGGCTTCAGTGTCTAAGCGCAGACTGGGATGGCATGACTCGTTCCCACACACCCAGAAAAAAAGCGCCTCCTCAGGTCCCCTCGTGCCGCTACAGCCGTGCAATGTGGTAGGCCAATGTGCAGGGACAGCCATGCTGCACACAACGTCCTGCCGAAGGTGGAATAGCTCACTCTGCACGGGTCACCCAATCCACAAAGCGGACACCGGAGCTCCCGATCCCTCGAGCCATACTATACACTGCGGAGCAGCGCGATGACAGATGAATCCGGGTCACTTGTGCAGCAGGGCCATCCGAACTGCGCTTCTGGCTTGGCGCAGAAATATCCATAACACCTCCTTCACCGAAGAGAAACAGAGGAAGCCAGAGGGGATTACTGAAAAGCACTTTATTTCAATGATGCACAGGTAAGTGGCGGCGGATGCATTTCGGCTTACAATTTGCCTTCTTCAGCGCCCTGCACTCACACAAGTCCAGCAGTTAATCCAGCAGCTCTTCTTCACCAGATATAACGATGATGGCACTGAGCTTCTCCCCAAGCAATCAGCTCACCTGTTGGGGATCGTGGCGAGTAAACGAACTCCAACTCCCAGCATGCATCATGGTCATGCATCTGGGTCGGTGGGTGGGGAGTTAAACATTGATGGTACCGGCTTCAGTGTCTAAGCGCAGACTGGGATGGCATGACTCGCTCCCACACACCCAGAAAACAAAGCGCCTTCTCAGGTCTCCTCCTTCCCCGAAGAGAAACAGCGGAAGCCAGAGGGAATTACTGAAAAGCACTTTATTTCAACGATGCACAGGTAAGTGGCGGCGGATGAATTTCGGCTTACAATTTGCCTTCTTCAGCGCCCTGCACTCACACAAGTCCAGCAATTAATCCAGCAGCTCTTCTTCACCAGATATAACGATGATAGCACTGAGCTTCTCCCCAAGCAATCAGCTCACCTGTTGGGGATCGTGGTGAGTAAACGAACTCCAACTCCCAGCATGCATCATGGTCATGCATCTGGGTCGGTGGGTGGGGAGTTAAACATTGATGGTACTGGCTTCAGTGTCTAAGCGCAGACTGGGATGGCATGACTCGCTCCCACACACCCAGAAAACAAAGCGCCTCCTCAGGTCTCCTCGTGCCGCTACAGCCGTGCCATGTGGTAGGCCGATGTGCGGGGACAGCCATGCTGCACACAACGTCCTGCCGAAGGTGGAATACCTCACTCCGCACGGGTCACCCAATCCACACGGCGGACACTAAAGCTCCCGATCCCTCGAGCCATACTATACACTGCAGAGCAGCCCGATGCCAGATGAATCCGGGTCACTTGTGTAGCAGGGCCATCCGAACTGCGCTTCTGGCTTGGCGCAGGAATATCCAAAACACCTCCTTCCCCGAAGAGAAACAGCGTAAGCCAGAGGGGATTACTGAAAAGCTTTTTATTTTAACGATGCACAGGTAAGTGGTGGCGGATGCATTTCGGCTTACAATTTGCCTTCTTCAGCGCCCAGCACTCACACAAGTCCAGGAATTAATCCATTGGAGTTGGATTAGTAAATTAATTAGGTTCAGTGTCCAGCACCTACCCTAATTAAATGTAGATTGGATTTGGAATATTAAGTTAATTAGGTTCAGTGTCCAGCACCTACCTTAATTAAATGTAGATTGGTGTTGGAATAGTAAATTACATAGGTTCAGTGTCCAGCACCTACCCTAATTAAATGTAGATTGGAGTTGGAATAGTAAATTAATTTGGTTCAGTGTCCATCACCTACCCTAATTAAATGTGGATTGGAGTTGGAATAGTAAATTACATAGGTTCAGAGTCCAGCACCTACCCTAATTAAATGTAGATGGAGTTGGAATAGTAAATTAATTAGGTTCAGTGTCCAGCACCTACCCTAATTAAATGTAGATTGGAGTTGGAATAGTAAATTAATTAGGTTCAGTGTCCAGCACCTACCTTAATTAAATGTAGATTGGTGTTGGAATATTAAATTACATAGGTTCGGTGTCCAGCACCTACCCTAAATAAATGTATATGTCAGGCTTGGCCAAGCAGCGCCACCTAAATCAGGACTACATTTCCCAGAACTCTAGTGTGGGGGCGGGGCAACATATAAGCAAGACGGCCCCTCATCACGTTGTTCGTGATTTTGTGTTTCTCCCGAGTTTGGGAGACGCTGGAGAATAGTATTGCAGGTTATTCCTGTTGGAGGAGACTTTGGTTCATGGATTGTTCTGCTGGCGATTAGCGCGAAGAAAAGAGTTAGCGCGATAGGTCCTGCAGTTTCGAAGCGCGAGTTCGGCGCTTGTGTTTGTTTTCCCCGCAGCGCGAGGTCGGCGCCTTTGTTTGTTTTCCCCGCGGCGCGAGGACGGCGCTTCCCGGAGATCTACAGGACTCGAGGATTGTTCTGCTGCTACAGTACTGTGAGTTCCGACAAGAAACGCGTGAAGTTAACGCGTTAGTTGTCACACGTTGTTTTGAAATCTAACACAAGCGGGTAAAAGTGCAAGTGAAGTACAGAATTGTGTTTGCCCCTTTCTTGAGAACGGAGTACGGCGGTCTGGTCTTTCTGCGTACTGCCGTTACGAAGAAAGACACTAGTGCTCTTTAAGGCAAGTGCCAAAGCGGAAGGTAGTGGGGGGAGATCCTACACCTTTCCGTGTTTGGAGCTGGATAACCAGGAAAGCAGGGTCAGAACCAGAGAGCGGAAGACAGTAGTGTTGAGGCTACGTCTTACCGTGTCCTTCCAGTATTGATTGGAGATTGTTGTACATATGTAACAGACTCAAAAGAGGAACAGGATTGTAGCTAATTTCACATAGGGTTTGGGGATATTCACTGGATTATCATTTGGACACTTTTCAATACAAGGCAGGGTAGGTTCATCTCTAAGAATAGTATTGTATGTTGAATCAGGAAGAGGCTTGACACTAACAGTGTTTGTGTTCTCTAGGGACTAGTGTGGCGAACATCAACATTAAGGAGTACAGGGAGGAGGAGGTGAATTCTTCTTTTTATAAAGGTGAACAATTACACTTACCTAGTAAGATCGATAGAGTGTAGGGATTCAAGGTGAATACGAATAACCTGTATTATTGTTTTCTTGTCTTCCAGCTGTCCCTTCCCTGCAGTCCCTTTCCGTCCCCTCCTTGTTTGTTTCCTGTTTTTTCCCTCGCCTTATCACTCGAACACGCTGTGTTGTTATTACGGGCGTGTTGGTGAGATAGGGAGGTGGAGTCATATGTGCATCAATCGGATCCGGCAGCGTGGAGTCTGACAGAATCACGAACCCACGAATTGCATTCTGCCGGGTCGGGTTGGAGTACATATGGCCACCTTGGATGATGTGTTGAGGGCCTTGGTTTTGGTTCAACAGGAACTGGCAGCATCCAAGGCAGAGGCAGTTCTACTTAAAGATAGGGTGGAACAATTATCCAAGAATCCTTTTTCTACAGGTCCTGTGCAGATACAGGTTACAGTTCCCCCTCCTATCCCGTTAGCCACCCCTGAGAGGTATGGGGGGGATCCTAGTAAAACGCAGGCTTTTATAACGCAAATTATGCTCCATTTCTCTTGTAAGCCTGCCTCTTTTCCCAATAACCATTCTAGGGTAGCATTTGCCATATCATATTTGGTGGGTGATGCTGCAAATTGGGCAGTCCCTCTTATAAAACGAGACGATGCCATGTTGTCCAATTGGACGGCATTCAGAGAAGAATTTGAAAAAGTCTTTGACAGGAGGGCCACTAATTTCAGTGCGGATAAAGAGCTGTTGTCACTGCGACAAGGGAGGAGTGATTTGATTACTTACCTGACTACTTTCAATCGTCTGATTGCCGAAACTGAGTGGCCAGAGGGCAAAAGAATGACTCTGTTTTATCAGGGGTTGAGGGAGGAATTGAAGGACGCAGTAGCACACATTGATCCTCAACCTACGACGTGTGTGGATATGGTGAATTTGGTCATGAGATTGGATGGTAGGCTAACGGAGCGGAGTGGGGACCGAAGAAGATGGGACAGGGGTTACGCCCGTAATGTGAGTTATCCTACGAGAGCCCTGGGTTCCGCAGAGGCAGGGGCAGAGCCTATGGAGATAGGAGCTATTCGACCCCCATTGTCTAAAACTGAAAGAGAGAGTAGGAGGGTGAAAGGCCTTTGTATGTATTGTGGGAAGAAGGGCCACTATGTACGCGAGTGTCCCTCTAAACCCAAGACTTTGAACACGTGGAATAGGAACCAAAGGGTAGCGGTGTCCAATACTGCCAGAGAGAGGTGAGGAACTATCAGTATCCGGGTGGATGGGGGTCATGGGCGCATGACGGACTGGATTGCAAATTGAGAGACGGGTTGCCATTCTTTCAGGGAAAATTGTATTTACCCACAATTCCTTTGCAGAAGAAAGCTATTGGCTGGTGTCATGAAGGGGAACTGTTAGGACACCCTGGTATACGTAAAACTCTCGATACTGTCAAAAGACACTTCTGGTGGGCAACCCTGAGCAAGGATGTTACTGAGTGGGTGGCCCGTTGTGAGGTGTGTGCTAGAGCCAAGGGGATGACCACCAAGAAAGCAGGAAAATTGATACCTATGCCTACCCCAAGTCAACCGTGGCAGCATATCAGCTTGGACTTTGTATCAGGTCTTCCAACGGATAAGGGCTCAACAGCAGTGTTGGTAGTGATAGATAGTCTCACCAAGATGGGACACTTTATCCCTTGTAAGACTCTCCCGAATGCCAGCCAAACAGCCCAATTGCTGGCTAGTAATGTGGTCAGACTACACGGTATTCCTAGAGTAATTGTGTCTGACAGAGGACCGCAGTTTATTGCACGTTTCTGGCGTATGTGGTGTAGTGCCCTGAAAATAGAGTCCAACTTATCTACCAGTTTCCACCCTCAGACTGATGGGCAGACTGAGCGCTTGAACCAGACGCTAAAGAAATACCTGAGATGCTATGCTAAGGAAGCTCATGAGTCTTGGGTGGATCTGTTATGGATGGCAGAGCTGGCCTATAACAACGCATGGCACAGCTCAACAGGAATGTCACCTTTCAGGGCCAATTATGGTTTCGATGCTAACACACTGCCAGTTGATATACCCTCTGATCTTAGCGACCAGCCAGCAGTGAAAGAAAGGATTTTGATGCTGAGGAGGGTCCATAAGGGGGTGCAGGTGCATTTGAACAAAGCGAAGGAGGTGTACAAAAGGTGGGAGGATCGCCACAGGATAGAGAGTCGCAGGTATGCTGTGGGGGATAAGGTTTGGCTGTCTACAAAGAACATCAGGTTCAAAATGCGCAGTGTGTTTCACCCAAGATTCATAGGCCCATACACCATAGTGAAACAGGTGAACCCCGTAACCTATAAGTTGAAATTGCCTGGGTCTATGCGCATACACCCTGTGTTCCATGTGCAGTTGTTGAAACCTGCCCTTACTTCACGCAGAGTAGCCCCCCCGCCTGTGTTGTGTGATGGGGGTATGGAGTATGAAGTAAGGAGTATCAAGGACGCCAAGTGGTGCCGGGGGGTGCTAAAATACCTGGTGTCCTGGAAGGGGTATTCTGCTGAAGATGACTCTTGGGAGCAGAGCACGGACGTGCATGCTCCTGCAGCGGTACGCTCTTTCCATAGGAGATTTCCAAATAAGCCGGGCCCTAGAAGGCGCTAGAGAGGGGGACATTCTGTCAGGCTTGGCCAAGCAGCGCCACCTAAATCAGGACTACATTTCCCAGAACTCTAGTGTGGGGGCGGGGCAACATATAAGCAAGACGGCCCCTCATCACGTTGTTCGTGATTTTGTGTTTCTCCCGAGTTTGGGAGACGCTGGAGAATAGTATTGCAGGTTATTCCTGTTGGAGGAGACTTTGGTTCATGGATTGTTCTGCTGGCGATTAGCGCGAAGAAAAGAGTTAGCGCGATAGGTCCTGCAGTTTCGAAGCGCGAGTTCGGCGCTTGTGTTTGTTTTCCCCGCAGCGCGAGGTCGGCGCCTTTGTTTGTTTTCCCCGCGGCGCGAGGACGGCGCTTCCCGGAGATCTACAGGACTCGAGGATTGTTCTGCTGCTACAGTACTGTGAGTTCCGACAAGAAACGCGTGAATTTAACGCGTTAGTTGTCACACGTTGTTTTGAAATCTAACACAAGCGGGTAAAAGTGCAAGTGAAGTACAGAATTGTGTTTGCCCCTTTCTTGAGAACGGAGTACGGCGGTCTGGTCTTTCTGCGTACTGCCGTTACGAAGAAAGACACTAGTGCTCTTTAAGGCAAGTGCCAAAGCGGAAGGTAGTGGGGGGAGATCCTACACCTTTCCGTGTTTGGAGCTGGATAACCAGGAAAGCAGGGTCAGAACCAGAGAGCGGAAGACAGTAGTGTTGAGGCTACGTCTTACCGTGTCCTTCCAGTATTGATTGGAGATTGTTGTACATATGTAACAGACTCAAAAGAGGAACAGGATTGTAGCTAATTTCACATAGGGTTTGGGGATATTCACTGGATTATCATTTGGACACTTTTCAATACAAGGCAGGGTAGGTTCATCTCTAAGAATAGTATTGTATGTTGAATCAGGAAGAGGCTTGACACTAACAGTGTTTGTGTTCTCTAGGGACTAGTGTGGCGAACATCAACATTAAGGAGTACAGGGAGGAGGAGGTGAATTCTTCTTTTTATAAAGGTGAACAATTACACTTACCTAGTAAGATCGATAGAGTGTAGGGATTCAAGGTGAATACGAATAACCTGTATTATTGTTTTCTTGTCTTCCAGCTGTCCCTTCCCTGCAGTCCCTTTCCGTCCCCTCCTTGTTTGTTTCCTGTTTTTTCCCTCGCCTTATCACTCGAACACGCTGTGTTGTTATTACGGGCGTGTTGGTGAGATAGGGAGGTGGAGTCATATGTGCATCAATCGGATCCGGCAGCGTGGAGTCTGACAGTATATTGGAGTTGGAATAGTAAATAATTAGGTTCAGTGTCCAGCACCTACCCTAATTAAATGTAGATTGGAGTTTGAATAGTATATTAATTAGGTTCAGTGTCCAGCACCTACCCTAATTAAATATAGATTGGAGTTGTAATAGTAAATTAAATAGGTTAAGTGTCCAGCACCTGCCCTAATTAAATGTACATTGGAGTTGGAATAGTACATTAATTAGGTTCAGTGCCCAGCACCTACCCTAATTAAATGTAGATTAGAGTTGGAATAGTAAATTAAATAGGTTCAGTGTCCAGCACCTACCCTCATTGAATGTAGATTGGAGTTTGAATAGTAAATTAAATAGGTTCAGTGTCCAGCACCTACCCTAATTAAATGTAGATTGGAGTTGGAATAGTAAATTACATAGGTTCAGTATCCAGCACCTACCCTAAATAAATGTAGATTGGAGTTGGAATAGTAAATAAAAAAAATTCTGTCTCCAGCACTTACCCTAATTAAATGTAGATTGGAGTTGGAATAGTAAATTAATTAAGTTCAGTGTCCAGAAACTAACCTAATTAAATTTATATTGGAGTTGGAATAGTAAATGTAATAGGTTCAGTGTCCAGCACCTACCTTAATTAAATGTAATTTGAGTAGGAATAGTAAATTAAATAGGTTAAGTGTGTAGTATCTACCTAAATTAAATTTAGTTATATGTGTGAATATTAAAAGGTTCACAATATTGTAATTAATTTATTAGTAATCTTTATATATATATATCTATATAAAATGTATTTAAAAAAATTATTTTATTTTTAGTCATGATTTTATAAAAGGTAGTAGACAAAAATAACACAGTTGTTTTTAAAAAATGTTTTATTTATTTGTTCATATAGTACATAAATTAAATTATAAATGTATTACAAATCAATGTATAATATTTCAACAAATAAGTATAAGTAAAATGTAGTTTGAAATTATACATTTTCGGATAGTTGTTCAGTAAAGTACATTTTAGGTACATACAAATAATGTAGTAAATGAAAATAGATTGAGGAATACAATACATAGAGTACATACATTTTGATACAAATTAAAATATTTATACATTGATATTAAATGAACATTTATTAAATTTTTAACATAATAATGTCCTGTACAAATGATGTTATACATGTTTTTATATTTTTAAATTGAAACATTGATATTAGAAATATTTAATATCATACAATAAACATAATTTCAATAACATTTTAAAATTATAATATCATTTATATATTTTAAATTTATTATTATTAATTTTATATTATTAATAATAATAATTTTAAATTATTAGTGAAATTGGCAAAATAAATACAGAAAAATTATACATTTATTTTCACAATTTTTAACGGAAGATTTTTTTAATAATTATTTCATTAAATATTAAACAGTAATAATATTTAATGTAATAAATATTAAAAATATGATTATAATAATATAGTAATGGAACAAATAAAAATAAATTGGTAACATGTTGGTAAACAATTTGTAACATTTTAACAATTTTTTAACTAGTAAAATACATTTATTTGACATTTATTTCACTATTTCCTTGATAATACTATTATTTGGATCTTTTATTTGTAACCGCTTTTAGTCTTTTTGAGTCATTTTTGAAGATTGAAGCTCGCGGTTGGAAGCTACTTCACGTCTGAGCAGGTAAGAGTGCTTTTTGTTATATTTTAACTATTTTCACTAACTTTTGAAGGTAGTAGTTTGTTATTTAGGGTTTGTGGATTAGTATATTAAGATTTAAATATTATGGAGTTGAGTAGGTACGTTTTTCCATTTTCGAGGCGTTTTGTTGTTTCCTGAACTTGGGGTTAGTGTGTTTGTGGCTGTTTATTTATATTTTGTTAAAAATATGTATGTTATGTTTATTATTAATGTATCGTTCTAAGTTTTATGTGGGTCGGAATGTTTCTTTTTTTCTTCTAGGTGTTTGGATACAGCCTTTTCCGTTTCCGAGCTGTGACGTTTTTTTTTATAAAAGGAAGTGTGTTTCAGTTTTCGGGTTTCCTGGAGCGTTTAATAATTTTTTTAACTATTTTCGGGTTTTTGATCGATTTGGAACTATCGATTTATTTGGTTGTTGGATGGATTTAGCACAGTTGTATTTTTTCATTTTATGGGGTCTTTTTTTATATTTTGTGGATTTATCACTACATGGATTGTTAAGGATTATTGGATTTGCCTATTACGTTGCTGTGAAAGGTGAGTGATTTAATATTAATATTTATGTGGATTGGGAAATGTGCTATTATTAAACGTTATTACTATAGTTAGATAATTATTTTGTCAATATATTATAAATTAAATAATTATATTAGACAAAATAAATATGTTATGATTTTTTATGGAGATGTGTGGTGTTATTTTTCAGGCTTTATTAGGATTTTCATCCTTTTATATGGTTAGTGCTTTTAGTTTAATGTTTTGGCTATCATTTTCAAGTATTCGAGTCCTCTTGTTGTAGGGTAAAGTTGTACTTGTTGTAAATATTGGTACATTTGGGCAGTTTGTCTTGATAGTTTGGGTTTTAGTTATAAGGCAGATTGCTCCATTCTTAATTCTTGAAAACTTTGCTCTTTTTGGATTACTGTTAGGAGTTTGTGTAGTGTGGGAGTTATTCGTCCAGTTGAAGATGGGAAGGCATTATGCCAACCCTCAACTGCGTTGTTTGTCTTGGCTTCTTGGTTTAGGGTTGGTAGATATACATTCCACCAAGGTATTAGGAATTTAGGTTGGCGTCTGTGGCCTGACCTGTGTAATCTCCCCACCCAGGTGTCCTCAAAGTAATCCAAAAGTGGAGCTAGTTTTTGTTTGTTTTGTGTGTAGAAAGGACTTTCTATTAAAAGGTTATAGTGTTCAGCCACATCGGTTGTTGGCACGTATGCTAGGGCTATTAGGTGTTTGATTTGGTATGCAAAGGTAATATTGGTTGCATACTCAACACTAAGTGTTGATTTTTGCAAATGTTTCCATAGACATTCGTTAAAATGGAAGTAACATCCTTGTATGGATGTGTGTGGATATGTTTTAAGAGTGGAATTGATCATTGCTTGTTCAAAGTCTAATATAATTTTTAGTGGAAAGAAGTCTGATGTTTCTGCTTTTATTTTGTTCAATATTTCTGTGTAAGTAGATGTTTGCTTGTTTGGTAACAAACAATCGCTGAATGGGATACAGGTATTATGGTATTGCCCATGTATGGTATATAATTGATAGAATGGTTTAGGGCATATGGTAAAAGTGCCATCCATCATCCATGTTTGACTTTCTTTTAATTTTTTAAGGTTGTTGTTTGTAGCAAACATTATTATCCTTTTATCTTTGTTGTTATTATCGTAGAAGATAAAAGGTTCATCATTATGTGTTATGGTAAGCTCAGGTGGTATTATGATCTCTTCAAAAGTTTTAGGTATTGGTATTGTTGGTCTACTGGATTTTTTGCTCCTAGCTATGGTTCTTTTTATAGAAGCTATTGATGGTAACTGACCTCTTGCTTCTCTAGGTACTCTAGGTAGTAATTCTTTAAGAATAACACTTGTTGGTAGGTCAGATGTGCTACTTAATACTTTAATATTTTCTAGAGTAGATCTAACCTCCATTTCTGAGATGTTAGGTGGATGGTTATGTTCAGTAGTATTAATGACACTTGTTTCTCTGGTTGTTGCATGCCCATAGCATTTGTTAGAGTAATACTTAGTACATTTCCAGTTAACTTTAAGGTCTTTTTGGTTTTCCTGAGTATAAGTATACCCCATATAGCATAATAAAAATGTTCCTTTCTGAGATGTTATAAATCTTCTTCTGTCATTGTTGTTTTCTTAAATCTAGAAAGGGTGTATTAAATAATATTAGGAAAAGTTTTTACTTTAAAAGAGTATTTCATTATTTATGTACAATTTGTAGCTACTTACTTACCAACAGTAAAATTGTAGATTTTGAAAGTAGATGTCTTTTTAGCTTGATGCTTTTATAGTTTTTACTGGTCTGTTGAAAGAAAGTAAACAATATTTTAGGTAATGTTTATATGTGTATTTTGGTTACACATGTGGTAGGGTGTTACCGTTTATATTGAGAAAGTTCAGTTTATTTATTTGTAAATAGATGACATTTTCTGAAAACACATTTATAAATTTTAATAAAGTCAAGTACTAACATTGTCGATTTTTGAAAGCTAAATATTAGTATATGTGTTTGCATTCTATACTTACCAAGTGTTAATTCTTAGTTGTTGAATGTAGATTTTTGGATGATATTTTGCAGATTTTCTTTTTTCAGTTATCTGTTGGAAAATAAAAATGTAAGAGTAATAATTAGTTCAGTATTTATAATAGAAGTTTCATTTTTTTTAAAAAAGAATTTCACTTCTTTTGTCTTTTAAACCTGTGTTTACTCATTTTTAAACATTAGAAAGTGAAGTCTGATTTATTACATGTTTTTATCATTTTACCTATTTATTTAGTTTTTTTCAGTGTAAATAAACGATTTTTGATATACTACGTTATAAGTAGGTTGTAGTACTTTTGTTGAAAATGTCCATCTGTTTTTTTATAGTAGAATCTGTTGTGGAAAAAAGTAGAGATAGAAAGAAATAATCAGTTATAAACTTTTGAATATGAGTAGTAGGTTAAATTAAATAAAACATTTCAATCTGAGCCATAAGATTACTTACTTTTTGTAGTTTGTAGTATTTTCCTTCACAGAAGAATGTTTAAGGTAGTCGAAAATTTGGCAGTATATCTTGAAGCTGAATATTTTCTGCTGGTTTTAGGGTATTATTTTAACTAGGGTAAGTTTAATTAGTGTTTGTTTGTGATTGGTCACATACCTTGAGATGTGTTTGTATTGGTTAGTTTGAATTTTTTTAAGTTAATGAATTAAGTTAGTTGTCTGTTAAAAGTTTATACAGAGGAGTAGTGTATTAGTAAGTATTTTACTAATACTTTATGGAATTTGTATAGGTTGTAAAATAAGATCAATATTTGTTTTAAAAAGTCTATATATTAAATGTGTGTGTATACATTTTATTTATTGATGTTGTAATTTTTAATAATTGTTTTAGAGAGATATATTCATATAAAAGTCTTTTGTATGTTAAAATATATTTCTATGGGTGTATTTTTAATAGTGTTTCATGTGTAGTGTTTAGAAAAAATGTATTTAATCATTTAGTGATGTCGATATTTAAAGATAGTCGAAATATGTGCTGTCGATATTAGTGTAATCGATATAATTTTTATGTTCTATATTTAATTATAAATGTCGATATATATTTCGATAAATGTGCTTTCAAAATTTGTGTAGTCAACGTTTTTGTATATCGATATTGTGTGATCGATGTTTCAGTATTTTTTTAAATATGTATAGGGTGTCGATGTAATTGTAATCGATGTTTGAGACTCGATATTTGTGTAGGTCGATTTTATTGAACTTGATAATTTGTCAGTGATTTGTTCATACTGACAGTGAAGCACTGTTATTCGGATGCTTCAACTAAAATTCTTCTGAATGGTTCTTTGACTCCAAGTTTTTAATTCAGAGGGGGACTAGGCAGGGATGCCCCCTGTCCCCCCTATTATTCAACCTCTACATAGAACCTCTAGCGCAGACCATAAGACTGAATAATGCCATTATCCCATTTAAAAAAACACAGTTGATGGACAGAATGTAGAACAATGTCATACATTCACCCCAGTACAAGGATCTGGGCCTAAATCCATCCTTTATTTTGCACTCCACACCACCCTGGGTTAGACACTGGCTATATGCAAATCAGCTCTGACCCTGTGCCTCATGGGAACAGTCCAATCCGAACTACCAAACCATGTCTTTCCCAGACCGGAATCAAGCATCCAAGGACCGGTTTCTGGCTATCAGCCTTCATCAGCCTGGATAGCTTGACTCAAGTTGTGTGGAGAGCCTGGGACTCACGTCTGAGTATACCCAGCACACTCGGGGTGAAAATTGCAAAAAACACAGTTGATGGACAGAATGTAGAACAATGTCATACATTCACCCCAGTACAAGGATCTGGGCCTAAATCCATCGTTTTTTTGCACTCCACACCACCCTGGGTTAGACACTGGCTATATGCAAATCAGCTCTGACCCTGTGCCTCATGGGAACAGTCCAGTCCGAACTACCAAGCCATGTCTTTCCCAGACCGGAATCAAGCATCCAAGGACCGGTTTCTGGCTATCAGCCTTCATCAGCCTGGATAGCTTGACTCCAGTGGTGTGGAGAGCCTGGGACTCACATCTGAGTATACCCAGCACACTCGGGGTGAAAATTGCAAAAAACACAGTTGATGGACAGAATGTAGAACAATGTCATACATTCACCCCAGTACAAGGATCTGGGCATAAATCTATCGTTTTTTTGCACTCCACACCACCCTGGGTTAGACACTGGCTATATGCAAATCAGCTCTGACCCTGTGCCTCATCGTGCCTCATGGGAACAGTCCAGTCACAGGCACAGGGTCACGGCTGATTTGCATATAGCCAGTGTCTAACCCAGGGTGGTCTGGAGTGCAAAAAAATGATGGATTTAGGCCAAGATCCTTGTACTCGGGTGAATGTATGACATTGTTCTACATTCTGTCCATCAACTGTGTTTTTTGCAATTTTCACCCCGAGTGTGCTGGGTATACTCAGACGTGAGTCCCAGGCTCTCCACACCACTGGAGTCAAGCTATCCAGGCTGATGAAGGCTGATAGCCAGAAACCGGTCCTTGGATGCTTGATTCCGGTCTGGGAAAGACATGGCTTGGTAGTTCGGACTGGACTGTTCCCATGAGGCACAGGGTCAGAGCTGATTTGCATATAGCCAGTGTCTAACCCAGGGTGGTGTGGAGTACAAACAAACGATGGATTTAGGCCTAGATCCTTGTACTGGGGGGAATGTATGACATTGTTCTACATTCTGTCCATCAACTGTGTCTTTTGCAATTTTCACCCTGAGTGTGCTGGGTATACTCTGACGTGAGTCCCAGGCTCTCCACACCACTGGAGGCAAGCTATCCAGGCTGATGAAGGCTGATAGCCAGAAACCGGTCCTTGGATGCTTGATTCCGGTCTGGGAAAGACATGGCTTGGTAGTTCGGACTGGACTGTTCCCATGAGGCACAGGGTCAGAGCTGATTTGCATATAGCCAGTGTCTAACCTAGGGTGGTGTGGAGTGCAAAAAAACGATGGATTTAGGCCCAGATCCTTGTACTGGGGTGAATGTATGACATTGTTCTACATTCTGTCCATCAACTGTGTTTTTTGCAATTTTCACCCCGAGTGTGCTGGGTATACTCAGACGCAAGTCCCAGGCTCTCCACACCACTGGAGTCAAGCTATCCAGGCTGATGAAGGCTGATAGCCAGAAACCGGTCCTTGGATGCTTGATGCCGGTCTGGGAAAGACATGGCTTGGTAGTTCGGACTGGACTGTTCCCATGAGGCACAGGGTCAGAGCTGATTTGCATATAGCCAGTGTCTAACCCAGGGTAGTGTGGAGTGCAAAAAACCGATGGATTTAGGCCCAGATCCTTGTACTGGTATGAATGTATAACATTGTTCTGCATTCTGTCCATCAACTGTATTTTTTGCAATTATCCCATTTAAATCATCAGACTATGAGTGCAAGTTGGCATTATATGCTGACGATGTTATAGTTTATACCACCAACCCAGAACAGACAATGCCACAACTGGAGTACACGCTGAGGGAATTTGGTAAGATTTTAGGGTACCTTGTAAATTTGGATAAAACCGAAATAATGTGCTGGAACACAGTATATAGAGATGGTTCTGAAAGTAGAGAACTCAGATATCTTGGAATTAAAGTAGTCAAAGAATTAAATAAAATCCAGCTGATAAATCTGGGGAAGATCGAAAAGGACATAGACAATTTGTTTGCTAAATGGAAGAACCTCCCTTTGACCATCTATGGAAGAGTAACTTTAGTAAAAATGTCAGTACTTCCAAAATTGAGGTATATTTTTAACGCAATCCCACTAACGTTCCCTAGTAAAAACATCAGCAGGATACAGGGGAAAATAGGCAGTTTGTCGTGGAAAAAGTTGAGGAGGAAGCTCCTCAAAGGAGGACTAGCGCTCCCGGACATCAACTGGTACCTGATGGCTTTCCAATTCAAAGGCATAAGGATGTTATTATCTTATCCGGAACAATCGCATGGGGTAGAGTACTCAGGGAACTGGTTTTGGTGGAGGGGGGTGGTGTCCACGGAGGATTTTTGTCCTCCGGGGTGTTCCTGGCCATACCTTCAATGCTCTCCGTAAGGATTTCCTGCTGCCTGCACGTAACTCTGAGGCCACTTTTCGCGACACCCGCTTCGCGGGTGCCGCTCAGCTCCTGCCCGACCCCGTTCTCCCTGGTGTGAGCGTCCACAGTCGGTGGAAAGCCTATCTCTCTCCCAGGTCGAGTACAGCGGGGCTCAACAGAGCGGCGAGCCTACCGGGGGACTGCGAGGACCAGCAGCCCTTGCTCCTCACAGCTGGTGCCTCTTCCCCCGGCGGCCACGCCCCCAGCCTTCGGCATTATCAGAGCCGAGCTTTGCACACAGAGTGGGTGTTCCTGGCCATACCTTCAACGCTCTCCGTAAGGATTTCCTGCTGCCTGCACGTAACTCTGAGGCCACTTTTCGCGACACCCGCTTCGCGGGTGCCGCTCAGCTCCTGCCCGACCCCGTTCTCCCTGGTGTGAGCGTCCACAGTCGGTGGAAAGCCTATCTCGCTCCCAGGTCGAGTACAGCGGGGCTCAACAGAGCGGTGAGCCTACCGGGGGACCGCGAGGACCAGCAGCCCTTGCTCCTCACAGCTGGTGCCTCTTCCCCCGGCGGCCACGCCCCCAACCTTCTAGTATAAATTAAGAAGGGCTGACACCGCACCGCGGGACGCACGCGGGACGCAGCCCGGGGCGAAGACCGGGCAAAGAGCGGGCCGTTTTAGGCCGTTAGAGGCAGGTAGAGACTGGACTGGGCCACCCCATTTGATTTAACCACTCTACTGCTTACGTTCTCCTTGCAGGCACTTCATTTTGTGCCTACTATGGCAACCCGCGAGTTTAGAGACAGAGCGGCCAAATCCAAATTGAAAAATGGTACCTTGGATGATTTTATCACTAGGACCCACACTGCAATTGACAATGAAATAACTAAGATGCAACACAGGGTCTCTATAGAACTTGAAGCTGCTAGAAGACTGTCAGTTGAGCTAACCGCTGCTAAAAAATCCTCCCTTGGGCCTATTGCATGGGCCAAAACACCAGAGCGCACGCTTGGCACTGCTCCCTCTCTGATCGTCATAAATGCCGATATTCATCAACCGCAAGTGGACAGTATACCCTTGCTACAGGGGGGATCTCCACCAAAATCCACTCTTTCCCCACAATCTCACTCGGGTGCAATTGCCGAGCAAAAGAAGGAAACCGAGGTGGGTTCATCCCCTAAAGCTACAATCAACTATGCTACGCTACCAAAAGGGGGTAACTCTCCCATGCCACAAAATGGCCCACACAACAAAAGGAAATGTAACCACACCTCGGCATATTCAAGGAAAAAGGCCAAAATAGCCAAGGCCCAGCTACCAACTAAGGCACCTCCCCCTGCTCCGTTGCCAAAAATCAAGACCTTTCCTTTGGAAACGTGCCTAGCAAACATTCCTCCGCATACAGTAGTCATCCAAGAAAATAATGACCTCACCATAGAAAGTGACACTGCTGGAACTCCGCTCTGCACTATTAAAGGAAAGGACGTTGAGTTTCTGACTGTCGTCTGGGAAACACTTAAAAAACTTCTTTCCCCTCTAGAAGTGAGATTTACACACATAGAAACTCAGCTTTTGGAAATAGAAAAAAGCATTTTAAATTTGGCCGCTATCACCATGCAGAATGCTAAATCAACATGTTCACATGGAACTCCGCCTCCCACAGTACCATCTGCCCCTGTGACTCAAGCTGTTGTGAACTTGCAGGCGCCTACTAAGGCTAAGTCCATGGGAATTACCAATGCCACTCTGCCTCCCCCCCTTGCTGCAACTTCTTCCTCTGCCAGTCCCATTGTTATCCCCAAGGCCAAACCAATTCCTAAACCTCGAACCAAGGCAAACACTTACAATCCTACAAATAGGGCTATGAGGACCACTACCCAACCGGCGGCTGAAACTCTTCCGCCACCCCCATCAGTCATACCCGGCCAAAGGGTACCACCCTCGACAGATCAGCCCAATCCGAGGCAAAATGGCCAGAATTCTAACCACCAAACATCGCAGAGAGCTAGTACCAGTTACATACGCTCAAGGGGATATGTAGATCTCCCCCCCGAGGTTAGTTCCTATGTTGTAGTGTTGACCGGGGTAACTGAATTGACATATAACCAGCAGGAAAACTTTGCCTCCTTAAAAAAGAACAAGGTGATCCACTGGTTTGACGTCAACAAACCAATACCCAACCACCTAAGGAGCAAAATCCTTATGGTGCGGAGGGTACCCTGGGTAGGCACCACTCAAAAGTCCACCAGTGGCGATTGTGTGATTGTATCCTTCGAGGATCCAAACACTGCACACGCCATTTATTCCTGGATCAACCATAGCACAACCTCAACAATAATAGCTAGACCCCTCACTTTTTTCTATCCACCCCGCCTCCATTCATCCCAGGGGGGGAATTGGAGAAGGATCCCAGAGAGGAACCACATATGGGGAGGGCAAAGCAACTTTTGGGCAGATGCACCTGGTGGTTGGAACGGGGCACCGATCTCTAATAGATACGGGTGTCTTGAGGAAGTGGATTGACTTCCACATCTGCCAACCATCGCACCTCCATCACCCACCCTAAAAAGCTCTCAATCTTATTCAATGGGTGATCTATTAACCCACATTGCATCAAACGCACACAAGGGTGGCCAAACTCTCTCACCAACACCAAATCACGCAAAGGCTCACAAATTTAGTGTAGGGCCAGGTTGGCACGACACCCGCCCACCAAAGCCATTAAATACTGATCCCCATATGAGGACTAAAGATAGCCCTCCCATATCACAGAGCCTCAAACTAAATAGCGTTCCTCTGGACGTCTTTCCACCTAATAAATTTGGTAAACCCTTAGCACATGACAGTTCCCAGATACCAGACATCAGTAGTTCACTAGAGGCCCCGGGTGTAATCTCCATTCTTTCCTGGAACGTGGCAGGGCTACTCAATAAAGTAGATACGCCTGATTGGGGGGATCTCATGGAGGGCTACGATGTATGTCTCCTACAAGAGACATGGGCAAGAGAAAAATACTCCCGGCAGGGTTTCGCTATCTTTGATATTGAAGCAAAATGGGGAGGAAAGGGCCGACCTTCAGGAGGACTCTCGATCTGGGTTGGGTCCCACTTGGGATGTAGGGCCACACACCTGGAAACCAATTCTTGTGACTTCCAGTGTGTCTCCCTTGAATGGCCTTGCGGAGGGAAGGTCATATTGATTAACATATATTCAAGACCAGTGGGGGTTGCAGCAACCTCGGGACCAGTGGAGGATCTAGCTCAGTTCCTTGACACACATAACTTCTGCTCCCCTCTAATTTTAGGTGGAGATTTTAATCAGCAATATGAACCACTCCCTGACTACCTGGTGGGTATATCTAGTGAAGAGGATGAATTGTGGAATATCCCTACCCTGACAGATCCAGTGAACAGGGCATGGTCCCCACTCGCCACCCAAATAATGTCCCTCACGCTTAGTCACTCGCTGAGGGCTTGCAATGGCCGGATTAAAGGCGACATCCCGCCTAAAAATACCTTTAACAGGCCGGGCTATGAGTCACAGATTGATTACATAATGGTTCCAACTAAGGACTGGAGTAAAGTGAAAGACTTTCGAGTTATCCCCAGACTTGATAGCGACCACAACTTGCTCTCACTAAAATTCGAGATCCATGGCCGGCAAATAGACAAGGTCGACAACAATTCTGCATCACAGTCTGACCTTGTGTTATCCAGCAATAGGCGCAGAATTAAATGGGCCAAATTGCTGGAGAACCATTGTAACATTGTATAAATCTGGCACACCAAAACTTTTCAAGAGGGTTCGGCTTAAGGTGTTGAAATCAGCACTATCTATTTGGTATAAAATAAGAAGTATATGGGGCATAGAGTTTTTTTCAGATTTCGCCCCAATTTGGGACTCTCCTGGGACTCCACTCTGCCTGAAAGACAGCCTGGAAATACCAATCAAAAATTCAGGGATGGTCAGGTGGTCAGATTTGTTTGATTCGGAGGGCATTCTCCTCTGTGAATTTCTACAAGTCAAGATAGGTCCCCTGTTCTCAAGATTTAAATATCTCCAACTAAAATCATGGTATGAGAAAGAAGTTGGGGACATCTCAGGGAATTGGGAATTAGAGCAGCTGTTGCAAGACCCCAGTCCAAGGAAGAAAGAGATAGCTCTTTGGTATGCACGAATTCAAGAAGCGGAGGAAGCCAAGTCCCCCTCCCCAACATTAATCTGGAATTCAACGCCACTCGCCCCAAATATCGAGGAATCATTTGAATCATCATTGAAGACCTTATACAAATTTGTAAAACCTGCCAACCTGAAGAAAAATCATTTTTTCGTAATAAATAGGCTGTATTATACCCCAGCCAAAATTGCAAAATTTCCTCCTAACCTCCACCAAGTTGTCCCAGATGTACTCAAATCAATGCCAATGATATGCATATTTTATCCAATGCCCAGAATTAGATTTTTTTGGGAAAGTTGTGGGGGATATTTTATCATCTATCTTGAAAATGGATATAGAAGTAGACTTACTCCTAGTCTTTTTTGGTATGAACTATTCGACCAAGGGGGTGTGCTCACAGAATCAAAAAACTCTCTTATTATACTTAATACTCCTAGCAAGGAGATCTGCATTAAGTGGAAATCTGCCAACCCACTTGGTAGGGAAGACTGGCTAAAAGCCGCTATAAACATGTCAAGACTAGAACAAGAAACTGGAGATGACGGCCCTCCTAACATTTGGCAACCCTTTACAAGATGGGCATGTCAATTGCATCTGATTAATTAATCAATGTGTTAAAGATTAAAATGGCTCCCGGCATCAAGGTCCTATGATTACACCAGTCCTCAACCACGTGAGGAAGGCCATGGGGCCTAGACGGAAACAGTGAGCCAAGGGGTTCCCATAAGCGAAGAGAGAAAACATTGGCTTGTGAAATCTGTGAAAGTCTTGGTGAGATGAGGACTAAAAAAAAAAAAAAAAAAATACTTTAGAGAAACTATGAATTGGATGCAGGTTTTTTACTTTATGCATCCCCTATGTAAAAGATGTCCATGCACTGAAAGAATGCAAGATTTATCTGCGTGTGTGAGTAATTACACAAATAATGATTTAAAAGGCACCTACTATTTTGCTAGTCATTCTTTTATAGTGCTACTCATCTAAGTTTAGAGTTTAAGAGCGCTCTACATTGCACAAAGAGTTACAATAAATCATACAAGTGTAAATCAATCTACAAGAAATGTTACATTAGACAGTTAAGGGTTATAAAGTTTAGAACTCACATATCCACACTTGTTGGCGTTATATATTAAGATTGAGTAGGTAATAAAAAAAAAAAAGATTGAGTAGGTAGGAGAAACACAAATTCAGGATATAAAATGTAGCACAGTGATTGTGGTTTTCTGTACAAATACTTTATTACTTCCCAAAGAAACCTTTAATTGTAATTTCCAAATAACAACAGATTGAGAAGGAAAACAATAAGGACATAAACCCATTATTTACTGTTTGCAGGCAGCTCCTTGATGCATGTAAATATATCACTGTGCTATTTTAGAAGTATTGCAACTTATAAACTGGTAGTAAAAAAGTTATTTTGTTGTCAAACGTAGTAGCCCACTTACCTATATACATTAAACACAAATCTATGACAAAATATCGACTACAAAAATATCTACCTACAAAAATATCGCAACAAAAATATCGATTACATTAATATCGAGATCCTATCTCTAACAAGGTGAGTACAAAAATATTGGGGAACAAATATTGATGTCAAAAATATAGTTTTTTTAAAATATTTTTTTTTTATTAAAACAAATGTAATATTAACAAAATAATACTTATAAATGTAATAAACATAGTTAAAAATATATTGTAATATTTAAAATTAATAAATAATGTAATAAAAACTAATAATAATAAAGATATAATACATAGTATATACTTCATTATTAATACCTCTAATAAATTATTGTAATAACTTATAAATAAATGAAAAAATAATAAATTACAAATAAATGTATATACATCAAATAATAATATAAATAACAATTAATAAAAATGTAAAACAAATAAAAAGAATTAAATACATTTTGGATAGCGTACGGGTAAAAATTACTATTCCCACTCCAGAGAGTGCAACAATAGGGAAAGTGTTGGATAGCGTAGGGGTAACAATTACTATTCCAACTCCAGAGAGTACAACAGTAGGGAAAGTGTTGGATAGCGTAGGGGTAACAATTACTATTCCCACTCCAGAGAGCGCAACAGTAGGGAAAGTGTTGGATAGCGTAGAGGTAACAATTACTATTCCCACTCCAGAGAGTGCAACAGTAGGGAAAGTGTTGGATAGCATAGGGGTAACAATTACTATTCCCACTCCAGGGAGTGCAACAGTAGGGAAAATGTTGGATAGCGTAGGGGTAACAGTTACTATTCCCACTCCAGAGAGTGCAACAGTAGGGAAAGTGTTGGATAGCGTAGGGGTAAAAATTACTATTCCAACTCCAGAGAGTGCAACAGTAGGGAAAGTGTTGGATAGTGTAGGGGTAACAATTACTATTCCCACTCCAGAGAGTGCAACAGTAGGGAAAGCGTTGGATAGCATAGGGGTAACAATTACTATTCCAACTCCAGAGAGTGCAACAGTAATGAAAGTGTTGGATAGCGTAGGGGTAACAATTACTATTCCAATTCCAGACAGTGCAACAGTAGGGAAAGTGTTGGTTAGCGTAGGGGTAAAAATAACATACTTATAAATAAATGTCTTTTTTTAAATAATAAAAATCTTAATTATTAAATAAATATAAACCATTTACAAATACCAATACATAATTATTAAAAACATGATTAGCAAAATATATTTAACTAAAAAAATAATAAAAATACCATTTAATAATATTTAATTACCAATTAATAATTAATTAACAATTATATAATGAACAAAACAATTAATTAAAAATATTTTTACTTAATTACATTTAAATTACTTCCCACCCTATTCCCCTATAAACCCACAATCCGCTACAGAACATAATTAGCAATTAATCAATTATTTACATTTAATTACCAATTAATTAAAAATAATTATCAATTAATTCAAATTAATTTATAATTTCTACTAATTAATAATTAATTTAACATAATTAAATTACTTCCCACCCTATTCCCCTATAAACCCTCAACCTGCTACAGAAAATAATGATCAATTAATCAATTAATTAAAATAAATTACCAATTAATTAAAAATTATTATCAATTAATTAAAATTAATTTATAAGTCCTACTAATTAATAATTAATTTAACATCATTAAATTACTTCCCACCCTATTTCCCTATAAACCCACAACCCCCTACAGAACATAAATATCAATTAAGCAATTAGTTAAAATTAATTAACAATAAATTAAAAATAATTACCAATTAATTAAAATTAATTTACAATTCCTACTAATTAATAATTAATTTAACATAATTAAATTACTTCCCACCCTATTCCCCTATAAGCCCACAACCCGCTACAGTACTAAAATACAACATTTAAATAAATTACATAAAAATAAATTAAAAACATAAGAAATACATAATAATATACACAAAAATAATTTAAAAATCGATATTAGTAACATCAAAATTATTAACATTGATATTACTAACATCGATATTTAACACTTCGATATAACTGATATCGATATTAAATCTATCAATATTACATACCTTCTATATTATGCCCCTTCAATATTTAAACTTCGATATTATTGTATATCGATATTTAAATATCGATATTTTGTCTGCATACCATAAAATACATATCTGTGAATTGCATGTTACATGATGTGCTTTGCAGCAAGCACATTAACCCTTTATGCTACTTTAGGACTCAAAATTGTGACTGGACAAAACTTAACTCTCCAAGAACTGTGTGAGTTCTCTCACCACTATTTTTAATCCCCTCGAAATTCACTAAGGTCTCTGCAGTATGTGTTTTAACCATGCAGGATATTTTAAAATGCAGCCTCTTTGACCAATTAAGTATGGCAAAATAGAGTTCTTGCTACATATGTCTGTATTACCTATCTATTTGCAGTGCATTTTTTTTAAATAAATGTATAAGTAGACAGACTCTGCTTTTCAAGCTGCAACCCTCGTGATGCTGCCCTCCTTTCCTCTGCTACCACTTACCCCCAAAATTACGGGTTCCAGGTGTAACTTTTTTTCTATTTCCATCACTGAGTATAATTGTGTTTAATATGCAGCTGTCAGAGTCATAATAACTAGAAATAAACTCTTTGCAAATATTTATTTTTTTAAACTGACCTAGGGTATGATATTCTATCAAATCAAAACAGGGGCATTTCTTAAGCGCACAAATCACTCGAAAGTCTAAAGGCGCTTGTGGACAAGTCAGCTCAAAAAGAAAAAAGAAAGGGAAAGGGAGGGTCTGTTGGTTGTCGAACAGCCATGTCTTCAGTTTCCTGCGAAAACATTTGTGAGCGATGATGGTGCACAGATGTAATGGCAGTTTGTTCCAGAGGGCCGGTGCAGGAAAAGAAAAGGATCTTCCTCCATTTCTAGTAGTACGGATTCTGAGAGGAGTGAGAAGTGATTTATTGCTAGATCTCAAAGTCCTGCAAGACTGGTACCAGCTCAACTTTTTGTCCCAATAGCCAGGACCTCTTCCATACATATTTTTGTGTGTTAGACATAAAGTCTTAAAATGGATTCGCTTTCTAACAGGAAGCCAGTGCAGAAGTCTGAGGTTAGGAGCCGAAGGGGATCTTGGCGGGAGTTTAAGTACAAGCCTGGCTGCGGTGTTCTGTAGAATCTGTAGCATAGAGAGAAGCCGATTATATGGTTGGTTTGGTTTTTCATTGATAGTTTGTTATCCATTTGCAATCCTAAATTCTGTACCACCTGTTCTGGGGTTGTGCAGGGGCCTAGATTTGTAGGCCACCAATCATGAGACCAGTGATCATGAGCCTTGCCAAAAAGTACAATATCGGTCTTGCCTCTATTTAGTTGTAGGTGATTTGTGCTCATCCACCTGTCAACCTGGGACATGCAGTCCTCAAAATGTGACTTTGTTTCTGTTGGGTCTGGACCAAGGGTGCTCAGGATCTGAGTATCATCGGCTTTAACACTACATCAAAGCCGTAAGATTTGATCACCTTGGCCAGCAGGGTCAGGTAAAGATTAAAAAGTGTTAGGCTCAAGATAGAGCCCTGCGGCACTCCGGTCCTAACTGGTCTATTGCATGAGACGGTGTTTCCCACCTGTACCGTCGTGACTCGGTCAGTTAAATAGCTTTTGAGACACTTTAAGACCTTCCCCCAGACACCAATCTCCCAGAGCCGAAGTTCAAGAATTCTGTGAAAGAAGGTGTCAAAAGCTTCTGATGGAACTTGCAGACCTAGAATTGATGACTGCCCTACTTCCATTGCTAACCTGATGTTATCTGTTACTTCTACCAGAGCTGTTTCTGTACTATGGGCAGCCCTGAAATCCGATTGTGAGAGGTCAAGTAACCCATGACACTCGAGGTGGGTGACAAGCTGTTAATTTACCAGTGACTCGAGCATCTTCCCAACATGAGGGTGCAACGAAATAGGACAATAGTAAGATAGAAGTTTAGAGTCTGCTGTGGATTTTTTTAGTATTGGCTTGACTCTAGCAGCTTACCATTTCTTTGGGAACTCGGATTGGAGCAGTGACTTGTTAAATAAATCAGTGAGATTATCCAACAGCACCGGGGCGATGGTTAGAAGGAATCTCGGTGGCACAGGCTCTATTGGTGAACCCGATTTAATTTTTAGCATGGTTTTGGCCACTTCCTCTGAGTTACACTGGGAAAATTCCTCCAGGATATGAGGAGGGCTAGGAGATACGATGGAAAGATTTCCTGAGGGATTTGTGTTTTCTTGGGATGAAAAGGAGTTATAAATTGCAACGATTTTATTGTTGAAGAATTTGGAAAGAGTGTCAGTCCAGTCCTGTGAGATGGGAGCTTGTGTCTGGGCAAAAGGCATTGTAAATTCTTTTAAGATTTGACTGAGCTCCTTATTAGAGTTTGCTGATTTTTTGATCCGGTTTAGAAGATACAATTTTTGTGTTTGTCTAATATTGTCCATGTAGCTACGATGGATACATTTATATGTTTCACTGTTTATCGGATATTTACTTTTTCTCCATTTCCGCTCCGCTGTCCAACAGGAGAGCTTTGTTGTCTTCAGTTGCTCTGTAAACCAGGGGAAGGTTCTGGGTTTAATTTTCACTTTGATAAAAGGGGCAATTTTGTCTAGCGCATCCGTTATTGCTTTCTCAAAGGAGGTTGCAGCTTGATTGATGTTGACCATTTGGCTATATTGAATAGGGCAGAAATTAGTTGCAAAGAGGGGTAAGGTGATTTTACGCCATGACCGACACCATATTTGTTCTTTCTTGTAATCAGTTTTGGTAATGTGTACTGGAATAGTAAATGTTAGTAGGTCGTAGTCTAACAATAGTAGTGGGGATGGAGGTTCAACAGTAATATCTGTGGAATTTGTGAACAATAGGTCGAGCGTATGGCCAGCAGTGTGGGTGGGACCGATTACCAGTTGAAATTACTGGTAATCGGTTTATTAACACGTGTGTGACCCCTGAGGCTTGAGCCGGGGGCTGGTACCGTATTTTTAACTGTGTGCTTTTTAAAATGATTTGCGCCTGATTGTATTATTATTTCATTTTTAAACCCAACTAACCTCACGATCTTCCAGCACTTGTCCCCACTCCCAGCGCAGCCGAGTCAGCGCTGACGCTGTGGGAAGCTGGGTCTAGGAGGCCATATTGGGGGGAATTAGGGTTGGCGTTCGAGTTGTTGCTCGCCTCCCACCCGCCTCACACTTGTATACAAAGATGTCATCATCCCGTCCGCGCAGCGGGCGGGCGCAGCGGGCGCGCCGGCGGCGCGCCGAAGGCGCGCCAAAGGCGAGCCCGTCTGCGCCCGTCCGAGACCGGACGGGGCCAGGGGCCATGACCCCTGGTCATTTGTTGGACCCCCATATAAAATACAACTCTAATGACCTGTTAGGACTGAGACCCCTCATATCATCCGCTAAACTTGCCTATTCAGTGCCGACATTGTCATCTCCATCCAAAAGGCTTTCTGCCCATGGAACATATGAATTCCTTTAAAATGTTTCTTCTCAACTGCAGATCGATGCCCAAGCATCAGACTGAAATATCTATACTGCTTGAAGAGCATAACCCAGATGCGGTTTTTTTCACAGAGACTTGGCTAACCGATTCGTCGGTGCCCGATCTCGTCCAAGCACTACCTTATGGCTACCAAATAGCCAGGACAGACCGTATCTTAGGAAGGGGAGGAGGATTGGCAATAGTGTTTAAAGATACTTACACTTGTCGATGTAATTCTACTTCCATTCTTGACTGTGAAAGCGTGTCGTTTAATTTGGAATTCTCACCTAATCTAAATTTTTCTGGCATCCTAGCATATCGCCCCCCTGGTACGGCCAGACAGTTTCTAGACTCCGCGCCCTCAGTAATCGCAGACCTGGCTATTACATCTGCCAACTTCACGCTGTTGGGAGATCTAAACATGCACTTTGAAGATTCTGCTGATCATGCTGCCCAAGAACTGATTGCCGACCTGTCTGCTCTTCAGCTGGCCCAACTTGTCTCTTCACCTACTCATGTGAAAGGACATTTATTAGACCCAGTATTTAGTAACTGCCTAGGTTTAGTCACAGAATCCCCTATTGCTCTCCCATGGACAGATCATCAACTTATCCGGCTAAACTGGTGCATCCCTAAACCACCTGTTCTCTCGACAGGTTTACGGGAGGCTCGAGACTGGCCGAAATTGTCAACTGACGAGTGGGCTCGTGAACTCCAAGCCACTATCCCTCTAATTACTACAGATCCTATAGAAGCTAATGACACCTTTAATAGCTGGATCACTCAGTTATTATGCAGCTCATCCTATGTACAGTTTAAATCCTCCTTCATTTACAGGATCGAATATGTCTCAAGTTATCTTAATTCTGTAATGATACGTATTATGACTATTTTCATTATCGTTGTTAATCATATTACACCTCCAGATCTTAAGAAGCTGCCTTTACCGACTGACCTTTTATATCCACGCCACACCTAACTGTGAGTCCTGGACTCTTTGAAACTCTGTAAGTACATCTTCATACATTTATATCATCTTTGTTCAACCTAAGTTCCCCCTTTTTATATAAATTCTGGGAACCTCGGTCATTGCTACGTTTTGATTTGGTTTAACAACATTTGTTTTCTCTCTTAACAATGTAGCAATACTTTAAACTACAGGTCATATAGGATATTATTATTATTCCCACCTTCGCTAATAAAGTCTATCCTACCCCCATAAAAGTATACTCCACATTATACAGGTGGCTTATTTTTGAAAACTATATGGTTATCAAACAATATATGTATTGCTTTAAGAAAGTAACCTGTACCCTTGACTTATCAATATTTTGCCTATTATGGAATGCAATTTATGAATTGAAGTTCAAGATTAATATACTCAAATAATGTCTTTCATTTTGATGTCAAGTAAAACAATTTTATGACAACCAACAGGTAAAACTTTACCATCTATATGATCTGAAATGTAGAATCAAATAATGTTTATCAATTAATGTCAACTAAAATAGATTTAAGGTAATCAACAGGTAAATGGCTAACTATCAACATGCTCTGAAGTGTATAAACATGTTAATAATGTCATGTATAAAATTTGCCTTACAACAGGTAAAGCTTAACCATGTATATGATCTGAAATATATAATCAAATAATGTCTATCAATTAATGTAAAACTAAAAGAGATCTAAGGTAATCAACAGGTAAAGGGCTAACTATTAACATGCTCTAAAGTGTATAAACATGTCAATACTGTAATGTATAAAATTTGCCGTGTATACAAGAAATGTTACATCCTTGTAAAATCACTATACCTTGAAGTAATACAAGTGTAAATGAAAAGAATCTCTACCACTATGATGACACACCTATACTGCCCTCTATGATTTGCTATAACTGTAAATAACATGTATGTCTGTCCTAAGTCCACTGTATATAATAAGGTTGTCGCCATTATAAAACTGTAAGAAATGTAAATAATTTGTATATATGTTTTTTTTTATATATTGTACATAATATGTCTGTGTTTGTAAATTTCATCCATATATCTTATAGAACAATAGACGGTCACCTGAAGAAGGCTCAAGAGCCGAAACGCGCGTAGTGGTGTCTACCGCTTTGCCTTCATCACTGTATATATGTTTCATGTCTATTGATTTTGTATTTTCTCTTTTGTATTTTTTAATTCAAGACTATATAAAATTTAAACACATAATCACTTATAAAAACTATATATATTTAAAAAAAACAGTAGAAAACAAAAGAAAAATAGTCAACAACAATAAACAATAAAGCAATATCAGAAATTATTTTGCTCATTGGTTTCTGTACACAAGTGGACTTAATATACTGTTTCATTCTAGGTTTTTATTTACAAAAAAACATAAATTGTATTATCTAATCAATGTCTGTCACTTTGCTATAGACCTTTCCTAACTCTGTTTCTTCCCTATGTATAGCAAGTGCTACTATATTATATAGGGGTCCCCTTTTTCCAAATATTTACTAAACTCATAGCCTGTTCTATGAGGGGATGTGCTGACTTGGCCATCATTGTCCACATTTTAACATTTATTCACTTTTTTCTTATTTAGATATATGGAACTCTGTTGTGTTAATATATAGCAATCACAACTTGGGCAGTACATACAAATTTCTCCTTTGAGAAACTAAATTCCAGCATCTAATATAGGTATATAGCTAAGATTTTATAATCACACCACTGTGCTATATTCCCCTAAAAACTACAACTTATACTTAGCTCTATTTACGAACTCTATTGTATGTTATACCTCTTTGAGTATTAACGGTCTGCATATTGTTTTTGTTTTTTCTGAACCTTTTTCGTTTCTACTACAAGAGTATAGTATTCATATTATGGCTAATTTTGACACATTTGGTTTCAGTGATACTGACTTTATGAGTATGGTAGGTTCGTCAGTTTCCTTTGATAAAAGAACTACTAATGACACAGGAGATAATTCTGAATTAATCAAGCTGTTAGCACTAAAGAAAAAAACGAAACGCATAGAACTTCACGGCGAATATATGCTACATTATCTAAAAGCGGGAGTTATTCCGCAAGGCCTTCAAATAAAAAATATACCTGGACTTTTTGCCCATATTAAGGATTTTTTGGACAAATGGTCTCGTATTGCAAATCGCTGTTCAAGAGATTTAATGATGTTAATTGTAGAGACCGCAAAACAGCTCATTTTAGAACTACTAAAAGAAATAGAAGATCTAGAATCAAAAATCAAATCTCTTCCGTCTATATCAGATGCTAAAAAAGCTTTAGAAGATATTGATAAAGAACTTAGTTCCTACAATGACTATCTAGTCAAACGAAAAGCAGACAAACTGCAAAAAGATATACGAAATTTCAGTAAAGAACGGGTATATCCTTATCTTGCAGAAGGATTATATACACAAACTGAAACAAGTAATGATACTTTTCCTAATCAAATCCACTCTGGTTTTAATAGAAAGGTTACCACTTTCTCTAATTCATCCTATTCTGGTAGTGATGATGGCTCAATCACATCAGAACCCAGAGGTTATGGATATACCCTAAGACAGACTAGACGTCCTTTTTTAGGGAAACGCAACAATTACAGAACGAACTGGAGGCCCAGATACCAAGGATACAACCAACACCAATACCAGCATCAACAATTTCCACAACCTGTACAATACCAACAACAAGTCTCATACCCCCAACAATACCAGGGACCCCAAGGGAATCCCAACCAATACCAACAACAAGCTCCATATCCCCAGCAATTCCAGGCACCTCAAGGGAACTCCAATCAATACCTGGAAACAAGGAATGCCAAATATTGGCGACAATAGATACCATACCAATCTTCAATTTAAGCAAAACTAGCCTTAATCAATCCACAATGTCTTTACTATCGAAGGGACTTTCCTTTGTCCCTCATGCTGGCATAAACAAATTTGAACTTTTCGCAGATCTTATGACATTTCTTCGAAAAGTAAGATTGAAATTTTTCTTTCAGAATAATCAAAGCAATGACAATGAAATTAACAAATCAGGACTAGCTCCCAAATCGATATTTACTCCAACCTTGGATCAAATACCACCTGAAGTGGCCATATTTGAAAAAGTAGTATATAACAACTTCATACAGGCCACTAAATATGTACCCAGAACACCTTTCAACGTTCCCTTAGATGAGTATCAAGCTATCGAATGTTTGAAAAACAACACTAAACTGACTGTTAAATGTTGTGATAAAGGGGGCGGAATAGCGATCCTTGATACAAATAACTACATTGAAAAAATGGAAAACATGCTTAATGACAACAGGTTCTATGTAAAAATTACTAAGAATACAACTAATGCAACTAAATCTAAAATTGAAAAACTCACCTACAAAGCTTATAATGATGACATCATTTGTCGCAAAGAATATGAATACCTTAATCTAGATTCACCAAAATTAGCATGCATCTATGGTACCCCCAAAGTACATAAAGATGTAGGCAATCCCCCACTTAGACCGATTGTCAACACTATTGGCTCTGTTACTGAGCCCATATCGAAATACCTAGACACAATTTTGCGCCCTTACGTCCAGCCAATACCAGGTTACATCAAAGATACCAGTCAGGTAATCAACCTCTTAGAAGGCACCCCTTATAACGCACAGACCCAATGGCTAGTAACACTGGATGTTGAAAATCTTTATTCCAACATTCCATATGAAGGTGCTATTAATGCAGTAACCTGGTTCATTGAAGCCTACCAAGTTGATTGCAATAGCAAGTTCATTGTTGATTGCTTAGCGATTATCCTTAAAGAAAATATTTTTGAATTCAGAAATGACCTATACAAACAAGTAAAAGGGGTAAGCATGGGAGCGTCCTGTGCTCCTACTATAGCGAACATTTATGTAGCTCACTTTGAATACCAGTACATTTTCAAAGAGGAGGCCCCCTTTTTCGAGACTGTCCTTTGCTGGTCACGTTATATTGACGATATCGTCTTTATATGGAATGATGATCTTCAAATTCTGTCTGAATTTATACAATGGCTAAACCTTTGTGATGAAAATCTTCGATTTACATCACATGTCAGCAATGATCAGATCGAGTTCCTCGACATTATGATCAAACATGAGGGAATGCAATTATATGTGGATTTATATACTAAACCCACTGCACGCAATACCATCTTGCACCACTCTAGTTTTCATCCCACAACTCAAAAAAATGCAATCCCTTTTGGACAATTTCTGCGATTACGTCGTAATTGCACCAAACTCAGTGATTACGACCTAAGAGCAGAAGATATGAAGATCAAATTCAAGAATCGTGGATATCCTCATCGTATCATTCGGGATGCATACAAACGAGCCCGCTTTTACGACAGGCAACACCTACTGTCAGGCAATTCCAACACTTCTGAACAAAATCTGGTATTTGTCACTAGACATTCCATTCTTAATGACAGAATCAGACAGATTGTCTGTTCACACTGGCACTTGTTAAACATCAATAAACCATCTACTGAGGCAATACAAAAACCTATGTTTGCCTATCGAAAAAATAAAAATCTGAAAAACCTAATAGTAAGGTCACGTATGCCTAAAACGAAACCACCTCTTCAGTTGAACATTAGAGACCTACAGCCTATTCATGGTAACTACAAATGCGGAACATGTAAATCATGTCCCTTGGCCATAGAAAATGAATCATTTAGCCATCACGGAATTACCATTCAAAATAAAGGGATGACAAACTGCAAAAGCAAAAATTTGATTTACATACTTCTGTGCCCATGCGAAAAAGCATACGTGGGTGAGACTTCGCGATCTATGAATATTAGATTAACCGAACATAGATCGGCAATCCGCACACAAAAAATGGCTGCACCACTAGTAAGTCATTATCTGGAAAAACAACATTCTCCAGATGATATACGTTGGTATATATTGGAAAAAATTGTACCAACTGCAGGGCTCTGCTGTGATAAAATTAGAAAAAAACGGGAAGTATATCACATTTTCATGTTTGACACGGTAAATAATGGACTTAATTCCGAAATCCCTTGGGACCAAGCGATTATTTGATACACACTCTGAAAGATATATACTTAAAGCTTAATAAAAGAGTTGGCCCTTTATATATAGACATGACTATACGACACATGTGAAATAAGCCACCTTTACATATGAGGAGGAACTATTCCCCTATGTAGTATTAACTATTTGCTATCCTACCTACTTTTTTCGCCCTTTAATTATCAGATTCCTCCTGTCATGACCCAAAAAAATTAAGACTATTACAACAGATCCTCTTTTTTCAACCCTACTTAAGAACTAGGTTAGCGCCTCTATAGTATTCCTTTGTTTATTCAATTCTATTACTTAAAAAAGCACCTACAGGTATTATTGCTTCTTGAATAATTTGTGTTCTGCTATTTATCGTCACAAATTATTACTTTTTCTGCTCATTAAAGTCATCTGTCATCTTTGTAATTCTAGAAATCAAGTTCTATTCATCCTCGCATTTTTTCAATTTTCTACTAGGATTGTTGACTAGTATTATTTCCGCCACACATTAGTCTTTCTTCTAACCTAACCCTGTATCTTATGTCTAGCATTGATATCGCCTCATGTTGCCATTAGACATAGAACAGTCCTTTCTTTACTTTATTTGTTTTTACTTTACAAGTCCTTCTTCTATTTTAATCACTGTGACCTAGCACGAACAAGTCCTTTCTCGATTTCCACTCCCAGTACTTCTTGAATAATTTGTGTTCTGCTATTTATCGTCACAAATTATTACTTTTTCTGCTCATTAAAGTCATCTGTCCTCTTTGTAATTTTAGAAATCAAGTTCTATTCATCTCCGCATCTTTTCAATTTTCTACTAGGATCGTTTATTAGTATTGTTTCTGCCACATATTAGTCTTTCTTCTAACCTAACCCTGTATCTTATGTCTACCATTGACATTGCCTCATGTTGCCATTAGACATAGAACAGTCTTTTCTTTATTTTATTTGATTTTACTTTACAAGTCCTTCTTCTATTTTAATCACTGTGACCTAGCACGAACAAGTCCTTCCTCGATTTCCACTCCCAGTATTTCCATCCAATCATCTACCATTTATAAAGCGGCTGCTTCCTATCACACGGTTGCTTGCATTCTAGCATACCGGTGTGTGGTCTTTTGGCGGTCGAGTACTGCTACCAGTCCTTTTTCTACCAGGAGCGTCACTATTTTCATCAAACCTCACGGGTGAGTCTGTTCAAGATGAAACTTTAGAAGTCATGCTTAATCTAGCTCGGTTATTTATATATACTCATGCTACACCAAATGCGCTATTTCACAGCATAGTTATATCTATATGCTTACCCTCTTCCTAAATCATATGTGAAATATCTTCCTACTATTAAGTATGTTTGTTTCGGCCGGCTAATTATGCTTAGCTAATCACTATATAGAGATATGGCAACTCTCTTTTTTATAAATGCTAGATATGCTATACTATGTGTTATTTCTTTAATTATGCTTAGCTAATCACTATATAGAGATATGGCAACTCTCTTTTTTATAAATGCTAGATATGCTATACTATATGTGTTATTTCATAGCATAGCTACACCGATATGCTTATCCTCTTCTCCAATCAAATGTGAAAGATATTTCTGTTAATAAGTATGTTTGATTTGGCGTTTCAATTCTGCTAAGCTAAACACAATATAGAGATACGGCAACTCTTATCTTTATATACGTTATTCTTAGGCGATGCTATGACCAGATCATCCTCCATAGTATTTTCCGCTCCAGGGACATCTTTTCCAACTTGTTGTTTTAGTAAAATTGAATTTCTTTCGATTTCCCTGCACAAATATGTTTACTACTTAATTCTATTTCGCTATTCATCCCTAGGTGGATACAAAATATTCGTGCTAACAATTATACATCATTATTGCTCGCCTCCGGATATTTTATCAACTTGTGGAGGTAATATTAGACACCATACTTAATCGCGCTATAAATGCAATATATTGCATCATTACATACTAAACCCTCTTATCTTACATCCCTAGATAAATACTCGTTTCCTTCACTATTGCTCTCATCTTACCATCTACTCACTGGAAGTTATCCTCGTGGAGGTAACTATATATTGATAATGCACCCTTTCACTTATATGGAGAGTCATTTATACATGCAAACTATATCTGGTCCATGATATCTTATTTTATTTTAGGTTCTACAAATGTCAACACAAATAACGATCTGAATCTAAGCTACCTCCACTATACTGTTCTACCACCTCCTTTTCTCTGATGTCATAACATCATATGACAAGCTATAGGACTACATCGTTCCACATCTCAAGGTAATTTTATTAGGCCTCTTACTCTCATTGCAGTATGACCCTATCCATGTTCATAGTTCATAGTCATCTATACACCAACAGGGTTAACAGTGATATTACTCCCTATCAGTCTGCTATATTTACACCTATAGCTGACTTATTATGCAGCTCATCCTATGTACAGTTTAAATCCTCCTTCATTTACAGGATCGAATATGTCTCAAGTTATCTTAATTCTGTAATGATACGTATTATGACTATTTTCATTATCGTTGTTAATCATATTACACCTCCAGATCTTAAGAAGCTGCCTTTACCGACTGACCTTTTATATCCACGCCACACCTAACTGTGAGTCCTGGACTCTTTGAAACTCTGTAAGTACATCTTCATACATTTATATCATCTTTGTTCAACCTAAGTTCCCCCTTTTTATATAAATTCTGGGAACCTCGGTCATTGCTACGTTTTGATTTGGTTTAACAACATTTGTTTTCTCTCTTAACAATGTAGCAATACTTTAAACTACAGGTCATATAGGATATTATTAAAAACCACAACTTTCTCTATTTTGCCTATTCCCACCTTCGCTAATAAAGTCTACCCTACCCCCATAAAAGTATACTCCACATTATACAGGTGGCTTATTTTTGAAAACTATATGGTTATCAAACAATATATGTATTGCTTTAAGAAAGTAACCTGTACCCTTGACTTATCAATATTTTGCCTATTATGGAATGCAATTTATGAATTGAAGTTCAAGATTAATATACTTAAATAATGTCTTTCATTTTGATGTCAAGTAAAACAATTTTATGACAACCAACAGGTAAAACTTTACCATCTATATGATCTGAAATGTAGAATCAAATAATGTTTATCAATTAATGTCAACTAAAATAGATTTAAGGTAATCAACAGGTAAATGGCTAACTATCAACATGCTCTGAAGTGTATAAACATGTTAATAATGTCATGTATAAAATTTGCCTTACAACAGGTAAAGCTTAACCATGTATATGATCTGAAATATATAATCAAATAATGTCTATCAATTAATGTAAAACTAAAAGAGATCTAAGGTAATCAACAGGTAAAGGGCTAACTATTAACATGCTCTAAAGTGTATAAACATGTCAATACTGTAATGTATAAAATTTGCCGTGTATACAAGAAATGTTACATCCTTGTAAAATCACTATACCTTGAAGTAATACAAGTGTAAATGAAAAGAATCTCTACCACTATGATGACACACCTATACTGCCCTCTATGATTTGCTATAACTGTAAATAACATGTATGTCTGTCCTAAGTCCACTGTATATAATAAGGTTGTCGCCATTATAAAACTGTAAGAAATGTAAATAATTTGTATATATGTTTTTTTTATATATTGTACATAATATGTCTGTGTTTGTAAATTTCATCCATATATCTTTTTATTGCTTATAGAACAATAGACGGTCACCTGAAGAAGGCTCAAGAGCCGAAACGCGCGTAGTGGTGTCTACCGCTTTGCCTTCATCACTGTATATATGTTTCATGTCTATTGATTTTGTATTTTCTCTTTTGTATTTTTTAATTCAAGACTATATAAAATTTAAACACATAATCACTTATAAAAACTATATATATTTAAAAAAAACAGTAGAAAACAAAAGAAAAATAGTCAACAACAATAAACAATAAAGCAATATCAGAAATTATTTTGCTCATTGGTTTCTGTACACAAGTGGACTTAATATACTGTTTCATTCTAGGTTTTTATTTACAAAAAACCATAAATTGTATTATCTAATCAATGTCTGTCACTTTGCTATAGACCTTTCCTAACTCTGTTTCTTCCCTATGTATAGCAAGTGCTACTATATTATATAGGGGTCCCCTTTTTCCAAATATTCACTCAGTCACTGGACACCATTCTCCCAATAGTAAAATCTCGCACCAAAAGGTCTAGGATGTCAGCACCTTGCTATACTACAGAGCTTAGGGAGATCAAACGCATGTGTAAAAAGCTGGAGAGGAAATGGCGTCTGGGATATACAGACCCCGACAAAATAGCATATAGAAATTCCATCAGGAACTATAAGCTTGAGATCAAAAAAGCTCAATCCCAGCACTACACACAAAAAATTAATGATGCTAGGTCCAATTCCAGGGAAATATATAGAATTGTAAAAAATCTCACTACACTTCCCCAGCCTCCAATAAATAGTGAGGATTTACAAACTCGCTGCAATGAGCTGGCGGATTATTTCTTTAACAAAATAGATCGTATCTACTCTGCCTTCCCAGCCATGCACTCACAAAATCAGGCAGACACTGTTGGCCTCTCCAACTATGGGGCAGCAGAAAATAAATCCCCAACTCTGGAGAACTTTCCATTACTACAGCAGGATATATTAGCTAGTCTAATGACCCAGATAAAATCAGGCTCCCCCAGCGATCCGGCCCCTCCCAGATTTCTAAGGACCATTAGTCAGACCATCTTACCGATCATGCTAAGGGTACTCAATGCTTCCATCTCCACCAATATAGTTCCCCCTAAGTGGAAAGAAGCCAGGGTTAAAGCACTTGCTAAGAAACCAAATATGAGTGTCACCAATCTCAGTAATTATCGTCCAATCTCCTTGCTCCCCTGGGCCAGTAAGCTATTGGAAAAATACATCAATGGCCTTTTGACCAAATTCCTTGAGGAAAATAATCTCCTTGATCCCTCGCAGACCGGCTTCCGCCCCAAGCATGGGACGGAGTCGGCTCTTTTGGCGGTCCTGGAGGAAACTAGGGGCATCTTGGATCGAGGAGGATCGGTGGCAGTCGTCCTCCTCGATCTCAGTGCCGCTTTTGACACTGTAAATCACACCATCTTGTTGCAGCGCCTCAGGGAAATTGGGATTCAAGGAGGAGCGTTGGAGTGGATCCGCTCATTCCTATCCAGCAGGCAATTTCAGGTCTTTGAGGGAGCAACCATCTCTACAAGCAAGCCTTTAGACTGTGGAGTTCCGCAGGGCTCCTCATTAAGCCCGACGTTGTTTAACGTCTACATGAGACCGCTGGCTGGGGTCGTCCGTCCGTATGGTATTAAGATCGTTACCTACGCGGACGATACCCAGCTGGTAGTCTCTCTCACGCGGGCCGGAGACCCTGTAGGTACAGTGGACCTGCTCGAATGTCTGAGCAAGATTGATCGTTGGATGACCATGTCTTGTCTCAAACTCAATGGAGACAAGACAGAGGTCATGATGCTGGGACATCTAGCACCATCCACGATCAATCACATCTGACCGGCTTGCTTGGGTACCCCCCCAGTCCCCAGGGATGCCATCAAGAGCCTGGGAGTCTGGTTGGACAAGTCCCTGACGTTTAACCATCAGGCCGTTGTATTATCTGCCACCTGTTTTGGCCTGATTAGAGTGCTGAAGAAGATTCTTCCATTACTCCCGTTTGAGGCCAGACAAATTGTGGTCCAGGGACTAATATTGGCCAGGTTGGATTTTGGAAATGCGCTCTACCTTGGCACCCCTGACTCCACATTGAAAAAGCTGCAGGTAATTCAGAACTGTGCAGCCCGAACTTTGCTCCAGCTCCCCCGTAGGACCTCTGTGAAGGCAGGATTGAAAAAATTACACTGGCTTCCCGTGAAAGACAGGGTCAGCTTCAAATCTCTCTGTGTTGCCCATCAATCTTTTTGGGAAACTGGGCCACTAATTAGTCGCACCTTAATCACCCCCTATCTTCCCAATAGACAACTTCGATCCACTAATGCCTTACTGGCAGTAGTGCCAAAGGTTAAGAGATCTAGAGCAGGAGGTCGCTCTTTCTCCTTGAACGCGGCCAAGTTGTGGAACAGCCTACCTTATCATCTTAGGCCCAACTCAGACCTTACTTCTTTTAGGAAAAATTTAAAAACTTTCCTGTTTAACAAATAAGTTGCTTCTCCTGTACTCGTCCCTATGGGCAACACCTGTTAGTTTTCAGCGCTGGGACGCCTCCGGGCAGCTATTCTGCACTTTATAAAACCTATTTTCATTTCATTTCATTTCAAATAGTCCCAAAGTGCTCATATTAGTAATCAACTGATCTGTGTCTGGGTCCTGTAGTATCTCAGCGTGATAATTAAAATCTCCTATTAGAAGGAAGAGGTCTATGGCCAATACATGCGAGGCATGGAAAGTCTTTTTTGGGGCCTGGGGTCTGTATTTTAGAGCTCCTCTCCAAGTGCCATGAGACGGACCCTCTACTTTAAAAATTCACAGTTCCTGTTGGTCGACGCTTATGGTTTCTAAGGCGGTAATACTCACGCCTTTCTATCCACTCTAGTTATGTTGTATTGGGGCGGAAAGGCATTTACCACATTTGTGAGAGCATGTTCGTGTAACCATGTTTCCGTGACAAAACAAATGTCTTGTGATTCCATATCCATGAGGCTCCATATTTCAATGGTGTGTTTTGGAATAGAGCGCACATTAAAATATATTGCCTTTAATGGTTGCGGAATATTGGTGGTGTTTGGGTTACAAGATGTTAGGGTTTTGCTCAGTGGAGCTTGTTTATTTAAACATGATATGTTGAGCACCCTGGTGATAGTTGTATCTCCCAGTGTGACTGACTGTCTAAGATGGAGATTGTTTAAGTTTTTTAAGTCTTGACTAGAATATTTTAATATAGCCATTTGTAGTCACTCACCGGATAGACACACCGGATCGGGCGCAGGAATACAGGTGGAAGTAGAAGGGGTCCTGGCAGCTGGCTTTGTTGTTTAACACGATGACTTAAGGTCTCACAGAAGAGTGAAATGGAGTGAATTAAAAAAAAGGCTGCTGCAATGCTTGTCCACCCTTACCCAGCTTTAAAGACAATTTCTTACTGTAAACTTACAAATAAAGGGGCAGATTTACAAGAAACTAAGGCAGCACAGTGCTGCACGTCACTTTGCTGCACTGCGCTGCGTTAGTTTCGAATCACAGGGATGCAGCATATTTACAACAATATGTTGCATCTCTGTGCTTCCCCCTGCACTGGTGCACAAACTGCTGCCATGCGCCAGTGAAGGCACCCTTGCACCATGGTGCAAGGATGCCTGCATTGTGGGGAGATTGTTTTAGAGCAGGAAGGGGCACCTTCCTGCACAAAAACAATCAATTGAGGTGATTTAATCTTCCAATATGTTCTGTAGAATGCAGCACACATGGAAAGAGAAAGAAAATACGAGGAGAAATGAAAACATTTCTCCTGGTTGCACCTCGCTATGCCATAGGGTGGTATTGCATTCTGACGCTTGTGTTGCGTGGGAACACCCACAGCAACACCCATGTCACGCCCCAGACACGCTAAGTGATGCGTGAAAAGGGACAATATTTACAAGCACAGCTAAAGTCATGCAGGGTGACTTTACCTGTGCTTGTAAATATCACTCAGCAGGCTGCGCCACCGGTGCGTCACACAACCTGATGCACCGGCGGCGCAAAGGGCTTGTAAATCTGCCCCAAAATATGTAGGAGACCAGTTCTTTAAATGGGTCGGTACTGTCCGCGGTACAGCGTACCAGCACTTTTTTTTTTAATTTTGATAGAGAGTACCAACACTTCTCAACAGTGACGTAATACTTTTCATTGGAGAGTACCGGTACTTCTCAGAAACAAGCAGGTAATCTGCTACACAGTACCTGGACTTCTATTCCTCCATTTTAAGCACAGTAGGAGACTACAGGCCGGGGTGATTTAAAAAAGATTGGACCATCCTGTGATTCCTACTATAAGAAAATAAACAGCAAATGTGAATTAATACTCCTATCGGATCGCACTGTGGGATTGAAATCGAGTAGGATAGGCACCGTGAGCTCGATTGACTTAGCAAACAATAAACATCTGCTAAATACAGCGTTTAGAGACGGCACGTGTCATATAAAGAACCGTACAAACAAGGTATTCATAGTTTTGTAAACCCTCGAGCTGAGATGATTGATAATCGATAGGTGTTCTTGACTTCTATGTCTCTTGTCCAAAAGTCACGATATTACACACGCCTTGTTTATACAGCTGAGATGGTGCCCCGCGCGCAGCTACAGACTTCAAATCAATGCATTAACTTTGGAACATAATTGTTTAGCAAGGGCGCAATTTCTGCTCCGAAGAATCTCGAAATTAATAGATTATTAAAACATTTTGATTTCGTATGCCTTGCCCGTCTATGTCGATCCGCAGCTATGTTAATTTCGGTAAGGTAGATAACTTTCAGAATTATCAAGATTTCCCAACTCCCTTGTTAATCAAATCAATCTAAAGAACGGATTTGCATGACAATGTGTCGCCTCGCTAATGCATCGATATGCTCAGCCAGGTAGATAGAATTCTAATTACATCTGGATGTAACAATGGGCCGCTCCCGTCTGAATTCCTTTTTTTAAAATTAATATCGTATTCCACAATGTGAACTTGATATTTGTCAGCTCTCCTGAAACACTCCATTAATCGTAAACAGCCTCAGGCCCACCAGACAAACTTCTAAAATGACAGCGCGACCGAGTGATTACCTCTGTTATACCAGGCGCCCAAAAGGGCCTTCGAGACAGGTGCCAGTCGCCGCTGGAAGCATGACGGATAGTCTACGCAGCATTGAACAAAAAAACTAAATAAACAGGCGCGCGTGCTCTCTTGCTTTCCATTGCAAGTCGTTCACGAGGCTGTGTTGTTTTCTCTTATAACACAGCTGGGAACAGAAGCCTTTTTTTCTGTCAATGAGCGAATTAATAAATTGGTCTGGATGAAAACCGCGGGTCAAAATGAAGAGTGGCAAGGAGGCGGCACATGAAATAATATCATTTGCGCACATTAAGGATTTGAGAACACTGCTTGTCCACGAGGAATTCGTAGCTCTTCATACAGCACTTGGGTTCTGTAGACTAAATAAGTAATTTAAAAACAGCTTTTTGTGTTTTTGAGTAGAGACGGTGATTGGGCAATTGTGAATGAATATTATAATATTTTAATTGGGGCTAGCAAGTATTAAATATGTGAATCCGTGAATTTCGCCAGACTACCAAGGTTAAAAACACGGGGCCTCATTTATGAAAAGTGACGCATCGCTGAGTGAAAACAGCGATGCGTCACTTTTCACTGCGCACTCCTTGCGACACCAATGATGCGTCATATTTAATGTATGACGCATCATGTCGCAAGGACTTACAGATAAGTCAGTATTTCTGACGCATCTGTAAGCGCAAAAGTGACGTATTGCTGGAGTGTGTCACAAAAGTGACGCAACTCCAGCAATGTGTCCTTTCACAAGGGGAAAGCCCCATGTGAAAGGGCTTGCGTCAGTCTTATGCCTGCTGTGAGGCAGGCGCAAGATTTTGACGCAACAGCATCCTAAAAGTGACGCAGTGAAATCTCATAAATTTCACTGCGTCACTATTACAAGGCTTTTTGCGGGGGAACGCCCCCTCTGCATACATTATACCTGACGCAGGTATAATGTGGCGCAGGGGTTTAAAAAGTGACGCATCTACCTAGATGCGTCACTTTTTAAATAAGACGCATTTTGTACGCCTCTGGTGTGTCACAAAAAGTGACGCACCGGCGGCGCAAAACTTACGCAAGGCCTCATAAATAAGGGCCACAGATTTATCTTTTGCCAATAAACAATAATCTGCTACCCCAAATAAGATGGCCACATAATATAATGTGACTGTTTGCAGTCCTAAGCTGGTGCATAAACCACTGAATCAATGCATTCTTCCTTGAATTTTCTAGTTGATCAATCTCAAAATGTTTTGCTGCATCCACTTGCTAACCCATGGTATTCTGGAACCTAAACTATCTCGAGAAATTCCAGTTAATTCTACTTGTATTGTTAGTTGTTATTTGTATTTAATTGTGTCTGTAGGTTCTAGCTGAATGCATTTTGAACAAAGAGCAAATTGCTGATCTGTATTAAGCACCACCCTGTGCTCTCTCAGGTCCCACCCATTTATTCAGCTTAAAACAGAATCAATTAAATTCTTTGCCAAAATCAGCAAGTATAACAAGTATGAAAAGATTATTCTATGAACAACGAAGTCTCAAGACTTCGAAAAAATCTGACTTTATATCACCCACTTAAGAGATACCAGAAGAATGTCTTACCTTCTCTCGGAACTTAACCATCTGGAAAGAAGATTACAATATTAAACCCTTAAACAATTGAGACTTTTTATATGTAAGGGACAAGAATGTTTAGTAAAATAGCCTGTTGACAAGGGTGAATCCGTTGTAATATTCAGTAAAACATAGAGGCTTTGACAAGCTCATGTTAAAATATACAATTGCAAACTCAGCATGGATCTAAAGAAGCAATTGAGGGAGGACATTGCAGAACTGCTAGATGAAGGACTAGCACAATGCTACAATGGTACACAAGAAATGGAATACTCAAAGAATTTGACTATGAGAAAAAAGGTATTGTGTCTTTTCCCACACATGCATAACGATCCTGTAAATCCTGATGGAAGGCCATTGTTTCAGGCTGTGAATTCATAATGGAACCATTATTGAAATGCAAAGATTTCTTCTTGAAACTATTCACCAATACCACATTGTCATACCTCCAGGGTACCTTTAACTTTATTAGACAAGTCAAACAGATTACAATTGACAGCATGCTTAACACGTTAGATTTAGTTTTGCTCTGCATCAATATACCATAAGATGAAATGCTGGAGGTGATACAGAATTATCTTGAAAGATGAGAAAGACGTCATCAGGTACTTACTGCGTTCACTCTCTCCCTCTCGAAGACAGCACTTACTAAGATTTTTTTTCTATGCAATGGTGATTTTTTACCTTCAACTCATTGGCACCTCAACAGGATGTCCATTTGCACCAGTGGTAAAAGAACTTTATAAACGGCAAAACATGGGGAGAAATAGAGCTACAACAATAACCCATTCTCCAGTAATATCACCAATCGGTTTAGATAGGCAGATGGCAGTTTTTGCATAGGCACTGGTGACACCACAGAACCTTTTCATATGGCTGAAGAACAGAGGGTGGACATCAAATTGAGTATGACAAATGGCACCAACATAATTAATTTTCCAGCCATATAGGTATTATCCTTTCAAGGTAGAGAAGTGACTATTGAGCCAGTGGTCATCGTCTATGAGGCAGGCAAAAGTAATATCCTCCACCACCATTATGGATGGAGTACCATCCTCCAAACCCTAAATCAGGCCCTTTGATGCAATATTTAAGAACACAAGAGGAGGAGATTCAGAACAGGCACTACCGACAAAGGAAGTCTTGCTGATTCTCAAATTTTATATAATCAATTCAGTGCTCAATTAAGTTTCTGAGATTTAAAATACCGCAACCACCCCCCCAGGCACGCAGGGCAAGACAACAGCACTGTCAAAGTGGCACCTGGCCCTTTTTTTCGAAAATCCGCGTTAGATGACGAGCTCAGCTCGTCATCCGCACACGCCCCCCGTGGCTGATGACAAGCTGAGCTCGTCATCAGCATCGAAGGGGTTAAAGGAGTGAAGTCTCCAATTTCTATCACCAACAGGGACCATCCATGAACAGGTGTATTGTATTTCAATTAAAGCACTGACAACTCAAGATGATCTCAACACACTTTTGTCTGCCTATTATTGTTTACACTTAATGTGATTCCATTTTTCAGTGTGGGAGAGAACACACACACATTACGTTTAAAGTCTGGAGTAATACATCCAAAGAAAATATGGAGCAGATTTACAATAACTGGCGCATCTCCAGGGATGCACCGTTATTGTGCGCCGCAGCTCCGCCACCCATGGTGCGTCGCATTTACAATGGGACGCACCATGGGGCAAAAATGGCACAGATGCGTGACGCATCTGTGCCGTAAAGGTGACGCATTGCTGGTGTTGCGTCGCAAGTGCAACGCAGCTCCAGCAAGGCTCGGGGGTGCCCTATCTGTCCAATGCTGCGTCAAGCCTTACGCCTGCTTCAAGCAGGCGCAGGGTTTTGACGCAGCATTGGCCTAAAAGTGACTGAGTGTAGATCTTGTAGATTTCCCTCAGCCACTTTTGCGAGGAGCACCTGCCCCGGAACGGGACCCTGCGCCGGAACGCCCACACGGTGGCGCAGGGCTTTACAACGTGATGCATCTGCCTAGATGCGTCACGTTGTAAATAGGTCGCATGGATGCGCCACGTTTACGCCGCCGTTGCGTGACGCAAACTTGGCGTAAGTCCAACATAAATCTGCCCCCTTGTTTGTAAATATGCATACAACGGTACTTCCAATCAACTGAAGTGGTCCATTCCAAACTGTAGATACCCCTTTTTGAGAAAATAACTCTGCCACACACATGAAAAGTCTTTAAGTCACTAACCCACCACTGTCAAGATAATTGTCTTTAGAGTATGAGTATTGTAAGAAATTGGATTACTGGTTGACTATAGTGTGAGCCCTGGTGAAGCAGCAACCACAATCCTGGTTAGGGTAAAGCACAAGCAAGCTCCAAATCAACCTGTACTCAAACCCAAGGTAGCTTGGCACAGAGCAGTCAGGATTAACTTACTAGGGGCAACTCATTCCTGAGAATGTAGTTTATGGACATCTGGAAACTAACTATGACCCTCCTCTGGGTCACCTCTCAATGCCACTATGGGGATACCAAGGACATAGGGCAGAAAAGGTCCTGCCCATGGGCCTGAGTTATTCTACACACCTGGCCAATGTACTTCTCTGGAGAAACTAGGCTTTCCACTATCATGGTCTGGCTAGCCCAGTGTCTCTCAGAGCAGTGACTGGAACCCCATTCACCTGATGGAAGTGATGACTTCCACCCTCAGGGATCGCCAGCTCACTCTTCGGGTCCACCTCCCAGCTAAGAGAGAGCATGGCATGGTCTTTGACCTGCCCCTAGGTACTACTTACCCCTAAGGCCAGATTGGCCACCCCTGTAAAGGTCCCATCAGTAGGTGGTTTCTCATGGGAAATTCCACTTGCTTTTGTCCTAGTTGAGAATATGGGGCACCTTGGGACACTGGTCACCAAAGCCTCCTCTTTGTTTCTCAGAAGTGACATGGGTACAATTTTCTTACCTCTTATTCTGGGACCTGTCTGTCTCCCTGAACATACACCTCACACTGCTGGGGGAACCTTAACCACCCTTCTCGACAGTCACTCCAAGGTACCGACTTTTGGACCCTGGTTCTGATCGAGCAATCTGTCTTCTTGGCAAGCTTCCTAGGGTCTGCAAGCTTATTAGCAATCAGGTATTCTTTCAGATCTGGCTACAAAGCCTGAACATGTACTTCTTTTGCAATAAAGTTGAACAGCCCCTGATAATAACTTCTTCCCTGCACTTCAACCAACCATTCAGTGCCTTGAAAAAGGAATCCACACAATCCACCCAAGTATGTTGAGCCCGCTTCTGACTATCCCTAAACCTCTGTCTGTACTTCTCTGCGGTCAGACCATACTTCCTGACAAGGGTATCACGGGTATCCTTTATTGGGGGGTTACCTCCTCCAGTCTCCCCTCTCTAGTGCTAGCAGATTGCCCCTCTCCTTACACGGAATGTGCTTACACAGACTAGCCCACGATCCTCTTCAGGGATCTTATGAATCTGTAAGGCAATCTCATAAGCCTCAAACCGCTTGTCAATGTCATCTCTCATAACAAAGTAGGCACCAGACCTTTAAGAATATGAACCGTCTTGTCTCCTGATGAAACTGTGTGTATGCTGCCACCATTATTGCTGGATTCCACCTGTTTAGCTCTGAAGTCTAGCTCTCTGAGGCTTAGCTCATGAGCCATTTTCCTTTCCTCCATGGCTAGTCTCCTATCCTCCAAGGCTCTCCCAAACCTCTCATTTGCCAAAGCCCTCCCAGCCTCTGCCTTCTCCTTTGCTGCCTCCATGGCCAGTTTCTTTTCCACCATCCTGAGTTTGGCCATCTGCACACTGAACCCCCTTTCCTTCCATCTCTCTGCCAGCTCCTCTCGGCATAGCCTGCAGGAATAGACTCTGCTCCCTGCCCTGGCAGGGGGCTCCATTCCAGGGGCTATGTCATTCCCCTCAACTGCAAGCAGGATCTCAGGAGGCCATCTCTTTGTCCATCCATCACATCATCCCCTTATGGGGTTCAACCACTGACTGATGAGCTTCTGCCCAGGCCTTCAGTGTCTTTTGCAACTCCCTCTTCTTGGTGTTGTGTTTTGTAGGAAAGCCCCTCTCCTTGCAGAACTTCCACAGCTGGGCCATGTTGTAGGCATTCATGTTGGTCAGCTTGAATTCCATTCCTGCAGGTGTAGTTTGATTTGCAACAGTCAGAGGAAGAATTTGGAAAAAACAAAAAGAAGCCAATCAAGGAGAATTTAACATTTAAATCAGTCTTAAGCGATGGTAGTCCACACCAAATCACCGTATGGCACTGCACAAACACAAGTCCTGATCCTCACAGCTGATCCCCAATGTATGAAAATGGGTTACTGGTTGACTGCGGTGTGAGCCCTGGTCAAGTAGCAACCACAATCCTTGTCAGGGTAAGGCACAAGCAATCTCCAAATGAACCTGTGCTCAACCCCCTGGTAGCTTGGCCCAGAGCAGTCAGATGTAACATAGAGGTGATGTGTAAAGTCTGTGTGCACTACTTAAAACAGTAAAAACACCACACAAAAAGGTCTAACACGAGGTTAGAAAATAGAGCAGAATTTAATAAGCAAAATAAGACCAAAGCAACAAAAATCCAATCTGTCGAACCATACTTATTCATTTTTAAACCATAAACTTCAATACAGCACCAAGAAGCATAATGCCCCAACTGTGGCTCTCTGGTCACACTGGACTGGGTCAAAGTCAAAAGTTCAGGCTGACCATGATGGCGCATGGGTCAGATACAGTCCCAGATTACTCCCATTGAAGGTTTACCTTCTTAAGTTTTGTGCCACGTGTTCTGCTCGGGTTGGAAGGACAGTGTCATGGGTAACAGTCGGTGTGGCATGAAGAGAAGGCTGACATCTTGAATGGGCGGGCTGAAACTTAGCATTGGCGGACTCCACTGGCTGATAATATTGCTGTGTGAAGAGACATACTGGCTGTGGCTTGCGCTGATGTTCTGAGGAAGTGGCATGGCTCTGGTGTGAATGGGCTCACAAAGAGTCCAAAATCTTGAATTGAAGAGCTCGAGAGCCTCACCAAGGATCCAGGATCTGACAGACAGCACTTGTGGGGGTCATGACTGTGCTGAAAAAGGTCCAGGAATTGTTGTGGAGTCTTATATATCCCTGAGGCTCTTGTCAGGAGGCAAGGCAGACTAACCCTTTGAGTCACTCTGGGGTCCTGGGTTCAAGATGAAGTTGCTGGTTCAGTTCTTCTTTTCCAGGCTAGGGGGCAGCAGGTAAGCACAACATGACAGCAGTTCCATTAGAGCTAAGGCCAGCAAAGTGACAGTCTTCGTAGCAGTACAATGGTCCATGTTCCTGGCGGGGTATCTGAGGTCCAGAAGTGTCCAGAAGTGGTGTTGTCTAGGGTCCTTCTTCTTTACAGTTTCCCTGGTTCTAGAAGGTAGAAGAAGCTACTAGACAGTGTCTTTGAAGTGCCTGGAAATGCGTACCTCCTCGGGCTTACTGAAGTGACAATGCAGGGTTGTTAATCCCTTTGTGTTGAGACAGGACTCATCCTATGCAGGTGTAAGTGAGGCTGGGCCCAGCTCGTCCCTCCCATCCTGCAAGTGACGGCCCATCTAGTCACACCTAAGCTCCCATTGTGTGTAGGTGCCTAGGAGGAATGCACAAAGCCCAACTGCCAACTACACACAGTCATGTGACCAGAGACAGGCTGCAAGCACTAAATGGCATGGCAAGAAAATGGCAACTTTACAAAAGTGCTATTTTCAGAATTGTAATTCAAAATCATACTTCATAATAAGTTATGTTTTTAAATTTGGATTCCAGAGACATCAAACATGAACCAATTATCTCTTCAGATTTAGAACTTACACAAAAAAAAGTTTAAAAAAACAACTCCAATGTCATCTACGGAAGAGATATGCCTTGCATTAGTGCAAAAACAAATGCAAGACTTTTTCACTACCAGGACTTGTAAAACTTAAAACGTAAAAAGATATTTCCAATCTTGGGTGTGGCAAAAAGGTTTATTTTGCCAGGTTGACATAGCAGATTAAACTTCTCAGACAGGCTCTGTAATGTCAGGCCTGAGACATTTTTACAGGGCTACTTAAGTGGGTGGCACATTTAGTGCTGCAGGGCCACCAGTAGCAATAATATACAGACCCTGGGTGCATGAAGTACCATTTTACTATGGACTTGTAAGTAAATTACATTTGACAATTGGGTATGAACCAGTTCTACCATGTTTTTAAAGGGAGAGCACCAGCACATTAGCAGCGGTAAAGGCCAACAAAAACATATTTAGCAAAACGTAGGAAGAGGAAGGCAAAATCTTCCGGGATGACCCTACAGAAAGGGCCAAGTCCAACACTTATTTTCACACAAAATACTTCTACATTTTCAGGTTTATTGCTTGATACAATAATTAAGAACAAGTATGATGATCCTCTTTTCAACAAACCTCATTGGGGGTTCCAATTCATATTTTGGACTAACTTTTCCACAAAGCCCTGTGCAAATGTTCTCCTTCACAAGGCCCATTCTAAGCTATCATTACTACAAAAAAATAGGCAAAAACAATTATAACACAATATTCCAAAGAGCTCTCTGTGGGTCAGTGAATAATACACCATCTTGTTTTACTTCAAGAATAATTTGTTTCTACATAGCCCCAAAATATTTTGTTGACACAGTATAATTTTCTGCATGAGAATGGACTTTAATTACCATCATGACATTAAACCCAATGTCCGCATCCAAACCAAGATGCACCCAACATTCTGGTTAGAAACTTATCATTTTACTTAGACAATTTGAAAAGACTCCACAATATCCAACAACTTGTGTTCTGATTAACACTAGACTCTCCAATAGTGTACAGAGATGTTTGAATTGCACGAGCCCCCGCCAAACGACACTTGGCACATGTCTAGATGTAAAACTCAGCCAGAGAGGCACACTGAAGGCATCGTTAATTTTCTGGCTAAAGCAAAGCATTTTCTCAGTAAGCCCCCAATTGTGTTGAGGGTAATCCGACTAAGAACATTCCAAAGGAGAGCTGCAAGTGTGCAGAACAGTTATGTTCAAGCCAGACTGCCATAACGGCTTAAAGTTTCTTTTTGGCATAAGTTTATCCATTCCATGGATTTAACAAGCCGTTTTACTGATAGATCATGTCTGACCCACATAGGACTGATGCTTTAGAAAGTTCCCAGTTTACACTATATGAACACATGGAAACACAGGTCTAACCTGACGACTCTTTGGCATTCCGTGTCTTCATCACCACTCCCACTATTTCTTTTTAATTCCTCCGTTTAATTTGTGACTCAAGTCATAAGAGAAACATGTTTGGCTTAGTGAAAAAGATATGGTATGGTTTCTTCCCAAAAAGCTCACCAGACCAAACCTCTAACAAAATATCCATTCTTTTGTTCTAGATAGAACACATTATGACCCTGTTCTGGCGAGACCCTAAAAACCACAGGGGTTGAAACATGTCAACTATCTACTTCTAGCAAATAAGTCCTTGAAGACAAGTAACCTCCTGGCACCTGAAACCTATCAAGCAAGGGATAGTGGCCCGAAGAACCTTTTAAATTCCCACCCTGGAGCATAAACTAAGCAGTTTGAGGACCCTGTAAAAACATTTTCAAGCAACAGATTGCTCCCTATCCAAAGAAATTCTGGACAGGTGCGACATCCAGGTTTCATGCGAATATGTCACCTGAATAAGATACACTGATAATTTTAGAAGGTAAATATACATGATTAGGTTTGTTTTGCACCCACATTTGCACAAAATATTTTTCTCATGTTAGTGATGGTCTTTTATTTCCTATTGTTGCAGCATTGCTTAGCAAAATAAGTATGTTTGGCGTGATTTGCTTATGAATATTTTACTTAATTCCAAATGAAAAACAAGAGAGAAATTGGCTGTAAAGTATATGGTATTTCACATTTCTATGCTCCCAATCTTGAGTATGTAAAGATTGTTGTGTAATGAATGAATGCTTTTTTGATGTGAATGTTTTTTTGATACTAACTGATTCTTTCATTGTACTAAGAAAGCAATTAAGCAAGGAAGGCACATTCTTAGTTCTAATGTTTGCCTCAGATCCAGACTCTCTTCCCCCAGCTAACATTAATTGATTTTTAAAATGTTTAATACTTTTTATAGAAAGTAGATTTTCAAATGCTAAATGTGTAGAAACAACTGTGTAAGCGTTTAAAGGCCCCCATTAGGATGGCGGGCGGACTTTGCCTGCCCGCCATCCCATCGTGGAAAGGGACCACCTACCATAAGGGCGGGGGTCTACCGTGGGGGAAATTAGGATGCGCCCGCCACAGTGGCAGGCGTATACTGTATTTTAAACATTGTGGCGGGCGGTGCTGAAAGCATCGCCCGCCGCAATGGTAAAAATACATGTAGTGCATTTCAAAGCACAACATGACAGGCATAGCGCGGTACCTGCCATATTGTTATTTGAAATGCTGGAGGGTACCATAGGTACCCGCAATGTGCACCCTTCAGAGTTCCTGGGGGCCCGCAAACGGCCCCCAAAGCAGACTATGCATGCCTTTCAGTGGCGGCTGGAGCATTGGAAAATACCCATGCTAATATGGCTGGCGGTGTCTGATAGACACCGCTTCCATAGAGAACCCTTTTCCACCCGGTCGCAAGGTGACCGGGGAGGAAAAGCGGCGGACGGTCTTTCCGTCCGCCGCGGACCTCCCAGCCATAATAATATGGCGGAGGGTCATTCCGACACGGATGGTGGCAGATCACCCCGGCCAGGCTGGCGGGGGCTACCGCCGGCCTGGCGGGGGCGATCCGCACGCCATCCTAATGGGGGCCAAAGTGTTTAGATGGTATAGTTGAGAGAGAAAGAGACAAGCAGACTTGCAGATCGCACGTAGAGTGTTAGATTGAATATAGACATAGGCAGGCAGATGAGGCAGGCAGGATGGCTAGTCTTACATACATAAAACTACAGACATAAATAGACAAATAGGAATAAAAACAGAAAGCGAAAGACAGAGAGACATATAGAGATAAAGACCAATAAGTAGTGACAAGCATAGAGATAGTGAAGTTAGAGACGGATAGTGATACAGATATGTATAGACAGAGAGAGAGAAAGGCAAATAAAGGTAGAGACATAAAGACTGAAACTAGAGAGAGCTAGGCACAAGTAGATAGAGAAAGATAAATGCAGATACATGTAGAGACATATAGAGAAAGGTAGAGAGATGCAGTAGGCAGCGACAGAGAAAGATGGACTGGTAAGGATATGGAAAGATAGGCACTCATAGACAATGTCAGGTGTATATCTAGAGCGGGACCGATAGATAGTAGACAGATGCAGATAGTCACTGATAGACAGAGAATGTTAGAGATTGAGACAGGTAGAAGCAGATGAGAATGAATGAGACTGAAACAGTGATAGACAGTGAGGGTATTCCACACTGTTGCACTGTGTGTGTGTGTGTGTGCTTACAGACAAGACTTGACTGCTATTACAAATGTGGTCTATGTTCTGTACATGTAGGGGAAGCTTGCATTATTTCTGAACAGATTGGTATGTGTCCTATGGGTGTGAAGGAAGCACGTATTCCAGCCTACTGCTGTACCTGTTGGTGTGTGGAAATATTGCTATTGTTGTGAACCTAGGTTCCACCCATGCCCCCTAGTGCTGTTTCTTACTCCTGTACCAGATCTGAAATATTGCTTATTCATTGTATCTAAGTGAGGCCTTAAATGGTGCTGCCCAATACCATAATTGTTCTATGTCTTTGAAGGAAGCTTACTGTAGATCTACAATACCACACTTGTTCCATGTCTTTGACGGAAACTTGCACTGGCTGGCCCTGCAGCACAGTGCTCAAATATGAGGGCGTTACCCTAATCTATAGGGAAAGGGACGGGCATGCAAAGCATCAAATAAACAAATTCCCTTTTCTACTAGATATACTAACAAAACATAGAATAGTACTATCTTGGCAGATCATGTGCTATAAGTATCTTAAGAGAAAAACATCTTAATGACTTGAAAACATTAGACACCCAATATCTTATTAGAGAGGGAGACAAAGAGTATACATATTGTGGTTACTACACAACAATAAATGAAAACGCAATGCTTTTTTTTAAAAAGGAAAAGGAGAAAAATATCGAACTATGTAATATTAATTTTAAAACAATCATTTTTATTATTCATATTCTTTGTCTCCCTCTCTAATGAGATATTGGGTGTCTAATGTTTTCAAGTCATTTAGAAGTTTTTTTGTAAGATACTTATTGCACATGATCTGCCAAGATAATACTAATCTATGTTTTGTTGGCATATCCAGTAGAAAAGGGAATTTGTTTATTTCATGGCCTTGCAGCACCACATTTCTTCTATGTCTTTGAAGAAAGCGTGCACTGGCTCTTAGTACCATACATATGGCGTGTCTTTGTACATGCCCTGCAGTGCCACACTTGTTCCATGTCTTTCAAGTAACATTGCAATGCTCTTGACCTGTGCTGGATGTCTCACATGTGTGTGTCAAATATCCCCTGTGATCCAGCTCTCTGTACTCTTTCTATTTTTGTGTGTTTGAGATCTGACAAAAGACTGAGTTAGCTGTCTCATCAGCCTCATGTTTTCTCAAGATAATATGTAGTCGTGCTTAGAGAAAATGGGCGTTATGTAAGACTTTGACAGTTGTTCAACAGACAGTGCATTATTCACATATTAGATCAGCCCATCAGAACAATATACATACAATTGGGCAGTAGATCAGCCCTCTCAAAACGTTGGCTTTGTTGCCAATATTTGGTTTTATCTAGTGGTGAGCGAGGAAAATCTTACTGCAGACCACCTCTAAGCAAGATTTCTCAATGCAGGCGGACGCAGATGGCCGCTACCGCGCGCTTTGAGAAACCTTCCATTCATGTTGAGGAAGCCGCCACTCGAGGAGAACATCTACTCAAGTGGCAGAAAGAAGCAGTGCCCGCTTGTGCTGATTTTCTGGCAGAGGACAAACACCCAGTGCTAAAATTCAGCCTAAATGGCACAACCTAACGCACTCTGCCATTTGCAGAACTCTGCATAGCGCGGTGGAGTATTTCAGTTACTTCACAGCGGAACTCCGTGAACTCCACCCAGGCCTCTGTACTTTGTTCAGTGGGCCTTGTGTGGCTCCTGTATTTGGCCCATGCTCCATCGTGATCGGCCTGAAGGCTTGACTTTGCCCAAATCCGCTGCGACCAGATAACCACTATAGGTGGTTACTGCTTCTAAGTGCTGTTTTTACATTTGATCTTTAAAATTCATATCTCGACTTCTACTTATTGGGTTTTTGTCATTTTGATCTTATGTTTTTCATAAATTCATAACCTATTTTTCTAAACTGATGTGTTTAGTCTTTTTGTGTTGTTTTCACTGTGCTACTGTTTGAAGTGTAGCCCAAATATTTTACACATTGCCTCTTAAGATAAGTCTACCTGTTCTGTGCCAAGCTACCAGAGGGTGAGCACAAGTTAATATAAAGAGTGTATCTGACTTACCCTGACTAGGATTATGGTTACTGCTTTGACAGGGTGCATACCTCTGCCAAATAGAAACCCAATTTCTAACAACTCCACCCACCAGCATCTCACCTGCAAATGCAGACCAATGAAAAGTGATACTCGAGTAATGAGAGTGATGAAGTAAGGATTCAAGAAAACAAAACTTGCTTGGAGCAATCCCTCATTAACAGTACCAGACATTTGAATGATAGATAAAATAAAAACTAATATACACGCAATATCGACATTTGGGGAGAAAAGCTTCATACATGCTTAAGTAATGAAGAATAATATACAACACGACTAAAACGCGCTTTAAAGTGGAAAACGTTTTTGCGCATATGAGAGCCAGGATTGCGTAGATAGTAACATGACTAACCCGTTTATAGAGGAAAAACTCTCATGCATGCGAAATAACTATTAACATGAAGTCTTGAGGCACTGCATGCCCGGAATATGCTTGCTTGAATTTAAAGAGAGCTATTGCTGCTAATGTTTTTGCTTAAAGAACGAGATAATAACATGGGATAGATTAGAAGTGGGTGGTGAACAATGAAAGTTATATACTTGAGAAATTAACATCTGTTCATGATTATTAATAGTGTACGTTTCGGCCCACTGTTGCAAGTAAAGAAAGAAAAATGGTGGGAAAATGGAGGCAAGCTATGCATGCACAGTGAAGTCATGATGTGACCCGATGACCTTCTGGATGAACAGCTGCCAACATTCAAGGACAGGAGTCGGGTGAAAGTTATCTTCTGCTGTGGAACTGCATTTAAAAATGCTATTTGAATTGCAACATTAGATATATGGGAATGAAGTAGAATAAAGTTATGAATGAGCTAAAGGGGAAGGGTTTGTCAAACAACAGAGGGTTAATAAAAATGAATATGTCAACAAGAGGTGACAACAACTCCCCTGCCCCTGCCCAATAAAGGTCTGTATTCCATCGATATTTGCAACTTTTGAGGGTGGGACATGCAGAAATGAAGACTATAACTAGGAGTGACTTCAAATTTAGTAATTAGCAAGTGAGGCGAGGCACGCACCAGTGCGAGTTATTCAAGAGTGACATTGATGCAGAGAGAAAGAGAGAGAGAGAGAGAGAGAGATTAGAGCTGCTGCTGATGAGGAAAAGAGAGAACCGACTGGGAATATTGACACCTGAATAACAACCTGATTAGATTGAAGATTCCGGAAGAATATCAAGGAGGGAGAGAGTGTAAGAGAGGGATGCTCCCTGGTGCGTCAGGTTTGTAGAGAAGTCTAGTGAGTATTGCCCTGTCCTGATCCTGTCTTATAGTCTTTGTCTCCTGATTCTTAATCAGGGGACCTCCACCAGTCCTTTGGCCAGAGGGTTGGTTTTCCGTTATCACTATTGGGTAACTATTATTCCATCTCAAATTTGCATATCCTTTTGCAAATGTAAGATTTATTATGCCTTTTGTCTCTACATCTATCCGCTCTTAATGCATTGATTACTTTTAATGATTCTGTGATTTTTAATGTATTTGTTAAATGAATTGTCTCTCCCATGAAAGTTGATGGAGTTTGCACTGTGTATTTGTACTAATGAGCGTTCATTTATGACTGAGATTTAGATAAAATTCATTGAATCTTACCTAGAGTCTGTGGTTATTTCACTGAGATCTGTAAATTATTTAGTTAATTGTTAATATTACCATCAACTACTCAACTAATGGTCCATCGACCAGAGGAACGAGAGTTGATCTGTGAAGATTAGTTAGGTATTGAAATAATTTTCTCAAATAAGTTTGAGGGTACATTGAGTTACATAATCCGAGTAGAAGTGAAATTATAAAACTCGACCCCCAGCGAAACAGCCAGGGAATTTGAATATGTATATGGGCCCCATTGAAGTTTTTCTTGACTGAGAAGTGTTTATCCCTGGCCCTTTGCTGGATCCGTTTTTCTGGTAGCAGAGTTATGGTTTTTATTGATTCGTTTTGGTGATTAGTGATTATTGATTATTGAATATTGCTTACTGATTATTAACTATATGTTTAGCACTAAGGGGTGGATTCTGATTTCAGCCGGAAAACGTACTACCCGACACGGACCTGTCCATTTTTCCGACCGAACCATACACACGCCTTACAAACAGCTGAGTACGATATGATGCCATACATTTTTCCTACCGAACTGACTCACGCCTTACAAAAATAACTGAGTACGATGCGATGCCTGAAATTTACGACCGACTCAGCCGTAAATGTAATTATACGTCCTAGTCAGCAGGAAAGGAACCTGATGCAATAGATTCATACGCGCAAGATTCAAGATAGCCAAGAGTCATCCCGACACCACAAACAAGTTCGTAAATGATGCCACATAGCCAAGCATCAACATGACCCGACAGACTCAGACTCAAACGATGCCACATAGCCAAGCATCAACACGACCCGACAGACTCTGACGCAAACGATGCAACATAACCAAGCATCAACATGACCAGACAGACTCGGACTCAAACGATGCCACAAAGCCAAGCATCAACATGACCCGGCAGACTCACACGCGAACCATGACACATAGCCAAGCATCAACATGACCCGACAGACTCGGACGCGAAAGATGTTACATAGCCAAGCATCAACACAACGCAACAGACTCTCACGCGAACGATGCCACATAACCCAGTATGGATGGAAAAGACACGTCCAAAACTATTAAACAAGAACAAGCATCAGGTGCTGTTAAAACACCTTACAAAAAGTGAAAGCAATCATACAATGGAAACAGAAAAAAGACTACCAAAAAACGCACCGTCACCTCCACAAAAAAACAATTAAAATTAATTAGACACACCCACAACCCAACCTATATAATGGGAGCCAAAACTTCCCAACACCATTTGCTACTTTAACAAACATGCAAGCAGACCACACATCTAGACAGACAACTCATCTAGCCACCACAAAAACACACATCTCATCCACCAAGCAACCTCCACACAACTAGCACCAAAGAAACACACCTCCACTCATATACACTCACCCTCACCTTTACACACACACACACACATCCCCACCAACACCCATCACCATGCCCCCCAAGAAGAATCCACAGTTCTTAGCTGCTGAGTTGGAAGTGATGATAGATGAAATCATCTGAGTAGAGCCACAGGTATTTGGCAGCTTGGCCCAACAGACCTCCCAGTCGCAGAGAACTAAGGGGTGGGAGAGGATTGTCAACAAGGTGAATGTCCATTCACCTACCTTGCGCACAAAGGAGGATATCCTGAGCCGGTATTATGAGGTTTGCAGGAGGGTAAAGAGAACATGCCCTGAGCACCAAAACTGGAGGTGGAAGTCATAAACCGGTGCATTTCACCACCTGGGAAGTGAAGGTGCGGGACGTCCTCCCCCAAGAGGGCATAACTGGACTAGCTGGAATCCCAAAAGATGGTGAGTACATGTACAAATAGTCTAAATTCCCCCCAAATACACAGCCACAGACACCACAGCAGCACATCTTGAATGTAACTTTGTACACACTGTCATGGAACCCCTTAACATGCTGGCCCATTTGTCCTGGGTTGGAGGAGGAGTGGAAGCAATGACTACTGCCACCAGCACACACTATTTCCCCCCAGTCCAACAAGAACACACCTGTCACTATGCTGTCCCTGAGAGTGAAAGCAAATGCCCTGTCAAGATGCCCAACACTGGCCATTGGTGTGGGAAACACAGGGCCCTGTTGGCAGTCGTGTACAACATAACTGCAGGCACCACTGTCAGACATCTTGAATGTAACTTTGTACACACTGTCATGGAACACTTTAACATTCTGGCCCATTTGTCCTGGGTGGAAGGAGGAGTAGAAGCAATGACTACTGCCACCAGCACACACTAGCCCCACCCCCCTAGTCCCACAAGAACACACCTGTCACTATGCTGTCCGTGAGAGTGAATGCAAATGCCCTGTTGTTAGACTTGGCCCTTTTGGTAGGTTCACCCCTGAACTTTTTGCCTTAAGCTCTGATTTAGTGGTAGTGATTGTAGGCCTCTGGGCACTTTAGCACTGTGGCCCAGTGTAAAGTGCGTGCGCACTCTGAGCGTGTGTGGTGAGATTGGTCTGCCCTCCCATAGGAATGCATGGGGGATATGTGTGTCCATGGTTATTCCAGATATGAGAGGAGTGCAGGGGTGAATTCTGTATGTATGAACTTGTGAGAATAAATGCTGGGCAATGGTGTTTGCAGATTTGTGGAGAAATGCGACTTTTAGAAGTTGGTATTACTGTGTACTGTGTGTCTGCCTGCCTGATGTGAATTGCATGTCTGGCTTGTGATTTACAGGAGCTGAGAGGTGTGGGTGGCTCCAGGAGACAGGGGGAGTCTGCCCAGTGGTGAATAGAGAGATCTGCATGCAGATGCGAGGGAGGAGTTGCACCTGGGACCTGAATAGGACTGTGCCTTCCCTCCACAATGATGGCTCTGCCCCTGTGGTGCGTCTAATCACTGAGCCCCCACCTGACAAAGGAAAGAGGAGCTGAGCCAAACAAAGTGCTCCAAAGCTCTCCTAACCCAGTTCTGAATGGTATTCCCAAGCCCTGTGCTGACACAAAGGGATTTTCTAATATAAATATAGGGGCTGTGACCCCATGAAAAAGTTCAGTTCTGGAGTGCTGCTCCTGCCAGAGCGTTCTGCTGCTGGGATTCAGGGGGCTACCATGAGGGCTTGCCTCCCTGGGCCCTGCATTGCCCTTTTCATATTTGAGGACTTTTTTACTGGAACCATTTGACTTGGATTCATTCTCCTTATCCTTCAGGACTATGTGCTGCCTGCGCCTTGTGAGCGCTATGTTTTAAACTTCCCCAAGGTAGAAAGGAGCACGAGGGCTCCGCAGCACTGAGCTGCAATCTTCTTGAGGGAATCCAGATGTGGGGATTCCCCCTGCTGAAAGAGAGGAACGCGGGAACCCACCCCACTTAAGGATTGAGAAACGCGGGTGCCCACCCCGCTTTTAGTTTGCTGTTTAATATGCGGTTGCCTACCCCAGGCTTTGTGCCACTGATGGTATTTCCCAGCAGGCGCCTCCCACGCATATTTGAAATCTCATTAGAAGCCACCACGCTCCAGCGCGACGACCGGAAGCCAGGCATGAGCCGCCTGACGGTGGGCGGAGCCAAGAGTGGTGCCAGAAGTGAGGCGACCGAGAAGGGGCTGCGTAAGCTAGGGGGAGCTCTGGTATGCCAAGAAGCCAGGCGGGAGCCTACCACGTTCTGGCAAACCCCCAAGAGGTGCAGAAGACAAAGAGAGGCAGCGCAACGATGCTGTCCGGTCAACGGTGACCAGAAGCCTGCACGCACCTGAGCGGGGCTCCCATGTGGAGAAGAGAGCCCTGAACGTCGAAGAGAGAGAGACCGCACACATTGCACTGGTGGCGGGGCTCCTGTGAGGTGTGGAGAGCCCCACACGCAGTCAACCAGCTGGCCAGGAGTCCAGATGCTGGAGCTGGGACCGGCGAGGAGACCAACGCCAGAGGAGAGCAGAGTGTCCCCACAGCAAGAGGAGCCTGCCAACAGCAGCCCAGTGAGTGGGGCTGTGGAGGGTCTCCTTTGCATTGTGGGCATGCACAAAGTGCCCAGGCAAACTTGTATGGTCTGGGCGGTCCAGAGAGAGAGCGGGCCGCCCCAGCGACAGGCACCGTGATTGAGAGAGGGCCCAGATGGGCCCATGCCCTCCAGTTCCAGCCATGTTTTCACATTTGACCCACGTGACAGTTGGCAACTGCAACATTATGGGGGCAAATTTCATTTACAAGCCCCGTGGGGCCAGAGGGCAATGTAGTACCAGGCCCCTATTTGCATCTACAGCTGCCCCGCCTGACAGTGGGCAGCTGCAGTGTTTTGGGGGCAAGTATGTTTAAGTGCCCCAGAGATGAGCCTCAGGAAGGCACAGTGGTGCCAGGCTTCATTTTGAGATACACAGCTGCCCCACCAGACAGAGGGCAGCTGCAATGTTTTGCGCACAATTGTTCCAGAAGGCACAGTGGTGCCAGGCCTCATTTTATTAATCCCAGCTGCCCAGCAAGTAGTGGGAAGCTGCATCGTTTAGGCCACAGTTCTTCGGGAGCATGTCCTTTTTCAGTTAGGAGTGAGATGCACTCATTTTGCCCCCTTTTCTGCACAGCTGCGCAGCACTTAGTGCCAGCTGCACTGTTTAGGTTTGCGCAATGACGCAATTGAATTCCGTTGCTAGGCAGCAGCCCTGACTCTTGGGACATAGGGCATTTGAGCCCCTTTTGAGATGGCCAGTTGGCCAGGGGGAGGTTTATAGGGCACCATGCCCTAATGTGATTATGTGGAGCTAGGAAATGTAATGTATGTAGTATGACAAACTCAGGGTCTGATGGCCTTCAGAAGAGGACTTAAAACATGGCTCTTCACTCAGTAAGCACGCTCACTCACACCAGTCTATCTTACCAGCGCCAGGATACCTCCGGGTAACAGAGCGCTCTACAAATGTGCCAAATAAATAAATAAATAAATGATTTTTGCACCCTGTTCTATACCTCTAATGTGTTCTTATGATTATGAGGTTGTTTTGCATATTATGGTATATGCTAGTGAAATTTTGTTCCATTGTGAATTACGCCCCTAATATGAGTTATGCTCAGGAGGTTAGTGTCTAATGTGTTAGACTTATGAGAAGGTTGCATAATGTGGTTATGCTGGTGAGGTTGGCGCAGAATGTAATTCGCGCCTAATGGGATTCTGTGCATAAGGTAGTTTATGTTACAGGCTGATGATAAGTACAGTGATTACCAGTGGTTACTGGTTGTACGTTTATGATCTGTTTTACTTTTACTGAGTTCGCTTTGTGATGGTTCTGACAGTGGTCCAGTGGGCCCTGTCAGGTGTATATAATGTATATTATGTGTTTACTATTCTAATGTGTTATGAGAATACAAAGGCTATTTTTGATATAACCTTGTGTGGAGTTCCTTTTGTAGTGTTCCTGGGATGTTGTTGCTGTGTGCGTGCGCAAATGCTTTACACATGTCCTCCAGGATAAGCCTGACTGCTCGTGCCAAGCTACCAAGGGGGTGAGCAGGGGTTATATTTTGCGTGTAACTCCCTTGTCCTGACTAGGGTGGTGGTCTCTGCCTGGCTTTGGCACAGGCCTTAGCCAACCGGAGATCACATTTCTAAAACCTGTCAAGATGCCCGACACTGGCCATTGGTGTGGGGAACACAAGGCCCTGTTGGCAGTCATGTACAGCATGACTGCAGGCACCACTGTCAGACATCTTGAATATAACCTTTGTACACACCGTCATGGAACCCTTTAACATGATGGCCCATTTGTCCTGGGTGGGAGGTGGAGTGGAAGCAATTACTACTGCCAGCAGCACACACTAGTCCCACCATCCTACCCCCAGTCCCACAAGAACATACCTGTCACTATGCTGTCCCTGAGAGTGAATGAAAATGCCCTGTCAAGATGGCTACACAGGGCCATCATGTACGAATTTGGAAAACGTTACTGCCAGTTCTTGGCCTACTCACACAAATGCAGACCATAACCTTAACTGTACATTATACACAATGACAGGTATAGATCAGTCACAAGTGCCCTCAGTGTGCATGGTACAAATGTGTGTGGAGGACAGAACACACTCTAATTAGCAATCACAACACAACTAGCTCATGCCCAGTGTTACCATTGACAAACAATTACTACGAACAGTCAAGGATAACAATATGCTCACACTGATGCACAGAGCTGGACATGCTCAGTAAAGCACATGTTACCAAAATCTCAATGTTCAAGTAACTAATATCTTAGTGTCTGTGACGATTGATGAGTTGGAATAAGAGTGAAATGCTACATTATCCACAACATCTACACATTTGTCTGTGTATGACACCATAACATCTGAAAATACACAACTAACATTGTGGCTCTCTACTACCCACAGGCATTCCAGAACAGAGGACATCATCTGGAGAAGATTCTGAGTACACCAGCAGCTTCAGCACAACCTCGGACATTGAGACCTCCAGTGGGGATGACTCTCACACCTCCTCGGGCGATGGGAACCAACCTGGCACCTCTGGTGTGGGTCAGCATGCAGCACCAGTACAATCAGCAGCACCAACAACCACTCCTGCAACATCCATTGGCATCCAGGCACCCCAGATCCCCAAAGACACAGCCAGACAACAAAACCCTGGGAGCACAGCAAGACAGCCCAATCTGGCTTTGGAAGGAAATACCAGCCCTGCCAACAATGAAGAAGGACCGGAGCTGTCAGTGCGTGCAACGCCAGGCAATGCCCGTGCGGGTAGGGTAAGGAGTGATGTGAGGGTGCGTGGTGGGAGGACACGTCCCACAGCTGGTGTCGGAGATCAAGCTGACCCCGACTTAGAACGTTTTTTGATGTTTATTGCGAATACACCAGAGGCTTTGGCCATGTTGTTGGGATCCTCTTGGACATGAAACATCAGCAGGCTGAACATTTCGACCAGATGGACAAGAATATGGACCGTGTGGACCAACACATGGACCGTATGGACCAACACATGGACCGTATGGAGTTCAACTTCATACGGTCCATATTGTATAGAGACATACTCACATGCCTACGCCAGATAAGCACCAACATTACCCCACCTCCCCTTGTACACTCCACATCTGTTGCCTCAACATCATCAACTGCCACAGGGAGGGATGAGGAGTCTGATGTAGAGTCCCCTACACCGCAAAAGTCTGATACTGAGGGTCCCACCCCACCAAAGAAGAGGATGGGCCGTCCAAGGAAGGATGGCAAGTGAGAGACTGATGGGCATGCATCCCCCAGGAGCTAAAGAAATGCCCTGGATATCCTCCATTGTGTGCAAATCCTTCACTTTGTTGACAATCCCTGGACTCTCCCACTTGGGATGGAGCATAATAAGGTGGACTAAAGGCCAAATTGACTGTGGTCTTTGCTTGGAAGATTTCACATCTGACAACACTTTCAACTCCTCTATGAACTGTCGATTTTTTTATTTGGTTATGCACTCACTTTTAATTGAGAGATTGTTTTCCACATGAACATTAATAAATTCATATTCACACAATCCCTGTGTCATCTGTAAATTATACACTGTACCCACTTTCTAAATCATGATCAGTATCACCTGGCACTGGGCCACAATGAGGTGCATGAGTTCTGTGGTAGGGATTCTTTTCATACAGATGTATGCTCAACAAAATAGGCCATTGGTGAAGGATGGTTGGACATTTGTTGCACATCAGAACACACTACCTCTAGTGTCTCAGTAGCTCAAAAAAACATACAGAAGATACACAATGATTCTACTAGCCAGTACCCAGTATTATCAACATCTCTGAGTCAAGGTAGCAAATATGCACACATTCACGCTCACTCAACCAAGCTTGTCCACAAAATTCAGATGCAGAGTGTGTGTAAAGTACAAGAATTTGCATTTGAGAAAGAACTATCTCTGTCTGTTGTTCGACAATGCAGTATACGAACTTGCACCAGCAGCAGAATACATGATTCGCAAACAATATACATTTTCATTATAAATAGAATACCAAAGGTGAAATGTGATTACATCATCAGTGTGAAAATCACCACCCTCCCTGTGATGGTGACATATTCATCAAACCATTGAAGAACTCTGTGGCAGTACTGGTTAACCACTCACCTCAGAAAGTGAGAGTACTGGTTACAGCATAGGCACAGTAAAGCTCTGGTGCGTAGATGTAAATCTTCCATCTGTGTAGATGATTCCCCTGTGCGTCAATGTAATGCAAGTATTCCACTTATGTGTTAGGAAGTGTAGCATTTAATGGCTAAACTAAACGTGGTGACTAGATCTTCCATTACAAAGAGTCTTGTTTTTCAACATTGTGGCGCAGGGTGCAACAGTACCAAATTGATCTCATGTGGACCCCGGGGCACCTTGAACAACAAGCATAGAAATAATGTGCGCTAAAATGTAAGACACAAACCTAATATGTAAGCTTGGCTATGGTTCATTTAGCATAGTCCTGCATCAACCAAAGGACCAGCTTGCTATTCATCTCCGTCTTGTGAAGATATTTCACATGACGCATACCAGGAATAGACACGCAAGGTCATCACAACACACATAGCACATGCAACATTTTAACATTGCACACACTGTTGTCAAATAAAACCATACAACCGCACAAACAAAGACCATTGGCAAATGAAATGAACACCATTGCAGAAAAACATGATACAAAAGGTTGTACCGCATTTTTGCAACAGACAATCAAACATCAATGTGTGTAACTGGTATGTTACACAGGCAGAAGCTCTGCTCAACACAAAAGCAAACTGATTACAGTTCCAAGTATCCAAATGAAAAATAGGAAAAGACTTATCTGACCAAAAAGATTGTCTGTCGGAGAGTACTGGTCCAAATTGAAAAACCATCATGGAACAGCATTGTGTGTACCCACACAACAGCCAAAGGAGCCTGTGAAGGAGAGACATAGTACAGTCTCAAATACAACATGCCATGATGACATATCCAATTATTGAATCACTATTGTCCATTGTAAATTCTGATCAAAAGCTAGGAGTAATTTCAACAAGGTAGTGGAGACCATCAGAACTAAACAAACACTGTACAATGGCAATGACCCTGTAAATTAGCATACCCACACACATATCACTGCATATTGTCCTACATACACACATCACGCTTAGGAAAACCATCATCAGACATCTTTACATGCTTACACTCAAGTAAAGAAGTTGTTAATGAGCTGTCTACTGACATCCACCTCCTCTTCCTCCTCTTCCTCATCACAGGCAACGTGCCCCAGGCCTGGATCCTCCCATGATGGAGGACGTTGGTCCCTGTCGTCCTGGATGAGTGGTAGCTTATTCCTCACAGCCATGTTGTGAAGCATGCAACACACTGTAATGATTTTTACACACCTTCTCTGGGGAATATTGAAGGGCACCTCCTGTCCGGTCTAGGCAATGGAATCTGGTCTTCAGCAGCCCAAATGTGCGCTCAATCACACACCTGGTCCGCCCATGTACCCGGTTGTAACGGACATCAGCAGGTGTGACTGGGTTCCTGAGTGGTGTCAGCAACCAGGGCATGTTTGGGTATCCAGAGTTTCCTACATTTATCAAATATAAATGATCATTTGAGCAACCACAGGGTACAACATGACAGACAAAGATCACAGAACTGACACTGACATCTTGACTCACCAACAAGCCAGGCACGCTCATTCCTGAGCCGTACCACACGACCAACTACTGAAAGCCCTGGAAGGGAAAGGTATTCGAGACAAGGCATTGGGATGGCTACAATCCTTTTTGGCGGATCGAACACAATCAGTGTGTCTGGGTGATTTCATTTCTCCCCAGCGAAACATTAAATATGGGGTTCCTCAGGGGGCTTCATTAAGCCCAACCCTGTTTAATGTATTTGTTTCCTCATTGGCAGCCATTGGAAGAAAGTGGGGTGTTGAAATGTGTTCTTATGCTGACGACACCCAGCTGATGGTCACCATTGATGAGAAAGATGATCCTAAAACTCGACTACTAAAATGCCTGACTGAGCTGGCCAATTGGATGCAAGAGCACTGTCTGAGATTAAATGCAGACAAGTCAGAAATCCTCCTGTTTGGCAAAAATCCCCAGCTCTGGGACAACAGCTGGTGGCCAAGTAACCTGGGCTTGCCCCCAAATCCTACCATAAAAGCGAAAAACTTGGGTGTGGTACTGGACAGTGCTCTGTCCATGAAATCACATGTCTCCACTGTCTGTGGCAGAGGCTTTGCATTATTGAAAATGCTCAGACGAGTCTTCCCCTGGATTCCGACTGAGTGTAGGAAGACCCTTGTCCAGTCGCTGCTGATGAGCAGACTGGACTACGGCAACTCTCTGTTTGTTGGAATGGCAGACTATCTTTTCTCTAAACTGCAGATAGTGCAAAATGCCGCGGCAAAGGCTGTATGCAATAAGAAGAGATATGATTCGGCCAAAAGTTGCATGCGAGAACTACATTGGCAACCACATTTGAGCAACCACAGGGTACAACATGACAGACAAAGATCACAGAACTGACACTGACATCTTGACTCACCAACAAGCCAGGCACGCTCATTCCTGAGCCGTACCACACGACCAACTACTGAAAGCCCTGGAAGGGAAAGGTATTCGAGACAAGGCATTGGGATGGCTACAATCCTTTTTGGCGGATCGAACACAATCAGTGTGTCTGGGTGATTTCATTTCTCCCCAGCGAAACATTAAATATGGGGTTCCTCAGGGGGCTTCATTAAGCCCAACCCTGTTTAATGTATTTGTTTCCTCATTGGCAGCCATTGGAAGAAAGTGGGGTGTTGAAATGTGTTCTTATGCTGACGACACCCAGCTGATGGTCACCATTGATGAGAAAGATGATCCTAAAACTCGACTACTAAAATGCCTGACTGAGCTGGCCAATTGGATGCAAGAGCACTGTCTGAGATTAAATGCAGACAAGTCAGAAATCCTCCTGTTTGGCAAAAATCCCCAGCTCTGGGACAACAGCTGGTGGCCAAGTAACCTGGGCTTGCCCCCAAATCCTACCATAAAAGCGAAAAACTTGGGTGTGGTACTGGACAGTGCTCTGTCCATGAAATCACATGTCTCCACTGTCTGTGGCAGAGGCTTTGCATTATTGAAAATGCTCAGACGAGTCTTCCCCTGGATTCCGACTGAGTGTAGGAAGACCCTTGTCCAGTCGCTGCTGATGAGCAGACTGGACTACGGCAACTCTCTGTTTGTTGGAATGGCAGACTATCTTTTCTCTAAACTGCAGATAGTGCAAAATGCCGCGGCAAAGGCTGTATGCAATAAGAAGAGATATGATTCGGCCAAAAGTTGCATGCGAGAACTACATTGGCTCCCAATGCGACAAAGAGCCAACTTCAAATTACTGTGTATCACACACAAGGTACTTTACAATACAGGCCCTACCATTCTACACAATAAAGTCAAATTCCATAGACCATCGAGGAACCTTCGATCCAGAACTTCAGGAAGAGCAAACACTACCCACGTGAAGACTGTCAGGATGGGAGAGCGGGCTTTCTCTCATCTAGCTGCAACCAAGTGGAATGATCTACCTCCCAATCTCAGACTGACAGAATGTCTCTTATCATTTAGGAAACAATTAAAGACACTACTCTTCCCTAAACCAGAATAATCAGTAATCAATGCGGTCACCGTACCCCTCAGCACCAAACCTCAGCGCCGTGATATCCTACCTAGGATGATTGTTAGCGCTTTATAAATAAATTAAATACAAAATACAAATACATCAGCTGGGGGATCCGACTCATCCTAATTATATATGCGTCATGGGCGGATCCCGGGAAATGCGCAAATACATGGGAGATGATCTGGTCTACCAGACATACCACAAGGGCATTGATTGAATGAAAGTGTTTTTGATTCCTGTAAACCTGTTCATGTGCTCGTAGTGCAACCAAACCCACATGTGTCCCATCAATCGATCCAATCACATGTGGCATGTGTCCCAGGGTATAAAAGTCATCATTATTGGCACGGAACTGTGGCGGTGTGGGAGAATGTATGTACAGGTTGAGGAACCTCAACATGGCCTCAGACACATCCCGGAGCACTCGACTGAAAATGTAGTACCGCCATCACCTTCACCTTGGGATTCAGGGCAAAGGGATATGTGTGTCCAGGTAGCAAGTGCAGTGACAACTGGTTGATCAATTCCGAAATGAATGCCTTTGTGAACCTGTATTTCCACATGCACTCAAGCTCCACCATGGTTTCAAGATCCGAGAAGTGTCTGTGGACAGTTGGTGCCCAGGGGAACACATGACAAAGTATGAACACATATTACTCGCTAAATTGAACATCAAGTAATACAGACTGCGTCGCACTTACAATGATGACACAGTGAAGTCAGATGTCTGAGGTGGATCTAATCCAAAAATTACAGCAATGTGAGCATGAACATACACACAAATATGCCATGTAGTACCAAAGAATACAGTGTTGTACTGTGACTACTCATCAAATCAAAATAGAGAGAGAGGACTAGGTAAGCTAGTCTGGATCCCCTAGGTTGTATGTAGTTTATCAAGAAGGACTAGCTAAGTTGTGTAAAAGGACTCAATGGGTACGTATGTTGGCAAACCATTTGGTTTGGTCATGAAGCCCTCACCCACCAACCTAGTTGGTGGCATGCTTCATCATTGGGCCCACCACAGTGACACCGAATGTGTCCCGGGTGTGCTTCGACTCCAGATTACTGAGGAGCTGGTAACTTGCTGAGTGTGCAGTGTTGGTGAATGTGAAAGTGAAATATTAAAAGCTATACAGTGGGTCCCAGTACCCGAGGGTGTATGGTGAAGCTTTAATTACTGGGCCCCTGTTTGCAACTAAAAAGGTAAACGGACGCATTGGAGATCTGGCTGACCATTGCCCTGCAACTCAATCTGTGGCGGTCCACAGGCATCGCATCCGCAGCTGCCAGAAGAGGTGGCAGGAGCTACGTGGCTGGAGCAGATACATTGCTAGAGTCCAGCGGAAGCTGTCGCCTCCTCGCAGTATGAGCGGACATCGGACCCTGACCCACAATATGCGCCGGATTCTGCCAGTGTTCTCCCCTGACCTGGATAAGCTGTTGAAGGCCAGACAGCAGCAAGTAGGGGGTAAGTGCACGCCTTGTCTGTGAACTGTGTCTAACATGATCTTTGCATTCCTTCAGCCTGGTTACGCTGCCACAGTTTGTCTGCTAAAACCAGAATCATGTCCATTAATTCTGTGATGGCCCTTCCTCATCTGATAACCAGGTGTGTCCCTTTCAGTCAGTGACATGTCTCACTGGGGGTGGGGGGCCTGCTGTTGTCCAAGGTTGATGTGATGGACCGCATCTGCTACCAGCAGAATGTATTTTCCTTTATGAGTGTGGACTTAATTGACATGTGTCTGCACATTGACAGATTTGTGACATGCACTCTGCGTGGGCCATATATACATTTCCTAGTTGATGCTGTACATCGCCATATGTGTCTGGGGTGTTTCCCAGACACACATGCAGCAGGTGTGACAAAGTTGTGATCTCTGAAGTATGTCTATCATGTTTGTCACACATGTATTGACACATGCCTACTGTTCATGCTAATCCCATGTTGCACATGGCCCAGGTCAGGGATGCCTACTCCGGACATGGTGTACACTCTGCAATGTGCAATCAGGTGTCAGCCTCTGTCTCATTGTGGAGTGGGCTAGCTTTTTAGACTCCTGGGGTGTCAACTATTTTTGGGCGCCTGAATAGAACAAAGAAATGGAATGGACCACAACAACAAGGGTCATCACCTTTTTTAGGATGGGGCCAGACCAGACCGAGGGCACGCACCAGATACAACAACCAGCCCTGGGAGATGACCACCAGGAAACAACACTGCAAAAATTAGATAACTCTCCCATTTTTAACCTGTCTAAAAAGGAACGAACGGAAGCAGAAATATGCATTTTGACCAAAGGATTATCATTTGTGCCTTCACAAAGGACGGACTTCATGAAAATGAAAACAGAATTCATCCAATTCTGCCGTAAGCTACGATTAAAAATGTTCTTTCTTGAAAATGAATCATCAGAAACGAGGGAGGTATCAGGTCTTTGGAACAAGTCATCATTCTGCCCTCCTGGCACACAATTCCAAAAGAAATACAAATTTTTGAAAAAACTGTTTTTTCATCTATATCAGAGATGGAGAAAAAATCCAAATACATCAAGCATAACATCTCGAAAGAACAACGTATGGCACTTTCTACCCTGAAAAACGATCCCTCAGTCACGATCAAACAGGCGGATAAAGGGGGCGCAATAGTCGTCTGGGGAACTGATGATTACACTACTGAAGTTCTGAAACAGTTGAGTGACCAGGAATGCTATAGAAAGGTTTTAAAAGATCCTACTTCTGAACTACAAGGCAAACTTTTGTCCATCCTGAAGGTTGGCCTGGACCAAGGCTTTTTGGGCCCTAAAGAGTACAACTTCTTATATAACAAACACCCAAGAACTCCGGTGTTGTACCTCTTACCGAAAATACATAAAAATGAGAAAACGCCCCCAGGCAGGCCTATAGTGTCTGGGTGAGGTTCGTTGATAGAACCAATTTCTAAATATGTCGATTTTTTCTTAAAGGAATTTATGGGACATATTAAATCATATCTCAAGGACACTACTGACTTTATTAACAAATTGGAGTCAGTGTCATTCAATACAGAGACTGATCTACTGGCAACACTAGATGTGTCGTCATTATATACACAGATACCATAAGACGAAGCAGTGGAGGTACTTCTTCACTTTTTGGAAAAACGCGAGAAACCGGTAAGAGTACCTTCTGAGTTCATCCTCAAATTGGCTTCCTTTGCATTAAAGAAAAACTACTTTATGTTCTGAGACAACTTCTTTTTTCAAATTAAGGGAGTCGCAATGGGGAGTCCTTTCGCCCCTGAGCTGGCAGTGCTGTTTATGGGAATGTATGAAGACACCTTTATTTACAAAAACAATCCCTTTTTGCCAAATATACCTACCTGGCTACGCTACATAGATACCATCTTTGTAGTGTGGTCAGGTAGTGAGTCACAACTCTTTGTATTTTTGGATTGGTTGAATCAGAGAACAATGGATATCAAGTTCAGTATTGCCCATTCTGCTCACAAAATACCATTCCTGGATGTGGAAGAATATCCAGGGGAGGTTGGCTTAATAACATCTCTATATAAAAAGAAAACGGATAGGAATAACGTCCTCCTATTTTCGAGCAATCATCCAAGGAGCCTGCGCGAAAACTTACCCTACGGGCAATTCCCAAGAATACTCAGAAATTGTTTTTACAGAGAGGATTGTACCACAAATGCCAACAGACTGGCGGATAACCTGCGGGAACGTGGGTACCCGAAGAAAATAGTCAAGTCAGCAATGAAACATGCATGGTGGACACCGCGAGAAACCCTGCTGGAAAGACGTATAAAACCTCCCTTGGAACGTCAAGTTTGTGTATCAACTTTCTGCCCCAACTCTAACAATTTGAAAGAAGCAATTCTCCAAAATTGGCACTCAATTAAAAATCTGGACAAAGATCTTGGAGCCGTGCCTTTGTTTGCTTTCAAGAAAGAAAGAAATGTTTCAAACTTTATTGTAAGAGCAGCAATGAACAAACAACCAAAACAAACCTTAAGGGAGCTTATGGGGCTACAACCCATACTTGGCCATCATAGATGTGGCACTTGTGTTTGTTGTGACCAGACAATTAAGGGATCTCTATTCACACACAGGAATGTCTTTTGAAAACACAACTTGTTCACAAATTGTAAGACAAAATGTGTAGTTCATGGCATAACTTGCCCGTGTGATTTTCTATATATCGGGAAAACCAACCAAGAGATACGCCAACGTATCACACAGCACAAATCTCGGATAAGGAACTCTGTAATTTCAGCTCCGTTGGTGAACCACTGGATTAAATTCTGATCCTGAGTTCACATTCACTTTCATTAGAATCTGAGTAAAATTTTTGGTGGACTGTATTTTCCGTGTTAACTTTATTCTCCTTCTGCTCATCCTGTGCCCCTGACCCAAAATACAACCACCAATAGGCTTTGCTCCCATTATAATGCCCGTACCATGTGTAATGTGTATTCAAACGTTCGGTTTGAAATTGCCACCGCTCATTAATAAATGAGCAGGCCACCGCTTATTGCCACTTGCGGATTATATTTATCGTTCACACAAACCTTATAGTCATCAATCTATTAGGGTATAAACCAAAACAACCGACTTGCTTTGCGCCCGTCACGCACGATTGAAACAGAGGCTGGGCCACCTTTAATAAGAATTCAACATTTCCGTTTGAAAATGCGACCGCCAATTTTGAGGAGCACGGGGCAAATTAAGTTAGAAATTTGGCTCTGACATTATTTTTTCGTTTTCTGTTTCCACAGTGGTTGTTGGTCCTGATGAGAACCCCTACAATGACTGGGGTTTGAAACACGTTGAGACCTTTGTCAATGCCAGTCCCATTTAATTTGTATTGACCTTGTGATTAAAACTGATGCGACATTATAAATGATTGTATTACTAAAATTGTTTAGCTGCTCATGTAATTTTTATGCATTTTTGTAAACCTTGGTATGGTAGTGGTAAGGCCTGTTTTCATAATAACTATACAGGCCTACTAGGACTTTGTTAAATGTCTTAAAGGTGTTGAATGTGTAAAAATGGGTATGATTGCACGAATAATCTATTAGGAGTGAGTTTGAACGAAAAGTGGTGCGTGTATTTATTCTGTGTTATTACATGTCTTGTCATTTGTTGGTACATATCCCCTATATATTTTTCCTAAATGAAAACAAATCCTTTTGAATATTGAAAATTAAAGCAAATAATAAGCTTTTGGGTGCTTGGCTCCATTTCCTTGCATCTATCATTCATTGACATTGGAATTGCTTATCAGCATTGGCAGCTTTTTTGTTGTGTAAACTATTTTTGGGTGGGCAGACAGCTGACATGTAGCTGTTGGATCTTCACAATTGGGTGAAACATCGATGTGTAATCACTTGACTGTGCCTGATGGTGTATACAAAATGTAAGTGCAGGCAGCTATACTTCATTGTCATCGGACTGTGATGTGATCATGTTGACAGACTTGCGCTTGCTGTCACTCTACTGTGGTATTTGTACGACATGGGATAATCAGTAGCCTTAACATGTGGGTAGCAGTGGGGCAACATGTGCACTTGACAGATGCAGGGCTTCTATTCCCACAACTACATGATTGAGATACATTCAAGACTGTTGGTTTTGCCCCAGTGACAAAAGGCAGCAATAACTGATTACCCAGACTGCCCTGTAGCATGTAGTTTAATTTTCTATAGTTTGTCCTGCAGTGACGGAAGTTGTCCTGCATGCACTCAGTTGTGGCGTTGTCTAGAAAAACATGAGCACATCATGGTGTGTGGTGAAGGAAGCATATCCATACAACTGATAATTACTGAGGCAATCCCTATCCCTGACACATGTACAAAGTCAGTGGCAGGAGATGGTATTTGTGTGTACTGACACATGCCATCACACATCCTGCAGTTCACACAACTGTCTATGTGGTGCATCTGTGCACAAATGAGTAGTGTCTGGCTACTTGCACCAGGCTGATGTCTCCATGGACATGTAGGATGTGAGGGGCATGGTTTACTGGCAGACTGACATGTGTGTTTCACAAATATGTATCAGCACTTTAGAGAAGTTACTGCAATGGATGCACAAACGTGCGCTGTAATGTGCTGTACTGACTGTGGAATGGGTGATGTCAATACAGGTGACTGGTGTTTCTCTGTTTACCCTGTTGATTTGCAGTTACTTCTGCCGACACTTGAGGAGACAGCTCCACAGACCATGAGAAGCCACAGCACGAGACTGGGTCTGCTGCGGAGGATTTGGAGGGACTCAGTGGCAAAGAGGGTGAGGGGAGCCATACTTAGGAGACCTCAGCTCCGTCCACCTCAGCTGAGGAACATGCCAGCTTCAGTGATGACTCCCTTGGGGAGGCGGTGCCAGCAGCCCCCAGACAACACCTAGCGTGTCTGGCCCCACCACCACCACCATCTCCACCCTTCCATCTGCTCCCATCACAGATGTCCGTGGAGGCTCCCGTGTAAGGGAGCATGTTTCCTTCGTGCCAGGCACCGGACCCCCTGCCCCTGTCTCCCCTGCTGCCCTGAGTGTGAAGTCTGTGGACTTACTTACAGAGATCCATGTAGGGCAGACATCAATGCTGAGTGTTCTCCATTCTCACACAAATTTGTTGACCCAACTAGTGTTGTACATGGAGGGCTTCTCAGCTAACATGTCAGTCCTACATCGGACCATTCAGTCCATGGCCTCCACACAGACGTCAGCAGTGTCCCTCCTCCAACACGCCTTCACCCCTGCTACCTCTTCCATATCCACAGTCACCACTCCCCTGCCTGTCCAACAGACACAAACAGCCGCACATGCACGCCCAACATCAGCCAAAAGCAGCACACAGACACCCAAGACAAAAACTAGATCCTCAAGCACGCACACTCTGGGGACTTATGCCACACACACAGGGAATGGGTCAAAGACACACATACAGGCATCTACAAGCACTCCACGTTCCTCCCTCCAAAACACCTTTCCTTGCCTCACCTACTACCCCCACTTCCAAGAAGCTCTTCCTCTGTGACCTTGGCCTCTTCGCCACAGACCCATCTGCTCCGACTTACAAGGGGAAGAGGAAGTCACCACGCACAGAGGGGAGTTTCCCAGCTAAATGGACACCCTCCCCCAGGCGCATGGACACTGAGGCCCCCACCCGCAAGTTTTCCCGGACCAGGAAGGGAAAGACACCACCAAAAGTACAGACTTACATCTCACCCTCTCTATCCTGCAGCCCCCGGACGCCAGTACACAAGTCCTACAGCCATTTCCTCCACCAGGTTCACCCAGACACCTATACTGCATCCCCAAGATGCTTAGGTCCTTCCCCCTTTCCACATGCACTCCCACCCCACCTCACATGCTCGGCCTGTTCCTGCCACTGGTGTGGAGGCTGTGGCTCCCCCCATGTCCTGCCCACCTCATCAGAACCCCATTTCTCTACTCTTAATGTTGGCACTGCAGTAGGAGGCACATTCCACCCGTCTGACCTGGGCACTGCTGTTGGAAACCCGTCCACCACATCTGTCCTGCACAGTGCAGTGGTGCAGAAGGACACCACATCTGACTCGTGCCCCAAGGTGGTGACAGTGTCCACTTTGTCAGACCCCTCCACTGCAGTTGGTGGCTCACTACTGCACCCACCACACCTCCCCTGCCCCATTCCCCTGTCCCCTGATCCTGTCCCTGTGGTGCCTGGGCTGCCACTTAGTAGGACCCTCCAAGGGGCGAGATGTCCCTGGTCCATAGCAGTGCAGGCAATCAATGGGTGACAAGTTGTCACACGTCACCCTGGTTAGACTCTTGGAGGACTGGCCATTGGCCTTTTTGCTTTGTGGCATGTACATTTGCCAATATATCATAGCTGATTAACGCCACTTTTTGTTATCCAATTGTGTTGCAGCTGATGTACATGATGTTGATAATTTATATCATGACCTTTCTGTTATGATGTTGTCTATGTTCGAGCAACTGCACCACTGAAATGCTCTGTCTTTACCGGTCCATTGTCAGTATGTTATTGGGAGGTTTTTCCCTAGTGTCCCTGAGTCTCCTGGCTCATCAGCCTGCACATTCATCATGTTTGGTGTCTCCCATTGCTGACATGGTATGTAACTTGGTCATCTAGCATATACAGTCTCCACAGAATTCCTTAGTATGTGTGTCTGTTGGTGTAGATATGTGTGAATACATCATGGTGCTCACTTTGCTCATTGTCTAACTGTACAATGGAGTCATTGTCAGGGATCATGGCCATTGCTTGTCTGCATGTAACAGAGGGTGTTCTTGTGATACACAGCAGTATTTGCCTCTAAATATCTATGTGTGTATGTGACACACCAACTACATTGCCACAACATTGCTGGTGCAATTTTTCCATGGTATCATGCATGCTGTTTAGGAGATGCTGCAATTTTCATGTACACAATGACATTTTGGTCACTGTAGTGATGGGAGTTTAGGCCCCATTACCACAATGATCATGAGATGCTCGATTAGTGAACCCCACAGTCACCTTTTGGTCACTGTAGTGAAGGGGGTTATAGGCCCCATTACCACAATGATCATAAGATGCTGGATTTATGAACCCCATCTTCACCTTTTGGTCACTGTAGTGATGGAGGGTTTAGACCCCATTGCCACAATGATAATGGGATGCAGGTTTTTAGTGACACACATTGACATTTTGGGTACACATGTGTTGTGAGTCACATTGTATGTTCACTGCCACAATCTGTGTTGTGAGCATGTTTAACATGCAAACATGCAATGTTGCAAATTTGGTTGAGGCGGTGGTTTGCTGAGTCACCCAATTTGTGTGTATCCTGGTGTAGATAGGCATCCTTCCCCCTATGAGTAGTGATGGTCGAATTGATAGGCATCCACCCCCCTATGGGGTGGACAAGACTGTGAGTGATATGCATCCACCCCTCTATGGGGTGGACAATGCTGGGAGTGATAGGCATCCACCCCTCTATGGGGTTGACAATGCTGGGAGTGATAGGCATTCACCCCCTATGGGGTGAATAAGACTGTGAGTGATAGGCATCCACCCCCTCTAGGGTTGACAATACTGTGACTGATAGGCATCCACCCCTATAGGTGGACAATGGTGGGAGTGATAGGCATCCACCCCCTATGGGGTGGAAAATACTGGGAGTGATAGGCATCCACTCCTATGAGGTGGACAATACTGGGAGTGGTAGACATCCACCCCCCTATGGGGTGTACAATTCTGGGAGTGATAGGCATCCACCCCCCTATGGGGTGGACATTACTGGGAGTGATAGACATCCACTCCCCTATGGGGTGGACAATGCTGGGAGTGATAGGCATCCATCCCCCTATAGTGGTCTTTCCTTTCATGTACTCGTGAGATTTGGGTGTGTGATAGGTGTCTGGCTTACCTTCTGCGTTGTGCGCGATGGTAACAATGGGAGTACAGTATAGGGAAGACATGCGCGATTGGATACATGACTGCTCCGTCTCATACATGTTGATCGTGTTCTGGCGTGACTCTGAGCTTTCATACGCCTTGTCCAAATGCTGTGACGTGCTGGAGCCGGAGCCCTGTACGACGCGTATTGAATACACATCGTACTTGCATATCCGGAAATTGTTCAGGATGAGCCTCTGTACGACTCGTTTTCTGTGTTTCCTGAGCATGTTCGCTACTGACATAGTGCACGAATTGGAGCGGATGTTTCGGTCGGATATTTGCCTGTTACACGCATCGTACTTGCTGGGTCATAGGAATAAAGCTACGGATACAAGTCGGTCCTGAGGTAAGCTACAGATAGCATTGGGAAGGCATTTTTGGCGACATTGGAAGCGACCCCTAAGAGTTAGTGTTGTGTTCTATGTTGCTTGGAAATACCGGTACAGAGATACCTGGGACTCCCGGGAACAAAATTTAGAAGAGTGTTGTAAGGAAATCACACTGCAGAAGGTTACTCGTCTGTTGTCATAATTCCTAAAAGTTACGCAGGACTGTCGGTGTTATATTAGGAACTATATCGTATAAGAGTAGAGTGTGAGTGACAGCAAAGGGCCCACCTGTGAAACTTTGGCCTTATCCAAAGGAGGAGTATCCCTAGAGGAGTAATAGGTCCTCCCCGAGCTTAAGTAAAGGGCAAAGAGTGATTTTTACTCGTAGTGACAGAAAGTACTTTTCTTTTTTAAATAAGTGAAGAAACTATCTTTGGTTTAGCAGAGCAGACCGAGTAGTGCTGTTTCTATGTTGTTACTAACAGAAAATTTTATAAAGAAAAGTGGGAAAATACATTGTCGTATTACCTTGTGAAGGGACGGTCAGTAGCAGGAGTCATACTGACGTCACAAAGAGACGCGCTGGCATTGGTCAGACAAGTGGGTGTGTTATAACTCCTGATTTGTCACTAGACAAGAACCGTGCTAGTATTCATTGTGGAAAAAGGATACGTAGTGAGACCTAATTGGATTGTTGGTGTGAGTTGCGCTGGTAAAGGACGAGTGTTAACAAACAGGATATGTGAAAATAAGGAAGAGTTTGGGATTTTACCGACTGATTAGTTACAAGAACTGAAAGAATGAAGTTGATTAATAAAATCAAAAATGTCTTTAAGAAGGACAAGCGTATAGTAACTAGGGAGGGAATTCTTATGCCACCTCCTAACACCCCTGCTTCCTTTATGATGATGGAAAGCGGATATCATACGTGTGTGTGGTTAAAAAATTGGGTGGAATATATGAAAGGTGATGGTGTTCTAGCTTTTCTAGAACATGGTACATTTAATGTGAGGATTCTTCAGAATTTGAGAAATAGGATGAATTCGTTAGAACCAAATCCTAGGTTAACACAGTATGAGGCTTTGGAGGAAAGGGAAGTTGAGGCATTTGAATGAGAGAAATATCGAGGAGGCAGAAGATTTAATAGAGATTTTTTACCCAGATACCAATTTGACACTCGAGGAGATCAAATGACAAGATGGAGAAGAGCAGTTTATATCCAGTATTAATGGCTGAAGATCAAGAAGGGAGCAAATGTAAAGAAAAAACGAAACACATAGGTATGACAGGAATAGGGTGTGATAAATCTGATGATGAGTTGTTGGAAGATATTCTAGTCAAAAGACCTCCACCTGTGTAAGCAATCTTTATTTAGATATAAAACAATATCTTTAAAAGTTTTTTCCCAAATCACATTGTATACAGTTTTGTGAGAAAAATAGTTTAAAAGAGAAACCCATACAGGCATAAAAAGCATAAAAAAATAGGAATTTGAACTGTTTTGTAAAACATGACCTGGCGTGTCTCAAACATCTCCCATCGTATTTAATAATAAAATCAAACCATAAAGATGCATGCTACAAAGTTTCAATTTGTGTTACGACCCTCCTGGTCTTTGGGGATTCTGTTACAGTACATTATTAAATCTAAAAGATCAGTGGCAGAGCCATAACAGTTTTCATTGTATTAAGGCTGCGATACACTTGCTGAATAAATTTAGCAAATTTTATATTTAAAACAGTATTGTCCGTGGACAAAGCTGCAATGATGGCATGCCTACAGGTCCAAAGCCCCAGCCTGTTCCATTCTGACCTAAGCATGCACCTCTGTTGAGAATTAAAGATAGGGCAGATGCAAACCATGTGCAAAATTGATTCTATCGCTAACCCACATCCTCTACAGGTTGTATCCTCATTCTTATGACGCCAGATGGGTAGATTTTGAAGAAAGCGCCAATACCCCATTCTCAGGGCAATGAAACTGCGCTTTAAATGGAGTGAAAATGTGGTGGAAAAATACATAGCTGCAGATACTTGTTTGTAGGAAATAACTACTGCCCAAAAATGGCTGCGTTTGGTGAGGAGGGCTTTATCAGTAGCGAGAGATATCAATCTCACACATTTTTTGATTGCATTTTTAAAGGCAGACTGACTAGGATTGAGAGCCCAGAGGTTAGCAGCTGACATCTGGTGGATGTAATCCTTCAAAAGACAGCCAAATGATCCTCCTAGGTTACTCTTGTTAATTTATTTCCAGACTAGAGTTTCTAGTGTGCCAGGTTCAGCCTGTCTTAGTTTTTGGCAGAGCTTGAGGTAGGTGCCGAGGTTATAGGCATCGTAATTAGTTAGCCCCAACTCCAATCTGATCTGTTCAGGGGATGCAAAACTTGGCAGATGGAGTACCTTTTTGTAAATTTTTGTTGTATGTCTATTTAAGGCGGTGTTCATTTTACCTTTAAAGGTCTCTATACCGTATGATAATGTAGGGCCAATCTTTGCTCTTAAGACTTCTAATAGGGGAGAGAGGGTTGGGCCTGAGAGTTTCTTCGACAGCTTGGACAATGATACCACTAGTGCCATGGCTTTGGCTGCAAGCACATTACCTCCACCTTATCAAGAAAGTGCTAGATATACAACTACAAGTGCCCCTATGATGGGAACTCTATTGGTTCCACAGGTTCTATATAATCCAACAGTCATCCGAGTATCATAGGAAAAGGAAAGAGATGCATTGAATACAACAAAAGAAGAGATAATTCAGAATAAAAATTAGCTAGATCTGAAAGCTGAGCATTAACAGTGCCAGTAACCACTGGTCATGTTATTCCATTCAATGGTGACAAACGTGGTACACCAAAGTCACAAAATGTGACAGTCCCACAGAATGGCATTTGAAAATAGATAGTGATGTTAGAAGATCAAATTAGTGAGAGTGATTCGAACTTCTCATTATTAGATCTCCCAAATCTTGAAACCGTGACTAAAACCCCAAAGAGAATTTCACCCGTAGATACTAGGAGGAACGTAACAACTGTCAGTCCAGTGGCAGGAAATTCTACTGGATTTTCACTAGAAGATCTAGAAGAATGGGCAAAAGGACTAGAAAAGAAGAAACCACAACCAAAAAATATAGATGTAAGCAAGTTGAGAGTGGATTTGGAAGAAATGATTATTGGTACAGTAAGTCCAGACAGATTAGGTATATATGGAGACGAGGATTCGTTGTTTTTGTGCAAAAGTATAACCTGGAGAGAACAAATAATCTTGATGAGAAGTTACTGGAAGCAGCTTTAAAATTTGAATAGATGTAGAAAAGTCAAAAATATTGCAAAAACTATATAGATCAGAATTTACTGAGAAGGATTTAGAAAGTTTGAATGCGTCAGGAAGGAGATTGGAAATAAAGGAATGAATGCACATTTTGAAAAAATGGGGAGACGTAGATTGATGGAGAAGTAGATGGACAAAAAGGAGAGATGGAGCAGCTAGAAAAGAAGCATCTACATTCTCATTGAGGGAAGCAGAAAACGTTGAAAGGATGTGTCCTATGAGAGAAGCTCCTGGTGGTGGATATGTTCATGTTCCATGGAGTAAACAAGATATTTTGTCTTTTACGAATGACTTCCCTAGATTGAGAGAGAAATGTATTGAATGTCACAAGCAGGTACAGAGATTTGTAAAGGTTTCAAAGGTTTTGTTGAAATATTTGGACGGCCTGTTTGATATAGTGGTACCAATTGATTTGTGGACAAAATGTAAAATTACAGTTGATTGGCCAACTGATGAGTATCCTAGAAATGCAAAGACAGGTGCGCCTTCAGAGAAAGTAATGAAGAAAAATCACCAGGTGATTACTTTTCTGAAAGGGAAAATTTTCCCTAAAGATACAGATTGGTTTAAGATAGACAGACCAACTCAATAACCCAAGGAGTCAGTACATGCATACCACGAAAGGATGCTACAGGTGTTTAAGCAGTATAGTGGATTTGAGAACATTGGTGATAAAGATATGGGAAATTTTATCTATAGGTTTGTGCATGGATTGAGATCAGAAATTAGTCGGATGATTCAACAGTATATGCTTTGCTGGCAAAGCAAACCGATTGATGATATTTTGAAGTGTGCAAAGTATTGTAGTGATGACATTGATGCCAAACACAAAAAGCTAAAAGAGAAAATGATGTGGTCACAAGTAAAGTTGGCAGAACACCAATGAGGCAAATCCAGTTTCTCAAAATGATAGATGAATAGTCAGAATCAGAACAGTCAAGTGTCAAATGGAAATAAAGGAAAAGGACGAATGAGTAGAGAAGAAGTGAAAAAGAAGAACCCTTGTGATAGGTGTGGAAAGCTTGAACATTGGAAGAATAAGTATAGAAATATTCAACAGAAAAATGGGGTAAATCGAATTTTAAATCCACAGATGGAGAGTGATGTGGTTGTGAACCAGCAACAATAGCAACTCCTCAGTTGCATGTGCCACAAGCCCCTATGCCCAACAATGTGAGCGCTCATGTGCAGAGATACAGGGTGAACACCAGATTTCATGGAGAAAGTTTCAAGAATACACAGACAGTTCAACAATATTGGATGCAAAGTAATGAGAGTGATTCGGAGTAGTCCCAATGACGGTGCCTGGGGGGAGGAAGAGCGAATGCTTAGTGCATCTCTGACGGTAGGTCAGTCAGGTCCATTTGTTGATGGAAAGGTAGGAGGAAATGACATCACTTTTCTAATGGATACTGGTGCTACCCATTCTACTTTGAGAGCAGCATTAATTCCAAACCTACCCCTCTCGGGAGAAACTACCAAGTTGGGATGTATGACATCACAACGCATGCTTCTACATCGCATGCTTTTACATCGCAAGTTTTACAACGCATGCCTTTACAACGCATAGTGTTGAAGGGTGCTGGATAGTGAATAATTTAATTTACTATTCCAACTCCAGTCCCCATGGATAGTAGGGAAGGTGTTGGATAGTACATTAAATCTATTCCCTATCCTAGAGCACCCCCCAGCGCAATGCGTTGTAATGGTTTGCGTTGTAAAAGTTGCGATGTAAAAGCACTGCGTGGTAAAAGTAGCGTTGAAATGGATGTTTCCCACCAAGTTGTAGCTGTCTCAAATAAACAAAAAAGGACTGCAGTCACAAAACCAATAGAAGTGAATATTAGTAATTTCAAAGACTTGCATCCGTTTGTGGTCTGTGATTCAAGTCTAGTTAATCTGTTAGGGAGGGCCTTGCTATGTATGATGAACTGTGCCATCTTCTGAAGGCCTGATGGTATTGCTTTTCAGACACCTGATGAAGATGTATTTTTTAAAATGATATTAGCACACAGGAAACAGAAGTGGATAAAATGTTTTCACTGCTAACTGAAAGCAATTTGTCTGATGAATTGAAAAACACAGTAAGGTCAGATGTGTGGGATTTTCGGGAAAAGAAATTGGTCTGATGGCAAACGTAGACCCAATTAAAGTAGTGGTGAAAGAGGGAGCAATATATCCAAACATACCTCAATACAGAATGAGTCATGAAGTAAAGGCGGTAGTTGCACCACTAATTGATCAAATGATTGAACAAGGTATTCTGAAAGAGATATCGAGCAGTCCTTGTAACTCACCAATCAAGGGCTCAAAAAGCCTAGTGGCAAATATAGAATAGTGCAAGATTTGAGGAAAATCAATAGTACCCTGTTGTCCATTAGTACCAAATCCAGCAGGGATTCTTTATCAGATACCTTGTGATGCCCATTGGTACACTCTGATTGATTTGTGCCAGGCATTCTTTTTGATCCCTTTGGATCCGGATAGCCAATATCTTTTTGCATTCCGGTTTGGAGACTGTGTTTTGGCATGGTGCCAAGTTCCTCAAGGGTACACAGAGAGTCCCTCAATTTTCAATCAAATCCTGAAAAAATGTTTGGAGACTTTGGTTATGCCAGGAAATTCAGTCTTAGTTTAGTATATTGATGACCTATTGGTGGCATCAAAGACATGAGAAGCTTGTGTCATTGACACAATAGGTTTACTAAACCAGTTAGCAGAAGGAGGACACAAGGTAGCGCCAGAAAAATTACAACTTTGCCAACAAGAAGTTCAATATTTAGGACACAAGATAGAAGGAGGAGTCAGAAAAGTCACACCAGAAATAATAAAAGTGATTCGACAAATGAGCCTACCTAAAACCAAGAAAGAAGTGTGAATGTTTTTAGGAGTGGTTGAATACTGTCGTCAATGGATCAGTGGATTCTCACTGCTTGCAAAAGCTTTAATAAGGTTTATACGAAAGGATATGATGATCCGATTGAGTTAGATGATGAAAGTGAAGAAGCATTCCTAAAACTCAGAGATTGCCTGTGTTAAGCACCAGTATTGGAAATAACAGATTCTACAAAAGAGTTTGCTTTGTTTTGCTGTGAAAGGGAAGGTTGTGCGCTTTCAGTGTTAACACAGAGACACAGATTGTGTCGCCATCCAGTAGCATTCTTTTAGGCTACTCTGGATCAAGTGGCAGCGGCATTACCTGGCTGCAAACTAAAGCATTTGCTGCTACTTGTGTGAGTCTGGAACAGAGTGAATCAATTGTTATGGGACATCCCATAAAGGTGTCTGTGTCACATTCAGTTGAGATCGTATTAACAAAGACTCATTCTCAGCACTTGACCCCTAGTCCGCTGACTAAGTATGAAAGAGTAATACTGGTTGCGGAAAATGTAAATGTGACAAGATGCACCATGATGAATCCAGCAACCTTGTTGCCTAATTCATATTGTGAGGAAGTGAAAGAGGAAGTTGATCATGATTGTTTGGATGTGACAGAAATGTGTACAAAGCCCAGACTCAATATACTTGACGTTCCTTTGGAAGAGTCAGATTTTGTAATGTTTGTTGATGGGTCATGCTGAAGGAGGGAGAATGGAGAGTTGAGTTCTGCTTATGCTGTATGTACTGTGTCAGGTATCCTAGAAGCTTTCTGTCTAAGAGGAGTTAAGTCTGCAAAAATAGCTGATTTGGTTGCTTTGACAAATAGTTCAAAATTGGGAAGAAATTGAGAATAACCATATTTACGGATAGTCAATATGGTTTTGGGGTTGTGCATGACATCGGCCAATTATTGCTGCAAAGGGTATTTCTGATGTCTTCAGGTTCTTCTATTAGGAATGGCAAAGATGTTAAAGAACTATTTTAAACATTGCAATTGCCAAATGAAATTGCAGTGGTCAAATGTGCTACACATAAGTCGGGAAATGATTATGTGACATAGGGTAATCGGTACGCTGACCAAGTTACACAATTTTGTGCACAAAATACAATGTCTTTCAACAGAGGGTTGGAAAAAGAAGGTACCAATTGCCATCCAATGCTTTTCTCTGGCTTTGAAACGTGGGACAAAGTTAGACAGTTACAGGATGAGGCAGATGCAAAGGAAAAGGAACTCTAAATTAAATCAGGTTGTACAAGAAGAGCAGAAGATGAATTGTGGGTGTGTCCAGGTGGTAGACCAAAAATGCCAGATAGTTTGTTATCACAAATTGCAAGGGTATATCATGGAGCTACACACATTGGGAGAGATGCCTTGATTAGACATTTCAGACAGATATGGTACAATCCCAAGTTTAGGGTAATTGCAGAGAGTGTCTGCCGTAGGTGTTTTGATCTGCCAACAGTAAAAAAGCGAGGTAGAAAAACAATTTTCAGTTTGGGAAAAATTGGAAAAGCCTAGGGACCATTTACAAGACTACAACTTGACTTCATTGAGTTGCCACCATGCAATGGTTTGAAGTATGTCCTTGTCATTGTCTGTCTGTTTCCTCGATGGGTAGAAGCCTATCCTACCATAAAGAATGAAAGTCTCAAAGTTGCCAAGTTACTGTTGCGAGAGCTCATTCCCAGAATCGGATTTTCAGTCACTTTGGAATCAGATAGAGGACCTCAGTTTAACAATGAGATAATTAAATTAATTTGTGCAGCTTTCAAAGTTGAGCAGAAACTATACTATGCCTATCAACCAGAAGCTTCTGGAGTGGTTGAGTAGCTCAATGGCACAATAAAATATTGGTTAGGGAAGGTGTGTGCATCAACTACACTGAAATGGCCCGATGCTTTGCCCCTTGTATTGATGAGTCTTAGAAGCATTCCTTACAGAAGGACGGGATTGAGTCTGCATGAAGTCCTCATGGGAAGAGCGATGAGATAATCATTTGTACCTGGAAACAAAAACTGATGAATATAACTGATGATCTAGTGTTGGACTATTGTAAAGGACTAGCTGGTGCGTTCTGTGTCTCAACAGGAAGGAAAAGATGCAACCACAGCACAGCTGAATCAAGCTCATGATTTATGTCCAAGAGACTGGGTCATGGTAAAGAAGCACATGAGGAAATCGTGTTTAGAACCCAGGTGGAAAGAACTTCATCAAATTATATTGGTCACAACAACAGCAGTGAAGTGTGCTGGCTTGCCAAATTGGATCCATGCCAGTCTCACACAGTGAGTCCCAAGTCCACCTGAACGACTAGAGCAGCAATTGGTAGAACAAAGAGAAGAACCAGAAGCTGAAAGTTGTGAAGTCGAAGAGATCAGAGATCAAGACTCTGAAGAAAGCATCGATGATGACCAACCAAGTACAAGTCAAGTAGGTTGGGCACCAGTTACTGGATCTCAAGAGACTGCTGTGGAGGCCAAAGGAGAGCATGAACCTGAAAGACCCGAACAAATTGAGCAAATTATAGAAGAATCTACTTCAGAAAATCCAGATCAAGCTCAGTCAAAAGAAGAAAAAGAAAGACCAGAGGGTCCTGAACATATACCAACAGAAAGAGAAGGAGCACAGAACTCAGAACAAGTCCAACCAAAAGAAAGAGAAAATAAAAGGACACTTGAAATAGGTGAAGAACAGAATAAACAAAAAGGGTCAGAAAGGGTGATCACTGGCCTAGTGGAGTAAAAAGACTGAGCTATTTTCTAAGAAGGAAAACATGGAATGAACTAGAGCAAATAAATGTAGTGCCAAGTCAAGTTGAGCAGAAAAAATCAGAAAGAAAATCATTAAGAAGATCAAAAAGATTGAAAGTTCGAAGCAGTAAATTTAGGGCTTCTGAATGGACGTATGTTATACTTGAAGACTTTGAGAATCTTGATCTGAACGATGAACCTGAAAGGGAACTTATTGAAGGATCTGATGAAAGGAAATTGAGACCACCTTAAAGAAAAGACTTTTATACAAAGGGTGGAAATTATCAAACAAAAAGGAGAAAAGAAATAAAAAAAAAGGGGGGCCAAAAATACAGAAAGCTTTTGAAATGTGGGATCACACAAAGATTTTTTTAATTTATATATATTTTTTTAGGGGAAATAATTTTTAGATATTTATTAAAAAAAAATGTTTAGTACCAAAAATGGCAGAAATGAAGGTGACTGAACATCCGAAATCTAGTCTAAAATGGAGATGTGTTAAACGTTGTTTGTGTAGTATTACAATACTAACGTTGATGGGGTTTTTGTTAACTGTGATAGTACCTGTTCTAACGGTAATTAACAATCGAAATAACACAAATACTAGTGAAAGAATGAATGCAGTTACTTAGAAAACTACTACTACAGGTTGAGAACAAATGGACAAGAGCATGTACCATCATGACAAATCAAATAGTGATTTGTCATTAAATGTATTTACTAAACGCCTTTCTCAAAATGTTGATACGATCGATGTGAGTGATTTTTATGTTTGCATGAAACTACCTACTTCTGTCTCAGCAGGGGTGACATATCACCATCTTCCATTAACCTATGGTGTGTACTGCAGTGTTATGTCTAGTTTGTTTTAAGTAACAGGCAAGTTGCAGTATTATTACTTGAATATGCATTTGTTCTTTTCAGAAATCCCTATTCGAAGAAACCTGAATCCAGTGCTTAGTAGTAAAGATGCAGAATATATGGGTGCATTTTTCCTATCAACAAACCCCATAGATGTAACATATGCATAACCTAACATGCCTGATGAAGAGAAAGATTTTCCAAATTTAGTAGAGGAAAGAAGACTCATGCTGCAATGTCCTTGAACTTGTCAAAATGGGGGAAATTCTATCTACATAGACTAAAAACAGAGTATAATAGTATTTTCATTGGTACTAGTGAATGTGAACATATCTTCCTAATAATGAGGAGATGGGGACTAAAAGGTGAAACTGATCCTGTTTTCCCAGGAATTTATTATGTGTGCGGTAAAAATGCCTATTACAGGTTGTCTGCACAATAGTATGGTATTTGGTATTTTGGCATAGTATTTCCGAAGGTATATCACGTAACTAAGAACAATGAAATGGATGTAATAAGGAAGGGACTAAAAAGAAGTAAAAGAGCACGTTTTTCAGAAACAGTAGGGCACATATTTGGTGCACGGCTACCATCAGTTGGAGTCGTATTGAACTCGGTAAAAAGACATAATATCAATTTTTTTTGTCCATACACGTAAGTTTTAACCTTTCATTTTTATTGAGGCACTTGCCCTTCATATTTAGTTAGCATATTTTTTCTTTTGTTTTTCTTTATTTCTGTCTTTGCTTATTTGAGCATATGCTTGCACTATAAAGAAAAACACAACCTTGTTCTTAGAAGGTAAGGTGGAATTTGTTATGCCAAGACTATTTCCTGCAAAAGTTTACCAAGATCAGACTGACATAGTCTGCACTGCTGGTGTGACTTATGGGAGATTACAGAACCTCTGTAGGCACTCAGACTTCAGTGTAGTTTACCTTAACAGCTTTAAATTACACCAATGGACTGATGCACCAGATACTCAAGCTGTGTCTCCTATGCCACCATCTGTCTAAACTCTGCTCCTTCCTAGTGAGCAGTCTACCTGTGCATGAGTAGTGTGCATGTGTGAGTGTAAGATAGGTACCATGTTTGTAATTGCATTTCTGAGTGAAGTGCCTGTGCAAATGCAGGATTAACGGGTTTTGTGAGCTCAGGATTAGTGTCCCACAGGTTGAAAGCTGTGCCTGTGAAAGGGCAGTATAAGGCACATGCCTGTCTGAGTGCAGCATTAGGGATGTGCCACATTATGCCTTTGTGTGCACACCACTTAGCAAGAGCCAAACCTATTGGGTATGGAAATGTTTATTTACAGTTATAACTTTGAATTGCTAAATTGCAGTGCAGGGAGTGTAAATACAATAGTGTATGTCAGAATGTTAATGAGTTTTTATATAGCAGATTCAGACTCTGTCAAGGAGGTTTAGGGGGTGTTGGGGGCATCATACAGACTAAAATGTAACCATAGTGAGCAGGCCAAATTGCTTTGCTTGCACTAGGGTCAGTGGTAACCAAGCTATACAACTAGTTACATAAATAGTGATGGCTAGAGCCAAATACAGAGAAATAAAGATATAGACACAGATAGTTAGTTACAGGTAGATTGCTAAAGATGGAGAAAGAGAGGTTAAAACATCAAGTAGCCATTTCATCAAACTAGGGACAGGCCATTAATCTGTTTTTAAATTATAGAGAATGTACAGTGCAGTAGTGGTAAAGTGCTCAGAGTCCTAAATGCCACAACAACAAGGTCAGAAAAAGAGGAGGAGGAAGACAACAAGTTTGGTGTGACCCTTTGCAGATGGAGATTTTTCAAATACAACTCCCTCCAGCCTAAAGTCAGGGTAGACTAATTAATATCTTGATGAACTTCCCCGCTTAGATCGATAGAAAATGAAGAATGGCCCACTACTGCAGGGGCACTTGCCACTTTTATGCCTCTCTGAACCCATTTGGATTCCTCTGTCTATACTCTCAGGGACCACTGAGCTGACCCATGGGGAACCATTCTCCTTACCTTTGGACCCCATCTGTGCAGCACTTAATCTTGTCTTGCTCACAGATGCGTTCCTGTAGGTAGAAAGTACCACCGTGGCCAACAAGGTGATGTGGTTCAGTCCACCCCTTAGATCAGACTTCCGTCCCCAACCTAAGGAGAACTCTGTCCAGAAGGACCACAACCAACAGAGGCCAATGACAGCTGTCACAATATTTAGCAAAGCCCTAGGCAATCTAAGAATCTCTGACCTGTGTGGTTTCCCAGGGTGGGGGCAATGTTTGGTATGCCTGTGAATGTATGAATGTATGTGTATTTGTGAGAGCCTGCTGTGAATGGGCGTGTGTGAGCTTATTAATGGTGGGGGTATGTGTGCAAAATTGTGAATGCATATGGGCGGGAGTGAGTGTGCTTGTAGACGGGTGAGCGTATGTGTATGCATGTGTAGTCCGCCAGCCCCACCTTTCTGTGCACCACTGGTTAAACAGATCTTCATTTGCTGAATAAAACAAATGTAATCTCTCATACACATGGTTTAACACCTAAATCCACAGATTCACAGTTGCAGTCTCATCGATGGATACTCTTACAGCCACACACATATTCACATAGAGTTTCCCACTGAGACAGTTAGTCTCACATATTCTTACACAGAATGCCTCACATTGTAAATGATTCTCACATAGTACAGAGTCTCACACACATGCGCAGTGTGCACCTAAAACATAGCGTTGTACATTCTAATAATCAGCTAACATATGCTGTATTGTGAAAAATAAACTCAATCACTGTCGCCAGTGGCACTGAGAATCTAATTGATCACAAATCCCAATTCGGGTGGTTATTCCAGACCTTTTTTACCTGTCTGATATTCTCCAGGTAAAACTTGATGCAACTCCTACCATGAAATAGCTCTATTTTTGTATTTCAGCTCCTCAGAACAGGAAAAAATATGTTAAATTCGTATGTTATCCTTTGTTCCTAGATATGAATCTCGGAATGGTGCAAGCATTGTGCAACCAATCAATACCTTGCTCCTATATAATCAGTATTTACTGTGTGTGCAATTTGCATGTGGGAGTGTGCTGAATTGTGAATGACGTGCTTTGTGATCAGTAACTTAAGGCACTTTAAAGAACAATGGGGCATATTATCAAGGAGGTTTATCTCCGCTTTTTTGGCTTTAAAAGCCAAGAAAGCGGAGATAAAATTATCTCCCTATTACCTAGCTGTCGCTAACACCAGTTAGCGACAGCTAGTAGGAGATAGCAACCATCTTGGGCCCCACTTTGCATGTCAGTGATATTTATCACTAATGACATGCAAAGTGGGCGTGCCAAGATGTTAGGGACTGAAAACAGTCGCTAACATCGCTATCTCCTATTACCAACTTTTGGAGATATTCACGCTAAGCGCGAATATCTCCAAAAGCTAACACCTGCCCTGAGCAGTTCTTAGCCATGTTATCCAATGGGAGGTCGATAACATGGCTAAGAGCATTAGCTCGGTAATGCATGAATATCGCTGACTTTTCAGCGATATTCATTCATTTGCGGCGATTTTTATCGCATTTGCGATAAACCTTGGTAATACCAAGGTTTATTTGCGGTAAAAATCGCCGCAGCTCAGCGGTAAATTTTTGTCTCTAACCAAGCAATAGCGATAATTATCGCTATTGCTTGGTAATATGCCCCAATAATTGTTTAAAGGAAAACCCCGATCTTAATTTTTCTCCTTCTTCTCTTCAGTTTAATTTCCTCGCTTCTGCCATCCAACTTTGCTCTACCAGGCGTACCTCAACACCGTTTCTTGGCAGCTGTCGTTTGTCTGACAAAGAGTACATTTCCACCACACCACCAAGCAGAGGTGGGTTTACATTTCCTTCACCCCCGCTGGTTTCTCCTAGCCAGAAGGGGCTGTCATAAAGATCTGAGAGGCTACATTCTTCAGCTCTGTCTTTCATTCCCATTCCTTTTTCTTTGGAGTCAGAGTTTCTTTGTGACTGTAGGTGTTCTGACAATGTCTCCAGAGACACAAAAATAGAAACTACTTTAGATGGTGTCCTTCTCGTGGAAAAGGACACCGCTGGCATGTGTCCTGTCATCAGCTTTTGAGACCTATAACAATGGGTTGTTTAAGAATATTCCCAAAGGATTCCATTTGTCTCTTCCAGGGAGTCGAGGCTGGAGTGAGATTGGATAATCAGGCCTGATCTGGAACGTGCCTGGCGTACAATTCGCATTTACTACAAGTATCATCCATTCCTACAAATCCTTTTGGGTGGGAAGAAATGGCAGTTTATCTGCTTTTCTTTAGCTCCTTCCTTAGCCCTTTAATATAGCACTAAATGTACACACTGTGTTGGAGCCATACTACACAAAGCTTAGCTCGTAGGTAAAACATTTTAATTATTATGTGTGATTTTATATTTGCCCTAAAGGTCTAATTGGACCATTATGGTAGAATACATGAATACTTAATTTGGTGAAGTGTCAAAATGCTCAGACTTGCAGGTATAAATACGAAGAGTTATACACGTATTTTATTTCAAATAATAAAGCTAGAATTGTTTCAAAGTGTATCCTTCACATAGTTACAGGTATAGTGTGGCAGAGATGGATAACAGTAAGGGGTTGGTGCAATTTGCGTAATTTGATTCCGCATAATTAAAGCAATTTCAGGAAAATAATGCATAATTATTTGAAATGCAAATTCTTCATTTAGCACTATATTTTAGAGTAAATGTATCCTTGGAACGTTGTTGATGCAAGGATGCTTTTAGCAGAAGAATAATAGTGAGAAAACCACAAGTAGTGTGAGCAACAACCACTCACGTTCTGGCCATTGGTCCTATTCTGCACGTTTGTAGTAAAAGTTTACAGTGACTGGTGCGTAATTTTGTGATGTGGCGTAATGCCTTAATTTTGAGAATTTTCCGTAGCAAGAAAAACACGAAGGGGCATATTAGCAAGGGCAATATCGCCGCTTTAGCTGCATTTACCACCGCTAAAGCGGCGATATTATTATCGCCCAATTAACAAGCTGTCACTTACAGAAGTTAGCGACAACTTACTGGCAATAGCGCCTGTGTCCTTCTCGCTTTGCATGTCAGCAATGATCATCGCTAATGACATGCAAAGTGGGCAAACCTCACCTAATCCTGAAGGAAATCCCTTGCCACCACAACATCGCTCTATTAACAACTCGGGTCAAGCGACAACAAAAGCTGCGCTGCCCGCGAATATCGCCGGAAATTAACACCTGCTCCAGACCTGATTTAGCTATGCTAACAATGGGAGGTGGATTGACATGTTAAATCCACACTCCCCTATCAGCTAGGATTACCATAGTGCACTGCCATTATCGCAGTTTTTCCTGCGCAGATGCCGGATATCGCCGTCTATTGCTGGAATGTACGTCGCCATTGTGCAAAGCGTTGATAATACAACGTTGAAACGGCGATGTACTCCAGCGATAGTCGGCGATATTGCAAATCGCGCTAAGCGCGATTTGCGATAATTAGCACAGGTCCTTGCTGATATGACCCGATATTCTCATAATTGTGCAAAATATGCCAGCGTGATATAAAATTTGCCTGAGTCTAATAACAGTGAATAAAAATATGTACAGAACATCGAGGAGCACATAGCAGCAGACTCGCAATTTAATACCATTTGCCGTTAATACTGCATACATCGACGTCAAGCATTGTCACACATAGAATTTCATGTAGCAAGATAATTTCAGTCTAGTGCATTGAAATTTTGATTATAACTGCATTGGGTGTGACACACTATCATGAGTGCAAAAAAGGCAATAAGCTCTACAGTAAGGGTTGCAAAAAGTAAGGTAACATCAATTTAATAGGCTTATGTATAACAAAAAATATCTGGGTAATGTTCCATCCTAATAGTGGTCATGAAGGCATCCCTGGTGGGTTATCTGGTCACCCCATAATTGCATTCATGTTTTATGTTGAAGCGTGTCTTGGCCATCCTAGGGTACATCTTGTCATACTACTCCACAATACCCTTACCATGGCCATTATTGTGATCCATTAAAAGACTATTCTGTACACTAATTTGACAATATGTCTTCTGCAGTGGATGTGGTTTGTTGTCAACTTCTGGCAATGGACCATGATCTATTTTCAGGAAATGCAGTACCTTGGTTTCAACACTGCTCCTTACCAGTTCAATGTTATGCTTTCCACATTAATCAAGATAATACAGTTTTGGCCTCAGTCTTTTTTTCCCCTCCTTTCTCTGAGAGAGTTGGCACAAATTATGTGGCTCCTCTTACTTTCAGTTCAGACCATGTTTGCTCTTGAGTTATTTAGGAGCCCATGCTGTCTACAGGACCTTTATTATTTAGACCAACTGTCTCTGGATCAGGATGTCTGACCGGCAATCCTTCTGTGGCTGTCCCACATTCAGGCCTGGAAAAGCAGCAAGGCTATTGCCTCATCCTCTGTAGATGTTGTATCTTGGCGGACCCTGGCACAATACGTTAGCCACTTTTGGGAAGCTGACCTCTCTCAAGAAGTTTTTTCTTATAAACACCTTTAGAACATTTAAGTGCCTGCTACGTCATGAAGAGGATAGTCTCAGTCAAAGCAGGCTACTGTATCCTGACATAGATTGATGATAAGAAGTATTCATTATCTTACCTGCATTGGAAGTACCTGTTCAAAAGTCCTTCCGGAACTCGCTGCAAGTATAAGGTATCACTGACATGAGGAACCTTGTTGCTAAATGTAACTCCTCTTTCTCCAGAACAAAGGTGAGTGAATGTTGGACAGGCTGTTTTTTAAAGCACTGTATATTCAATCCAGCTCTCTTTTGTGTTAGACTTGATGGTTCCGAGTGGGAACCATGAAGTTCCTCTCTTTTTTAGGTTTAAAGTATTTTATTAAGGCATAAGAAAAAACACGGGGAGGGGAGCAGGAAGTCAGGTAAACATACAATACAAGAAGCAAAACGTTGCAACTAGTAAGAAGGAAAAGAGGGAGACAGGATGCCCCAGAGGGTAACAAGGCAAAGACATAGGCAATAAGACATTCCGTACGACCCCCCTGTAGGCCCCCACTCCCTAGGCAAGGTCAGGCCAAAATAGCACTCCGCGACACAGCGAAAGAGAAGCATACCGTTCCACCAGCCCCTCGACCCCAGAAAGGAAGGAGAAAGAAAAGCAAAGAAAGAAAGAAGAAAAAACAATACCCCAACATCCCCGTCCGAAAGTCAGCATTAGAAGCATATAACTCCACTTCCCACCCCCAACCCCCGACCCCCAATCCGCACATTCACTCCGCCGCTGGCGCCGGCGGCGTCAGCCTAAGGAGGCGCAGGTACCGTGGACACGTAAGCTCACAAAATTCCGTGGACAGCAGTGCCAAAAAGGGATGCCAGAGCTCCTCAAACTGGTCAACATTCCCAGCCACCGTTAGCGATATCTTCTCCATGCCCAGTACCTGCCAAAGCCTATGCAACCAACCAGTGATAGAGGGGGCAGTGGGGGTGCGCCAAAGTACCAGTATGTTCTGGACGGCGGAGCCTAGCGCAATCGCAATCTGCCTGCCCCTACGGGATTTCAGCGGGTACATCAAATCATTGGGGAGGCCAAGCAAGACATACGCGGGGAAGCGCAGAAGCTCGATCTCAAAATGCCTATCCACCTCATCTAAGACTTCCTTCCAGTAGGCCGACAGCACCGGGCACTCCCAGAGAATGTGCGTGAGGGTACCCTCCTGTCCGCAGCCGCGCCAGCAACCCTTATCGCCTATTTTGCGCATCTCGTAGAGCCGCTCCGGGGTGTAGTACCAATAGGTGGACACTTTAGTGAAGGTTTCCGTCAGCCCAGTATGGTACGCAGAGTGCCTCGCCCGATATGCAATCTTGTCCCACTCCTTGTGGCTCAGGGTCCTGCCCAGTTCCCTGTGCCAGCGTTCCCTCCCTGGGTTATGGTAATGAAACGGCGGGGGTTGGAGAAACTTATACAAATCAGTGATGAGTTTGGCGTCCGAGGCCCGGGTTACCAACCATCGCTCAAAGGGCGTAATCGAACGGGCGGCGACGTCACGCACTGGGGGTTGAAGAGCCCAGTGGCGGACTTGCATGTAACGCAGTCTGTCCCCCTCTGTCAGGCCAAACTCCTGTCGGAGCTGCTGGAAGGGGAGCACGCCCTCCGGCCCGTAGATCTGGAAAAGCGCCCTACATCCCGCGCTCACCCAGTGGGAAAAGGCCCCCGGCTCCAGACCCGGGGTGAAGTCCGGGTTGCCAGCAATGGGAGTGAACGGCGATGGAAAGGTGGTGAGCTCCCGAAGCTCACACACCGCGTCCCACACTCGTAGCGGGACCCGGGTGATAAAGGAAGCGTAGAGATTAGGTGGGCGATGGATGCGCCGCAGGAACGGGACCTCCTGGAGGGTACGGCCTGCAACTGCCTGGTCTTGAAAGAGCCAGTGTTTGTCCGATTCCCACCGGCTCCACTCCACCAGGTACCGGAGCTGCGCCGCCTGGAAGTACTTCCGGAGGTCCGGGATTCCGAGACCTCCCGCCTCCGGGGCAAGCATGGAGAGGACCCGCTTCATCCGAGGCTTACGGCCCTGCCACACAAAGCGGGAGATGTCTGCCTGCGCCTGCCGTATCCAACCCACGGGGGGCTGGAGAGGCAGAGCGCGAAAAAGATACAGGATCTGGGGTAGTATTGTCATCTTCACCGCCGCAATACGGCCCAGCCACGAAAGTAGGCCCTTGTTCCATCGGCAGAGTTCCTCTTTGATCTTTTTGCCCAGAGAGGAATAGTTAGCCGTGACCATAGCAGGCAGGGAGGGAGCAAGTAAAATGCCCAGGTAGGTCACTGTGGAGGAGGACCACTGCATAGGGAAGAGACTTTGAAGGTCCCGCCTGGTGTCGGCAGAAAGCGACACATCCAGCGCAGCCGACTTGGCCATGTTCATTTTAAAGCCCGCGACGCGGCCAAAAGCGTTCAGCTCCTGGACGCAGGCAGGAAGTGACCGCCTGGGGTCATCCAGGGTCAGCAAGACATCGTCCGCGTATAAGCTGACAGTGTGCGTGTATTGCCCCATCTTCACCCCAATAGCGTCCGGGTTGTCGCGGATCCTCTGCGCAAACGGTTCAATATAAAGGGCAAAGAGGAGCGGTGAGAGGGGGCAACCCTGTCTCGTGCCACGCTCAATGACGAAGCTGCCGGAGCTGTGTCCATTGACACGCACTGACGCCGACGGTCGCCTATAGCAGTTAAAGACCATAGTGCGGAACTTCTCGCCGATCCCCAGTTTCCCAAGAACCAGCTCGAGATATGGCCAATGAACCCTATCAAAGGCCTTCTCCGCGTCGACCGATAGAAGCATCCGCTCCCCCGGGACGCGTGAGGCCTTTTCCAGTACGTGCGTCACCCTCTTCGTGTTGTCGACCGTCTGCCTACCGGGTACAAAACCGGCCTGATCCGCCTCCGCCAAACCTGGTAGGTGGAGACCCAGTCTGGCCGCCAAGATTCCGGTATAGAGCTTGAGGTCCACATTTAGGAGCGAAATGGGCCGGTACGAGCCGCACAAGGTCCGGTCCTTCCCCGGCTTGGGGATAACCGACACAGTCGCCGAGAGGAGGTCCGGTGGGATGGCACCCGGTTCGGAGAAGGAGTTGAACAAGCGGGCCAGGAGAGGAGCAACAGTGGGACAGAAGGTCTTGTAAAACAAGGCCGTGTAGCCATCCGGGCACGGGGCTTTACCATGCTTCAGCCGTGCGATCGCGGAGATGACCTCCTCCACGTGAATGTCCCTCTCTAGGTGGGCCGCCTGGGAGGGGTCCAAGGCCGGGAGGGTCACGGAGTCCAAATAGGCCTCAGCCTCCCCCGGTGGGGAAGGCTCTGAAGCGTACAGTGCCTCGTAAAAGGAACGAAAGGTATCTGCCACCTCCGCGTCACCGGAAACCGGGATCCCACCCACTCCCACCAGCTCCTTCACCACATTGCGCTGCTGCGCGGCCCTGAGCCTATGGGCCAGGAGCTTACCGCACCTGTCCCCGCCGGTGTAAAAGGCATGTTTCAGGCGCAGCGCTGCGTACTCCGCCCGATCCAGATCCAACGCAGAGAGGAGTTTCCGTGCCGCCTTCAGTTGCTTCCAAACACGAGGAGCCCCCGTTCGGCGGTGGACCTGCTCAAGCTCCCTAACCTGCGCTGTCAGTTCCTCCCTCTTGCGCTGGCGTTCCTTGTTTTCCGCCGAGGAAATGGAGATAAACTCTCCCCTGACGACTGTTTTCAAAGCCGCCCACTGCGTAGCCAGGGACGTGTCAGAGTTGTTATTGTGGGTCAAGTAGTCCTGGATGACCTCCTCCACCCGCTTCACTACCGATTTCTTATGGAGAAGCGTGTCCCGGAGCCGCCACATCCCTCTGGAGGGGGGGGCCGCCGGCCACGCAAAGACTCCGGAAACCGGCGCATGATCGGACAGGGACAAGACCCCGATGTCCGCCGCCATGGCGGCCGAGCGAAGCGGGCCGCTCACCAAAAGATAATCCAACCGCGAATAAGTGCGGTGTGCGTGGGAGAAATAGGAGTAGTCCCTATCGGTGGGGTGCATGGTGCGCCAGAGGTCATGCAGGTCCAACTCCGCAATCTGGTCCTGTACCGCCCCAGAAAGCTCCCCCGTCTGCGGGAAGCGCCGGGCAGACCTATCTAGAGTGGAGTCGAAGACCATATTCAGGTCTCCCCCCAAGATGATATGGCGATCGGGCGAGGCAGTAACGTCCACCAACACCGATTCCAGGAAACGATCCTGGTGGTCGTTTGGGCTGTAAACCGAACCAACCGTAAAGGCAACACCTCCCAAGCGCATGCGATACACTAAAAGTCTCCCCTTCTGCTCAGCATGTTTATACAACACCTCCCCCCTAAAGGAGCTGGCTAGGAGAATGGCCACCCCAGCGGTCTTAGTCGCAGCAGAGGAAAAGAGTTGCGTGGGGAACTTAGCAGAGCGCAACCTATGGCAGTCCCTGGAAAGTAAATGGGTCTCCTGCAGGAGGCAGATATCCGCCTGCGACCCCTCCAACAGGGAAAGGATCGCCCTACGCTTCACGGGGTTATTCAGACCCTTAACATTAAGGGTCACAACTTTCAGGGGTGGCATCGCCTCCGGGGAAACAACTCGCTATGCCGCAGGCGGGGGATCAGCGGAGGGGGCGCGCGGGGTAGGGGTGCGGGGAAGGCCAAAAGCGGCATCGTACACATTCGGACAATATCGGACGGGACTCCCCCCACAACAAACCAACAGTGAAACCCCCCCAAAACCCTCTTATGGCGACCAGCCAAAACAAAAAGCAGAAAACAACACCCCATAGTCTCAGTCTAGCCCAGATGGGCGAGTCTGCAGAAAACAGTCAAGTGGACGTCCAGCCACACACCACCCCCCTCGCCCCCCCAGCCCCCAGCCCAGCATCGTCAAAGCTAAGAACCTCTCCCCCCGGAGAGAAATTAGGCCGTTAAGGCCACACCAGTAGATTCAGGCAAGTTCCTGGCCGCAGTCCTCAGGGCCTCCGCCATTTCAGATCTGATGGTGGGCGAGTCTGGACGACTTGCCGGTGCTGACGATGGGCGCCTTCTCGACCTCCGTCGGCCCCGCCGCTCGGGGCGCCGCCATGCGGGTGTAGCCCCTTCCTCCTCCGTAGCAGTAAGACCCAGCACTCCGCAGACATCCTGTAAGGAGCGCAGCTGATGCAGCACCCCATTCCATCGAAAGATAAGACGGAAGGGGTGACCCCAGGAATAGGCTGTCTCGTGCTCTCGCAGAAAGTCCGTAGCGATGCGGAAGGACCTGCGCTTCTGTAGTGTGATGGCGGACAGGTCCTGATAGAGCGCCACAGGTCTATCTCGGAAGGTCAGTGGCTGCTTCCTGCGGGCCTCCGTCATGATGCGCTCCTTTAGGGGGAAATCCGGCAAGAATGCCAGGATATCAGGCGGGGGTGTCGATGACTGGCGTCGGCGGCCCACCCTATGTGCTCTGTCAATGCGGATTGGGAAATCCGCTCCTTCCCCCAAGATGTCGCGGAACAGGTCCTGCAGGTAAGCCATTAGGTCCGCACCTTCATCCGCTGATGAAACACCCCGCACCCGGATGTTGTTCCGCCTGGACCTGTTCTCGAGGTCCTCCGAGTGGGCCTGGAGCTCAACACATTGCTCCCGGAGGCGGAGGACATCCTGCTGGAGATGGGTTATCTCCTCATCGCGGCGTTGAGCCGCCGTCTCCACAGTATCGACCCGCTCGCCCAGGCCTTCGACCTCCCTGCGCACCTCCCGGACCTCTCCAACCACTTCGGTCTTAAGAGTTTGAAATTCCTCCTTAAGGGAGCTGAATAGGTCCTCCATGAAGGACCGCGTGACCGGCGGCTCGCCCACAGTTGCGTCCGTTGATGCCCGGGAGGCCCCCGGGGACGGCTGCGTCCTGTTGCGTAGTTGCTGGGACCTGCCGAGCATTTCCGGCAAAGTGCGGTCTCCTCGCGCTGCGCCTCGTCTTCCAGTTATCTTGGGGCCCGGCAAAGCCCAGGGTCAGTTGCTGTAGGCGAGCTCCGCCGCTCGCGGGCACCAGATGTGAGGCCTTCGCCGAAGACAAGGGTAGTGCGTCACAGGCGACAAAATGGCGGCCCGGGTCTGGGCAAGACGGCCCCTGGGCCAGTAGGACAGGCAGCAACGTCCGAAGTGTAGGCCTCCTGCTTCGTGCTCCCAGGGAGGGCAGCAGATGAGTTGGTGCCAGGACCAGCCGAGGCTCCCGTGTGAGAAGGGCGCGGGCAGGGATCACTGGGCTCAGCCACACAAAGACAAGATGGCGGTAGGGTGGGACCCAAGAAGGCAGCCCGGGCCAGCAAGTCCATGGGCGAGTCTCAAACGGTAACGGGTCCGGAGAGCATGAAACCAATGCCTCCCCCCACCACCAGTTGATTTGTCTGGCTCGGGCACTGCTCGAACTCCGCCATCCAGCGCCTCCAGGCGCGGAGTTCGCAAGTCGTCACCCTTTGAGGCCCCGGGCAGGGGGGGGACCGCCGGTGCAGGGCTAAGGTCCGTCGTCCAGCAATGGTGCCCGCCGCCAGGGCACCGGCCAGGGAGCCACCTCACTCCGCGGAGTCCGTCTAGTCCGCTCCCTCGGGATCACAGGCTTTCTGCTGTTCCGCACTCGGGCCAGCCGAGGCGCGCGGACAGCGCCGCACTACGCTCCGCCTCCAAGCTCTTCTCCTCGGGGCGACCCGGGCTCCACTCCTCGGAGCGATCTCAGAATGAACTTCTCGGGAACTTCCCCCGGGGCCACAGAAGCCAAAGTGGCACCAAAATGTGCCCCAGGAACTCCGGCACAGTCCTCTCACCCGCGGTGCAGCCGCGGGGGGAGAGAAGCGCAGAAATCGGGGCTCAAGCGGAGCTGGGCCGGAGGAGCTACGGGAGGAAGCGTCCGCTCACCCCGCCATCTTGGCCACGCCCCGTTCCTCTCTTTTTTAACTGGAATCCAAACTTTATATTCAAGATTAGTCTGACGACAGTCTGTATGTCCTTTCTACCTTCATTATGATTCCTCATCTTCCGACCAGGACAGTATTCGTCCAGTAGATGACCATCCTTATTGTTCCCCATTGGAAGTCTTGAGCTACACTATTAACTCCCCTTGAGCTTTCTGCTGATCACCTACCCCTCTTTACTGTTATATGATTGTTCTCTAGGACATTTTAGAAATAGTTTAGATTTTCCTCACTTTTGCCAGGCTCTTTGCCTTCACAATTTGAAATAATTTGAAATGGCTGGACTAAACTGACCTATAGCATTTGAAGGTCCCAGTGGCTGGGCCCCTGGCACTCTCAAATGCTATAGATCAGTTTGAAACTGCTGTGCCCTCCAATGTTTGCTATGAGATTTAGATCTTTCAGTGTTTTCAGTATAAATGGCCACTTTGTGACATCCTCATCATAGAAGGCAAGGCCTGCCACACTGTCGAAAATTACAGGCCTGCCATTTCTGCCAGGCAACTTCTAACTGTTGGAACATGCCTGTCACGAGCACTGCCTTAATCTTCCACCTTCTATAAAAGAATTGACTTGCATTGTAAGCCTTGTCTTTCTTGGAACGCTTTGCAGGATGTTCATTTGGTTCTAGCTCTTTGAGTAGTGTGGCCTGCCAATGAGATAATGGATCTAAAGAGGTTCACATTCAGAATGATAGCCCTTGTCTCCTACAATAATGTTTAAGATATTTTCACAAGATATATTACAGTTATGGCCATTTCCTCAGATTATATTTGTTATTTCTTGTCAAGGCTCTTCAATACCTTGTCTTCAATACTGTATTCCTTTATTCAGGCAACCATTGACTATGCATCATCATATGTCTTCAAACCCATGAACGAAAAGCAGACTCACTCAAAGCCCCTCTTTAAATTTTAATTGCCTTCTGTGCACTTTTAGGGTAATTTGAGGGTTCACACTCACCTGCTAAATTTCTATGATTCAATATGGCTTACAGAGCTAGGGGCCATATGTAGGTAATCCCATTTTACCAATTCTAAAATACAAAATGTTACCCCTTTGGTGTTTTAGAATCAGAAAATGGGATGTAGGTAAAAAATCGGAAAAATGTACCGAATCGGTAAAAATCGGATCTCCGATTCGGTATTTACCGAATCGGTAAATACCGAATCGGTAATATCCGATTCGGTAATACCCATTCATCTCTATGGGCCTCCAGATCCATAGGAATGAACGGGAATTACCAAATCGGTATTTACCGATTCGGTAAATACCGAATCGGTAAATACCGAACCGGAGATACAAAATACAACCAATTGAGCTTTTCAACCAATCAGGTTCATCCACCACACCCCACAACAAAGCAACAGAGGAACCAACCAATCAAATGCATCTATCCCACCCCACAACCAGGAAGTGGCCTCACCCATGCAGGTGCAGAGTAACTGAACATTCTGGAGAGCTGTGTGACATTGAGCAACTGGCTGTCCTGAGCTGAGCTGAAGTGCATGATGGAATCCCAGGACTCACAGAGGGAAGGAGCAGAGCGCAAAAGAAAACTAAAATTCAGCACAGCTGAACTGCAGGTGCTGGTGGAGGAGGTTGTGAGACAACACACCCAGCTATTTGGAAAACAGTCTCTGCAGGTTGCAGAGGCTGTGAAAAGGAACACCTGGCTGGGAATCCAGTCAAAGGTGAACGCCATCGGGGTCACAACACGGGAAATTGATGACCTTAAAAAACGGTGGTATGATCTCAGGATCATAACCAAAAAAAAGCTGGCAGCACAGAAAAAAGAAGCCAGTGCCACAGGGGGAGGAAGGAGCAGGGCACCTGCCCTAACAGACCTGGAGCAGCTGGTTGAGTCCACCCTGGAGCCCGAGAGTGTCCATGGGATAGGGGATGCCGACAGCTCAGCCAGAGCTGCAACAAAACAAGGTAAGCTGCATGGACATCAATCCTCCCTCCCTTCCCTGTCCCCCTTCCCCAATGTGGTTGTGTGCTTCACACTCGAGTACAGGTTTTAGGATTTACCTGCAATGCATCATGGGAGACGTAGTCATAGAAACACACATCACTACATTCATCACAGAAAACAGCAAAGCATGCCACACACTACATCCATAAGCAGTTGAGGACATTTTAATTGTGTGACAGGAATGTGATTTAATAATGACACACATGTTTACAGCACCACTGAGCCAATGTCCATATCTGTCCACAGGAGAGTCATCGCACAGGACAGCGCAGGAAAGGGAGAAAAGGGCACCCCAAATGGAAAGGAGTGAGGACGCAGGCACAAGTGCAGTGCAAAGCACTGAGCCGCCACCAGCACCCATAGCACAGGCAGCATCAACACCAGAGAGAGCCACCACAGCACAGCCTTGTTCACCTCTGCTGTATGACTCACCACAGCAGGACCCACCAGCACTCTCTCCCTCACCAGCTACAGATTCCTCAGAACTGGTAAGGCCAAGGAGGCATGATGTGCCCTCTCTCCAATTCATGGAGATGTCCTATGATAATGATAGGGAGGGTGACACCCAAACGGCTCCACTGGAGGCAAACAACGCTGGGCAGCAGTCCGCCTCTGAAGGTGTGCATACCGGTGCCAGACACCGTAGGGTCTGGGAGAGAAGCACAACTGAGGATGGAGAGGGGGTCTTCTGTGGGCTGGAGGACACAATGGTGAAAGTGCAGCGCCTGCAGGCAAAAGCAATATTATCAGTACAGAGACAGATGCGCCACTTAAACACCAAGATGGGCAACATAGACCGGGGCATTCGCTCTATGGCAGAGAGCATGAAAGATATGGCAGAGGGAATGAGGGACATGTCGCAGTCCATGATGGCTCTCTGTGAAAAACTAGTTTCAGACCGCACACAGAGGCGCCGGGAGAGGCAGTGTATGCAGCAAAACACCAAGGCGATAAATCGTCTTGCAACAGCAACCTCCCTGCTATGTTGGCGCTCTGTCGCCATGCAAGAGGGCCTTGTGCACTGCTGCTCGTCTCAGTCTACCATCTGTTGCTGGCACTACTCCTGCTGCATAGGGCTCTAGCTGTTCTGGTCAATCATCTATGTCCTCATGATGAGTCAAATCAACTTATGTGCCTTTCTTGGTGCAATGTTGTGCAGCATGGCATAGGTTGCAATAATTTTGCAGCAGATGATGAGTGTGTACTGACGTGCTCCTCCGCTCTTGTGGAGGCAGCGGAACCTGCTTTTCAACAGTCCAAATGTGCGCTCAACAATGTTGCGTGTTGCTCTGTGTGGCATATTGTAACGTCTCTCACTCCGGGTTGATGGGTTTATGTAGGGAGTGAGTTCAAAAGACTGCAGGGCATAAGCGCTATCGCCTAGGTGGGAAAGAGAGGTGCCATTTTTTACATAGCATTTGATACGTTCAGCTGTAAGGATTATCAGGGTGTGTCACTGTGATTTACATAGCAGGTATCCTTCCCCAAATTCACCAGCAGCCAGGCGTGTGTAGATTAACCCTGGGCGCAAGACTACTCTCCGCCCACGGAGTGTACGTAGTGTTGCCTACTTTGCATTTTGCAAAGTAGGCGTAGTAGGCAACACTACGCACGCTCGGTGGACGGAGCGAAGTTGCTCGCCACCCGCCTCCCTCCCGCCCTCTTCTACATACATCATTTCAAGTAACAACTACAGTAAAAGTACATTAAAATCACTTACCTGGTACGCGGCGTCCCGGGGCTCCCTTTTCTATTTCACTTCGACTGCTCCCATCCAAATGCGCATGCGCGGCCGCCCGTGCATGCGCATTTCTCGCGAGAAATGCCCACGCGCCTGCGCATTTGGATGGTAGAAGTCGGCGTGAAATAGAAGAGGGAGCCCCGGGATGCCGCCGACCAGGTAAGTGCCTTTATTGTACTTTTACTGTTGTTGTTACTTGAAATTATGTATATAGAAGAGGGGGGAGGGAGGCGGGTGGAGCGTAGTGTGGCTACGCGAAGCGTGTGAGTGGGCGTAGCATCATGCCCACTTCACGTAGCTTCGCGTAGCCCCACTACGCATACTATGCCCACCCTTAGTGTAGATCCCACTGTTCTGGAATATGTAGGAGTCGTTAGTGCTCCCTGGAAATTTTCCCTCAATGTCAGTAATTATGCTGTCAGAGTTGTAGATCACCTGCACATTTATTGAGTGGGTGGACTTTCTGTTCCTGTAGATGTACTCAGTGGCAGCAGGTGGGCAGATTGGGATGTGGGTGCCATCAATGCAGCCGATGACGTGTGGGAAGTGTGCCATTTGATTAAAGTCAGTCTTAGTCTTGAGCAGTTCCGCATGTGTGTCAGGGAAGCTGATATAATGATGCATTCTCTGCATCGTGACCTCTAGGAACTTCCTGAAGAAATGGGACAAGCAGCTCTGGTACACCTCACCTACCGCAGTACTAACCCCCTGGTAACTCCCAGCTGCAAGCAGGTGTAGGCTACAGAGCACCTGCACATGGGGTCGGATGGCATGCGCCCTTGTTGTTGGGTGCTCCAGGAGTGGGTGCAGGTCCCTGATCAAGTCCAGTATGGTTTGGGGGTCTAGCCTGTACCTTTCATGGATCTCTGCCTCAGTAAGTTGAAAGAGTGTGATCCGCTGTCTGTAGACTTGCTCCTCCCGTCTCCATTCCCTCTCTCCTGCCTGCCTGTAGCCGTAGACGCCTTGCTATGACGTAGAATGCCGCCATAGTGGTCACAGAGTTGCATTGTGGGTCCTTTTTATAGCCTGCAGCTTGTTACCACCTGCTTTCAATACATGGTAAATACTGACTCTTAAATACCGAATTTCATGAAATTCAGTATTTTTGAAGTTACCTACATCTCAAATGTCATTTTTTGCCATTTCGGTAAATATGAATTTGGTAAATATGAATTCGGTAATTTCCGATTCGGTAAAATTCCGATTCAATAAATTCCGAATCTGAGTTTTCCAAATCGGTAAATTCTGAGTCGGTATTTACTGAATCGGGCTTTTTGGAGCTCCCACATCTCAATTGCCCAATACCGGTCAGTAACGGCCGAAATTCGGTAAAATCGGCCATTACCGACCGGTATTGAGCTACCTACATATGGCCCTAGGTTTTTTAGGCATGTACTCCATCATACACCACAATGGTCTGTACAGCCTAAATGTTTAGATGTCTCTTTTCAGGACATTTAGAAGTCACCAGATTCGCCCCATGCTTCCATCTTCAAAACTTTTACCTTAGATCCTATGGATCTTTCTTTAAAGTATTTTTAATACTGATATGGGGAGGTCTACATTGTCTTCAATTACAAAAATATACTTCTGCGTTATGGACAACGTGCTGGTTTTCCTGAGTTGAATTGCTTTAACAAAGAGAATAGATGTATTTTCCCATTGATGTAAACACTTCTCATTCAACTACTGAAGACTACTTGAAACAGTAAGGTTGACCAAAGCCAAACCTATCAAATATTAGAACATTGGGATGTTGGGAGCTCCATTGAAGACAATGAAGTAGCTCTGGACTTGTAATGGCTGGCACAACCCTGAAACTCCAACATTCCATTGACTGAATTCATGTTTCCCCTTTACTTTATTAAGCCTTATAGCCAGCTGCTGAGGGCTTTACTGGTTTTTGGAGGCCCTCTCCCTGGTTAGAGCCTCTTGCCTAAAACTCAGGCCTATAGCTTGTGTTCAAGGCCTTTAACAACCAGTATAGCCCTTGGCAACTGGCTATAAGGCTATATTAGAACATTAGAATGGTGAGAGCTCCTTTGAAAACAATAGAGTCGCTCCAGGCATATAATGGCTGATATAAGCCTTCGCCTCCAACATTTTGTCTTTCTATTTATCCCTTTTTCATTTAGAATCTTCTCCTCTTAGTGAGTGGAATGTTCGAATTGCGTTATAGCCCTTCTGCCTTAGGCTACACTAGTTGTTAAAGGCCATCACCTTCGTTATAGGCCCTCACCTGCAGCATAGGCCTATAATCCAGGTTCAGGACCGATCGCAATAACCCTCGGCAGCGGGCTATGAGGGTATATTAGTGATCTCTGTTCGAACTTGCTTTGGTAATCTGCTTGTTTTATCTAGATTTAGTGGCTATACAATGCCCCAGTAGTTTTTCAGGCTTTACAAAATGACATTGTTGAGACATTATGGTAGCCACTTTTCACTGTTGGGCTCCTGCTGCTGCTAGCCCAAGGTCTCCTGCAACCTGATCCAGGAGGACCACAACACCAAAGAGGCATAGAGCGCATAGGACCTGCAAATGGAGGACGCTGGCCGAGGCGCGTTGTAGCCTCTTTTGACAATTGGGCTCCTGCTTCTTCTCGCCCAAGGTCTCCCACAACTTTGTGTAGGAGGACCACAACACCCAAGAGGCATAGCGAGCGGAAGCTCTACAAAAGGAGAACGCCGCCGCACAGTGCATTGTAGCCGATTTTCACTGTTGGGCTCCTGCTGCTGCTCACCCAAGGTCTCCCGCAATTTGGTCCAGGTGGACCACAACACCCAAGAGGCATAGCCCACAGGAGCGCTACAAAAGGAGGACTCTGCACCCCGGCGCAGGACGCACCCGTGCAAAGCCCAGCAAATGACAGGCCCACCCACGCCCGTCGGAGGCTGGGCTGGGCCAACCCTCTAAGAACTGGATTTCTGCGGCATAGAGCATCTAAAAGGTACTGTTGTCTCTCTTTATCTCCCGTAGACTATATCTGTAGCCACACTTGTTTTTTTTGGGAATATTTGGTAATCTTCAATTATCAAAATGAGCAAAAGGAAGGGTCCTATGGAAAGGCCAGGCGCTGGGGTGGTTGGGACCCTTGATGCCTTTCTAACAAGGGCTGAGACCGTACTTACTCACAAAATTTAGATAACAGAGAGAAGGCGCTCCTTGGACTCACTTATTGCTCCAACAAGTTCCTCCCTCTGAGAACTATCTCTGGATGTTGACCCCCTGAATTTTGTGCAACCTACACCTGCGACTGATACAGTCACAGCGTCGAGCCCATCCTCCCCTACTAATCTCTCATCTAGATGCTGTATAGTGATGGGGGGGCAGGCAGCCTCTTTTCAGTTAGAGAATAGTAACTCAGAGCCTCAGGTTAAGAAAGATTAAGGGGAGGCGGAGCCTCAAAGCAAAAAACGATGAAAGGGACACGCCCAGTGAAAACTTTTGGGAAATGTAATCTGGGGTCAGGACTTTCCACATCAACAAGATCTAAGGACACCATCACGCAAACCAATTTGGCAACCGATCATGACCCTGACCTCCTAAATAGGATAGAAACTATGGCGACTGTGCTTTTAAATCCCATTCTGTACAAATTATCCCACATTGAAGAAAGGTTAATTTCTATGTATGCCCTATGCTCGTCAAACCAAACTTTTCCAAATATAACCCAACCAACTGAGGAAGTTCGGATGTCTCCTCAGCCAGATGAGGTGGTTCTCTTGACAACTGATAAGATGGGAGACTATGTCCCCATCAGGTAGTAGGGTTGCCCGCTCATCTGCTGGGCCTTGGTAAAAAATCAACTAATAGGGCGAGAGCTACTGTATCTAATCTGTATCAGAATTTGAGCCAAATAAATTAAGGTGGGCCCCCTCATATTAATTTCTTTCACGCTACCCCTCAGCTTTACCACCCCCCTGTTCTTCCGGTAATTGATTTTGTTTGTGCTCAACCGCCTATAAATTCCACTTCCTTAGAAGGTGGCATCTTAGCTTTTCATCTTAGAAGGAAGGTTATTCACCCCCCTGTTGAGGCCGTGAAATCTGGAGTAAGGTTAGATCTTCCACCAGCAGCCTGCCCTTATGTTATAGTGCTAGTAAATGTACCAGAACTGAAGGCAAACCAACAAGAATCAACAGAGCAGCTAATTCACAAAGCTCAGCATTGGCTTTTTAGCCATACAGGGGATAATTTTAATTCATATAAACATATTATTATGGCCAGGAGGGAAAACTAGGTAGGAAGGACCCCCAAAACCCTTAAAAGGGACTGCGTCGTCATTAATTTTGATAATCACTACATGGCAGGTGACCTACTAAGTATGTTACCAAGCACTCCAACTCCTAATTCCTGAAATTTGTTCACCACCACTTGACTTCTTTTATAAACTCTGCACCTCATTTCAAATCCCACTCCACAAAATAAATAATGGCCAAATGCCATCACGTTCGTTTAATCAATGTTTCCCACGACATGTCTTACCTTTACCTCTTAGTAATAGATTTACTTTACTGGAAGGCATGGCCAAATGTGATTGACTTGATGAGAAAAGTTTAATAGTTAATAACGTTAATGACATAGCATTACATAATGGGCCTTCTGTAGTTCCTCTCCTCCCTCTAAACTCTTAACTAAATTCAAGCCTGCAGAAAGGTAGTTCTACCTTGCCTCAGAGTTCAATACTGTTAGAGAATACTCCAGAATCTATTGCAGTCATTTCTTGGAACATTGCTGGGAAAATAAAAAAAGTCAAATTTGGAGTGGCTGTCTTTGTTAATGGCTAATGACATATTGTGCCTTCAGGAAACCTGGAAGGTTGACCCGATCTACCTGAACGGGTATCGCTCATTTCATGCGCCTGTTATACCCTCGTCAGCTGGTTGTGCAAAAGGTGGTCTGTTAACATTACTTTCCAATACTTTTCCCTTAAAGGTCAAATCCTTTCTAAACACATCTCCATACTATCATATTGTCCTTTTAGAGTTTTATAGTGACAAATATTGGCTACTTATACATTTTTATAATAACAACGTTGGTAGTAATCATGCAGCAATTTTGTACCCTTAGGGAAGAGATATTGTTAATTTGGAGAAAGTATGTAATAAACCCTGCGATATAACCTGGCGTTGGGACTTCAATGTCAAGTCAAGTCAAGTCAAAAAATTTGTATAGCGCACTACATACCCAGAGGGTTTCAAGGCGCTTAGGAAGAGGAGGAGGATTATTTGTCAAATATCCACGTTTTAAGCTGCTTTCTGAACGCTAGGTGGTTCTGGGTGAGGCGGAGGTAAGCGGGGAGTGAGTTCCATGTTTTAGCAGCCAGGTATGAAAAGGATCTGCCTCCCATGGTGGTCTTGTTGATGCGAGGTACAGTGGCGAGGGCTTGGTCGGAAGAGCGTAGTTGGCGGGAGAGGGGTGTAGAAGGAAAGTCGAGAGTTGAGGCAGTCTGGTCCGATGTCGTAAAGTGATTTGTGTGCGTGGGTGAGCAGTCGGAAAGTGATCCTCTTATTGACGGGTAGCCAGTGGAGGTCTTTAAGGTGACCAGAGATGTGTTCGTTGCGTGGGATGTCTAATATGAGCCTGGCTGAGGCGTTTTGGATTCGTTGGAGTTTCTTCTGGAGTTTAGCGGTGGTACCTGCGTAGAGGGTGTTTCCGTAGTCCAGTCGGCTCGTGACCAGGGCGTGGGTGACTGTTTTCCTTGTTTCGGAGGGGATCCAGCGAAATGTTTTTCTGAGCATGCGAAGAATGTTGAAGCAGGAAGAGGATACGGCGCTGACTTGTTTGTTCATTGTGAGTGAAGAGTCCAGGATGACGCCAAGGTTCCGTGCGTGGTCTGTCGGGATGGGTGCTTTTCCGAGGGCTTCCGGCCACCAGGAGTCGTCCCAAGCAGAGGGGGATGTGCCTAGGATGAGGACTTCTGTTTTGTCTGAGTTCAGTTTCAGACGGCTTTGTTTCATCCATTCGGCAACTTCTTTCATTCCTTCGTGAAGGTTAGTTTTGGCGGCGCCGGGGTCATTGGTGAGAGAAAGGATCAGTTGAGTGTCGTCCGCGTAAGAGATGATGTTGAGGTTGTGTTGGCGTGCGATGGCCGCGAGGGGGCTCATGTATACGTTGAAGAGGGTGGGACTGAGTGAGGATCCTTGAGGTACGCCGCAGATGACTTCAGAGGCCTCGGACTTGAATGGAGGAAGGCGGACTCTCTGGGTTCTTCCGGTGAGGAACGAGGTGATCCATTCCAGTGCTTTTCCTTGGATTCCGATGTTATTGAGGCGTTGCAGAAGGGTGCTGTGGCAGACTGTATCGAATGCTGCAGAGAGGTCGAGGAGGATGAGGGCGACTGTGTCTCCATTGTCCAGTAGAGTTTGAATGTCATCTGTTGCTGCGATGAGGGCGGTCTCAGTACTATGTTTTGCTCGGAAGCCAGATTGTGAGGGGTCGAGGGATTTGTTGGCTTCGAGGAAGGCGGCGAGCTGGCAGTTGACGGCTTTCTCGATGACTTTGGCCGGGAATGGAAGAAGCGAGATGGGGCGGTAATTTTTGAGTTCGGTGGGGTCCGCTGTTGGTTTTTTCAGAAGGGCGGTGAGTTCAGCGTGTTTCCAGTCTTCAGGGAAGGTAGCGGAGTTGAAGGAGCAGTTGATGACGTCTCGGAGGTGCGGTGCTATGACGGAGTCTGCTTTGTTGAAGATGTGGTGAGGACATGGGTCTGTGGGGGATCCTGAGTGGATGGAGTTCATCAGGCGGATGGTGTCCTCAGTGGAGATTGGCTTCCAGTCGTTAAGGGTGTTCACGGGGGGAGGATGGACAGCAGACGGCAGGGTGGGTTGGTTTCCGGGTTGGTTGTCAAAGCTGTTGTGGATGTCTGCAATCTTGTTGTGGAAAAAAGAGGCTAGGGAGTCGCAGAGGGTTTGAGAGGGGGTGATGTCGTTGGAGTTGGCTGAGGGATTGGAAAATTCCTTGATGATGTTGAAAAGTTCCTTGCTGTTGTGAGCGTTGTTGTCGAGTCGATCCTTGAATGCTGCTTTCTTGGCTTTTCGGATTAGTTGGTGGTGAGTGCGGGTGGCGTTTTTGAAGGCGTCCTTGGTGCTGGTGGTTGGGTCTTTTTTCCAGGCCTTTTCAAGGGAGCGGCAGAGTTTCTTGGACTTCTTGAGATCATCGTTGAACCATGAGGCCTTCTTGCTGCCAGGTTTGTTTTGACGTTTTTTCAGAGGTGCTAAGGTGTCAGCGGTGTTGGATAACCATAGGGTGAGGTTAGCGGCGGCTTCGTTAGCGTTGGAGGAGGGGGCTGGGGTGTGTTGAAGGAGCGATGCGGAGATTTGGTCCGTGGTGATTTTGTTCCAGTTCCTTTTCAAGGTAGGTTGGAGGTGGATGCTGGGTTTTGGTTTGTTGTAGGTGAAGTGAACGCATCTGTGGTCAGTCCAGATGAGGTCCGTAGTGTGGCTGAAGGAGACATGGTTGCTGGAGGTGAAGATGGGGTCGAGTGTGTGACCTGCGATGTGGGTGGGGGAAGTGACCAGTTGTTTAAGTCCGAGGTTGGTGAGGTTGTCCACGAGGGTGGCGGTGTTGCGGTCGTTGATCTTATCGAGGTGAAAGTTGAGGTCTCCCAGAAGGATGTAGTCTTTGGAGGGGAGCGCGTGGGGAGTGATGAAGTCCGTGATGTCTTCACTGAATTTTGCGCGGGGTCCTGGTGGTCTGTAGAGGAGGGTGCCTCTGAGTGTGGTCTTGGGGTCGATGTGGATCTGGAAGTGAAGGTGTTCGGAATTGGCGAGGTTGGCGTCAGAGCTGGTTGAGATGCGGATAGATTTCTTATGGACTATAGCGATTCCTCCTCCTGTGTGGCTGGTGCGGTCCTTGCGTGTGATCTTATATTCATCAGGGATGGCAATGGTGATGTCTGGTGCTGAGGAAGCATTCATCCATGTTTCCGTAAGGAAGGCGATGTCCGGAGAGATGGTGTCTAGTAGGTTCCATAGGTCGATGGCGTGCCTGTGGACTGATCGGGTGTTGAGAAGGATGCAATGTAGGTGGTTGGGGTCGGGTATCTGTGGTGAGGTTGTAGCGGAGATGTTGTCGGTGCCGATGAATTTGCAGGAGTAGCAGGAGAAAGGTCCATGGGTGTGTCCAGGAGCGGCTTGGACGCAGTTGGGAGCGCGACCGGGGTTAAGGGCTAGGAGGGTGGCGGCATCGTAGGTAATGCGGGAGGGCTGGGTAGCGCGAGGGGCAGGGGGTCTGGCGCTGGGCGCGGTCCAGGCGCGGACGGGCGTAGACGGGCTTACCTTTGGCGCACCTTCGGCGCGGATTGGGCGCGGTCGCTGCGCGTGGACGCTGCGCGGAAATGCATCTGTCATACATGGGTAGTCGGAGGGGGAGGGGCGAGGGAGGATCCTATGGGAGGCGGTTGCGTGGTGGAGGGGGCGGTCTCAGGGCGACAACAACAACAGAGCAAATGGCAGCGTCAATAACACGCAAGCAGACCCCCTTACAGGAAGCTTGGAGCGTAATTAAAGAAAACACTATCTAAACAGTGATCAGAGCAGCTTTCATGCACAGCGTTACCAAAACTACAGTCTTAGCAGATATAATTGCGCACAACCCTGCAGGCACGTTCGAGCGCTAAGCGTGGGCAGCAGCGCTATGTGGACTGGGATTCAAAGTGAGGAGAGCAGCGTTAGCGAGGCTTAGCAGCACAATCAAAACGATACCAGGCAGCACAGGGTGGATTTTGTTCCCCATTTTAGTCATAATGATTATGGTAATGACTTCAATAGGCTATTATTATAAATATTCTCATATTCTTTTTAAAAATATATATTTTTATTGAAAAGTTGCATGACAGACAAAACAGCCATTAGTTACACAGAACACTTGCAAGTTACATTTAGCACCGCACTTGGGACCAAGGCCGAAATAACACACGTATTAAGCAGTTGTTTCCCCGTCTCTTCATCTCCGTATTTCCAATTCCACAACAGGTGAAACACATATCTCCCCCTATAGGAATTCCACCGGGACCATTTTGTAGCCCACTTCTTCGGGCACCCCCTTGCTATAAACACTTCTTTCTCAGCTACCATACATCTGTCAAGCTCTTTCTGCCATACCGCCACTGCCGGCGGTGCAACTCCGCCCCATCCTTTCGCTATCTCCCTCTTTATTAGTGTGAAGCCCAGCATCGCCAACTGCTGTCCATCTCAGTAAGGTCTGTATTCTGCCATATATTAGGCAAACCCAGGCGGAGCATTAGGCTGAACGTCTTCCCCAGTGCAGATTGCACATGAGCTGTGGCCCTGTCCCATAGTTTCTTCACTAACAAGCAGTCCCTCACAATATGATAAAAGGTAGCCGACTGTCGACAACCCTTCAAATACAGGTCATCTCGTCAAGACCCAATTTTTGCTAGTGTTATCCCCGTCAGATAGGAGCGGTGTAGGATACGTAGCTGGATTAGTCTTAAATCTGAGTGTGATAGCAGCCTCTCTAGGTGACATCAATGCCTGTCTCCAATCCTCCTCATCAATCGGCCCAAGGTCCCCCTCCGAGCACTCCTTAAGCTTTCCAAAGAAATCAGGCAAATTATTACTAAGTTTTCTTTAAGTCAGGGAGATCGCCTTGGTATGCAACGGCCCATCTAGCAGGCAGTCTTCAAGGGGTGACGATTCCGAATGTCCTCACAACTGGGGAAGGCCACCTGTAAAGCATATCTGATTTGTAGATACCTAAAGACCTCACCCGGGGCCAATCGGTAGGTCTTTTGTAACTCCTCAAATCTGAGAATCTCTCCCCTTTTTACCAGGTCTTTGACTGTCGAGATACCCATAACATCCCATCTGTCGAACCCCGGGTGCTGGCAGAGCATGCAGAGTTTCTGTGAAGACCAAACTGGTGTCGCATTGGTAAGCACTCCTACCCAGCCCAGCCGTGAATTAGCTAACCACCAGATCTGTACCGTATGTTGAGTGGGGCCAATATATTGCTGTTTCCTAGGGTGGGAATAAAGAGCCCCAAGATAACCCAAACGATCCATCTGATACCTGTCCAGCGCACATGCCGGGTTATCCGGCGGGGTGTATCGCCACCTATTTACAGCCACCAATTGCGAGGCCCAATAATACAGCCGTACATCAGACAGCGCGATGCCCCCATCATACCATCCTTTCATTAATTTCTGAAGGGCAATCCTCGGGGCCTTACCATCCCAGAGTAGTGTGCGTAGCTCCCCTTCCACTGCAAAAAAATATGTATCAGGAATTCTGTGGGGGCAGTTCTGGGGAATGTAAAAAAATCGTGGGAGAGCCAGCATTTTAAAAAGAGCCGCACGGCCCACCAGCGATAGAGGCAGCGACCTCCAATGTTTAACATCAGAGTGCAGCCTGGCCAACAGGGGTGCCAAATTGCGGCTAAAAAAGAGAGCAGGGTCCGGCGTGAGGAAGACTCCCAAGTACTTAAAACCATCCGCTGAGACTACCAGCGCACAATCTTTTGGGAGTCATGGGGTCTGCCTATGGAGCACATACAGCATGGACTTACTCCAGTTAATTGCGTACCCCGAACACTTCCCGAAATTTGTGAAAATGTTAAGAACAGAGTGGATAGATCTGTACGGATAAGTAAGATATAACAATATATCACCAGCATAGAGAGATATTCTATCTTCACACTCTAGTGACCATCGTAGACCCTTAACCATTACATCACGCTGAATCCATGCCGCCAAGGGCTCCAGCATGAGGGAGAATAGCAATAGCGACAGAGGACACCCCTGCCTGTTGCCTCTCTTTAGGGTGAACGTTCGGACGTATAGTTGTAAACTCTAACCTGCCCCTGGATATTGGTATACAGCAGCCTCACTCACCGTATGAACTTAGGGCCCAACCCTGCTCTCACCAGAACCTCAAAAAGATATGGCCATTCGATCGAATTGAATGCCATGGATGCATCAAGTGACAGTATGACTGCGTCCTCATCCATATATTCCCGCACGCCAGCACATTATGGAGCATGCAGATGTTAAGGGCTGTGCTTCTTCCAGGTATGAAGCCGGAGTGGTCCGGGTGTACCAGAGAAGAGATTACTGTTCCCAGCCGCGTGGCTAGGACTTTTGCCAAAACCTTTGCCTTGACATTGATCAAGGAGATCAGCCTATATGAGCGACAGTTGTCTACCGGCTTACCGGCCTTATGGATAACCACGATACTGGCTAGCAGAACCCCCTTCTCCCAGCTTTCCTAATACATTGCCTGCAGGTGCGGGACCACTTGGGAGATCACAGCCTTGAGGAACCCCACCGGGGTACCGTTGGGCCCCATCGCTTTCCCAGACTTAATTTGGCCCATAGCCTTTTGGAACTCCTCATTGGATAGATCCGCGTCCAATAGCTCCCTATCCATATCCGAAAGAGTCAGTACGTTACTATCCGCCAGTAATTGACGCAATTCTTCTGCTGTATATGTTGTGGAGGAAGAATACACTGTCGCAAAGTAGTCTGCAAACGCCTCCGCTATCTCGCCGGGGCGATGTAGGACCGCACCACTTGACAGCGTTAATCGGGGCACCCACCGCACACCCTGTTCCTTCCTCTCCAGCCACGCTCGCGTACTTCCTGCCCTGTCGCCAAGCTCATATAGCCTATGTTGGGTAGCTGCCTGTTTAGCCAACATATGTTCTCGTGCCTTGAGCTTGTATTCCTCCTGCGTTAATGTCAAGCAATGCAGTGCCTCTTCTGAAGGACTTAACGCATGAGCTGCCTCAAGCTCTTGAAGGGCTTCCTCTAGCTGTACCAGAATCTCATGCCTTTTTGCAATATATTTCACTTTCAACGACAAGGCATACCCCTTTAGAACCACTCTGTATGCCTCCCATAGCTTTTGTGCCGATTCCACTGACCCTATGTTTTCTTCCAGGAAGTATCCAGTTTGCACCCCAAGCTCCTCCCTGATATCCGGAATTTTAAACAGCCACGGGTTAATGACAATGGCTCAGCGCTGCTGCTTTTGCCCATGAGTGAAGTCCACTCCCACTGGGGAGTGATCTGAAATACCTCAGGGATAGATCCGGGGCTGTCTAAAATTACCCACTGAGGCCGTGTAGGTTAGAAAGTAGTCTATTCGGGAGGTACTGCCATGCACACTAGATAAATACGTAAAGTCAGAGCCTACTTTTTGCAGTTCCTGTCCCACATCTGAGAGGCCCAATGCCACGGTAAATAAGCTTGTTCGCCTCGCCCCTCCCTCTGCGGGTACCTATCGATTGTATCGTCCATTGTCATGTTATAGTACCCACCCATTAGCAAAGTACCGTCAGGAAGGTTAGTCAATATTTGGCCTAGTTCTATTAAGGCATCTCTACCCAATGCTGGTAGCAGATAAACAGAAACGATATTCAAAGCCCTCCCCTCCCACTGGGCCTCAGCTACCGCAAACTGCCCCCTGGATCCGCCTATGTGTTATGTACGATCAATGGTGTGTTTTTCCGAACCAGGACACCTGTGCCTCTAGACCCGGTGGCATAGTCAGCATGCACTACGAGCCTGTACCCCCATCTATTCAGAGCCTTACTTTTATTACCAACCAAGTGAGTCTCCTGCAGAAAAATATCTGGGGACTATCTCTTCAGATACTGCTGAACGACACCTCTTTTTATTTCCTCACCTAAACCATTGACATTCCAGGTGAGGACAGAGAGCACTGAATCCCGCTCAGCGCCCATCCCCTAGCACGGGGGTCCTCATAGCCCAAAAGGTCAATAATACAGCAATCACTTCTGTACGCAACTTGCAAATAAAGGCAGCACCATCACAGCTAAGTGTGTCGCATTGAATAAGAACATTGAAAACAGAAGATTGCCACACAATACAATCACTGTGGAACTCTTCCCCAAAACACATGTTAAGAAAGAATCCAATCTGTAGAATAGGAGTTCACCACCACTTTGACAACAGCAAATAACTCTTGATACCGGTGAAACAATCATTACATCAATAAACTCAGCAACCTTAAAACACCCCTTCCCCCTTTCCCCAACCCCCTCCCTGCCTCCCTGCCTCCCTGCCCGTGGATTCAAAACTACCCACCCCCTAACCTGGTAGAGTGCTGCTCTCCCCCTCTAGAATGTCGAAGATACTCGGGGTAAAGCAGCCCCCCCTCCTAATGATTCAAATAAAAATATACTGAAGTTGTAGCCATCCACTATAGTCCAATTGAGTCCCTGTCAAGTCACTTCTAGACAATCATATAGCACGTGTCCCATTGTTAGGAACCCCAACATTAACAAATCACAAAATATTAGGTATCATTCCCCGCTCCCCCGGCCCCACTACTTGCGCTTTCACTTGCTTCCCATCGTGAGCGCTCCATTCTTAACGCCTATGTCCATCAGTCCTGTTCCTCAAGCTGGCTAGGATCATCAGCTGGGCTTCCTTGGACCGTTTCCACTGGAGCTTCTTTTCGTTGGCCTGAGTGACCCTGCCGTCCTCTCCTCTGGCTCCCTACCATGGCCCAGCCATCCATCTCTTCCCCGACTGCCTCTGGGGAGTCAAAAAACCAGGACTTGCCATCCGATTCGACTGTCAGGCGCGCAGGAAACAGCATCACGTATTTGACCTCCCTGTCTCTGAGTTCTTTCTTCACCGCCTTGAAGCTGCGTCTTTGAGCTTGCACCTTGGCTGTGAAATACGGGAAGAAGCCCCCCTCATAGTTATCTATTTTCATAGGTGGATTGGAGCGTGCCGTCTGGAGGATAATGTCTCTATCGCTGTAGTTGAAAACTCGTGCAATAATGGGTCTCGGGGGCGCCCCAGGTCGTGGCCTACTACCCGGTACTCTGTGAACCCTCCCAATTAAAAAGTAGCTGGATAGAGTCTTGGGTTTAAGGTGTTTCGTGACGAGGTCCTCTACGTTACAGGCCGCCGAAGTCGCAGCCGCACCTCCCTCCATCTGGGCCCAGAAGCCGGGGCCTTGCGTTGTTTGCAGATTGCCCTGGTCTCTGCAGAGCGTATCCTCAGGCAGTCCCCAGCTATGTCGCTGCCACCGGCTGTTCGCGGGAGGTGGATATCACGGCACCGCCACTAGCCGCTTAGTAGCCCCAGCCCTCACCTCCTCACAGAGCCTGACCCTGCCGCCGCCGTCACAGGGAGTCCGTCATCATCGCTACACTCGGGGGGCTCAGAGAAGGCTTCTGTCTCACCAGCGAAATGTATGAATAATCTGGACATGAAAATTAATTACTCTTAGTCTTTTGTTCTTGTTGCAGGTCCAAAACTGGGGAAACAGCCACAAATGTATAATGAAGGGGGGAAGCTAGGTGTTGTGGACTCCTTTAATTACTTAGGGTTCATGTTTGACCAACATAATAATTGGCGAAGCATAGTTTCTAATAGGGGTTTACAGATGGAAAAAAAATATTGGGGCTCTCTTTAGATTCGCAAAAGAAATCGGGACCAAACCTATTGAAGTGGTCAAGAAAGTTTATGAAGCAACAACTGTATCTGCTTCCCCCTATGGGGCAGCTGTCTGGAGCATCTCAGACTCTTCCAAATTGCAACGTATAGAAGATGCTTTTCTGAAAACGTGGCCTCCCAACCTCAGTCATGCTCTAATTTTAACTGTCATACGGAGCTGTGAGTACCTTATATTAGTGATAAAATCTGTATTGCACCCATTCTGATGCAGTACTTGGCGTAAGGATACTCTTTCACTGTCTAGGGATATCATAAATGATATTCTGAATTTAGATGGTGTGAATAATATCAGCTGGCTAAAATACGTTGAATTCACCCTTATGACAGTTGGGTTACATCATCTTGTTGTTCATCTAACAATATGTTGGTCTATTTTTAAGAAAGAGCTGAAAATCCACCTACTGACCAAGTTACAGGCAAGGAGGTAGGATTTTAACTTTAAGATGTCAACAGTCAGAGCATATCACGCTGTCCAGAGCATAACATCGATTAATACAAATTTAGCTTATCTATTGTTTGTTACAAATTTGCAACATAGATATATTTTAGTGATATTTCATCTAAATTATATCCCCCTGATGTTAGGTTTTACTTCTAAAATGTATGTGATCTCCGAGCTGCCACCTTGCGCTTGTGATAATCGATTCATTCATAATGATCTATATATTATTTTTTGGGGGAAATTCTATGGTGAAAAAAGGAAAAAATGTATTGTCCCCCTCATCCGCAAAATAAATTTTAAACAGAGTTGTGTGGCTTTATATTACTTACAGTTATTGTCTAATCCCTTTACATGCTTTTCTTTGGCTTCTTTCTTCTTATCTGCCCTGAAAAGAAGAAGACTACATTGCTAATCAGACATTCAACTTGTAAATTAAGCTATTGAACTGTGCAATAACTGTGTGTATATTTATGAACAATCATCATTTGTATAATCTGAATAATGTTTAAGGTGATCTTAATATGTTAGTATTCTTGTTGTAATTCATGTTTTTTTAATTCATAATAATAATGGAAATTGATTTATTTGTAGAATACTTTTTATGCTATCATTTTGTTGGCGAAATAATGTTATTTCTGACTGACTGATATAGTTAATATGTAATCTAAATCCATGTTATATTGCTTTATTCTGAAATGTATCCAGTACATGTTTATCTCATGAAGGAAACACTGTTTTGACTAGGAAACATGACCTTTATTCAAATGTCATAAAATGTTAATTTCATCAAAATGGGCATATTTTTAGAGTATTCTTGGAGATGCATTTTTCATCTGCAAGGCCTCTACAAGGCAAATACATGAAATCATATTAGATTTAACCTAACATGAACAGGTTTTGTAAAAAAAAAAGGTAATGATGAAGTTTCAAAAATGTTTATGGTTGTCCAATGTCATTAGAAGAGGTTAACAGCTGAATTTAAAAAAAAGGAATTGACACTGAGCTATGTGTTACCGTTTAAGCTGTTTTATTTAACACTGCAAGTGTAAATGTGTTTACATCACCCTTTAAGATAGCTTCAGTGCAGTCTCTTTGAAAAACTGACATTTATTAGAGTCCAAGAAGAATAGGCCTTTCTCAAGGTAAATCTTGTAAAATATAGTTATATTGTATTGCGTATTGCTCTAGCCTCAGTTGAAAACTGTATTTACTCTTTAAAGTTCCGAGCACCCTAGACAAACTTTCATCACTTACTGTCAGTGCAGACAGAGGGCACTTGCTTCCTTTGTAGAAAAAGATGCTCATAGACAAAGAAAATCCACTCATCGCAAAAGAGGGATCGCGTGTGCCTAACAGGGTGTGATTTTCTCTCCTCCAAGGGCAGCAATGACGGTCTTTGTGAGAAATTTGAACAAAGGTGCGATTAGACACAAAGGCGTCTGAGATACATTTTGTGGCATGGTGATTGGAGAAGAGGGGAACTGGGTAGAAGTGCTGTAAAAGTTAGGATCATAACGAACGAAGCTCTACCTGGTTCACCTGATGGAATGACGCCAATCACAGATGAGTTCACTGCGTGACTGGGGCATGAAAAGATAGGAGACTTTGGGGTAGATTTACCAAGATTTCATGCCATGTTTGTGTCACAAAAGTGACGCAAATCGGTCTAAAATCGTTTTTTTCCAATTTACTTTCCAGCGCTAAACTTGTTAAGCACTGGAAATAAATTGACAGTAATGCAAAACATCGTATAGCGCTGCTTTGCATTACTTTTGTAAGGACAACAGGAGTATAACCCATAGACCGAGTTGAGATCTGGGTGAGCAGACAAAAAACAACAATATCTCAACTGGTTTTATTAAGGGAGTCAATTACATATGTATGTATAATACAATACAACGCAAGAAAGAGGGAGACTCGTGGTACTTTTTTAGTAAGGGCTCTTGGAATCATATATTAAGAAGACAAAAATGAAAGAAACAGTTGTAACAGCAGTGTAGGCACAAAATGCAGAGGCAGCCCGAATTGGACTTGGTGCGCTAAAGTGCTTGTGACACATAAAGGTGGCGACACAAGTGACAATGTGAAAACAGCGAAAAAGGCGCAATGTGACAAAGTGAGAAAATTATATACAAGAAGAATTTATGGTTCATCAAGAGGAAGTTACAATGGTTCATCAAGGTTTGACTGAGCAATTTAAGTGAACCATAATGAGTTTGGCACTGCAAGTTACGCTGAAGAGTCGACGACCTTTCGATCCTACTGATTCAGGATCATCATCAGGACCGGGTTGCCAATAAATGAGTGCTGAGGTCAGGTCGCGTGAAAAAACCTTGGAGAAGGAAAGGGAGCCGTGGTGGACTGCAGCGAGCAAAATCGTCAGCGCTGTGGCTGGTAGCCAGAGGTGTGTGTGACCTGGATGAGACAATGCTGGCTGACCAATTAAAAAATGTTGGGGTAATTCAATTGAAGGCACGCCAATTGAGTGGCGTCAGCAGTATGAGGAGGGTATGGATTGGTCACGGGCACCTTAAGAGCCAGGTAGATAACAAGCAGGGTCGGGGCATGGATCCACTGGGTGTATGTGCCAGCTGCAGTCGATTGCAGACTTGCAAGGGGAATTGTTTGTTGGGGGAATCAATCCAGGGGGCGGAGAGGCGCTGCAATCAGCGTGCAGTCGCCACAATGCTTCTTGAAAGCATAATCGTCCACTGGTCAAGGGTACACTTGTTCAAGTGCAAACTGAAAAGGAATTTGATTCAGTTTAGAGAGCCCATCAGCACTTTTTGAAACAGAATTTGTAGGTCTTGGAATGTAGCTTCAAATACTCCTCTACATCTGTACACCCTAATTGGATTTGGAGATTTACTCTTCAAAGCCCTGTAAAACCACCCCCAGCCACATTAGTGCTTGGTAGGGCATGCATTCTTAAGCCTTGTTAAGTCAATTATTTGAGTGCACTTGCCACCCGTGAGGGTATCTGGGTGCTTGAGCAGGTGTGTAGCTCGAGATTGAGCAGGTGAGAGCAGCCTGGAAAAGATCTGAAGAGCCAGGTCATCATCTTGTTGCTGTAGTCAAGTCTTGAGGACGAGGTTCAGATGTGTTGGGTAAGGTCATTTTAGGTCTTGGCGGTGATGTAGGAGAAGGCTACCTCCAGCCCTGTTCTATGAATTTGCGGGATATGTGGAAGAGAAAGAGACAACAATCACAGTTATCCGGTAGGTGGGTCGAAGTGTGGGCAGTGGTGGAGGTAGGCAGGTCCAGTGTTGTGGGGGGCCTTCAATTAATGGGTGAGTATTTTGAGCTGGCAGCATTACTGTTTGGGGCATCAGTGGAGGTCTCTGAGGTGTATTTTGTCACATCAGGATCTATATTGTTATACGGTGCTGCCATCTATCATATTAGACCACCTTCTGTTGTTTTAGACAGATACAACGCAGCTCAGAGACATTAAGGTTAAAAAGGGGGACAGAATGTGGCATAAAGGCCAACCCTACGACTTCGACATTTGGGAGCCAGGTTTAAGTCTTAGCATCTGTTCTCTGGGCAAATATAACTGGTGCTCATGAAAAGCGCTTCAATACCTTTGGGTCCAGTTCATGCTATATAAAACTGCAAAAAGAAAACCCTGCACTGTAGGTCATGCAAAACAAAAATAATGCCAATCATTATGTTCTATGGGGCAGCACCATGTTGTATTGGATAGCAGTGTGCCATATTTAAAGCATTGCATTGTTTTGAGTCGTATTTTATGAATTTGAGGCACACGGAGTCTCAACTGCCATAACTTTACCATGCTGGGCAGAACTTTGTAATAGCATGCAGCTATTTGGTGTTAAAGCATCAAAGATTTTGGCCTAACCCGCTGCAACTATTTAGACAACACTCAAATCCTACGCAAGCAGGTATCTCATTCACATGCCAACTGCTGTACCCTTAGGTCATGCGTATATATACTATATTTGACTGAGTGACCAGAAACATTCTAAAATTGAACACCAGAGAAACATACACCATCACCTGTTGATTATTGACTCACTGGATGCCCTCAATTTGATGATCCATAGAATATGTCACTCCACCATGTGCAGAAGTCACGGTAAAACAATTGGGGACATATTTACCAGCCCCTAAAGCCCCCGTAGCATCACTTTTTCTGACGTTTCAGTGACGTTTCTCTCTACCTCAAATTTACAAGGTGGTGTTAAGCCACTTAAAGTGGATTAACGCCACCTTGTAAATATGCCCCTTACCGAAACAGTCCACTGCGGCAAGGGAGCCGGCAATGGGTGTTGCTGTGGGCCTTCCACCGCAACCCCCATTGCTTTTTTAAAGCTGCTCCAGATTTACAAGGCTGGGGCAGAGCCAATAACGAAAGCCAGGTAAAGCCTGGTCTTAAGTTGGCGATATGAGGGGGAATTAATCATTTCTCCCGTATTCTGATCTTTCTATGTGTGCTGCATTCTGCTCCACACATAGAAACAGCAGATCACCTTTAAAGATTGTTTAAGTGCAGGAAGGTGTCCCTTCCTGCACATGAACAATCGCCCCTGCAACGCAGACACCCTTGCAACATGACGCACGGGTGCCTGCGCTGACACTAGGCAGCTTCTTTAGGGACAGCACTAGTGGAAACGCAGGGGTGTGCTGTATTTTTGTAAATATGGCGCAGCCCTGCGTTTAAAGATGTTGGAGAGCTCTGATATTTTTTTGTAATTATCCCCCTCTGAGTTGTTGGGCACTAAACTCAGGCGATCAACCATCCAGACTATCAAATGAGAACAGAAAGAGCGATCTTTTCTTTCATGGACTTTACTCACTAGGTTTAGGAAACCAGTGCCCTTACGTGATCTTATCCAGACTATGCAAATAGCCCCTACCTTCTTAACCAAATAACTCAGGGGCATATTATCAAGGGGGTTTATCTCCGCTTTTTTGGCTTTAAAAGCCAAGAAAGCGGAGGTAAAATTATCTCCCTATTACCTAGCTGTCGCTAACACCAGTTAGCGACAGCTAGTAGGAGATAGCGACCATCTTGGGCCCCACTTTGCATGTCAGTGATATTTATCACTAATGACATGCAAAGTGGGCGTGCCAAGATGTTAGAGACTGAAAACAGTCGCTAACATCGCTATCTCCTATTACCAACTTTTTCGAGATATTCGCGCTAAGCGCAAATATCTCCAAAAGCTAACACCTGCCCTGAGCAGTTCTTAGCCATGTTATCCAATGGGAGGTGGATAACATGGCTAAGAGCATTAGCTCGGTAATGCATGAATATCGCTGAATTTTCAGCGATATTCATGCATTGCGGCGATTTTTATCGCATTTGCGATAAACCTTGGTAATACCAAGGTTTATTTGCGGTAAAAATCGCCGCAGCTCAGCTGTAAATTTTTATCTCTAACCAAGCAATAGCGATAATTATTGCTATTGCTTGGTAATATGCCCCTCAATCTCAGTCAAAACTGCAACATGATTTAACACCCTTCCTACTCACATAAGAAGCTTTACAACCATTTTGGAACTTTGTTTGAGGTTGGAGTAATCTCGATTCAACCGGTAACTGTGTTAACAACGACAACGGGAAGCAACACTTCAAATAACACTCCCCTTCCTTCCAGAAATTTTGCTTGCTGGAAGCAGATGAGTGGTGCAAGGGGAAAACAACCCTCAAATGTAAAATAAAATTCAGGAATATGAGCAAAAGCTTTGTTTCCTGTAATTATTCAACAAGTGCCATGTGAAAACCTAATTAGTACTAATACTCACAAGGCTAGATTTACAAGGAGTTCATGCACTGCAGCAATTAAAGTTGCTATGATGCATTCCATGAACAGGAAAGAGCAGAACTGCACCATATATTCTTAAAAATGGCACAGTTCTACTCTCTCCTTGTGCTTGGGAACTCTTGGTACCCTCGTGTGCCAGGATGTCTGATTTTCATAGTTTTTGTGCAGGGAGAGGTCCTTTTTTTGTACAAAAACTATGCTTTAAGGCTTTCTCCTCTTTTTATGTAGAATGCAGGACACATGCAAAAAGGAAAAAATGTGGAGGGATTAAAACATTTATCCTTGTTACACCCTTCCTCAGGGAGGTGCAAAACATTGACACAATCCCGGTCTAGATTTCTGTGTAAAAAAGGATTTGAGTCATAACCCATGGGTGATTGCATGGGAACACCCATGCACAACTCATGGAACACCCCCCTTGACAGAAAGTAATAAAAGGCAGTGCATTGTGCTGCGTTGTGTTACTTTGGGTTACAATGCAAAGAAAATAACAATTTCCAGTAGTTTACAAATCCCACCAGTAGACTCTGCGTAGGGTCTGCAATAAAAAGTAACACAGACCTGGTGCAAAGTCTTTTTAAGTCTGAACCACAGTTTCTGTAACTCTAGGTGCCCGAATACCACATTGCTAATGTTGGCGACCTCAATATGGAAGTAATAAAAAAATCACTATTTTCATTCTTTGGAGCTAGAGGGAATACAATGAACAAGTAGAAAAAATGACCAATCAACTTTCTCATCTTGTGTTCAGCAAACAATGCACCGCTGGGCAAGCAGGTATGAGGTACATGCTCTAGTGCTCCGTAAATGATCAGGTTGAGTATTTCTCTGTTATATAGATGGCTGCAGCGCGGATGCGCCATTTCTAGATACAGAGAGGGAATTGCAGTGAGTTTGGCTGTACCCAAATAGCTATAGTCTGTGTGAGGGTTTAAATAGTCAACTAAGTGGTATTTCAGTGAATTGGATGTCTTAGCATAAAATAACTTGCTGCTATTTTCATGATGTTACTCTGCTGCTAGACTTTAAAGGATTAGAATCTTCTGTTAAAACTGAATCCGAATTAATGTTTCAAATACATTTTTGCATTGGGTTTTCATGATCCTTCTGCCTGTTTTGCTCGGGCTATTCACTGTTGAGTTCAAGAGGTGGTTCATCCTCCAACATTTTTCATTGGGCAAAGAGGAGGGAGAAATTGACACATAGGAGCCAGGCGAGGGATTCTGGCATGCAGGCTTTGTTGGGACACGGAGCAATGCCATCTTGTGTCTGGCGCGTTCTAGTACACCGTAACTTATCAGGTGGAGTCTTTCTCTGATATATAGATGGCCCCAACGCAGATGCACAGGGAATGTGCACAGCGGGAACGCCGCTAGTGTGCCAAAGGCAAGTCCATCTGTGCCCGTCTACGTCTTGGCTGCGACCAGCGCAAGCCATTTATCCTGGTTTTGTGGCAGCAGGAGGGTCAATTAGGGCCTACACATATGAGGAACTAAAAGGTATGAGGAAGAGACTCTAAGTGGTGTAGTACAATCTTGTTAGATTGTGTTGGTCCTAACACATTTAGCAGTTGCAAGCATAGGGCCTGATTCACAAAGGTAAAATGAGATGAAAGTCTAACTTTACGACTTTCGGTATTAACGTTTGTCTCAGTTGAACTTAAGTTTTTGTCTTCAGTTTCACTGAGACCAAAACTGAGACAAAACTCTAACTTTACTACTCGTAAATGCCCTTTGCAAATACCGAAGGTAGTAAAGTTAGGCTTTTATCTCAGTTTACCTTTGGGAATTGGGCCTATAGCCTTTTCCCCTTGATCCATCAGGTCATTCACAGGGCAGAGTCCAGAAAGAGCAAAACAGTACTGATTTGTGAAAGAGCGTTCCGTGCATAAACATGTTTTAGATATTTATGACTTGTTAAGAGCTGATAGTCTGGAAATGTTATTTGACAGAGATCTGGATGAGGGAGGATGCCTGCCCAACTTGCAGCTAGCTATGCCTGAGACCTATGTATGTGCACATTTAGATGGGGAACAGTGTTTACAACGCAACTTTTACCACGCACTACCTTTACCACGCAACTTTTACAATGCAAGTCATTACAACGACTTGCGCTGGGGGGCGCTGTAGGATAGGGAATGGTTTAATTTACTATCCAAAACCTTCCCTACTATCCACGGGGACTGGAGTTGGAATAGTAAATTAAACTATTCACTATCCAGCGCCCTCCAACGCAAGTCGTTGTAACGACTTGCGTTGTAAAAGTTGCGTGGTAAAGGCATGCATTGTAAAAGCATGCGTAGTAATGACATACATCCTTATTGATTGTGTGTTGGATGTTTTGAAGGGGTAGTACAAGTGCATTTGATTTGATTTGATTTGAGGTCATAAAGCGCAAACAATTACCATAAGGCGTCTCAGCTCTAAAAGGAACCTGGGAAGTGATATCAGTTAGCTTTAGAAAAGAGCCAAGTTTTAAGTAACTTACAATAGCACCAAAGAGAAGGTGCAAATTTTATCTCCAAGGGAAGGCAAGTCCAGTTGTTGGTCATGCAGCACATAAAGATCCTGCCCCTCCATAAGGAGAGCTTGTAAGGTGGTACAATCAGATTCCTGGCTGACCAGGACCTTTGCCTCCTGTTGGGGATGTACCATCTGATTTTTTTTTTTTAAAGGTAGGACCTTGTCCCATTATCGCCTTATACGCAACACAAAGCATTTTAAACTGAATCCTTTGGTGCACAGGTAGCCAATGAAAGTTCACCAGAGCATGAGAGGCCGACATGCAAATTCAGAAAGAAGTAGATCCTTGGAATGATAGCCACAGCTGAAAGAGAAATTTATATTGATGCTTCTCTGGTTCATCACATGGTGTGTCCTGGTGATGAGAATGAGGATTAAAAATGTGAGCCAATCACAGCATAGTGCACGACAGGTAAAGCCATTATGGGTTTATTTCATGAATGATTGAATGAATGATGAGTTCTTTTGTGGTCACAGGCACTCACAAAGAGTGTCCCAGCACTGTTTTGGTGACTCAGAGGGGAAAGGAGGCATACACCACTGATCACCTGTCATTATTGCAGTCTGAATAACAGAGATATGAGCTATTTTTAAATTTTTTACTTCATCTGGAATATACATCATCCGTTCAGGCCATTGATTCCATATACCAGCCACTAATAATGAAAGAAGAACCTCCTGTCTTTTGCCTTTTAAAGTAGGGAACCACAATTAGTCCAGCATTGCTAGAAAGCAGGAGTCTTCCAGGGTAGTATTCCTTAATTTCTTCATTAAGGTATGCAGGCCCCTTATTGGAGAGGGCTTGATGCATCAGGATCAGTGCTTTGTACATTATACGTTTTTGAACCAGCAGCCTATGAAGTCTCTCTCAAAATAATGATACTGCTGTGTACTTCGGTGTTTTATATAGTAGGCGGATGGCTGTATTCTGCATAACTTGTAAGCACTGGATAAGATATTCCTGGAGGCCCAGATATAACAGCTTGGCATAGTACAGCCTTGAAAGTAGCAGAGACTTGTCCTGTGTGACTTAGACATAATGTGGAAGCAAGTGAGAAAACTTGTTCAGAATGCAAAACATCGTGAAGCACGTGTTCACTACCGCTGATACCTGTGCTTCAAATGAAAGTTGGATGTCAAACATGATTCCCAGATTCCTAACCACTGCAGGTGGAAGGGGCAGGGGGGGGCAGTGTCTGACCAAGCTTCAAACCATCCTGGAAGGGAGTTCCACCCAAACAACAATATTTCCATATTATCAGGGTTGCACTGCAATTTATAGGCCATCAGCCAATCAAGCAGTGTTACCATACAGCGAGCAAATGCATCCTTCGCATTTATGGAATCTCGATTATATGTGAGCAGGAGTTGGGTATCATCCACATTTGAGATGGCCTTGATGTTAAATAATTCAAACAAATATGCCAGAGGAGACATATAAAAGCTGAAGATTGTGGGACTTAGGGAGGAGCCTTGCAGCACTCCCCACTTCAATTTTTTTCTCCTGAGTCATATGGCTTCATCCAAACCACCTGCTCATAACTCTCAAGAAAGGAGCCCAGCCAACGTAGGACAGAATCTGTCACACCCTTTGAAGTTCTAACCTGTACAGGAAGGTGTTATGATCTACCGTATCAAGCGCAGCTGACAGGTCCAACAGCACCATATTTACATTAGGGCTTGAGTCCAGACTGGGTTTAATAGATTCAGAGATCTCCAATAATGTGGTCTTGGTGCTGTGGCAGGCTCAATACCCTGTTTGGGAATGACGGAGCAAGTTATTCTCAGTCATAAAGGTGGTAAGTTATTTATTCACCAAATCTTTCTAAAACCTTTAAGGGTACTGGGAGCAGAGACACTGGTCTAAAATTAGCCAGGGATTCAGGATCGGTATTGTATTTATTAGGCAGAGGAATTACATTAGCTCTTTCCCAATCCTCTGGTAGGGCCCCTGAATGGAGGTGGATGGCAAATAGCTCATGATATATTGAGGCGATAATATACAAGATGGACCTCAGCTTTTGAGTGGGTTCTGGATCCATTGCTGACCCTGACTTACAATTCCTAAATGCAGCTGTCACTTTCTCCCTGGATGGGGCCTGGAAGGATGCCAATTGGATTGTGGAATAGGACAAGCAAAATCTCTTATTTCAGATTCCCCAGGAGTCTTATTCACCCCCTTAAGTTGGACTGGAGTTTGAGGATTTTATCTTAAAAAAACTCACTGAGATGGTTGAATAAGGAGTGGCTAGGGGGAGATGTAAGTTTAGAGTCTGTAAAGTTTGCAACAATTAAAAAAATCACCTTCCTGTCATTGTCAGACTCCTAAATGCATTGTGTGTAAAAGATGCTGAAAAAGCTCCTAAGACTTTTGTGGTGGTCTTTCAGGGCCATTCTATAGTGAACTTTGTCTTATTAAAGATAGTGACAATGCCATACTCTTTCCAATTTCTTGTACGCAGCTCTTTCCTGAGCTAATTCCTGCAGAAACCAGCATGCTGAGCGGGTAGTAGTAGCCTTTTACCAGCCATAATTGGGGCTACAGAGTCTGCTGCTTTCCTAAGTGCTTATGACTGTGTACCCCTCTACTGCAAAATCTTGTATAGCTGGTTTAGAATCCAGCAAAGTGTTCCTTAAATGAGCTAAAGTAACCTTATTGCAGCATCTATTCTCATTTGGCAGCAGGGTGGTTTGGGATACCTTTAGGTGATCAATGTGCTAAGAGAAAGGCAATAGAAAATGGTCTGCACCATGTCACTGGCTGGGGGGGGGGGGGCTACCATTTTAATGACACATTCGATAGTATGCATCAATAGCATGCCCAGCACTATGGATAGGCCCAGGAGTAGCTTGAGCTGGATTAAAAAAGGCTAGCATGCCCACTAAACACACAGTTAGAGGGCCTCTGCCTTATCTAAGTGAACGTCAAAATCACCATACATTGTGTAATTGGTGTAGGAAAAAGATTTTGGGGCTAATGCCCGGTTATGGGATGACAGAATGTCTCCTGCATGTCGTGGGGGACAGCAGACCAATACCCTAGAAAATAAATGTTGTTCGTCAGCCGAAAGCTTCTGCTCCTATCAACTCATCAATGTTAAAGGTTTCGCAATTCTAAATCCTTTTATAAACAATTACTAACCCTCCTCCTCCGCTTCCAACCCTATATAAATGGGATGTATGTCGTTGCTACGCATGCTTTTACAAGGCGTGCCTTTACAACGCAACTTTTACAATGCAAGTCGTTACAACGACTTGCATTGGGGGGCGCTGGATAGTGAATAGTTTAATTTACTATTCCAACTCCAGTCCCGTGGATAGTAGGGAAGGTTTTGGATAGTAAATTAAACCATTCCCTATCCTACAGCCCCCCCCAGCGCAAGTCGTTGTAACGACTTGCGTTGTAAAAGTTGCGTGGTAAAGGTAGTGCGTGGTAAAAGTTGCGTCGTAAACGCTGTTCCACAATCAATAATCTCTCATCTACATATGCAGGCTCCTTCTGGCTTTCTGATGGTAAGATAAAAACCCTTTGGTGGTGCATTAGTGGCAGCAAGAACAATATAAATGCATTGGCAATTACTATAAATAAAACTCGTTTTGAAAATGAGTAAAAGTGTTTTTAGTAATAGCATCACACAGTCACCGCCGTTGAAACCACCGCTACCATGAAGACCATCCACGGGGGCCCTATCTGACCCGTATCCCCACTACGTCTTCACTAACAGACTTCTACTAATCAGCAAATCATCAAAATTCATCCCCAATGCCTCCATTGGCTCACCACATACCTGGACACCTAGAAACAAGCAAAAACCATTTCCCTGCTCAAGAAACCGATCACTAACCCAGACACTCCAACTGCTGACCCGTCGCCCTCCTACCATTTCCAGGCAAGGTCTTAGAGAAACAAATAAATTGGTGCCTTACAGCCCATCTCAGCAATTAACAGCTCCACGGAACCCGCAGTATGGATTGTGGGCCATCCACAGTACAGCAACTGCACTCATTACCACCAGAATGTGGATATGAATCACATTGTTTGGTTGTTTCCACTCCCAAGATATAACTGATGTAAAGGACCAGTGTACTGGAGTACTACAGGTGGACTGATGACTGTAAATTAAAACATATCATGCCTTTTTTTCAATTTCTACCATAAGGAGACCAAGGTAGTTTCTGGCATATGCTTGTGCATGCTCCATCTGTTCCTTGGAGGGACACAATCATTTAGTTTCAGGCTCCTCCGTTCCTTCTTCTCTATATGTAGAGAGGCAGAGGCGGCTTACTTCTATGACTTAGTAGCTCTCCTCTGTGTCAAGACGTTAGCTAGCGAAGAACAGATTGTTTGTTTCAGCTCCACTGAGATCAATGAAACTCTAAAAGTGATCACTCTGTTCCCTTTCTTCACTCAAGAAACTATGTCTTTTACTTTTTAGCAGATGATACAAGACAAAAGAGTAAAATCCTGTTTATGACTGCACGTCTTCCTTTGAATTCCCTAAGCATTTAATTCTGCAAGTGTGTGCCCATGCCTACGCATGGATAACACCTCGCTATCAATGAGTTTCCCTTTCCCTTTCCTAGTTACAACTGATCCCACATACCTTTTTCAGCACTGTGGTTGCTGGGGCCTATGCACCATAGTCATATTAGGTGTAGCCTACCCCATACCATGCATAGGAGCTAGATTCAGGCAGTCATGTCCACCTCAGTAACCCCTCTTTCTCCATATTCAATACAAGAGCCATAGAAAAGACATATTCTTGATGTACTGATCTTAAATTAATTAGAACCAGTCCTAACATTTCCTAAAGCAGTTTCCATAGCCTTAAGCCCTGAATGGATAAAAAACCTGCTAAATACAGCAGATGCTCTGTTCATTTCCATGCTTTAAAAGACATCCTTATTCTTCTGGGACTAACTGGCTCTGTCGAAGACAGACAGACAAAAACAAGAAGAAGAGAGGCCTAAAAAATGTATTATGTGCAAGGAAATAGATGGCAATGGGGACTGAAGGCCATTGTCAAAATGTTAGAGTGGAGGTGTAGTCTAGCGGCTAGAGCTGCTTACTTTGGAAAATGGGGACCTAGGTTTGAATAATTACCTCAGTGGAGTGACGTAGAATGGAGTGGCATAGTGTGGCATAGAGAGACGTAGAGTGGAGTGGTGCAGAGTGGAGTACAGTGTTGTAGAGTGTCCCAGAGTAGAGTGTCGTAGAGTGGAAGGTTGTGGAGTGGAGTAGTATCAATTGAAGTAGAGTGGAGTAGAGTGGATTGGAGTAGAGTAGAGTGGGGTGAAGTGGAGTGTTGTAGATTGGAGTAAAGTGGTATGGAGTGGCGTGGAATAGAGTGGAGTATCATAGAATGGAGTAGAGCGGCGCAGCGGGGAGTAGAGTGGTGTAGAGTGGAGTGGTGTAAAGTGGCATAGAGTGGAGTAGAGTGTCAAACAGTTTAGTGGCATGGTGTACAGTGATGTAGAGTGGAGTAGAAGGTTGTAGATTTGATTGGCGTTGAATGCTATAGAGTGCTGTGGAGTGTAATAAACTAGCAATTAAAGTGTCATTGAGACAGCAAAGTAAATACATAAAATAGTTGAAGACATGAGTTAGTTCACAAGCTATAGCTGACTGACATCAGACCCAAAAAAGTAATATATCACTTCATAAGTGCAGAAGAGAACAGGTATGAGCTAAAAACAGGTTGGTATGGTTTGAGTGGAAATTGTGTGGCAACTGGAGAATTGGTCTAAAGAAACCAAGGCTAACGTTAGGACATTAGAAGTTTAAACAATTAATATTGTAAAATACTGGGACAGTAGCTAATGAGAAAAGAGAAATGGTGCATATGTCAAAAATGTCAGTAAACAATGTAAATAGGTTTACATTATAATTTCATGCAATAAAATCCTATTCACTCCTCGAATTAGTTTCACCTTCTCCAAGAAGTAGGAATAATTTAATTCTAACATAAATAGAGACACACTCCTGCATTAAGTCTTATTTTTTTTCTAGAAATAATGTCCTTACACATTACTCTGAAATGTCTACTGGGTCAAATTGGCTATTTCATTGCATGGACTACTTAATATTTGGAGCAATGACACAGAAACAGTCTGCATTGTTGAAGAACTTGAACGTCATTTTGATCCAGTTAAATTGTAGTGGCAGCAGGGACTCATTTTCAATTACAGTTTTTAATTAGACCTGCTATTTAGCCTGAGGAAAATCCAGGAATAGGATTATTTTGAATGTCAGCAAGTAAATAACATAGCTATAAATGCATAACCTCTAGAACATAAACACCTAAAGAACAGTGTTTAGAAAGATATGTTTTAAATGCACTATTTCGAGCACATGAAGCTTTAGGAAATTAGATATTTTGAAAAAAGTGATTATTTGTAAATTGTTAAGAAAAATCAAGTGACTAGGTTACATTTGTATCGTTTTTTCTTCTCGAGTTATGTTGCTGTGTTTCAGTTTTGCACAAGTCTTTTGATCTTACACATTCACATAATCTTAATATTTCATGTCTGCTACATTAAACGGACTCTTTCGACCACATGCATTCATGATTTATGATGTTTTTTAGAAGTCCTGGTGGCAATATTGAACCATATTACAAACGCTACCAGTTATGCATTTTTTATGTTTACTTTAGGGTAGTTAGTTTGAAATACAGTTTTTTTCTCAAAGTGCAGCTAATGATGCGCGCTGCATGGATTTAGACGGTGTAGGTTGTTTTTACTTTTCTTGAATAATTTATTATTAAAACTAAAATGTTTGGATTTAGGTGATTCTGTAGCGTCAGAGTTCATTGCGTACTGAAGGATTTCCAATATTTGCCACATCATTTGCAAAATTTCCAGATTTCACCTAGTTCAAATTGATGAAAATATTAATGCCAGAGAATGTGCTACATCTTTTGCATTTTTGCCACATAATGCATATAACCTTGCAGCATAATTTGATCATTCATGTCACATAATCTTAGCAGCACTGGCAATATTAAATATCTATAGAGGGATTTGGGGGCTGTCATTTTGATTAAGAAATCTGTGTTTTACAGGCAACTGTGAAATATTTTATGGTTCCCTTCGATGTATGGAATTCATACCTCTGCATTTTGTGCAATAAAAGTACCCAACATATTTCATTTTGACCACACACAATTAAGGCTGAATTTTGGGAGGCTCATTCATGTGCATCACAAATGTAGCGCAGTACTTTAGCGCTATGACCGATGGGAGCTACAGTTGCCCCCCTATATGACGAGCATTTCAACTTGTGCCAGCCTAACCACAGGAATGCAAAGTTGCAGCAAGTCCCTTTGAGAAACAGGAGTGTCCCAAATGCATCACCTACATTTCAATCCTATCAATTATTTAGCAACAAAACCTTAACCTCCCATATGAAAATCTCCCTGATATCCTACATGCCACAATAAATATTGACCTGAAGTTCTCAAGCACATCCCCGCCACTGTCAATTCCTTACTCCTCACCACCACCTTGCTTTTCCCTAAATGACTTAAAGCTTTTTTCAAAGTAGGTAAGATGTAGGACATTTACCCCAAAAAGTAGATGCACTGTGTACCGTATTAGGAATGCAATGATATCACTGGCACTGTATCTGTGCCGGACAGGAGATCTTACACACTTTTTGGTGGATATCCTTCTGCATTAAACTCCACATAAGGCCCTGAGTCTAAAGGTTCTCAAAAACCCTAGCCTTGACCCTTATGATATATATGCAAGTAGCAGTCAACCAGACCTCAAGGCCGCGTGACTGATGATATTCAATATCTGGGAACATGCTCAGATGTTATCCAAGCCAATATAGGATTGTGGGTTTTTTAGAGTGTTAAAGAAAAAAATCTATCCTACCGCCCTGCATCACTCAAATCCGAACCAACAGAATAATTTCAACATCCAATGATCCCCAAAGTACTTTCTTTATAGTATGAGGCATATCACTTATTTTTTTAATTTGAAAGTGTGTTAATAAATTAAATGCACGCAACATGATTAACTATTGAATATTGTATTTACAATTAGCATATCAATTTAAATCTCCATATGCATAACTAGTGCATCCAAATATTTAAATGTATATGGTTCTGAAGACGTTCTTGAATGATCTTTTATTCTCCAAAAAGACTAATACTTATGGTATCTCAAAGAAGAAACAAATAACTCAAATATTCCCATTCCACTTCAGCTGGCACCAATAATATACTGTTCTAATTCACAAGCAAATGGCCTATGATAGGGCTTCAGATTGGAGATATGGTGGTCAGTCAGTCAGTCAGGACACGATCTATATCAATGTCTGATGTCCTCTTTAAAACAGGCCAGGGCTTAATTTGTAAAAGAATGTGTGCCAGGGCCCAAAGATTTTCTCCCAAAGCCCACCACCTTTGCGGCCTCATGTCGGAAATGCCAAATAGAAAAGGCTGTGGAGACTTAATTCCACCTCATGCCTCTTTCAACTACCTCCATGCACTCCACGCAACTTTATCTCTCTCTTACAAGTTCTTTTTCATACCTGCTTTCCCCCTTTGCCACTGTTTTCCGCTTTGTTTTCTCTACTTTTGTTTTGCTTCTGTTGCCTTTCTTTCGCTTGTTCCTAGTAAAAGTTTGATGATAAAAAATAAATTCGGATGTACAAAAATGAGTGTCAGTGCCCACCACCTGAAGCCACCGGCACAAATTAAACACTGAATTCAGCCTAATAAAGGCAGAATTGTTCATGGTTAATGGAGGCAAACTCCCTTTCTAGTACAGGAATAGCCTAACCTAATGCACTTTGTGGCTTCCCACTATACCTGTCTGTGGCAACTCCTTTGATATTCACATTTACATTGATTGCTTCCTTAAGGACCATATAATGAAAAAAGCCATATCTGCAGGAATTCTTCAATCACTCTGAAGGACCAGTCTATCCTACAAGTCAAACCCACATCTCCAGTGGATCCTGCATCAGATGCTATGAATTCATTATAGGATTCTAAAAATGCAAATGATTATCACAAAATACAGATGAATCCAGGTCTTCTTAGGGTGCAATCTTACACTGACCATGCCACTCAGACTGTTGTCCTTCTTGCTCTATTTCAGGAAAAGAACTGAAAAATCCATCTTCATCTTCCAGCCAACTATAATCTGATGCCCTATTCCCCCACCTTGTGTCATTCCTTCACCAAATCTGTATTCTCCACCCGCTAGATAAACAACCTGCATGCAGCATACAACCACGCATAGCAGTCACATACCAGTTGCTATGTTACCCGATGTGCTACTTTCCGACCTACAAGTAAAAAATACATTTAAAAAAGCTATTGATATAACAAGAACATGGCATGTTTTCACTACTTCCAAATTGTATATTAAAAATTATAGGGGGTGTGATGAAGATGGCTACCTAGGAGGACGCTGGTCCAGGAGGCTCCCCGTAACGTACTCCCCTCGCCGGCCAAATCCTGCATAAAAATCCCCATCAGAGCAACCTGTGCTGGCGTTGAAGCGTGCAGATACTTGGTGCTTGATCTGTGAGAGAATCCGGGGCTTGAGAAATACAGCGAGAGCCCACTATGATCCGCCCACGGCTGCCGCGAAATGGCGCCCTGACGGAGGGAGCACCATAGCGGACAAGACCGGAGTCAGCGAGGAAGACCCTGGGCTCTAACGGCCTCGTGGGCCCAACGGCAATGCGCCGCCTACATCTGTGCGCTGCTTGAGGGCGATGGCAGGGGCCCAACGGAGCAGCAGGAGTCCGGCTGAGGCCCCCTCGGACAGTGAGCAGCAGGAGGGCTCCAGCGCACACGGAGGCGTGAACATTGAGGCCGGGGCTTTGGGGCCTTCGCCGGAGAGATGGAGATCCGGGTGCTGATTCCCAGAGGACACCAGCTGGCATCTGTTGACGAAGGTGTGTGGGGGAGGCAGCACCTGCCACCCAAGGGGACGGGTTGGAGGCGAGGGGCAGCTGGGCCCGGGCGCTCGGGCTCCCATGAGAATTCCGGCGCCGGCTGGAGCACGCAGCGCCATTTTGAGACAGCGCGGCACTGGGTGGTGCGGCGTGCTGTGGCCTGACACTGCAAAGGTGCTCTCTCCAGGGGCGCCCTTTCCACAGAGAGACAGCGGTAGGGGCACCGGCCCTCAGAAGCTCACATCTGGGGAATTGACTGGGCCTGCGATTCTCCCCCAGACAAAGGGCCTGCATTACAGAAGCAGAATCAGTGGCAAGACCTTCTGGGCCACGACCAGGTGAGTGGTGGCGCAAGCCGGAAGGGGACATTAGGTCCTAGTGAGCCGGCAGCCAGCACTGGGGAACCAGCATAGGAGAGTGCCACCTAAACGGGAGCCTACAGAGACAGCAGCACAGCAGCGATGCGGTAGACTAGTGAAGGGTGTCTGGGGGTTGACGGTGGCCGCTTCCTCTCCCCCGCACTCCCACACAGACCCCCAACGGGGATAAGAATTTCCCCTCAGCTTACGCGGAAAACTTCCCATTCTGCATACTGACCGGTTAAGGCCAAGACACAAAGGGCAGGCCCCTAGCACCCTAACAAACAGAGGGTAACAGAATCGGCGAACGGCGGCCTAGCATGGTCAGCACAAGGAAGAAGGGTGAGCGCACGCTTACCAACATGCTCCTCAAGGGCCCTCCCAAGGGAGATAGAGGGCCCCCTTCTCCAGTAGCATCAAAGCAACACATGGACCCGGGAGACGGAGAGGTGCCCATCACCAAGTCATTCCTCGAGACCCTGTTCAACTCCCTGTGGGAAGATTTCTACAAGCTAAAGCAGGAAGTGGCTGGGGAGGTCCGAGAGATACGACACGAGGTGGACAGATTAGGCGAACGAGTGGCGGCCGTCGAGGACTCGAGTCAGACCAGAAGCGAGGAAGTCAAACAGCTCCAGGAGGAACTTCTCTGCCACCGAGACCAACAAATAGACTTACAAGCGCACGCAGAGGATCTCGAAAACAGGTCTTGGCGCAACAACATTCGGGTCCGAGGCATTCCATCTAAAGCAGAAGGAGCGGACATCACAGGGTACCTGCAAGGCTTGTTTCGGGAGATTTTGGGGGAGCCTGTGGACTTTGACATTCACATTGACAGGTCACACAGAGTAGGATTGGCACTGCGCAAGCCCGCTCCTCCTCCGGATATCTTGGCCTTTTTACCAGACTTCCCATTAAAAGAGAGAATTCTTCGTGAAGCCCGTCATCAGCAATATCTTTAATTTCAGGGTTACCGCTGTGACACTATTCCAGGACCTGTCGGCCATCACACTTCAAAAGAGAAACACGTTCAAAGTTGCCACGATGTTCCTGCATGACAAGGGGAACCCATACTCTTGGGGACACCCTTTTCGCCTCATTTTCAAATGGAACGGAACCTTGCAACAATTGAGATCCCTTCAAAACACTTGTGCCCTGCTGGATATTGAGCACAATGAAGGGTCTACCTCACCAGGACTATCCCAGCAACCCTCACGGGGAGGGTGGCAAAGAGTTGGTTGCAGGCATTTACCCAATGCGGAACTGAAACCAGACCCAGTCACTATTTCACAAGAACGGGTCTTGGCCATCCAGGAGGTGTCCAGGGGCACGTCTCCTACAGAATGATTTGACTGAGAAATGGGGACTCTTTGGCAATACGACAATGCTGGTCTGGGGAGGGGTGGTCGGGGAGCAATAGAGGTCACCACAACTACACGCCCAACCAGGAAACCTAACTATAGGCCTGTGATACAAGTTTCCAGGCCTGGGACTATGACAAATTGTTGGGGGTTTCTTGTTGGGGTTGGGGTGTGGGGAGGAGGGGTGAGGTCCAGGAGTTGGAATATTCCGGAGATGGGGAAGGGGGCGGTTTGTTAAGGTAAGGGGTGGGAGAGGATGGGCCTGGGGGAGTGGAGGGAAGGGGGGTGGGGAGGGCACCGATGTGTTGCACACTTGGGGGGATTATGCGAGCCGTAAGAGAAAGGCATCTCCCCCGGGAATTTGCACTTTCCAAATAATGGGAATCATGTCTGACACCACCCTTAGAGTCATTACCCTGAATGTAAAAGGGCTCAATAACCCTATCAAGCGGCGGGCAGTGCTATCATACCTGGAAAACTTGGGCGCTTCGATTTGCTTGTTACAGGAAACGCACCTCCTCTCCTGGGACTGGCCCAGAATGCGCTCCAGATCCTTCCCTCACCAACTCTACTCTTCCACTAATGAGAAAAAAGCAGGGGTCACCATTCTGTTCGCTAGTCACTTTAAAGGCCATGTGGGGGACATGGTCGTTGAGATTAAGGGCAGGCTCCTAGCTTATAACGAGTGGGTGGGGGACATGTCCATGGTCATCAGATCTGTATACATCCCAAATTCGTGGCAAGAGTCCTTCCTTAAAGGGGGGCGCTAGAGGGTGCACACGCAGAATGGCCACCTTCTGGTGAGGCTCCTGCTGCCTGGATCAATAATCCTGTAATTATCCTGTATAACCGGCTCGAAATTTGGCCGAAAATGCGGTAAACTGAAAATTGACATGGTCTCTACCCTCGGTGAAACTTTGGGGGCAATCTAACGCTGCCTACCGGAGCATTCCTCTGTGGAAGTATCCCCCGGGAGCGGCGCTGGAGTGGTGGAGAGCAGTACGAGCCGCAACTGCATTTGGGAAAGCCCGAGGCTTGCCACGAGGGACACAGGCAACGGCGGCTGGCGGCGGACCCAGCTCTGGCATCTACCGGTAGCCCAACAGAGGCAAGGCTATCCTGTGGTGACATACGGGGCACAGAAGCAGAGCGCATTTGGGCCAGAGGGCTCCCTGGTGCAACTACATAGTGCTGGACACGGTGCAACGCAGAGGCGCGACCGGAGCTGCCGAGAACCCGGCACATCACCTGGGATGATACTGTCGAAGGGGGAGGCACAGGCGGTGGCGCTGCTAACCGTCAGGCCACGCCGCTGCGACATGTCGCAGACACCGGGGTGGACCCACCTTCCCACCCCCGCAACGACGAACAGCGGCCAGCGAGGACAGCACTGGGAGGCCTATTGAGGCGCTGGGGCCCCAGCTACTGCGAGGAGACAGTGGGAGGCCACGGCCCGGTGGGTACTACATTACAGAGGTGCCATATAGCTGTGAACGTCCAAGGCGTGGACCATAATACCGGGCAAAGACCCACCCTACAAAGAATTGGGAGGCTGATAAAGGCGCCGCGCCTCACCCCATTGCAAGGAGCAGAACAGCACAGGGGACATGGGGACATGGTTCTGCTGACACTGGAATCCCATATCATTGACGGATTGTGAATTGGCTGAGATATAGCACAGAGGAGTGTCTCTGCTACGCGTGGGCACATATCTTTGCGGACATACTCGACAGCAGCTGGCAGACAGGTAGGCCCTGAGCAGTGGACTACAGTAGTGCACAGGCAGGGTGATACTATTGCATCATTGCAGCTGGAGGGAGGTGACGCTGTGAATAAGCTTTGTGCTTCCTGTGGACGGCAGATATCGAGGAGCTGCCATACAATCGAAGGGCCATAATTTTGGGGCAGAATGGGGAAGCAGGACACTCGCCAGCCAAAACTCACCTTTGATGCAGCAAAATAAGGGCCGAAACCTACCACGGAAGATGGAGAATTGAGCGGGGTGGACATGGTGGGAGCCGGAACAGCGCCTAAAGGCACGGATATCCAACAGATGTTGCAGGAAATTAGACAAGGATTCGCCACAGTAGCTGATAAAGTGGACCGGATGTTATCAAGAATGGACGTGATAGTGAACAAAATGGACCTGCGCGAAGAATGAATCATGGAAACTGAGCGACGCATATCGGAAAATGATGACACCACTACTAACCACGCGGCGCAACTCTCGAGAATGGACAAGCTGTTGCGAGTCATCACCACAAAGAATGAGGATTTGGAAGCCCATAGTAGGTGAAATAATATTCGCGTTACAG